>NC_134127.1:5000-1205000 GCF_040939455.1 Microcebus murinus
GTAGCATTGATTGACCATGTTAGGGCATGCGTGGCACTGGCAGCGGCCATTTTGATGCATGCGTGGCTGTGGGAGGCCATTTTAGAGTATGCAAGGCATTGGGCGGCCATTTTGATGCATGCGTGGCAGTGGGTGGCCATTTTGACACATGCGTGGGAGTGGGCAGCCATTTAAGTGCATGCGCGGCACTGGTGGTGGCCATTTTGACGCATGCGTGTCTTTGGGCAGCCAATCCAGGGCGTGCACGGCACATGCTGCCGCCATTTTGACGCATGTGTGGCTGTGGGCGGCCATTTCAGGGCGTGCGTGGCACATCCTGCGGCCCTTTAGACTCATGCGAGGCATTGAGCGGCCATTTTAGGGCATGCGCGGCACTGGTGGCGGCCATTTTGACGCATGCGTGGCAGTGGACGGCCATTTTAGGGCGTGCGCCGCACTTCCGGCTGCCATTTTGACGCATGTGAACTATTGAGCAGACATTTTAGGGCATGTGTGGCACTTCTGGTGGCCATTTTGACGCATTCCTGGCAGTGGGCGGCCATTTTACTGCATGTGCGGCACTGGCGGCAGCCATTTTGACGCATGCGTGGCAGTGGGTGGCCATTTTAGGGCGTGAGCGGAACTCATGGCAGACATTTTTGTGCATGCATGGAGATTGGCAGCCATTTTAGGGCATGTGCGACACTGGTGGTGGCATTTTGACGCATGCATTGCTGTGAGCGTCCATTTAGAGCATACGTAGCACTGGTGGCGGCCATTTTGACGCATGCGTGGCTGTGGGCGTCCATTATAGAGCATGCACGGGACTGGCGGTGGCCATTTTGACACGTGTGGCAGTGGGCGGCCATTTTAGTGAATACGCAGCACTGGTGGCGGCCATTTTGATGCATGTGTGGCTGTGGGCGGCCATCTTAGGGCGTACGTGGCACTTCCGGCCGCCATTTTGACACATTTGAAGCATTGAGTAGACATTTTAGGGCATGCGCGACACTGCTGGCAGCCATTTTGACGCATGCGTGGCAGTGGACGGCCATTTTAGGGCATGCGCCGTACTTCTGGCTGCCATTCTGACTCATGTGAACTATTGAGCAGACATTTTAGGGCATGTGTGGCACTGGTGGCAGCCATTTTGACGCATGCGTGGCAGTAGGCGGCCATATTAGTGCGTGCATGCCACTTCTGGCGGCAATTTTTACGCATGCAAGGCATTGAGTGGCCATTTTAGGGCATGCGCGATGCTGGTGGTGGCCATTTTGACGCATGCATTGCTGTGGGCATCCATTTTAGAGCATGCACGGCACTGGCAGCAGCCATTTTGACACATGCGTGGCAGTGGCGGCCATTTTAGGGCGTGCGCGGCACTTCCGGCGGCCATTTTGACGCATGTGAAGCAGTGAGCGGACATATTAGGGCATGCGCGGCACTGGGGCGGCCATTTTGACCCATGCGTGGCTGTGGGCGGCCACTTTAGTGCATACGTAGCACTGGTGGCGGCCATTTTGACGCATGTGAAGCAGTGAGTGGACATTTTTGAGCATGCATGGCATTGGCAGCAGCCATTTTGACACATGCGTGGCCGTGGGCGGCCATTTTAGGGCATGCGCGGCACTTCCGGCGGCCATTTTGACGCATGTGAAGCAGTGAGCGGACATTTTAGGGCATGCGCGGTACCGGGGCGGCCATTTTGACGCATGCGTGGCTGTGGGTGTCCATTTTGGAGCATGCGCGGCACTTCTGGCGGCCATTTTGACGCATTCCTGGCAGTGGGCGGCCATTTTACTGGATGAGTGGCACTGGCGGCAGCCATTTTGACGCATGCGTGTCAGTGGGCGGCCATTTTAGGGCATGGGCGGCACTTCCGGCGGCCATTTTGACGCATGTGAAGCAGTGAGGGGACATATTAGGGCATGCCCGGCACTGAGGCGGCCATTTTGACGCATGCGTGGCTGTGGGCGGCCATTTTAGTGCATACGTAGCACTGGTGGTGGCCATTATGACGCATGCATTGCTGTGGGCGGCCATTTTAGAGCATGCATGGCACTGGTGGCAGCCATTTTGACACATGCGTGGCAGTGGGCGGCCATTTTAGGGCGTGCGCGGCACTTCCGGTGGCCATTTTGACGCATGTGAAGTAGTGAGCGGACATTTTAGGGCATGCGCGGCACCAGGGCGGCCATTTTGACGCATGCGTGGCTGTGGGTGTCCATTTTGGAGCATGCGCGGCACTTCTGGCGGCCATTTTGACGCATTCCTGGCAGTGGGCGGCCATTTTACTGGATGAGTGGCACTGGCGGCAGCCATTTTGACGCATGCGTGTCAGTGGGCGGCCATTTTAGGGCGTGCGTGGCACTTCCGGTGGCCATTTTGACGCATGTGAAGCAGTGAGCGGACATTTTAGGGCATGCGCGGCACCGGGGCAGCCATTTTGACGCATGCGTGGCTGTCGGTGGCCATTTTGGAGCATGCGCGGCACCTCTGGCGGCCATTTTAACGCATTCCTGGCAGTGGGCGGCCATTTTACTGGATGAGTGGCACTGGCGGCAGCCATTTTGACGCATGCGTGTCAGTGGGCGGCCATTTTAGGGCGTGCGTGGGACTTCCGGTGGCCATTTTGACACATGTGAAGCAGTGAGCGGACATTTTAGGGCATGCGCGGCACCGAGGCGGCCATTTTGACGCATGCGTGGCTGTTGGTGGCCATTTTGGAGCATGCGCGGCACTTCTGGCGGCCATTTTGACGCATTCCTGGCAGTGGGCGGCCATTTTAGGGCATGGGCGGCACTTCCGGCGGCCATTTTGACGCATGTGAAGCAGTGAGCGGACATTTTAGGGCATGCGCCGCACTGGGGCGGCCATTTTGACGCATGCGTGGCTGTCGGCGGCCATATTAGTGCATACGTAGCACTGGTGGTGGCCATTTTGACGCATGCATTGCTGTGGGCGGCCATTTTAGAGCATGCACGGCACTGGTGGCAGCCATTTTGACACATGCGTGGCAGTGGACGGCCATTTTAGGGCGTGTGCGTCACTTCCGGCCACCATTTAGACGCATACGAAGTAGTGAGTGGACATTTTAGGGCATGCGCGGCACTGGGATGCCTATTTTGACGCATGCGTGCCTGTGGGCAGCCATTTTACTGCATGTGCGGCACTTCCGGCGGCCATTTTGACGCATGAGTGGCAGTGGGCGGCCATTTTAGAGCGTGCGCGGCAATTCCGGCCGCCATTTCGACGCATGCGAAGCATTCAGCAGACATTTTAGGGCCTGCGCGGTATTGGGTTGCCTATTTTGACGCATGCATGCCTGTGGGCAGCCATTTTACTGCATGTGCGGCACTGGCGGCAACCATTTTGACGCATGCTTGGCAGTGGGCGGCCATTTTAGGGCGTGCGCGGCACTTCCGGCCACCATTTTGACGCATACGAAGCAGTGAGCGGACATTTTAGGGCATGCGCGGCACTGGGGTGCCTATTTTGATGCATGCGTGCCTGTGGGAAGCCATTTTACTGCATGTGCGGCACTAGCGGCAACCATTTTGACGCATGCGTGGCAGTGGGCAGCCATATTAGGGCGTGCGTGGCACTTCCGGCGGCCATTTTGACGCATATGAGACATTGAGCAGCCATTTTAGGGCATGTGCGGTGCTGGTGGTGGCCTTTTGATGCATCCATTGCTGTAGGTTTCCATTTTAGAGCATGCACGGCACTGGCGTCAGCCATTTTGACACATGCGTGGCAGTGGGCGCCCATTTTAGTGCATACGTAGCACTGGTGGCGGCCATTTTGACACATGCGTGGCTGTGGGCCGCCATTTTAGGGCATGCGCGGCACTTCCGGCGGCCATTTTGACGCATGTGAAGCAGTGAGCGGACATTTTAGGGCATGCACGGCACTGGTGGCGGCCATTTTGGAGCATGCGTGGCACTTCTGGCGGCCATTTTGATGCATGCGTGGCAGTGGGCAGCCATTTTACTGCATGTGCGGCACTGGTGGTGGCCATTTAGACGCATGCGTGGCAGTGGGCGGCCATATTAAGGCGTGAGCGGAACTCACGGCAGCCATTTTGGTGCATGCGTGGAGATTGGCGGCCATTTTAGAGCATGCGCAGTGCTGATGGCGGCCATTTTGGTGCATGTGTGGAGGTGGGCGGCCATTTTAGAGCATGCATGGAGGTGGATGGCCTTTTTGGAGCATGGCGGTGCTAGCTGTGGCCATTTTAGAGCAGGCCCGGTGGTGACAGCAGCCATTTTGGCGCATGTGTGGCTGCGTAGGAAATTATTGGAGTTGCAGCAGTCATTTTGATAGCTTTGGAGGCCATTTTGGCACCTGCACAAAGGCCTGCCCTATTTTCGCAGCCACAGCGGCCATTTTGGCAGACGCACAGTGATGAGGGCTATTTTGCAATATTGACACATGTGCAGCAGCGGAGATCTTTTTCCGATGTGCGATGGCCATTTTGGCGGCTGTGGCGGCCATTTTTTCGCATGCACCCTGGTAAGGGCCATTTTCAGACCTCCAGAGGCCATTTTCAGGGACGGGATGGTGATTTTGGAGCATGTGAGATGGTGGCGGGTATTTGGAAGGCTGCAACAGACATATTGACTCATCGCTGAGGCGCTTGTTATTTTCGCGGCTGCAGTGACCATTGCAGTGCATATTCAGCCATGGGAGACATTTTCAAAGTTGTGGCAGACATTTTGGCGGCTGCAAGGGCGATTTTGGCGCATGTGCAGTGGCAGGGGTGCGTTTTCTGAGCTGCATGGCTATTTTGATGCATGCACGATGGCAGGGGCCATTTTATTGTCTGTGGCGGACATTTTGGCGTATGCACAGTGGCGGGAGCCATTTTCGGCAGTGGCGGTGGCCATTTTCACACATGCACAGCAGTAGGCGGCCATTTTAGGGCATGTGCAGCACTGGCGGCGGCCATTTTCACACATGCGTGTCAGTGGGCAGCCATGTTGGGCATGTGCAGTGCTGACAGCAGCCATTATGGCGCAAGTGTGGAGGTGGTGGCCATTTTGGAGCATGCGTGGAGTTGGGTGGCCATAACAGAGCATGCACGGTGCTGACGGCAGCCATTTTGATGCCTGCGCAGCAGCAGTGTCTCTTTTTTCACATGCGCACTGCTGGTGGCGGCCATTTTGGTGCATGCGTGGCTTTAGGCGTCATTATTGCCCATGTGCAGTGGTGGCAGCCATTGTCAGGCATGCGCGACCCGCAGTGGCCATCTTCGCACATGTGCAGCGCTGGTGCCCCTTCTTGCACATGTGCAGTCATCCGGCTTTTCTGGCGCATGTGCGCGGCACCACCCTTCTCCCACATGGGCGGCGGTGTGGCGCCATCTGGTGCTTCCCGTGTGCAGTGTCCAACCGCATGCATGGCGCTGGCCCGTCCTTTCCATCCGAGCTGTGTTGCAGGTCCACACAGTCTATCTTCACTCGCGCTGATGCGTGAGCTCACTGCTGCGCAATTTCAAAGGCGTCTGTCCCCATTTTCCCTGCTCGGATGTCTCGCTCAGTGGGTTCGTATCACAAAAAGAATCAATTGGTTTACACGTTAATTCAATGGACACATACGAAGGTATCTTGTAATAAGTCCTTTGGTTTAGGGTATTCCAAATAACATATTGGCTGTAGTGACCATAAACTCCTAACGGAATGGTTTCTCAGAGAACAGCTAACACTAGTTTATGAGATGGGGTCTCACTGGGTCAGCTGACCTGCTGTTGGGAGGGATCTTTCGGGTCACTTAGGAAGCAAAGAGCTCGCAGGTGGACAGTCGCTGAGCCAGCAGGTGTTTGTGGAGTGGCGACTGCGACCCAGCACTGCTGCGGGTGCCAGGGGCACAGAGGGAGACGGGAGGATCTTTGTGTATGGGCGGACAGCACTTCCCACCCCGCACACACCGTGGAGGAGGAGCCTGACATTGGGGGCAGCTGGGTATTACCACCACTCTAGGGGAGTATCGGAAGCATTGTAAGTTAAAAGAAAGTCTTAGGAACATGCTAAATGTAAAAGAAAAATTTAGATGAGTACAATTTGATAATATCAAAGTTCATGAGAAGAGTATTTAACGTTTATCTAGATATATTGCTCTTTTACATTTACTTATTTATAACACTGTTAAGTAATCTATATTGCACTATTAATGTCATTTATTCATTGTAGAAAATGCATTGGCTGGTGACCTATGGCTTGCTGACATATGACACCTTAATAAACTTTCAATGTCACCAAAATACTTTGGACACTTGAAAGAATAAGAAAATGAGGCTTGTTAAAGCGAAAGAAGCCAACTTCCCTCCCACAGTCAGTGGTGTTTTGACTCTTTGCCTCAATGCTTCTCTTATACACAGAAAGAACACCACAAACATAGAGTTGATGGTGTAATCATTGTTAAGAAACTTGAAATTGTCAGTTTCACCTTTCATTGAACTTGAAAATGTACTATTTTTAGTCATGTTTCCTCTGTCAGTCAAACTGGTGTAACCAGTTTCACCCCTCGTGAGAATCCAGGGAGGCCCAAAGCCAACGTGCTCTGCTGCGGGCACCTCTGAGAGCCCCGGCCCCCACCCAGATGTTCACCAAGAAGCACGACTGACTCCTGTCAGTCATATAAAGCAATGCAAACAGTTATTGAGCTTCATCCTCTGGGCAAGACTGCCAAGTTAGTCTCTCTTCATAAAAAGCAATCACAACTTGAAGACACTTCATATTTGCCTCTTTTCCCAGCACCAGATCTGCCTCACATGAATCTTTCCATTCCATGAAGAGCCATGGGCCACAGGCGGGAAGGGGACGCCTGGGGTCAGTGCTGGCACCAGGCCGTGGGCGGGACTTGCTTAGGGAAACGTTGCAGCAGGGATGGTCACTTGAGGCGTTCAGGATGCATCATGTTCATTGATTGTCATGTTTTGAACCATCCTTACATCCCTGGGATGAATCCCACTTGGTCATAGTGAATGATCTTTTTAGTGTGTGGTTAAATTTTGTTTGCTAGTATTTTGATGAATATTTTTGCGTGTATGTTCATCAGTTATACTGGTTGTTGTTTATTTGAAGTCTATTTTTTTGACTTAGATGTTTATTGCTATACACTTCTTAGTACTGCTCTTTCTGTATCCAATAAATTTTGGTGTGTTGTATTTCTATTTTATTTCAAAAATATTTTTAATTTCCTTCTTAATTTCTCCCTTGACCCATTGGTCATACAGGAGCATGTTGATTAATTTCCATCTCTTTGTGTATTCTCCAAGGTTCCTCTTGTTATTGAGTTCTAGTTGTATTCTGCTGGCCTCAGAAAAAACACCTGATATGATTCATCCTTTTCTGAATTTGGTGAGACTTGGTTTATAGCCTAAGTTACGGTTTCTTCTACAGAATGTTTCATGTGCTATGAAAATAATGTGCATTCTGCAGCCATTGTGTGAAATGTTCTATAAATGTCAGTTGGGCCCATTTAGTCGTTTGTATTTAAACTAATGTTTCTTTGTTGATTTTCTGTCTGGATAATCTGTCCATTACTAAAAGTGGTGTGTTCAAGTCCTCTACTATTATTATATTGTAGTTTATCTCTCCTCTTCCTTTAGACCTATTAATATATGTTTTATCTACTTTGGAGCTCTGGTGTTGGGTGTATATTTATAGTTATATCCTCTTGTCTCTTTATCATTAAATAGTGACCTGGTCTCTTTTAACAGTCTTTGATTTATACTCTACTTTACCTGATACAAGTACAGCAACTCCTGATCTTTTTTTGTTTCCAGTTGCATGGAATATCTTTTTTCACCCAATTCACTTTCAGTCTATGTGTAGCCTTATAGGTGAATCGGGTTTCTTGTAGGCAGCATACAGTTGGATCTTTTTTTCTTTATCCATTCAGCCACTCCATGCTTTTTAATTAGAGAATCAAGTCCATATACTTTCACTGTTATTATTGATAAGGACTTACTACTGCCATTTTGTTGCTTGTTTTCTGGTTGTTTTGTAATTCCTCTATTTCTCTCTTCTTACTGTCTTCCTTTGTGGTTAAGGGGTTATCTCTGATAGTATGGCTTAATTCATTGGTTTTAATTTTTAATAAATCCATTACAAGTTTTTGCATTGTGGTTACCATGAGACTTACCAAAAAATCATACACACATGACGTTATTTTTAACAGATGCTAACTTATCTCAGATCACAAAGAATAGAAACAAAGAAAAAATGAAAAAAACTCAACACTTTATGTCCATCTTCCCCACATTTTTGAATTTATGTTCTCATTTATATATTTTCATATTGCCCATCTCTTAACAGGTTGTTGTAAGTCTTTGATAAATTTGTCTTTTGGGCATCATATTAGAGTTAAGAGTGCATCACACACAATTCCAGTATCCCAGTATCCTGGATTTGAAGCCCATGTATTTAACTTTACCAATAGGTTTTATACTTTCAAATAATTCCATAACAAAGTCCCCATAAAAAAATATGACAGGTCTGGTGGTGGTTAGATTTTCTCAGCCTTTTTTTTTTTTTTTGGTCTGGGAAAGACTATTTTACCCTTATATTTGAAGGATTGCTTTTCTGTATACACTATTCTTAGATATCAGGGTGGGTTGTTTTTTTTTTTTTTCCTTTCAGCAATTTGAAAATGTCATTTCACTCTCTCCTGATATATATGGTTTCTGTGGGAAAGTCTGTTACCAGAAGAATTGGATCTCCTTTATGTTATTTGCTTCTTTTCTCTTGCTGCTTTTAGGATCTTCTCATTGTCCTTGACTTTTTTTTTTTTTTTGAGACAGAGTCTCGCTTTGTTGCCCGGGCTAGAGTGAGTGCCGTGGCGTCAGCCTAGCTCACAGCAACCTCAAACTCCTGGGCTCGAGTGATCCTTCTGCCTCAGCCTCCCGGGTAGCTGGGACTACAGGCATGCGCCACCATGCCCGGCCAATTTTATATATATATATCAGTTGGCCAATTAATTTCTATTTATAGTAGAGACGGGGTCTCGCTCAGGCTGGTTTTGAACTCCTGACCTCGAGCAATCCGCCCGCCTCGGCCTCCCAAGAGCTAGGATTACAGGCGTGAGCCACAGCGCCCGGCCATGTCCTTGACTTTTGAGAGTTTAATTTTTATATGCCTTGCAGTAGCCATAATTTGGTCAAATCTGTTTGGTATTCTGTGACCTTCCTATATGTAAATTTATATCTTTCTCAAATTTTGAAGTTTTGTTGTTTCTTTGAATAAGTTTTCTACTCTTTGCTCTTGTTCAGCTCTCTTGAGCACAAATAATTCTTACATTTGATCTTTTAATTTTCTGTATCTTATGACTGATCTTTGTTGCTTTTCATTCTTTTTTCTCCTCTTTGTAATTTCAAATAACCTGTTTTGAGTCTACTGGTTTTCTCTCCTTGATTCATTCTGTCAAAATACTTTAATTTCTCAGTTCAGCAAATGTATTTCTTAGTTCCAAGATTTTGTGTTTATTATTTCAATTTCCTTGTTAAATTTCCCCGATAAATTTCAGAATTTTTTTTTTTTTTGGTGTGTGTTATCTTAGAGATCACTGAGTTTCCTCAAAACTGCTATATTTAGTTCTTCATCAGAGAGTTCAGTTCATATATCACAGACTTGTTAGTGTCAGTCACTTGTTCTTAGTCTGCTCAGGAAGGTCATGGGTCGTTTTCTGTTGTTTCTTGTTGATGTAATCCCTCTTTGCCTTGAAGGATTATTTATTCCAGTCTTCTCTGTCTGGTTTGTTTTGCTTTTATTGGATGTTTGCTTAGAGATTCTTTGTAATTTACCTGATTTTTTTTTGTTTCTCTAGTGGCATCTTCTTTGCCACTAGATGGTGACTTAATCCCATACCAAACAATCCCTACTAAACAATCAGAGTGCCTCTGTCCTGAATGCGGGAGCTTCCAAAGGATATAACTTAGTAGTGTGAGAATGCTGAGTGTGAGTGTACACAGGGTACCCATGGAACAAACTTCCTTCAGCATGGTGCTGTTGAATAGCCAGTCTGATTTGGTTTCTCTTTTGGACATGTTACAGAGCAAGGTTTCCAGGGCTGGGGACAGTACTCCCAACTCCCTTTGTCTTTGTCTTTAGGGATATTTCTCCTTTCAGGCACTCCCAATAATTCCTGTGGGTTGAAACAGGGAAAGGTCTCCTACAAGGGAACCAAAGATTGTGGGAAAACTGGTGTTCCACCTCAACCTAACTTTTTCTTGTACAGAAACCATGACTCAGGGGAGAATTTTTCCATGTTCTTACTGCTGGGCAGGTTGGGGTTGGTGAGCATCACAGATCTAGAAATCTGATTCTCTTACCATCTGCTCCGAGTTTTTTCACTTCTCTGTGGCCTGCCAGAACTGTCTTCTCCTCATATTTGAGTTCTGGGATATTGCTGGTTGACCTCAACAGTGAGAGGCTTCTGGGAAGGGCTTTCTGGCTAATAAAATTATGGGACACACAGAGCAGATGCCCTCTCCCTCCAATGAGTGCCATGCTGTGCTCGTGCGGAAGTCCTGGAATCATAGCAGTGGCCATCTCAGTGAGCTGAAAGCAAGCTGACAAACTGGAGCCAGCCTCCCCCAGGAGGTATGTGGGATAAGTTTTCCTCACAACCTAGCTGAATCAGGATTTCCTGTTCCTTAGGGCTCAAGACATCCTACGTGATATAATATCCAGTTTGAGAAATGCTTCTAGATGACTCATTTGGAGAGGACCAATTCAGCTTTCATTGCTGAAATTTGGGCTGATGCAACTTTGACCATTTATGATGGCTAACCGTAAGAAAGGGTAGCAGTAGGATTTCCCCAAAATGACTGTCTCACATACAGCTCCCTGGCCCTTTTCGTGGAGCATTCAGATGTATGCTAATTTTATCAGTACTTAATTTTTTTTTTTTAAACAGAGTGTCACTCTATTGTCCGGGCTAGAATGCCGTGGCATCAGCCCAGCTCACAGAAACCTCAAACTCCTGGACTTAAGCAATCCTTCTGCCTCAGCTTCCCAAGTAGCTGTGACTACAGGCATGTGCCACCATGCCTGGCTAATTTTTTTCTATATATTTTTAGTTATCCAATTAATTTCTTCCTATTTTTAGTAGAGACAGGGTCTCACACTTGCTCAGGCTGGTCTCGAACTCCTGACCTCAAATGATCCACCTGCCTCAGCCTCCCAGAGTGCTAGGATTACAGGCGTGAGCCACCACACCCAGTCCAGCATTTAAATATTTAGAAAAAGAAAAAAAACACCATTGCTTTGGTTTAAAAATGTTTATTTAGTGCCTGCTATGTACAAGGAACTGTGTGTGGTGCCATGAAGAATACACAGATGAACAAGGCATAATTCTTACCCTTAGGACACTCACAGTCCAGCATGGGAAATTAGAAATCACATGTACACAAGTAACTATCACAGAAGGCAGAAAGCACTACATGCCATAAGATTGATACCAATATTATGACAACCCAAAGGAAATAAATACTATTTGGGGATGAGAATAAGAAGTCAGAGAAGGTTACCTTGGAAGTATGGGGTTTGAACATGACCAGCCAAATGTAGACAGGAAAAAATTAAGAGGAAATGGTAACCCAGAAAGACTCCAGTTGAAAGCAGAGGCAGGATTTCACTGGCTGTGATGGGGCATGGCAGGACTCTAGCTGGGCTGCAATAAGTAGGGCAGGTGAGAGGGGATGGGAAAGAAGGCTGCAAAGATACACTGGAATCAAGGTGGGAAGGTTACGGGAACCAGGCAAAAATGTTTCCATTTTAATGGGAGTTTTTAAAAGAGAGATGATCTGATCCAAGCTCTGCTTGAGAAAGCTTCATCTGGTAGCCATGCACAGATGTCTTTACAGGAGCAGGGACTGAGGGAAGGAAGCTAGTTTAAAAATGATTACAAGGTAATGAGACAGGGACGATGAGAGTGAAGCGGTTGCAGGTGGAAGATGGCGACAGACGTGAGAGGGTTTGGCAGTGGCTAGTGCAGGAGAGGTGAGGCGGGCAAGAAGATGGCAGCAGTTTTATATCTCCAGACAGAAGGATCCATTCACGGAGCTAGGAACATCCAAAGGGGAAACGATTTGAGGAGAGGGAGGGGGAAGAGGTGAGCTCAAGATGCTGCTGACATCCAGGTGGGGGATCCAGCAGGCAGTCACAGTTGGGTGAGAGTTGGGGGCAGAGGTCAGAGCAGAAACCACACAAGAAAGCTGTCCATGGAGTAGTGAGGGCCGAAACAATGGGGCAGGTTGAGATGGCCCCACCTCACCACGGAAGTGTGCTCTAAAGCACAATTCTACAGCCACATTTTCCTTAAATATGAAATTCTCACAGAAAATTCATAAGTATGATGATGCATCATTTGAAAAGTGCCGTTTCTCTTTGTGTGTTCTCCTTTTACTCCTAGAAACTATTTCTTCAGTTTTGTGATCATAAGCAGGAAAAGTGCCTCCACTGTGGAGGGTCATTTTGAAAAGCTTCACTCCAATGAGAGTTTTTAAAAGTTTTCATTAGTATTTATTTTGAAGCATTTTCTGTAATAAAATTATTTTTATGAAGATTTTAGAAAAGCTATCACTGTACCTTACTTCATTACATCTAAGAGTTGGAAAAGGAACTGAGAAGTCATCTCCATCCATCTTATTTTGCAGATGAGGAAACCAAGGCCCAAACAGGCCAAGGACTTGCTCAGTGGCTCACACAGCAAGATGGCAAGGCTGGGCCCACCAGTGAGGACAGTGAGCCTTCCTCCCCTCCACAGCCACGTGCCTGGGCACCCAGCTACCATCAAGATACACAGACGCATAGAGAGCTGGGAAGAAAGATAGGAAGGCAAGCGAGAGGGGTTGGGAAAAACACATCTATATTTCAACTTTCTTTTTCAAGGAAAAAACGGCTTATGGTAGACATTTTTTTTTTTTTTTTTTTGAGACAGAGTCTCACTTTGTTGCCCAGGCTAGAGTGAGTGCCGTGGCATCAACCTAGCTCACAGCAACCTTAAACTTCTGGGCTCAAGCGATCCTCCTGCCTCAGCCTCCCAAGTAGCTGGGACTACAAGCATGCGCCACCATGCCTGGCTTTTTTTTTCTATATATATTTTAGTTGGCCAATTAATTTCTTTCTATTTATAGTAGAGACGGGGTCTTGCTCTTGCTCAGGCTGGTTTCGAACTCCTGACCTCGAGCAATCCGCCCGCCTCGGCCTCCCAGAGTGCTAGGATTACAGGCGTGAGCTACCGCGCCCGGCCTATGATAGACATTTTTTGGACCCCTCAACGCCTTACAGATCTGAAAAGAAAATTACTTTGGCTTTCTTGAAACATTAAGTTGCACTTAAAAAATATCAGACTATGTTATGACATATCACATTTAAAAAGCTTGACAGACGGCCACAACAGAAGTAATGGTACTTTGGTTGGCATGTGTGTACACAGGGAAAGGCAGTGTGCAGAAAGACAAGATCGATAAGAATCAGTCCTTGGACTGTTTTCTCCATCACAGAAGAAAAATGCTCATGGTAATTCCTTTTTGGAAGGTTAAAGGTGATCTCCTTAGAATGAAGTGCCAAATACATCCATTTCCAGAGAAGATGGAGGAAAAAAGATAATTTCTTTTCAAATATGTAAGTCACAAATATATAGGCACAGTTCTCACGAGCCAAGTCGCAGAACACTAGTTTGACCACATTAGCATCTTCCCCAATAACCTAGAAATACACATCCTGTTGATTTTATAATTAATGATTCCCTTTAATAATAAAGGTTGCTTTAATACTTTCCCCCAGTCCACTAGAGTCTTCCAGCAACACATCTTAGCAGGACCTATCAGATTTTCCAAAAAATCTTCTTTCTATACAGAATGTAGGCAATGAGCACCCAGATAGCAGTGGCAACTATGTTCTGAGTTAGATGTTCCTTGTGCGACTGGTTATCCTCCAGCTTCCACTGAAAGGGGAAGTAGTTCTCAAACACCTCGTGGCCTACATACACCAGAATAGAATTCATTCCTTTAGGAGAGATACAGAAGACAATGTTTTTCCTGAGTCACATCTGACCATCTATTTAATTCTTGAAATTAGTTCAGTGAAAAAAAAAACAAGAAGTATGCACTTGTATTATCAGCTACTGCCAAAAATAAATGACGCATATCTTAGGTATTTAAGTATAAACTACATTTAAAAATTATGAGAAAATATTCATTTTATAACACTGTAATTCTTGAATTCTAAATCTGAAAGGAAAATTAAAATTAATAACTTCTATTTTGTAGACAGAAAATTTGAGGTCCAAAGAATGTAACTGTTACTTACTAGAATCAAAGGGTTAGAAATGAGTCACTGAAATCATTTGGTCTATTTCTCAGTCCTCAGATAAAACTGCATCTAAATCCTTCCATTTATCTCTAATATCACCTTTTAATATTTCTTCTAGTGCATAATTTTTAAGGTAGTGTATTTACATTAAGAAAGAAAGCATAGCCCCAATAGTAAGTTTTAGAAACTGCATAATATGCCTGAATCATTCCTGATACTACAGTTTGGTATTGCCTAAAGAAACAAGTGGTGCTCATAACCTGTCATACAATGACTCCACAACCTAAGTGGATAAAAATGGGGTGGTCTGCTTCGGAAGGGGCCAACATCCAGTGTGACCTGGGGCAACACAGCCCCTGCGGCTTACTCCTGGAGCTTGTTTCTTAGAAACATACCGCCAGGCAGCAGCTCAAGGCCCAGCACTGAGAATGCTCAAGAGGTCTCTGGTCAGTCCACCTGGTCACCATCACCAACTGTTTGGGGTTACAGGCAACTCACCTGGATAAAAGAACGGGGCTCCTGTCCATAGCCCCCTCACATCCACGACCGGGTACAGGACCAGCAGGATGAAGAAGGCAAAAGAGCTGAGCGTGGTGATGTACGAGATGGACCTAGGAGGAGTTGGAGGAGGTGTTACAGCGCCCACAGGGAAGCATCACATTTCAACATGAGGAGCAGTCAACACTGAAAGGGCGCTCTTTTTCTATACCTACCAGAGGTTTTTGTTCACTGGAATAAAGCCTTCGTTTTCAGAAACTTTTGTCAAAGCAACAGAAATAAGCCCCTATAATGTGGAGGGGAAGGATGTTAAAGTTTCATATTATTATCTCACAAAACAATGTGTTTCAAGACCAACTAATATATTTAAATTAGTTATTTAATTGCTTAGGGAGGGCTGAAAATTGTGCCTTATATTTTACCCTTTTAACTAGAAACATATTTTTAAAATGTGCAACTAACAGATATTCTCTTAAAATACCTTTCCAGGATTCCTCTGAGTTGATGAGGGTAAATTAATTGATAAGTTACAATGAATCCTGAGAGGAAATATGATTGCAAGGTTGGGGGTAAGACAAATGGTTAGTCAACCTTACAATTCTTTTTTCACATATAAATATGGAGATTGATATTTGAAAACCTGTTACTACTTGTCTAGACTTTCTGATATGTCTCCCCATTCCTGGCTGGCTATTTGATGAAAACACTATAAAAACACTATAAAAATAGGGTGATCTGCTTTGGAAGGGGCCGACAGCCAGTGTGACCTGGGGCAACACAGCCCTGCTGCTTATTCCTGGAGCTTGTTTCTTAGAAACATACCACCAGGGCAGCGGCGGTATGTATAAAGACATTTTCCTACAAAAATAAATCTAGGTGTGCACTTAGGTGTAAAGATCTGTTCCTCTCTGTTATTCAAGTGAAGGATGTTACCTGTTGCGATGTGGTGACAACTGCTATACTGGTGTTGTCAAACATTTTATTTTTTTTAAATATATATGTATGTGAAGAAAGGAATATTAGTGAGGAATGTTGCTTACTTACTAGAATACAACCCCAGGCAGTGAATCTGATCAGGATGGCTTTGGTCTGATCCTTGTAGTACAATAGTATTTTTCCTGCCTGTAGAAGAAAACACACTATGAACAAGAGAATATACTTTTATTTCATAGTCATCCATGGTCTTAACGACACCACAAACAGATTCACTTGTTGGGCACACTAGATACTGGATCACAAGGAGTGAGACGTCACCCTGGGACTCGCTGACGGGTGGAGGAGGAGAGGACACCGGGGCCAGGGATGAAGCACGTGCTCAGGAAGGGAGAGGAGAAGCCCCTGGGCCAAGGTCCAAGCACCAGATGTCCAAGCAGGAAGAGCGTTCTGAGCAGAATGGAGCAGCTCACACAGAACTCGGTGGAAAGAGCAGGAGAGCACAACAGCAGCTCTGAGGTCACTCGGAAAGAGGGGAATGAGAAGGGCACAAAAAGGTATCAGACAGGTAGGCTCTGTGGGTCTCAGCCCAGGCAGGGGCTTTCTCGCCAAAGACAGTTCTCCCAAAGAGTGACGAGGGGCCAGCTCAGACCAGCCTGGGAGGTGGCCCTTTCTGACAGCACAACGGAAGAGGGGTCAGGACAGGGTAGAACTAGAGGCAGGGAAATATTTTAAAAACTGTAAAATACAGATTTTGCATAAAATCCCTTTGAAATTAAGAATTAATTGCTGAGAACATCAGAGGATAAAAAAGGTTTTTTTTGATTTTTTCTTTTTTTTTTTGAGACAGAGTCTCACTCTGTTGCCTGGGCCAGAGTGCCATGGCATCAGCCTAGCTCACAGCAACCTCAAACTCCTGGGCTCAAGCGATCCTCCTGCCTCAGCCTCCTGAGTAGCTGGGACTACAGGTATGTGCCACCATGCTTTGCTTTTTTTTGCTATATATTTTTTAGTTGCCCAATTAATTTCTTTTTTTTTTAGTACAGATGGGATCTCGCTCTTGCTCAGGCTGGTTTCGAACTCCTGACCTTGAGCAATCCTCCCGCCTTGGCCTCCCAGAGTGCTGGGATCACAGGCATGAGCCACCGTGTCTGGCGAAGAAAGTTTTAATAAGTTTTTAATAATAACTAATATTTATGAATGCTGTCTATATGCCAGTCCTTAGAACTTTCCACAAATTCGCTTATTTAATCCTCACAGTGCCTTTATGAAGTAGGCGTCACTAAAGCAGCGGCAGACGCAGCACACCCTGCGGTGCCCAGCGAGCAAGCGCAGAGCTGGGTGCAAACCCAGGGCGTGTGGTGCCGGTCGACATCAACCTCTACACTGGACTGGCGGCTCCAGTGGGCACGGCTTCACCACAGAACACAGGCAGGGATTAAATGAATATGTAAAAGCATAATATAAACTATAAAGTGGTACAGAGATAAAGGCAGTATTTCTAAATATAAAATTGCTCAATCACCAAAACGTACAGTTGGCCCTTAATAATGCGGGCTTTAACTGAGAGTGCACTTCCACGGGGATCCCTCCCGCCTCTGCCACCCCGGAGACAGCAAGACCAACCCTCTGTCCTCCTTACCCAACCCAATGTGAAGATGATGAGGGTGGAGACCTTCATAATAACCCACTTCCACTTAGTGAATAGTAAATATCTTCTCTTCCTTGTGATTTTAATAATATTTTCTTTTCTTTAGCTTACTTGATTGTAAGAATACAGTATAAAACACATATATAAAATATGTGTTAATAGACTGTTCATGTTACCAGCCAGGCTTCTGGTAGCTATTAGTTATGTTTGGGGAGCATCCAAAGTGATACATGGTTTTCAACCTCATGGGGGGTCAGCACCCCTAACACCCACATTGTTGAAGACTCAACCGTACATGCTTTGGGTCTGCACTATCCCACAGGGAAGCTACTAGCCACATGTCAGTATTTAAATTTAAAATTAAACTGAATAAAATAAAAAATGCAGTTCCTCGGTCATATCACATTTCCAGTGCTCAATAGCTACCCTGGATAGTGGCTGCCCCCCAGGATAGCACAGATAAGGAATATTTTCATCATCGCAAGAATTACGAATTCTTCCCCTTCCTGGTTGGCTCCCTTCAAACAATACTTTCAAACACCAATAGGGAGAACTTTAGGAAGAAAACTCTACACTGCTCAGAATTTTAACAACATTGCACGTGAGATAACAAGGAATAACTGTGTTGACTTTGGCATACAATATGCATACCCTGAAGCCATGTAAAGTGTGGCTGTGGTTTGAATCTGTGTCCATCCAAAATTCCTATGTTAAACCTAATCACCAAGGTGATGGTATTTGAAGGTGGGGCCTCTGGGAAGTGACACATCATAAAGGTTCCACCCCCATGAATGGATTTAACGCCCTCGCCCTCATAGAAAGGGCTTGAGGCAGCAAGTTCAGCTCTTCGCTAATTCAGCCCCACCACATAAGGACACAGGCCTGTGCGCACATCCAGGCTCTATCTTGGAGCAGAGCCTGGAGCCTCACCAGACAAACTGCCAGCACCGTTATCTTGGACTTCCCAGCCTCCAGAATTGTGAGAAATAAATTTCTGGTCTTTATACATTACCCAGTCTTGGGTATTTTGTTATAACAGCACGGACTAAGACAAGTAAACACAAAGGAAATGTGACAAATGACAAAGAGACTTCCATTGTTACTGATACCCAAATACTCTGCACACGCCATCAGGGAGATCTCGTATCCAGAAACTGCTGAGCCAAGATACGTCACATAAATAATACTTTTTTTGAGAATGTAAGAATTCCCAATTATTTAAATGTGCCTACTTTCAGCAACTTCTAGTTTTGTACAACCTGTTGAACATAATAGAATTTATTAGACCTATACACAGAAGAGGATAGGCTCCCAATTATTTTAATGAAATGGTCTTTGAATTAGTGATGAATCAATAATCATAAACTGTGAGAAAAATGTATCCTAAGGAAACAAAAAAAATACCTGAACTCCCAAAAAGGCCATCACAATGGAGTTGATGGTCCCTAGGATTCCTTCTGGATCATAGGCCACCTCCGTGTGATAAAGTGCCTTAATGAGACAGAAGAAGGCAGCAATCACCCACTGACCATGAAAATGCACATAATCAACACTTAGGCCAAATACAAACTTTAATACATTCCAGTAGTCAATGGTGTTTTGCTTTTGCTACAGAAATTCATTGCAAACTTGGAGGAATTATAGGCAGAATATTCTGGCCAAGAAGATATGTGGTTGTGACACTCAGAAGAAGATGCAGAAGCCCCAGGAACAAGCCACAGTCTAGTGGCAGCTCCTTTGCCCAGCTTGCTTGACAAACACAGCCGGGCCCAGGCCTTGCATGAGGCATCCCTGACAAGTTTCACATACAATATATAACATCCTCCTAGTTTTCAGATTTATTCTTTTTGATCAATCCTGTTGTAACATTAACAGCTTCCTATCTTCTTTTAAGGAAAATAATATTCAAAAACACATTTGTGTTTTTATTATAAAATAAATGTTATTGTAGACATTTAGAAATATACCACACAGATACCCGCAACCCTGTCAGGACAGAAGCTTTCATTCCTCCAGCTGCTAGAAGTATTAATGGCTGAAATTCTCAGCCAAGTCCCTCTTCTGGATTTGTCCTTGACTACAGAGAGCTGCCTCTCTAGGGGTCACCCCCTTCCTGGCAGTCCACATCTAACCAGGGATAGAGAGAGCCCAATCCCTCCTCAGTTCACAATCACTCTGCAGTGCCATCCCGGCTCTCCTAGAGACTGGCTGGACTTTGTCAGGACTGCAGTGCAGTTCAATCTCTCTCTGCCCGGTGCCGCGTCACTCATTCCCCAACAGGTACTGACCCAACAAGGACTCCCTCACACACCTGCTGCACAGGAATTTCTGTCTCAGAGTCTGCTGCCAGGAAATCTGACCTGAGACATATAGAAAAGCAACGTACTATTCATTTTATCCAATGCATGCTAACTTTTTTTTTTGAGACAAGGTCTCACTCTATTACCCAGGCTGGAAGGCAGTGGCACAATCATAGCTCACCGCAGCTAGGAACTCCTGGGCTCAATCTTCTGACCACAGCCTCCGGAGTAGCTGGACATATAGGTGCACACCACCATGCTTGGTTATATTTTTAAATTTGTTAGAGATGGGGGTCTTGCTATGTTGCCCAGGTTAGTCTCAAACTCCTAGCCTCAAGCAATCCTCCCACCTCAGCCTCCCAAAGTGCTAGGATAACAGGTGTGAGCCACCATACCTGTCCCATTCTAACTTTAAAATCCAAAATAATGTTTATATATTGCCACAAAATGAATATTTATAAGTCATCAAGTTAGCTGACTTTTCAAATGAAAATTAGTTTCATGGACACACTTTAATGCTGACCAGCTCTTTCTGTCTTCCGTCACTGCTGAGGCCCTAAAGCTTCAGCTGTGAGTGCGAGCCAGCCCCACTCACTGCGGAAGAAGGGTGCTGGTAAAGGTGGCCATCCCCCAGCAGCAGGCGGTCGATGTAGCCAGCAGCTCCTCCGGTGCAATTTGGATACTTCCCCAAGTCTCCGATGCCACCGGGGCCAAGATAACCACTAGGAAAGTGAAAACCACGCTTAAATGGGAAGACTTCAGAAGGGATAATGGTATGCACTGGCTATTCCCGCAGCCCAGTTCAAAGAGCCTCAAACACGTACCACCCGAAAACACCTGCGGCTCCAGGCACTCTTACCAACGCACTTTGACCTGACTGCCCCCTACACTGTGGAGGCAGAGGCCCAACTTCTAGTCAAATTAACCTCAAACACCACCACAGAGACATTTCCTTGGAAACACATCAAACTCTTCTCCCATTCAACACAAAGTATGCCTCAAAGAAGAAGAAAGAGTGAGATAGAATTCCTCTGACTTAGTCATTTGAAAGTTGTAAGCCCAGAACCTGGGACTTGGCAGAAAATGACATGCAAAAAGGGGACATACAGGGTTCACTTACGTAGGGCACCCAGGAACCGGCAGGAAGAATGTTAATCCCAGCCAGATGCTTTCCAGCATCAGAATGAGGAGCCACTGGGGCCAGGAGGACGTGACGTCTCCAAGAGAAAAGCAGCTCCTCTCCTGAGTGGGGGCAGAAAAACAAAATGTCCGTGAACTCAACGCAAACAGAATGGGACTAGTGCACAGCATCTATACTTGGGAGATTCCCAGTGATTCCTTTCTTGGCCTTTCTGGTAGTAATACAAAAATTTATTTAATATGCATTATGCTGTCTAGATGCTCCCTTTCTATGAAATATCACAGTAAAACATTAGTTAAAAAAAATCAATGGACAATTCTACTCCTATACCTAAAAGAGTTGAAAACATGTTCACACAAAAACTCGTACACAAGTTTACACAGGCGCATTATTCGCAATAGCCAAAAAGTAGAAAAAAGTCAATGTCTATCAATTGATGAACAAATAAACAAAATGTGGCATACCCATAAAATATTATTCAGCAAATTTGGAATGAAGTGCTGATACATGCAACATGGATAGATCTCCAAAAGTATATTATGCTACGTGAAAGAAGCTACACGTAAAAAGCCACATATTATATGATTTCATTTATATGAAATGTCTAGAGTAGGTAAATTTATAGACAGAAAGTAGCCGAGGAGGCGCCCACGCTGGGGAAGCTGTGAGAGTGGCGAGTGACTGGCAGCAAGTGGAGGGTTTCTTCATGGGGCAAGTCTGTGAGTGGACTAAATATCACTGAACTGTGCACTTTAAACATGCAAATTTTATGGTATGTGAATTATACCTCAATAAAACTGTTATAAAAAAAGAAATTAAAAATAAATTTTTAGGCTAGGTGCGGTGGCTCACGCCTGTAATCCTAGCACTCTGGGAGGCCAAGGCAGGAGTTCGAAACCATCCTGAGCAAGAGCAAGACCCATCTCTACTAAAAATAGAGAGAAATTAATTGACCAACTAAAATATATAGAAAAAATTAGCCGGGCATGGTGGCGCATGCCTGTTGTCCCAGCTACTGGGGAGGCTGAGGCAGGAGGATTGCTTGAGCCCAGGAGTTTCAGGTTACTGTGAGCTACGCTGATGCCATGGCACTCTAGCCTGGGCAATAGAGTGAGACTGTCTCCAAAAAATAAATAAATAAATAAATAAAATTTTAAAGTAAAAAAAAAAATGAAATTTAAACTTTTGGAGCTGTTCTGGTTGAAGAAAGAAAGGGTGCAGCCTATCTATTCTTGGTGTCTCACCAAAGCCCTCACCCAACTGTGCCGGCCCGGGACATGCTTCCACAGACCCTCGGGTCCCAAGGAAGGGCTGGGCACGGCTGCTCTGTTACCCACTCAAGCAGCTCCACACTCATCCACACGTGTCCACCCTCTGCTTCATCTTAAGGCCACCCATAGCCAGAGGCCACCAATTCCCTGATGACAGGGCAGAGGAGGAAAAAGTAATAATGACAAAAATGCACTGTAGAAATATACAACTAAGCAATCACTACAGGAAGCACCCAGAGAATCTGGGATTCAGAGATGAATTTGTAGCTATATGACCGGGAAGAGGCGGGAGAACAAACACCACTTTATTAATTTATTGTTAAGTAGGACCCCAAATGGAAACATTTAAACATTTCCACCTGAATTTTTACCTCTATTGGGGGAAAAGTAACTGTCACTTGGGTAAACTTCACCCAGCAACTACAGGAAGTAATCACAAAAGAGATGAGACTCTGACATACTCCTGACAAAGACGACACACAAGTAGCCAAGCACAATCCTGTTATTCTCCCATCCCTCACCTTGGCACTTTTCTCAAAGTTGAAACAAGGTCATATAAGCATTTGAATAAGGTTAAATGAGTTTTTTATATATCTTATACCACAAGGAAATTGAAAAATTGGCAATAATGCCCCAAGAGACCAAACTAGCAAACTGGAGGATGGTGATATCATTTGATGACATCAAGAAAGTATGTGAAGGCTGGGCGGAGGGGTCACACCTATGATCCCAGAACTCTGGGATGCCAAGGCAGGAATCCCCTACTTGAGGCCAGGCATTTGACACCAGCTTGAGCAAGAGCAGAACACTATCTCTATAAAAAATAGAAAAAATTAGACGGGCATGGTGGCATGAGCCCCAATCCCAGCTACTCAAGAGACTGAGGCAGGAGGACCACTTGAGCCCAGGAGTTGGAGGTTGTAGTAAGATATAATGATGCCACTGCACTCCAGCATGGGCAACAGAGCACAATCCTGTCTCAAAAAACCTTTTTTAGAATTAAAAAAAGAATGCATTTGAAACTAGAAGATTTTAAATGTTCCCAACACAAAGAGATGGCACGTTTGAGGTGATGGATGTGCTAATTACCCTGATTTGACCATTACACATTCTATACATGGATCAAAACATCACTCTGAATTCCATAAATATGTACATTACATGTCAACAAAAGTAAAAGAAAAAAGAATGCATGTGATTACTGCATGCTGACAAATCTGTTAAGAGGGTAGATCTCACAATACATGTTTTTTACCATAATAAAAAAATTGATATAAAGATTAAATAAAAATAACTAAATACAGGGTGGAAAAGAATGCATGTAGTTATCAGAAGTACACAGTATTGCACTCAGAGGTAAAAAAAAATTCTAAAAACTATACAGTGATTATTTTCCCTCTTTTTTAAAAAATGATTTCTCACCGAGGCACAATTTTCAGGCACAGGTTTAGCAAAGAGAAGCTCCAACACAGCAACTGCAAAGTAAGTCACCCCCAACCGCTGCAGAACACCGGGAATTCGCACCTTCTCCCAAGACACTGCAGAAAGCACACGTTAGATAAAGTGTTAGTCAACATTTCTCATCTCATCCCAAGACAATGTTATTTTTTTTCATAAGGGGGAAGAAGTACCTATATGACATCTAAGTAAGTCTTTTTTAAGCTCTTAGAGATGAAAAGACACGTTGGCAGGAGACACGGCTCAAATCCAAGTTCCAAGAACAAGCCAATCCCACTCAACAAAAGACAGTCAGGGACTTGGCTCAAACTCAGAACAGGAAGGTGCCAGTTGAGAGACTGGGATAAAAACCAAAGTGTCATACTCAGGTGTGGGGATAAAGCAAGGGCTACCCTTGACCCTGAAGTTCCATCTCCTGGCCCTTTCCCATTAGAAATATGGACTCAACTCTCATGTTCACCAGGAACTTGCAGACCTAACACAAGCCACTGACTGACTCTCCCTGCCCTACATGACTGTGGCAATGGAAGAATACAACCAGATGACAAACCCAACAATGAATCCCATTGGAAGCAATGGCTCACTTTTTGGAGATCCATCAAATCCACTTTTATATGAAACACCATCTGGAAGTAAACTCTACTTCTTCTAGTATCTACAGTCATTCAATAAAAGTACTAATTGCCTGAGGACTCCATTGGCTACTGTCTAGATGTTTGTGTCCTCTTTTCCTAATGACAGTGTAAGCTCCTTGATGACAGTGACTCCTGCCCTCCCCAATTCTGACGCTGGTTCAAAGCACAGGGCTGACATCCTTCCCTCAGCATTCCTGTCCACTGCACACCACTGCAGCAGTGACAAGGAGCTCATTCCTTCCCAGCAGCCCAGCTGGCGTACAAGTGCTGACAAAGGAGGATTCTTGAACTACTACCCAATACTGAAAGTTGATGAAACCAAAATGGCAGGAGGGCAAGGTATGAGAACGTGACTTGTCCTGGCCCCTATTGTGCTCCTCACTACACTTAGATAATCCAGAGAAAACTCTTCAATCTCTCTTGGCCCCAGACCTTCCTTTGTACAACAGAAGGGTTTGAGTAATCTTAGAGGCTCTTCTCGGGTCTAAAATTCTAACATAATAATGCCCAACATTATGCAAGCACTGCATATACTTTCTAAGAATTCATCCATTTGCAGGTACCTTAGATGAAAAGAATTATATTTCTTTCAAATTACATGTAGTTTCCATATTTCAACCTGAATATATATTAACAGAGGGGGAAAATACCTACATGGACCAAGGCAATAATTGGGGTTCACAATGATAATTCCTATACAGATTAACAGGAAACTCCTCCATGCAATTTTCCCCAGCAATCTGAATTTTGAACATCCCCGTTGCAGTATAGATGTCATTGATAGAAAAATTGAAGATCCCATAATAAATACAAACCTAAAGAAAAAACAGCTGTTAATAAGGGACCATTTCTAATTTTTTGTCTATGTATCATTAATACTGTATAATATATTACATAAGAGAAGCAACACAATTACTGAAATAACATCGAGCTAACAGTAGAGGAAGAAATCAGAACACAACCCTGCTGAGCTATGAGGCTTCTGACAGTGCATCTTCAAGTCCTGACTTAGGAGAAAAAGTCTTTAACAGCAAATGAAATTTCCAAAGACAACCCTCCCATTTAGTTATCAGAGAGAAGTGATGATGAAGATGCTACAATATTGTCTCCAAATAACTAGACATTCACTAGCAGGCCCACAAAGTCCTTGAGAAACAAACATTTTGATCATTTCTAAATTCACTCCTGCTCCTGAAAGAAAAATGACAGCTTAATTTTTTTCTCTCCATTTTGTCTGAGTCACACATATTTTCCTTTTTTCTCTCTTTTTTTAAACATACCAAATTATCCCTTGAAAAGAAAAGGCAGAATACTAATTATCTGGCAAGGGGTGACAGACAGGAGAGTTTGTTCCTGCTGCATTCCCTGGTGTCCCCTGGTTTCCTTTCTCAGGGTCACCCTAGTCAGGGAGAAGCCTCTAGTCTCTCTAGGGAACTTTCTCTGTAGGGAATTTCACAGAGAATGTACAAAAATAATGACCAGGTCTTCGGGCATATAAGCCTTCTCTCTACCCAAATCTATCTCAAAATAAATAAATGAATAAAAGAATGTTTCCCAAAAAATGGAGTTTATATTAGTGATGAAACCCAAGAGATCAAAAAACTAAAATAACGGCTGGTACTACCTCCAAATGATGAAGCAAAGTCACTCAAAGCACTGCATAGCAAAGATACAAATTCTACATCGTAAGAAGTCACGGACAATCTGAGTTTGGTTACTCGAGTATTATTTTAAATTTTAATTGATTAGTATCATCGCCCTGCTACATATTTATCAGTATTCGATGATATCAACATACTCCATTCCTTTTAGGAAATGGGATTTTATAATTATTTTCAGGATCAGTGGAAGTTAATTACATATTCAGAATTTATGAATTCCTATAAGATTTTAGGATCTAGTATATCATATCTACACTAACAAAATGTTCCCTACAAAACCACTCATCTTTTATACACACATGTGTAAGCACTATGCCAAGTAGAACTATACAGTAACACAACTTCTGGAAGAACTTCATGGCAGCAGAACACAGGCCTGTGGTCCAGGATTCAGGGCTGGTCTCAGAGAGAGGCTCCAGCATCAGCTGAAAAACAAAATGTTAGAGTTGACCTGTGGAAGAGATGATGGTAGGTCAACTCACCATGGGAAAACAAGGTCAGCCACTGTCAGTCCTGCAGAATAAGACAAAAAGAAAGAGTAAGGAAAAGACCTGAGGATATAAATACTTCATAAATCTAGAATGGACATGATGACATACTGACACAGAGAGCAAACTCATGTAGAGAGTAACACACACACACACACTCCCTTGAGACTCTGCAACCCGTCACTGCACCTGGCTGGGTATTTCCTGCCAACATAACTAGACACAGGAGAACCAACCTAGATGTGTATAGAAAAGTCGTTATATTTAAGCAGCACTATTCAAAATCCATTCTTGAACCAACTACAAGCCAGATTTATAGCTGTCATTCAGCACCACTCAGGCCAACCCCAGTTCAATCCAACCCTAAGAAGGCCCATAAGTCTTAGAAGACAGACCCCCCAAGAATATGGCGGCTGTAATAAAATGCATATCTGGAATATGACAGTGATCATTTACAGCCAATGCAGAATCCCACAGTCCCATAGTCAAAACTTTTAGAGTCTATGTGTCACTACATTGAAGCACTATAGAATAAAACTAAAGGGCTCACAGAATAATCTAAAGGTCATTCTACAGGGCAGGACCTCAGTCACTCGGAGGATGCTGGTGGGGCCTCACCTCTCCTGGGGAGAGGCCAAGTGGTTCTCTTGCCTGCAGTTCTCTGAATGGACCTGCATAAGCAATGCCACCTTTAGGAATTATCTTACCATTCCAACTCGCATGCTTGAAGTACCAGTATTTTCCTCCTCCGTAATTGATGAAGACCATGAGTATGAGAGATATCCTATAAAGCCCACAAAGAGAATCCTTTCAGGGTATGCAACATTACAAGGAAGGGCCGAACTGCAAGACATACATTTCAACTTGCAAGGTGCAGTCATGCAATTCTGTTGAGCACTTCAGGATGCAAGATGAGATATAAAGATTAAGAAACTATCATTTTCTTCTCACCACATTTAGGACCACAGACTAAAGTCCTTCTGTTGCCATCATTTCCAACATGATGTCTTAAGAAAAATTTACACTGTACTACTAAACTATCTACCTTGAAAACAGAGCAAAAAACTTCTGATAACTTAATTTTGTGTTAATTCTTTATACATCAGGTTAAAGAACTCTTGTAGAAGGCACATAGTCATTGGAGTAAGAGAATTACAGAACCACATCTTAGACCTTTTTCTCTTATTAGCCATAAAAGCTTGGGCACGATTCTCATCAGTTAACTCAGTGTACTCATCTGTAAGAGAGAAAACATGCTGACCGCATGTGACTATTAAAGAGAATAATGTATCTTATAGCACCCAACCAGTGCCTGGCACATTGTAGGCCCCTAATAAACACTAGTTCCTGCCCGTCTGTGAACAGCTTATCTCCAACAGTAGCAAAGACAATAAGAAAGAGGAATATAAAATGGATGCTGGATACTTTACCATTTGATGTTAACTGTGCAAGATGCTGAGGCTGAAGTTTAGTGTGTTATTGGAATGGCCTGTGCGGACCCTGTAACCCAACTGCCTGGAATTGAATCTTGGTTTTCCCAGTTAGTACCCGAGTGACCCTGGACAAATTACTTAGCCCGAGCAGCTCAATTTCTTCATCTATGAGACAGGTACATTAAAAGAATATACCCCATAGGATTGTTAAGAGATTAAATAAACTACGACAAATTGAAACAGTGACCTGTACATAGTGAGAACTCCAAAGCCATTAGCAGTTTTTATTATTATCACTATTATAATTACCACCGTGCTTCAAATATATCCACCAGGAGCACTCAGGGACCTCGTGAGGCTAGGACGGAACTACGGGGTTAGCACTGGTGTTCAGAAGGCCTTGGTAGGTAGAAATGAAAGACTCAATACCTATAGATTTATTTTTAGGTATATCACTTTTATACTTTATTTTCAGAGTTTTGGCCTGGCCTTTGTTCTTCTACCAGGGCTATGGCTTTGCTATCAAAAGGGCCTGAAATTTGAGTTTCTCTGCTAGCCACAAAGGATAAGCCCTTCCTCTTCCACAGGCTGGTGTTTCATTTCCAGATTGGTGCATCTTCTAAGCTGTCAAGTTCCTGACTGGATGTGGGGGTGTAGTTTGTAGCCCCAAGTAACAGCCACTTGTCCACACGCAAATGACCTTAACTCACGACCGCACATCCCACTGGACAGTGGCTCTGCCTCATCCACTCCCCTCTCCCTCAACATATCATGCTGCCCATGGTCACAGTTTTCAACACTGGACAAGCTGCTGGCTTTATTTTTGCATCCAAAAGATACTTTCTAGCCTAGAGAGTGAAAAGCATGTAAAACACCTTCAGTTAAAAGTGTGTTTGTGTGCAATTATGTAATCCCATGACTACCTGTGCCCATGGTGTTAGGAGGAAACCCACGTACCCCCGGAATGTGTCCACACAGCGGAGGCGGGGTGGAGGGGTAGACGGGCGCCCTGTGCCCATGGTGTTAGGAGGAAACCCACGTACCCCCGGAATGTGTCCACACAGCGGAGGCGGGGTGGAGGCGTAGACGGGCGCCACGTGGCTGGCTGGATGTCGTCGCCCAGACGGTCTGCCCTGCTTGGAGATCCCAGCTCCTTCAGAAAAAAGGAAGAAAGAGATGGCAATTCATAACGTTAAGGAGTAAATTTGATTTTTCGACTTTTTTTTTTTTGAGACAGAGTCTCACTTTTGTTGCCCAGGCTAGAGTGAGTGCCGTGGCGTCAGCCTAGCTCACAGCAACCTCAAACTCCTGGGCTCAAACAATCCTGCTGCCTCAGCCTCCCGAGTAGCTGGGACTACAGGCATGCGTCACCACGCTCGGCTAATTTTTTTTTTGTATATATACTTTTAGTTGATCAATTAATTTCTTTCTATTTTTAGTAGAGACGGGGTCTCGCTCAGGCTGGTTTCGAACTCCCGACCTCAAGCAATCCGCCCGCCTCGGCCTCCCAGAGTGCTAGGATTACAGGCGTGAGCCACCGCGCCCGGCCGATTTTTCGACTTTTTAAGTAAGAAATTAACAGAGTAGGAAGCTAAAGACAGTTTTTCTGAACAAGACTTTAATTTGCTTGTGTAAAGATCCCATCTAGAGGTTTAGTTTTTCACTTTACTGGCTTTTTGTGCCTTTTGCTGAGCTTGCCAGTGGCTGTGTTGACAAATGACACAAAGAATTGGACCATGAGTGCATCTAGCACAAGCATAGAAGCAAATACATCCATGAATGAGACTACATTTATTAACACAAACTTAGTGCTATCTTTAATCATTATAGCAGGCCATTAGCATTTACAGATTTAATACCGATGTCTCTTATTCCTTTATTTTCATCATGATACTCTCTACCTAACTGGATCGATTCAATAATGCTGCCTGCAGAGTGAAAAGGATCCCCACATCATGTAACGAAACACAGCCCAGAGCACCAACTTCACCACAGAAAGAGAAGAGGATGGAGTCCTTCATAGGCACTGAAGAGAGGGCTGCTCTTTATTAGGAATAAGGACCCATAACCTAAGTAAGATTTATTAAACCAAAGAATAATGATTTTTCTTTGAGACAAGATCTCACTGTGCTGCCCAGGCTGGGGCCTCAAACTCCTAGGCTCAAGTCATCCGCCTACCTCAGACCCCTGCTGGAACTACAGACAAGCCAGCTCAGATAAGTAGGAAATTATACTTTCCACATTTAGAAAACCACCCACACAATGCATGATGCATTCTAATAACTCACAGAATTGATCAGGCGATCGGTTTCTTGAGAATTTATTGCCTTAGAAATCCAATTATTAAAGTCGTCCAAACTATAAATAAATAAAAGTCTCAGTTAATTTATTTTCTCTGGCCAGAATTTTCAAAACGATTGGACACCATATTGAAATAAAATTAACCTAAGATTCATCTCCTATATTATTTAAGGAATTAAACATTCTGAAAAGTTTCTTAACCTCTGGTTGTATCAAAGATATAGGTAGAAAATAAAATTTAAAAACAAAAAACAAATCAAAATAAATAAGTTTTTTAACAACATAAAAACAGAAATCAAAGATTTTAGCAGCTGTACTTATAAATGCTTGGCCCCTGCAGCATAGTTTCCTCATCAATAAAATAGGAATGATGATAGAGTGTTCATTTAAGCCTGTGAAGGTTAAATTAGATCATTATTCTCTATGGTTAATAATCTTATTAATAAAACTATTAAAATTAAAATAGGAAAAAGTTGGAAACAACCAAATTCGCTCAACTCAGGAATAACCAAACACTGGGTATGACAGATATATGACAGAATGAGACGCAGCTATGAAAATAACAAGAATGTAGGCTCTGTCCACACAAGGAAATACAAAGATAAGCTATTGAATACAAAAAGCAAAAACCCAACATCTACAATGACAATTAAATAAAAATGCACGCATGCTCACTAAGAAAGTGTGAAAGCAACTTTGAAGTGACTCAAATAGTTAATAGGTTGGCATTTTTTTTATAAATATAGTTGCTTTAATTAAAATAGGTAGATGACATTAAAATGATTTACATGATTAACCACAGATAAATATATTATTTAATAACTGATTTTTCTATAAAATGAGATTTCTACTTGGGAAATCTTTCAAAAAGTATACCTTATGACAAAAAAAAACCAAAAACCCACCTATATGTTTTACATTAACTTTGCCACATTTGTATTATCTAATGCACTGAACTTTTTTCTTTACTCTTTCCTGTTTTGTTTTGTTCTTTTTAATTTGGTCATAAAAAGTTTCAAGCATATACAAAAGAAGAAAAGAGAAACTGGTACAGGCATATCTCAAGATATTGTAGGTTCAGTTCCAGACCACCACAATAAAGCAAATATAACCATAAAGCAAGTCACACAAAATTTTTGGTTTCCCAGTGCACATAAAAGCTACGTTTACACTACACCATGGTCTTCCTGTACGTCTCCACCAGAGGTCTTGAGTGCCTTGGTGGACTGTCAATGAGCAGTAATATTTTGAAAGGAAACTTTTTCTAGCAGAGGTTCTCAATAGCAGACTTAAAACAGTCAGGAAATCATGCTCTTAACAGATGTGCTGCCATCCAGGCTTTGTTGTTCCATTAATTGAGCACAGGCAGAGTAGAGTTAGCATAATTCTTAGGGGCATCTTCTTCCAATACAAGGCTATTTCAACTACATACTATTGCTGAGTGTAGCCACCTTCATCAATGATCTTACCTAGAGCTTCCGGATAACCTGCTGCAGCGTCTACATCAGCACTTGCTGCTTCACCTTGCACTTCTATGGTATGGAGACAGCTTCTTTCCTTAGACCTCATGAACTAACCTCTGCTAGTTTCCAACTTTTCTTCTGCAGCTGCCTCAGTCTTCATAAAACTAAAGACAATCAGGTCTTTGCTCTGGATTAGGCTTCAGCTTAAGGGAATGTTGTGGCTGGTTTCATCTTTCATCCAGACCACTCAAACTTTCTCCTTAACAGCAATAATGCTGTTTCGCTTTCTTATCATGCATATGTTCATTGGAGTAGCACTTTTAATTTGCTTCAAGAACTTTTCCTTTGCATTCACAACTTGGCTAACTGGTGCATGAGACTTAGCTTTCAGCCTATCTTAGCTTTCCGCTTTCAACATGCCTTCCTAACTCAGCTTAATCATTTCTGGGTTTTGATTTAATGTGAGAGACACACAGCTCCTCCTTTCATTTGAACACTTAGAGGCCATTACGGTGTTATTAATTGGCCTAATTTCAATATTGCTGTGTCTCAGAAAATAGAAAGACAGAGGGACAGCTGGTCACTGAAGCACTCAGAACACACACATCATTTTTTACTAAGTTCTATCATCTCATATGGGTACAATTCATAGCAGCCCCAAAACAATTACAATAGTAATGTCAAAGATCACCGATCACAAATCAACATAACAGATATAATATAAATGAAAAAGTCTGACATGTTGTGAGGATTACCAAAACATGACACAGAGACATGAAATGAGCAGCATGAGCTGTTAGAAAAATGGCGCTGACAGACTTGCTCGGCACAGGGTTGCCACAAACCTTCAGCTTGTTAAAAACACGGTATCTGCAAGGTGCAATAAAATGAGGTGTGCCTGTACAATGAACCTCCATTTCTCAACTTCAGCGAGTACACACAGCCAGTCTTATCTCAGCTACACTCCCACATACTGCCCTTCACTCCTGCTTTGAATTGATTGTTTTGTAGAATATCCCAGACATCATATCATTTCATCCATAAGTACTTCAGTATGTATGGTCAAAAGACAAGAACTATTTTTATTTCTAAATGTAATCACAAAACCATTATCACACTTAAAAATGTTAGCAACAATACCTCAGTATCATCACACAGCCAGTTCGGTTTCCCTGTCTCATAAAATTTTTTTACGGTTATTCAATTCAGTATCCTAACACAACTCATACATCCAATGCATATGTTTGTCATTTCTTTTTCCCTCACAATTCAATGCCTGTTTCTAGCTTATTCAGCACTGATAATGTCATCATTGCATGAAAAATATCAAAATAGACACATCTAAGGAAGGGAGAAAAGCTATTAAAAAATAAAACAAAACAAAAAATACCTAATTCTCTGCATGCTTATTCCCCAAAAGAAAAAGAGAGAGATTCTTTATCCTCTCTACTTTTTCTGGCTCAGACTAATCTGAACTTCCCTGGACTTTCATGGGTATGCTGGAAAGCGAAGGGGCTGGGAATAAGAGACTTGGGGACTCACTTTGCCAACAGCAGCCTCCTGCACCACAGTATGGAAAAGCAGGATCACATGCAAAGAGGAGCTTCACTTCCACAGCAGAGCAAGATGAAATTTCTCCTCTGTGCAAGTGCTGGACCTCAGCCATCAAGTGCTTTTAAAAGTGATGTAACAGATCATTCATGTGAAAGGTACCATAGCACTGTAAGATACTGAAATGGTATTTGCATCTTATGAAAAGATTGACAAGCTAATACCTTAATTCAAAGAAATGAAACTCCCCTACAAGAATCCTATTGTGCCCCTAAAAAGCAGTTGGGTTAATAAACACCTGCTTCAAAGCTGCTAGTAGTTCTTTTATATTTACATATAGTCGGATTCCTTAGACAGGGACTTAAACCATCTCTAAGACACACAAGCCATCTTGTGCATCTGATGTGGCATCTAAGATGTCAGAGTGAACAAACCCCCCTCAGTTTCAGGGGTCCCCCAAGCTGGCCGATTTAAAGATTGGGCTTCCATTCTTCCAATCTGGATAGAACTCACCAATAAAACCTTGTGATCCTTCCTGAGACCCTAACAACATGAGCACATGAAAATTCAAGAAATCTTATTCCTCTTAAACATGAAAAAACTTTCCTTTGAAAACTGATTAATGCAGGCCTGGATCTATTTTACTTTTTCTTTTATAGTCTAGTAATTCACACTTATCAGAATCACTGTTAACCAGGCAGAGCAGAATGAATCCCCTCTCTACACTGGCTAACTCACTCTAACCACAGGAAAAGGAGTCCACACTGGGCCCAGAGGCAGGACATCCAGGCATCCACCTCTGCCACCAGATGCCTGGGCTTGCAGGGCCCCAGGGCTCAGGACCAGAGGGGAGGAGGAGGGCCTAGTGTGGCAGCCTCTTCCTAATGCTAGAATAAGCCACTTCCACTTGCTGAGGAATGGGATGTGAGATTCTTTAGAAAATAATTATTTCTCAAACATTGTCTTCACTTTCAGCCATGTGGGGGATGGAAGACAAAAGTTCATTAGAACCTTCATTATTAGTAATTTTCCTGAAATCAAAAACCATATCTTTGTCTATATTGAACTTCTAATGCTCAGGACTGGGCTGGACATGGTGGATACATAAATGTGCATTTAATCAAAGAATAATGGTCATTTGAGGGATCACAACTACCATTTCTGAAGGTATTATTTCTATATTCTACCTTCCCCAGCTGTATCTCCTCGAACATCTTACCTAAACAAGAGCCTCAGAAGGGATATCACAATGATGAGTGCTAGACCAATGAGGAATGCAACACTCACGGCTATAGAAAGAAAAGAAAAAACATTATCACCAAAAAAGTCATCATAAACATCAAAGTTGTCACATCATTACATTTAACATATACGTGAAAAATGAAATCAAACAAAAATCCAAACAAATGAGGGAAAAGCCATTATCCTTATGTTAAATGTCCTCTACAAAACTAAGAACACCACTCATTATGGGGAGTATTAATTTTCATTATGAAAAACATCAAACATACACAAAAGTACAGAGAATTGTATAATAAAATCACATACACCCATCACCCAGATTTCAGAATTATCAAGATATTATCACTCTTGCCTCATCTATAACTATCCTCCCTCCCCATTTTTAGCTAAAGAATTTTAAAACACATCCCAAACAGCATGTGATTTCGTCCCCTCATACTTTAGTATGTGTCTCTAAAGCACAAGCCCTTGTCAAAGACATTTCGACATCATGCACACACAGACACAATGCACTTAGGATGACACAGGATCATTTCTGTAGCATTCTACCAAAAAATGCAAAACGTCTACCTAGTCAAGAGAAAACATGAGGCCAATCCAAGTCAACGGACAATCCAAAAGTAGCCAATACTCTTCAAAACTGTCAAGATCATGAAAGACAAAGACAGACTAGGGAATTGTCCTAGAATGGAGGAGACACAGGAGATCTGACAACTAAATGCAACATAGGATCCTAGAGTGAATCCTGGACCAGAAAAATGATATTAAAAGGGACAATTGGAGAAATTTAAGTAAGTCTGTAGATGGATATTGTACCAATGTTAAGTTGAGAAGAATGCTGAGTTCCTGGTTTCCATAATTGTACAAGGGATAATTTTATGATGATACAGTTCGGAGGTTTGGGGAAGCTAGGTAAAGGGTATTTGGGAACTCTTTTCTTGCAACGTTGCTGTTAAGTCTATTTCAAAATTAAGTTTCTTAAAAATGGACCTTTTGGCCGGGCGTGGTGGCTCACGCCTGTAATCCTAGCTATCTGGGAGGCCGAGGCGGGCGGATTGCTCGAGGTCAGGAGTTCGAAACCAGCCTGAGCAAGAGTGAGACCCCGTCTCTACTATAAATAGAAAGAAATTAATTGGCCAACTAATATATATACAAAAAATTAGCCGGGCATGGTGGCAAATGCCTGTAGTCCCAGCTACTTGGGAGGCTGAGGCAGGAGGATTGCTTGAACCAGGAGTTTGAGGTTGCTGTGAGCTAGGCTGACACCACGGCACTCACTCTAGCCTGGGCAACAAAGCAAGACTCTGTCTCAAAAAAAAAAAAAAAAAAAAAAAATGGACCTTTTGTTATGTAATCACAATGTCATACAAAATTAACAATAATCTCCTGGGTAGCAGTGGGGAGGTACCTTCTGCGATTGACCGTATGTCTGACGGACGTGTCCAGCTGGTAAAAGCCTGACCCCTCCAGTGTGAAGTTCCCCTTTCATCTGATGCTTTCTCCACGTATATGGTTTTTGCCTGAATCAATGATTTCATTAGGGGTTGAAAATATCCTACCATTCTGTCCATTATTAGCTGGAATTCTTCTCTATAGAATTTACCCTCATTAACTAGGACTGGTTAGTTACCCAGAATTTAGTTAAAACAAAAAGGCAGAATAAATGCTTCAATCTGTTACTTCCAAAGACAACAGAAGTATTGCTTACATTTCTGTTTTTGGTTGGGATGGAGGGCCTTGTTGTTTTTAGTTTCATAAGGACATCATGGATTTTATATGTTCATTATTTTCCACCAATTACATATTCTTTTTAATGCCTAAACTGTCCACATTGGCCCTTTCATATTGGCGCCTATGTTCTTTTGACACAACCTCACAGTCATCAATAGCTTCCCTGTGAACAGTACTTATTAATGCCCCCGAGTTCCTTACTGCCTTTTGAAAGACAGCACCTACTACATTATCTGATGAGGAGCTCAGAATGAAGGATATTCTTCAGTGGAGTTATTAGAGAATGAATGGTGCCTCCTTAGCATGAGACACACAGAAAATCCTACACCCTAAACCCTAAAATAAAGAACAATATTGATAATTTCTAGTTTCTATTTCAAGTTTCTCTTTCCACTGCATTAACTTTTTTGGTTTATGACTGCTTCATAATTAAACTAAATAACAACTATGAGGATATGTTGATGTACCCTATAATTTTAATATATGACATAATTTTATTGGTACAAATGGCCACAATAAGTATATTATAAATAGACCATAACTAAATGGAATCTTACCTATAATCTGGGTTTTTAAATTACAGAAAAGGTCATGAACAGCTTCACTTTACAAACAGTATCCCAAAATGGAAGCCTTTGAAAACACAAATGTAAAAATGAACAAAGAGCATATACGTACGAAGATTACTATCAACTGGATTCTTGTTGACAACTAGGTCACAGGCAATCTCATTGACTCCATTATGGATGTGCTTTACCAAAAGAGAATAGTTTCCAAATTCTCCAAATTTGTATTCCAGCCTACAAAGATTAGAAAAATTAAGACAAATGGTTAGATTAGGAAATAAGGAGTTGGATTTTGCTAATGTCATAAAGGCAGAATGATATGTGTCCCTAGGTGCAGCCCAGAAAATAAAAAGAAAAATATTTTAAAGGGACAAAAAGCTAAAAACGAAACAGGAAAAAAGGTAGAAAAACGGAGACTTCAGTTAGGTTATACCAAAGCAGGCACAAACCTACAAATTTCTTTCTCTTCCAGGGTATCGTTCAGCTGCAGGATGGAGCCGTGCTGGGTGGAGACAGAGACAGCTGCAAAGCTGGGCACGCCGGGCTTTCCACTCTGAGAGACAATGACCAGCACCTGGAACAAGCACTATAAAATAAAAGCACAACAGATAAACTGTTGGGGGTCATTGAATATCTGGGCTTGTTGGAGGACATAAATATCCAACTAAAGATGCTAACATGACTTTTCCTTCATACTTATAAAAGAAACTCAGCAATTTCAATAACTTAGACAAAATTTGCCTATTATTATTAAAACAATGTCGCTATGGAATTATATAATCTTCATAAGTAAACTTTTCACAAATTAATAGATCATACATTAAATCTAAGTTTTATTTAATATTATTTAACACATAAGTTTCCATGATTATACCTAATTAGCATATTTATAATATTTAATGGTTGCATTACATTCCATCCAATACTATCAGTGAGTATTGAGGCTGATTTCAAAGATTTTTTGTTTTATCTTTTTATTGTTTTTGCTATATAAATTTTCTTTTGTTTTTTGAGACAGAGTCTCACTTTGCTGCCCAGGCTAGAGTGAGTACCGTGGTGTCAGCCTAGCTCACAGCAACCTCAAACTCCTGGGCTCAAGCAATCCTGCTGCCCCAGCCTCCCGAGTAGCTGGGACTACAGGCATGCACCACCATGCCTGGCTAATCTTTTCTATATATATTAGTTGGCCAATTAATTTCTTTCTATTTATAGTAGAGATGGGGTCTCGCTCTTGCTCAGGCTGGTTTTGAACTCCTGACCTAGAGCAATCTGCCTGCCTCGGCCTCCCAGAGTGCTAGGATTACAGGCATGAGCCACCACGCCCGGCCTATATAAATTATATTGTTTTAAAAGATCTACAGATGAGGCCAGACACAGTGGCTCCTAGCACTCTGGGAGGCCAAGACAGATGGATCGTTTGAGCTCATGAGTTTGAGACGAGCCTGAGCAAGAGCAAGACCCTGTCTCTACTAAAAGTAGAAAGAAATTAGCTGGACAACTAAAAATATATATAAAAAAAAAAATTAGCCAGGCATGGTGGCACATGCCTCTAGTCCCAGCTACTCAGGAGGCTGAGGCAGAAGGTTTGCTTGCGCCCAGCAGTTTGAGGTTGCTGTGAGCTAGGCTGACGCCACGGCACTCACTAGCTCTAGCTGGCTCAGCACTCACTAGCTCAGTTGCTCTAGCTGGAGCAACTGAGTGAGACTCTGCCTCAAAGAAAAAAAAAGATCCACACATGAGGTTCTTATTCCTTTAAATTCTTTTCCTAAGGAAAATTTCTAAAAGTGAAACTATTGAATAAAAAATAATCATTTTAACAGTTCCTATTACAAGTGGCCAAATAGTACTCAAATAAGTAAAATAAAAACAATATATTAATTTCTCATTAGTCTTACCAAGATTTTAAAATCCTTTTTCTTTTTATTCATTTACTAGATATTTATATCACAACATTAAGATTACATTTTAAATTAACAACAGATGAAATAATTCAATAATTTTGCTATTTTGTTTGACATAGTGTGAACCATTAGATACCAACTTCTCTTGAACGTAATCTTGGAAATGTGTCCTCATATGCTGTAATATTACACTTTTAACTGTATCCAATATTTCTCCATTCTAGTACCTTCCTTTTCATCTTGTTAAATTTTGTTGTTTTTAATTACAAGTTTTTATACTTTTATATAGTCATACTAATCTGGCTTGTTATTTCTTCTATTGCTTCATTACTTCAAAAATGTACTCGGTTGGTCGGACGCAGTGGCTCACGCCTGTAAATCCTAACACTCTGGGAGGCCGAGGCGGGCGGATTGCTCGAGGTCAGGAGTTCGAAACCAGCCTGAGCAAGAGCAAGACCCCGTCTCTACTAAAAACAGAATGAAATTAATTGGTCAACTAATATATATAGAAAAAATTAGCCAGGCATGGTGGCGCATGCCTGTAGTCCCAGCTATTTGGGAGGCTGAGGAAGGAGGATGGCTTGAGCCCAGGAGTTTGAGGTTCCTGTGAGCTAGGCTGACACCATGGCACTCACTCTGGCCTGGGCAACAAAGCAAGACTCCTTCTCAAAAAAACAAAAACAAAAAACAATGTACTCTGCTAAGACAGAGTGACTGAATGGATTAAAAAAACAATACCCAAATACTGTGTTTCCCCGAAAATAAGACCTACCCATAAAATAAGCGCTAGCAGGATTTCTAAGCACTTGTACAATACAAATATTGCGAAAATAGGTCTTATTTAAGACCTACCCCGAAAATAAGACCTAGTGATGGGCATGTCTACACAGCGTATCTGCAACAAGCTATGCATTTCATTGCAGAGCGGTAAAGAAGACAAGCAGCCCTTCTCATCTGTCCCATGAGAGCTCTACTGCTCGACATGAGAGATTGGGGCCAATGGTTTTAAAGGAAATAGAGTCGCAAGAAATTCAGAATGAAATTCGGGGTTTGGAGAGTTATGATGATGTTCCAGAAGAAGACGACTTAACTATATTTGAATAAATGTAGATTGTTGTACCATACTTAAAAAAAATAACACGTCCCCTGAAAATAAGCCCTGGGGTGTCTTCTTGAGGAAAAATAAATATAAGACCCTGTCATATTTTAGGAGAAACACGGTATATGCTACCTGCAAGAGACTCAATTCATCTGTAAAGACACACAAAGATTGAAAGTGAAGGGATGGAAGAAGATATTCCACGCAAATGGAAACAAAAAGGAACAAGAATAGCTATACATCAGATAAAATAGACTTTAAGCCATAACTGTAAAAAGCAGAGACAAACAAGGCCATTATATAATAATAAAGGGATCAATATAGCATGAAGATATAACAATTATAAATATATATGCAACCAGCACTGGAGTACCTAAATATATAAAGCAACTATTAATAGACCTAAAGGGGCCAGGCACAGTGGTACACTCCTGTAATCCTAACTACATAGGAGAATCACTTGAACCCAGGAATTTGAGACCAGCCTGGACAACACAGTGAGATCCCAATTCAAAAGATTAAAAACTGACCTAAAGGGAGAGATAGACTGCAATACAATAATAGTAGGAAACTTCAACACCTCACTTCCAGAAATGGACAGATCATCCAGACAGAAAAATCAACAAAAAAAGTTAAACCACACTCTACACCAAATGGAGCTAACAGACATTATAGAACATTCTATCCAACAACACCAGAACATATATTACTTCAACAACCCATGGAACATTCTCCAACAAGATCATATGTTAGGCCACAAAACAAGTCTTAACAAATTTTTAAAAATCAAAATATATCAAGTGTCTTTTCTGACCACAATGGAATGAAACTAGAAATCAGTAATAGGAGGAACTTTGGAGACTGTACCATTACATGAAAATTAAACAACATGCTCCTGAAAAGCCAATGGGTCAATGAAAAATTTTTAAAAGAAATTTTAAAATTTCTTGAGACAGATGAAAATGGAGACACAACATCCAAGACCTATGGGATACAGTAAAAGCAGTTCTAAGACGAAAGCTTACAGCAATAAGCTTACAGCAAAAAGCTTACACCTATATCAAAAAAGTAGAAAGATTTCAAATAAACCAATCTAAGGATCTAAGCAGACATTTCTCAAAGGAAGACAATGGCCAACAAGTCTATGAAAAAATTATCAACCTCGCTAATCAGGGAAATGCAAATCCAAACCACAATGAGCGACCACCTCACTCTGGTTACAATGGCTGTTATCAAAAAGACAAAAAATAACAAATCAAGGTGAGGATGCCAAGAAAAGGGAACTCTTATACACTGTTGGTGGGCATGTAAATTAGTACAGCTATTATGGAAAACAATATGGTGACTTCTCAAAAAACTAAATATAGGCCGGGCGTGGTGGCTCATACGTGTAATCCTAGCACTGGGAGGCCCAGGTGGGCAGGTTCTTCGAGCTCAAGAGTTCAAGACTAACCTGAGCAAGAGCAAGATCCCGTCTCTACTAAAAAAAATAGAAAGAAATTATCTGGACAACTAAAAATATATATAAAAAAAAAAATTAGCCGGGCATGGTGGCACATGCCTGTAGTCCCAGCTACTCGGAAGGCTGAGGCAGTAGGATTGGTTGAGCCCAGGAGTTGGAGGTTGCTGTGACTAGGCTGATGCCACGGCACTCTAGCCCAGGCAACAGAGTGAGACTCTGTCCCCCCCCCAAAAAAAAAAAACTAAATATAGAACAGCAATCCCACAGTAGTATTTATCCAAAGGAAAGGAAATCAGTGTATCAAAGAGATACCTGCACTCTTCAGGAAAACATTGCAGAGGAAAGAAAAGAGATACCTGCACCTCAATGTTCATTGCAGCAATATTCACAATAGCCAAAATATGGAATCAACCTAAGTATCCATCAATGGATTATTCAGCCACAAAAAGAAATTAAATAAATAAATAAATAAATAAATAAATAAATAAAATCCTGTCATTTGAAGCAGCATGGATAAGCCTAGTGGACGTTAGCTTAAGTATGCCAGGCACAGAAAGACAAATGCCACATGATCTCGCTCATGTGGGATCTAAAGAAGGTGATCTCCTAGAAGCAGAGAGCAGAACAGTGAGACTCTGTGTCAAAAAAAACAAAACCAGATTTTGTTTCTAATTATTAGTTCTATTACCAAACCTTAATCTACTTGCCCTATCACCATCTGATAAGAGTATATTACCATTTGTCTCCATAACTTTGTAGTTTCTACCATTATTTTCTATGTATTTTGGGGAACCACATAAATTTGAAGCCTTTTATTTAGCGTGTTTACATTTTGGTATTAATATTTATCATTTATGCAAATAATAAAGCTTGACTGGTCCCTTTTATTTTAACATCTACTTAATCAAAAAGTATCACTAACAGGCTGGGCATGGTGGCTCATGACTGTAGTCCCAGCACTTTAGAAGGCCAAGGCCAGAGGATCCCTCAGACCAGGGGTTTGAGGCTGTAGCAAGCTATGATGAAGCCACTGCACTCCAGCCTGGACAACAGGGCAAGACCCTGTCACTAGGGAAAAAAAAGTTTAATTACCTGTGCCTTTTTGTTTTCAATGTATTTTTTTTTTTGAGACAGAGTCTTACTCTGCTGCCCAGGGTAGAATGCTGTGGCGTCAGCCTAGCTCACAGCAACCTCAAACTCCTGGGCTCAAGTGATCCTTCTGCCTCAGTCTCCTGAGTAGCTGGGACTACAGGCATGTGCCACCATGCCTGGCTAATTTTTTCTATATATATATATTTAGTTGTCCAGCTTATTTTTTTCTACTTTTTTTGTAGACACAGGGTCTCACTCTTGCTCAGGCTTATCTCGAACTCCTGAGCTCAAACAATCCACCCACCTCAGCATCCCAGAGTGCTAGGATTACAGGGGTGAGCCACCACGCCTGGCCTGTTTTTTATTTTTTAATCTGTCACCAGCATCATTGTTTCATGCCAATGACTCTATTTTTTTATATTCTAATGATGCTCTTATTTGCCCTACATCTGATACCTTGACAACACAGTCTTTCCCCCCGACCCTGTTTTTCTGTGGATTTAGATCTTTATTAAGTCTTTTTAGAAGACATTTTGTCCATTCTCTGAATTATCTGATTTCTGTCACTTTATAATTTAATCTACTGTTGATTTTGTTCAAAGTTTCTTTCAGGTTCTTCTTGTAGGCTGATACAACTTTTCTGTCTTGAGCTACTTTTTTAATATAATAAATTTCTTCGTTTGTTCCACATTACTTTGCAGACTTTTCAATCAGTTTGATCAAATAGAGAAGGTATCATGTATTGCTCTACCATCTTTTCAGCTAGTACCCACACAGAAAGTTTTTTGCCTGTTTTTTTTTAAAGCTATTTACAGTAAACAGGTCACTCACAATACACTAAAATTCCTCCTCTGAAGGTACAATGAAGGTCTCAATATTTTACTTTATTTTATATGGAAGAATAGCCTTGTTCCTAAAAAGCAACAAGGTCTAGAACAGGAGTAAAACCACCTGATAACATAAATTCATATTTTCAGCAGCAGGTCCCTGGAATAACTGCCACGCCCTCCAATGCCCTCCCTGCTGCTCCCTGGGCTTGCCCGAGAACACCCAGGTGTCGCTCTTCTCTGCGCCAGCTGGCGGGTTATGCATGAGCCAGAGAAGGAAAATAAAACACAGTCTACCAGTTTTTTCATCACCAACAACTGGTTTTTAAAAAGACAGTGGGAGAAAAGAAATGGATGCTGCTCATCGCTAGGCATTCTCCCTGATCATATTTTTTCTGATTCTTTACATAGCTTGTTTCCTTCCCTATAAAACTGAAGTTAACATGTGAAGAGCTTTAGATATGAGAGCATTAAAGATCATGTCAAACGAGCCCCAGAGCAAACAAAATCGAGTCTGAACATAACACACACCTGATAGCACCATTCAGATTTCCAGTAGACAGTCAAGTTTGTCTCGAGTAGTTCATTATGGATGACTAGCAAAGCCTGATCCATCTTCAGCTCTGCAGACTTTTTGTCTAAATCTAGTAAGAATTAGAAAGAAAAGTATTTAAAAAACCCAGAAAAACAAGGCACCTGAAAGATGTGTTAAAGACAAAGTACATTTGTGCTGACTGTGATTTCACAGAAATGCTTTTCAAATGCCTGAACTCTAGGGTTTCTAGGGTCTTCCATGCATTACTTTGTGTACACACAGATGTACATATGTGCACGAATACACAGAGACAGATCCCCTTTGCAGATGCCTCTACTACAAACAAGCATTCAGTCAACAGCATTCACATCCAGTGTGCAAAAGGGCTGAGCAAGGAACTGGTATTCGTCAAGTGCTAAGATGCGGCATGTACTGAATTTAGTAGATTCCATATAATAGTAGTTTCCTCATGAGCTAGGCATTCTCTTCCTATTGCAGATTAAATTAAGCCTCACAAGAATTAGATAATTGCCCATGACCATAGAGTTTTTCAAAGAAATCACTGATTTGATGCCAATTTGTGTGATTCCAAAGCCCAGACTGTCCTCTTCTATACCATTCAGCTGTGAGTGTGGCCTGGGCAGCGTGTTAGAAATGCAGCCCCCCAGCCCTACCGCATCAGAGCCTGTGGTTGGCAGGTCTCTGGAATGGGCAGGTCTTTTACAGTGTGAGAAGCCCTGCTTTCCACCCTGTGGTCTGGAGTTCCAATATCCTTCTGGAGTCCATGGCAGAGTTGAGAGGGTCAGGAGAGAGTTACAAGGTCAGCCTCAGTGTGGAGGGGCAAAGACCGACTGCTCCCATGTTCACTCAGCACACAGCTCACCAGTTTACTAGATGATGTTCTTAGAGTGACACAGACATGACACATATTCTAAAATTATGTCTGCCAATTTGGTAGGAAACAAAGTGAACTGCTATAGTGTATAAAGTTAAAGCAAAGTGGTTCATTTAAAATAACTGGGCCATTTATACTGATATCATATAAAAGAGAAATTTATTTATCGTCTAAGTAAATTTACTGTCTAGACAAAAAAAGGAAACTATTTAATAACGCAGCTAGGAAGCTAAGAATCTGGTCTTTTTTATTTTGTAATATGAAAGCTTCTTCTGGGCTCCCCAGTAACTCATCTGAACGGTTAAATCAGGAATTCTTCACTATACCAGTCCAAATCCCTCATTTTTAAGTTTATCTTAATTAACCTTTATTTATTGGTAAAGACAAAACAGATAGTATAATATACAACTTTGAATAACCCACTAAAGCTTTCTCTTCTCGAGGATAAGTAAAGCTTTACTGATCATTTTTTCTGTTCTTTGGTGTCCTGCGAAGCTTTTGGTGGAAGTGGTGTTTGGGACCCAGAGTATAGCGTGGTGGGTTAAAAGTGGGAACTGCAGATTAAACTAACTTGAAGCTGAATCCCATCCTGCCTCAGTTTCCTCATCAATCAGGGGTCATAAGAGTTTATGCTTCATAGGACTGTTGAGAAAGCTAAATGTGGCAATGTATGGAGAGCCTGGCACGGACCTGAAACAAGTGCTGAACAGCTCACTATAAAGATCCAGGCCACACCTAACCACCGTGGAGTTCGACAGGAGCCTCTTTAGGGACAGGAACACCCAGCTAAATATTTTTAAAAGTTGTTTCTTCTTTTTTCATGTAACCTTATTTCCAATTTCTCCCTATATCCTATTTCTTTTTATCATAAGAAATGATGCTATACTGTATCTATCTGAAAATTAATATATTCTTTTGACATAATTCCTTAAGAATGAACTTCCAGGAGTAAAATTTTTAACCAAAAATTAGTCTTTTTAATAGCTGCTGCTATGTATTGTGAAACTCCTCAATTTTGCTGTGCTGATTTATAATGACAACTGTGGTGATGACGGACTCCCAAGTAATGCAAAGAACCACACATTCAGTGGGTACCAGGCCCCTCCATTTAGGGATGAAGAATCTGAGGCCTATAGAAGTCAAAAGCAACTTGCCTAAGGTCACCTATCAGCATCCAGGATTTAAACTGAGGTCAGTCTAGTCGTGCACCTAACCTCTAGGTTCCTAGTCTTCTGAAACTAAGCATCTCTGCTCCCTACCAGCTTGATTAGCCTTTAAATTTTTCCTCAGTTTTTAGACTGATGCATAGAAAACATCACTTCCTTATTATTTTAGTTTTGAATTAATGATTATCAAGTTTGAAGATGTTTTCCAAATGTTTACAATCAGTATTTTCCTTCCATGTGAATTTTTGGAATATTTATTTATTTAATCACTTTACTTAACCCCTGAGATCTTATTAGATATTTGTATAATTTATCTACATAGTAAAGACATTGCATCATTTGTCATAATTGTTTTAAGATATTTCTTTTTCATTTCCCTTGTTCGGTTTTGATGGTTTCCATTTTCAAATGTATAGTCCCTATCTGTTGACCTTTTCCTTTGTAATTTTTCTACCCATAATCATCCTTCACAATTAAAATAACTACTGTTTTTACTCATATTTCTAAGAATCTTTAGTGGTGGGTGGGGTAAAGTTCTTGTTTTATACTTAGATTTTTCCATATCAATTTGAGACTCTGAAAACTCTTGTCATCATTGCTAATTATGTTATTTGGAGGGTACAGAGGGACTCAGTCCTACCTCAACATCAGAATCACCCAAGCAGCTTAAAACAACAAAACACACCAATGTCCTGACCCCACTTCAGACCAATTAAATTAGAATCTCTCCCCAGTCAGCATGACTTTTTAATATTTCCCCAAACCACCACCAAACCTCCCAAGGGGATTCTAATATACAGCCAAGGGTGAAGACCACAGCTAGAGAATGAAAGTGTAAGCAGATCTTGACACCTTTCTATTTTTTTGTTATTTGAATGTATTTTTTTAAAAAGAAATTAGTCATAATCACTCACACACCCAAAGGATCCAATTACTAAGCCATCACACATGACCTCAAAATTGAGCCTGATGCTCTGCTTCAAGAAAAAGCTATCACCTTCCCACACAGCTGACCTAAGAACCACCAGAGCAATACATGGAGCATCACAGACAAAAGAACCACTCCTCCTCTTCTCGTCTACACTGTCTTGGTAAGGAAATAAAATAAAGTCACCTTTCAATAGTGTTGGGTAAATGTGCTGCTTGCATGTTATACCTTTATTTCATTTCCAAATATTTAATTTCTGGATCTAGCTCTCTGGTCATGACTTATCTTTGTTGGGCACACTTTTAAAGACATATACCCTCCCCTTTTTTTGAGACAGAATCTTGCTCTGTTATCCAGGCTAGGGTGCAGTGGTGTCATGACAGCTCGCTACAACCGCAAACTCCTGGGCTCAAGCCATCCTCCTGTCTCAGCCCACAGAGTAGCTCGGACCCCAGGTGCAAGTTACCACTACCGGCTAATTATTGTATTTTTGGTAGAGATGGGGTCTCGCTCTTGCTCAGGCTGGTCTGGAACTCCTGACCTCAAGCGATCCTCGGCCTCCCAGAGTGCTAGGATTACAGGCGTGAGTCACTGCACCTGGCCTTTAAAGACGTATCCTACCTAATTTTTTTTTTCAAGTAAACATTGAGTCCTCTAATTATATGAAGTTCTTAGTAGGAAGTTGTCCAGCTCCACATGGGCTCCAGGTGGCATGGAAAGCCTGGCTTTCCTCTTAACTTAGCTTCCTGAAGGTTCTGGGGGTGGAACACTTGAGAATACTAGTATATTCCCCCTCACTATATAAAATTACTATTTACGAACCACCCTTTTTCCTAATAGAAGTATCATTATTAACTGGTGCTAAAATACAAAGAAAAACAGTTGGAGGGAACCTGTCCTTGACAAGTTGTGACTGGGCAGATTACGTAACTTCTTGGGGCCGGTTCAATTTCATAAGGTGGGGAGTGTATGAGATTGGGGCCTGGAGGGAGGCGTGCAGACAAAATGTAATCAGCTGAGGATGTTTTTCCAAAATTCACTGCCTCCTACAAGAAAGTGACTGGGGAAGTGGGGCAGTTCGAACTTCACACACACACCAAAAACCCTGTATCATGATACAGATAAAGGGATGGAAGGAGGGGGAGAGAAGGAGGTGACTCTCACCTTCTCAGGTGATAGACCCTCCCCAACTGCCGACGGAGGGGCGTTTGCACGCTTCACCGATCCCACAGTCCCTGACCAAGCCACCCTCTGGGGCGGGCCTGGTGAAAATGATCTCCTAGGGGACTGGGGATCCTCGTTCCAAGGGTCTAGAGGGAGGCCCTGGAATTCGCACGTTCCACCATTTCCCCCAGGGAGTTAGGAGCCAGCGAGGGGACCGCCCGGCGAGCCGCGCGCCTCCCCAGCCAGCGGCGGACGATCGCCCCGAAGCACAGGACCACAGCTCTGCGGCTGTGGCTTCTGCAGACACCCAGCAAACCCCGGCCTCCGCGGCTCCTCCGTCACCTTAGAAGTAAAATTCGCCTAGGGAAGGTTCGCCCGAGACTGAACTTCAGCCCACGGCGCTCCGCTTTCCACTGAGTTTTTGTTGCACGTCGTCGGACATTTACTCGGGAGTTTAATCCAGGCGCACACGGGAAACGCCATCTCCGACTTGGGGTTCCGAGCCGGGCGGCGCTCCCGCGCCCCGCGGGTTCCCACCGCAGGAGGCCGGTGGGTCTCATCACCGCGGCCGCCACGTCCCGTCGGAAGGCCCTCGGCCAAGGCCCTCGTTCGTGCCACAGCGCCCCGCACCGTGGGCTGGCGGGAACGGCGGTCGGGGCGAACCCTTCGCGGCCAGCGCGTCTCCTACGTGGCTTTGCGTCTGTGGAGCAGCAGGCCCCGCATCAAAGGCCTTCTGCTACTTACACAAACCGCACAGAAGACGCAGGCTCCCGCGGCGAGGGGCGGGCACGGGAGCGAGGCCGGGCACACGCCCCGCGCCCTCCCGCGCTTGGCGTCCCGGAGGGCGCCGCCCGGGCTCCTCCCCGGCCCCGCCACCTCCCGCAAACGAGCGCGGGCGGAAAGACCCCGGTCCGGGGCGCCCAGCGGCGCGGTCGGGACAAAACTAGCCCGGGAGGACCGCCCCGCCCCGCCCCGCGGGCCGGCCGCGCACTCACCTCGCGGGGACGCGCCCTGCGCGCCGCGCTCCGGGACGCCGCCGGGGGCCAGCCGCGCGGCGCTCAGCACGGACGCGGCCAGCAGCAGCGCGGCCAGCGCCGGGCCGCCGCGCCTCGCCCCGCGCATGCCGGCCTCCTCCCCCGCCGCTCCCCGGCCGCCGCGCTCCTCTCCCGCCGCTCCCGGGCCGCCGCGCGCTTCCCCGCGGCGCCCCGCCGCGCCCGTCATCGCCCGGGGCCGGCGTCGCAGCCGCGGAGTCAGCGCCGGGAGGCGGGGCCGCGCGGGCCGGGCGGGATCGGCCTGGCCCTGCCCTGGGGAGCCCCTGGGAGAGCAGAGCCCAGGTTCCGGGAAGAGCGACCTCCGGGAGCGCGCCTCCTACAGGCCGGCGGCCTTGCTGCGGGCCGGGCCTCCCCGCCGCCCCGAGAGCGTCTGCCCGCCAGCGCGCCGCCCGCGCGTTTCCTGCCGCGAGGGAGAGACGCTACTTAGAGGCGGAGAGCCACTTGTGGCCCCTGAAGCAGCCCCGGGCGCTCGCAGGTCCGCCACACCCGGAGACGCCCGCACGCGCACGAGGGACACGCGCTGCGCGCTTTGCCAGACGCCCGTGCGCAGTCTGAGTGTCGTCCGCGGGAAACAGCGGGTTGCCACACAGCAGCGGAAACGCTTGGGTAAGTCTCAAAAAATCAGGCTGGAGGGGGCTGCATGTCGCGGAATATCTTTGTAAAGCCAAGCAGAACAACACTACGTGGTGTCTATGCCAGGTGAAAGGACACACAGGCTAGTGGCACAATTTTTTTTTAATAACAGCTTTATTGAGTTATAATTCATACCACAAAATTTCCCCTTTTTATAATTCAGTGAGTACTGAGTACATACAGAGTTGTGCAACCATCACACTACATAATTTCAGGACATTTTCATCACCACAAAAGAAACCCTGTATCCATTAGCAGTCAATTCCCATCCTTCAACCCCAGCCGCCTGCCAGACCCTGGCAAATACTGATCTATCTGTACAGACTTTCCTATTCTGGACACTTCAGATAAATGCAATAGTATAATATATAGTCTTTTGTGTCTAGCTTAACATATATTTCAAGGTTCATCCATGTTGTAACATGTGTCAGAACTTCACTTTTTTGGCTGTATAATATTCCATTGTGTGGATATACCACATTTTGTTTATCCATTCATCAGCTAGTGAATTTGGATTATTTTTACTGTTTGTCTATTATGAATAATGCTACTGTGAATATTCATATATAATATGGACTTTTTTTTTTTGTATGTGGACATATGTTTTCAATTCTCTTGGGTATATACTTGGGAGTAAAATTGCTGGATCATATGGTAACTCTATTTTTAACTTTTTGAAGAACCCCCAGAGTGTTTTCCAGAGTGGCTGTACCATGGTTCATTCCCACCAGCAATGTATGAGGGTTTCAATTTTTCCATAATCCTCACCAACACTTATTGTACATCCATTTGATTACAGCAATACATTTTAAAAATTATAGGAAAAATTTTCCCTGAAGAACTACTCTGTTTCTTTCATGCACTACCATTTAAAACTCTTCTTTATATGTGTTTCTTGCAAACTTATAAATCCATTTATTAGTGTGGCTACATTTTTGTTACTTCCCTTGAATACTGATTAGATTCACGGCTTCTCCACATCTTCACCAGGAAGCAACTGGCATTAGAAAGGCAAAGCCAGATTTAAATCAGGCCTGGTTTGTTCTTGCCTAGCAATTTGCAACCAGGTGGCCAGGATAAGCAGAACACGCTCAAACGTGCACAGGGATGTAGAAAAAGAACCACATGGCTAAACGGCAAAAAGCAACGAAACATGAGACTCAGGCAAAAAACTCCAGTGTCAGAGTAGAACTGCTGTAACTTCCATTCAGTTCTTAAATCCCATCCTTCAATGACTGGACTGGTTTTTATAGCATTTCTCTTGTCTGAGACATCACGGTATCTCTGAGTGAATTCAAAACCTTCTGATAAGTGTCCAGAATGTCCTGAGCAGTGGGTCTTTCTGCAGGAGTCTGGCTCTTACATGCCTTATGAATATCAAACAAATGGAATCGAACCATGTCGCTCCCTTCAACGTGCCCCAGAAGGAAACCAGAAACATCTGGGATCTTCCAGATGTCGATCTTCTCGTCATAGGAGGGCATGAGATCATCACGAAAAGGCACATCCTCTCCAAAGGGCCACAGTTGCTCCGGAGCCACAAAATCTCCATGCAGCTCCCTGTGGCCGCACTTCACCAGCGTCCTAGAGCTGTGGTTCACCAGGGGCAAGGCGTCCAAGTCATTTGCCACAATGCTGAAGTTACTGGTCAGCAGATACTGGGAGAGTGTCTTGGGCAGGTCGTTGGAGTCGCACATGACCAGTGTGCCCAGGGGGCTCTGGTGCAGGTAGTTGATGATGCTGACGTAGTTCATGGCTAGCTGCAGGCGGTGCTGCCATGTGTTCACATGCTGGTACTTGGAAAGGTTTAGTGTTTCCTCCAAGTTGCTCAAGGAGCCTAAGGGGTGATATTCAGTAAGAATAGTGTTGTCATCCTCACAGTAGCCAAGCAGTGTGACAACACGTTTGCTCTGTAGAGATTTTAGCATCTGCAGTCCATGGAGGAAATCGTCTTTCATCTCCAGACTGGTGAGCCGTGAAAGAGCAACTTTTTGTTCCTTCCACTCAGACAGAAAGACCTGAAACAAAGCCATGGAGGACATCAAACCTAGACTTTCACCTAAAGTTAGTGAGCTGAGAAACAACAAATATCTTTGCAGTGGCAGAAGATGCAGAAATTCATGAGACACAGACCCAGTCCTAGAGCTACTCTGAGTCCAGTTATAAAGACAAGCATGAGCAAACACAGCATTCAGCAAGGCAAGCACAGGAAATGGCATAAGGGACTGACCCTGGTCAAGCTGCTGGAAGCTCCTTGAAGCTGGTCTTATGGGACGATGGGGATGTGCGGATCAGAAGGGGAGACCTTGCACATGCAGGCACAGCGCGGCAAGCATATGGCCAGTTCCAGCTCACCGCTGCACAGTGGTGGGGAAAAGGAGGCAGCAGCAGAGAGGACCAGAAAAACAGGCAAGTGGAGACCCCGAAAAGCCTTGAGGGAGTCCACCCCTGCCCATCACATGTGACAATATTACTCATTCATTTTAAAAGTCATAAATAGGAATATTTCTATGTAAGAAAAACATTTTTGGCCGGGCGCTGTGGCTCACGCCTGTAATCCTAGCTCTTGGGAGGCCGAGGCGGGCGGATTGCTCAAGGTCAGGAGTTCAAAACCAGCCTGAGCAAGAGCGAGACCCCGTCTCTACTATAAATAGAAAGAAATTAATTGGCCAACTGATATATATATAAAAAATTAGCCGGGCATGGTGGCGCATGCCTGTAGTCCCAGCTACCCGGGAGGCTGAGGCAGAAGGATCACTCAAGCCCAGGAGTTTGAGGTTGCTGTGAGCTAGGTTGACGCCACAGCACTCACTCTAGCCTGGGCAACAAAGCGAGACTCTGTCTCAAAAAAAAAAAAAAGAAAAACATTTTTATGCATTCTGTGGTTTTGTGTTACTTCACTATAAAAGCAGGAGCTGAGATGCTGCACAAACACTAGACCTTTCCGTATAGTCCACACCTAATAGAAGAGCAACTGCACATCATTGCGCTGGAGTTTCACTTTTCATTAGCTAGAAAAGGCTTGCAGGAAGCATTATAATTAAAGAAAAAACCTCTGATCTTTTATTTAAATCCCAAGAGAGAAGGCAGAAGATTACGAAAGAGAGAACAGGCTCAGAAGTCAGGAGATCCCCGCCCAGCTGGTTCTGCACTCAGTGAGCTGTGTCATAAAAATAAAGGTTCAAGTTTATGATCTTCAAAAGCAATTCCTGGCATTATTTATCAAGAGACTTTAACATCTAAACCTAAAATATAAGGCAAGAATCCAAAATAGATAAAAATCTCTAGGGATAAAAATCTGGTATTATTTATAAAACATAAACTGGAACCTATCAAAAGATTGGTAATAGTTAAGGAACTTTTGGTAAGATCACTTAATATATTACGTGGTCACCAAAATGTATATATTTATAGAGTTATAACACATAAAAGTAATATTATAAATGAAAAGGATATGAGACTGTTCATATAATATTGTTCAAATGCATAAAGCAAGACAAAATTAAATTACAGTACATAGAAATCTCTACTAGGAATAGGAAATACACTAATGTTTTAGTTGTCTTTATGTGGTGAGATTCTGGGTGATTTTCTTTTTTCTTCATATCTTTTGGTATTTTCCAACTTTTCCAAAATGAACATATATTGTTCTTTTACAATGTAAAACATTTTCTTTGAAAACTCAAAAATATGATATAAAATGGAAATGGACCAGAGGACTTTAAGATGTCTTCTGGATCTAAGAAGGGAGGTTCATTATGGAAAAACCAAGATAACTATAGTTGACTTGTTACATTCAAAAGAGAAATCTTAGGCCGAGCGCGGTGGCTCACGCCTATAATCCTAGCACTCTGGGAGGCCCAGGCAGGTGGATTGCTCAAGGTCAGGAGTTCAAAACCAGCCTGAGCAAGAGGGAGACCCCGTCTCTACTTTAAATAGAAAGAAATTAATTGGCCAACTAATATATATACAAAAAAAATTAGCCGGGCACGGTGGCACATGCCTGTAGTCCCAGCTACTTGGGAGGCTAAGGCAGGAAGATCGCTTGAGCCCAGGAGTTTGAGGTTGCTGTGAGCTAGGCTGACGCCACGGCACTCACTCTAGCGTGGGCAACAAAGTGAGACTCTGTCTCAAAAAAAAAAAAAAAAGAGAAATCTTTCAGGACCTTCTCTAGACCTCAATTTGAGAAATTTCACTACAGATCATAAATTCTATTAAAAAGCTACTTTTAGCTGTGGCTGTTATATTCACGAAAAACGTCATAAATTTTAGCCAAGTGGGGTGGACCACACCTGTACTCAGGAGTCTGAAGCAAGAGGATCCCTTGAGCCTAGGAGTTCAAGACCAGCATGGTCAACATAGCAAAACCCTGTCTCAAGGAGGAAAAAAAATAAACTTCATAAATTTTTCATATTGAACACTCTACACTGAATGTAATATTTGACTCTAATACAAAAAATTCTCACTTTTTGTTAAGATCCATCACTTCCTTCCCCTGTGTGGTCATCACCAGCACCAGCATATGGTTTTCTATGCCCGGTTTTCACCTAAAAAGATTGTTTGCTGGCCGGGCGCGGTGGCTCACGCCTGTAATCCTAGCTCTTGGGAGGCCGAGGCGGGCGGATTGCTCAAGGTCAGGAGTTCAAAACCAGCCTGAGCAAGAGCGAGACCCCGTCTCTACTATAAATAGAAAGAAATTAATTGGCCAACTGATATATATATAAAAAATTAGCCGGGCATGGTGGCTCATGCCTGTAGTCCCAGCTACTCGGGAGGCTGAGGCAGAAGGATCGCTCAAGCCCAGGAGTTTGAGGTTGCTGTGAGCTAGGCTGACACCACGGCACTCACTCTAGCCTGGACAACAAAGCGAGACTCTGTCTCAAAAAAAAAAAAAAAAAAAGAAAAAAAAAGATTGTTTGCTTTAGAGAAGCTGCTACTATACATTTACTGATAAACGGTGGGAGAAGCTCAGCCACAGCCCTCATAATTTCCTCCTAAAACCTCACTTAGGTCAAATTCATTTTTGTGCCTCAGGTAAATAAGAGATTATTAGATATTATTTATGAAATATTAGTCTTTAGGATCACTTGCAAATATTTGAGATCTCCAATGTTAAAAAGTTGCAAGTCATGGATTGCTTAAGAATCATTTCTCAGCAACCTCGAATTTAGATGCTTTTTATCACTTTCTAAGACACTCTAATTGGAGAGGACAATTAATATACTTTGTTTTATTATAAAATTAATCATAAATACTTTTCTTGGTAAAAACTCAAATATAGAGGATATAGAGAGTATCTCCTTCTGCCCAACTTCTCAACCCAAAGGAAACCTGTTAACTGTTTCTTTTCATGTATTAATGTACTTATAAAATAGCATTTGAGTTTGCTGTTCCATAAATGGAATTATAACATACATATATTGCAACTTGGTTTTTTCATTTAACTGACAACTTAGAAATCTTTCCCATATATACATGTAGATCTATATACATCTAGATTCTTTTCAAAGCTGCGTAATATTTCATAGTATGAGTACACTACCTATGCTAGTGTATTTTCAGTAAGGTTTTACAGATGATCACTTTTTGGTTTAAAACTAAAGTATAACATAATAAAAATTCATAAAATTTGGAATGGATACTGTCAAATTGGACTAGATTCTTTCTCTTAGATTACTACTATAACTATAATTTTGTTTAGACCTTTAATAAGATCTTATGTGATTTAAAGACTTGATGAGTATTTAAATTATTGCCCATTTTTTTCTAATGACAATGCGACATTGAATAGCCTTATTATTTATATCTCTGTGCATATCTACAAGTATTTTATAAGCTAGGTAGGTAGATGGAATACCAAAGAAGAATATATACTGACATCACAATGTCTCTAAAAGTCTGGGCCAGCATGCACTTTCACCATATGAGAGCATCTATGTACTACACCCTTTGTCACACTAGATGCTATCAATCTTTGTAATTTGTGCCAAACTAATAAATGAAAAATATCTTACTGTTCCATTTTGTATTTCCCTAATTATGAAAGAGGCTGAGCATTTTTCATCTTTATTGGCATTTCTGTATTTCTAATGTCCTTTATCCAATTTTCTATACGGTTGTTTGCCTTATGCTTATTAATTATTAGGAGCACTTTATATACAGTTGACCCTTGAACAACACAGGTTTGAACTGTGTGGGTCCGCTTAAATGCAGATTTTCTTCTGCCTCTGTCACCCATGAGGCAGCAAGACCAACCCTCCTCTACCTCCTCAGCCTACTCAATGAGAAGACAACAAGGACGAAGATCTCTATAATGAGCCACTTCCACTTAATGAACAGTAAGTAGATTTTTCTCTTCCTTATCATTTTCTTAATAACATTTTCTCTTTTGTAGCCTACTTTATTATAAGAATACAGTATATAATACATATACAGAATATGTGTTAATCAACTTTATGTTATTGGTAAGGCTTCTGGTCAACAGTAGGCTGTCAGTATTAATAGTTACACTTTTGGGGAGTCAAAAGTTAAACTCAAAAGTTCGGCCACATGGGGGGGTCGGTACCCCTAACCCTCATGTTGTTCAAGGGTCAACTTAGTTGCCCATGTGATCCTTTATTAAAAATGTAAAAGATAAGATACAATAAATAATTAACTTCGTTTATGTGGTCTTTTGTAGTACAAAGAATTTAACAGCTATGTAGTCAAATGTCTTCATTTAACAAATATTTATGCCAATAAAAAACTGACATAAATCCCTGCCCCCAAGAAATTTACATTCTAGTAGTGCAAGAGGCAGACAGTAAATAAACAGGAACTGTGTAAAGTATATTGGAAGGTAAAAGTGCTTTATAGAAAAAAACAGGGAATGGTTTGCAACCTTTCAACAGGGATAGGGAAGGTCTGACTAGAGTGATCTCTGAACAAGCCCTGAAGAAGGTAAGAGAATGAGCCATTTGACATTTGGGGGAACTACATCTCAGGCAGAAAACAGGAAGAGCCAAAGGCCCTGGGGCAGGAGGATGTCCACAAGCTACCAGAGCAGCAAGGCCCAGCCCACAGGAATGGGCACAGGGGTGGGACAGGACAGAGGCTGGGGAGGGGCCTGTCTTGTAGGGCCTTGTCATTGAAAGGACTCTGGCTTTTACTCAGGAGACAGAGAGCCACTGAAGGATTCTGAGTAGAGGAGAGACTATTTGACTTACAACTCAGCAGCAAGACTGGCTGCTGTGTTGAGAAGAGACTGAAGGAGGCAGGTCTGGCAGCAGAGAGACCATCTGGAGGCTGGTGAAAGGTTCAAGGTGCAGGACCATGGTGGCATGGAGGGGTGGGGTGGGTGCTGGTACACGTCTAAGGAGTAGTCCAATTCCAGTGTCTATTCTGAGCGTAGAAACAACACAGATGTGAGAGAGAGCAGTCGGTATGCCTCCCAGGCTGGTGGCCTGAGCAACTGGATTGACCAAGCTGCTGCTGCCTGAGGTGGGAGGTGAAAGGAGAGTGGGCCATGAGGAGCAATCTGGGATGGAGGAAGTCTGGGGAGGCTTTCAGACATCCCAGTGGACAAGGAGGGTAGGCAGCTGGAATAGAAAAGTCCAGAGAGTTCAGGAAAAAGGTCTCTGCAGAAATGAAGCCGTAAGGCTGCATGAGGCTAGCCAGGGAACAAGCACAGAAGAAAGGTCCAAGGTTACAAGAGATGAGGAGGTAGACCCCCACAAGGGAGGCCAAGGAGTGAACACTATTATTACATACTTGTAAATATACAACTCATGTTACATCTTTTCAGATATTAGGCATTAAAAATAGCCTTACAGGCCAGGTACGGTGGCTCAGCCTATAATCCCTAGCACTTTGGGAGGTCAAGGCAGGAGGATCAGTTGAGGCTAGGAGTTTGAGACCAACCAGGGCAATAGTGAGATTTCCATCTCTACAAAAAATAGTAAATTAACCAGGCATGGTGGCACACAACTCTAGTCCCAGTGAGTTGGGAGGCTGAGGCAGGAGGATGGCTTGAGCCCAGGAGTTTGAGGCTACAGTGAGCTGTGATGACGCCATTGCACTCTAGCTGGGGCAAAAGAGTGAGATCTTGTCTCAAAAAAAAAAAGAGGGAAGGAAGGAAGAAAGAAAAGAAAAGGGAGGAAGGAAAAGAAAAAAAAGCCTCAGGCATTAAAAACAGATCATGTAAATTCCTTCTAAAGGTTACATAAAATTAGAGCTACAAAATAATGTAAGAGAATGAATCAGATCCATTCTTCTGACAGTACCCAACCCATATGTCATGCACTTCTAATGTACTGCACAGTAGGTCCTTGAATAACATAATTTGGTTATAAGGATGAGAAAAAAATAAATTCCTGGTTTTACCATAATCTTTCTTCTTCTCACTAGTACTGTTGCCCCAAATCTGATTTTCAGAAATTGGGCAGCCCCCAGAGACATGGGTGTTACTGCCCTTGAGATGACTGAGAGAACATATCTCTGGTTCTTTTAACGTAATCTTGGGTTTAAAAATCTAAAGGGGATGAATCTAAAAGGGACGTTATCCAGGGAAGAAGACTGGGATGGAGTAAGCAGGAGGCAGGAGAAGACTTTCACTTCATACTTACCTCCAAGTGAGTATTTGACTTGGTGGTGCTGTTTTCATAATTTAAAAAAAGGAATAAAGAAAAAGCAATGGGTGGATCTACCTCTCACAAACCAATTGACGCAGTTTGGGGACAAGGCTACACGTTGCCCTAGGAAAAGGACACAGCACCTCTGGAAATTCCAAACACAAACCCAAAATTCACAGCCAGAGATTCTGGGAGAGGTAATGTGTTTGCATATTGAGAAAACCATCAAAGCTAAACCAAGATTTTATTTCATGAGGATTCAACTAATGAGCCTTTGTGTTTACTTCAGGCAGAGAAAGGCACCTGCGAAGGGCCCTGAGGTGAGACAGGGCTCGGTTTGATCAAAACACGGAGCAGACAGACGGGGGGACTGCAGGGTGGGGGCTGAGGGTCTAGGGTGAGTCCGGGGTGGGGTCATGCAGGGCAGCATCAGCAGCATGTGGCAGCTCATGGTAACAGAGGCTTGGATTTTTCCCTTTGAGGGCAAGAGGGAGCCACTAGAGGTCTGAGGAAAGTGGCGTGATCTGACTTGTGCTGAGAAGGTGAGTGTGCACAGCGAGTGGCAGAGTGGAAGCAGGAGACCTGCTAGAGGGCAAGAGAGATGGCATTTACCTAAGATGGGCCGCTGCACACGGATCATTAAACACGTTCAGGGCATCTGGTGGAACCTGCCTCTGGTTAGCTGAAGGGAGTAAAGAGGATCAGGACAACTCCCAGGTTTCTGGCCCGAGCCACTGGGTGGAGGTGCTACCATTTACTGCGACAGAGAAAGCCAGGGAGGAACAGATTTCAGAGGGGAATTATCGAGAGCTCCATGCTGGACATCCCAAGATGCTCAAGAGACCTCCAGGTAGAGATGCCACATAAAGCAGCTGGACACACAAATGTGTGGCTCAGGGGAGAGGTACAGGCTAGAGATCAAAATTCAGGAGTCACTGACATTTAAAATATATTTAAAGTGATGGAAGTAGATGAAACTACCTACCCCCAGTCCCTGGTAGTGACGATCACAACTGTCCCCAGAGAAGAAAAATTGTTTCTGGTTAAGAATCACTGATTTAGGCCAGGTGCAGTGACTCACATCTGTAATCCTGCCACTCTGGGAAGCCAAGGTGGGAGGATCGCTTGAGCTCAGGAGTTCAAGACCAGACTGAGCAAGAGTGAGACCCCATCTCTACTAAAAACAGTAAAAATTAGCTGGGTGTGGTGTCACATGCCTGTAGCCCCAGCTACTCAGGAGGCTGAGGCAGAAGGATCGCTTGAGCCCAGGAGTTTGAGGTTGTTGTGAGCTAAGCTGATGCTACGGCACTCTAGCCCAGGCAACAGAGTGAGACTCTGTCTCAAAAATAAATAAATAAATTTTAAAAAAATAAACCACTGATTTATAGGTAAGACAGGGAACAGAAGCCAAGAAAGGAGAGTCACCAAAAACGGCCATTGAAGGAGCAGGAAAACAAAAACAAAAAAAACATGTGGCATGATGGAGAGCAGGACTGCCCAGAGAGGAGCCGGCTGGATCAAGGGCTCCCAGGAGGACTGGGGAGGAGGAGGATGGAGAAACATCGAGCCTGGAGCTGGCTGGTGGTCCTAAGAGGAGTCTCCCTGTAGGGGTGTCTGGGAGCCAGGCTGAGTCAGGAGGAAGGCGTGACTGGGAGGCAGTCCGGGTGGCTCCACCTACGGGAAGCAGAGGAAGCTACAGAGGACGGGGAGCCAAGGGATATGATTTTCTTTTTTAGGGCGTGTAAGTTTGTAGTATCAGCAGGAGTGATGCTCAGAGTGGGAAAGGCAGGATGCGAGAGAGGGGATAACCTCCACAGGTGAAGTCGAGCCCTGTTAGGGATGGTACCCGAGCTGGTGTTATAGATCTGGGGGTGGGGAGCTGAGGACACGCCCTCTGGTGGCTTCTGTCTTCATAACTTATGAAGACAAGGGGCAGTGGCAGGAGGGTGGTTATTTGAAGAAGTATCTGTCCCAGAGAACACGAACAAAAACTTACTAAGGGAGCAGAGTAGGGCCGCGGGCCGTGCTGAGTGCACAGCTGAGTCTGTGGCCGCCGCGTTTCAGGTGTGTGGCTGTGGGATTCTCTCTTGCTCCGGGGCAGCTGCCCAAGTGCTGATGTGCAGTTGGGTTCAGCCAAGTTTGGGCTGCTGCAGCCAGTTCTGATGGAGACAGAGGCGCAAGGGGGCTGTTCCAAGTGTTTGCAAAAGAGCAGTGAGAACAGAAGCCTGGGAGTCACTGCCAGGTGAGCTGGGGAGTGAAGACAGGAGGGATGTGAGAACATAGAAAGGTGGTGGGATACATAAGCTGAGGTCTCGGTAAGACTGAGGCATTGCTGGAGCAGGAGAGCAAGGAGAGGAGGTGAGATCAGACAGGACATCAGAACTTTGGTTAGAGAAATTCCTACTGGAAGATCTGTGCTTTCCGCTTGCAATGCCAGAGCGAGGAGGGGAGGCCAAATGAGGGCAGCTTTCATGTAAGTGACTGTGTTCAGGACAGTAAGTCTATGCCAGAACCCACACGGGCACGGGGTTTCCACGGGAACAAGACAGACTACGCTCCTGACCAGCCCGAGCACTCAGAGTGTTTTGCCCCAAGGGCAAGTTTCAGCCAAAGGAAAAAATCAAACAAAAGTCAATGTAACTAACAGCATTATAGTCACATTTCACTTTAATAAAGAAAACTCTATTATTCTGATTTATTACCCACATTATTAAATTCCATATTTGGATGGGCATGATTTGTAGAGGTTCCTTAAGATTAAATCCATCCACAAACAACAATGGTTTCAAAAACATACCCTTCAAGGTGAAAAGCAATTCCAACAGAGAAATTCCAAAACTGTCCTGAGCAACTACAGCAGCACGGACACAGCGAGCAGCCCCTCAAGGTCTCCCCTTCGAAGGAGACAGAAATGAACTGGCCGTCCGTCTTCTTCTCTACCTACATCCCTTCCCTGGTGATTGTTTTCAGAATCCAAACGCTTTCAATGCCACGTAAATGATGACAAGTCCCACACCTGCATTCCCCTTCCAGACCTCACCCCGAATGCTGGACACATGCATGGAGGAAATGCTCAGGTCTCCAGCTGGACAGGCGAGTGGGATGAACATGTTCACCTCAGACACACAGAATCTCTTCCTTTCCGTCTTCCCTGTCTCAGGTACCGACAACTCTATTCTTCCTGTTGACCAGGACAAGAACCTTGTAGTCACCCTCTCTTTCCCTTACACCCCACATCCAATCCATTAGGAAATCTAACTGGCAATCCCTTTAAAATATACCCAGAATCCGCTGATTTCTCACTGTCTTTGTTAACACCTTTGTCAAGCCGAGACTATCTCTCACCTGGGAAGGCATGGCCAACCTTCCACCCTTCCCCTACTCTCCAGATGGCAGCCAGGATAATCCCATTAAAATGTGCATTCCACTACCATTCATAAAATTGTTCCAATGCTTCCAACATGATCTGGCCCCACATGACCCTTCTTTGACCTCTAGTCATGATCCTTCTTTTTCTCCTCTTGGCAGCTAGTCACGCTGGCTTCCTTCCTGGTCCTCAAACAATCAGGTGTCTCCCATCCTGGGTCCTGCTCATACTCCTCTTTCTTACTGGAACACTTTTTTCCCAAATACCCACTCTATCCTCCTGATCTCACATCATCCTGGCCAGCATCCTCCCCATCTACCCAGAGGAACAAGCCCGTCGTCACTCACTTTCCTGTCCCTGCTTTGTCTTCATAGCACATGTCACTAACACAATGTTACATATTTGTTTCTTGTTTTCTTTCCTGTCTCACTCCTGGACTAAAAAGCAAGCTTCACCAAGACAGACAGGGTCTTTGATTTGTTAACTGCTGCACCCAGCACCTACAATGAACAAATGAATTGTTAAAAGAAACAGTTACCTTGTTTTATGGTTTTACTTTATATGAATTCCCTTCCCTTCTCCCTGTAATTTGCTCCTTTCTTTAAGATCTCTCCTTCCCACAGTCATGGAGGAAGCAGCCATGGTGTCCTAAACTCCCAAAGCAAAAGCCAGCAGAGTATCAGGCTGCAGCCCCATGGGTATATTTCCCGTTCTCTCCCTGCCTTCTGTCAATTTTCAGTACATCCTCCCAAGAAAATGCCTTTGTTCAATAATCTGTAACTGGATTCTAGAGTCAGTGACCCTTTGTTAGGTCAGTAGGCCTCAGTTACCATAGAAATAATAACCACACAAAAGACAGCACACCTGATTGCCAATGAAACAAGGGCTCTTGGAGCTTCTATTTGAGAACTGTATTCATCCCTTTGGTGTTAATAAAACCATTTTTTTTAAATCAATAGAAAAAGAAGTCTTCACAACTGACACCACTGAAATGCAAAGCATCATTAGAGACTATTATGTCAAATATATGTCAGTAAATTAGCAAATAAATAAACACATACAACATACTAAGATTGAAGTGGGAAGAAACAGAAAGCATGAGCAAACCAATAATAACAAGAATAAGACATCTCCCAGCAAAGAAAGTCCAGGACCAGATGTCTTCACAGCTGAATTCTATTGAACTTTTAAAGAACTAATACCAATTCTTCTCAAACCATTCCAAAATATTGAAGTGGAGGTAATTCTTCCAAACTCATTCTATGAGGGCAGCATAACTCTGATACCAAAAATCAGGAAAAGACAACAAAAAAAGAAAACTACAGACCAATATCCCTAAGGAACACAGATGCAAAAATCCTCAACAAAATGCTAACAAACCAAACCAAATATCACATCAAAAAGATCAGACGCCATGATCAAATGGAATCCATCCCAGGATGCAAGGATGGTTCAATATATGCAAATGCATAAAGTGATCCATCACATCAATAGAATGAAGGACCAAAACATATGATCACCTCAATAGATGCAGAAAAAGCATTCGATAAAATCCAACATCCTTTCATGATAAAAAATCCTAAATCAATTAGGTATAGAAGGAACATACCTCAACATAATTAAGGCCATATATGACAAAGCTAGTATCACACTGAATGGGAAAATGTTGAAAGCTCTTCCTCTAAGAACTGACACAAGACAAGGATGCTCATTCTCACCACTCCTACTCAACAAAGTACTGGAAGTCCTGGCCAGAGCTATTAGCAGGAGAAAGAAAGAAAGGGCATCCAAATTGGAAAGGAGGAAGTCAAATTATCCCGTTAACAGATGACATGATCTTATATATAGAAAAAACTAAAGACTCCACCAAAAAACTTTTAGGACTGATCAACAAAGTCAGAAAAGTTGCAGGATACAAAATAAACATAGAAAAATCAGTAGCATTTCTATACAGGAACAACAAACTAGCTGAAAAAGAAAACAACAGTCCCATTTATAATAACTACAAAAAAAAGTAAATACCTGAGAATAAATTTAACCAAGAAGGTGAAAAATCCCTACAAGGAAAACTACAAAACATTAATGAAAGAAACTGAAGAAGATATAAACAAATAGAAAGATATCCCATGTTCATGAACTGGAAGAATATTGCTATAATGGCCATACTACCCAAAGCAATTTAAAGAGTCACTGCAATCCCTATCAAAATACCAGTGACATTCTTCACAGAAATACATAAAACAACCTTAAAATTGATATGGAACCACAAAAGCCATATGAATAGCCAAAGCAATCTTCAGCAAAAAGAACAATGCTGGAGGTATCACACTACCAGACTTAAAAATATACTACAAAGCTATAGTAACCAAAGCAGCATGTTATTGGCATAAAGAGACACACAGGCTAATGGAACAGAATAGACAACCCAGAAATTAATCCATGCATCTAGAGCCAACTGCTTTTTGATGATGGCTCCAAGAACATTTAGTGGGGAAAAGACATTCTCTTCAATAAACAGTGCTGAGAAAACTAGATATCCATACGCAGAAGAATAAAACTAGACCCCATCTCTCACCTGATACAAAAATCAACTCAAAATGGATTAAAGACCTACGTGTAGGGCCCCAAAATATAAAACTACTAGAAGAAAATATAAGAAAAACACTTCAGGACATTGGTGTGGGAAAAGATTTTATAAGACCTCAAAAGCACAGGGAACTGAAGCAAAAATAAACAAATGGGATTATATCAAACCAAAAAGCTTTAAAGAAAAGAAAGAAAATAATCAACACAATGAAGAGATAACCTACAAAATGGGAGAAAATATTTGTAAACTGTTCATCTGCCAGGATATTAATATCCAGAACATACAAGAAACTCAACTATCTCAACGGCAAAAAACAATCTGCTTATAAAATGGGCAAATGATCTGCAGACATTTCTCAAAAAACAACATACGAATTGGCCGATAAATATGTGAAAAAATGGTCAACATAACTAACCATTAGGAAAATGCAAATCAAAACCACAAAGAGCTCGCACCTGTAATCCTAGCACTTTGGGAGGCTGAGGCAGGAGGATCACATGAAGCCAGGAGTTCAAGATAAGCCTGGGCATAGCAAGAACCCATCTCTACAAAAAAATTTAAAAATTAGTCAGGTGTGGCCAGGCTCGGTGCCTCACGCCTGTAATCCTAGCTCTCTGAGAGACTGAGGCAGGTGATCGCTGGAGATAAGGAATTCGAAACCAGGCTGAGCAAGAGCGAGACCCCATTTCTACTAAAAAATATAAAGAAATTAATTGGCCAACTAAAAATATATAGAAAAAGTTAGCTGGGCATGGTGGCACATGTCTGTAGTCCCAGCTAATTGGGAGGCTGAGGCTGGAGGATTGCTTGAGCCCAGGAGTTTGAGGTTGTTGTAACCTAGGCTGATGCCACAGCACTCTAACCCGGGCAACAAAGACTCTGTCTCCAAAAAAAAAAAAAAAAAAAAAAAAAAAGTTAGTTGGGTATGGTTGCACATCTCTGTAGTCCCAGCTACTACAGAGGCTGAGATAGGAGGAGCCCTTGAACCCAGGAGTTTGAGGTTGCAATGAGCTGTGACTGTACCACTGCACTCCAAGCCTGGGTGACAGAGTGAGACCTGTCTCAAAAAAACCAAAACAAAAGAAAACAAAAACACAAGGAGATATTATCTCACCCTAGTTAGAATAACCATTTTCAAAAAGACAAAAACATAATAAATGCTAACAAGGATGCAGACAAAAGGGAACTTCCATGTACTGTTGGTGGGAATGTAAATTAGTACAGCCATTATGGAAAACAGTATGGAGATTCCTCAAAAAACTAAAACTACGGTGGCTCACGCCTGTAATCCTAGCACTCTGGGAGGCCGAGGCGGGCGGATTGCTCGAGGTCAGGAGTTCGAAACCAGCCTGAGCAAGAGCAAGACCCCATCTCTACTAAAAATAGAAATAAATTAGTTGGCCAACTAAAAAATGTATAGAAAAAATTAGCTGGGCATGGTGGCGAATGCCTGTAGTCCCAGCTGCTCAGGAGACTGAGGCAAGAGGATTGCTTGAGCCCAGGAGTTTGAGGTTGCTGTGAGCTAGGCTGACGCCACAGCACTCTAGCCCGGGCAACAGAGTGAGACTCTGCCACAAAAAAAGAATACACTTTTAAAGTATCAGTATATCACAGAGTTTGAAATACAAGAATCATCCATAATCCCCCATAACCCTAGCACAATTCCTATCATTTTTGTATTTTCTACATAAATATGTAATTTTGCAGTTGAAGATAGTGTATTATACAATTTTTGTATCCTGCTTTTTTCACTTACCGTAAGATTTTCTTCATGTTGCTACAGGTGGGTTTCTAGCTATGCTTAACTGGCTCCGGAATATTCCATCAAGTAGTTGGACCACAATTTAACTATTCCCCTAAAATTATTGTTTCTACTTTTCTATCACTATAGTACTCCTTTATGCATTTAGATTACTGGGCCCAAGGCTAGACACACAGAGCCACTGGGGCTCCTAACTCGGGATGCAGCACTGCCACCTTCCTCGGGCTGACACTCGGCGATCAGACATGAACCCCAACAACTCACCCTCTTCACGGCTCCTTCCCCAACACGCTTCAGCTGCCTCACTTCTGTTCTCAGTTCCTCGCAGGACAGCCATGGTGAGCAGTTCTTCATCTGTCCTATTTTGAAGTGGCCATAGGGACAGTCCCTGGGGTTCCCTATGGAATGTTGGGGGGAAGTAAAGACCCGACCCAGGCAGAGGTAGAGCAGCACGTTCATGAGGGCCATGGACAGCAGCAGCCTGACTGCTGGGGGCACCTCCCTGGGCGCCATGCCTTTCTTGCTGTCTTGGGGCTGCTTTTCCATGGTGCTACCCTCTGTGATTTCCTAAAACAGAAAATGAAACAAGGAGGAAGGACATGGTCAGTTTTTATTTCTATGAAGGTGATCTGATGCCTCTTCTACTCAAGGGTCCTATAAGCTGTGGCCTTACTATGAAGATTAAAGCAGGGAGTGAATATTATTAGGCTTATACTAAATGACCAATGTTAGCTGTTTCCATAGTCATTATTTCTTAGTACAAACTCGAATGTGGTTCATGCAGATTAGATTAGGAAGGTATCTGTATCTGACTTTGTCTTTGTCTCACAGTAGTTTGCACCGAGTCCATATATGTGAATATTCAGTAAAATGAATGCAAAAAGTCTGTTAGTCAGTCTGGTGGGGCTGGGGCAGAGGGCAGACAAAGGAGAGCAAGAGGAGCAGGCTGGAGGGGGGAGGCAGGGCTGGAGGGCTAAGGGCTCTTGAACCCAGCTAAGAAGCTGGAATGTCCTTGGAGGTAAACAAAAGCCCCTGAACGATTCTAAGAAGCAAAGGCTACTCGTTAGTAGTTGTGAAAGGTGAGTTTGGGCGAAAGAGTCTGAGGCTGGGAGACCCGTTAGGAGGCCCTGGAGATGAGCAGGGATAAGAGCTAACAGATGGATGAGCTGGAGACAGGACAGTCAGTGACCCAGAGGTGATGCTGGCAGTGAGTAACCGCTGTAAGGTATGGGCTTAGTGCTTGGCCATGCGAGGCACTGATGGAGGGGCCTGGATAGGGAGCCTGGTGAAGAGCCCTGGACAGCAGTACCTGGGCAGGGCCATATCTGAACCAGTGGTGATGGCCAGGCCAGCCTGTGCCAGTGGAACCAGTGGTGGGATGCCCAGGGACACTGGTGATGGAACTGACCTTGTGCTCCTGTGCCAGACACGACTGTGACAGGAAGGGCTACCTTCCAGGAGCACCTTCTTTCTCCCAGCTCAGGTCTCCATCCAGATACTGGGCTCAGTCAGTGTTCTGGCTGGCCCCAAGGGCTGGTGTGGAAGCGCTCCGCCACAAGGTAGCAAACAGGAAGTCTGTTACACAGAAACTGCAGCTCTGTACACAGACAAACTGCAGTGTCCACCCGGCCCACCTTTCCTAGGGGCCCGCCTACCACCGAGGTGTCCCTCAAGCTCTCCAGCCCCTGGGAGGAGGGAAGCCCTCTGACAGCCAGCGCAGTCACCACGTCAGCCCCACGCCCTCCCCAGCCTGCTCCCCTCCTCCGTTGCCACTTCTCAGCCACTCAGTCATTCAGCACACACTGAGCAACCTCTGTGTGCCAGCCCCGCACCAGGCGCTGGAAATACAAGAGTGAACTAAATAGATGTGGTTCCTGTCCTCCTGGAGCTTAGAGGAAAATCTAGTGGGAAGGACAGACGATAAACAAGTAAACAAAAAAGTTTATCATCCAGCGATGAAGGCTTCAAAGATGGAGGGTAAATGTAGAAAACCCCTTAGAAGAAGCGTCCCCGAAGGCCTCTCAGAGAATGCGACACACGTGCTGAGACGAGGCCTGAGAGGAGCCAGCCATGAAAAAATCAGGAGCAGGCAGCTCGTTCATCCCTTTTCCACAAGAAAGTGAAATCTACTCACCGTTCATGGAGCTGGGACAAGACACCAACAAAGCTGGCCACAAAGTTAACCGGAAATGGCACTTCCAAGAAGACGCTATGGTGATAGTGTCAGACAAGCCCCTCCTCTGAATGGTGACTACTTTCTTACTGTTGAGAAACCTTGTTCTCTACAATCAGAGACTACCAGAAATTTTGCCTCTGGAAGTCTTATCAGTAAGAATAACCACCCTCCTCCAGCCTGGAGGATCGAAGTCACTCTGACACAGAGAAGCAGCACTGATGTCCAAGCCAGGGCAGGGCTTCAGATAAAGAGCTTCTGGAGATGACACTGCACCTCTATGTTAATATTTCCATCTCCAAGGAAACCGGACCCTGGGGTCCACCTTGCAGTCCAGACTATCTCTTGGTCCCTTTATATACATACTGCTTGGCCTTGAGCCCATCAAAACATGACTTCATTTAAATTTTGCTTAAAGCCACACATCCCCCAAATTCTACCATAACTCTTTCTTTCCCTTTGATTAAAACAACCAAGTTCCACTGGTGTGCAGTCTCGCTCATGGCAATGAGTCGATAATCCAGACAGGCTCATTCTGTGTAGCCTAGGCTGGTTGGACCAGGTCACCCTCTCTCTCCTTCAAACCTTTTTTTTTTTTTTGAGACAGGGTCTCACTCCAACCCCCCTGGCTAGAGTCAATGGCATCACCACAGCTCACTGCAGCCTCAAACTCCTGACCTCAAGCAATCCTCTGCCACAGACTCCCAGAGTGCTAGGATTACAGGCGTGAGCCACCGCGCCCGGCCTCTTCTTCAAACTTATGTCTCCTCTTCCCCTACCTTCACTCTCAACTGATGATCTTGTTTCCTATTTTATTGAAAAAAACAGAAGCAATCAGTGTTTCCAGAGTTCCCACGTACTCTTTCCTGTTACTATGGAACTGGCTATACACCAGCTCAGGCCTGAGCACAAGACCCCTCCTCTATCACCTGCTCAAGGATGACACTCCACAGCACTCTCCTCTTCCAAACACCAGGGCACTATGACTTCCCACCTGCAGCTCATGCCCAAGTCCTCTCTTCCCTTTTCAGCAAACTGCACACCTGCACTATCTCCATCAGTCCTCGTGTTCTCTCCAACTCCCAGCTCCTCTACCCAAACTAACTGTATCAAGGTCAGCAGCACAGTGACCTAAACACAATAGCCAGCACACAGTCCCAGTCTCACCTGACCTATAAACAGTGTCAGTCTGACTGATCACTCCTTCCTCCTCAAAACATTTTCTTTACTTGGTTCCAGGAAACTGCACTCTGGCGGTTCCCCTCATCTCTCCAACCCTACATGCTGGGGTACCCAGGGTTCAGACCTCAGGCCCCTTCACTCATGCCCTGGACAATCTCACCCAGACTCCATCTCCACCTGCTGTTGGCTCCCACGGGTGCAGCTCCAATCCCAGCCTCTCAGAACTCGAGGCTTGCTTCCTTGACATCCTCACCTGGATGTCAGATGGACAACTCAAAACTAGTGTTTTTCCCTCAACAATAAAAAATCAAATAACTCTATTTAAAAATGGGCAAAGGACTTGGATAGACATTTCTCCAAAGATAGACAGAAGGCCAAGAGGCACATAAGAAGATGCTCAACTTCATTAATCTCCAAGGCAAGTGCAAATCAAAAGCGTAATGAGATACCATTTCATACCCACCAGGATGGCCACAGCAAAAAAAAGGGAGATAACAAGTGTTTATCAGGAGGTGGAGAAACTGGATCCTCACATGTTGCTGGTGGGAATGTAAAATGTAGCCACTATGGAAAATGGCCTGGCAAGCCCTCAAAGGGTTAAACACAGAGCTATCCTATCACCCAGCAACGCCACTGCTCAGTACATACCCAAGAGAATTGAAAACATGTTTTCGATGAATGTCCATAGAAGCATTATCTCTAACAGCCAATAGCAGACATAACCCAATGTCCAACAACTGGTGAATGGATAAACAAAAAGAGGCACATCCACAAATGTAACATTATTCAGCCAGAAAAAGGAATAAAGCACTAATTCATGCTGCAACATGATGAACCTCAAAAACATCACAGTGAAGTGAGAAAAAAAGGCCACATATTATACAACTGCATTTGTATAAAACACCTGGATTAGGCAAATTCATAGAGACAGATGGTAGTTCAGAGATTGCTAGGGGCGTGGGAGAGGGGAAGGAGAAAAGACTGCTGATAGGCTTGGGATTTCTTTTTGAATGAAAATGTTCTGCAATTGGACATTGGTGATGAATGTACAACCTTGTGAATATACAAAAATCACTGAGTAGTACAGTTTAAAATGTCAAATTTTATGGTGTGTGAATTATATCTCAGTTTGAAGGAGATACAGTTCTAGCCCTTCTCCCTGTCTCCTCTTTTCACAGTGCTCACAATTTCAGTAAACACACGCCTGCCCTCGCTGCTACCCAGCCAGTGAGTGGCAGGTAACGGCCAATGCAGAGACACTCCTTCCTCCCATCAGGAAATTTTAGAAATAATGGACTCTTCAACAATTCGATGTAGCTCTCCTTACTTGATAACAGAAAACGCTGCGTGCTCATCCCTGCTGGCATGAGGAGGTGCACAGTAAGCCCTGGCTCTGCAGAGCTGCCAGCTCCACTTTCCTGAGCCATGCCATTGGCTCACCACCAGCTCGGGCTGTGCAGCCGTGCCCGCCAGGTGCAGGACAGTCCTTGGTTACCTTTCTCACATAGCTTCCAGGACACATCTTTCTCTCTGGCCCACTGCCTCATGTCAGCTTCAGGATCTGAAACTATGACAACTTCCCCACTCAAGCCTCAGCCTCTTGGGTTTCTTCCAGGGAACCTGACTCTTACAAGGCACTCTTACAGAAGCGGAAGGAAAGGTGTCCTCCATCCCTCTTCCGCAGTATCTAACACGTCAGAGTGTGCCTCGACTCAGACCTCAGGTCAGGGATCAGCAAACTTTTTTTTTTTTTTTTTTTTTGGCATATTATGGGAGTACAGAGCAAACTTTTTTCTACCAAGACAGATAGTAAATATTTATGCTTATAGACCAAAAGTCAAAATCGAATGGCAGCTATATCACTGTGATTTGTGGTGCAAAGCGATGACAGGCCACCTCCCATCTCTGTCAGTTACACAATTACATTGTCAGCATGTGCAAAAGCAGTCCCAGACAACATGTAAACAAGTGAGTGTGGCTGTGCTCCAACAGAAATTTACTTATGGATACTGGAATCTGAACTTCATAGAGTTTTCACTTATCACAAAATATTACTCTTTGCTGAATCCCCACCCCCTACCACAACATCTTGAAAAATAAAAGCATTCTTAGCTCTCAGGATATACAAAAACAGACAGTGGGCCACAGATGGCCAGGCCCTGCGCTAGGTGGTAACAGTCCTCTAGGTCTGTCGAAGGCCAACGTAATCTCCTCTACAAACACGGCTTTAGCAGCCGTCTAAACGCGGATGGTTTTCAAATCTGTGCTGCAGCCCAGATCTTTCTCCTGTGCTTCACCCAGCTGGCTCTTCAAGGTCTGGGGTGCCCACAGCTGAACTCAGTGTCTCCCTCCTGTCCCAGCGTACCCCTCCTCCAGGGTTACCTGTGTGACGGGCACACAATCCACTCACCCACTCAAGTCACAAACCAGGTGACTTGATTTTGCCCTCCCCTGACCACTAAACCAACCAATCACCACACAGAGCCAACTCTGCCACCCACACCTCTCACAGCTGCTCACATCTGCTCCTTGCTACCTCCCCGCTACCTCCCTTACCAGGTAAGGGAGCCAGCAGCACCCCTTACCTGGGCTTCTGCAACAGTTTCCTGCATGATCTCCCTCTTCTTCTCTTCCAATCCATTCTCTACACAGCAAACAGGATCTTTTTTCTTCCATGAAATGTTTTAAACACAGACAAAAATAAAAAGTAGGATCCTGAACACCTGTATACTTTTGTCAAGTTACATTGCATTATATTTGTTTCAGATCTTTTTCAAAGAAATATTACATATAGTTGAAGCCCCTTTGGACCCCTCCCAAGTAGTAATCACTGTCCTCAAACTGGGTACATTGGAGGCTCTCAAACTGTGGTTCCTGGACCCATAACATCAACATCATCTGGAACTTGGGAAAAATGCAAATTCTTAGGTCATCACCCTAGACCTAATAATCAGAAACAAAATCTGGTTTTGTTTTTTTTGAGACAGAGTCTCACTCTGTTGCCCAGGCTAGAGTGCCATGGCGTAAGCCTAGCTCACAGCAACCTCAAATTCCTGGGTTCAGGCGATCCTCCTGCCTCAGCCTCCCAAGTAGCTGGGACTACAGGCATGCGCCACCATGCCTGGCTAATTTTTTCTATATATTTTTAGTTGGTCAATTAATTTCTTTCTATTTTTAGTAGAGACAGTATTTCGCCCTTGCTCAGGCTGGTCTCGAACTCCTGACCTCGAACGATCCTCCCACCTCGGCCTCCCAGAGTGCTAGGATTATAGGCGTGAGCAACCATGCCTGGCCTGAAATCTGTTTCAATAAGCCCTCTAGTTCTGTGGTCCCCAACCCTTGGGCCTGTTAGGAACTGGGCTGCATGGCAGGAGGAGAGCAGCAGGCGAGTGAGTGAAGCTTCATCTGTATTTACAGCTGCTCCCCATCACTCGCATCACTGCCTGAGCTCTACCTCCTGCCAGACCAGAGAGGGCATTAGGTTCTCATAGGACCTTGAACCCTACTATGAACTGCGCATGCGAGAGAGCTAGGTTGCAGCTCCTTATGAGAATCTAACGCCTGTGATCTGAGGTGGTGATGCCCCACCTCTGGTCCATGGAAAAATTGTCTTCCATGAAACTGATCCCTGGTGCCAAAAAGGTTGGGGACCGCTGCTCTAGGTGATCTGGATGCAAGCTAAAGTTTGAGAACTACTGGTGCATATAATTCTCATACCTGCTTTTTATTTTTTAAGAGATGGGGCCTCACTATGTTGCCCAGGCTGGACTCAAACTCCTGGGCTCAAGTGATCCCACTTCAGCCTCCCAACATGCTGGGACTATAGGCCTCAGCCACCAAACCTGACTTCCCATACATGCTTTTTATTTTCACCACGAGTATGTGCACATAATAACACATAGTATGTTTTCAAGCTTTATATAAGTAGTGATATACTGGTATTGTCCTTTTGCAATTAGTTTTTTTAAAAGCTCAACATTGTTTTTGAGATTTATCTGTGTAGATACATGAAACTCTAGTTCACTATTTTCAATTGTTTGACTATACCCATTTCCCCATGTACATGTGGAAGAGTTTCTCTCTGATATACACAGGGCGATCTTCCTAAAGTACAGACGTGGTCTTCCCTTGCTTAAAACATTTAACACCCCTACCCTGCCACAGGATCAAGTCCAAACTCTGACGGGAGACCCTGAGATATAGCCTTTCTCAGTCCTCAAAGGCATCTTCTTGGGGAGAGCGAGGCCCTGGCACATGTGTTCCTTCTTCCTCTAGGTGAAACCTAGAGTGAGTCCCAGGACTGAGCAGAGAGGATTGCTTGCCTCTTCTGTTCACCACTGTATCCCTGAAAGCCTGGCATGCAGCAGGTGCCTGGTAAGGGTGCACCAGCTGCCTGATCAAACTTCTCCCTCTGCGTGCTCTCAGCCTCACGCTGCTCTCCTGTGTTCTCACTTCCACTGGATCTGCTCCTCCTCTTTGGGCTCATCCACCACCTCCTTCTCCAGTCTGAGTTCCCAGCCCAAGCCCAAGGTTAATCCTTTCAACTGTCCTTACCCCTGCTTTGCCACCTAGGGTGGATTCAGGTTTTATGGAGCAGAAAGCTTATGCACCTTGGTGGAAGGGTAATTCTTTAAGAAAATACACAATTATGAATGTAAAATTGTGCACGGTATTTGTGCAAGAGTCCAGAACTGTCATCAAAAACCCATACCTGATTGTCACTCTCCAGCCCCTGCAACCTGCCCCGTCTGCCTCTCCATCTTCACTCAAAGGCTGCCAACCCCGAGTACAAAATCTGTAGGATTTTAGAAATTCATTTTCTCAGCTATTAATATGTTGGGCCTTCATCATTACTCAACAATTGAGGCACTGTTTAAACACAAAGGATTTCTGACATTGACAGGAAAGGCTGAACAACAGAAAAAATGGGGATTCACTGCTTAAAGTAAAAAAAAGAAAAAAAAAAGAAAAGCAATGGAACAAAATTATATACAACTAGGGAAGAAACAAATTAGTGTCATCCAATACAATTTAAAGTAGAATTCCATATTGCCAATAAAGTATATGGTACATCAAGATGATTATTTTAAATATTCTGAATGCTTACTTAGCCTTAGGGTTCTACGGAAAGGCAAAGGATGGGAAAAGCAGGATTAGTAAATAAAAGAGGTAATGTTTTCTTTTTAAAAAAGAGCAGCATCTAACTACACCCAGAGCACATTCCCGCAACAATAAGCGTGCAGAATAAACTCCCAGGAAGGAAGAGCAGAGAGAGGCCTGTCACCGACGGAGGCGCCGAGTCATTTAGGCGTCGGGCTCGGCGAGCGTCCCGGAGAGCCGCAGGCCCGGCGCGGGCTGCCCCGGCGCGGCGGCGCGGGCCGCACTCAGGCCCCGCGGGAGACCGAGCTGCCCTCCGCGCGCCCCCGCCCGCCGGCCCCGCGCCTCCCGCCGGCCCGCGGCCCGGCCCCCTCGCCCCGCGGCCCGCACACACTCGCCCTCCTGCGCCTCCTGCGCCGGCGCGGCCGGAACGCTCATCGAGGGCCCCTCCCACCGCGCATGCGCAGGCCTGACGTCACGCAGAACCCGCGCTCGGGCGCCGCCGCGTGGCCGCCGGCGCAGGGAGCCCGGCTGCGGTGCCCGTTTGCCGCCTCGGGAACACGACCGCGCGTGGGCGAGTCACTGCCTCTCCTCTCCTCCCCTCCCCTCCTCTCCTCCCTCTCCCTCTCCCCCTCCCCTCCCCTCCTTTCTTCTCTTTTTTTCTTTTCGTTTCTTTTCTTTTCAGACAGAGTCTCACTCTGTTGCCCGGGCTACAGTGCTGTGGCGTCAGCCTAGCTCACAGCAACCTCAAACTCCTGGGCTCAGGCAATCCTCCTGCCTCAGCCTCCCGGCTAATTTTTTCTATATATTTTTATTTGGCCAATTAATTTCTTTCTAGTTTTAGTAGAGACAGGATCTCGCTCTTACTCAGGCTGGTTTCGAACTCCTGACCTGGAGCAGTCCTCCCGCCTCAGCCTCCCAGAGTGCTAGGATTACAGGTAGGAGCCACCATGCCCAGCCGCAAGATTTTTCTAACACCAAAGACTGAGCTGGTCCAGAAGTTCTATGTGCAGTACTTGGGCATGTTACTGGCAGACAAACCAGTCAGAATGGACACCCTGAACAGTGCCGCGGCAAGTCTTACAACCTTGTCCAACAAGGAGGACTGGCTGCCGGGGAGCATGACGTGGCCAATGCTACTGTGACTCTCATCAGTGAAAAGGGGGAGCGAAACTTAGCGGAGCGTCTTGTGTGATTCCTGCCCTACATAGGTGTTGGGAAGGATGTTGATACATCTGCTTTCATCATGGACACTGGGAACCAGTGCTTGGAATGCCACGTTTCCTGGAGTGAGCCCAGTGCTGGTAACGTTTCCAAGGTCCGGGCTTTTTGTGGGTTAAGAGAACAGAGGCGCCTGGTGGGCAGGCCGCTTCCACAGAAAGTTCAACCTCCTCCACCAGCAGACTCAGTGACCAGAAGAGTTGCAACCAATGTAAAATGAGGGGTCTTATCCCTCATTGACACTTTGAAACAGAAACACCCTGTCACAGAGACACCTGTGTATGGTAAAGGACTCTAATATTTACCTGAAGATTGAATCGCTACACTAAAGAAAAGGAGCTGGTATCTGGCCTTCCATTCAGTTGCTAACGCTTTGTCTTAAAAGAATTTACCCTTAATCAACTAGTGTTAGATGAGTATGTTCTCTCATCTTGCCACCATCATGTGATATGAAAAGAAGCTTGAATAGTTTTGTTGTTGTCCGTGCCAACACAAGCAGTGGAAGGTCTTTTTCTTCTTGCAAATATTGTGAACGCCACTCAACTTCACACAGAGAGAGGAGAATGTGGTCACACCCTTCCCAGTGGGCCAACGCTGCACGTTGGAGTGGACGGTGCCTGCGTCAGTGTCCTGTCTTCTGACTGCATCTGTCACAAGCAACTTGTAAGTCCAACAGCAGTTTGCCCTGTTTTTGACACTGGAATAGATACTGCATAGCAGATACCATTGAGTTGCCATAAAAAAGAGGGTTTTTGTTTTAGTTGTTGATAAAACTGAACCTGTTGGGTGACAAAGTTGGCTGTTGGCATCAGTATAGAAACCAATTGGCAGCTTTCCTTGACAAGCTGTTTGTCACATGGACACCAATTTCATGTTTACTGCTGTTTGTAGGATGCTGGAAAGAAGTGAAACTTTAAAACTGATGAAAAACTAAATTTTTAATTTTTTTTATTACAGCACATTACGGGGCTACAAATATTTAGGTGACATATATTGCCCTTGCCCCAGCGAGTCATAGCTTCAAGAGTGTCCATCCCCCAGACGGTGAGCACTGCACCTGTTACATGTGTATATACCCATCCCCTCCTCCCCCTCCACACACCCAATGAATGTTTACTATAAATGCACTTCAGTGTTGATCAGTTAATACCAATTTGATGGTGAGAAAAACTAAATTTGAAATATTAAAAGCAATTAAAAAGAACAATTTGCAGCACCATTGAACTGGCCATAATGTTACCTTTTTTCCCTCTGGCTTCCTCAACCTGAACTCTAGACAGGGCTCAAAACCGGGAAGTGAGCACCACAGGCATACAGAGAAAACAACTGAGGAGAAACTCTCTGCTTCTAACTCATGGACAGAAAAGGGAACTCCTAACACTCAGAGCGAGTGCAGAAAATTCCCTGACTTTTTTCTCCCTCATTTTCTTCATTCCCTTGAACCCCAGCTGCAAGTCAAGCCTGCAGCAGGAACAATGGCAGCAACAAAAAGCTACAGGAGCCAAAACTCTAAGGGACAGAAATCTTCCTTTCTGTTTAGCAGAGCTGCAACTCCAAAAGGGCAGACAAACTCTGCTTTGTTTTTTTTCTTCTGTTTCCCCATTGCTGTGGCACAATTGTGGAAATGGGCAGTTTCTCACCAGTGAAACTGCAAGTGGGAAGTTTCTGGCCAAAGAGCTGGAATGGGGAGCCCCAGGGAAAAATAAAAGTACCAGGAAGATAGTGGAAAGTGGGGGAGGGGCAAGTAAGCAACCTCTTAAAGCTATTTATGAACTCCTGGGCTCCCCCCTGACCTGCATAGCATAGACCCGATTCTGATGAGCTCACTGAAGACCTTAAGTGCAGCCAGCCGTGAGGAGATCAGCTACTTCTCCCCACAGAGCCAGGTCCCTAAGATAGGGACCACAGAGGATAAGGAAACTGATAGGCAACAGAGAGAAATAAAAGAATACACAGAGACTAAGGTATAGTTTATAGTTTTATATGTATATATAAAGGTCAGATAAAACACAGCGGGAGCTTCCTAGGGGACTGGCGGATCCCCACAACCGCCAGCAATATGGTTAGATTCACACAGGCTTTTATAATCACAGACATCAATTACCAGTCGTCAAGGTAACATATTTGCAGGGAATGCAGTTGCTAGGGGATACAGGTAATGGGTTAGGGTCAAAAGTCCTCTAAAGGGGCTTCTAATCTATCTAGGTGAACAAACAGGTACAAAGTCTTTCAGGGGCTAGTTTCTAAGTTCTAAGAAGTAGCTGTCAATTAACAAAGGTAAAACAAACTTAAAGGTAGACAGACAGGAGAGAACAGGAAGCCCATCTCTATAAAACAGGTTGTTTATAACCACCGGGGCGCATCTCTGGGCAAAGTGCACTCATTGTCTCCGGCTCCCATCCTGTGGGCCATGTTTGCCTTGTCTTGTCTTTCAAGACACAGGGAAGCTCACAGATCTTGAGATACTGGGAACCCTTCCTGGAAAACATCCCTACTGGAGATTTGAGAGCTCTCCCATGATAGCAGCCTCTAATAAGTGAACCAAAGAGTCCACATATTCCTTCAGGGCAAAACCCTGCAAACTCCTGTTTCTGTCTTTAATATAGTAATATTGGGTTATACAATAAAATAATGGTCTTATGAGCCACATCTCATTAATTCCTCAATCATATTTTTCCAACACTTAAGAACTGTGCTAGGCCGGGCGCGGTGGCTCACGCCTGTAATCCTAGCTCTCTGGGAGGCCGAGGCGGGTGAATTGCTCGAGGTCGGGAGTTCGAAACCAGCCTGAGCAAGAGTGAGACCCCGTCTCTACTATAAATAGAAAGAAACTAATTGGCCAACTAATATATATATAGAAAAAATTAGCCGGGCATGGTGGCTCATGCCTGTAGTCCCAGCTACTTGGGAGGCTGAGACAGAAGGATCGCTTGAGCCCAGGAGTTTGAGGTTGCTGTGAGCTAGGCTGACGCCATGGCACTCACTCTAGCCTAGGCAACAAAGTGAGACTCTGTCTCAAAAAAAAAAAAAAAAAGAACTGTGCTAATGGGAAGATTTTTGTTCAGGTCCCAAATTAACCACTGGGTGATGCACACATGAGGCAGACCCAAATAGCACTGCAGAAGATTTAAACTGAACTGGCTTTAGAATATAGCCCACAGAAAGATGGTTGGAACCTGCAGCCTATACCTAACCATCACAAGCACTTGCTAAAATTAAAATATCAACATTATCCATAAGATTTAGGCAAGATTCAGAGTCTAACATAATATTCAAAATCTTCAGGACAAAGTCCAAAGTTGTCAGGCATAAAGTATCAAAAAATCCCAACTTGCATGGGAAAAGATCAACAGCCACCAATGTTGAGATGACACAGCCATTGGAATTATCTGATAAAGACATTATAGTAGGCATTATAAAAATGCTCAGACAAGCAATTATAAATACTCTTGAAACAAAAGTTATTAGAAAGTATCAGTAAAAAAAAAGGACAAATTAAGGAGAACCAAATAACATTTAGAACAGAAATATACAATAATCAAAAATTTAAAACTCACTGGATAGAGTGAGTTTTAAATAGCAGAATGGAAACGACAGAGGAGTCAGTGAATGTGAAGACAGATTAATAGACATTATCCAACGTGACCAACAGAGAGGAAAAAAACCGAGTAAAACCTCAGGCACCTGTGGGATATAACAAAAAATCTAACATTTGTGTCATGAGAGTCCCAGAAGAGACAAGAAAGTGTGTGCTAAAAAATTGTTGGTAAATTACACTATTGCAAAAAATAATTTGAAGAATAGCTGAAAAACTTCCCATTTGGCAAAACAACACAAACCGACAGATTCAAAAAACTGCAAACTCCAAATAGAATAAATTCAAAAACATCCATGCCCAGACACATCAAAATCAACTTGCTGAAAACTAAAGACGAAGAAACAATTTTGAAAGGTCCAAAGAGAAATGACACATACGTACAGGTGAACAACCATTCTACAGACAGTGAATTTCTCCTCTGAAATCATGAAGCCCAGAGGAAGTGACACATTTTTCAAGTGCTGAAAGAAAAGAATTATAAGCTCAGAATTCTACATCCAGTGAAAACGTGCATCAGAAATGAAGTTGAAATAAAGATATTCTTAGATGAAGGAAAACTAAGAGAATTTGTAGCCAGCAGATCTACTCTAAAAGAATTGCTTTAAAAAGTTCTTTTGGCCAGGCATGGTGGCGCATGCCTGTAGTCCCAGCTACTTGGGAGGCTGAGGCAGGATTGCTTGAGCCCAGGAGTTTAAGGTTGCTGTGAGCTAGGCTGACGCCACGTCACTCTAGCCCAGGCAACAGACTCTGTCTCAAAAAACAAAATAGTTCTTTTGGCTGGGTATGGTGGCTCCCACCTGTAATCCTAGCACTCTGGGAGGCCGAGACAGGAGGATCACTTGAGGTCAGGAGTACGAAACCAGCCTGACCAAGAGTGAGACCCCGTCTCTATAGAAAAAATTAGCCGGGCATGGTGGCGCATACCTGTAGTCCCAGCTACTCAGGAGGCTGAGGCAGAAGGATTGTTTGAGCCCAGGAGTATGAGGTTGCTGTGAGCTAGGCTGATGCCATGGCACTCTAGTCCAGGCAACAGAGTGAGACTCTGTCTAAAAAAATATGTAAATAAATAAAAATAAAAATAGAAAGATTAGCCAACTAAAAATATATGGAGAGACCCTGTCTCAAGAAAAAAAAAAAGGAAATGGTGAAGGGTAAGGAGACTTATATGGTGGCAAGATTTCTATATGCCAATTAAAGTGACAAAATATTAATTCTAAATAGACTGTGAAAAATTGAATACGTATTTTGTAATCACTGGAATAACCATTAAAAACCAAACCAAAAATAAATAAGTAAATACAGAAGATAATAGGAAAATCTCCAAACACCTAGAAATTAAACAATACACTTCTAAATGATCCACAGGTCAGTGAGCATATCTCAAGAAGGGCAATTAGAAAACACTTTGAATCGAATAAAAATAGAAATACAAAATATTAAAGTGTTTAAGCAGCTAAAGCAGTTCTTAGAGAGAAATTTATAGCATTAAAATGCTTTTATAAGAAAAGAAAAAAAGGTCTTTAATCAATCATCTAAGCTTCTTAGAAAATTAGAGAAGAGCAAAGTAAACCAAACCAAGTAGAAGGAAAGAAGTGATAATAAAATTCAATGAAATTATATTTTTTCTATTACATTTCATTTTTTAAAAATGGCTGAGACCCACTGACTTAATATAATTGCCCATTAATAAGTTACAACTCATTTTGAAGACACTGACTTTTACAATATAACTTGCAGAAGGAAATATTCTGGACTCCCTTACTAATTTGTAAGTAAAAATTTGAGGTACAATTATAAAATCGAGTTGAAGGCATTATTGAAGAATATAACAAAATGGGATCACAATAAACCAAACATAGAAAGAAGACATAAATAAGTTAACAAAAAAATGTAAAAATGTTTAAAATTTATATTTATAAATAAAAATAAAGAATATAACAGGTCGAATTTGTCTTCCTTTATAAACCCTTCCTAATTCCATCATGTAGATAATCTCTGCTGTGTTTCAAAGTATTTGTATATGTGTAGTTCTCCTTCTATAGTATTTATTTATTTTTTGAGACAGAGTCTCACTTTGTTGCCCAGGCTAGAGTGAGTGCCATGGCGTCAGCCTCGCTCACAGCAACCTCAAACTCCTGGGCTCAAGCGATCCTCCTGCCTCAGCCTCCTGAGTAGCTGGGGCTACAGGCATGTGCCACCATGCCCGGCTAACTTTTTTCTATATATATTTTTAGTTGGCCAATTAATTTCTATTTTTTTAGTAGAGACAGGGTCTCGCTCTTGCTCAGGCTGCTTTCGAACTCCTAACCTTGAGTGATCCACCTGCCTCAGCCTCCCAGAGTGCTAGGATTACAGGCATGAGCCACCGCACCCGGCCAAAAGCTCAAATTTTATCATTGGCAAGGAGCACTCAGTTGTTTTCCTTGAAGTGACAAGCTCACTTCATTCATTTTTGGGAGAATATATGCCAGCCATCCAAGTATGAGTAACCACAATTTCTCAGTTGTTTGTTCAGGTAAAATGGTGTTCCATGAAAATGCAGCCTATTTGGCCCACAACTCACATAATTCCACAAATGCTTTTCCTTAAGACAATTATAATGTTTTATGCATATTTCCATTCAGTCATAATAAAATATTGAAAAGACACGTTTGGTGTTGTCAATGAAATATATAATGACTGATTCATCAAGGACATTCTTAAGTAAATGCACAGCAGTGAATACAACGACTAAGTACCACTGCCTTGGTTTGTGCGATGGCACAAACCGTTTTACCACCATTGTTTTTGCACCAACAGTGCCAACAGCACCACAGTGATAATGACAGGCAAGTAGTTCTGAATGAGCAGACCCCTCCACAGCTCACACTGTGAGAACTGTTGGTCCAGTGAATGGAGTGTGCCGCCAGGTCTGTGTATCAGCTGCCCACTGGGAGATGGCCCTCGGGAGCAGAGCCTGAAATCACTCCACATTTAAACAGAGCCTCCCCACCTGATTCAAGGCTCACTAAGCAAACTTTTGCCACACAGTTAAACTTCAGGCAGAAAATGCCAAGTGGCTAGGCTGATGCAACTCTTTGGTCTGCTTCATAGTGACATTTCTGAGTATAAATTAAAAATTACCATTATGCTTTCTATTAAACAGTCTCTATGAGCTTTGTTGAGTCAGCAGCCCTAATCCAATCAATTTTGGGACACTGATGATAGTTTCTGAGAATAAATGCTATCTTATGAGAACTTCTATATATGGTTTTGTTTCTTATGACACCTTTGAAATGGTCTACATACAGATGACACTCTATGGCAATTTCAAATATAAAATGAGATTTTGAGGATCTAAAAACAACAAAAATTAATATGTAAAATGTTAAAAATAATACTTCCCAAATACATTTTCTCTAGAAAGGATTAAAATATTATTTACTAAGTTTATCTTGAGAAAAGACTACTCAATATTCTTATGGTTTTCTTTAAACATTGAACAAAAATTATTGATAAAGTGAGATTTAATTAAGTGCAGGTACAGCAAACTAGTTTGCTCAACACTCCCAACTCCTTTCTGGCATGTTTTCCTGAATTACTTATAGCTGGAAATAGTTTATAACTATAAACTACATCCCAGATTCCTCTGAAGTGCAGAGCGTACCATGTCGTACAGGTTCCTTCCAAACAGATGCACTCACTGAGCCTTGCATTTGAGGCCGCACCACAAGCGAGGGGAGCGGCGAGCTTGCATGGAGCGTGGAGGGGTGCCGTCCTGGAGCTGGCAGCAGAGCGCGGCTTCCTCACTCCTCTTCCTCACTCCTCGTTCTGTAGTTTCCTGATTCTGGCACAGGCAGCCGCAACTTGATGGCCCAATTCTGTGGTATGGTTTTGGGTTGCACTTCTAAAAGATTAGGCAGTTATTCTGTGAAGCTAACTATATTATACCTGAATAAACCCACTGGTTTATCCCTTGAGTGGATTTTGTTGCTTATAGTCAAGAATTGACCAATTCACATTGTAACATTTCCTTTAACATAATCATATTTCTGGTTTCTAAAGTTTTATAGTAGTATTTTCTTCCTCAATTGTTTTAAGCTGAGACAATGTCCCTGTATATAGTTAAATGCTATTAAAACAAATCAAACTATTACTGTGGCATTGTTTTTAGATACATCTATAATTTTATTATAAAACCAAACTTTTGGCATTAGTTGGTTACAGTGATAGCAAGATGTCAGTGTGGCATAGCAGTTCTGGCGTAACAATTGTATTCCCTGCTTACGGAACCAAACCTCCAGTTACCTCATATCCATGACACATAAGTGAACTGCAATCATTACTGCTACAAATCCCGATGCAGATATCATTTAGGGAGGGTTGATGCTAAGGGATTAGAGTAAATATTGATAAGACGACAAAAGTTCCTTTATAGGAATTTTCTGCCCCTCCCTTCCAATTACTTTGCTTTAAAAGAATCAAGTTACTCAGAGCCAGTCTTAATAGCAGCAGCACCCACGGAGCACCCCACTTAGTTCTTGTTAAAAAGCAATACCTGCACAATGTGTGTTTTACACACCACAGGCAAAGGGAATAGACCACTCTAGTTTTAAGCTCCTGCATTGAAGTCTCTTAAAAAAATAAAAGCATTCCATCAAGTTCTTCTGGACGGTGTTATTGCTGTATGTTTGCTGGTGGGTCACTTTCTGTGCTGTGTTTGCTTTGAAGGGATCTTCCGACATATCTCCAATACTCCTTTCTTATAGTGTCCTTTTCTTTAGCTAAGATTTCACATAACTGAAAATGAAAGATAGAAAATTATTAAAGCAAATGTTTAATTCAATGTCAAGGGCAAATGCCCTTGAGCCAATATGTAACTCAGATCATGTTCAAATGAGACATACAGCTGGAATGACACACTATGTCCACGAGTGACATCAATGCTGCCCTAAACAGAAATATCCCTGCACCGAATTCTGAGCAAACATGTTAAAAAGGGGCATGAATATTTGCGGGACTGGGCAGAACCAATTCTGTGATACCAAAAAGAAAAGCAGAGTCCCACCAGCTTACCTCTAGTGCTTTATTAAGAATGTCTTCCTTGTTGTCACATTGGTTTTCTAGCATGTCTTCATAGATATCCACAAGAAAGGCAATTAGGTAGGGGGAACTGTGACTTGGTTGTAAATCAAGTAATTGACTTAATAGATTAGGATATTTGGAAAGACCCCGATCCTGCAAAATCCTTAAAAGAAAAAAAAAAAAAACCCTCAATTTTGAAAAGAACAAAAATAGTACAAAGGTCAACAGAAAACCCCTAAAACATAAGCATGAAAAAGAGACTTATTTTGAATGAATGAGGTTGAAACTAAATGAAACTTTTAAATTATATGAATCTTATCATGGATAATTAAGAGATGAGTAAAATTAGTTTTAAAAATGAAGTTTATAAGTGATCATTTAGAATTTAAACTGCAATGCAGAAAATAAATTGCCGTCTTAAAAGACAGGTTCATGTTTCTCTCTGAGATGGCTCCTTACCCCTTTAGTGCTCCAGACACTACAGGGCTCGCCCTGACACATCTCTAGATGTGCCTGGGCTCCACATTTTGTGCTCTTTGGGCCTAGTTTCCTTGGAGACCTCTAAGTTTAACAAGGAGCTTGGTTATATCAGTGGCCAATAAGTGAAACCTTTTCTATTTAAGGAGTAAGACTTGTTAATCAGAGATCTCTAGAAATGAAAACAGAAAGGTGGCTATCCACCTGTGCAATTTGCTCGTAAAGAGTCTACTGTGCTTTACTGTATTCCTAAGCTAAGCAGAATGTGGGTATGTGTATTCCATTCTTTGACATAAAGCCTACATGATTCATAAATACAATTAAAACTGCATTACTGTTTACTCATGGATTGTTCTAAAAACAACTGTTCCTGGGAGTTACCACAAGACTGTTACATTTCTGCTCTTAGATCCAAAAAAATAAAAAATTCTTTAGAATCCCTTTGAGATCTGAATATAGAATACATTCCATGGTGTCTCATATTAGTAGCTTATTTGTTTTTTTTATATAAAAAAACAAAAACAACCTCTTACCCTTTCAAATAGTTCCATGCACTTTCATTATGTGGTACTAGTTTGATCATTTCCAGGGTATACCTGCAAGAAAAAAATTGTTAAAGAGCAGCAGAATGATTATATAAAGTTTTACCAAGATTGTGGCACAGCTTGGCCACATGCTGTGTGAGTCTTCACATACGTGTCTGTCAGTGGACTGTGGTACCCCTGTAGGTCAATCTAAATTGGAGAGTCGCTCCAGTCTGCAGCTGTCAGTTCTCATTTACACAGTTCCCCACTGCTGTATATCTGTATCCAGTTCTAGGGAGTGACACTTAACTAGAGGCTTCAACAGGAAAAGAAGTTAATATGGAATGTTTCCTTTAATATTATAATATGGAAGACTTTCCTTTTGAAGGAAAAGTCAGCTAAAACAAGGAGACTTTCACTGGTAAAGCAACCTTGGGAAAAAAGTTTAAGATCTACTTATGCCTAAAAAAAATCCTTAGTCATTAAAAAAGGAGAATTAACATAACCTTAGAGGTTAGGTACAGTGGCTCCCCCTGTGATCCCAGCACTCTTGGGAAGCCAAGGTGGGAGGATCACTTGAGATCAGGAGTTTGAGACCAGCCTAAGCAAGAGCGAGACCATTTCTACTAAAAATAGAAAAAAATTAGGTAGGTCTGGTGGCACCTGCCTGTAGTCCCAGCTACTCGGGAAGCTGAGGCAGGAGGATCACTAGAGCCTAAGAGTTTGAGGTTGCTGTGAGATAGGCTGATGCCAAGGCACTCTAGCCCAGGTGACAGAGCGACACACTGTCTAAAAAAAACAAAACATAAAAAAACCCTTAGGAGCTATGATAAAAAATAGACAGCATGGAAATTATATAAACAAATAATAAAAATTAAAAATCAACACAAGTGTATATATATATTATATTCCAAAATGAGATGACTAGTAAAATATAATGTTATTCCCAGGCAAAATAGATACTCCATACCTTTCTTTTCCCCATGAGCAGATTATTAAATATAATTCAGACCACGAATTCCAAGGAAGTTACAGAACTCTGCTTGACCATATACTTGCTCAGATGATTAAGTCGCTAACTAAAACTTAGCAGTCTTGGTTCTGTTACAGTGCTGTTACAAAGGGATTTTTCTTTCAGGAAGGAATAAAAAACTCATTCAACATTATAAAAAGATTTGTCCAACTCCTTTTACATGACCTAATGTTTCCATTATTTGTAACCATGTCCCTGCGGGTCTTAGCTGGTCCTTGTTTAAGATTCCTAATTTCATTTTGGCAATAACAAAATTTCTATTTATATACATGTGCACTAAAGCTGTGGTCCCCAACCCATGGGCTGCAGAACCGTACCACTCTGTGGCCTGTGAGGAACCAGGCCACACAGCAGGAGGTGAGCGGCCAGTGAGCCAGTGGAGTTTCATCTGTATTTACAGCTGCTGCCCATCACTCACAGCACCACATAAGCTCCGCCTCCTGTCGGATCAACAGCAGCATCTAGATTCTCATAGGAGCGAGGACCCTTCTGTAAACTGCGCATGAAAGGGATCTAGGCTGTGCACTCCTTATGAGAATCTAATGCTGCAGTTAGCTATGATGATGACACTGCACTCCAGCCGGGGCAACAAAGTAAGAATCTGTTTAAAAAAAAACAAAGTGCTAAGTGATGAAATCTGAATTTTCTCTCTATAAATCTCACTACTTAGGTTGGGTTAAGAATAATAAAATCAAGCCTGACCAAGAGAGAGACCCCACCGCTACAAAAAATAGAAAAATTAGCCAGGAGTGGTGGCCCACACCTGTGGTCCCAGGTATTTGAGTGGCTGAGGCAGAAGAATCGCTTGAGCCCAGGAGTTGGAGGCTGCAGTGAGCTGTGACAGTGCCACTGCACTCTACCCTGGAGACAGAGTTAGACCCTGCCTCAAAAAAAAAAAAAAAAAAAAAAAAAAAGAAAAGAAAAGAAAAGAAAAGAAAAGAAAAGAAAAGAAAAGAAAATACCCAATAAATAAAATCAATCAGTAAGTCCACCATCAATCTTTACAATGATATTCAATAGGACTTACAGTGACGACTGAAATGTTTAAAGAACTGTATGCCCAATATGGTAATCACTAGCCACATATGGGTGCTGAATACCTGAAAAGTGACCAGCACAACTGAAAAACTGTATTTTTAATTTTATATCATTTTAATTGATTGAACTTTATTTTTATGTTTTTTATTTTTTTTTTTTTTTGAGACAGAGTCTCACTTTGTTGCTCAGGCTAGAGTGCCATGGCGTCAGCCTAGCTCACAACAACCTCAATCTCCTGGGCTCAAGCGATCCTCCTGCCTCAGCCTCCTGAGTAGCTGGGACTACAGGGATGCACCACCATGCCTGGCTGATTTTTTTGTATATATATTTTGGGTTGGTCAATTAGTTTCTTTTTATTTTTAGTAGAGACGGGGTCTCGCTCAGGCTGGTTTCAAACTCCTGACCTTGAGCAAACCACCTGCCTCAGCCTCCCAGGGTGCTAGGATTACAGGCGTGAGCCACCACGCCCGGCCTAATTGATTGAACTTTAAATAGACATGTGGCTAGTGGCTAATTACCACCATCCTGAACAGTACAGGAATACCTTGCAGATATTGTGGGTTCGGTACCAGACCACCTCAATAAAGCAAATATCAAAATAAAGTGAGTCATGAATTTTCTGGTTTCCCAGCATATATAAAAGTTACGTTTACACTACACTGTAGTCTACTGAGTGTGCAACAGCATTATGTCTAAAAAAATAATGTACATACCTTAATTAAAAAATACTTTATTGCTAAAAAATGCTAACAATCATCTGAGCCTTCAGCCAGTCATAATCTTTTTGCTGGTGGAGGGTCTGGCCTCGATGCTGATGGCTGTGGACGGATCAGGGTGGTGGTTGCTGAAGGCTGGGGTGGCTGTGCCAATTTCCTACAATAAGACAACAAGGAAGTCTGCCACATTGACTGACTCTTCCTTTCACAAAAGATTTCTCTGTAGCATGTGATGCTGTTTGATAGCATTTTCCCATGGTAGAACTTTCAAAATTAGAGTCCATCCTCTCAAACCCTGCTGCTACTTTATCAACTAATTAACTATCTGTAATGTTCTAAATCCTTTGCTGTCATTTTAACAATGTTCATAGCATTTTTACCAGCAGTTGATTGCATCTCCAGAAACCATTTGCTTTGTTCATCCTTAAGAAGCCACTTCTCATGCAAATTTTATCGTGAAATTGCAGCAATTCAGGCACATGTTCAGGCTCCATTTTTTTTTGTTTTTTTGAGAGAGTCTCACTCTGTTGCCCAGGCTAGATTGCTGTGCCGTGGCGTCAGCCTAGCTCACAGCAACCTCAAACTCTAGGGCTCAAGCAATCCTGCTGCCTCAGCCTCCTGAGTAGCTGGGACTGCAGGCATGCGCCACCATGCCTGGCTAATTTTTTCTATATATTTTTAGTTGGCCAATCAATTTCTTTCTATTTTTAGTAGAGACGGGGGTCTCACTCTTGCTCAGGCTGGTTTCGAACTCCTGACCTTGAGCGACCCGCCTACCTTGGCCTCCCAGAGTGCTAGGATTACAGGCATGAGCCACCTCGCCCGGCTTCAGGCTCCATTTCTAATTCTAGTTCTCTTGCTATTTCCACCATATCTGTAATTACTCCCTCCACTGAAGTCATCAACCCCTCGAAGTCAACCACGGGGGCTGAAATCAACTTCTTCCAAATTGCTGTTCATGTTAAGACTTTCACTTCCTCTCAGGAATCTTACTGGCATCAAGAATGGTGAATCCTTTCCAGAAGGCTTTCAATTTACTTTGCCCAGAACCATTGGAAGAATCACTATCCATAGCAGCTATAGCCTTAGGAAATGTATATCTTAAATAACAAGACTGAAATTACTATTACTATCTGATCCAAGGACTGTAAAATGGATGTGTTAGCAGGCATGAAAGTAACATTAATCTCCTGTACATCTCCATCAGAACTCTTGGGTGAACAGGTGCATTGTAATATTTTGAATGGAATCTTTTTATTCTGGGGCATCTGAACAGCAGGGTTAAAATAGTCAACTGTGCTGTGAACAGATGTGTTGTCATCCAGACTTTGTTGTGCCATTAACAGAGCACAGGCAGAATAGATCTAGCATAATTCTTAAAGGCCCCAGGATTTTCAGAATGGTCAATAAGCACGGACTTCAACTCAGAAGTCTCCAGCGGCACTGCCCCATGACGAGAGTCAGCCTGTCCTCTGGAGCCACGCAGACCTTCCCTCTGTGCCTATGGAAGTCCTAAATGACATCTGCTTCCGACAGAAGGCTTTTTCATTACACTGAAAATCTTCGTAGTATAGCCACCCTCATCAGTGACCTTAGCTAGATCTTCTAGATAACACAAGCAGCTTCTGCATCAGCACTGGCGGCTTCACTTTGTACTTTCATGGTATAGAGACAGTTTCTTTCCTTAATCCTCGTGAACCAACCTCTGCTAGCTTTCTATTCTTTTCCTGCAGATTCCTCACCTCTCAGCCTTCACAGAATTGCAGAGTTAGGGCCTTGCTCTGGGTTAGGCTTTGGCTCAAGGGAATGTTGTGTCTGGTTTGATCTTCAATGCAGACCACTCAAACTTTCTCCATAAAAGCACTAAGGCTGTTTTGCTTTATCATTTGTATGTTCATTGGAGTAGCACTTTTAATTTCCTTCAAGAATTTTTCCTTTGCATTCACAACTTGGCTAACTTTGGTGCAAGAGGCCTAGCCTTTCAGCTATCTCAGCTCTTGACATGTCTTCCTCACCAGGCTTAATTGTTTCTAGCTTTTGACTTAAAGGGAGAGATAGCTGACTTTCTTTTTCACATGTGCACTTAAAGGCCATTGTAGGGTAATTAACTGGCTTATCTTCAATATTGTTGTATAATATTTCAAGGAACAGGTAAGCCCGAGGAGAAGATGATGGAGGACACACACGACACTTGTGGATTAGGTTCGCCATCTTACATGGGTGCAGTTCATGGCACCCCAAAACAATTATAACACCAAAGATGACTGATCAAAGATTACCAAACAGACATAATAATAATGAAAGCTTGAAATATTGCAAGGATTACCAGAATGTGACATAGACACAAAGTGAGCACATGCTTTTTGGAAAAATGGCACTGGCAGGCTTGCTCAATGCAGGGTTTCCACAAACCTTCAATTTGTAAAAAAACTAGTATCTGCAAGGTGCAAAAACATGGTATGCCGCTATAGCTTTAGACAGAACACTAGAAAGAATGCATAAAGTGTGCTTAAGGGGTATGTCTACTCTATATATAAGCCTGGGACAGAGAGTTAATGTGGGACTTGCACTGAAGACTTCTTTTAAAAATTTCAATCACTAGACCCCTGTACAGAGCAGATCAAAGAAGAACTAGCTGCCCTGATCCAGGCAGAAGCGAGGGCAAGGAGGATGGGAGGCAGGCATGTCATGAAAACAGCTCCTCCCAACAGTTGTTCAAACATGTCAATAATTTAAATTATGAGTCATCTCATCAAGTTTTGAAAACAATAAGCATGTTTAAATTGTGAAACAGACACTGAGACAAAATGGACAAATAAGGTCAGGAAAAAGGCGCTCTTGATGTTTATGGATACAATATAAAAATTCGTACCAATTCAGAAATCTCTAGCTCTTATAACAGCTTTTGGTACAGTGGTTCTCAACTGTGGGTGATTTTTGCCCAGCAGGGGACATCTGGCAATGTCTGAAGAGATTTTTGTTCAAGGCCAGGAATGCTGCTGAACATCCCACAACAAAGACTTATCTGGGCCAAAACCCTGTCCTAGGGTAACATGGCATCTGGGAAGTATTACCTAAAATGCAACAGAATTTAATGAGATAGTACACTTATGACACTATAAAGTAGAGATAGACTATGATTTAAAAATTTATCATTATGTTTCATCTCAGTATTCTGTCCTAGTTCAGTTTCATGGAAGTAGGATCTTGATCTTTGCTGTACCCACAATGCCTGAGACATGATAGGCATGTACTGTATTTTTAATGAATAAGCAAGTGAAGGAGATTACTAACTGGACTTCTCTCTCCAATATAGCACGATCATTGTAGCCAGTGGTGTTTGAAATGACGAAGTATCTTTGGTTCCAGACAGAGTTATTTCTCACATCCTCTTTGAGAAGCTGGTCTACATACTGCAGCTCATTATCCCAAAGTTTAAATTCCTAAAAAACAAAAAAAAAATCGAATTAGAAATCTCCCATTATGTATAAACAATAAAAATAAATAAATAAAACTTCAGCAAAGCTAAGAAGATAGAACCAAGGACTTAGGATTTATCACATATTTAGAGGGAAGTGATGGCTGCAGGTGGAGGAAATAGAGAGTGACACAGTATGAAACTGAGGACAGAGCCTGGGAACACACACACACACAGAGTGCAGGGAAAACGACATCAAAGAAAACTTGGGGGCGGGGGGAGAGCCAAACTCACTACTAAGAGAGTAACTATAGTGCAGAATATCAATTTGATGTGATTTGATATTAATATATACCATTAACAGCAGCAAAGTGCACATATATGATAAAATTACATTAAAATCTATGTAGAGAAATATATACAACAGGATTTAGATAAAAATTTTTACATTATAAAGTTGTTTTAATAAAAAAAATTATGTGGAGACCAGAACCATTAAAGACGATTTGAAAGAGAATAATCAAAACTTTCAAATGTAGCATAAGTTGGCGACATTAACTACAAAAAAGATAATGGAGATACATTTCTTATTTGATGATAGCAAAAAAGTAAAAACTTCCATATGATAGTCCCTAAAAATACTAAAAATAAATGCACTAAGGAACAAAACATTTTTGTGAAAATCCCTGTGTGCTGGTAAGTAGCAGAGCTCAGTGGTATCAGTGTGGGCCAGTGTCCTCACACCATTATCATGAGAGTGTATCTCCAACACGCCAAGTACAGAGAGAGAGAGAATAAGCAATTACAGCTTTTTCAATGTAATACAATGTAACAATAATTCTGTGTCTACTGAATCTAATAATAAATTATGGCTAGTATTTTCTATATTTGTGTGTTCTTTGTTTTTTCAGACTCAGGAAGTTACAAAAATAACAGAGTCCTGTGTATCCTTCCCTTAGATTCCCCAAATGGCAGCTTCTTACTAACTAAAATGTAATCCTGAAACCAGGAAAATGACATTAGTACAATATTGTTAATGAACTGCTAACCGTATCCAGATTTTTATTGTACTCATTTGTGTATATGTGGTGGGGGAGTAGAATACAGCACTTCGAAATTTTATCCCACTTATAGTGTATACTACAATCAAGATACAAAACTATTCCCTCGCCATAGAGACTGTCTCATGCTACCACTTTATAATTGTACGCCCTTTCCCTAACCTCTGGCAACCACCGGTCTGTTCTCCATCTCTATAATCTTGAAATTTCAAGATTATGTTGAAATGGTATCTAAATGGAATCACACAATATGAAAACCCATAATATTGCCCCTTTTCACTAAGTATAATGCCCTTGAGATCCACCCAAGTTGTTGCCTATATTAATAGTTCAGTCTTTTTTATTGTGAGTAGTCCATGTATGTGTTTGTTTCATTTTCAAAGTAATTCATTTTTCATATTATTTTACATAAATGGGATACATATAAAATACATCCAAGCTGTGATGGATTGGGGACAAATAAGGATCCTTCATTTCTTTACTTGAGAGGCTCTAGTATAAAGCGCCAATGCCAAATAACATACAGGCCAGATATTCACAAATGTTTAATGTTTAAAACTAAAATTCTGGCTGGGCGCGGTGGCTCACGCCTGTAATCCTAGCACTCTGGGAGGCTGAGGCGGGTGGACTGCTCAAGGTCAGGAGTTCGAAACCAGCCTGAGCAAGAGTGAGACCCCATCTCTACTATAAATAAAAAAAAGAAATTAATTGGCCAACTAATAATATATATAGAAAAAATTAGCCGGGCATGGTGGTGCATGCCTGTAGTCCCAGCTCCTCAGGAGGCTGAGGCAGGAGGATTGCTTGAACCCAGGAATTTGAGGTTACTGTGAGCTAGGCTGACGCCACGGTACTCACTCTAGCCTGGGCAACAAAGCGAGACTCTGTCTCAAAAAAAATAAAAAAATGTTTTCCCATATAGAAATAGACTTAGACAGGGTTTCTCAGTCTTGGCTACTGACGGTCTGGGCCACATAATTCTGTTGTGAGGGCTGTCCTGGACTTGCAGGATGTTTAGCAGCATCTCTACCCTCTACCCACCAGACAACAGTAGCACCATGCCCCTAGCAGGACAATTAAAAATACCTCCAGACATTGCCAAATGTCTCCAAAGGAGCACAATCACTGCTGCTTGAGAACCACTGAATTTAAGAATATATATATGTCCCACTTTCAACCTTGGGACAAGTTATTTCCTTCCTTTTTATTTAGCAAATAAAAATGTACAGATTCTCTTCAGTTTTCAGAATCCATTTATCCCTTATTAGAAGTGAAATTATTCTTATCTTTAAAAAATTATGTTGAACAAATATGAAAACATCAAATGTGAAAACAAGAAAATTACATGCACTTTGGTTTATAAAATAAATAGAAACTTATAAGCTACAAGACACAATGAAGGGATATTTTGAAGTTTTTTTCTCACAGGAACTTTTTATGATAATTTTATTAAGAAGTATATTGGGTAAAGGGGCCTTTCAAAGACATTGCTAATGTTCTATTTCTTGAGAGTGTGTTTGGAGGTTCTAGCAAGGGAGCTCACAGCTACCTGCATACCCTCGACTGAAGACTGGTCCTCCTCTATTGGAGAAGGTCGTCCTCTTCGACCGGAGGCACATGGAGCGGTGAGGGAGGAGGGGACACCCGCCCAGCCAGCCAGATCAGCGAGTCAACCCTGGCGATCAGGGGGGTGACAGACGTCACAGCCAGATCGCCCTCACATCCGGTAATGTTCTATTTCTTAAGCTGTTGTGACAGATGGATAGGGCTGTGTGCATGTGTATACCTTTTACTTTTATATGATTAAAATCTTCATAAAAAAGTGAAAACACTGAATACCTTTAGAAAATGTATCCGTTTAGCTGAATTTGGAAAAATTTTAAATTTTAAGTAAAACAATTTTGGTAAAATGCTCTTGGTATAATAAATAGTACAAAAAGTAGCAATCCCTGGAAAAAATTTATAGGAAACAATACTAGGATTGTCTGCTAAAATAAAGAAAATGCCCAGAGTAGGAGTTATAACTATTCTATTCAGTACTAAGCACAAAAGTTTAACACGTGGGTAGAAATAAAATACACAACAGTTACCATGAAATTATATTCCAAAGTTTATATACACAAAAACTTTAATATATAACATGTCCTTGTTAATTAAAGCAATACAGATATGTTAAAAATTTACTCCTTTTTGTACTCAATTCTCTAGCATGTAATGCAAATTCAATCTAAAAAATATTAAAAATTTACTATTCTTCTTCTTTAATATAAAGCTATTCACCAACAAATCCAAAGAGAACATACAAGTTAACCAACATGAAAGATGTCAGGTTTTAGGTATCTTACGTATTACACATTATGTGAAATGATCTACATATATGTGTGCTTAGTATACTTAGACCTTAATAGTAATTTTACTTATGTAATTCAGTTAAAAAATAAAAATCTGAAAAACACTGTAATAAGAAAGGCAATACCTGAATAACCCACTGTCGGTGCTGCCAGGCGTGGTAATTCTTTGCATCCTGATTAAGAATATCAGCAATAAACTCAAGCTCCTGAGATGGATCTTTTAGCCATTCCACTAACACTCGCCTATGATGCCTAATGCCCAGAGAAGAAGAGAAAGAAGTTTTTTGTTAATTTACCCAAGAACTAAAATATCAGTTGCATGTGTTATCTAAGTGATCTTGGAGGACACTCAAGAAACAAAAATTCACCTCTAATTCTCAAGACTCTCCTGGAGAGAAAAGGCAACACAAAAGAAATATTAAGAAAAAAATTTCAGAACACTAAGGAAGAACTGAGAAACAAAAAACAGTGATTTGTGTGTAAAATGAAATCAGATACATAGGACTTAAAGGTTTATCTCAAGCTAAATCTGGAAGTACAAATACAATAATCTTCTGACAACCACAAAATTCTGTCAAAGAATTCTGAAGCATTACCAGACTGCAAAATAAGAAACTAGAGGAAATATGTCATTATTTTATCAATTATAGAAGGTCGTTTCCCCACCCTTTCCTAAGTTTCATGAGAGACCATTTTTCCAGGGGGAGGGGTGGCAGAGATTTGCTGTGGACCCACTGCCCAGGGGTTGGGGACAGCAGTGTTAGACTGCAGCATTCATTACACTAAAAGTGAGCAGGAGTGATGGGGAAAGGTGAAAGAAAGGGTTTCATGCTTAATGAACAACCTACTCTACATACACAGAAAATTTAAAAATTCATCTTACAGAATATTAAGAAGGCAAGATACCACCCAAGAAGAAAGTCCTAGAGATAAACATTTCTAAATTTTTCTAAAAATCTTCAAAGTCAGTGAACACTAGTAGCATTTTATTTTTTCAGATTCCTGGTAAATTATATAATTTAGGAAAAAGTTAAAAATTAAATCCTCTGGTATATCAAACTGATCTATAGGAACAAAAGTTCACCCTGATGTTCTATGATTTAAAAAATACTAAATACAGGGGTTTATCTTACAACGTAAGTTTTTATAGCAAAAATTTAATGAAAAGTGATTAATTAATTAGGATATAGGATTTTCATTAATTATACTATACTGATTATAAAAGGAACTCTAACAGAGTGGGCAATTTATTTTTTATTTATTTATTTTTTTTTTTTTGAGACAGAGTCTCACTTTGTTGCCCAGGCTAGAGTGAGTGCCGTGGCGTCAGCCTAGCTCACAGCAACCTCAAACTCCTGGGCTCGAGTGATCCTTCTGCCTCAGCCTCCCGGGTAGCTGGGACTACAGGCATGCGCCACCATGCCCGGCTAATTTTTTTATATATATATATCAGTTGGCCAATTAATTTCTTTCTATTTATAGTAGAGACGGGGTCTCGCTCAGGCTGGTTTTGAACTCCTGACCTCGAGCAATCCGCCCGCCTCGGCCTCCCAAGAGCTAGGATTACAGGCGTGAGCCACAGCGCCCGGCCTCAGAGTGGGCAATTTAAAATGTACTGCAATTAAAAATCTGCTGGGCTTTCAACAGTAGCTGCTTTGGGTGGCTGTGTTTTGTTTTTATAACAATGGGTGATGAAGTATTAATGACAATGTCTGTAATATCCAGAAAAGAAAAGCTATTTCTCTTTAGCAAAAACTAGATGTAATCAAATACTGAGAATGCTTGTGATGTCTAGATTTTATAGCTACAGATTTTTACATAAAAGCACCTTAATTCCACAGGGTAAATAACTTCTTAGTGAGGGTCTGAAACTTTTTATTTAATCTCTTTTCTCACTAATACAACTATTTTATAATGCCATTTTTTAGGAATGCAATAATCCAGTCATAAACAAAGAGGCTACACTGGTGAAGTTTTTAACTAAATAAAATTCTACAAATGGAAATCTGTATAAGAGCTGCCACTTCCATGCTTTGCCAAATAACTGTATGTTTTATTGTTTATTTACAAATAATGTTATTTACTGAAGACAGTTATGCACTGTTAGATCTACTGTTATATTCTAATTCTTTGATAATTATCTATATATAGCTAAATATTCCTTAAAGATAATATCTGATTATGCAGAGTATTACCACTCAGCTGGTCCAGATGGCAGTTCAAGCTCCTCATCTGTCCACATTTGGGATGAAGGTGGTCTTTCTCCTGAGGTTAACCTCTATGTTGGACCCCTTCCAAATCTAAGCCTTTACTCTATCCTTCTCTTTAATTCTCAACCTCTCTTTTGTATTAACACTCTCCTCTCACCATGAAGTCTTTACCATATTGAAAACACAAACAAAAACCCACTGCCCTGACTAGCTACTTGCTATGTCTTCCTTTCTGAGCACCTGAGCTTCTTCCTCTCCCATTGACAATTCAACCCACTGCTGTGCGACTCCCTTCCTCTTCCACCTCTTCCCTTCTGCCCACCCTGTCACCCACCCAAACCCCTGGTGAGAGGACTACATACGTCAAGGACACTCACTGACATCCCAATTGACAAATCCATTGGTCACCACTTTCTCTGACTTCTCATCAGTAGCTAATATTGTCATCCATTCCTGTCTTCTTGAAACTCTCTCTTCTCTTGGTGCCTACAACATTACCTTCTGGTTTCCTTCCTCAGCCCCCCAGCACACTTCTCTGCCTCTCACAAGATGATGTTCATCAACACTCTATCCTCAGCCTTCTCCTCTAACTCTCTCTGAGCTCCTCGCCTGTGGCTCTGACTCCAGCTGCCATTCCAGAACACAGACAGCCCCCACCTCCTGTCAGCATCCCAACTGCTCCTCACTCCAGAAGAGCATTTCCAGCCACCTACTGGACATCTGCATACAGGTTTTCCACTAGCACATCAAATCCACTTGTCTAATACGGACTCCATCGTTCTTCCCCCAAAATGTGCTGCTGCGCCTCCCAAATTCAGAGTGGATGGCAACCCCATTCACCCAGCTGTCTAAGTCAGAAATATAATGTTCTTCTTCCATCACTCCTTCAATAAATTACTTCGAAATCTGTTGCTTTTACCTCCAAAATCTCTCTCAAATTCATCACTCTCCTTACCACATCCCCACGTTTGAAGCCTCATCTCTTCTAACCTGCACCACGGCAGGGGCCTCCAGGATCGCAAAGGCAGCCAGTCCCTCCTCTGCCCTGCCACTGGCGTAAGCCTTCTAAGACACAAAACTAATGGTGTTAATTAAAACTTGTCACTAGCTCGCCACTGCCACTAAGACCCACCCAAAGCCCTAATCAACGCTCACAAGGCCCTTTATGCTCTCGCCCCTGCCACAGCTCCCCAAAGACACTCTAAGCACAGGGAATCGTCATGCTTCTGCCCAGAATACTTTCTTTGACTCAGAGGTCCTTCCTTTCCAAAGTCTTTCTTAAATCTCAGGCATAAAGGTACTATGGTGTGTGTGCAGGACATTAAGAGCAGGCAGTCAGTGGCACGGAAAGTAGAGCAAGCTCTTGGTGGCGAGCCACACTGCCTCTTCTACTTCACCTTCACCACCACCGCCGCCACCTGTGCCTCCATCACTGCCACCACCACCACCAGCGTGGGAACAGCAGCTACCTTCCATTCATGGGTTGCTCACTACATACTGGGTACTGTTCAAACTCTTTCCTATTTGTTCTCTGTCTTCCTCCCCCATAACTTCTCTCTTTTTTCCTATTGTGTTCTGCTACCCTCACCCATAAAAATCCCCAGACTCTTGTCTATGTTAACCTAGGGGCTTAATTTCTAGAACAAATATACGCTGTGAAAAACTCGAGCATTATGCCTTTCACAATGCTATGTGAAACAACTGGTTTTATGACTTGCTCTCCTCTTTAAACTACATCTGGTTTGTCTTTGTATCCCCAGCATCAATAAAAATTTTTTGAATAAACAAATGAATAAAAGATCAAGCACCAAAAAGTCATTTGTAACACACTGAATAGAAAACATTTTTTTAGGCCGGGTGCGGTGGCTCACACCTGTAATCCTAGCACTCTGGGAGGCCAAGGCGGGAGGATCGCTCAAGGTCAGGAATTCAAGACCAGCCTGAGCAAGAGCGAGGCCCTGTCTCTACTAAAAATAGAAACAAATTATCTGGACAACGAAAAAAAAAAAATATATATATATTTAAAATTAGCTAGGCATGGTGGCACATGCCTGTAGTCCAAGCTACTCGGGAGGCTGAGGCAGGAGGATCGCTTGAGTCCAGGAGTTTGAGGTTGCTGTGAACTAGGCTGATGCCACGGCACTCACTCTAGCCTGGGCAACAAAGTGAGACTCTGTCTCAAAAAAAACAATAGCTAATCTTTGAGTGTTAACTATGGGTCAGATATCATTTTGACACTAAACATAAAGTTATCACATTTAATCCTAACAATCCTATGAGGCAAGTAACATTAGCTTCAATATAAAGTACTAAATAAATTTATAAAGAAACAAAAACCTCCCTACAATCTCATCACCCACTGGCAAGTACTATTAGCAGAGTGGCATGCATTCTATTTTCATCTTACCAAACTTGATAGTTTTTGGGCTGTTCCTCAATTATTGCAGTGATGTAGTTCATTTCCTCATGTAGATCCTTGTGTAGTGACTTTAAGAGAACTCTCCGAAAATGCCTACAGCAAACATCAAGCATCCAAAGTCTGATTACTCCACAGAAGTTGCCTAGTAACAATAACAAATAAAGCTACAAGACAAGAATCTAGTCAAACTTCTATATAACCAATAAGATAATAATTCAATTGCTTGTGGTTGTCCAAATTCATATAACTATCTGGTGATCGGAGGAATAAAGCATTTGGAGTAAAAATACTAAAAGGCAGAAGAAAAGTAAATTTTTGAACCCTAAGTAATGAAAGACAACCAACTAAATGATTATTCTCAGGTAATACTCTGGTCACCAGTGCTCAATAACACAAGAATCAAAGGCCGGGCGTGGTGGCTCATGCCTGTAATCCTAGCACTCTGGGAGGCCGAGGCGGGCGGATCGCTTGAGCCCAGGAGTTTGAGACCACCCTGAGCAAGAACAAGACCCCATCTCTTCTAAAAATAGAAAGAAATTAGCCAGAAAACTAAAAATATAGAAAAAAAATTAGCCAGGCATGGTGGTACGTGCCTATAGTCCCAGCTACTCGGGAGGCTGAGGCAGGAGGATCGCTTGATCCCAGGAGTTGGAGGTTGCTGTGAGCTAGGCTTACGCCACGGCACTCTAGCTTGGGCAACAGAGTAAGACTCTGTTTCAAAAAAATAAAATAAATAAATAAATAAAAAGAATATTCAGAGAACAAAAATGAGTTCTCAAAAATTAAAAATGAATGCAGAATTCTAAAAAAAATCAATAGGAGTTAGAAGATAAAATTGAAGAAATACCTCAAAAGTAAATAAAAAGACAAAGAAATGAAAATAAGAAGCTGAGTGTGGTGGTGCCCACCTATAGTCCTAACTACTCAGGAGGCTGAGGTGGGTAAGGTGGGAGGATTCCTCAAGGCCAGGGGTTTGAGACCAGCCTGGGCAATGTAGCGAGGCCCCACTGCTATAAAAAAAAAAAAAAATTAGCTGGGAGGCTGAGGCAGGAGGATCACTTGAGCCCAGGAGTTTGAGGTTGCAGTGAGCTATGATGATGCTACCACACTCTGGCCTGGGCAACAGAGGAAGACCCTGCCTCAAACAATTAGTCAATAACACTGAAGGAAAACTAATGATTTTTAAATGCATAAATCTTAAAAACTATTTCCTACACAAAAGTTATTTCCCATCCTTCTACTCAAGGATGTGCTCTATAAAATGACAGAACAAATTGAGAAAGAGAAAGATGTAGGATCTAGGAAACAGGGTATCTAACACATTAAAGAGTTGAAGACCAGATGTACAGCATCTAAACTGGCAAAGAAAAGAATGAAATTGAAGGATTATCTGTAGTGTTCAACAGAAATAGGACATTTTATATATATATATATATATATATATATATATATATATATATATATATATATATATATATATCAGAGAGTCTGGGAGATAAATTACTTATTAGCACAAAGAAAACTAAACAAAAAAGGCAATCTATTAAAGGAAGTATAATTATCCTGTAAAACAAGGGGTAGCATAAACCATAACTGATTACACATTTGTGACTGAGGGAGGGTATCAGAGAAGGAACTCTGAACTCAGTATCTTTCACACAAGGAACAGGTACTGTCTAAGATGAAAAAAAAGAAAAAATAACAATTAAGCATATTATCTAGAACACTAAGGTTGATTCAAGAAAAAACATCTATGAGTAGCTGCCTCTAAGGAGTGGCAACTCCTTAATTAAAGTTCAGTTAAAAAAAAGAAAGAAAGAAAAGCCATTTGAACCAACATATCAGACATTTAAGAAGGGAATATTAATGACATGTATTACTTACCACACTGTATAATTGGCTGCATTTAACTCAATAGCATCTTGGGTTAGTTTAAAAGCTCGTTCACTTCTTTCATCACGCTGCAGAACAGCTCGGAAGTAATCATACACATCTCTAACTGGAGACAGAGCACACAGCCACATTAGGACTATCTTTCTTATTTAAAACTAGCACTAGAACATGTTATACCTATGTGGAAAGATTTTATTTGCATGTATATCATTTAAACCAATAAGCAAAATAAAGGGTCAAATGATTGTGACTGCCACCCTGATGATACTCTAGTATCACAGCCACAGAGTATGGGCTCCATATGTATAATCATGCTTACTGCTTATATGTGTGTGTGTGTGTGTGTGTGTGTGTGTGTGTGTGTGTGTATGTTAATGCTAGACTCCAAATCTCCCAAAGATCTTATGTATAAAGATAAAATTAGGAGTGCATATATTCAGGGCTGGGCGCAGTGGCTCACACCTGTAATCCTACCACTCTGGGAGGCCGAGGAGGGAGGATCACTTGAGATCAGGAGTTAGTGATCAGCCTGAGCAAGAGTAAGACCCTGTTTCTACTAAAAATAGGAAAAATTAGCCAGGTGTGGTGGTGTACACCTGTAGTCCCAGCTACTTGCAGGAGGATCACTTGAGCCCAGGAGTTTGAGGTTGCTGTGATCTAGGCTGACGCCACGGCACTCTAGCCCAGACAACAGAGCACGTACATATATTCAAATACATCAACATAGCTGTTTTTCTCACATTTTATCTTGACCAGATTTTTGACTGAACAATATGTTCAATGGTAGAAAACTCAAACAAGTACAAAAAGGTTCACACTAAATTTCCTTTCCAGTAAATTCTCAGTCCTCCTCACCAGAAGCAATCACTGTTAACTGATTCTGGTGTATCCTTCCAAATATATTCTATGCAGATATGACCTAATTCCATCCTTCATTTTTTCATACAAATGAGATCACATCACACTCAATGTTTTCGGCCTTGCTTTCTCAACTCATACATTATTAAAGATAGTGTAAACTACTACAAACCTCTGTGGAAAATCATTTGATAATATCTATTAAAAATTAAAATTTAGGCTGGGCGCGGTGGCTCACGCCTGTAATCCTAGCACTCTGGGAGGCCGAGGCAGGCGGATTGCTCGAGTTCAGGAGTTTGAAACCAGCCTGAGCAAGAGCGAGACCCCGTCTCTACTATAAATAGAAAGAAATTAATTGGCCAACTAATACATATATAGAAAAAATCAGCCGGGCATGGTGGCGCATGCCTGTAGTCCCAGCTACTCGGGAGGCTGAGGCAGGAGGATTGCTTGAGCCCAGGAGTTTGAGGTTGCTGTGAACTAGGCTGACGCCACAGCACTCACTCTAGCCTGGGCAACAAAGTGAGACTCTGTCTCAAAAAAAAAAAAAAATTAAAATTTACAGACTCATTAACCCTACATTTCCAGTTCCAGAATTTTCTTACAACTATACTGCCATATGTATGCAAAGCATCCAAAGATATTTACTGGAGCACTTGGTTACATAAAAAAGAAACTGAGAGCCAGGCATGGTGGCACAGGCACACCGTAGCCCTGGCTACTAGGGAGGGTAAGGCAGGAGAACCGCTGGAGCACAGGAGTTTGAGATCAGCCTGGGCAACATGGCAAGCCCTCACCAAAAGAAAAGAGAAGAAAACAAAACAAAGACACTGAGGAGGGGGTCATAAGAACCCCCAAATTACAGGCAAGCAGGACAGAAGATATGGGTAACCTGAGGATTCTCTACTTGCAACTGGCATTTGAAGTGGGGGGCAGTCTCACAGCACTGAGCCTGTGGGGTCCATGCTAACTCCAGCTGGTCAGTGTAAGAACGGATCTAAATTGTAGGACACCAAGTCAATGTCTACAAAGAATTGCCTGGTGTGAAAAACCCAAACATTTGGTACCAGAAATATTTTCACTACAGAGAAACAAGTTTTTCCTTTTAGACTATAATCCTAAAAGTAAAAGTATCAGACAAAAACATGAACAAGTACAGCTCTTTACAAATTCTGAGATATACAAAGGTTACCTGCTTCTAACCATTACCTTTAAAGTTGAAATTTAATTCATTCCAGAGCAGAATTTAGAAACAACATAAATGTCAAATAACTATAGAATACTATGCAGTTATTAAGAACCAAGTTTCCAAATAATTTCAAATTTATAACAAAATGATTAGAAAATGTTAAGTCTCTATATAATGTATATATACTTAATACACACATAAATCTGTACCTAAAGCATACACATACACACATGTGCACTGTTAAAATAATTGGGAAAATATCAGGCCGGGATAGCTCCAGAGCATAGGGTTCTTATATATGCAACCAAAGTCCTTTTCTATACAAACAGTAAAATGAAAGTTAATATTAAAATATTCTTTTAGGCCAGGAGCGGTGGCTCACACCTGTAATTCTAGCACTCTGGGAGGCCGAGGCAGGAGAACTGTTTGAGCTCAGGAGTTTAGGAACAGCCTGAGCTAGAGCGAGACCCTGTCTCCACCAAAAATAGAAAAAATTAGCTGGGCATGGTGGCGCATGCCTGTAGTCTTAGCTACTCAGGAGGCTGAGGCAGAAGGATAGCTTGAGCCCAGGAGTTTGAGGTTGCTGTGAGCTAAACCGATGCCACAGCACTCTAGCTGGGGCAACAGAGTGAGACTCTGTCTCAAAAAATAAATAAATAAATAAATAACATATTCTTTTAAAAATTATAAATTGAATTAAAAATTATAAATTTCTAAAACTTTGCCTTTTTCTTTTCTTTTTTTCCTTTGAGACAAGGTCTCGCTCTGTCACCCAAGCTGGAGTGCAGTGGCACGATCACAGCTGACCGCAGCACTGCACTGCAGCCTTGAACTCCTGGGCTCAAGCAATCCTCCTGCTTCAGCCTCCCGAGTAGCTGGAACTACAGGTGCATGCCACCACACCCAGCTAATTTTTTAAGTTTTGCAGAGATGGGGTCTCACTATGTTGCCCAGGCTGGTCTTAAACTCCTGGCCTCAAGTGATCCTCCCACTTCACCTCCCAAAGTGCTGGGATTACAGGCAAGAACCACCATGCCGAGCCAAACTTTGCCTTTTTTACCTCAACACTGATTCTGAGATCTGTCCATGTTATGATTGATCTAAATCCTCTTAATGGTTATACAGTATTCAATTGTATGAGACTGATAAACTTGATTTTATCCATTTCTCCAAAAGATAGACATATAGGTGGTTTCCAGTATCTTGCTTTTTCAAAACGTACTGCACATTATAGTAGCTAACATAAATTGTGCTTACTATGAGCCAGATACTGTCCTATGATTTTATGTAAATAACTCACTCCATCTACAATGAAGTTACTACCATTATCCATATTTTTACATAGGTGGAAACAAAGGTACATAGAGGCTAAATGACTTGGGAAAGGTTACACAGCCAGTAAAATGGTGAAGTTAGAATGTGAACCAGGTAGTCGGGCTCCAAAGTCTGTGCTTTTAACCTTCTAGTGCGTATCTTCTCATGCTGTGTGCTAGAGTGAACTCAGAAAGTGTAATGAGAAGCCCCACTGCTAGGCTTCAAAGTATGAGAATTTTCCAGTTTTAATAGATATACTCACTGCTTTCCAAATGGCTAAACATTTGAAAACTACCATCTGAAATATATGGATTTGTTCATATGTCTTAATACCTGATATCATATGACAGTTTTCATTTTTGCCATTTAAATCATGGGTGAAAAGAGGCATTCTCATTTCAATTTGCGTACGTTTCATTCCTAAAGATAATGGACATTCCCCCTATTTATTGGACAATGGAATGTTCTTTTCTGTAAATTGCCAGTTCATACTCATTTTTTGATTAGGATGTCTGTCTTCTTACCCTTTTGTAAGAATTCCTTATAAAATTTTGAACATCAATCCTATTTTATATGGTTTATCTTCTCCCATACTGCTACTTGCTTTTTAACTTGTTCATGGTTTCTTCTGTTGTATAAGTTTTAAATTTTGATATAGTTACCAATTTTTGGTAAGTCAAATATATCTTTTATTAAATACTTTGTAGTTTCTTATCATGGCATATGTAAGAACTTAAAATGTAATTTTACACCGTGTAAAAGGGTTAATAATTTACTCCCAATGGAAATATTGCTTGTATCAATTTCCTCAACATCTTTGTTCTAAGTACTTACAAACCTGAACAAGTTGTGGTTTGTATTTCTCCAATTACTAGTGAGGTCACTGTAATCTCTTCATAGATATTTCCATTTCTTCTAGTGAATTGTCTCTTCACAAACAATATCTCTCGTTTTTCTTTTTTTTTTTTTTTTTTTTGAGACATAGTCTCACTCTGTTGCCCCAGCTAGAGTGCCGTGGCATCAGCCTAGCTCACAGCAATCTTAAACTCCTGGGCTCAAGCAATCCTTCTGCCTCAGCCTCCCGAGTAGCTGGGATTGCAGGCGTGCGCCACTATGCCCAGCTAATTTTTTTATATATATGTATATTTTTTAGTTGTCCAGCTAATTTCTTTCTATTTTTTTAGTAGAGATGGGGTCTCACTCTTGCTCAGGCTGGTCTGGAACTCCTGAGCTCAAACGATCCTCCCGCCTTGGTCTCCCAGAGTGCTAGGATTACAGGCGTGAGCCACAATGCCAGGCCAATATCTCTCAAAGTATGGAAGTTTTGCATTTTTATGCAGCTATGTGTTCTGACCTTTTCCTTAATCAATTCTGAGGTCTATACCTTGCCTAATAATACCTTCTCTACCCTAAGAATTAAAGATCATTCTTTTATATTTGTTTGTAATATGTTTAGTTTTGTTTTAGAAGTTTAATTCATCTATAATTTGTTTTCATGTAAGATATGAGACAGGGATATAATTCAGCTTTTATCTAAATGCACAGCCAACTGTTCCAAACCATTATTTGATTAATCCATCCTTTTCATAAAGGTATGAAATGTCTTTTTAATCACATATTAAGTTCTCATAAATATTATCCATTTGTAAATCTTAATCTATTTTCTATACCAGTTCCACATGTTTATTAAGTTAGTAGGCAATATTTGATAAGGCAAACCCTTATGCCATTATTCTTCCTTTTCAAACATTTCTTGCCATTATTTCATTATGAGGAAAAAAATGCTTTTTGTAAAAGAGGAATGATCTTAGATAACAAAGCCTTAATTGAAAGAAATACACATACATAAAATTACAAAAGTGTCATTCCATCTTATTCATTTACCCTTTCCTAGAAGAACTAACAGTTAGCATTAGCATGACCTTTAACTTACAAAGCATTTTCACATTCATTATGGAAGAATGACACTTTGTCAAAGAAAATAATTCACTCATTTTAATATTAATAAATACATTCCAACTGAGCTTAACACTTCATTGCCAAAATATATTTTAAAATGCTGATGTTTCAGCAACCAAAGTTTATGCTAAATAAAACAGTAACTCATATATGTTGTACCACGCATGCAGATTAAATAGCAAATCAAAAGCACAATCATGTAGCTATTATGTATTATAATGTAACACTGATTACTTAGAATACCTCCATTCTTTGGACCAAATAAAACTTTTAGTAATAAAATAAATCACAAAAGATACAAAATTAACTCATCTTAAGTCATTCAGATTTTTATTATACAAAAATCTGTTATCTATCTTGCTACACAGTTGTGAATTTCAACTTTGCTACTAAGTTGGACCTACGGAACTTTTCCTTAAAAAAAAAACAAACCAAACTTACATTTTTCACTATAGATGATCTGGACCACTGGATTGGGACCATCATTCTGTGGCACCGGATCTATATCAGCCCATTCTGCTCTGTCCCTGAAAATATACATACATTTTCCCCCAGTGGTTACATTTAAACACATAAGAAAAAGAACTCTGGTGTTTTTAAAATTGCAACACTTACATTAATACCAGTAACATAGAGATCTTAATGTAATCATGATTGGATTCTTTATGACCAAGTTCTGCTGCTTTGCTTTACACAGTAAACTTTCAAAGTAAAATTAAAATAAAACAAATAACTTATAGATTAAAGTGAATAAGTCAATAGTTTTCAAATTTCAAGCTTAATAAGTGGAAAATATATGTTTGCAGCAAGTACACAACAGACTTAACTTAGAAATCAATCCAACTCATTGGACTAACAAGATTCTTTGGAGTTAGTCAGCACTTTTAAAAAATCTGAGTAACAATGTACTAGGAACTGACATTTTAAAATAAAAGTAAACATTAAGTTCCTCTATACTAGAGAGGAGGCCCAAGTGGTCATTAATAAGAAAGCAAGCTCCTCAGGAATCAGACAACTGCCTAAGCTGAAATACTTGCTCTACCACCTACTAGCTGTGCGACCTTGAGAAAGGTACTAAACCTCTTTTGTGCCTCAGTTTCTTCATTTATAAAATGAAGATGATAATATTACCAACCAACTTTAGAAGGCTGTTTTGAGGAATAAATGATATAACAGATGTTAAGCTGGCTGGATGTAAAACATCCACAGCATACATTCAATGAATACTACTCATAATCAATCCTATTAAATAAAATAACAGTATACAGTAGCAACAGTGCGTGCTTATAGAACTGCCAGTGTGAACTGTGTGAACTGCCCGGTGTGAACAAATCTGTTTTAACCACTCTTTCACTTATATCCTTTTCCTTTCACCCACTCTTTACTTCTCTATACTGATCAGCTACCGACAGAGATGCTGTGGCATCCAGACAATCCTGAAATTGTGTCCATTATACATGAAGAACCACAAGGGACACGAGTGCCTGTGATGTGAACCCAGGAGCCTTCGGAAGCGCTTAGGAAAAGCAAGGTTGTCATTCAGTCAACGGGAAATCAGACACAGTCAGGTGAAAAACCGGCCACCACGACCAATTTAAATCAATAAAACATAGTATGCTCCAGCAAAAAAAAAAAGCCTGGATAGTGACTTCCATTCATAAAATCAAGGCAAACAAGCCACCTCATGGGTTTACCTAGAACTACAGAAGAAGAGTAAGGCATACGGCAACTGTCCCTGCAGCTTCACAGGAAACTAGGAATCAGCGAAGAACCGACGGAAACGAGGCGGGAAGTCACAGCAGCGCCCACCACACGCGGTTGTTCGCGCGGGAGGCGCTGCAGGGACGCTGACCAGAGCGCACGCAACGCCTGTCCGCGCCCTCCGGCCCGGAGGGTCCCGGGCGCCGATACCGCCCGCGCGGAAACGCCGCCGCCCTGACGGCGTCACAGCGCTCCCGCTTCAGGAGAGCGACCCGCGGGACACCTCGTCTTTAGAGAGAGCGAATCTGGCCCTTACTAAAAAAACTGCCTTTTGCCCGGCTACCCAAACCGCGCCCTAGCCTCTGCGCTCGGCGTGCAGCTCGAGGACCAGCGGAGAGCGCTCCGCGCCCGCGGCAGAAATCGAGGAGCCGCTCAGATTGGCGAACCGCGACTCCCAAGCAGCGGGAGAGTGCCGCCCGGCGCTCCGCGATCTCCACGCCGCCGGCCCGCGGGCTCGGCGCGCACGGGTGGCGGGCGGGCCCCGCCCGGCCCGACGGCGGGACGCCGGAACTTCGGCCGCGAGCGCGGGCCGGGGCGCGGCGCCAAGCCTAGCGAAGGGCTGTCCGCGCCGCGGCGCCGCCGCTGGGGCGTTACCTGTACAGGACATAGGTGGGCGAGTCCAGGCTCAGGAACCCGTCGTCCATAGGGGACGCCACCGCTTCTCCGGCCTCGGCCGCCATCGTCTCTTCCGGCTGCTGCTGGGGAGGCGATGGGTGCGGCTGGGGCGGCGGCTGCTCCGGCGGACCCGGCTCGCCGCCTTGCGCAGCCTCCCCGACGCCCTCGGTGGCCGCCATCTCGCCTCGGCCCTCAGCGGAGACGGAGGCCCCGCCTCGAGGCCCCGCCCCTTGCCCCGTCGGCGGCCCGTTTCCGGTTTCTCGCTTCCTGCCATAGAGATGCGGGCCAGAGAGCCCACGCGGCGGCCGGGAGCTGAGCGCTGCGCCCGTGGGCTGGCGTGGCGGGTGGCTGGTGAGGGTGCGCGACTCTGCGGAGGGGCTGCGGACTTCTCCAGCTGCTTCTCACCAGAGGCTGAGGCAGGAGGATCAGTTGAGCCCAGGAGTGTGAGGTTGCTGTGAGCGAGGCTGACGCCACGGCACTCTAGTCTGGGCAACAGAGCACGACTCTGTCTCAAAAAACAAAACAAAAAAGTATTGGTAGATGTCTTTTTAGGGAGCGTATCCGGGAAGGCTTTTCTGGGGACCTTTGAGCAGCGACCTGGAAGAGGGAAATGCCTGCGTGGTACATAGACCCAGAAGTGCATGCTTAGCACGGTCTTACTCCGGAGAGGAGGCCCGCATAACTGAGGCCCTGTGAATGTGGGGAAGGAATTGGTAGGACATAAGGCTAAAGAGAAGCCAGGGGCCATGATAAGAATTGGTGGTGTGACCTAAAATAAAATTGTAAGGCTCACGCCCCCACAGGCTAAGTGGACCCGCTGGTGGCCAAAGGAATATCCTAAAACTAAATTGCCTGCCAGGAGGAGAGAGGTCAGACATGCCTCGTCGTGCCCACCACCCTCCTTGGGGACATAGATTGTAACCCATTAACAGACCTAAGGGATGCAAGACGAACCTGCAGGTCCTCAGTTTACGCTACAAATCTATGTCTGGTGGCTTAGCTCTGATAAAAGTTCCTTAGGTTGAAGTGTTCCAAGCCTCTGGACAAAGCTTCATGTCTTTAACCAATTACAAGTCAAAGAATTTTTAAACCCACCTATAACCTGTAAGCACCCACTTCCAGATGGCCCACCTTTATGGGCCAAACCAATGTGTGATTCCCATGTACTGATTTATGATTTATCTGTAATCCGTGTCTCCCTGAAATATATAAAACCCAACTGTAACCCAGCCACAGCAAGTCCACTTGCTCAAGGCTTCTTGGGAGTGGCTCCAGGTCATGGTCCTCAAATTTGGCTCAGAGTAAATGTCTTTCAATTTATTTTAGAGAGTTTGGCTTTTTTCCCGTTGACAGTGATTTTAATTTTTTTATTGTGGTAAAATATACATAACACAAATGTTACCATTTTCACTATATTTATGTTATACAGATGCTCTTCTATTTATGATGGGGTTACATCTCAATAAACCCATCATAAATTAAAAATATTGTGAGATGAAAATGTATTTATTGCACCTAACCTACTGAACATCATAATGTAAAGTTCTTCGGCGGCAAAAGAAACAGACAAAGATGTAAGGTTGGTGGCAGGCCCCCTCCCTTCCCTAGATCAAAAAAGAAAAGTCTCATGAGACCAGACCCACCAAGGACCTGCCAAGTGTTAGGGCCTAGGGCCCATAGATAGCCAATTACCAGCCATTAGCTTCTGTATTATGCTTGCTTGCTTAGGAGAGTGGAAAATCTTCAGTTGACTCTTATCTGACTCCACACCCGCCATCCTGACTCTGCTATTGTGATTAAGTTTAGAAACTAAGGAGAAGGGTGGTGGTACATGACACAACTGCCCACAAAATATAGCCTCTAGGCCAGGGTCGAAGCGCCCCTGGACCCCTGAGGCACCTGACATGCTTCGTGAGCCCAGTGAAATCCGTTCTGGCTTAGATCACAGGATGCACGATGTACTGCAACTAAGACTGATGTTGTCCGTAAATTAAGAACTTCAGAGGCGTCCTCTTGGCTAAATCTTAGCTGCAGCCAATGACTCCTACAAAACCCATCTCAAGGCTCCAACCCCCGAATTGTGCTGAAACAAGATAAGATTGTAAGATTAATGCTTTCTCTCACTTCTATAAAAGTGCTTGCTAATCAGTTTGAGTGTGTTTTTTGCCTTTAAAAGAGGGCTGTTTTTCCATTCTCATCACTACTTTCTGTGCCTGCCTCTCTGCAGGACAGGAGTAGTCCTGGCCAGTAAATAAAGACTCACAATGTGGCCCAATTTGGTTTCTAAGGTGGTCTTTTTTCGCACTTCGGACTGTAACACAAGGACGACTGACCCACTGAAAACTACCACACCCAGATAAGAAAGTTTTGGCTTCTGGATTCTACAAATACTGCCAGTCCCTCCTATTTCTCAATGACCACCAAAGGTCGCCCCAGCTCTTCCTGCCAAAAGTCCCTAGCCCAGCCCAAACAGTATAAAAGACCTTACCCCCTTCAAACGGGGGGCAACGTATGGGGCGCCCTCTGTGGGGGCCCCAGAAAGCCAAATGGTTTGGTTTAGCACTCTTTCTCTCTCTCTGTCTTTTCTTTTCGCTGCCGCTGAAAAACCTTACATTTGGTGCTGAAACCTGGGGAGGGAGTCTTGGCCCTGCCAGCCTGCCTCAGGGCCGTGGTCGCGCCATCTCCTCTCGTGTCTTCCTGACCAGCCTGAGCAAGAGTGAGACCCCGTCTCTACACAAATAGAAAAATTAGCCGGGCATGGTGGCGCATGTCTGTAGTCACAGCTATTCAGGAGGCTGAGGCAGGAGGATCGCTTGAGTCCAGGAGTGTGAGGCTGTTGTGAGCTAGGCTGATGCTCAGGGCAACAGAGTGAGACTCTGTCTCAAAAAGAAAAGAAATCTTTCCTTATTCCCTCTACCCCCTACCATTCCTAGTCTCCACTCTCCTCTGTTCTACTTTTTGCTATGAGATCAACTTGCTGAAACTTCCACATATGAGTTAAAACATACGGCATTTAACTTTCTGTTCCTGGTTTATTTCACTTAACATGTGTTCCATCCATGTTGCTGCAAATGATAGGATATCATTCTTTTTCACTGCCAAATAGTATTCCATCACACACACACACACACTACATTTTCTATATCTATTTAACTGTTCTTAGACACCTAGGTTATTACATTTCTTGGCTATTGTGAACAGTGGGGGTGCAAATGTCTCTTCAATATATTGATTTCCTTACTTTTGGATAAATGGCCAGTAGTGGGATTGCTGGATCATGTGGTATATCTATGTCTAGTTGTTTGAGGAACCTCCATACTGTTCTTCAACGTGGAGAACTAGTTAACCTTCCCACCAAAAGTGTATATGCGTTCCCTCCTGCATCCTTGCCATCATTTATTATTTTTTGTCTTTTTGATAAGTCATCCTAATTGGGATGAGATGGTATCTCATTGTGATTTTGATTTACATTTCCTGTTGAGTAGTGATGTTGAGCATTAAAAAAAATATTTTTTTTGGCCGTTTGTATGTCATCTTTTGAGAAATGTCTGCTTAGATCATTTGCCCATTTTTTAAAGGGATTTTTGGGTTTTTACTGTTGAGATATTTGAGTTCCTTGTATATTCTGGATTTTAATTCAGTGTTGGACAAATAGTGGATTAAATATCCACTGATATTCATAAGGTCCTGAGTGTCTCGGATATTTCCAAGTGCAAATATCTTCTATCATTCTGTAGGCTGCCTTTTCACTCTGTTGATTGGTTCAGTTTGCTAGTATTTTGTTGAGGATTTTTACATCTATATTCATCAGGGATATTAGCCTCTAGTTTTCATTTTTTGTTGTGTCCTTGTCTGGTTTTGGTATCCAGGTTATGCTTGCTTTGTAGAAAGAGTTAGGAAGAGCTCCCTTTGCTTCAGTTTTCTGAAATAGTTTGAGAAAAGTTGGTATTAATTCTTCTTTAAAGATTTGGTAAAATTCAGCAGTGAAGCCATCAGGTCCTGGACTTGTTTTCATTGACTTTTTTTTTTTTTTTTTTTTGAGACAGAGTCTCACTCTGTTGCCTGGGCTAGAGTGAGTGCCGTGGCGTCAGCCTAGCTTACGGCAACCTCAAACTCCTGGGCTCAAACAATCCTTCTGCCTTAGCCTCCCGAGAAGCCGGGACTACAAGGATGTGCCACTATGCCTAGCTAATTTTTTCCAAATATTTTTAGTTGGCCAATTCATTTCTTTCTATTTTTAGTAGAGATGGAGTCTCACTCTTGCTCAGGCTGGTCTCGAACTCCTAACCTTGAGTGATCTGCCCGCCTTGGCCTCCCAGAGTGCTAGGATTACAGGCATGAGCTACCATGCCTGGCTATATCCTTCGTTCTTAATTCCTCTCTTATTGTTTACTCCTGTGGTTGGTTGGTTTTCTGTAGTGATAAGGTATGATTCCTTTCTCTTTCTCCTTTATGTATCAGCTCTACCAGTGAGCTTTGCATGTTTTCATCATGGTGGTTCAATAACATTGAAAAATCTTTTTATTTCTAGATGTAAGACTCCCTCGAGCATTTCTCATGAAGCTGATCTGGTGATGATGAATTCCCTTAGTTTTCGCATGTTTGTGAGAGATTTTACTTCCCCTTCATTTCTGAAGGATGGCTTTGCTGGGTAAATATTCTTGGCTGAATTTTTTTTTCTTTCACTACTTTGAATATATTAATCTCATCTCATTCTCTTCTGACCTGTAAGGTTTTTGCTGAGAAATGTGCTATAAATACAATGGGGATTCCTTTATACGTGAGTTGATGCTTTTCTCTTGCTGTTTTGAGAACTCTTTCTTTGCCTCTTACTCTTGACAATTTGACTGTAATATGCCTTGGAGAGAACTTGTTTCAGTCGAATCTATTTGGAGTTCTTTAGGTGTCCTAAAGGATCAGAATGTCTATCTGTCACCTAAGACTTAGGAAGTTTTCAGCTATTATTTCATCAAATATGTTTTCTACATATTTAGATGTAGAAATATACATATTTTCTGTTCTGCGCTGCAGTAAATGTGCTTGTTGTTGAAATTTAAAAATGGGAAGAGATTTTTGCTGCAGACGTATGTTCTCCATGGCGGAAATGTTCCTTCTTTTTGAATCCAGAGTGGCAGGTGTGGCACATTGGTCATTCTTCACTGAGCAGTGGAGTATATCCCGCCGGCCCCTCGCCGTGGTCTGTCTGTGACGGTTTTGACAAACACAAGAATGACTGAAGGGCTCCTGAGGCCGGGTGGCAAGGGGCTGGCAGCTTTCACCTGGGTGCCCTGGAGCTCTTGGCTGGGGGAAGCCAGCTGCCTGCGGTAAACACACCTAACCCGAGACTTCATTTTGTGAGAAAATCCAAACGCGTCATGTCAGGAGGTTGTGCAGAGACCCGCTTGACGGCCCTCAGGTGTGCCCCCACGCCAGCCCAGGGCACGTGGGAGGACGAGCCCACAGGTGACCGCAGTCTCAGACGTCACCTAAGCGCAGCTGCACGGGGCCCACCTGGGGACGGTGGCACCTGTCTCCGGGATTAGGAGGGAAAACGTCTCTTCCTCTAGGTGTGGAGCGGTTGCGATTACAGGACAGCAGCATAGATATATCTAGAGCAACTGGCAGGCTTTCTGCTGGGTGATACTTCTGTCTGTGAACTTCAAATGCTAAACTTAATATAGTTATCTCCAAGCTAATGAGTGAAGAAAACTTATATTTATATCTTTCTGATGTTAGAATGTTACATTAAATGCACATTAAAGTGGGAATTATTTTGGCTTTGTGCATACTAGTTTTTTTAATCTTGCGGACTTCACTTTGGAATTACTGAGTTGAGTATTTTAATGTAAATAAATACAATCAAATTCTATACTGCTATTATCACTGAAGATGCCAGATTTCAATAATTTTTAGGGTAAGATGGGGGAAAGGGTGAATTGTAAGGGTCTAAAACGGTAGGAAAGGGGGCATTTACTGCCTACGTAGGATGTTTCAACAATAATACTTCATATTGTGAATTAAATCGCCACAAAGAATGCTGTACTGTCAGTAGTAAAACTGACCATGCTAACATGCTAACTCTGGAGAGAAGCCGCCATGTTGACTTTTATCCCCAAGAACTTTGGCCAGTCAGGTTAGAAACATTAAGCACCAGCCTAAATCAACACAAAATCTATCACATGTATTGGAAAAAACTCAAAGAATATTCCTGATTTAAAATAAATCAGGGACATAATCTTTAAATTGACAGGACACCATGGCAAGTGCCAAAGGCAAGTAGAAGAATACAACCAGAAAATTAGTAAATGTGTTTATCACACTAAGAGCAGAAAAAAAAAATCTAAGCTGAATTTTTATACAAGTCTTTATTTACAACTTGTTTAACAACTGTACACTTTTTGTAGCCTTGAAAACGTTTTTTTACTTGAATGGGAAAATATAGTTTGACCAAATCTTAACTTTATTCTTCATATACATATACATATATTATATGCATACATATAAACACATACATATAATTAATACCACAAGTTGGCAGTCATAAAATTAAAATGAATATGTGATATAAAAAAGAAATATAAGATTTCAAAAACTAAAAATCCATTTTCTTGTGGTTTCTTGGACTTTGTTTCTGTGATTTTAGCTAAAATTTCTTACTAAGGCTCTTTGACAAGTCATTTACCTCAAAAAACAGTGAGAAAATCCATCAGTCTCAACACATAGTAAACAGTTGGTAAACTCTAAGTAAACAGGTGGAAAAATGCTTGGACACCATTATATACAATGTTGCTCAATCTGTGTTGCGTTTCATCTGTGAAGTGAGAAATTTAGAGTCCTATGTGGACATTATTTTTGGATTACAATGACAAAGAATGAAATCGTAAATTCAATAGTCAGCCAGAAATACGAATATAGCTAGCAGTATCCTTTTTGCAAAGACTGAAATGCAAGGAGGAAAACTACAATGTCAAATAAGAAACCAACAACAGTTCACAGAACAACTACTACGTGAGATGTGAGTGCAGGCCTTTAGGAGGAAAACTACAATGTCAAATAAGAAACCAACAACAGTTCACAGAACAACTACTACGTGAGATGTGAGTACAGGCCTTTGAGAGCCCAGACCTCAATGAACACAGCTCCAGCTCCAATGGACGAAGGTGTTTTCCAGCTCATCTAGAAAGTTTAAAAAATACTATAGGGGAAAAAAAATGCCTCTTTCTATCTCCAAACTTTTTATAGAATTTATTAATCAAAATATGGCAAATTATATTATTACATGTGTGAATTTTACCGTTCATTATATAATCAAAAATTGGGTGTTACAAATGGTGAGCAATTGTCAAAACATAAAAATTGCAAAACAAGTTAAACCTGGAAATTATTTTCTGAGTACAAAGCATTCTTAATTCTACAGGACCTGTAAAAATCAAAGTTTGTGACAGCCATGACATTTTGGTGCATCTGAATTATAAATAACTAAGGCTATTAAGAAACAAAAAATCTACTGTTAAAAAATTTAAAGGCCTGAACTCATTGATTGGCATTTGTGTACAGTCATTTCTTGTATTTGTAGTAAAATGCTACTATTTCTTAGCATATTGAAAATTTACCTTAACTAATATGGATCTCTGCAGAACATATTAAGCTAGGCCACCAAGAAAATAATAAACTGAAATCACACCATTTACTCATCTGTCCTTGAACTGCAATAAGAATTTCATCATAACTTGCTTGGAATTTGACACTACTGGACCAAGTCTGTTGTTTAATTATAAACATTATAAAAGGAAGAAGAAAGCATTAAGCTTTTAACTAAGCACCAGCAGACTCAAAAGGATTATGATCAGTCCATTATTTTCATTGAAAGATTCAAAGACATGTCACTATTGACCCTTTCAGTTATGTCAAGCACTCTAGTAAGTAAATTAATAAATATTTAATATTTTCATTAGCTAAGTCACTGGAATAGTAATGTTTGCTTCATACATAAAAATTTAATTTGATTCATAACCCAAGTTAGTAAGAGCAGGAAGCTATGAAAAAAAAAAGGAAATTATTTGCATTTTGATGTATCTTTCAGGTAGAAGACAGTCAAATGTGACTTTTGGGAGAAATGTTTAAAGGAATAGAAACAAAAAAACTGTTGGCAACTTTCATTAGATCTATATAGATTTAAAAGTAATAGAAGAAAGAATATGATGAAGTTTATCAAAAAAATTTTTTTTTTTGAGACAGAGTCTCGCTCTGTTGCCCGGGCTAGAGTGCCGTGGCGTCAGCCTAGCTCACAGCAACTTCAAACTCCTGGGCTCAAGCGATCCTCCTGCCTCAGCCTCCCGAGTAGCTGGGGCTGCAGGCATGCGCCACCATGCCCAGCTAATTTTTTCTATATATATATATATTTTTTTTTTTAGTTGTCCAGCTAATATCTTTCTATTTTTTTAGTAGAGACGGGGTCTCGTTCTTGCTCAGGCTGGTCTCGAACTCCTGAGCTCAAACGATCCTCCTGCCTAGGTTTCCCAGAGTGCTAGGATTACAAGCGTGAGCCACCACACCTGGCCTCAATTTTTATTTAAAAATAAATTAGGCATTCATATCAGTTTGCTTGTTGTTAGACAACTATATATCGCCAATTTTAAAAAGAACATAGAAAAAAGGAAGAAGACTCTGAAGATATTAAGAATGATTTATGAAATGATATAATCATATTGCTTGAAAAATAAAGTACTGAGAATCTGTTTTTAAGAAAGAATATATTGAAAACTAGCTTAAAGGAATGGGATTTTGACTTTTCCAAGGTCCTTAAAAAGGGTTAGTATTAGCTTTTTATTATATAAGAAAAAAGGCTTTTTTTAACTATGGTGGTAAAATCTAAGAGTTGTCCTAAGTTAATTCACTGCCTTTATTGTGTCTTCAATTGTGGGCATTACAAGTGTCGTCAAATAGCATTTTTTTACAATGATAGAAATGTTCTCTGAGTTGTCTGATAGGGAACCACTGTCACATGTGACTACTGAGCACTTGAAATGTGGCTAGGACTGAGAAACTGAAGTTTTAATTTTATTTAATTTTAATTAATTGTAATTTAAATTGCCACATGTGGCTAGTGGCTACTGCACTGATCTATAAGCTACTCTTATGTAGACTAACAAGAAGACAACGGAAGTTAAGATACTTAGAGACTTATCTGTTCAAAAATTAATTCGTGGAAGATAGAACATTGTATTTTGACCTAATGTGTCTGTGCACGTTTAATTTTTAGTTTTTTACTTTGGGAGGAACAAAAGCAGCTCTTTCCCTCAAAGGTCAGAGTCTAGACCTTTCTCTAGGTGACCTGCCTGAACAGGGAGTGACACAGAAGAAAACACTACAGAAGCTTTATACTCTAAAAGCACGTCTCTCATCTAAAAACAAAATAACACAACTCTGAAAAAAATGTTCTTATGAGCAAATCTCCCTTTTCTTTGGTAATAATCATATCCATGTTTATGTAACAACAAATATTTCAGTGCTTTTGGACTATGATTTGAATATTAATATATTCAAGTTACAAATGGAAAAGTCCTGGTTCCTCAAAAACAAAAAAACAACAACTAAAAACCCAATAGAACAAGCTAAAAACTTTGCTACATATGAACTTAAGAAAATGGCCAAGTTCCTAAAGCCCATCTTTTATAGCACAACTAAGACTATTTCTGTAGCATTTTGGCGTCTCTGACTTGCCAGCCCCTGGGTGGGCTGTCTCCTGCCTTTAGGTGCATGCAATAATGAAGAGATTATTAAAGTTGGGGGCAGTTTGCAGGCTTGTGTTTCAGGAGGCAGGCAATCAAAGCTAAGTACATCTTCTGATTAACCACAGGATTGTTTAGTTTTTATTAATACAGCTCCAGAAAACACCAAGTTTCAAGTGTGTTTGCATTTGAGAGGATTTGGCTACATGATATTATGTTGTAAGAGTCTTTTTAATGTGACATGTAAAAAGTAATCCATTCCCGATAGCCCCATCCCAGCTTCAAATGGATTTCTAGGCTTAGAACTTCAGACTCCTGGCTCTGAGATATTAAAAGAAAATGCCAGAAAGGTAGAGAAGAATTAAAGTAATGATCTAATATTAGTAAAGTGCTATAAATCTTACAGTGTACTACATAAATGATTAGAGGTAACAGTAAATAATATTAAGATAGTCATCTCTAATAGAGGTGTAAATAAAATGAACACTCTATAGAATATATATGGTAATCACTGTCCATAGGTTGACAAATACAACAAAAATAAACACAAGTTCTTTTTATTAACTTCACAACATAATTGCTAAAGTAATTATTTTCCTTCATTAACTCAGAGACCCCTCAAGTGATAATGCCTGTTCAGAAGTCTCCCATGCATATTAAAGCCTTAGCATGTTTTGGTAGTTTTCTCTTGCTTTTGAGACAGAGTTTTGCTTTATTGCCCAGGCTAGAGTGAGTGCCGTGGCATCAGCCTAGCTCACAGCAACCTCCAACTCCTGGGCTCAAGTGATCCTTCTGCCTCAGCCTCCTGAGTAGCTGGGACTACAGGCACGCACCACCATGCCCGGCTAATTTTTTCTCTATATATATATATATATATATATATATATATATATATATATATATATATATATATATTAGTTGGCCAATTAAATTCTATTTATAGTAGAGACGGGGTCTCGCTCTTGCTCAGGCTGGTTTCAAACTCCTGACCTTGAGCAATCCGTCCGCCTTGGCCTCCCAGAGTGCTAGGATTACAGGCGTGAGCCACCGCGCCCAGCCAGTAGTTTTCTTTTCCTCACTTTGGGGTTGCTTGTCTCATGATATTGAATTCCTCCTTTAGACTCTACATAGATATACTTCAGGATTTGACAGACCCATGGGCCTAAAATTTTGAGGCTGTGGACACCTCTGATTTCATCTTTAGACCTGAAGCACCTAATTCTGAGCCTGATACTCATGTATCAGATACACAAAGGCTCACTTTGAATATACTCTTTTAAAAAGTGTCTACTTTTGCCTTCATTTTAAACAAACCTATATATGGGGCTACTGTGTGTAAATAGGCCATGATATTGAGCCTGTGGTTTGTAACTAGGTGTAGGTAACAGCACAGCTGGTCACAGACTTCTCACCTCATCAAACCACTGTATCCTTAATGGCCTAAAATCACTACCTTAGATTTAGTAATGGCTTAACGGTCTCAAAATGAAAATAAATATTTCCCCCTCCACTAATAAACATACAGTTATGTGCTTAGTTAATGCCCACTGAAAAGGAGAACTAGAAAATAAATTTTTGTCTACTCTTATTGAATGATCATGTAATAAAGACAGAAGATTTTATGTAAACTGTTACTTTAGGAACGCTTGTTTAGAAAGTGCAAGTTTCACTGTGTTAGTACTTCTACCTGCCTAGGTATTTATTTATAACTAGGCCAATTCTTATCCCCCAAATCCATTCTATTTTCTAGGAATGCATTTGCCTTGTTAGTCTTTTGCTACTTTCTTAGATTTCTATTGTTACTTACATACAGCATGCAAACCTAATCTTACTGGAAAATATAAGAAAACAAAAATACTAAAGAAAGATATCAAGTAATTCTGATATCTATCTAACTATTTATCTTAGGAAAACTTACAGACTCCCCACAATCACCAAAACTCACATACCTGCCATAATTAGGTTCAGGTCACTTGTTTCTTAAATAAACTAACATCCCTTTCTCTATCATTTCAGTGCAAGGTGAAGAATCCAAGGATATTCATGTTTTGAGACAACATGAAATATAAATTTTATCAGTTTTTATATTCATAAAGATCACACATATGAATTAGGTAAAAGGCTGCTTAAAAACGAAATAATCCATAGATACTCCCAGAACGTCATCAGTGGTTTAGAAGAGATGGATCCCACCACATTTGTGCTTTTCTTCAGTTCATAGAAGGGAAGTAAAATATTAACACTTCTGTTTAAAAAGCTTCTGCACAGCCAAAGAAACTGTCAAAAGAGCAAACAGACAACCCACAGAATGGGAGAAAATTTTTGCAAGCTACACATCTGATAAAGGGCTCATAACTAGAATCTATTTAGAACTCAGGAAAATCAGCAAGGAAAAAATCAAACAATCCTATCAAAAAATGGGCAAAGGACATGAACAGAAACTTCTCAAAAGAAGACAGAATAAGGGCCAACAAACATATGAAAAAATGCTCAATATCTCTAATCATCAGGGAAATGCAAATCAAAACCACAATGAGATATCACTTAACTCCAGTGAGAATGGCCTTTATCAAGTCCCCAAGCAACAAATGCTGGCGTGGATGCGGAGAGAGAGGAACACTCCTATGCTGCTGGTAGGACTGCAAACTAGTTCAACCTCTGTGGAAAGCAATATGGAGATACCTCAAAGCGATACAAGTAGATCTACCATTTGATCCAGCAATCCCACTACTGGGCATCTACCCAAAAGACCAAAAGTCACTTTATGAAAGACACCTGCACTGGAATGATTATCGCAGCACAATTCACAATTGCAAAGCTGTGGAACCCCCAAGTGCCCATCAATTCATGAGTGGATTAATAAAATGTGGTATATGTATACCATACTCAGCTTTAAGAAACAATGGTGATATAGCACCTCTTGTATATTCCTGGATACAGCTGGAACCCATTCTACTACGTGAAGTATCTCAAGAACGGAAAAACCAGCACCACATGTACTCACCAGCAAAGTGGTATTAACGGATGAACACCTAAGTGGACATATAGGAGTAACATTTATCGGGTGTCAGGAGGGTGGGAGGGGGCAGGAGGGGATGGGTCTATACAACCACAACGAGTAAGATGTGCAACGTTTGGGGGATGGACACGCTTGAAGCTCTGACTCGAGGGGGTGAGGGGGCATCGGCAATATATGTAACCTTAACACTTGTACCCCCATAATACGCTAAAAATTTAAAAAAAAAAACCACTTCTGTAATTTGGGGGAACGGGAGGGGTAGAAATGATTATAGCTATATCAGCAGCAAATTATATTTGTTAGGCTCCTGAGAAGTGAACAGTATCTACTGCAAAACTTTAGAACATTTCTATGCTAAAACTGGACAATAAAACAACATTTTCAAATATTTAAATATTTCAAATATTTTGAAAATAAAATTTTCAAAAAGGAATACACACTAATTGTTATTTAAATATTTATAGAAAGTAAAAAATTGGATGACATACATTGAGAATAGCCTTCCTCATTTAAAAAAATTCATGATATAAAATATTCAAATCATTTTAGTCATAAAGAATATGCTCTGGCCGGGCACAGTGGCTCACGCCTGTAATCCTAGCATTCTGGGAGGCTGAGGAGGGAGGATAGTTTGAGCGCAGGAGTTCAAGACCAGCCTGAGCAAGAGCGAGACCCCGTCTCCACTAAAAATAGAAACAAATTAGCTGGACAACTAAAAATATATATATCAAAAAAATTAGCTGGGCATGGTGGCGCATGCCTGTAGTCCCAGCTACTTGGGAGGCTGAGGCAGGAGGCAGGAGGATCGTTTGAGCCCAGGAGTTGGAGGTTGCTGTGAGCTAGGCTCACGCCACGGCACTCACTCTAGCCTGGGGAACAGAGTGAGATCACTCTGTCTCAAAAAAAAAAAAAAAAAAAAAAAGAATATGCTCTGAAACATCTTTCTGAATGTAATGTACTGGGTTGGATAATTATCAAAGCTGCCATTTTGATAGGATTATAGGAAGAGAGATTATCTTTATTGAATGGAAAACCCTTTTAACCTATAAAGAGGGAAAAATAAACAAAACATGATAAAATAATTTTCAACAGTTCTGACACCCCATTTTATTTTGCTCAGTGCAGTCTTTCATCCTTCGGGTGTCGGGGGCTTCACTGTTAGTACCTAACAGTGGCACATCAGTCTGATGGCCATTTCTAGGCACAGTCCCTTCATCATGTGAGGATAAAAAGTCACAACAAGAACATTTTGTCTTCATGTTGTTATTTTGCCCTTAACAAAAAAATAAGATGCCAAGCACTTTCCTCTCCCTTCAGAATCAAAGATTGTTCTTATCCACGTGGCTGTAGACTAGCTAGGTTTCTAGTAGCCGTGGGTTGTGGGTGATTTTTCAGATAAATCTCACATGTTCCATCTGAGGATAACTGTGACACTTTCAGAGTCTGAGATCTGGACAGATTAAATGCAGAGAATTAAGGGAATTTTTAAAAGTTTAGATTTTTGTTTCAAGAAATTCTCATATTGTGATAAAAATTTTCAAGTTTTTGACATGATATCATCATTAAAACAACAAATGAATGCTTGTGTGAGAGCAAACCTCTCTCACATCATTACTCAGTTAACAAGAATAACCCTAATGCTACTGAAAAGGAGACATGAACAGAGTGGCTTACAAATATTAATAAAACAAATCTTTTCTTTAACCTAACTCATCTTTCACTCACCAACCACTCACTACTGATCTATCTGCACAGCACATAGTTATAGTTAGTTGCTTTGTGAGAACTAATAAACAGGCTGATGTTTCTGATTAGGTCACATTTAGCTTAATTTTGTATAATTGAGCTTTTATTATATTAACAAAACAATAAAACCTCAACAAAATTACAGACCACAATATTACCTTTATTATAATGTAATCATCTCATTAAGCCAATTTTACCAAATTATGGATATCTAATAGAAATAAATCAATCTTGATAAATTTTGGAACATGAGTCTTTTTTATTTATTTTTTGAGACAGAGTCTCACTCTGTTGCCCGGGCTTAGAGTGCCATGGCATCAGCTTAGCTCACAGCAACCTCACACTCCTGGGCTCAAGCGATCCTCCTGCCACAGCCTCCCGAGTAGCTGGGACTACAGGCATGCGCCACCAGGCCCGGCTAATTTTTTCTATATATTTTTAGTTGGCCAATTAATTTCTTTCTACTTTTAGTAGAGACGGGGTCTCTCTCCTGCTCAGGCTGGTCTCCAATTCCTGAGCTCAAACGATCCGCCCGCCTCAGCCTCCCAAAGTGCTAGGATTACAGGCATGAGCCACCACACCTGGCCTGGGTCCTTTATTTAGGGACTTTTTCTTGGTTATTATCAAGTAGTTCGACAAATGATAAAAAGATCTGATTGATGTGGTGGCTCACGCTTGTAATCCTAGCATTCTGGTAGGCCGAGGCTGGTGGATTGCTCAAGGTGGATTGCTCAAGGGTTCAAAACCAGCCTGAGCAAGAGCGAGACCCATCTCTACAATAAATAGAAATTAATTGGCCAACTAATATATATACAAAAAATTAGCTGGGCATTGTGGCACATGCCTGTAGTCCCAGCTGCTCGGGAGGCTGAGGCAGTAGGATCCCTTGAGCTCAGGAGTTTGAGGTTGCTGTGAGCTAGGCCGACACCACAGCACTCACTCTAGCCTGGGCAACAAAGAGAGACTCTGTCTCAAAAAAAAAAAAAAAAAAAAGATCTGATTGAGTTTTTCAAAGTTCTTTTAAAATAAGTACAATTGCATAATTTATTCTCTTTTCAGATGTTATAAACTACTGTTTTGCTGGATTCTTTTCCTATTACAAACTTAAATACATACTGTGGAACACAAAGGTTGCTTTAATATTCTTTAGTTGTTACCTTTATACTCTTACCCTGGTTAGAATGAGAACAGAACATTAGCTGTTTCTTTACAAGAATTCAGACACTGGTGACAGCTCACTCCAACCTAACACAACCAACACTGTGTTTACTCCACTGCTGATGCTGGTCCTAGCTCCACTGCACAAGCAACAGTGGCTCCATGCAGCGAATGTACACAAGGAGTTTGTGAAAATACAGCACAGCATTACTCACATCTAGATAAGGCTCCTAATGTCTTTTAACTTCCAGATAGTCCATACATCATCACAATCCTCCTGAGAATTTATTACTCATTACTGGAAAAATAGAAATATCATCAACCTTGTCCAAAGCTGGGCAAAAGAAACAGTTGCCACTGTTGATTATGTTTTATTCTTGGCTATGACACCTAAAAGTATATAAAGAAGCTATTTTTCATAAAAGCCTGTTTTGTTTTGTTTTTAAACATCATAAAATGTTTAGAAACAGAATTGCCTCTCTGTAATGAAAATAATAAACCAAATTTTAAAGGTGCCATAGAGGAGAGTGAAAGTTATAATGTCAACACCACGATGAGAGCTTACGACAGATGCTGGGGAAAAATCAGAAGTAAAACTCCTTTCTAGAAGCTTGGCACCTTTCCAACCCAATTAGAGAAAAATTACTGGGCGGGTGGGTGGGTAGGTAGGAGAACAGGACTGGGCAATAAATAGGGAACAAAAATTAAAGCTTCTTATCACAGAATAGAGTTCATTTAATCATAGTTCATAGACTCTTCATCTATCTCACCTGTACATATAATTTCCCAATAATTTAAATGTTATCAAGGTTAGTGTTCATGTCCTAATTTATTTTAAAAATAGCTGAATCCTTATGCTATTTGTAAAATAAGGGTAGGGAGTAAGAACCATCTTAGTTTTTAAGCTTTTATTGCAAAACTCTGCATGTGGATTAGGTCTGCCTGGCCTCCTGAAAGCCCACAGGGAGGCTCTCCCTTATCACTGATTCTTGATGCTTCATGGTCTCAGCAGGCAGAAGAGTTCATAGTGTGCTCAGACTTCTGTGCTGAATATAAAAAATTAGCACAATGCATGGAGTCATTTCTGTGTATATTCTAATACCTTTCTTCAAATATAGTTTCTGAGGACAAAGAAAAACACCACTGATTTTGAGGTCAACTTTCTTATATAAAAAGGAAATAAGGACTTAAAATTAAACACATGAACATAGTTTCTGAAAATTCTTAATTATATTTAGCTTAATTTAAAATTACTTATTTATATTTAATATACAGAACTAAATGAAATCTGAACTTCCAAATAGCAAGGACATGAAATGACATCCTCCTAGTAGGTGACCTATCTAAAAACAAACAAAAAACTGGCATAATTTCAGAAATTTTTGCTTTTAAAAAAAATGGGCTGCAGTACCAAAAAAGGGATGGTGGGAAATTTAAATATAATTTGGGACCAGATACTTAAACAAGTCAATGTGGAAAGTTAGACGGAAGGCATTTCATTTTCAAATGAATGATATTTTGCATTTATATAGCACCTTACATATACGAAGTGCTTTACTGTGATCACTTGATAGCCATTCATCAATGTAAATAAATGTGGTTTACAATCTATTGACAAAAGCAATAAGCACTTTGAGGCAACCGAATACCCAAGAAAATCTATTTAGTAACAAATTCTTGTACTAGTAAATAGATGTAAGAAAAAAATGTAGAGCCTTGTCATAATATCACATATAAAAAGTTACTTATTAATCTTAACGACTGATATTAAGATGTTAACTGTTAGAAATTACTGAGAAATGGAAGGGTTTATATTAAGGAATAAGCAAAACAAATGAGGCATAAGTGAACAAATACCCCAAAAGGTAAGGCTACATATAACTTGTAAGTATACGTATGAAAGATAAATCTTTCAGATGTGGAGAGCAACTGAAAGTATAAATGTCAACCACATTGCTAGAATCTGTTACTAAGATATTCCAAAACAAACAAAAAAATTAATGTACTATCTTTTTTCTTCTATAATATACCCCAAATAACCTCACCAATGCATTCACTTCTGCCAGCAAACAAGATATCAGGAAATAATGAAATTTTACATATTTATGTTTTAAAAATAGTCTCCAAATCTATGGACAAATTTAATTTCCTATAAAATAATGTGAAAACTCATTTTTTTCTCTAAATAATTCTATCAGGTGCCTTAAATAATATCTGATTAGCACCTCTGCCAATGTATTTAAGTCTTTGCAAAAAGAACACTTGTCGACCATTTTGTATAGTAAATATGCAAGTTATTTGAAGTGCATTTGGAAAACAATTGAAAACAGATTAATACATCATAAAAAGATTAATTCCATTTAAACAAAGACATCCTTATAAAGCATAACACATAGGCACAATAAGGAATATAAATTGTGTATCAATTATTGGCAGAAAATCTAATTCATTACAAAGCCTACACCTTTGGGGAAGAGGACATTTTCATACAAAGAAAAGTATTACACTATTATACAACATTTTTAATGTTGGACATGTATAAATTTTTGGCACATTAAAAGGAACAGAAAGGACTACAAAATAAAGGACAAAGAATCTAAAACAAAGATACAGGAGAGAGAAAAAGTCCTCAAATGGGAAACACTCTACGTTAACAGAGAAGAGAAACAAAAAATAAGCTGGTTGAATTTCCTGAAATGTTGTTATATGTAACAGAAGTATGCTTTGAATGCAGGTTGTTTTTTGTTTCTAATGGCAAGACTTCTCTACCTCGCTGTGGCTGGCTGAACATGGCCCGGGTAAGATCTCCGTGTGCTCGTTGCTTGCCTCTGCCTAGCCAGAAATGACTGCCCGGAACCTGTGCTAGCCAGTCTGTCTTCAGCTGCCTTTTTATGCAGAGTCATTCCCTGTACCAGGAAAAAAAAAAAAGAGTAATCAATGAAAAAATAGTGGAATATTCTCTGAAAAAAGAGTATTTCATCATGAAGAATTTTGTTACATTGCATCAAAAAGCACAATTAGGAATATTAATTCTACCCATTATAGATTAAAATCTTATAGAGGAATTTTAGTTCCAACAATTAGGTACGAATCTTTTGGAAAAATTCAGGCTTAATTGTCTGATTTCACAATAACCAAGACAATATATAATGGAGACAGATTTTCAAAATACATTACCCATATTCAATCATATTTCCCTTTCAGATTAAATGTATGAAGTGATTTTCCAAGAAAACAAGTGCAACTGATTGGTAGCAGTTGATTCACATGGGCTGTGGAAATCACTGGGCTTATTTAGAATAGAATAAGAACACAAATGCACTTGTTTCTTAAGGTGGAAGTCCACACTAGGTATTACATATACATACCACTATGGTGTTTTTCTTCACTCCAAGGCAGACTTGTATTCTCAAATTAAGAAAAGTTCCTGACAGCCCACAACAGAGGGCCAACCGAAAGCAGGTGGTCTTTCTTGAAGACAGGAGAAGGGTGCTTACTAGCTTATGAGGGAGAGGAGGCACAACTGCCCGGCCTAGAGCACCTTGACAGGAAGGAGAAAACCTCTAGGGCACTCCCTGAATGGGGAGGAATAACAATAATGTAATAATAATTCTACTTTATACCCAAGGCAGAAGGCTACGAGTACATCAGGAAAAAAGCAGTCTTTTGGTACTCATTTAACAAGCCAGAGCAGAGCCCTAGCCAGAGAAATATTAAGAACTGAGGGCTGTTGTTTAATCTCACCAAAGCCTGGTTGCGAGTAAACTGCTGGAGAAAGTGGGGGAGCCTGACAGCAAGGAAGAAAGAAAAAGGACCCAAGGGAGAGTCAGACAGGCAAGCCAAGCCGTGTGGAAAGAAACACAGCTTTCCTGGAATGAAATGAGCAACGCACAGAAGACAGGAGGCTAACGGATAAATCTTCATATTATTAGCTACTTCTTTTTTTTTTTTTTTTTTGAGACAGAGTCTCACTCTGTTGCCCCAGCTAGAGTGGTGTGGCATCAGCCTAGCTCACAGCAACCTCAAACTCCTGGGCTCAAGTGATCCTACTGCCTCAGCCTCTCGTGTAGCTGGGACTACAGGCATGTGCCACCATGCCCGGCTAATTTTTTCTATATATAATTTTAGTTGTCCAGCTAATTTCTTTCTATTTTTTGTAGAGACGGGGGTCTCACTCTTGCTCAGGATTTGAACTCCTGACCCCAAGCAATCCTCCCGCCTCGGCCTCCCAGAGTGCTAGGATTACAGGCGTGAGCCACTACACCCGGCCTATTATTAGCTTCTAAGGAAAACCAGGTCGCATCTTTAATTATTTCAGTCTATGGATATACACTCAAATATACAACATTTTCTGAATGAGAAAATCTAGAACATATTTTTTAACTCAACTTTAAATCAAAGCATTTAAGGATTTGAATAAAATTATCAAATATCTATTGGTAATCTTTAATTCATTAATTTGGCTACATATATTAAAAACTATATTTGATTTAAGATGTTATAATTTTTCACTTTCACATTTGAAGTGATTTTATTCAATTCTTCACTCACTCCTAAGACCTTCGTATCCATCTCAAGGCCGTTCTCATGCTGCTTAGTACCTCTGCTAGCACCCCTCATCTTCACGTCCACTCAAGTCCCCTGAGACGTGGAACTTTGAAATATAAGTGTGATGCTGCTACTGGTTTTCTTATCTGAACATAACTTGTGTGAGTCTATTTGAAGTTATTCTTTCACTTTGAAGCGTTAAAAATTAGGACTATTCTTTAGTTCCATGTCACAGTAAATAAATCTGGTTCCAAGAGAAACACAGTATGTAAAGTCATAAAAATCAATCAAGAATATAAAATTACCAGTGAGGACTGAAATGCAGAGCTCCAAGGTTACTAACACTAAGCTTCAAGGAGGACAAAGAGGAGACAGAATAGTTGAAAGTCGGTACTAATTCCCAGAAAACTTCCTTAAATATACAGTTTTCTTTTCTACCTTTAAACTTTAATTTTCAAGAAATCTACATTTGTTAACAATAGTATTCTAGATGCAATATGATTTCCTCTTTCGTTTTTTAAAATTGTCATAAAATCTTAACTACATAGTTTTGAGCAAGGCAAATATAAATGTATATATGTCATGAAATCTATGCATTTCTGTCAAAGACCAAATCACATTATGAGGAGGCCAGGGACACTAACCTTTAAGAGGTAGTATCAATTATAACTGTACAACAGAAATAGTGATCTTGTGCCAATAACAGAGTTATAGGGTCAGAGGAGAATTTTGAAAGGAATCTGGTCCAATTTCCTGTCTCAGACAACTAACATTTTGAAAAGACAGAAGTGGTGGTCTTACTGGGGAAGAAGAACAAAATAAGAAAATGATGACAAAAAGTCTGAAGAAAATATATTGAAAAAAGTACAGCATTCTTTAAAAGTCATAACATTCATGTCCAGACTAGAATATTGAAGAGCATCAGTTTTTTTTTGTGTTGGGATATTCAATTTCAAAACCTCCCATGGCTCAGGGTCTGACACTGTGAACATTTGCCAAACCCCATGAGCTGGTTAAACTATCCTTGACCTAAGTACCACCTTGCAAAAGCACTGAAATAGTCCCACAAAACAAAAGTTATTGCAACTATGTATAGATACTATTAATGTCGTTTTCCCTCACAATCAATGGCTCTGAGGGACAGAAATTAAACTGACATTTACCTTTCTATCCTTTAGAAATGATGCTGTTGAGAAAATGCTCTAGCCCTGTCTGTGGTGCATCTTGTACCTGCTCTTTAGCTCTCAGGTCAGCATTAGGTTCTGTTAGTGCATGTTAGGGTGGCGATTACTTTCAGATCCATGTGGTAGGATGACTTCTACAGTAAAGGGAGTATAACAGCATGGCACAGTCATCCAACTGTGGACTGTGTTCTGAAGTGCTGTTTTCTTACCATATTGTACCAGGCACTAACAATGTATTTCTCCTCCATCTCTCTCTGACTCTTCGTTTTCTCATATTCTTTCTAAAAAAAGCACACGTAAATATGAACGATATAAAATAACATAAAAAATATTTACAATTAACTGTCTAAATTATGGATACAATTGTATAGCAAGGATCTCAGAAAATAAAGAATCAAAAAACAAATATTTTGGCTGATAGTGGGTCAGCCAAAATGGTAGTGGGTTATCAGAACTTATTAACATTAGTGTCACTAAAGTTGGTATACAACCCCCCACTGCTAAATTTGATTGGCTTAAAAAAAACAATCAATGTTATTGTATAGTACAGTGAACTACCCACCTCTAATGAGTGGAACAGTCGGTCCCGTTCCTGGAGTTGATTTTTAAGAGCTTGTATTTCTGGTGCTGCTCCTTGATTCTGTTTAGGATCTAAAGTACGGATAACCTGCAACAATAAAAAAAAATTTTCAAAGTCTCAAACTTAAAAAATATAACATGTAAGAAAGCAATTAAAAAAAAAATCAAGGGATAAAACAAGAATCAAAGGCCATCTTCCAATGGTACTCTAGAATTGAACATATGAAATAGTATTAATTGTTGTAACTTTTTTCCTTAAGATAGGGTCTTGCTCTGTCACCTGGGCTAGAGTGCAGAGGTATCATCACAGCTCCCTGCAACCTCCAACTCCTGGGTTTCAAGAGATTCTCTTGCCCCAGCCCCCTAAGTAGCTGGGACTACAGGCACACACCACCATGCCTGGCTAATTTTTCTATTTTTTGTAGAGACGAGGTCTTGCTATGTTGCTCAGGCTGGTCTCAAACTCCTGGTCTCAAGCCTCGGCCTCTCAAAGTGCCAGGGTTATAGGTGTGAGCCACCGCATCTGGCTGTAATTGTTGTAACTTAAAATAAATTATTTTAATGGCCACAGAATAGTCATACATATTTATAGCTTTTTAATTATGTAAAATAATCAATTATAAGAAGTAATTCTAGCTAAAATTAATAAATATAGTTATGTGCCACAAAATGATGTTTGAGTCAACAATGGACTACATATATGGTAGTGGTCCTATGAGATTAATGGAGCTGAAAAGTTCCTATCACACGATTACTCTCCATTGTGGTAAAATTTCCTCACACTATTCAGCACAGTCACATGTGGCACAAGTGTGCAGCCTAGGAGCAAGAGGCTACACCACGCAGCGTAGCTGTGGAGCAGGCTGTATCATCCAGGTTTACATAAGTTGACTCTATGATGTCTGCACAACGAAACTGCCCAATGCTGCATTTCTCATAACATGTCCCCATCATTAAACACCTTGTGCTGTACGCAGGCACTACTGACAGGGCCTACCCTTTTCCTTTCCTCCGATTCAGGTCAGCAAGCCCCTGCCTCTCAACAGGAACGTACCTCGGTGAGTGGGTCCAGACTGGTTCAAACCTATTACTGTGGCCCTGTCTCCTCCTCTGCTGGTAGCTTAGCCTGGGCATGGGTACTGGCAGTTCTGGCTGGCCAACAAGAGGGCTTCTGGGAAAGTCTTTTTACTTTTTTTCTTAAAGTTTTTACTATTAAAATGCTCAAGCCCATAGAAAACTTGAAAGGGTAGAACAATAAAAACCCATTTACCTTAACCTGGAGTCACCAGTTGGTACACACGCATGTGTGTGAGCGTGCGCGCACACACACACGCTCACAGGCATCGTTACTTGTTTTAGGGACTATTTTAAAGCAATTTGCAGACCTTATGGCATGTAACCATTAAATCCTTCAATGTGAATCTCCTCAGGGTAAGGATATTATCCTATATAATTACAATACCTTATCATCTGTAAGGAAAATGAACGATTCTATAAAATCCTTATTGTTTGGTCCAAATTCACATTTCCACAGATGTCCCTAAAATGTCTTTTATAATTGACTTCCTCTACCCCCAATCCCAGACCCCAAAGGTGAATGCACCCCATTTGCAATTTAGGTGGGGCTCTCCCACACTCCACTGCCCGTTTTTGTTTTTATGACAAGAACTTTTATCCCAAATTTTGGATTTACCTGATGGTTTATTGAAGGTGCTATTTAACTTGTTCCAAAAAACCTCATTTTTCCTGTGAACTGGAAGTTGCTTGGATTTGGGCTGATTATTATTTACAATGACACTCCATCAGGAGGACAGGATGTTGGTTGTCTAGTGTTGTTGATGACTGGTTATGGTGGTGACTACCACTCGTTTCCTATACCAGGTGTATTTCCTCTTGGTATCAGTAAGTAATCTGTGAAGTGACCTACTTTGATCACTGCTTCTTGTCCAGACTCCTATTTGTTAAAAGATTTCCTTGTTTTTCCCTGACAGTTCTCCGTGTGAGAACTCACTACACTGTACGTGCACTGCATTTCAAGACTATGGTGAAACATGGTCGGAAAGTGGAGTGAGATGTCCACAAATGCATACTTACACTTTTGGCTTTCTCTAAGTATTTTTTATATCGTTCTTCCATTTGCTTCATTTCTTCTTCTTTCTTCCGTAAAGCTTCTTGTAGTTCTTCGATTTTTAAGGCTGCAGATGAGACACAGTAAAAAAAAAAATATTTTTAGATCGTCAACTTTAAATATATTTCGACTGACTACTAATGAATAGTTAAAAGCTTTGAGGGATTGTATACGCAATTTTCTTTTGTAAAAAACCAATTTATAGCTGGTCATAGTGGTGCATGCCTGTAGTACCAGCTGTTCGGGAGGCTGAGGCAGGAGGATCGCTTGAGACCAGGAATTGGAGGCTGCAGTGCACTATGATTGAGCCACTGCACTCCACCCTGGGTGACAGAACAAGAGCCCATAACCAAACATACAAAAACTCAATTCATAATTTTTTTTGCAGAAAGCTTTTCTTATAAATAAAAATTCTGCCCAATTTTTGCTTTATACATTAATCATAACAGTATAGAAATATATAAATTAAAAAGTACGAATTAATGGATGAATGGATAAACAAAATGTGGTATATATGTACAATGTACTATTATTCAGCCTTAATCCTGACACATGCTACAATGGAGGCATCACGCTAAGTGAAATAAGCAAGACACAAAAGGACAAACATGATTCTGCTTATGTGCTTTAACTGGAATAGTGAAATTCACAGAGATAGAAAGTGGAATGCTGGTTACTAGGCACTGGGAAGAAGGGGAGTGGACAGTTACTATTTAATGGGTATAGAGTTTCAGTTTGGGATGATGCAAAAATTTGGGAAACGGGTAGTGGTGACAGTTGTACAACAATGTGAATGTACTTAATGCCACTGGACTATATACTTAAAATAGTTGTTTGCATATGTATATTTTACCACAATAAAAAAAGTAAAAGCCTGTCCTCTCACCTCTTATCTCTTAGTTAATACAAAAGAATTAACAAAGTCAAGCTCCCTACAGGTGTAAATATCAATGGAAGTACTCGTTTGGCTGAACTTACATACAACTATAATACAACATGAAAATATCTAACTTCACATAATATTCATTGGAATCCACAATTATGGAAAAATTCATAACTGTAATTAGACATTTAAGACATAAAGATGATTATATATTCTTTCTGTAAACAAGGCAAATTCTTTAATTGCTAGAATATGTAATAGGACCTATTTCTTTTTTTTTTTTTAATTTTTATTTTCTTTTTTTGGTTTCCACTTCTGTGTGAAGGACCTATTTCTTAAAGAAAAATTTTCTATAAACTCATTATCACTAGGGTACTGTATGGTTAGCACATTTTAAAACTACGCAAATTAAAAAAAACTCACAGCTGTTGTTAAATCTTGGCTCAAGATCCTCGATAATGGCTCTCTTCTTCTGAAGTTCATTATTGGCTTCGTGTAGCTTCTCTCTGTAACAAAATACGAAACACTGTGTGACCTACTACTGTTTCTATTTAATAAATTTTTCCCACTTCAAATTAAAGATCTAAGTTCTTTATATTTGGATTGCACAAAGATGAAAAGACTAACATGAATATATTTTAAAAATAAGTAAAAAGACAAAAATTTTTGTTTTGTTTGAAATAATAGCCATTTCTTTTACGTAAACCTGTATAAGAGAGGGTACAGATCTTTATTCTAGGAATAAGGATACCGTAAAAATTAAATTTAAAACTTTGCAGAGGCTTTACAATGCAAAATCTTGTTGCAAGAAAAAAATGAAGTTCTAAAAATAAGAAGAGAACACTGCCTATCCATAAAAAAGAATGAACTAATGACACAGGCAATCACATGAATAAATCCCACAGAATAATGCTGAACAAAAGAAGTTAAAAGGGTAATTAACGTATGACTCCATTTCTATGGAGGTCAAAAGTGTCAAAACTAAGAGAAGGTGAGATGAATAGATCTCACAGAATAATGGTGAACAAAAGAGGCCAAAAGGGTAATAATGTATGATTCCATTTATGCAAAGGTCAGAAGTATCAAAACTAATGGAAGGTGACTTAGATCAGCACTGTGGCTCTTCTGGGGACGAAAGCAGTCAACTGGGAGGGAGACCGCGGAATCTCGCTGGGTTGCTGGAAACGCTCTACGTGTCGATCTGGGTTATATCAAACTGTATTCTTAGGACTGATATGTATGCTTTACTACTTAAGTTATATTCCAACATAAAAGCAAAAGAATGAACAGAAAGCAAGTTTTTTCCCAGGTATTTGTATATGTGTAGTTCTCCTTCTATAGTATTTATTCATTTTTTGAGACAGAGTCTTGCTCTGTTGCCCAAGCTAAAGTGCCATGGCATCAGCCTAGCTCACAGCAACCTCAAACTCCCGGGCTCAAGAGATCCTCCTGCCTCAGCCTATGAGTAGTTGGGACTACAGGAGTGCGCCACCATGCCCGGCTGATTTTTTCTATATTTTTGAGAGACAGGGTCTGCCTCTTGCTCAGGCTGTTCTCAAACTCCTGACCTCGAGCAATCATCCTGCCTTGGCCTTCCACAGTGCTAGGATTACAGGTGTGAGCCAGCGTGTCCAGCCTCTCTATAGTATTTAATGTGGTGCTATATAACAAGAGGAGGAAACACAGCTGTAAAAATTGGAAGATATAAAAGAAAAAAATAAAGCACTTTGTTACATATATTTCTGATATTTATGTATAAATATATAAATCTTTTTCTTTCTCAATTGTTTTTTGAGGGTGTGACATGTAGTTGTGTTACATATGTGATTTATATAACATAAATATATATACAGAATGAAAACTAAGCCCAGTGACTTGCCACCAGGTTAGGAAACACAAATCATCCCAAACTTTAAAAGCAGCATATATTGCTATCCCCTTCCCTGAGGCAATCAAATCCTGGAATATTAATCATTCTCATGAATTTCATGATGGTTTTACTGCCTTTGTGTTATTCCTAAACAATACATTGCTTAGTCTATGGCCATACCACCCTGAACTCGCCTGATCTCGTCTGTTACATTGCTTAATTTTGCCCAATTTTTACTTTATACATTAATCACTATATATTATTCTGACTTGCAGCTTGCATTAACCATTAATGTCTTTAATCTATGCTCATCATGTGCTAGCCCTAGCGCACCCATTCTCCTCACTGTATGGTGTTCTATTGTTTGAATATACTTCATTCTATCACTTTCCAATTGGTGGGCACTTGTATTGTTTCTCCTTTTCTGTGATTACAGACAGTATTCTTCCATACTTTCTTCTACATGTCTCCTGGTACACATGGATAACAGTATCTCTAGGAATCTAGGGTATATATAGTAGAACTGAGAGGTCACAGAATATGTGCATGTTTACGTTTACTAAATAAACTGATGTATACTTGTACCAGTGGTGGCTAAGAATTACCATTGCTCAACATCTTTAGCAATACTTAGTATGCATGCTTTTAAAATATTTACCAATTTGTTGTGTGTAAAATGGTCTCCATTGTAGTGTGTGTGTGTGTGTGTTTGTGTGTGTGTGTGTGTGTGTTGACACAGAGTCTCACTCTGTTGCCCTGAGCAGAGTGCAGCAGCAGCATCACAGTCATCACAGCTCACAGCAACCTCAAACTCACGGGCTCCAGCAATCCTCCTGCCTCAGCCACCCGAGTAGCTGGGACTATAGGCATGCACCATGATGCCTAGCTAATTTTTTCTATTTTTTTGAGAGACAGGGTCTCACTCTTGCTCAGAGCTGGTCTCAAACTTCTGACCTCAAGCGATCCTCTCGCCTTAGCCTCCCAGAGCACGCTAGGATTACATGCCTGAACCACCATGCCGGCCCTCTACTGTAGCTTTAAATTTGTATCACACTGACTATATTTTGAGATGTCTATGGGCCTTGTGGTGGGTTGAACTGTATCTCCCTCCAAAAATAAATTGAAGTCCTAATCCCTAGGATGTATGAATGTGACATTATTTGGAAATTGTCTTTATAGATGTCATTAGTTAAGATGAGGTCATATTAGATGAGGGTGGGCCCTAAATCCAATGATTGGTGTCCTTATAAGGCCACATGAAGACACAGACAGACCTGCAGAGAAAAGAATGTCACTGTGAAAATGGACAAAGAGATTAGACTGATACATCTATTAATACTAGCTTATTAAGTATGAAATGCCTGACAGTTGGTATCTCTGATGTTTTGCTTTGACACTTCTTTTTTTTATTGTGAAGGTACATCCTTGTTTCAAATGCATGTTTTGGCTTGTGATTACCTTTCAAAAAAAATTTTTTTAGAGCAATTTTTGTGAAACCATGCATAAGTCAAAAATTGTGTTATTTTTTAACATGAGTTCCACCATGGAACTAATGTAGCAGAGAGCTTGAAGTATCAACAAAATGTTTGGGAAACATGTAGCTAATGAATGCATAGTATACTGATGGTTTGAGAAGTTCCATTCTGGTGATTTTAATCTTAAAAATGAGCCATGTGGTGACCTGAGACCAAGCTGGTTAAGCTGAAGGCTATAGTGGAAGCGAATCCATCTCAACCTACATGTGAATTAGCCGTAAGGTTTGACGTTACTATTCCAACAATATTGGACCACTTGAAACAAATGGACAAGGTAAAGAAGCTGGATAGATGGGTTCTGCATAAATTAAATGAGCATTAGAAGAAAAATCATCTCAAAACTTGCCTTTCTTTGCTGTCACGACATAAAGCTGAACCATTTCTACACTGTATTGTTACATGTGATGAAAAAGGGGTTCTTGCTGACAATCCCAAGTGTTCAGCACAATGGTTGGATAAAGATGAAATGCCAAAACACAGTCCAAAACCAAATATTCACCAAAAAAAGATAATGGTGTCTGTTTGGTGGTCCAGTGCTAGTATTACCCTCTTAAAGCTTCGTGAAACCTGGTCAATTGATAACAGAGGATGTTTACTGCAACCAGTTGGATGAAACGATGAGGATGCTTGCGATTAAGCAGCCGAGACTGGCCAACAGAGACAGGCCAATTCTCTTGCAAGACCACATGTAGCAAAAACCAATGCTGTTCAAACTACAGAAGCTGGACTCGAAACTCTGTCATCCACTGTATTCACCAGGCCTAGTACCGTAACTACCACTTCTTCCAGGCTTTGGACCACTTCTTGTAAGGAAAAATACTGAATTCTCAACAAGGTATAGAAAACGCCTTTCGAGATTTCATCGCCACTGGCTCTCCAGGCTTCTTTGCTGCTGGCATAAACAAGCTACTGTTAAGAGGGCAGAACTGTGTCAATAGTTTAGGCACATACTTTGATTAACTTACTGCTTGTTTGAGATACAATAAACTAAACTTTGGATTCAAAATTGGACATTTCATGTTTAATGACCTAGTACAACTAAGGAACACCAAGGATTGCTGGCAGCCACCAGAAGCCAGGAGAGGGGCAGATTCTCCCTCAGAACCTCTAGAAGGAACCAATCTTCTGACAACCTGATTTTAGACTTCTAGCCTCCAGAACTATGAGAGAATATTTCTGTTGTTATATGCCGCCAGGTTTGAGGTAATTTGTTATTGCAGGAATGGGGAACTAATACAGCTTCCATCTTCATTAATAGATCCTTTCTGATGAAGATTTTTACCATGTAAATGACTGAGCACAGAACAATGGTCAGATAGTAGTTTTATCGAATGACAGCTGTTCTATCTTTTGCCATAAAAGAATGGAAAAATTAATAATAAGAAGACACTATTTAGTACTAAATTCTCATTGTAATTCCTACAAAGGCTGGAAGTAACATTTTCTGTTTTTCCAGTACATTAAGATTCTGCCCACTGGTAGACTTTCTAGCAATCTCAGTTGCTAGGAGTATCTCATGTTGCCCACATTCAAAAAGAAAAAACAACACGAAACTGGATAGCATGAGGCAAACTGTCAGACAACAGGATTTCTTTCCAATCCTAGTAGAATAAATGAAAATTATCTCTGTGGTGCCCAGGATGTCTGGTTCAGCTCAGTGCAACACTGTAACACTCCAACGGGCTGGCACCTGACGCCCCCAGCTCATGCCTGCCAGGAGTTTGGCCATCGTGTGACAGGAGGGTTAAAGCTCCTGTGGGGTGTGAGAAGGCCACGAACCATTTCTAATACTGTCAACCTCGGCTAAAGGTAAAGATATTATATAGATGAAGATTTCTTCTTCACGAGAAAACAAATGTAACTGCTTTAAAATTTATTTCACCTTTTAGATTAACTAGTCTTGTTCAGCTATATCTGTAATTCAAGGACAGATTTGAAAATCTGCTGCTACTGACAAGTTTTCATACTTTGGGCCGGCCGTACATTAGAGCTGGCCGACAGCACCTGTGGGCTACGCCCGGCCTGCAGCCTGCCTGTGTATGTGACGCGCTGCTGGAGCACAGTCGCACCGCTAGTTCACACGCTGCCTACGGCGGCTTTCGAGCTACAACGGCACAGCTGAATGGCTGGGACAGAGACCAGTAAAGTAACTGCTGACGGGTTCTTTATAGAAAAAGGTGTCTGACCCATGATCTGGAGTGTCTCAAATTCCTAACTATGACTATAAATACTATCACAAAGATATAAAAGCCGGGAATGTTGTTTGAGAAAGCAGTTCTGAAGCAGTCACTGCTCCGACTTGAGGGCCTTGGGAGGAGAGGGCCCTTCAGACGCTCGTAATATGCGTGATGGTTTCTAGATCTTCTCGCCGGCTGTGCCAGTGCCGAGGCACTCTGAACCACCTAACATAAAGCACCATGTCCACAATGGGAGAATGAGCCTCAACAGCCACTATACTTACAGATGTTCTTCAAGCTTCTTTTTTAGAAGAACTGACTAAAAATGAAAAATAAAAATTAGTTATTATCTACCATTTAAACTAATATATTAATTTTTAAAAATTAAGAGTACAATAGTAATTAATGTGGAGTGAGTCCTCAGTAATTTCTTTGTTCAAAGACCTCAAAACACACAATGTATCCCAGTTTAATTCTCTTTAATAAAAGGAGAGGGCAGCTCATAAAGGACAGCTATCAGTATAAAATACCCCCAAACTGGATACCTGAATTCTCTATGTGTAGCCAGGGAAATGACTAAAAAAGTCCCTTAAGTATAGACCTAATATCCCTCGACTCAACAGGCAGGCAGGACTCTAATAACAATAAAACTTTCCTTAAGATACTGTTTAGCTGCCATACTGTTTTCCTTGTATCATGATAGTCTTGGATCAATTCCCATAAATACTTGTGACTCAACCAGTGATTTACAAATATGCACAGGTTGCAAATCATTTGTGTGATGGTATGGGATGTGACGGATGGTATGTGCGCAGAATTTAATATGATGGAGAATGTAGCTTTGACTAGGTATTAAAAACAAAAGGTCTCCTATTAAGCAGAAGATCAAAATTAACCTAAAAATAAACACTGAAGGCATTCTATAAAGGACCACTAAGTTTCATAACTAACACAGGGTACATATTATTAATGAATTTTACCAAACATTTTACTTTGCGATAAACAGTTATATAATTCAGTCAAAATCCAATTAATATAGATTTATTAAACAAATTTTCCAATTAATCAACAGCAGCAATGAGGGGAAAAGAACTTGGAATATTAAGTTCTTGGATTTTCAGTTGCCTTATTTGATAATGATTACCGTAACTGTTTATTCAAGTCTATTCTAACACAGTTTCAAGTTCTCTTAGCTCAGTATGTTAACTACAGGTAGGTCAGTAGGACACAAGGACTTCCATCGCTGTTCCCCCCAAATATACAGAAAGATAACAACCACATAAATTTTCCATTATTACTCATTCCTTCTTCAGTACAGAGGGTAAAATGTAAGTACTTTTTAAAAACCTTAACCTTAATGTTGTACTTATGTTTTGATTAGACTCCAGTAAAATTTTAACTAATATATAATGAAATGATTAAATGAGTGGTTAATATGCCAGGCACTGCACTGAGTCATGTCACGCATGTCTCATGGAAACCTCCTAGCACCGGGGGCTCCATAACTTCACAGCAGCTGCCAGGTGGCAGATCTGAAATTAAAACCCGGGTCTGCCAGACCCCACAGACTATGTATGGTCTTCACTTGCAGGCTTTCTGTGGGGCTGCCTCTCCAAAGTGAAGACTGTTACTACCAAAACCTGTGGCAGGAGGAGGCCAGACTGCGGCAGGAAGCTACAGTCAAAATAATTTGTATAAATGAACTAGTAATGGTGTGGGGCAGAAGTGGGATGGGGAAAAAAAACCCAAGAGCAGATTTCTTTTGGTTTGACTTTTTTACATATTGATATTCTTTAAGTGTCTTAATTGTAAAGGTCATAAATCTATATAAGGCAGGTAATATTGATATTCACTCTGAATAAAATTGCCTTAATTAAAACTTTCAATACCATCAACCGTGATGGCAAATAATGTTTAAATCAAAAAACTGCTCACTATATAAAAATGAAAAGAAAGCCATACTTACAATAGCCTTGAGCAGAAGCCATGCCAAGAGACAGAGAGGACAAGTTAGTATGAAGCAAATACAGCAGCCAAGAGAAGGAATGATTTAGTAATTCATGAACAGAAGTAAAAGATATGCATTTTTTTCAGAAATGTACATTTTTCTTTCTTCTATGGTCTCCTCATCCTGTCTTGTTCTTTGAAGTTTTATATACTGTAGCTAGCTCAAATTATCCATGTGACTGGATATAACAATGCTTTTCTGCTTCCATGCTAAAAACAAATGACATAAAAATAATAATAAAAATGTGCAAACCATCCTACTCTGACTTATGGTCACATGAAAGGACTATGCTTTTGATATCAGACAGGCAGAAATTATGTTGTTCTTCATCAGAAGGGACTGATCCCTTTGGCAGGTTGTTCTATATATTATACATTCCTGAGATCCAACACTGTAGGTTAGTGAAAGAGAAGAGTTAAGACAAAAACATCAAAAAATCTGCTGGGGAAAGAACCACATATCTGTACTGCACTGTTTCTTTCTCCAAACCATTTGGAGGCAGAGCTTCAGCCATCTGAATGTTTTCTACATATGGGAAAGAGATCAGAGAGAATTTCTGCTTAGTTTAGAGTGAGACATCTCATTAGCATCTGGACAGTCAAATTAAGTGGTTAATTTACGCAAATAGTACTTGACAGGGCTGGCATCTCACCTCTCAAAGTTTTCTTTAATATGTCTTCTTGAAGTAATGGCACACAGCATTTTAAATTAGATGTGATTACCACAGTGATACCTAATCAGGTTATGTCAAATTATTTTTTAAAGAATAAATGCTTTTATTTATATTTTAAATAAGTAAGAGAACCAAGCTAATGGAGATTGCTGTAACACTGAAGTTTAGCTGGTGCTGGTATTCGCCATTTTTGCCTCCTACATGCTGCACACCCTTCTCCTCCCTGCCACAATGAATCAACAAAAAGTCTCCTCACTGCTTCTTAGAAACCAGAATAAATTTTACATTCATCTCAGTTTAAGAGACCTAGTGATTTCATTGAAGTAAGAAATGTTACTCCCTTTGGTTCATCTCTAAGGTACATTTAATTAGGCTTAATAATATTTTAATACATTAATGGTGGCTTTGTTTCACCTCTTTGTGGCTTAGCATTTTAGATAAAAACATATTTTAAATTTTAATAAGGACGTAAGGTAGTTTAAATGTTGGTGACAATTTTAGGAACTGGGAATCCACTTGGGAGTTTAACAAGGACTACCAACACATAATGAAGGGATAAACTAAAACCACCAGTCATAGACAGAAGGGCATGCTGCTAATATCAATTAGACGATGTTCAGACAAACTGATTAAATCTGGTTACGGTGAGCTTTTTATATCTCATAGTCTCAGTACATTCTAAGTAATATACTTAACTCCCCTTTTTTGGCTTCTAATCCTCTTATATTAATAAGCCTAGATGGAATCAGCCAAATCCACAGTTTTGAAGTTGATCCCCACAAATGACTCTATCAAAGGAAATAAACAGATTTATACTGAAATGTCAGAGCTTACAGCAATTACACGGGTAATAGGGAAAAAAAAAAAAAAAGAGCTATCTGAAGCAATGACTGGTCACCAAAATTTAGATTTTTTCCCTCTCTTACACTATTTTTTAACACTTTATAAGTCTTAGCTTTGTTGTTTACTGCTCACTAAATGCAAAGGGGTTTGCAAAATACGACTTATTTACACTTTTGCCCGAGATCAACTGGCTGTGAAGGACAGTTAACATGCCGAGGTAAAGACAGTCCTTGGCTCCACACACACTGATCATGTTTCGTGGGAGCAAGCAGTGCCAGCTGTGACAGAGATGCGCAGTGTGTGGAGGGAATGTGAAAAAGGCCAGTGGCGGGTGGATTCAGAAGTTTAGAGATGATGGGATTCTAGGGATGACATTATTTTCTTAAATATCAATTCTACATTAAAAATTTCTAATTGAACATACTAAGTTTCTATTAGCATTTTTTTTTTTGTATCAAAGGGGAAAAACCCTGTATTTTATCTTTGAATACTGAGCTGAACAAATTTAGAAACGCTTCTAATTCCCAGCAGTGGGACCCTGAAAGAGATGATAAAGTACCATCTGGTCCTTGTTATGATGAATGTTAGTAAAAAGGAAAACACTGTTTCTTTTCTATAACCAATATACTGCCAAATTATTTTGATAAAGACCATCATATAAAAAATAAAAGCTATATCTTTTCTCAACATTGTGCAACTACTGGACCATGGTGGGTGCATATTAAAACTTACATCTTCTGCTTTCGAGCCTTGATCCTGTAAAGACTTTTGCAGTTCCTCAACTTGTGACTGTGCTTCCAGAAGTCTTTGATTCACCAGCCTAGAAATCAAATGTACGTTAATTTTGCAAGTACTGACTTACTTATGCCTTTTTTCCTTAGGTTACCATATTGGTTGGAAAGTATAATTAGGAAAATAAAGTCTCATGTATGGTAGTAGTATAGTAGTTGCCTCATGTCATGAATAGTAGCTGACTTTTCCGGTTGCTTTTTATATTGTCTGAAATATCTAATGATGATTTCTAATGTAGTACTTGGGTGGACAAATATTTTGAAACCGATGCACGTATGCATATCTATGCATCTGAAATTTACTTCCGTATGTGTTGGTGTAGTCCACGTATCAGGCACTTTGCTCAGTACCAGTATTAAAAAATCCTGTACTCAAGGAATTTACACTCTAGTGCAGAAGTAAAAATGCAACCAAGTAAGCAAATAAAATACAATGAGATAACAACTTCAAGACAGCGCACAGAGGCATACAAAAGAAATGGTAATCTACCAAAGCAGCAAGGACTCTGGAGGAGCTGAGACAGACCTGATGTGAATTGAGACTAGAACAATGAATAAAATACTCACTCAGTTAAGGGTGGGAAGGGGTTTCAAGAAAGAGGTGTGTCTAGAGTACACAGGAAAATGAGAGGGTACAGTGAGTTCAGGAATGGTATGGCTGACAAATAAGTTACAAGCGGAAAAACAGCTGGAAAGAAAACTAGAGGAGAAAAGGAGCAGCTCGGGCTTAACGTGGTATGGAATTAAAATTATCTGAGATTATCAACAAACTTCAAATCTGACTGAAAACTGGAACAACCCAGGCAATCTACGTTTTTATTTTTTGAGACAGAATCTTGCTCTGTCATCCTGGCTAGAGTGTCGTTGTGTCAGCCTACCTCACGGCAGCCTCAAACTCCTGGGCTCAGGTGATCCTCCTGTCTTGGCCTTCTGGAGTACTAGGATTACAAGTGTGAGTGAGCCACCGTGCCCAGCCTAACCCAGGCAATCTTTACTAATGCTGATTCCAGGGCCGGAACTTCATAAGTTCTCTAGGTTATTATGATGTAACATTTAGCAGACCAGTTTGGCTCCCTAGGTCTTGGGCGATACCAAAGGGTTGCAAGAAGTGGAAAATATGATCAAACAGTAATTTAGAAAGATCACAATGGTTTTGGAGAGGAAGATGCTATTGAAAAAGTCAGACACAGATCGGGCATGAAGACTGAGAGGAGACTATTACAATTATTACCAAATATGCCTGAAATAGGAGGAGACAGAGGAGGAAATGTTTGAGAAAAGGCAAAAGAATACAAGGAATCAAAAATATTAGCACTGAATAGCAGTAAATAACACTTAGAAGTTTGGTATTCACCAAGAAAGGAAAGACAGGAGGAACAGGTTGAGAAAGCAATGTAAATTATCTGATTTTGTTTTTGTTGAAAATGAAGTGCCTGGAAATGTACACTAACAGCTAGAGATCTGAACCTGAAGCACAGGGTGAAATCTGAGTTGAACATGCAGATTTAGGAGCCACTTGGAGTTAACTGAAGCCAGGAACATAAATGATATTATCTGAAAAGAAAGCAGAGTGTAGAAGACCAACAAGGATGGCCCACAGCAGACCCATCCAGGGGCAGGAAGGTAAGCTCAGCCTGGAGAATAGCCAGGGTATTCGGGGCATAAGAGAGAGGGCTACTGAAATAAAGAAAAAATGTAAAGGAGGAATTTAGCAGCAAAACTGAATATAGTAGAGAGATGATGAGGAAGGAAAGTCTTAAAGGCTTCCCTGGATTGGCCATTTGAGAGATGACTGGTTATTTTAGTAAGAAATATTTTAGTGAAATGGTCATTGTAAAGCCAGATTGCCCCAAATTAAGGACAAAACAGCAATAAGTATTTAGAATCCAAATAGCCAAAATGTTCAATAAGAATTTTTTTTTACTTAATTTGCAAGAAATTATAAGCCACAGAGAATGACAGTAAAATTTAATCAATCTGTATTGTTTCACATTAAGGAATACAAAATGTGAATGTTTTTTAAGTAGTAAAAGAATAAATTATCTGAAAATCCACATTCAATATTGGGACACTGTAGTTTTTTTTTTTTTTTTTTTGAGACAGAGTCTCGCTTTGTTGCCTAGGCTAGAGTGAGTGCCATGGCGTCAGCCTAGCTCACAGCAACCTCAAACTCCTGGGCTCAAGTGATCCTTCTGTCTCAGCCTCCCAAGTAGCTGGGACTACAGGCATGAGCCACCATACCCGGCTAATTTTTTCTATATATATTAGTTGGCCAATTAGTTTCTTTCTATTTATAGTAGAGACGGGGTCTCGCTCTTGCTCAGGCTGGTTTCGAACTCCCGACCTCGAGCAATCCACCCGCCTCGGCCTCCCAGAGAGCTAGGATTACAGGCGTGAGCCACCGCGCCCGGCCAAGGGACACTAGTTTTGTTCAATCGTTTTCCAAAAGCAATATGGAAACACGTATAAATCTACAAGACTGTTTTTCAACCATGCATTTTAGTTGTTTCTGAGATTATCACCAACATCGTAAGCCTACTAGATGAAAGTATAATCCCAGTCTGTATCAGGATGTTCCTTGGAGGGGTTTGAAAACAATTTAAATGCCTTGCGATAGGGAATGGATGAGCAAGTAAACAGTAATGCAACTGTTATAGTGCGAAGTGTGTAAGCAACACAAATATAAATAAATATACATTAAAGAAGTTCATCTACAAAATAAATGAGCGTTATAATGCCTCTCTCATGGAGTTGTTTAGAGGATTACGTGAGATAATATATGAATGCCTGCACACAGCAGGTATTCTGTAAATATGGAATGTCTCTACTTTCTTTCTCCCCCTTCAGAGAGTTAGTTAACATCTTAATCAAAGTCTAATTACTGAAGACATATTGTTGTCAAGGAGGTGAAGGGCAGAGTGAACTTGCGATCACAATGCAAGTGAGATCACGGATCCCTGCAAAAAGCTCCTTGGACAATTCTGATATGGCTCCATCCTCAGCCCTCAGCCCTCTCCTAATATTGTCTGAGGGTCAGCAGGTATTATAGACATTTTAAAAATGCTAACTCACTGGGAAAACTAACTGCAAGGGACTTTGGAGGTCTACTGCAAACCTTGCCTTCTAACAGATGATATATGGGTGGTGAGCAAGTTGTATTTAAGACAACAGAGTTTAAGACTCAGTGGGACTAGAACTCAGGTTTCCTGGTATCCAGTCCAGTGCTGTAAACTAGTAAGTGATTAAGTTGGAGACAAGGTAATGTAAATACTTATAAAACTCAGTAAGAATAAACAGGACAATTCACATAAGAGAAAAAGCATCCTGTGAGAGAAAGACAGAAAAACGAATAAATGTTTTGCAAACATGGTATAAGATAAATTGGCAAGAAAGAGGGTACTGGTTAGTCACAGAGGCTTTAGAGCCAAGCAGCCTAGGTAAGACAGGCCAGGCACGGTGGGTCACACCTGTAATCCTAGCACTTTGGAAGGCTGAAGCAGGAGGATCCCTTGAGGCCAGGAGTTTAAGACCAGCCTGGGAAACATAGTGAGACCCCATTTCTACAAAAAATAAAAAAATCAGCCTGTGTGGTAGTGCAAGCCTATAGGCCCAGCTATTGGGAGGCTGAGACAGGAGAATCACTTGTGCCCAGGAGTTTCAGGTTACAGTGAGCTATGATGACTCCCACTGTACTCTAGTTCAGGTAACAGAGTGACCCTGTCTCAAAAAAAAAAAAAAAAAAAGATTAGACAACTTATTTAAAACACTTAGCACAATGTTTGGAACAAACAGGTGCTTAAAAAATATTGCTATTATTATTACTTTTGTTATAGATCATAGGTGGCCATAATTTAAAAATAAGTTATCATCAGTGTTGCAATTTAAGAAACAATCACAACACTTAGTTGTAAACAGCTATAAATAACACAGGCACTTGGGACGTAATTAGTCGTCTACACACATGGATACTGTATGAATGATGATAGCTGTCCCGTCTCTGATAAAAAAAAAAAAAAGAGAGCAGTAACTGCAAAGCCTGCGAGAAACAATGCACAAGCATTATCAGGAAAGTTGTGGCTGACTTTTCATTAAAAAACTTAGGGTAGGAAGAGACTTTCCTGACTAAAATGGTTTAAATAAACCCCAGAGGCAGAAGACTGATGAGGCAAATACAAGACACTTCCGACACAGCTACTCACGGCTCAGCTGCTTCCTTCCTGCAAGGTCCTCCCCCTCTTCTCCATTTCCCACTCTCAAGCACTCTAAAACATCACTCATTATCTGTGCTCCTGAAAGTTGATGTAAAATTCTCCTTCTGTTTATGCTTACTGGTGCTCTTGTAATCACCCTAGTATTTCCACTGACTTATGCTGTTTGCCGATTCTACCTCAGCAGCTTCAAAACCTAAAGCCATAGGAGGAAGGGTAGGATGTTTAAAACTGTCAGAGCCATTTAGACTAGGAATGCCAAATTAATCAGGCATAATAAACAAAACTTCTGTAAATACCAGGCAAGCTATGACGCTATCAATAAAAATGTCAAATCTCTCAAAAAATGACAGAATATCACAGAAATAAAAAAACCCACTATATGTCTGTTATTTAAGAAACATTTCCAAAAGGCAAAAAAGAAGCAAAAGACAGTCACAACAACATATAAATGTAACCCTCATCAGAGTAAATTACTGATTTAAAAGGTAACTAACTTTGAATGGCTCTATAACACCATACACTGAAAAATTATAAGCAGAAAAGCAATTTTCTTGTTAAATCTGTAAATTTTAAATTCTCAAAATAACTGAACTGTTCTTAAGGTCACTGATTTCCTTTTAGGGTCAAAATCAATAACAGATCAGGAAAAAGGCTTTGTCAGTTCAGTTATGATGGATCCCATCGCTTTCCCCACACCAGCGGACCCTTGGAAACCACTGGCTGGCGAACACAGGGCAAACTTAACCAACCTAACAGCGATTAAGAATTGAAATTGTGAACGACTGTGACTTAACGGTCAGATTTTTTTTAATCCTCTTGCTTTAATTAATCATTAGAAAGGGTAAACGGTAGAACTTTGACATCATTTTGCTCGAAGAAAGAATGGTTAATGTCATCCATAAAGAGGCACAACATTTCTTGGCAAGTTGGCCCAGAAGTGGAGGAATGGATTAAAGTTCTCTTAAGAGGAAAGAGCCAGGCATGGTGGCATGGTGGCTCAAGCCTGTCATCTTAGCTTCTTGGGGGGACGACTTGAGGCCTGGTGTTTGAGACCAGCCTGGGCAATAGAGCAAGAGCCCATTTCAAACTACAAGTCAAATCTTTGTTAAAGGGAAGCAAAATCAAGACAAATAGGGAAAACTTGTGCCACCTATATGTACTCTACCTATTTTCCGTCTCCAGTTCATTCTTGCGTAGGTTTGCATCATCTAGAAGGCTCTGCAACAAGGCAATTCTTTCATTGTCTGAACCCTCCTGGTTAATTTTTAACATCCTGTTCTCATGCTGAAGACGAATAAGTTTCTCCCTGAATGAGCAAAATAAAAACTGATTATCTGGCACATCAATGCTATATAGGGTCAAAATCCAACTAAACACAGTTACAGATTTAACACACAGAATAGAAGTAAAAACCAAAGTACCTGAAACTAATTTAGTTTCTATTATAACTGACCAAGACATTATATTTCCTGTATTAAGTACTTTCTTTTAAGAATGACTAATCTGAAGATAATAGAGTCTCTAAATATCATGGTTTGTAATAAATGAGATTTTAAAATCTTATTTTCCTTTCTGATTTACATATTTAAGGTATGAATGCATTCATTCATTTGTTCTTTGGTTCTCACCAGGAAGCATGATCTCTAATGCTATGCTCTTAAATTACCAATCGTTTGGTGGCAAGATATACCCAATGAGGATCGCCTTCAAGATGTACGGTCCATCCATTTCCACAGACGCATAAAATTGTACTCTTCTAACAAGCCAGATTATTAGAATCAGGTTATTGGACTGTTTCGGGCTCTTTGTATTATGCTGAAAAGCTTACATTGAGGGACGTTAAAAGCAACAGCCGTACAGAACTTGCCACCACATTTACTGTAGGGATGATGTAATTGAATAGCAATTCAATTGAATATCAATTATGAAGATAAAGTTGTAGAAGATACAGTTCATTCTTTACTTTTACACAGGGTCATCTTTAGAGAGCCCCATGAAGACAGTACTATCGGATTCGAGATACTACAAAAAGCTGCGTTTCTCATGGAAAAAGAAACACTAAATCAGGCCGGGCGCGTTGGCTCACGCCTATAATCCTAGCTCTCTGGGAGGCCGAGGCGGGCAGATTGCTCGAGGTCAGGAGTTCGAAACCAGCCTGAGCAAGCGCGAGACCCCCGTCTCTATTATAAATAGAAAGAAATTAATTGGCCAACTAAGATATATAGAAAAAATTAGCCGGGCATGGTGGCGCATGCCTGTAGTCCCAGTTACTGGGGAGGCTGAGGCAGAAGGATTGCTTGAGCCCAGGAGTTGGAGGCTGCTGTGAGCTAGGCTGACAACACGGCACTCACTCTAGCCTGGGCAACAAAGTGAGACTCTGTCTCAAAAAAAAAAAAAAAAGAAACACTAAATCAAAATAATAAACAAAAACACACACAAAAAATTGTGCTCTTATTTTGTAAATATCATAAATCTTATAAAGTATTTTTACTTTTGTTACTGAGAAGATGAGAGTCAAATCTGTGACCAAATTCAAGCAACTATATAGGACTTGGTATATTTTGTATTTGAGCAACACTGACTTCATATTTTTCAATTACAAAGTAAACACAATCATCATACAAGAAAAAACACAAATGAAAATACAAACCCTCCACAACTCTATGGTGCAAAATGACTGTTGCTGAAACACAGCCTTCCAATTCTATGCAGAGATACACACATGCACTTTTACAAAATGAGACCACACAGTACATGTTACATTGGTACCTGCTATTTACAGGTATTAAAATTTCACAATTATTTTATATCATTAAATATTATACTTTAATATTTTAAATGACATGGTGTTGAAATATATAAATGTATCACTTCTTTAATCAATGCCCAATTATTGGGCATTTAGATTGTTACCAATTTTGAGCTTTAACAAGTTAATAATGATCAGCTTTGTAAATGTACCTTTTCAGACATCCTTGGTTATTTCCTTAGGATTAATTCCCAAAAAAGTAATTCTGGGGTCAAAAGACAGGTGCAGTTTTAGACAACAAATTCTGCTCAAAAGAAAAGCTGTACTACTTTAATCTTCTACCCCTAGTTGATGAGATTTCCAATTTCTCCATACCCTTAACATTAATGAAAAGTATCAAATATTAAGCCACCGTCTATGACATATGTTATAAAATTTTCATTCCTGTTTTATCATTTCATTTTCTTGATGGCTATTCTGGGCACAGAGCATATTTTAATTTGTGTATACACATACTTAGAAAAGCCGTATTTGTTGAATCTTTTTTTTTTTTTCTGAGACAGAGTCTCACTCTGTTGCCCAGGCTAGAGTGCCATGGCATCAGCCTCGCTCACAGCAACCTCAAACTCCTGGACTCGAGCAATCCTGCTGCCTCAGCCTCTGGAGGAGCTGGTACTATAGGCATGTGCCACCATGCCAAGCCTATATTTGTTGACTCTGTTTGTTCTTTGTCTAGAAAGCCAACTGCATTACCAATAAGCTTCCTTAACAATTATGGCATTTTTGGACATAACCATTTATTTATAAATATTCATAAATATTATGTATTCATTCAACTAATTTTATTAGTTCAATCATAAAGTAGCATATCAGTTGGTAGAAAAGTAATAGACATACAAGATGCCCCCAGACTTGGTACTGCATTACAAACAACAGTAAATTGTCTTCATTTATTCAACAGTATTTTAAAGCTTATTTCAACTTTTAGAGTTGACAAGTATACAGCACATGATTAGAAGTAAAAAAAAATAAAAATTAAAAAAATTAAAAAAAATAGAGTTGACAAGTAAAACTCTTACACCACCATTATTTCATTTAATACCCCAAGTATGTTGTACAGAATCAAGGCCAGTGTACATTTTCAAAAGGGGCAAATAGGCCCAGGAAAGGAAACGGCAATACTCAGGGTTGGTCACGCTCCTTCCATTGGACACCTGGTGCCTCCCCTGCTTATTTTTAATTCCTATACATAAAGCTAGGTATGTATTGAAATAAATGGAATTTTAGAAATGTGATGACTAATAAAAATATGTGGTAATTATTGAGGGAAGAGTAGTTAGAGATAGGGAGAGATTTCCTCCTATCTGTAACTTTCTATCTTTCCCAGGCCATTTTATGGGGTTAGTAGAAACATCTCAATAACAGTTTTGCAGCCTGTTAGCTAAAAGCACAGCCATTGTCTATGGGCCAAGTGTTTTTTTTAACCACTAAATGTCTGCTAAGCATACTCAAGCTCAGGATGCATTAGCTTGCTCTGTATGTGTGAAAGATTGGCCTGTTGAAGCAAGAAAATCAATCCTGGGCCAACTGAAGAAAGCTGCTAGTAAGTTGAACATGAAAATTCAACATTGAGTTCATGTTGAAAGTGTGAGTAATAGAGAATAAGGAACTAACCCTCTTAATGTTGCAGAGGAGTAAGTGTTTTCTAGGAATACTGTCCAGTGTGACTATGTACGTCATGATCTCCTTACCTGATTTCGGGTGTAGTAATCTCTGCTGCCAGACTGTCTGAAGACTCCTGACTTCCCAGAGGTATTAACCCTATAAATATATAAACATGAATACAAGGTTAACAGAAAGCACAATTACTTCCGTTAGTTAAGTTACACTAACCCTACTCTGAGTATTAATTTTAACAGCTAAAATCTTTGCTTTTCTCAAGTAAAAGACCATGTCACAGTAGTCTTACAATATTATTACCTGTATTATTTTATCATTTTAATTATTTTTAAGTATAGCATTAAGAGTAGCATTAAGTACATTCACAACGTTGTGTGACCATCACCACTATCTATTTTCTTTTTTTTTTTTTCTTTTTTCAAAAGCCAGTCATATTTAGCAGTGGGGGGTTGAATACCAACTTTAGTGACACTAATGTTAATAAGTTCTGATAACCCACTACCATCGGACCAGCCGACCACTATCTATTTTCAAAACATTTTCATCATCCAAATCAGGAATGCTGTAACCATTAAGTAGCAATTCCCATTTCTCCTTCCCCTAGCCCTCATTAACCATTATTCCACTTCCTGTCCGTCTCAATGATTGGCCTATTCTAGATACTTCATATAAGTGGAATCATACAATATCTGTTATTTGTGTCTGGCTTACTTCACTCAATATGATGTTTTAAAAATTCATCCATATTGTAGCATTTATCAGAATTTTATTCTTTCCTATGGCTAAATAATAATCCATGGCACGTACATATTCTATTTTGTTTATCTATTTATCTGCTGATGGACACTTGGGTTGTTTCCATCTGTTGCCTATTGTGAACATATGCCTGCTATGAACATCTGCGGACAACTATCTGGCGGAATCTCTGCTTTCAATTCTTTTGGGTATAGACTTAGGAACAAAGTTGCTGGATCATATGGTATTTCTGTTTAACTTTTTGAAGAGCCATCAAACTGTTTTCCACAGTGGCTGTCCCATTTTACATTCCTACCAGCAATGCACAAGGGTTCCAATTTCTCCACATTCTCACCAACACTTATTTTCCTTTTGTGTGTGTGTGTGTTTAATAGCTATCCTAATTGGTGTGAAGTGGTATCTCATTGTGGTTTTGGTTTTCATTTTTTTTTTTTTTTCCAGACTTTGATTTTAGGGTATCATTTTTTTTTTCTTTTTTCTGAGACAGAGTCTCACTCTGTTGCCCAGGCTAGAGTGCAGTGGTGTCAGCCTAGCTCACAGCAACCTCAAACCCCTGGGCTCAAGCGATCCTCCTGCCTCAGACTCCCAAGTAGCTGGAACTACAGGCGCTGGCCACTACGCCTGGCTAACTTTTCTACTTTTAGCAGAGACGGGGTCTCACTCTTGTTCAGGCTAGATTTTCATTTTTTAATGACTAATGATGTTGAGCACATTTTCATGTGCTTATTGGCCATCTGTATATCTTCTTTGGAGAAATGTCTATTCAAGTACTTAGCCCAGGTGTGAATTGGGTGGTAGTGTGGGTTTTTTGTTTTGTTTTTTGCTGCTGTTGTTGAGTTGTAGAAACTCTTTATGCATTCTGGATAGTAATCCCTTATCAGAGTTATGATCTGCAAATATTTTCTCCCATTTTGTGGATCATCTTCACTCTGATAGTGTCCTTTGATGCACAAAAGGTTTAATTTTGATGAAGTTCAATTTATCTATTTTTCTTTGTTGTTGCTTGTGCTTTTGGTATCAATTCCAGGAAATCACTGCCAAATCCAATGTCATGAAGATTTTATTCCATGTTTTCTTCTAAAAGTTTTATAGTTTTAGTTCTTATGTTTAGGTACCAAACTTCATTCTTCAGTATGGGGACAAGCAAAATATGCAATCTCTTTCTTTTTTCTCTCTTTCTTCTTTCTTTCTTTTTTTTTTTTCGGTCTGATTGTTCTGGCTAGAACCTCCAGGACCTATGTTGAACAGAAGTGGTGATGGTGGGCCAGGTAAAGCGGCTCACATCTGCAATCCCAACACTTTGGGGGGGCTGAGGGGAGAGTATCACTCGAGGCCAGGAGTTTGAGACTAGCCTCGGCAACATAGTCACCCTGTCTCTACAAAAACTAAAAAATTAGCTAGATGTGGTGTGTGTGCCTATTCTCCTACTTACTTGGGAGGCTGAGGCAGGAGGATCTCTTGAGCCCAGGAATTTGAGATTATAGTGAGCTATGATCGGGCTACTGCACTCCAGCCTGGGTGACAGAGCAAGACCCTGTCTCCAAAGAGAAAAAAAATTTTTAAATACAAAAATTGAAGTGGTAACAGTGGGTATCTTTGTCTTATTCCTGATTTAGAGGAAAAGCTTTCAGTCTTTCATCACTGAGTGTGATGTCAACTGTGGGTTTTCAAATATGGTTTTTATCATGTAGAGGAAAGTCTTCTTCTCTTTTTAGTTTATTCAGTTTTTAAAATCATGAATGGGTATTAGACGTTACCAACGCCTTTTCTGCATCAACTGAGATGATCATGTGGTGTATTACTACATTGATCTCTATATCTATACTTATGCAAATCCCATGCTGCATTGATTAAAGCAGTTTTATAATAAATTTTGAAATCAGAATATGTAAGTTCTCCAATCTCTTTTTCCAAGATTTTTGGGTTATTTTGGCTCCTTTGCATTTTCGTACAAATTTCAGGGTCAGTTTGTCAATTTCTTCAAAAAACTCTGCTGAGATTTTGACTGGGATTACATTGAATCTTTAGACCAACAAGAACTGTGTAATCTTAACTTCACTGAATCTTCCAATACCTGAATATGGAATGTTTCTTCATTTATTTAGATCTCATTTTAACTCTTCCCAGCAATGTTTTATAGTTTGCAGTGTATGTCTTATATTTCTTTGTTACTTATTCCTAAGCATTTTATTCTTTCTGATGCTATTGCAATTTCATTTTCAGATTGTTCGCTGGTAGTGTAAGAAATATAATTGGCATTTGTATACTGACCTTGTACCTTAAGACCTTGCTGAACTCATTTATTAGATCTATGATTTATTATATCCTCCCTTCTAATCTTGGATGCTTTTTATTCCTTTTTCTTTCCTGACTGCACAGGCTAGAAATCTCTGATACCATGTTGAACAGATGAGGCAAAAGTGAACATCCTTGCCTCATTTCTGATCTTAGGGGAAAAGCAGTCAGTATTTCATTATTAAGTATAAGGTCAGCTGAGGTTTTTCATAGATATTCTTTAAAGGGTTAAGGAAGTTTCTTTCTATTCCTAGTTTGCCGAGAGAGAGTTTATCAAGAATGGTGTTACCTACTGTTACCTACTTTTTAAATGTAATGGTATAACATACATCACTCCATGTCAGGCATATACAAGATACACCTCATTCTTTTTAAACTATGGTATATGGTTGAATAAAGAATGCCATTTCTGTACTGCTGAACTTTGAGTTGTTTCTAAATTTTACTATTAGAAACAATGCTTCAATTAATTAGAGTAAATTTCTAGAGCAAAATTGCTAGGTGAAAGGATATTTACATGAAGAAGGTTAATTTTCTGCTGCTCATCTTCGGAATATCTGACACAGAGTAATTTCTCACAGTTCGGAAGCCTGGGAAGTCCAGGGTCGAGGGGACACATTTTCTGCTGCTCATCTTCAGGATACCTGACATGAGCAACTTCTCACAGTCCTGAAGCCTGGGAAGTCCAGGGTCAAGGGGACACATGTGGTGAGAGCCTGCTTGCTGATGGGGACTCTCTGCAGAGCCCCAAGGCCGTGCACGGTAAAAAAGGGCTGAGCATGCCAGCTCCGGTCTCTATTCCTTTTCTTATAAAGCTACCAAACCCACTCCCAGGGTAACCCATTAACCCATGAGTGGATCAATCCATTCATGAGGGAAGAGCCCTCATGATCCAGTCATCTCTTAAATGCCCCACCTCTCAATACTGCCACACTGGGGATTAAGTTTCAACATGAGTTTCAGAGCCAGGCATAAAGGTGCCCACCTGAAATCCCAGCCCCTGGGGAGGCTGAGGCAGGAGGATCCCCTGAGCCCAGGAGGTTGAGACCACCTGGGCACATAGTGAGACCCCATTTCAAAACAAAAACAAAACAACATGAGTTTCAGAAAGACCATTCAAACCATAGCAGAAAGTTAAACATATAGGCGTATGGGTAGCAAAGAAATACATTTGAGAGTTTACATGAGATGTCCTATCTTTTCTTGATAAGAACTGAGAATAAAAGGGTTAAGGTTCAGGTGAGATTCTTAAAATTTTGTAAAAACTCATGTGGAGATGCTTAGAGATACATGAAAGAACTGCCAGGCAGCAATGAGAATCCAGTTATGATTAGAAGTACATTTTTGGTGAAAACAAGAAAGATAATTTTCTTTAGCTGGCCTTGGTCATTTGGAAAAGAAAAACAACTTCGGGATATCTGAATTAGGGTTTGATGAGCTTGGTCTAGGAACAGGTCAAGAGGATGGAGGAGGAGAGGGGCGGTGAGAATGAAGTGAAAATGGGTGATCTGGAGGCTAGACGGACTACAGGATGAGGCCAGGAGAGGGCTGGTTAACAGAGACGGCAGAGAAGGGGTCAGGAGGTAAAATGAAATAGGTAAGCATGTCAGTTAGAAGGAACGAGAAGGGACAAAAAGGAGGTTGTAGCCAGAGAAAAAAAAATTCCGGTTTCAGGTAATGGAAAAGCCAAGGGCCGGTTATCAGTGTGGGAGTGAACAAACCGTGAAGCTGCGCGAGCCAGCAGCCCACTGCCCCAGAGCGGGAGAGGATGAGCCCTGCGCTAGGCATGTTCCTTTCATGTGAGAAAGAGCAGTTTTCTACTTGGGATATAAGTCTCTTAATGGACTTACCCCAATTTCCTCAAATGAAAAAAATCACTGATTTAGAAGGTTTGATATAATTTTAACGAGGTCATGAAAAACCTTTTAGGTTAACAGAGATGATTTAATAAATGTTTATGCTTTTGACCTAATAAAATGCAAATGTTTAAAAATTTTTTTTAAAAGTAGGCAAGTAAATCCAGTCCCACAACTACAGCCTATTTGCCATAAAATCTGGGTAATAGTTTAAAATTTTATATCAGTTTTACTGCTTCGCCAGCAAGTTTTTATTTTCATCTGTTGGGAGTGAACCTAATATTTTTACTGATACCATTAGAAGTAAATCATCTTGTTTGGGCTACCAACATGTTTTTACCTTGAGTTGTGAGCTGCCCTTCTTGAGCCTGTACACAACGAAGCTCTTCTATGGTTTCCTTCAAAGAATCCCTTTCTGTTCTTAACCTCTTAAGGAACATAAAAACAAGGAAGGGTTAGCTTCAAGTTTTATGAATTTATTCATCAGTGGTCTTTACCTCACCTAAAAGAATGATAAACAATAGTGAACATGAACATGTTTTATCTTTTGACCTTTTATGGAAAGAACATGGAAAAAATTAAAACAATTTTTTTTCCATTTAGCAATACTGAATGTCTAGTACGTGCAAGGCAATATGCTATCCACAGTTAAATATAAGAATCAGAACTGTCTGACTTGATCCTTAACAATAAGTAATTTCTTAGCATTCTTTTCATTAAACATAAAAGATTAAAGACATTAAATAATGATAAAGTAAAAATATTTTTAAAAGATTTGTAATATCTGAACAACAGAGTCCTCTATATTAAACATACAGAAAACAGAAAAGCTACATAAATTTATAGAAAGTCATGAGCAGAACAAAGTAAAAGAGGAAACAGTGGTAGAAATGATAAATATATATAAGAGAAATTAGAATGGAAGCAAAAATATTCTTTTATCTTTTATTTTACATCTATTTCTGAAACAAATGACAATCTTTTAAAATTTAAAAATAAATAGAATCTCTAATTTTTCAGTTCATAAACAGAAGTGATGAATGTAGTAAAAATGTGAATATCATTGCCTTAATTTTAGCAGTGCTAAAAACCAAAATGCCTACATATACTCACATCCTTTTCTTTTTGAAGACTGTCAACTTTTTCTTTTAGCCGCTTATATTCAAAATCTAATTTATCTGCTTTCTTTGATTCTTCAGATAATCTATTTTGCAGTTCTACTACCTGATACAGAAAGATACCATTACTTTTCATAATTTGAAACATCAGAAATTATCATGATTTTCTTCTATAGTTCTATGAAAACCCCCTCCCAGAAATACTCAAATAAATGCATATGGGCTGGGTACAGTGGCTCACACCTGTAATCCTAGAACTCTCAGAGACTGAGGTGGGAGGATCGCTTAACCTCTGGAGTTTGAGACCAGCCTGAGCAAGAGTGAGACCTCATCTTTACAAAAATAGAAAAATTAGCTGGGTGTGGTGGCACATGCCTGTAGTCCCAGCTACTCCAGAGGCTGAGGCAGGATTGCCAGATTGAGCCCAGGGGTTTGAGGTTGCAGTGAGCTATGAAGATGTCACTGCTCTGTAGCCCAAGTGACAGAGGGAGACTGTCTCAAAAAAACAAAACAACAAAAAAAGACAACCAACCAACCAACCAACCAAACAAAAAACCCCAAACCCAAACAACAACAACAACAACAACAAAAAACCCAACAACGACAAAAACATATGATCCAGCAAACTAACACAATGGAGAGAACTAGGAACAAAAATATGCCCAGATACTGTGCATTCCCAAACCAGAACTATCCAGAGTAACAATGTTCACAATGACAAAAGAATCTCTAGGACTTTCATTTCCAGCAATACAGATAACTGGGTAGTCTGAAACCATTTTTTGTATAAAACAAAAGAAATGCTAGGGAGGAGGGGAAATCCAATTGCATAGCTAAGCTTGCAAGGAAGTGAGGGAAATCCTCAGAGGCTAAAGCAGGAACGGGTCGAAGCTCTGGGAACAGTGAGGGGCTGACTGCCAATACCATGAACACAGAGCTTTAAGTTTGACGAGAGACAGGTAGTGGTTAAACTGCCTCAGACTTTAAAGGTGGCAAGTCAGTCAACAGGTGGGTTAAGAAAAAAAATCCATCAAAGCTGGAAAAGTAAACTGAGTGCTTTGGGTTTAGAAATGTATAAACAAATTGTCTAGAGAGGCAAACCTGAATCCATGCCCCCAGGATTCCCAAAGATAAAGATGAGGTAATAAGAGAACAAAATCCAAAATTACAAACGCCAAAGAACTATGCCACAATGAACAAGAGTCAATGGAACATTAACAGCAATAACAACAACAAAACAGATCTTCAAGGATTTCAGATTAGAATTATATACAAAATATACATACTAGGTGTAATGCTTAAAAAACTAAAGAGGAAATCTAAATTATAACAGAGTAAAAAGACCATAAAAAATGATCAGAGGGGTGTGAAAATGCATACAAAGAGAACTTATAAAAAGAAAAAATATTATCATTAAAAAACAAAGCACATTAAGCAACAGATCAGAGACAGGTAGAAGGAATTAGTGTATTATGTAGTTTCACTACAATATTTGTAGGTATAAATATCGTTCAAATTCTGATATCCTTCATCAGTTCTGAAAAGTGTTCAGCCATCTTTTCCTTCATATAATATCTTTCTCCAGTACTTTCTGTTCTCTCCTCTAGAACACTAGATAGATTATGTATCATTTTATACTTCACATCTTTTAATATTACTTATAGTTTCTTTGGGCTATATATTTCTGAGTAATTTCTCAGTCTATATTCAAGTTCATTAATTCTTTCAACTTTGTTGTACATTTGAAAATTTCATAATAAAGTGTTGGGAAAAGATGTATCCACCAAAAAAATCCCCCAAACCTGCAGCCATTCATGGTATACAGGGCTGTTCTACTAAAACTTCAAGGCATATTAGCTGGGCGTGGTGGCATGTGCCTGCAGTCCCAGCTACTTGGGAGGCTGAGGCAGGAGGATCGCTTGAGCCCAGGAGTTGGAGGCTGAGGTAAGCTATGATGATGCCATTGTACTCTACCCTGGTCAGTAGAGTGAGACTTTGCCTCAGTCAATCAATCAATAAAAACTTTAAGGAATAGAAAATTCCAGTTTTATACAAATTCTGTGAATGATAAAAAAAAGAGGCCACTCTCCAACTCATTTTATTAAGCTAATATAAGTCCAATACCAAAACCAGATAAGGAAAACCAGTAAGGAAAGTATGAGAGAGAAAATTTCAAATGACTCATACAGGGAAAACATTTTAATTAAAATGAAAAAAGCAAATCTAACAACATGATGACAATAAATAAATCCACCATGACCAAGCTAAGTTTCTCTCAAGAATGCAAGGATGGTTTGAACTTAAATCCATTAATATAATTCACCACATTAATACAAAGGAGAAGAACCATAAGCCTCTCTCATTAGACATAGGAAAAGTAGTTGATTAAATCCAGTGTCTATTTGGGATAGAAAGCCTGAGCAAATTAGGAATACAATGGAATTTCCTCATCCTAATAAAAGGTGGCTTTAAGAACCTATAGTGATCCTTATAATATATTGGTAGAACATTTAAAACGCTCTGTACATAATCAACAATAAGAAATGGTTTCCCACTATTATTATTTCCACTTAAAATTGTATTAAAGGCAGATGTGGTGATTAAGAAGAAAAAAAGAGTATAGAGTAGAAAGAAACAATACTGCTTTTGTTTACTATATCACTTCTGACAAGAGAATCTACAGACATTATCAGAAGTAACATGAGAATTTGGCAAGGTTATAGTATCAACCTATAACAAACTAAAAATGATATCTTTCTTTTTATCTAACTGCATTAACAAAAAAACCAACCAAAACAAAGTACTTAAGAATAAATATAACGAAATATGCAAATGAGCTTTAGAAGAACATTATCAAACTTAACTGAAAGACATGGAAGACCTAAATAAATAGAAAGATATCATGTTCACAGATAGGAACAACTCTCCCAAAACTGATCAACAGATTCAAGGTAATTCTAATTCCCAAAGGTATGGGGTTTAAAGGGAAAGAAAAGGGTCAATTCTGAAAAAGAACAAGGTTTGGGGGTCTATACTAACATATATCAAAATTACTAAAAAAAACTATAAAAATAAGATAATGTGGTATTGTACAAACAGACAAGGAAGCCAATGGAACAGAAGAGAATGCCCAGAAATAAGCCCATATACAACACGAACACTTTAGAAATGTGAGGTAGAACTGCAGGTTATTGTGAAAGAATGAACTACTAAATAAATGGTGCTAGGTTGACTGGTTATCCACACAGACAAAACCAGTATCAAATGGGTCCCTGCCGTACACCCGACACAAAAGTCAACTCCAGTTGATTGATTTAAAGACCTAACTGCAACACAAACTTTAAATCTTTGTAGAGAAAATAGAGGAGATTTGGCCAGGCACGGTAGCTCACACCAGTAATCCTAGCACTCTGGGGGGCCGAGGTGGGAGGATTGCTTGAGCTTGGGAGTTTGAGACCACCCTGAGCAAAAGCGAGACCCTGCGACCCTGTCTCTACTAAAAAAATAGAAAAAATTAGCCCAACAACTAAAAATAGAAACAAAAAATTAGCTGGGTGTAGTGGCTCGTGCCTGAAGTCCCAGCTATGTTGGAGGTTGAGGCAGGAGGATCCCTTGAGCCCAGGAGTTTGAGGCTGCTGCGAGCTAGGCTGACGCCACGGCACTCTAGCCCAGGCAACAGAGTGAGACTTGTCTCAAAAAAACAAAAAAAGAAAAAAAAAAAAAAAAAGAGAGAAAATGGAGATTAGACTTTATATCCTTAGTAGAAAATAATTTCTTAAACAAACATATAAAGCCATATCATAAAGAAAAAGATACTTAAAGTTCATTATATTAAAATCATCAACTCCAAAAAGGTGAAAGGACAAGTCATAGACCTGTAGAAGATAAAAAGGAAAATGCACAAGTGATAAAAAATTAATATCTAGAATATAAGGAACTTTTAGAGGTCAATAAGAAACAGTTTAGTTTTAAAAATGAATGGAAGATTAAAAATAGGTAATTCACAAAAGAAATATGGTCAGTAAATGTATTTATAAACAGGGTAATGCAAAATATAATCATAAGGAGACACCGTTTTATACCCATCGAACTGGCAAAATTTAAAGTTTGGCAATACTATGAGTTGGTGATGATGTGGGCAACAGGAATTCATACAGCTTGCTGGTAATGCAGTCACTGAGAACACCCTGGTGATAATCAAACTACACTGAAGATGCTCTAAGAAATGCCATGAAGATGTAAAACCTTCATACAAGTATAAAAGAGGACCTGTTCAATACTTGTATCTTTTTGTATTTAATATATAAAAAAGCTGAAACAAGCCAGGTCTTTCAATAGGAAAATGGATAAATTTTGGTACAGGAGGCATAATGTGATACTACACAGTAATGAAAATGAATGGTATAAAACTATGCCTATCAACATAAATGAATCTCACAAATATATACCACTCAGCAAAAAAAGTAAATTACAGAAGAGTATTTTCACTGTATCATTAATATAAAGTTCTGTCAAAATGCTATAAATTTTCACAGCTATATATACATAGCGAAAGTATGGGAATGAAAATCACAAAACAGCATAGAGATCACCTGTAATGAGGAGGGGAGAGTATGTTTTATTTTTTAAGCATAGATATTTACTGTATTATTCTTTTACTTTTGTGTATTTAAGTATTACATAATACATTTTTTTTTTTTTTTGAGACAGAGTCTTGCTTTGTTGCCCAGGCTAGAGTGAGTGCCATGGCGTCAGCCTAGTTCACAGCAATCTCAATCTTCTGGGCTCAAACAATCCTACTGTCTTAGCCTCCCAAGTAGCTGGGACTACAGGCACATGCCACCATGCCTAGCTAATTTTTTTTCTATATATATTAGTTAGGCAATTAATTTCTTTCTATTTATAGTAGAGATGGGGGTCTTGCTCTTGCTCAGGCTGGTTTCGAACTCCTGACCTTGAGCAATCTGCCCGCCTCGGCCTCCCACAGTGCTAGGATTACAGGCGTGAGCCACCGCGCCCGGCCCATAATAAATTAATAAATAAAATCTGTTATAGAGACCAATAACTTCTAAGAAAGAACTAAGTTTAAACTTTTAAAAAAATAAGATAAATACAAATACAATAAAGAAAAGGAAAAAACAGAGTACCGTCAAAAAAAGCCAGTAGATTTTTGATAAGCCACATGTTTTAATGGAAAGATTGCTTGAACCCATCATTAAGAAACTGTGTTCCTACTCTTTTACCTGTCTCTTATAGGTCTCAAGTTGGCTTCGAGCTGCATTGGCCTTTCTTAACTCTTCCTCTAGACTGACAGTATTCTGCATGTACATAGTATTCTTCTCTTCTAAGAGTTTAACCTGCCGCCTCAAATCACCAAGGTCTTCTAGCTTCTTTTTGTAAGATTCCACTTGACCTTCCAGTTTAGACACTTTATCAGAAGAATGTCTAGAATGAGATGGGAAATTAAAAATCAGAAAAATATCCATAGTTGTAAAGCTTTTTAGACAGTGCCAAACCAAGATGGATTGCCAGGAAACACATGTGCTAATGAAATTACAAAATCAAAAGTAAACCCAGGTGAATTTTTTGACCAGTTTAAAAAATTGACCACAATTACAGCAAAATGTGTAACAGAGAATGTTATATAACTGAAGGAAAGCAAACAGGAGGGGTAGCCAGCAGAGTCACACACAGGATGAAAGTAAAATAAGCTGTACAGAGTCCAAGTGATCTGGCCATCATTAGTGACCACAGGAACAGCAGTTTCACAGGAGCAGCGGGGGTTGGGCAGGCAGTGGGATTGAGGAGAGAACATAAATTTTACCTTATGTAATCTAAATATGATTCTAGAAGGAAGGAGAGAGTACTAAATCCCTCTCTTTTTTTTGAGATTATAGAGACCTAAACGTGTGTGTGCATGTGCCTGTGTGTAAAGGAGGGAGATTCAAAAGGCAAAGAGAAATGACAACTGATGAAACAGGCCCTGCAAAGGCAAGAAGTGCTGAGGCCCAGAGCTCTGACGAAGGACTCAGCCCTGGACAGCTGGACAGGAGGAGGAACAGCAGGTCTACACTCTCGAAGCAAAAAAGAAAAGATGACTAGGGATGCGGGGAGGTTTGACCGTGCAGGAGACAGAGGGCACAGAGACCTCAGCAGTCCGCAGCCGCCTTCTTCCGAGCAGCTGGAGACAAGGCCGTCGGCTGGGGAAAGGCGTGGGGAGGCACGGTGGGGCGGGCGCCAGGGGAGAAATGTCCTGAAAACACTGGCAGCTGTGAGAGAGGGGATGGTGGTACCAACTGCTGAGCAGGAGGGTGGGCTGGTGAGAAGAACCCAGTGAAGAGGATCACTGACTTGTAGTAGGACAAAACTTACCACCATGTGACTTTTCCTATTCTTTCTCAGTACTCAAAGAGCAAAAGGTGGAAAATAGGGATGGCTAGAATGATCCAACAGAGGACAGGGGATTGTCTAAGAAGCAGAGGTGGAAAAATGAAGTGGCAGGGAGTGAGGTGCCCCATGAGAGAGAAATTGAAGGGACAAGAAAAAGGTGCAGCAAGAAAATGAGGCCTTGTGGGTGTGACAGTGTCTGAGAAAGGGGCAGGCCCCATGGCCGGAGGGCCCAGCACTAATGGACAGGAGTCGGAAGAGGAAAATCTCTAGAGCTGTACAAGTGTGAAGTGATGGTCAGAATCTCTGTTGAACACTTATGCAACCAGACACTGTTCCAATGTTTACAAATATAAACTCACTTCCTCATACAACCTGAGATAGACATGTATAGTATTTCCATTTTACACATGAGAAAACGGTTACCCAGAGGTCAATAAATGGTAGCCCCAGGATCTGAACCCACGTGGCCTGGCTCTCCAACTCGCTGGTGTGCTCAGAGATGTGGATTTGTAACCTCAGAGCTAGGATGGCTCTGGGTGGCAACAGTGGAGGTGAGAGTGAGTTTACCTGAGCACGTCTATCTCGTCTTTTAGAGACTGAGCTTCATCGGCCAAAGTGGTTAGTTCATCATTCTGCTGGCGAAGTTCGGAGATTTCCTTTTCTAACTCTTCACAGCGTATTCGATAATCATCTTTGGCAGCTTCTAGTCTGTAACCAAAATAAAATAGACTAAGAAAGGACAATTTACTGTCACATAATTCTCCTCAGAACAGTAAAAGGAAATAAAAATATAAAACATGAGAATAAAGTCTTCTAGAATATGTCTCCTACTTTTGTGGCCATGAGCTGCATTCCCAAGCCATAACCTGGGAAAGGTAAAGAATGACTCCTATTCCACTATCAGAAAGCTGGACACCAAGCACTCATTTTCCAAAACACTACAGATAAAATTTATTTAAGGTTTTATTATGAAAGTAACACATACCGCTTGTTGAAAATTTATAAAATACAGAAAAGCAAAGCAAAGAAAAATTATATATTAATCCAGACAGATAGTTACTGCTAACATTTTTGGAATATATCCTTCAGCCTGATTTTATGTTCCTATTTTCCCCCCAAAATATGGATGATGCTATTCCTACTTTTTTTTTTTCTTTTTTGAGACAGGGTCTCATTTTGTTGCCCAGGCACGAGGGCACTGGTGTCAGCCTAACTCACAGCAACCTCAAACTCCTGGGCTCCAGTGATCCTCCTGCCTCAGCCTCCTCAGTAGCTGGGACTATAGGTACACACCACCACACTCAGCTAATTTTTTCTATTTTTTTTTTTTTTGATATGGGGTCTTGCTATGTTGTTCAGGCTGGTCTTGAACTCCTGATCTCAAGTGATCCTCCTGCCATAGCCACCCACATTGCTGCTTCTTATTAACCAGATTTGTTTACTTAACATACATCCTTACTTTGACTTACAAGGCTCTTTGTCTCTCATGTCTCAAATATTTTTTTTTTTTTTTTTGTGACAGAGTCTCACTTTGTTGTCCAGGCTAGAGTGAGTGCCGTGGCGTCAGCCCAGCTCACAGCAACCTCAAACTCCTGGGCTTGGGCGATCCTTCTGCCTCAGCCTCCCGAGTAGCTGGGACTACAGGCATGCGCCACCATGCCCAGATGATTTTTTATATATATATATCAGTTGGCCAATCAATTTCCTTCCATTTATAGTAGAGACGGGGTCTCGCTCTTGCTCAGGCTGGTTTTGAACTCCTGACCTTGAGCAATCCGCCCGCCTCGGCCTCCCAAGAGCTAGGATTACAGGCGTGAGCCACAGCGCCCGGCCGTGTCTCAAATATTTTATCCACTTGATTATTTACTTTTAATTTATATTTATGTGTAGTAAATACATTTATATTACACATTTAAGCTACACATTTATATTAATGTGTAGTTCTCAACTTTATGTAATTTAATCGATTGATCTTATCATAGTTTCTGCTTTCAGTGTACGATTAGAAAGTTTTTTCTTTTAATTCTACATTTTCTGTCAGTACTTTTAATGGTTTCATTTTTAACATTAAAGTTTTTAATTTCCCTGGAATTCATTTTGATATATCATGAAATGTATGAATCTAACTTTTTCTGCCAAAATATCTACCCCAAACCATTTAACAAATAATCTAACCTTTCCCTTTTGATTAGAAAATGCTACCTTTTTCTGGGCCGGGTGAGGTGGCTCGCACCTGTAATCCTAGCACTTTGGGAGGCCAAGGCCGGCAGATTGTTTGAACTCAGGAGTTTGAGACCACCCTGAGCAAGAGCGAGACCCCATCTCTACTAAAAAAAATAGAAACAAATTAGCTGGACAACTAAAATAAATAAATAAATAAATATATATATATATGTGTATATATATATACACACATAAAATTAGCCGGGCATGGTGGCACATGCCTGTAGTCCCAGCTACTCAGGAGGCTGAGGCAGGAGGATTGCTTGAGCCAAGGAGTTTGAGGTTGCTGTGAGCAAGGTTGACACCCCGGCACTCTAGCCTGGGCAACAGAATGAGACTCTGAGACCTTTACCACATCACACATTTTTATATATTTGGATTGATTTTTGGATTTTCATTTTGTCACTGGTTTATCTGCATTTTATTGTGTGAGTACTGAGCTATTTTAATTAGTATAGGTTTATAGCGTTATTTCAAGAGTGGATATGGCAAGTGCTCCCTCATTATATTTTGTTCTCAAAGTGTCTTGGGAAAAATCTTGCTCATTAATACTTCTAGAGGAGGCCAGGTGCCGTGGCTCACACCCATAATCCCAGCACTTTGAGATGGTTGAGGCGAAAGGATCACCTGAAGCCAGGAGTTCAATGCTGTAGTGAACTATGATGACACACTGCATTCTACCCTGGCTGGGCAACAGAGTGAGATTCTGTGTGAAAGGGAAAAAGGGAAAGGGAAAAAGGGAAAGGGAAAAAGGGAAAGGGAAAGGGAAGGGGAAAAAGGGAAAGAAAAGGGGAAGGGGAGGGGAAGGGGAGGAGAAGGGAAGGGAAAGGAGGGGAAAGGGGACAGGAAAGGGGACAGGAAAGCGGAAAGGAAGGAAGATATTTTTATATATAAATTACAAGATTTCTTCACATAAATCCCTCATATTACTTTAAAACTGGAAGTTCTTCCCAATGACACTAACTCGCTGTTGCTAGAAAAGCTTATGATCTATGCAAATACGTCTTATAGCTGCCCTTCTGTTAAATGCATATAGTGTCAGAACTTTTCAGTTGATTCTTTTATATTTCCTAGGTAGACAACACTATTTTTTTTTCTTTTTTTTTTTTTTTTATATTTTACTGCTACCCACTGTGTCCTACAGACAACACTATTATCTACAAATAACAATCATTTAGTTCTTGTCTTTCCAAAATTTTCATCTCATTTCTTTTTCTTATTTCATCTTCTAGAAAAGTAGTAATAGCAGCTAAAACTCATGTAGCATCAGTCAGGCAACTGTCTCAGTACTTTACATGTATTGACTCGTTTAACCCTCACAAAGATTCTGGGAGGCAGATGATACTAGCAGAGCATCTTAAGAGTTAAGGAGATAGAGGCATGCCCAAGGTTACACACACAGCTAATAAGTGGTAAGCCTAGGATTTTAGAATCTCTAGAAAAAAGCCAAATAATAGAGGAATACTCACCTTCATATTGTTCCTAACTTTAATGGGAATTTCACACACTAAGATTATTTTATAGTTTTATTTCTCCTTTAATTCATGGATTGAAGAAAAGAGACTTAATAATTATTGTAATAGATTTAATAATATCCAATAAGTTAACAAGCCTAGGATAAAGTTTATCTTACTATAGTGCTAAATTGAATTTGCTACTATTTTATTTAAGACTGTTTAAAGAATCTTTATAAATGAGATGCTGGTACTTCTCTGTTTTCAAAGTCATTTTTGTTGGCCTTGGCACAAGGGGGGGGTGAAGGTGAGCTCAAGCTATCAGCACCGTGACCCTTCTTCCCTGCGTACCTCAGGAATAAGGACATTCTTTTACGTGATCACAAGACCATTATCACATCTGAGATAACTAATATTAATTTAATAATATTGCTTAATATGTAGCTCACATTTAAATATCCCCAACTGTAACAAAAATGTCTTTTATAGTTCCCTCTCCTCACCCTGACCCGGAACCCAATGAAAGCTTACACATTATCTTCAGCTGTAACATCTCTTTTGTCTCTGTCTTTTTAGTTTCCTTGGTTTTTTTGTTTGTTTGCTCATTGTTGTTGTTGAGACAGAGTCTTGCTCTGTTGCCCCAGGTAGAGTGCAGTGGCGTCATGGTAGCTCACTGCAACCTCCAACTCCTGGGGCTCAAGCAATCCTCCTGCCTCAGTCTCCTGAGTAGATGAGACGACACGTGCGCACCACAATACCCGGCTAATTTTTCTATTTTTAGTAGAGCTGGGGTCTCTCTCTTGCTTAGGCTGGTCTTGAACACCTGACCTCAAGTGATGTTCCCACCCCGGCCTCCCAGAGTGCTAGGATTACAGGCATAAGCCACCACATCTGGCCTATCTCTCTGTCTTGCTTTGTTTTTTATGACAGTGACTTGAGTAGTCTAGGCCATCTTATTAGGATATTCCTTACTGTGATTGTTTCTTCATGATTGAATTCTGGTTAAATATTTGGCACCAGCACAACATAGGTGACTTGGGTACTTTTTATAGTATCATGTCACGAGGCCCATGATATCAGGGCATCCCATTATAGAGCTGCTAAATTTGATGACTGGTTAAGATGATTAATGCCAGATCTCTTCATTGTCTCTTTGTAATACAAACCATCTATGGGACTTAAATCTTGAAAGCTATCAGTGCTAAAAAATAAAAATAAGAAATTGAAGGTACTTTGTCATAATAAAGATGAGCCAGAAGCATTATATCCTACTATAAAGAATAATTAATGAAAAATACTAAGATATATATTGATAAAATATTTAAGTTATTAAAATACTTCAAAATATTGCAAATATGTATTCTGGAACAATAAAAGCATAAAACACTATTTTCTTGAAATGAAAATCTAATTGATGCTTCATGAAAATGTAAGATAATTCTATTAAATAAATACCAACACCCCAAACCATAATTTAAAACTAGCTACAATTTAGAAACAAAAGGGTAAAGTGATGCTTGGATTTTACCACTCACTGATTCTGTCTTAGGAAATCAAGATGCAGATGAAATGCTCTCAAACTTTGGTCTCAAGACCCCTTCACACTCTTGAAATTACTGAGGACCCGAAAAACTTTTATTTACATAGATCTTATCTATCAACATTTATCATATTAGAAATTCAAACAAAGTATATTTAAATGTACTTAGTTCATTATAAACAACATATTGTTTATGAGAAATAACTATGTTTTCTAAACAAAGAAGAAGGCCGGTATTGTTTTACATTTTTGTGATACTGATATCTGGTTTAATAGAAGACAGCTGGGTTTTCATATCTGTTTCTGCATTCATCTCTTATGACATGTTGTTTTGGCTGAAGTGTAGGAAGAAAATCCAGCCTTGCACAGACACTGTTGGAGAAGAGAGGGCCCTGCAGACTCTCCGATGTGGACTTGGAGAAACTCCAGGGGTCCCTGACCACCCTGTGAACTGCTGGTACACACCACAGGGAAACAGACTGTTTCTAAAGTTTCTAAGACTAAGACAAGCTTTTTATTATCCAGAAATATTTCAATGAGGAATAATGAATGATGGTAGATATGTTACCACATAGTTACTTTATAAATAAAAATCTAATTGATGCTTAATTTCTCTGTTTTAACACTGGAAATCTATGGCAAGGTAAGAAACAGGTTATACTGTACTTTTGAGTAAATCATAATATTTTAATTAAAAAAATTGTCACCATACTTCTCTTTCAATTTTTCCCCACAGATGTTTGGAAGGCTGTTCCTCTAAGTGGTTCCTTTAAGTCTATCCTGTTAAATCATCTTGCCCTTTGCCCCTTAAATAAGCCTATCTCTATAAATCTCTCTATATACACACATATTAAGTCTCTATAAATTTATAAATGGACCTGGCTCTTGTACTATGTACCTGGAAAACACATCCATGCCTTTTAACTCTCTGCCTGCATCTTTTCATGGGATCAGACCCTTTAAGAAGATGAACTTACTGTGAAATCTCCACTCTGCAGTTTGTAGTCTACTCTGCCTGGTTACCTTTTTTTAAAAGTAACTGTAGGTCTTGAGTGAAAGTAATCTTTCTGATAACAGCTCAGGCCTCTTCACTTGCATTTTTCCTAGATGTGAAGTTCTTTGATGTCATGTGGGGAGATTTTGGGAAGTTGTTTATTATACAGCCTCCTTGGTCTACAGTTACCCAGAAGTTCTAACACTATAATCTAAACTTTAAATGACAGCTATCACATTTTTAAAAATCTGGTTTTAAAGAGTGGTCTTTTACCTGAATGTTTCTTCTTGGAGCTGTTCTAATTGAGTCTGGAGCTGCAAATGCCTTCTTCCTGCTGGACTGTTAGGATCTTCTATAGAATCAGATTGATTGAGTCTTTCCATCAATATCTGATTCTCTGCCAACAAACTACTCTTCTCCTCCTGCAATGCTGCCACCTGTTGGAATACAGGAAGTTATTTCCTCCAATTACACTGGTATCAGCTCAATCACTTGTGAACTTCCATTATGAATTAAAGTACAATTAATCTCCACTTAAAACATTTATATTATTTTGGAATGTTGCACACACAGAGCAAGCAATATGTAAGAGTAAAAATTCATTCTTTATTTCATATTTGAAAAAAACACTTCGTCAAAGAAGAGATGGCAAATAAGAACACATAAGGATAATTATCATTAGTTATGAACAAATTGCAAATTAAAAACACAATGTGATACAACTACACTCCCACTGTAATGGATAAAATTAAAAAGACTGACCACACCAAGTGTTGGCAAAGAAACTTCTGGTGAGAATATAAAATGTTTCAAACACTTTGGAAAAGCTTAGCAGTTTCTTAAAAAATTAAACATTTAACTACCATATGATTGATTCATCCATTCTACTTCTATGTAGAATGCCCTTACTCAAGAGAAATAAAAGCATATGCCCACACACAGATTTATAAAAGATGTTTATAGCAGCTTTATTTGTAATAGAGAAAAACTGGAAAAAACTCAAATGTTTATCAATAAGTAAATAGATAAACTGTAGTATATCCAGATAGGTTGAACATCCTAACTCCAAAAATCTGAAATACTCCAAAATCCAAAACTTTATGAGCACCCACATGACGCTCAAAGGAAATGCTCACTCGAACATTTCAGATTTCGGCTCTTTGGATTGGGGGAGCTCAACTGGTAATGCAAATATTCCAAAATCTGAAAAAATCCAAAATCTGAAACATTTCTGGTCCCAAATATTTTGGATATGGTATATATGACCTGTATCAAAAAATACTATTCAGCAATAAAAAAGAATTATTGATATTGATGACATTGATGAATCTTAAAATAATGACAGAAGCCAGCCCCCCTGCCCCAATTCAACATATATGGCAGAACTCCTTTTTACACATACAGAAAAGGGAATATAATTTTAAAAAGATAAACATGTTTCATTTAAGAAAAAGTCCAACAAAGGCAAAGGGGCTTATAATGACAGTTTTCCCACTCTGTGGACACAGAATGGAACAGCGTTTTAACTATTTCTAATTTTACTGCTTTTGGTTGTTACTTTCTATCTGTAAATAATATGCTATATAACATTATTCCTTGATTTATCAGCCTAGAGACTCTCTCCTCAGATATGCCAGATTACAGTAACTTGTTCTGTCACCACTCTCACTTCTCCACTGGTCCCCTCTGCGATTTAAACAACTGCCTGTTGCTTCATCCTACTCAGTCAGTGCTCATATCCTCGCCGCGCACATACCATGCGTTGGGGACGCTGCACTTCTCCAGGCGCAAGAGATACAGCGATGAACAAAATGGAGAAAAAGTTCTTCCTTGCATGTTATACATTTGAAACAAATCATAGTAGATATATAAATAAAAACAAATCATATGACACAAGAAAGCAAATTAATACATGCAAAAACAAGAGTGAAAAGTGCTGTGCAGAGGGTTAAAATAAAAATAACAGGAGAAGCCAGATGTTTATTTTGGATTGGCTGACCAGGAAAGGTCTTCCTCAAGAGATCTACCTTAGACCCACGTTAGTGCCTGGCACATCTACATGCCCAATAAATATTTTATGGCAAATAAATCAGGCGACCTTGAGCTGAGGTTGGATGACAACCAGGAGCCAGCCATGCAATGACTGTTGCCTCAGGGAAGTGGCCCTGACGCCCTACTCAGGAAGACGGAACATTTTGGGCCTCTCCTCCCTCATCGCTCCCACTCTACTCACAAGCCTCCAGCATCTGTTCCTTTATTTTTACAATAACGTTTCTCTATAGGACAATCCTAAATGTTGACATTAAAGATCACATCGTTACGACTGTGTTACTATTTTCTGCAGAGCAAAAAGTGTTGTAGGGGTACCCCTTCTCTTCTTTGCAAAACTATCATTCAGTTGACAATCTGTCCATACTAGGGGCTGGCAAATCTTTCTGGTGTAAAGGACCAGACAGTAAACATTTTAGGCTCTCAGAGGTCTCTGGGGCAAATACTCTACTGTGTCACTGTAGCGGGAAAGTAGCCACAGACAATGGGTAAATGAATCAGCATGACTATGCTACAATAAAAGTTTATAAAAACAGATGGCAAGCTGTGTAGCTTGCCAATCCCAGTGTGCAACTTTAATTTTATATTATCAAAGATAATATTTATAAGCCACTTATAAAAATAATGAATTTTTACTTATTAGGATAATTCAGCATTCGTATATAGTTAAATTCTAAATTTGAAAAGCAATTAACAGCACTTATATTGTGACTATGTAAATATTATTTCCTATATAACCCAACAAGTATGCCAGGATTACACTTTCTCCTAAATACAACCAATGTAATGACCAACTCTTATGCCTTTCAAAGTAAAATGCTTCTTCTAGTATAAAGTATTATGAACTCTATGTATGCATGACCAGCTTTACCACATATCCAAACGTGACCAATTATGTCTCATATGTACCTCAATCTGCTGCCCCCCACTTCAGTTGAAGTAAACTCCAGACAAATAAACTAATTTTTGTCTTTTTGTAAGAGATTTTCTCGACTTTATCTTTAATTATTCTATTGAATTTTTTTATGTTGACAGTTCTATTTTTATTTTATTATTATTATTTTTTAGAAAGTCTTGCCATGTCACGCAGGCTGGAGTACAGTGGCTATTCGCAGGTGTGATCACAGTTCACTGCAGCCTGAACTCCTGGGCTTAAGCAATCCTTCTGCTTCAGCCTCCCAAGTAGCTGGGACTACAGGCAAAGCTACCATGTCCAGCTTGACAATTCTATTTTTAATTTACTTGTTTCTTTATCTCTAATTTTTCCTTTGTAAGATAGCATCTTGTCCTTATATATGTAATATCTTGATTGAGGGTTTTAAATAGATTAAAAAGAAAAACTTCTCCTACTCCTTAAAATTTCTCTACTTCCTTTAGGGTTAGTGATCTGTTCATATTGATCCTTTTCTCTTTTGTAATGCAGATTTTCCTTATATTCAATAATTAGTCAATAGCACAGGGAACTAGAAGCTCTAAATTCACGGGCTGTGCTTTAGGGCTTATCCATGAGAAGCTGGCTTTTGCCTAAATTAGGGAACCCAGAAGGCCAAAATGAAAAGGACCTTATGCTGCAATACTAACACTCTGATCTCACTATACTTCTGTTTGTTTAATTTCTTTAGAAAAGGGTCCTCTGATTTGGAACCTGGCAATAGGTCAGTCTATACATAGTGGTCAACACAGCTGACAGGCTGCCTGTTCTGCACACTCACAGCCTCACTTCAGCTTTCCAGCACACCTGAGGCCCTCCTGGGCTCTGCCACAGCAGCCCTGCCACCTTGTGGGTGCTCTTGGCCACTGCATTCTTGCTCCTTTCAGCCATTCAGCATTTTTCTATCTACCTTTTGGTTTTCTAAGGTTGATGAGGACTGGTGGTGTGCTGGAGCTGGTTAAATCCAAGAGTATTGTGAGCTGGCTGTTAAAGCAACAGTAACTTGAAATCAGCCATCGTGACAGTCTTAACACTATGGAAACTGACAGGCACTACACTAGGGCTTTTTATTTAGGTTATTAAGTATGAAACGTCTGATTTCCTTAAGTACTAAGTTTGACAGTTCATATCTCTGACATTTCACTTTGACACTTCTTATTTATTTTTTATTTTTATTTTTATTTTTTTTGAGACAGAGTCTCACTCTGTTGCCTGGGCTAGAGTGCCGTGGTGTCAGCCTAGCTCACAGCAACCTCCAACTCCTGGGCTTAAGCAAACCTCCTGCCTCAGCCTCCCGAGTAGCTGGGACTACAGGCATGTGGCACCATGCCCAGCTAATTTTTTCTATATATATTTTTAGTTGGCCAATTAATTTCTTTCTATTTTATAGTAGAGACGTGGTCTTGCTCTTGCTCAGGCTGGTTTCGAACTCCTGACCTTGAACAACCCGCCCGCTACAGACTTCCAGAGTGCTTACAGGCACGAGACTTACAGGCACGAGCCACTACACTCGGCCTCTTCTTATTTTATGTTTATTGTGAAGGTACGTCCTTAGTCTTTCAAACATACATGTTGGCTTGTGATTATCTTTCACATTTTTTTTTTTAGAGCAATTTTTGTGAAACCATGGATAAGTCAAAAATTTATGTTATTTTGGAATTGAATTCCATCATGGAACCAATGCAGCACAGACAACTTGCAATATCAACAAAGTGTTTAGGAAAGATGTGGCTAATGAACGCACAGTACGCTGATGGTTTAAGAAGTCTGTTCTGGTGGATTTTAATCTTAAAAATGAGCCACAGGGGTAACCTGAGACCAAGGTGGACAATGTTGAGCTGAAACCTGTAGTGGAAGCGAATCTATCTCAATCTATGTGTGAATCAGCAGCAAGGTTTGATGTTACTATTCCAACAATATTGGACCCCTTGAAACAAATGGGCAAGGTAAGAAGCTGGATAGACAAGTTCTGCATGAATTAAACGAGCATCAGAAGAGAAACTGTCTTGAAGCTTGCCTTTCTTTGCTGTGACAACAAAAAGGCGACCCATTTCTACACCATATTGTTACGTGGGATGAAAAATGCATTCTTGTTGACAACTGCAAGCGTTTGACACAATGGTTGGATAAAGATGAAATGCCAAAACACAGTCCAAAACCAAATATTCATCAAAAAAACCCCCAAAACTAATGGTGTCTGTTTTGTGGTCCAGTGCTGGTGTTATCTATTACAGCTTCATGAAACCTGGTCAATTAATTACAGTGGATGTTTACTGCAACCATTTGGATGAAATGATGAGGATACTTGTGATTAAGCAACCGAGATTGGTCTATAGAGACAGGCCAGTCCTCTTGCAAGACAATGCTTGACCACAAACAACACTGCTTAAACTACAAAAGTTGGACTTGGACACTCTCTGTAACCCACTGTATTCACCAGACTTTGCACCAACTACCACTTCTTCCAAACTTTGGACCACTTCTTTTTTGAGTCTCACTCTGTTGCCCAGGCTACAGTGCTGTGGCATCAAACTAGCTCACAGCAACCTCAAACTCCTGGGCTCAAGTGATCCTCCTGCCTCAGTCTCTTGAGTCACTGGGACTACAGACATGCGCCACCATGCCTGGCTAATTTTTTTCTATATATTTTTAGTTGGCCGATTAATTTCTTTCTATTTATAGTAGAGACAGGGTCTCGCTCTTGCTCAGGCTGGTTTTGAACTCCTGACCTTGAGCGATCCCCCCCCACCCCCACTCCCGCCTCGGCCTCCCAGAGTGCTATGGACCACTTCTTACAAGGAAAAATATTCTATTCTCACAACTGGAAAACACCTTTAGCAATTTCATTGCCTCTCCCTCTCTAGCTTCTTTGCTGCTGGCATAAACAAGCTCTGGTTAACATGGCAAAACTGTGTTAACAGTTTAGGTGCATACTTCAGTTAATTGTACTGGTTCTTCTTTGAGATTTAATAAACTACACTTTTGATTCAAAATCGAATATTTCATATGTATTGATCCAATAAAATCTCCCTCATCCCTCCTGAGAGACGGTTTACTGACACACCAAAAGACTCCTATGTGCTATCCCCCTTTGTTTTCTTTTTCTGTGGGTTTATATCATTTCAATTCATTTATTATAAATGTAATGGGGTTGCAGGAAGAAAAGAAAGGACATTAATATCTTTGCTCAGTCACCTATCTTTAACCAGAAACCTGTTTTCCTTTCACCTTTTTTTTCTTTAGGGTTGCATTATAGTCAATCTGTACCGCATGGCAGTACACAGCACATTTGGTGGTATTTATGGTGGTACATTTCAAATAGAAGGTACACAGGGAAAATCTCTTACCTGCATATCCAATTCATGGCATCTCTGAGCAATTTCTTCCTTTGCTGACAAAGCTTCATTTAGTTCCTCTGTAGTTTTCTTCAACTGGTTAGAAACAAAAAGATACGATAAACATTTCAATGCAAAGTGGCAATAATTAATAGTTACATATGTACAACACAGAATTAAAACATTTCCCCCCTTTCTTTCTTAGGGATGAGAAGAATGTGAAGGAGGAGATCAAGACCCCTTTTGTAAGAGTTATTATAAAAGAAGGCACTTCTGACTCTGAATTAATTTCTTTTAACCCTAAGTCTTATCTTTTCTGTCCTTTGAATTTGGCTCATTCCCCAGATCAAGTTTCTTATTTGTCTTCTTCAAACTGGACTACTTGGCTCTTGGTAATGTTGATTCTTTAGTCACTGAGAAATTTTACCATAATAAAATATGTATGTACTAGAGTAACAGGGAAATACACAGGTAGGGCACTTCAACCCCAGTTTTTTCAGTCATATTAAACAAACCTTTAAGCTAACTTGTATAGCACCATTTTATAATACGTTTCTTCTTTATAAATTTTCATTTATTTATTTATTTAGAGATAGGGTCTCACTCTGTCACCCAGTGATCAGCATAGCTCACTGTAACCTTAAACTACTGGGCTCAAGTGATCTTCCTGCATCCCTCAAAGCTGGGACTACAGGCATGTGCCACCATGCCTGGCTAATTTTATTTTTTGTAGAGATAGGGTCTTGCTATATTGCCCAGGTTGGTCTCAAACTCTTGGCTCCAAGTGATCCTTCTACCTTGGCTTCCCAAAGTGCTGGGATTACAAGTATGAACCATCATGCCCAGCCCTGTATAGCACCATTTTAAAAGAAAAAATTTTTATTATTTTGATTCTCAATGTAAATCAAACATTCCCAAGGCGTGTACCATTATTATATAAACTCTAAATTGGCAAAGTATGAAATAAATTTTGATTAAAATAAAATTTTATTATCTCTTCATTTCATGTGACCAAACCTCTGTGTAGCACAAAGAAATAATACATTTAAGGTAAAAACTTTAAAACCAAACACTACAAAGTAGGAGAAAGACAAATTGCAGTTTGGGTTAAAACTACAGCATATCCAAAGATTTTGCTGCAAAACATTTTCAAACCATGGGGAAGAAATGAGATAAGATAAAGGATACGAATATTTCTGTTTATGCTTTGAAAGAAATGTCTCAGACAGCTGGAACATAGAAACTGACAGTGTAACTAACGGTATTTTATTAAGAAGCAATATTTAAAAGTACGGAATAACTTTTCCATTAAAATCATAAAAATACATTGCAGGATTCCTATAAAAATATATTATTTTCCTTAAAGTATTTAATTATCTACTACACTACTTCATGTAGTTTTCCAGGAATACATCTATTGTGTTAAATGTGGCATAAAGATTTCACTAACAGAAAAAGAAAAAATCATGACTAGGTTGGGCACGTTGGCTCCCACCTGTTAATCCCAGAGCTTTGGAAGGCTAAGGTGGGAGGATTGTTTGAGGCCAGGAGTTTGAGTAAGCCTGGGCAATATAGTGAGACCCTGTCTCTATCAATCAATCAATCAATCAATCAATCAATCAATCAATCAAATTAGCTGGGCATGGTGGCACACACCTATAGTCCCAGCTTCTTGGGAGGCTGAGGCAGAGGATTCCTTGAGCACAGGAGTTCAAGATTATAGTGAGCTATGATGGTACCATTATACTCCAGCCATGGTGACACAGTGAGACACTGTCTCTAAGAAAATAAACAATCATGACCAGACACAAGGAATTACAGTAAGTCAAAGAAACTGATCTATCTTAAATTTAATTACAAATGGATTGTTACAAATTATAAACTTAATTATAAATGTATAACACCCATTAGTAAAATAAGTTCTTAAATTTCAGATAAAACACAAAGAATTATACCAATATATTCCATAAGCAATTTCAACTGAAATATTATTCTCATTGATATCTCAAGTTTATCCTTGTCAATCTTTGCATGAATAAAAACAATGCAAAATTATATACCTGGCGATCAAGGTCAACATAGGCATCATTTCCAGCAGAAACAGGAGACTCTTTACTCATTAGCTAAAATTAAGATTTAAATGATCATAAGTAGGAGGTAAAAAAAAGACATTCTACATAATATACAACAAAACGAACACCCAGCTACTACAGAAATATAAAAACGAAAATGAGAACACAAATGCAAAAGGAACATTTTTTTTTTTCACTCCAGGATAATGCCTTCATTTAAAATTAGAGTCTAAAATCGCACATGTTCTCACTCATATGTGGAGCTAAGTATTAAAAACAACTGATCCCATGGAGACAGAGAGCAGAATGTCAGTTACCAGAGGCTGGGAAGGGTGGCGGAGACGGGGCCAAAGTGGGCGTGGTCAATGGTGCTAAAATATAGTCAGACGGCCAGACAGAATAACAGTACTTGACAGCACCACAAAGTGACTACAATCAGTAATAAGTTAGTGTACTTTAAAATAACTGGAAGAGTGGATTTGGAATATTCTAGCGAAAGAAACGATAAATGCCTGAGATGATGGATAGCCCAATTACACTGATCTGATTAATCCAAATTGTATGCCTGTATCAAAACATCACATGTACCCTGTAACTATTATGCACCCAGAATAATTAAAAAATTAAAAATAAAAATAAAATTAGAGGTCTGAATTCTGGTGCTCATTTTCACTGTAAGCCCAGTCATAAGGATCAAGTATTCCTTATTCTTATCACTAAGACAGCTATTAAGTTAAAAATCTGAACATTTAAATCTAAACATTTAAAAACATTTAAAAACAGTGACTTTTCAGTAAAAATAGCAACACCAAGTACCTATTTATTTCTAAAGAATAAATGTGGACAACATCAATACTTGTCAAAATTAACCAGCTGATGTTTAATGATCATTCATGCACCCCCAACCCCATCTTAGCCTCTCACTCTCACATCCCAAAGAGAGATCCACAGGGCAGGGAAGGGGTGAGGGGAGAAGGGACAGAATTCTGATTATAACAACTGTCTGGGGCAGACTCAAATGGCCCCATCTTCTATTATTTCTTTCTTATGTTCTGGCTGAAGGACAAAAGGGAGAGGGACCATCAGAAATGTGGAGACGTACTATCGGAGATCATGTGATTTCAGCCCTCACCCTCTCCAGAGAACTGTGATGTTCAGCTGCTCCTCCCTCTCTGCATCGGGGCTCTCAAAGTGAGGAGCATCAGCACAGCACGGCCTAGGAACTTGTGAGAAATGCACATTCTTGGGTCCCATCCCAGGTTTACTGAGTCAAAGCTCTGGGGTTAGGGGCCAGAAACATGTTTCATAAGCCCTCCAGGTGATGTGATGACACACTCCAGACTCTGGGAACCGCTGCTCTTGTTAATGTGATGAGAAGAGCTGAAGGCCCCTCAGCACAATCAGAGGGGAAAAAAAATCCCAGGAAAAGTAAGAAATATTGTCTTAAATTTTTATACTTTTACTTTGATCATATTCATAAAAATATTTTAAAAATGTCTTTCTTCGAACTGAAAAAAAATGATACCCATTGTAGAGAAAAAATTTTTAGAAAAAAAAATAAAGAAAAAATTATTCTAAGATGTGGTACATGTATACCATGGAGTACTACTCAGCCATAAAAAGGATGAATGTTGCCTTTTGCAACAATTTAAATGGAACTGGAGATCATTATCCTAAGTATCCCAAGAATGGAAAACAAACACCCTGTGTACTTGCTATTAAACTGGAACTAACCGACAAGCACACACGTTAAGGGAGGAATGCAAATCTTAGTGGGAGTCAAGCAGGTGGGAGAGGGAAGGGAGGGAGGGGCAAAAAACCTACATAATGGGTACAATGAATATTATTTGGGTGATGGGCACAACTATAGCTATGACTGAAGCATTACAAAAGTGATACATGTAACCAAAAACATTTGTACCTCCTTAAATACTGTGAAATAAAAATACATATAATTCTGAAATATTTAAGAATTTACTATCTGTGGCAACCATGGATCTAGCAGGATTGGAAGAAGGGAGCGGAAATATTTTTGTCTAGTCTTTTCCCTTTTCATATTGTTACACTTTAGTTTTAGTCCTAAATAGCACACACAGCAATACACTTCAGTAAAAACCTAGAGGGCCCACTCTGAGCACAGCCTTCTCGCACTCAGCTGTATCTGCTAATCCGAGCTGCAACGCCAGGAGGCTCCCAGGCCCCTTCCCGCCCTGCTGCCTCCACTCTCCTCTCAGCCACTGCCCTCAAGCGCGCCGTCTTCCTCACTTTGCTTAGACTCCGCACTGAACACTGCTGCATTTGCCTGCCTGAAGTTTACTCTTCTTTCTTCTGCTAATGTCATTGCCTTATTTTGGGGGAATCTCCCCCTTCTACTTTAGATTCTATGTTTCTTCGTTTGTTTAATCAATTACCTTCTCTATTTAACCTAGATTTCATATCCTATTACTCTGACGACAGAAAGCAGAAGTGCTTTTGTCACTGCTGACAAAAGCAGTGAAAGCAGCACTGCTTTTGAAGTGCTGGTTCAGCCATTTCCCCTGCAGGATGCACACTCATGGCAAGAGGCCATGCCTATCTTTTTCACAGGTGCATGCCTAGTGTCTGCTCCAGTGGCTAATACACACTGGGCACTAAGTATTAGCTGAATGAATACACACATAATAGACACAGAATCTGTTTTAAAAATCTAATTGGGATTCTATTGTACATACAATTGTATCTTGTTCTGTTCACTTGACATTTTGTATTTTTCTTCCTGTCATAAGATACCCTTTTTACACATTTTTATCAGTTACACAATATTTCATGGGATTGCGTTACCAGAATTTTTTTTAATTTCAGCATATTATGGGGGTACAAACATTAAGGTTGCGTACATTGCCCGTGCCTCCCTTCCCCCCTCGAGTCAGAGCCTCAAGCATGTCCATCCCCCAGACAGTGTGCATGTATGTATGTATGTATGTATGTATATACATACACTATGTATGTATATATTCATCCCCTCCTTCCCTCTCCCACCTGCCTGACACCCGATAAATTTTTTTTTTAACATTTTGGTTACATTTTATATCTTTGCCTCTCCCTAGCAAGGGTTAGAGGTATGCCTTTCCCCTCCACAATGTTCACCACATCCCTCAGATGTGGGACTACTCCCCCAATCCCCGAATTCCTGGTGAACACCACCACCCTTTGAGCACCACAGAAGCTACCACAATTTAAACACTAGCTTACCAATGGATACACATTGTTTTCTCATTTCTGTTTATATAAAATTGTTAGATAAACACTGTTATACCCAATATTGGTCTGAATTTTTAAATAATTCCTTGGGATAGATTTATAGAATAAAAATCACTTGGTCACAGATTTTAATTTAAAAAAGGCTCCTGGTTATAGATGAAACATCTATTATAACATCTATTATTATAGAAAAATTGGAAAATACAGAACAGTAAAGAACATTCAACTTTTTGGACAGAGTTAACGTTTTAACAAGTTTCTTTGTTTTCATTCATCTTAATTTCAATTTTTATTTTTAAAAGAAATGAGATCACATTGTTGATATGCTTTGTATCCTACCTTTTTAAAACCTAATAAAGGTTCCCTTATGTCATCACACTGTTTCTAAAAATATGCTTTAATGCCTATATAATATGCTAATACATGTTATGCCATAATTTATTTCATCCATTCCCTACTGCTCTGTGGTTGGGTCTCTCTAATGTTTCAGTACTAGGAAATACTGGAACAAACTATCTTGAGGAGAGACAGCACAGTGGCCATAGGTTGGGCTCTGGTTTCAGACTGTTTACATCTGAGTTCTAAGTCAGCCACTACTTCCTATGTGAACTTGAGCAAGTGACTCAAACTCTCTATGCCTCAGTTTCCTTTTATAAAATGGAGATAATACATACCTCATGGCTTTGTGTGGTCCCCAACCCCCAGGCCACAAACTGGGCGACAGAGCTCTGTAATGTCCCCCCTTCCATGGAAAAATTAGCTTCCATGAAACTTAGGAAGTGGGGGCCCCCTGTACAGCAGGAGGTGAGCAGTGGGTGAGCAAGCGAAGCTTCATCTGTATTCACTGCTGCTCCCCACCACTCGCATCACCACCTGAGCTTTGCCTACCCCCACCCCTGCCCCATCTGTGGGAAAACCATCTTCCGTTCCACCAAAAAGGTTGGAGACTGCCGCCTCACAGGATTGTAGTGACCTTTTTTCATTATTTTTTTCACTGGGGTAAAATATACATAAAACTTGCCATTTTAAGTGTAAATTCAGTGGCATTAATTACAATTGTAGTATATTTTAAATGAGTTAACATGTAAATTGCTTAGTAATACCCCAATCTAGCACACAGTAGGTGATAAACACTTGATATTATTACTATTATTATGTATCTTTGTATTTCACATTTCCTTAGGATAAGTTTTTAAAAGTGGATTCACAGTACGGATTACAGTAAGGCAGGACTGTTGCGGTCCTCTTACTTTTCCCTCTACTCTTGCTTACTAACAGAATACTCAGATTTTGTAGGGTCTCTGAATAACTGGAATAAGGACTTCATTTCCCAGTCTCACCGTGTGACTATGTGAGTAAGATCTGGCTAATGGGAGTGGGAATCCTGCAAGTTGACTTGGAAGAAGATAACCCTTCCTTCAGTCCTCCCTGCTGGCTGCACAGGGAATGTGACAGCCCGAGCGCGAGAAGCACAGCTGAGCCACTAGTGGGAATCAGGAATTAAGAACGGCACAGCAGCATGACAGAAGAAAGGGCGTTCCTGGTGACTCTCGAGCCTCCGTACCAACCCAAGACCACTAAAGAGCAAATTAAACTTATGTCTTCCTTGGGTAACTGTAACTTTGGTACTTCAACATTTATGACCAAACCCAATCTTATATGGCATAAAAGGGCATAACATTTTTAAAAGATACACCAGTTTATATTCCTACCATCAGTGCTGAGTGCCAAACTTTTAAAAAGCTTTGCTTTTTGAAAGGTCCTATGTAATAAAGTATTTGGCTGGCCTTTGTCTCCCGTTCCTAAGAAGTGGCCTCTAAATCTTTGGAATTTCCCTAGTAATAGGGGTATCCCTGTCATTCATGCTGGAGATGACTCCAGATAAGGGCTTGCCATGTGATTAGAAGGTTGAGGCTTAGAGTCATATGCTATCAGTCAGAACTCCAGGGAGGGGGGGGGTGCTGGAAATTTATTTCATCATCATGGCCAATCCTACCTACATAATCAATCATACCTAAGTAATAGAATCCCAATAAAGATACTGAACACAAATGCTCAGGTGAGCTTCCCTGGTTGGCAATACTCTGTGTTGTCATAAGAGGATGTGCTTGGAGGGTGATTCATCCTGATTCCATGACATAAGGACAACAGAAATTTTGCATTGGGACCTTCCCAGACCTCACTCTATGTATTTTTTGGGTTAACAAAAACTTAATTCAGAAACCCATCTAATTTGATTTGTATCCATTTGCTATAATAAAAGTGTTATCATTCCCGAGTTCTGTGAGACATTCTAGCAAACGGTAGAGCCTGAGAGGGTAGTGGGAACCCCTGAATTTGTAGCCAGTTAGTCAGATGTATATGAGGATGGGTTGGGGATCCTGAACTGGGACTGGTCTCTGAAGTGAAGGCAGTCCTGTGGAGGACAGTGCCCTTAACCTGTGAAGTTTGCCCAACTGTGAGTAGTTGGTGTCAGAAGTCATTGCCAAAAGATTTTTTAAAAACACAATTTTATCTTAATTTGCATTTAGCATTTTTCATGTTAGTCTTTTGTATTTTTTCTATGTTACTTGCATATTCATGTGCTATATAGTTTTCTACTTCCCCTAAGAATTTTTCCCATTGCTTTTATGATTAAAAACATACTCACACCCTGAAAATGACCAGCTATTAGTCTCTTTTATTTTTACTTTTACAGTTTTATGTTTTCAATTTAAAATAAAGATTCACCTAGAAATTGCATTGGGTATGGCTGTAGTTAAAGACCCATTTTCTGCCAAACAGAAAACCAACAGTTAAGTGTAAGGAAGACTGCTTGTTTAAGACAGATATTATTTATTATTAGTTTTAGAAATTAGTCTACTATTCCTCCTTCACTAAGGGCACTTTTAAAAATTAGGAACAGTTATATCTATAATTACAAAATAAATGTTTAAAATTTAAATGAAAATGAGAAATTTAAATTAGTATTTTTAAAAATATAAGCTATATCATAAATGTAAAAAAAATTCTCTAAAATGAGGAAAATCTCTTTTTAAAATTTCTACTTCTATTATTTATACTCATGCTCCTTTAATTTTTCATAAACTACAAGTACAGAGTCCAACATACCTCTTGAATGGCTGTCATGACAACATGTTGAACAGATTCCTCCATCATCATAATGGCTTGGATGTACTCTGAAAACAAGAACAACCTGGAATGTCACTGTTCAAGTTAAAGACAGTCAAGGGACTAAAGGCTAACACTTCACACATTCTCATAAGCAGCTTCCTCTGTTCTGATTCCTCCTACGAATCCCTCACACATGGTTAAATATATTGCCACAGGTAAAGTCTGAAAATCACAGTATTTATCTTTCCTTAAGATAGTTCTTTTCCCTCTCACTATTCCTTATAAAGTTGAGGTTGTAGGTCATGGAAATGCAGTATCAGCCTGGGTGTGTCAGCGTAAAACAATGAAATGGTAAAGCCTAAAGCCAGTATGTAAAATACTCCATCTTACTTTTTCTAAAATCTAAAAATTATCTTTCACATTATTCTTTGCTACATGGCAAAAAACTCTGAAGTCTGTGCTTTACTCTTACATGACACCAAAGCACTGAATTGTATAATTCCTAACTTAATATTTTCTACTATAAAAATCACTTAACGAAGCTGAGAGCTGCTTAGGACAAAGAGTTAAGATTAACTTAAGATGAACTGATATCATAATTAAACAAAGATTGTAAAAGCCTGGTTTTAAAATAAAGACCCACATCTATAACAAGCTAAAGCAGCAACTTCATCAATCTCACCCTTACCAAGCTGAAAAAGAGAAAGATCTCTTTACTGTTAATAGTGACAAAGTTAAAAATGATTTCTTGCCTTCTAAAAAAGCCCCAGAAGAAGTTTTCATTATTTCTGAATCTAAAAGCGGATGACAAAAGTGGCATTAAGCATAAAAGAAAAAAAAATCAACAGGCTAGGTGGATTCCAACAAATGTGGTAAATATGCTTTAATAAGAAACATGTAAAAGGGTGACATAAATAAGAAACTTTAGCCTCAACCTGCCTCTCTAATCCCATACACGAAAACACATGCACAGAAAAAATCTTCTCCCCCCTTGAGGTAGTATATGACGGAGTCTTACTGTTAAATTTTCAAAGTTATCTTTTGATAAGAGACTCATATATTTGGAATGACAAATAAATCCTCTGCCAGACAAGGTAACTTGTTTTAGAAAAAGATGGTATTTTTAAAACACTATTAAATTATGACATTATTATGATATTTTTGTTGTTAATGTCAAAGCTTTTAGTATCAAAAACATGTTTTTAAGGAAGTATTGTCCTAAAGATACTTGTACCCCACCAAATGTTTGGTTATATAAACAAGTATACACCACACAACTAAATCATAGGCAGTATTCTTCTGCCAACAGTAGCAATATATCATAACTTAATTACTATTTGGTCAAAAAAGAATTCATTTAGTCTGAGCTCAATTTTTTGTTTTTTTCTTAATGAGGACCACCCTATGGGTGTTGGAATACAGTAAGGGAGCTTTTAGATGTTCTGTTCAAAGTTAACAAACACAGAACCCAACGGCTATGGAGAAACTAGCATAGCTAGGATGACAGCCCTCAAAATAAAAGACTGTGAACATGGAAGAGAAGCAGCAGCAGCACTGATAATGGGGAAGAAAACTGAATGACAGCCTACTGAAAGTGAAGAAAATAATAGTGGACTCGGGAGGTGAGGGGTTAGTAGGTGTGAGAGGGGAAGCGTTAGTTAAGAAGCGGTGTTGCCACGTCAAGGCCCTTCCCCGCGAACACCGTAAAATGCTGAATGATCAAATGGTGATGAGAACTACATTGATGTACAGCCTTTTAAATGAAAAAAAAAATTACAAATATTTAAAATCCAATATATACTGTATGCTATTACTGGGTGCACATCTATGAGGCAATGCTGGAGAATGAGGTGTGCTGTGTACAAGAGTTTATCCTGAAATCTTAGCTGTTCAAAGTGTACAGAATCATTTAGCACAGAGTATTAAGTTTACATGTGGAAGACACATGGGCTTTAGTCTTTGTCTAGCCTCTCACAAGTAGGAAATCTTGGGCAAGAAACATAATAGATATGAGTCCCGGCTTCCTAAATTATAAAAAGCATTTTTGTTGTTAGTGCCTAGGAAAGTACCAGACAGAAGGGAAATACTAAATACACTAGGCATGGTGGCTCATGCCTATAATTCCAGCACTTTGGGAGTCCAAGGCAGGAGGATTCCTTGAGGCCAGGAGTTTAAGACCAGCCTGGGCAACATAGCAAGACCCTGTCTCTAGAAAAATTAAAAAATTAGCCAGGTGTGGAGGCATACACCTAGGGGCTGCAGTGAGCTATGATTGTGCCACTGCACTCCAGCCTGGATGACAGAGACTCTGCCTCAAGAAAAACAAATTATTATTAATTTGTCTTCTACTACTAATCTTTGTTTATTCAAATATACTACCATTTTATTTAGCCCAGTTTGAGAAGTCCGGTAGCCAAGACAAATTTACATTGAGTCAGCAGCCCTGGCAGCTGCTTCTCACTTCTGATTAGGAACCACACCTAAATAGAAAGCCCTTTTATTTGTACAATGCTTTATGAATTACACAACACATACACACACGCACACAATTTCACTCATTCTTCAAGACTACCAGGTTTTGCATCTTCATGTTTCATACCAGGAAACAGGCTAAGTATCTTGTCCAGAGTTAGGTAGTAAACAGCAGGGCTATTTTACTGAGCCTTACATCATATACCATAAATATGCAGTGACAGCAAATACTTAACAATCCAGAATCTCATTTATTTGATTCTTAGCTTTCTACTGTGCTCTTGAGAGCAGAGAATGCCCTAAATCTGGACAAGATGTTAAAATCCTGTTCTGTAAGTTTTCATCATTTATACAATTTCAGGGGAAAACAATCTAGGTGTTTCTACAGAACACCTGGTCTGTGTGAGAACCTCAATAAATATTAAGACTGTACTATCTTCTTATCCATAGGAATATGGATATAGATAGCATCTTTGTCTTTTCCTAGTCCTATTCTGTAATAAATATAATTAGCCAACTCTTAACAGCTATACACTACACCAGGACCCCTATGTATTAAGTAGAATCTCAGAAGTTGATGAGTTTTCTAAAAGAATACATAAGAGTTCATTATCTGCCATCAGTGAACTATTAATACGACTGAGTAATTTTTCATCCTTTAGACTTAAATTTCTTCCTCAATACACTTAAATTATAGTTTTGTGGGATTTTTTTAAATCTCTCAAAGGCAATCTAAGCCTTTCTTACATTCTAGTATTTAGATTACTCTTAACCTATTACCCTCCATATCTTTATTTAAATAACTTCCCTTACCCCAAGCCCAGACTGTCCCCCATTACACTGTGTCTTCAGAGCACTCACCTACACTGATTATATAGGTACTTGAGGCATTATTTAATGCCCTTACCTCCACTCAAGTTCCACAAGGGCAGGTACTGCCTGTGTTTGGTCTACCACTGTGTTCCTAGTATAACAGTGGTAGACAAAAAATAAATAAATATTTGTGAAATAAATTGATTAGAGGAGAAAATAAATTTAAAGTAAAATTTATCTGCTTTATGTATGATAAATTTAAACAATAATTTTTAGAAAACAAGTGATTTTTATGCAAATCAGTAGCTGAAAATAGAGGCAGGTACTATACTAAATCTCTATTTTACTTAGAAACTAAAATATAGAGATTAGGTGATTTGCCTGGTATCCCTCCCATGGCTGTGATAGGTGGAATCAGAGGTGAACTTCACAGGCTGATGGACACTGCAGCCTGTGCTCTTAATCCAAGTACAGAAATATTTCCTAAATTGCTATTTGACAAACTGATTATAAATTAACCGATAATTTGATAATAATGATAATGATATAATATGTTGGGACATTTCAGCTCTGGGAACTTAAAATTGGATATTCTAGGTTGTAATGCCAAGAACACAAGTAAAAACAAAAGATGATACCTCAGATTTACATGGTTAGTCAGAGATTTTTGTAGCATTGAGATATACACAGGGAAATCATTAATTTATCTTAATAGCCTTTGTTTATCTTTGTGAAAATAAATCACAAAAGGCCCTGGAATTTCAAGGCTTTCTTGACAGAGTACATTATACAAAATATCTTGTGATATTTCTAAAAGTTTTACAATTATAATTAAGTGAAGTGACCCAATCTTGATATACGTAATACTATTCTTTCCTTTAAAAAGTACTCAAGGCAATATCTAAAATTTAACACTGAAAGTAATTTCTTCAGGAAGAATATCTACCAGATTTAGGGATAGGAAACCAAATTCTGAATCTATTTTTATTAGAGACTGCATATAATGATATCCCTCTTCTCTTTTTCCCCACAATAAAGACAAACCTTGTAAATGTTTCCTTAAAAAGAAAAGTATAAGGCATTTGTCTATTACAGATATATGCTGGGAAGGCAGATCTGAATACCTATTAAACTGCTGTATATCTGCTCATTTTTACCAAACTAACAGGTGGATCTTGTCCCATTAACAGTAAACTTCATCACATTCAGTGCACTTAAGATGCATTAAAAACAATCCACTCAAAGAATTATGTGGTCTTACAGAAAGGAAAAGAATATCACTACAATCAAATTTATTTTAACTTGTAAAATTAATTTAAGCTTAAAAATAATTATTAGCAAAATCATAGAAAACAGCATTCTTTTAGGGTGGCCTTAAAAAGAAGTTACTGTTTGTACTGGTGATTTATATATAAAATATATTATATATATCACTTTCCCTAATTATTTTAAATGCATACACTAACTTCAAACAAATTACCTTGCTTCTGTTCACAGTTCACAGCACAGCCTAAGATGAGCTGAAGCATCCTTCCAAGCTCTGCTGCATCAGAATGCTCCCCAATGAGGTTCACATCAGGAAGGGTAAAGTCATTAATTTGCTGTCCTAAAATCTGAATGAAGATAAAAAGATTACAATTGCATTTACAGGTATATGACCAAATAAAATATTTGATTGAAATTTGCTTGTTATCACCAAAAACTCACTGTCAAGAACAGAGGGCGATTATGTCAATCGCACTCCCAAATTCTATTTTTACCTCCCATACCTAAATTATAACTATCTTGAGTGAGAGCAACATAGTCCTTAAGCTGGTATGCACTATGTACACTGAGCAAAAAATCTGAGTATGGCTGATTGTTCCAGCACTTGAAGAAGGACTGAGGCAGAGGGCACCAGGAAGGGCTCACAGTAAACATAAATTCACATCTCAACAGCAAGATTCTCCTCAGCCACCTTCATTCCATTTGACTCCCAAAACAGAGGCAGCAAAATGCCTCTACCAGGAAGCAGCATAGAGGATTCTTTTATGGGGAAACTGGCACCAAATGAAATGACTTATACACAGACAAATGGGTAGGTCTCTGCCTGATAACCCTACAGTGAAACTTACCACTAAAAAAGCACCCCCACTCAGATTCCAATCAGCTTTTCACAGAGCTTTACTTTGAAATATCAACAAACAACCAAGGATCATTAAGACATTTGAGGAAAGCTTCCAACATGAAAAACAGACAAAAACAAAGAAACCTGGAGGAAAGCAAAATATGTAGGAAGTAGATGAAAATAAAATTTTAAAAATCCTGTAACTAGACATATACATAGGTGGCAAAACTATAAAAAAAAAAGCAAGAAAACAATTATTTAAAAACCTGGGATCGGCTGGGCGCGGTGGCTCATGCCTGTAATCCTACCACTCTAGAAGGCTGAGGCGGGAGGACTGCTCAAGGTCAGGAGCTTGAAACCAGCCTGAGCAGGAGCGAGACCCGTCTCTACTATAAATAGAAAGAAATTAATTGGACAACTAATATATAAAGAAAAAATTAGCCAGGCATGGTGGCACATGCCTGTAGTCCCAGCTGAGGCAGAAGGATCACTTGAGCCCAGGAGTTTGAGGTAGCTTTGAGCTAAGCTGATGCCATGGCACTCTAGCCCAGGCAACAGAGTGAGACTCTGTCTCAAAAACACCAAAAAAACAAAAAACAAAAAACCCCAAAACTTGGGATCATAGTTTTCTAAACTGGATAGGAGGTGAAGAAAGAGGCTGTGTCCAGGAAGGTAAACACAGGGCCTTCCAGGGTGGTGGCAGTGCTCTACCTACCTACATTACACAAATGTTCACTGCAGAATTAATGTTAAATTGTACATATACATATTGTGTGCTTTTCTGAATGTATGTTTATTATACAAGGAAAAAGTGATAGGGGTGCTGGGGAAGAGGGATTGCTAGTTTACACGGGTAGACAAGAAAGGCGCCTCTATGTTAAGGCAAAAACTGAGCAGAGACCCAGAATGAAGAAGCAAACGACACAGTTACGTGGGAGCAGAATACACAGCACATAGGTTACCATCGGGCAATGTCCTGAGGTAGGGGTGGATGATGAACTCCAAGAACAGCAAGAAGGTCAGTGTGGCTGGGTGAAGGAGTGGTAGAAAATGAGGTGCAGGAGGTGGGTGGGAATCCACCAGAGAGACTTCCGCAGGAGCACAGGAAGCCAGAGAGCGACGAAGCAATGATTTCAAAACACAAAGGAATGATTCCAGCCTAGGATTCCATATCCAACTCAACCAAAGTATAAAGGAAGGATGGAGATTATTTTCAAATATGCAAGGCCTAAAAAAATTATCTATCAGGTATTTTTGTGAAGATGCCACTGGAAAATGGGCTCCACCAAAAGAAGAAAGTAAACCAGGAAAGAGAAATATAAAGAATTCAGCAAGCAATAAAACAGGAGAAAGACATAGGAATTCCCAGGATAAAGGTGAAAGGAATGTCAGAACATGAATTTATTTATTATCCTAGTTAGAGTGAATAACCTTAAATTTTGCTGCAGAAATACCAATATAATAGATTAATGGCCAACCCCAGACCCCACTGGGGGGGATTTATACAACATGTGGTGTATGCATCATGTTACCTTTCTAAAATCTAAAAAACTATGGATTACAAAATGCATCCAGTCTAAAGGATTTGGGATTTGAGACTATGGACTTTCATATATGTTTTTACATATATTTATGTATATTTCTGTAAAATTGGAATCATATGGCTCATATCTCGTACTTTTGTATTGCTGAAGAATTTTTATAAATATAAATTTTCATGGCTGAATGGCATTTGTACTATAAATGTTTCATAATTTTCTTACTGCTAAACATTTGGGTTATTTTCAATTTTTGTCTACTATGAAATGATGAGATTGATAGCCTTATATAGTTCTAGAAGACAAATTTCTAGAAACAGAATTACTGTGTCAAAAGATGTATGCATTTATAAAGCTTTTAAAGACAAAGACAAGTACCTTCATGTAGTTTACAAATAAATAAATGCACAAAGAAATATTTAATTACAAATTATAGTAGGTAGTAAGAAGAAAAAGAACCTTGAGCCATGAGAGAATAAATGTATAGCATGGGTTCACTAAGTGGTCATGGAGGCTCAAAATTAGGCAAACACTAACTATGCACACTGACTTCAGTTTTACTCACATTCCAACTTTCTCATAATCATGTAGTAATAATATGATTAGGCTTTTACAAGGGCATAAGAAAAGTTCCAAAGGTACCACACAATCATCAGAGCCTGTGTTTCTTTTTCCTATCTGAGCACTATCGGCATGGCGAGGAAATGCTACCCAGGGCCCAAAGAATTGCCAAGAATAGGTTGGAGTCCGGGGACCGGAGGGGGGGGGTGGAGATAAAAGAAAAATAACAAGAAGGGAAGTGAAAGAGGTGTATGCAAGTAGGTGATCTGATCTGAGCCTCAGCGTGTGAGACGGGCCGTGGTGGGGACTTCCTCTGGGTGGAGCACAGCACTGAGCAGGCCACCTGGCTTGGGAAAAAAACTCACTGAAAGGGCCCCTCAAACACCATCATTGTCTTTAGTGCCTTAAATTTTCTATTTCTTTTTTCATTGTAATACTTGGTTGAAAATTACCACCTGTATTTTACAAAATGAGCATGATGCTCAGAACAAAAACATTTCTTCATAGTACCCTTAGGAAGTAACAATAACTTCTGCAAGACAAAAATAAAGAAAAAGAAAACACTGTCAAGATGTCAGCCAAGCACAGTGGCTCATGCCTCTAATCCCAGTGGCTCCAGAGGCTGACACAGGAGGATCACTTGAAGCCGGAAGTTCAAACAAACCTGGCAACATATTGAGACTCTGTCTCTATTTAGAAAAAAAAAAGATGCCTAATACTATCCCTATGTTCACACTTATATATCTTAAATATAGTCTTTAGAAATTTATATTTGAATTTTCTTTTAAAATAATATTTACTTGAGAAGATTAGGAAACTCGCAGTGTTTCGGTGTGACAACACTGTCCTGGGGCTGGGCATAACAGTGACTACATCAGTCTGGCCCTGACCTCATTTCATGGTTTTAATAGGACAGTGGGGTGAAACAACCAAATAAACCAACAAATAAAGGGACTGCTGAAATGGCAAGGATAAAGGAGTAAATAGGATGATGGGACTGAGTGCAGGGCTGAGGGCGAACGTGACCCTGGCTGAGACAGCACATGCTCAGGGAAAGCCTCTCCAAGAAGGTGAAAGTCCGAGCAAGCACAAGCGTGCCATGGCAGAAGCCAAGGGAAGGGCAGTGTGCACAGCACACGGGGGCAGAGGCTCTGAGAAGAAAAAGGCTTGGTATACCTGAGACTCAGAGAGGAGGAATGTGGCTGCAGTTGTAGGTGAGTGGGAAAGTAGAGTAATGGGTGGGCAGAGGAGACACATGGCACCTGGCGGCTCACGGTAAGAAATGTGGGAGTGATTTTCAAGAGAGCAGGAAACCACAGAAGATTTTAGGGAGGAGAGTGATATAATCGCATTTATATTTTTAAAAATCATCCTGGCTTTAGAGTGCAGAATAGACTACAGAGGGGCAATGGTGAGATTGGGGTCAGCAGTTACCTACTTCAGCAACCTAAGCAAGAGCGAACAACAGCTTGGGTAGGGTCAGGGAAGCTGTGTTTTGAAGGTTTACCTAAGAGGTCTTACATAGAATGATTTCTAGGTCGGGGGCTGGAGCAGCAGTGTGAATGGTAGGGTCACTGACTGAGATGGAGAAGATCGCTGTTGTGGTCACAGATATGAGTATAAAAGCAGGTAAGCTTGTCGGGGAAAAACAGTAGGGAAATAGGTAGGTTTCTAGGCAGCGCTTCGTCCATTTGACATCTGTGACCATGAAAATTAAAGTGAAACCACTTAGTTCCACTGCCTGATTTTTCCCCCAGCAGCTGACTTTTCTGCTGCAGATTCAGAGGATAAATTGAGTTCATGCAGGGATAGGGCTTCGCCAAGGGAAAAAAGAAAGTAGGCAGCGGAGTTGATAGTGGTGCATGGATTCTAAACTACCTTCACTAGTACGGGCAGAAAGGAGAGAATGAACAGCATAAAATAAAATTTAACATATATTAGTAATCATCTGCAAACTACCTATAATACAGTGAATAAGGTTATTCATCTATTGACCACCTAATAGATGGCGATTTGAACCAACATCCTAGAGACTATAAAATGGAAGACAAACTGATTATTAATTTTGAAGGCAATTTTTCCTTAACTTGAAACTATTATAAAATTAAAGTATCCTATAGTAATACTTTCAAGCAGAATGAGAAAAAAGTCCTCACCTCATGATTATAATCCAAGATTCCTTTTAAAATTTTCTTTAAGTTGCTTATCTGTTTAAAGAGAGAGAAAACTGGGTAAAAGGCAAGCACAGATCAAAACATAGTTTAACATAGAAAATTTGTGAACCAGACAATCACTCTACTTAATCAAAAAGTAATTATAAAAAATTAAAATTCAACAGCATATATGAATTATCATCATCACCAAAAAAGGACTATTAATGGCTTTTTTTCCTTTTTTTTTTTTTTTTTTACCAACAAGGATAAGCTCAATATTAATGGTTTTTGATCCAAGAGATTTGTAAAACAGATTACATTCCCAATTATGTAAAATTTTCAATGTTATGACCACACTGACAATAGCTGGAGGGTAACTAAATAAGACTTTTTACAGGTAAAGAAAAATTACATCATCCTTAATAATGAAAACTTGAGTTCAGTGCTGTTTTCTCTAGAAAAGTAGAGCTGTATCTACATCGAGTTTAAGTTCTAAAGTTAGAACATTAATAAAAAATGATAGTCAAAATTACCCTTGGAAATCTCTTTAAAATAACTTCCAAAGTATAATGTCTCCAAGTTCCTCCACTGTCCCAAAAAACCACTACTGTTTCTTTAGTTAAGCACCAAAGTAAATGTTTAAGGCCAAAAGGTTAAAAAAATTACTATTATATGTTGAAACACTAGAGTACCACTCACTCAGCATTGCAAGATACTTGTGCTATAAGAAACACCTAGGCCGGGAGTGGTGGCTCACGCCTGTAATCCTAGTACTCTGGGAGGCCAAGATTGGAGGATCACTCAGGTCAGGAGTTAGAAAGCAGCCTGAGCAAGAGTGAGACCCCATCTCTACTAAAACTAGAAAGAAATTAATTGGCCAAATAAAAATACATAGGAAAAATTAGCCGGGCATGGTGGTGCATGCCTGTAGTCCCAGCTTCTCAGGAGGCTGAGGCAGAAAGATCGACTGAGCCCAGGAGTTTGAGGTTGCTGTGAGCTAGGCTGATGCCACGGCACTCTAGCCCGGTCAACAGAGAGAGACTCTGTCTCAAAAAAAGAAAAAAACAAACAAACAAAAAAAAAACACCTAGAAACAAGATAGGACGAGGAAGCAATATTCGGATATCTCCCAATATCCACTCACTCCGGAGCACAAGTTCACTGGGCACATGTTATCTGGGGTGAAATGACAGGCAGAATCACTACACTATTTACTGTCAACTGTAATTTTTTCCCTCTTTTTGACCCAACTCATGCAATTACATCTGTGTTAAGTTACATGTGTACATGATATGATTCTATTGATCATCTGTCAATCCAGCTGACCTGGCCAGTGTGAGTAGTTGAAGATGTCTTAGAACAGCAGATAGTGGAGCTTGAGGCTATCAAATAAAAAAAGCTTGAATCATAGCAGTGTGATCCAGGAGTTAGTTAAAGACATTTATTTTTAAGGGAGAAAATAAATGGAAAACTTAGTTTATTTAAATTTTTTTTAATTTCATAAATAAAGTATCTTATACTTCTTAAAAATTTTGGAGGCATGGAAATTTTTATTTTATTGTCATTTATTTCCTTTATTCTAGGATGTTAATTTTTCCATATCTTTAATATTTGAAATTAGAACGTCTTAAAAATCAATGTGTTCATTTAAAATGGTAGTTTTTAAGTCCATCACAAAAAGCTATATATCTTATCTTTAATCAGTAGCATCATAAAACTGAAGAAGTATAACAGAGTAAACAAGAACAGGAATTTCAGTTCTGAATGTCAAGAATAAGATCAACCTTTTTATCCCTCTCCATATTACTACCACTGCCCTACTCATGACCTTGAAGACGATGTGTGTGGGGGTGTGCACGTGCGAGTGTTTGTGTGCATGTGGAGGGAGGGGATACACACTCCCTCTGCTCAAGCCAGCAAGCAAACACAAAGTGATTAGCAGCACTATTTTAAACATTTGTGGATTGTTTTAAACATGCTATAACATTAGAAAGTAATCATTTTAATTGTCTATTCTTGAAAGATTGTTTAGAAGTTAAAATAGTTCCATTCAACAGTTTGCATTTACTAGCTTAGAAAAAAGAAGGAATCGGATTTTGGCAGACACAATACTTAAGCACTCAGTAAATACCTTTCTTATCAAACATGTGTTTCTTGGGAGAAATACAAAGACAAACCGACCTCAGCACCTCTTAAGTCTAGGGGTACCACATGCTTAATCATTTGTATTTGACTCTATACTAGTCTATATCAAAAAGAAATGGTCCCAGGGAATTCCAAACTGCCAGTCATGACCATTAATAGGTCACGAAAATCAATTAATGCAACAAAATCACAGAGATGGAGAACAGACTAGTGGTTACAAGGGATTAGAGGTGGTGTGGATATGGCACCAGGGAGCCGTGCGCTGACGGGATAGTTCTGCGTCTTCATGCAGTGGTAGTTACAGGAAGCTACACGTGAGACAGAGCTACACAGAACTATACACACAAACACCAAGGACTGCATGTAACGCTGGTGAAATCTGAATAAAATGGGACTGTACTCGCATCAGTTCCCCAGTTTTGATACTGCATTATAGTTTTGCAAGAAGTTACTACTGGAAAAACTCAGTAAAAAGTACACAGAACCTCCCTGTGCATTTTTTTTTTTTGCAACTCCCTGTGAATCTATAATTATTTCAAAATATAAAGTTAAAAAAAATAATTTAGTGAGTTGCAATAAATATTTTCAAAAATAAAACAAAATGAAAAACATCACTGCGTAAAATAAGAAGAAACACCTGTTTGGTTATATTTGCACATATATTTCAGGAGGGCAGCAGGTTGTAATGTAAACAGTATTTCTTACTATGGGTTTTGGTCAAAGAAACTTGAGAAATACCAGAAGGTAAAAGTTATTGGGAAAGAAATGAAAATGTGTCACTTTCCAAGTGCTCTGGACAGAGTTAACAATCAATATTATCTCATTATTAACAAAACTAGCAACATATATCCCATGCACTATTCTAGGTAGGTCCTATTACAAACCCCACTTTATACGTGGGGAAGCCAAGGCACAGAAGGGTCACATCACTGTGCCAGAAAGTAAATGGTGGAGCAATGATGTGGACACAAGCACGCTGACCCCAGAGTCCATGCCCTCAGTCACTGAGCTTCACTGACTCATATCATGTCATACCTAGGTGGGCAACTCCAGGTGACCTCCAATCTTCAATTCTAGATTATTTCACTATAGGCTACCCAAGTTTGTAAAGCTCACTGGACACACAAGAGATTAAAAAAAAAAATCAACATATATCATATACATACAAATATTTAAAGATTTAACACATGGAAAAAATTTAAAAATACCTTTAGCCTCCAATTATCTCCTACTTCGGTTTTGATTCTGTTTAGCCAATTTTCATCAAAATATGCAGGATCTCTGCAAAATAAGGAAAAGCTAGTATATTAAGATCATGAAGCTATCAAGCTAATAAAAAAAAATTGAATCCCATCCCATATCATCACTTAACTACAACATAAAAATGTGTTTGCCACATATCAGCCACTAAATAACTTAGCACTTGGAACCAGACGCAATTACAGCAGGCTTCTTTAAAATCAACTCAACATTAGTATCTCATTAAAAAAAATCCAGACTTTTTAAAATCAAAAACAAACTAAAAGGCTAAAAATGGTACCATACAGCTAATACATTTTACAAACAAGTTATAGATGTATACACTAACCTGGAATTAACTTAATTGTAGATAACACATAAATATCTAAAAGCAGTCAAAATCAGTGACATGTTTTTTAAATAGACGAATATATCAAGAAAGTTAAAATAAAATTATCAGGTAATATAAATTATTGTCCAAGACCACACAACACCTATGTTTGTCCTGCTCTAGCAATTACTAAGTCCAAAAATCTTTCCATAACACAATTGTTTCTGTTCACATACACACAAAAACAGAATGGCAATAACACAGACACATGTAGGAAAAATCTATATTTCAACTTTTACTATAACTCAAAGTGATAAATATAACCGTCACTACTAAATCTTAGTCAAATTAGCTTTAAATCAAGCAAGATGCTCCTCAGAATTTTTAACTTTTATTATGAAAAAAGAAAAATGTGCTTATTTAGGAAATAATTAAAAACAGTTACAACAAAATTACCTCTATAGAAATCTGCTTAGATTATTTTTGAAGACTGTATAACATCACTAAACAAATGAACTTTTCTATTTTTAAAAACATGCTTTACTTAGACATAACTCACAGGTGATACAATTTACCCATTCAAAATAGACAATGCACTTCAGTATATTCATAGAGTTGTACAACCATCACCACAATCTAATCTAATCTAATCTAAGAGTATTTTCATCTTGCCAAAAAGAAACCCTGTATCCTTTAGCTGTTACTTCCATTTCTCCTTCTCTCCAGTTTCTGGAAACCACCAATCTACTTTCTGCCTCCATGAATGTGCCTATTTTGGACATTTCACATAAATGAAATCATACTATGTGGTCTTTTGGTTCTGGCTTCTTTCACTTCGCACGTTTTTCAGGTTTATCCACATTGCAGCATGTGTCAGCACTCCCCTCCTTTTTACAGCTGAATTACATTCTACTTACGATATACCACATTTTGTTTATCCATTTATCACTGATGTACATTTGAGTTTTCTCCACTTTTTGGTTATTATGAATAACAATGCTTTGAACATTCCTGTACCAGTTTTTGTGGGGACATGTTTCATCTGGAGACATGTCTAGGGATGGAATTGCTGGGTCCCATGATAAGTCTGTTTAACATTTGAAGAGTGCCAAGATTTTCCCAAGTAGGTGCATTTTGCATTCCCACCAGCAATGTATGTGGGTTCCAATTTCCCCACAGTCTTGCCAACACTTCTTATTATCTGTCTTTTTAGTTATAGCCATCCTAGTGGATGTGAAGTGGTATCTCATTGTGATTATGATTTGCATTTCTCTACTGGCTAATGATATTAAGCATCTTTTCATGTGCTTATTGGCCATCCATATCCTCTTTGGAAAGAAGTCTATTCAGACTACCTGTCCATTGAAAAACTACATTTTTTACTGAGTTGCAAGAGGTTTTTTGATTTGTTTTAATATTGAGACAACCCTCCCACATCAGATATATCATGTGTCACTATTTTCTCCCATTTCATGAAGTTGTATTTAATATTTTCACTTTCTTAATGGAACACAAGGTTTTAAATTTTGATGCAATTCAATTTATTTATCTTGTACTTATGTATCTAAAAGCGCTTGCCTAATTTAAGGTCATGAAGATTTATGTTTTAAGAGTTTTATATAGTTCTACCTCTAATATTTAGGTCTCTAATCTGTTTGTACATGGTATAAGCCAATCAGGCTAACTTCAGTTTGGCATGCGGATATTCATACTCCTCTATTTTTGTTTTAAGCTTAGTGCCTTTAATTGAGGTTCTTTTGTTATTAAGAGAAACCAATTTGAGAAGCTTGTACAAAAAAGGCAATTTACTTGAAGATTACTAAGGTATGTTATAGTACTAGAACACAGCTGGGCCTCACAAAGTACTGGAAGAAGAATCTGGACAGTATTCTCTTCCTGACTTTCATCTTTGTTTCTTTCTGTCCACCTACATAATTTTCTCTCCATAGACCAACTTTTTCCTGTTTCTCCATACATAACACTGGAAATGGTTGTAGACATGTTCCAAGTCTTTATCACTTCAGTTCAAGCAATTAAAAAACAGCTGTCATTCAGTCCCAATTCTAAATCCCCAGGAAAATCCAAACGATCCAGCTGGTCTGTTTTTCATCCCTGGCCCAATTATATGTAGTCAAAAGGATGGGTGCAAGGAGGACACACACAACTTTGGGGGGAAGACAGACCACACCTGTTGAGAAAGGGCTGAGTTCTCAGAGAGAGGGACTGCTGGACACTGGGGCAGACATCCCCCGAAAGTGTTCTCTATACTTAAAACCTCTTGGGAAAATGGGTTATACAGAGAAAAAAAGCAATTGAAGTCAATTCCACTAAAATATTAAAGGATTATTATAAAAATCAATTCACAAGTTAGAAAACATTCACTGTTATATCTCTTTTGCTGAAACAAAGTCATTGTTAATTTTGATACTTAAATAATTTAAAAAGCTGTAATCCAAAAAGCTCAATCAGAAATCAAGTATTAATCTTTTCAACTAAAAACGACTCATACAGAGGAAAATCTGTGAGTTTGGTGCTATGCAGGGCTGATGATTACCCAAAGTCAAGGGCATGGAACTTACTAGTTGAATGGCAAGTCAGGTTCACACAGCAAAAAGATACGGTACTTACATTTCACCAGAAAGTCCCTTATTTCTTCAAAAAATGATTTAAAATGTTTAAGAAATTATATGCACCAAGAACTCCAAGGTTATGGAATACTTCATTTGCAATTTAGAGTAATATAGCTTATGAATAAAATGATTCAGGAAAGTCTACATAAAATGTTTTAAATCAAGTATCATGATACAGTTTGCTTATTCCTTAACAAATTATCAGATCAAAAACTCAGAATCATATCTGAGCTAGGAAGGGAAGACAAGAAAAAAAGCTGCTACTATCATATACACACCACTTATTACACCAGTGATACATTACATCAGTAACATAACTGCATCAAACCAGGCACTTCACATTCACAAAGTCATTAACCTGATATTACAGTTAAGGAATATCAGACTCAGAAATTAAGTAATTTTCCCAATCAAGTTAATGGGATAATTAAGTGGCAGAGTTGTTAGTACAATCATTTTTGTTAAAACAGATAAGTAGAATTCAATACATAACTGGTTCTAGCAAAACCACACAAACCACACATATCTGTGGCTAATTATCTCCATACGTTCAGTAAACTCAGTCACAAGCAGAAAAAGCTCAACATCACTCACAATATTCTAGTTCCTTGAGGGCAGGCATTGTTTCATTCACTGCTGTCCTGCCCAATACCTCACGTCTGGGACACATCAGTTTCTCAGTAAATTTGTGTAAAGTAGCACTCATTTATTGCCCATCTACTACTTAGAGCATAGCAAGAATGGTAGTCTACAACTTTTCTTATATTCAGTGTAACTTTTCCTAGTAATAACTTTGACTCCATATGCAGGCATCTAGTCATAACTTCTATTTCTAGAAGTAGTTTACAATTTCAGCAATGTTTTCTAAGGACTTCTTAATTAATGGTCTTAGGCTACAATCAAACAACATAAAGGTAATTTTCTCAAAACTCTTAATGGATGACAGTTCTGCACAGATATGTAAAGAACAACTAATAATCTTACTGGGGATGTTCTTCATGAGTAAGAGGCTACCTTTAGCTTCTTACTATGTCTTGACTTCCAAGAAAAAAGGAAAACATGCAAAATCATTTCCTTAAATTTTGCCAGGAACACATTTACTTGTCTGTAACTTATGTATTAGTCACAGCCTAAGCTAAAGAAGTCCATTAATCTTAATCCTCAATATAATTCCAGAAATATATTGTCTTGCAGCCTTCACAGAAACCAAAAAATTAAATTTTATTTCTACTGCTATAATTATTTATGGAAAGTAATTATCTTAATAAAATGCAAATTAAGATGGGCTCCAAAACAAGTATATTTTGGATCCATTTCTTAACAGAGCATTTTTATTAACAAACTTTTAGTCTTTTTTACAGATATGTTGATTCTTAGATATGACTATTTCTTAATGCTGTCTTAATTACCTAAAATAATCATCTTGGTCCTCTGCCATTAAATGTGTATTAAAGAGTTGACTATAATAATTAAATTTCACATCCATATTGACAACAAAAATATAGCAAAGTATGCTTAGACCCTACTAAGACAAACAATACAGGTAAATAAGGGATAGACTCCAAACCAAGGACAGGTACCTCAGTGTGCTATAAAATTAAAAGTATCTATTAATATTTACCAGGCTCTACACCATGGTCTCTGCTTGACCTTCATTGCATCTCTTCTGGTCTCATCTATTCTCTTTCCCTTTCTTGAACTTTGAAAACAAAAACTGATGGCACTTAGAGACACAAATTGCTACTTCTGACCTTGCTCTTTCAACCAGCATGTAATTGTGGTATAATAAAAAATATCTTTGGTCTGTGTCTTTAGTTCCTGGCATTGATCCCCTAAAACCCTTGGAATTTCCTAAGTGATAGGAATGTCTTTTGTAATTCATACTGAGCCCCTTCCACCATACCCGAGTTTATGGTAATGAGGTGATTCAGTGTGGGGCCCCTGGACTGCTATGGGATGGGGGCTGGTCCCAGAGAAACCAGCCAGGAGACTAAAGGCTGGAACTTTCAGCCCTGCTAGGAAAGGGAGAGAGACTGGAGATTGAGTTCAATCACATGGGCAGGGATTTCAATCATGCTTATGTAATGAAACCCTAAATAAGCACTGTAAACAACAGGGTTGGACCAGCTCCCAGGTTGTAAACCCGTCAATGCACAGGGATGGTGGTGTGCCCAGAGGGCATGGAGCTCTGCACTGCCCCCAAGTTCACTCCTTGCCCTATGCATCTTTTCCAGTGGTGGTTACTGAATTGCATACTTTTAAATAAGACTGTAATTGTAATTGCAGTGCTTTCCTGAGTTCTATGAGTTATTCTAAAAAATTATCCAACTTGGGGGGATCATAGGATGCCCTGAATTTGTAGCTGGCTAGGCAGAAGTGTGGGTGAACTGAGGACTCCATTTCCAGCTGGCTGCCCTGTAGGACTGAGGCCCTAACTTTAATTTGTGCGCTGCTGACCTAAAAGGAAGAAGTTGAGACACAAAATATAATTTAAAGAGCTTACTTGAACCAAATTGAGGACAGCTGCTCAGAAGACTCAGTCCCAAACAACCTTGGATGTGAGCTCTGTTTGGCCTTTGTTATAGCAGAGTTTTTTAAAAATTTTTGTAGAGACAGGGTCGTGCTATGTTGCCCAGGCTGGTCTTGAACTCCTGGCCTCAACTGATCCTCCTGCCTTGGCCTCCCAAAGTGCTGGGATTACAGGAGAGATGCCTGACATGCTTGAGAAGGACCAAGGAGCCGCTGCCGCCCAGAGCACTAGGTAATGAGGTCAGAGTGCTGACAAGTGGTCCTGAGCACTTAAAATCTTATACACTATTGTCAGCACTTTGGCTCCTACCCTGAGTGAAATGGGACACCAACAGAGGGTTCTAAGCAGCAAATCTGATTTACTAAAGAATCACTCCAGTATCCTGGGAGCCAAATTTAAAAAGTGTTACAAGGAGGTAAACAGGATGAGTGAATGCTATCAAATTGATGCTGACAGGCTACGAGAAGAACTGAGAATGGACCGCTAGAGATATTCAGATCATTGGTAGCCCTGACAAGTGCAGTTTTAATATAACGGTGAGAACAAACGCCTGATTGAAATGAACTTAAGAGAGCAGGAGAAGAATCCAGACAATTGAGTATACACTATTCTTCAAAGGAGTTTTGCTGCAAAGGGGAGGAGAAAGGGAATCATGACAGAGAGATGTAAGATCAAGAGAAACATTTTTAAAGAAGGGAAAGTTGACACTGTAGGAAAGAGTGGAGAATTGATAAAGTGAAGGTCCTGAGTAGGTGAGAGGCAGTGGGATCCAGTACACAAGACACAAGGACTGGCTTGAAGATGGGACCCTCCCCCAAATCCTACAGCTCATATGCGGTCATAGGCAGCAAACAGGTGCTGCCAGGTGGGTAAATGCAGCCATGGGATTCTATGGAAATGTTCTTTTACCGGTATTTGTTCCAACTTTCTTAGAAGCAGGATGTATCCTACTTGCAAGGGAACAGATAAGAGAGAGAGAAGAGCGGTGGAACTGGAGGGCTCAGGAGAGAGATGTGAGATAGTCACCCAGAAGAGTGGGAGTGAAAGAACTTGGGAAATACGGTGTGATGCCGGATTCCACGAAGTAACACCTGGAGTTTCATGGTAAGAAATTAAAGGCGAGACCCATCAGCATGTTTGTGTGTTTTTCCAGCAGGCTCAGCTGCAATGGTGAGAAACAGAACAGGCAAGACATTAGAGTTATTAATCAGAGCTGTGGGTTTGTCAAACAAATACAAAGAAGCATGAGAAGAGCTAAAAATGTGGGCGTGATTATGGGTACAAGGGAGCGACTATGGTTGACCTGGATTCTCAGTTGAGTAAGGGGAAAGAGAGAGAGCACAGCATGAAGGTGAAGGCCATGCTGAGATCCACTGGTACCAGAGGACTGAAGAATCACTGGGATCTCGGTACTAGAAAGTAGTGATTGGGCAGTGGTAAATGGAAAACTGAGATTATGAAGGGATTATGTATTACTGGTAATCATGAGGTAAGGGCATAACTATGGGAATGAATGGATGAAGCTGGGTGGAAAACATGATTAATTGATAAGAGTTCCAAGAAACCGATATGCAAGGATGCAGAGGACCATCAAGGTACATATTCAAATCACCAAGAATCTGGACAAGAGTGGCAGTGAGGATTCCAGCTGTTGGGAAATGACAGGGAATTATATCAACAATGAAGGGTAGTGGATGATGTTGTAAGATTCAAAATTACAGGGCTTTAGGGAAAATGAAGGAAAGTGGCCTGGAAGCAGTACTAAGGAATACCCCTGCTGGGATAAGTGGCATATGAAGCCTGTAGGATCTATACAATCTATAGTGACAGAAAGCAGATCAGTGACTGCTTGAGGATGAGAAAGGGTTATCAGGAAAGAAAGGATTACAAAGGGGCATGAGGACATTTGGAAGTGATGGATATATTCCTTGTCAGGATTGTAGGGATAGTTTCATAAACATATACACAGGTCAAAATCTATCCAATTACAGTATACTTTAAAAATTTGTCATTTATTGTATATCAGCTTCACCTCAATACAGCTACAACAAAAGGGGAGGGTATCTAAAAAGTAATAAGCCATCAAGCCGAGAGAAAACATGGAGGAGCCTTAAATGTATATAGCTAAGTCAAAGAAGCCAATCAGAAAAAGGCTGCATACTGTGTGATTCCAGCTATGTGACAGTTTGAAAAAGGCAAAACTATGGAGACAGGAAAAAGATCAGGGTTGCCAGGGGGTTTGGGGGAGGGATGAGTAGGCAGAGCACAGAGGATATTTAGAGAAACTGCTCTGCATTACACTACAATGGTAGATACATGACATGCATTTGTCTGAACTCATAGAATGTGCAACAGCAAGAGTGAACCCTCATGTATCTGTGGACTCTGGATGATAATGATGTGTCAATGTTCACTGACACATCAATGTTCAATCAATGTTCATTGATTGTAACAAATGTATCACTCTGGTGTGAGATGCTGACAGTAGGGGGAGGCTATATATTTGGTGGGGCAAGGGTTATGTGGGAACTCACTATATTTTCTGCTCAATTTTTTAAAACTTTTAAAAACTGTAGTTACAGCAGCAAGTACATTCATACTATTGTGCAATCACTGTTACAATCCATCTTCAGAACTTTTTCATCATCTCATACTGAAGCTCTTTTCCACATATTTTTGCTGTGAATATAAAATAGCCCTAAAAAACAAAGTCTATTAATTTTTAAAAAATTAAGTGTAGGACATGAACCTACAGACAAAAAGAGAAGACAATAGCAACAAAATTTTAAAAGTTGGAAACCAGATGAACAGGTAGAAAATGAATTAAAATATCAGGCAGAAATTTTTTTAAAAAATTATTCAAACAATAAGCATACTCAGATCCATTCATATTTAATAAAATTCCTCCTAAAACTACAAAATGATACAGTTCTTCACTTATCACCTCAGACAAAAGAAAAAGGGTTGATATTTCCAATAAAATTTCACTGGGTACCCACACTGGATTGGCTCTCTTCCTCCCCTCTGGTCCCTCTGCTGGATGATGCTATAACCAACAATAAGGGTCACAGTTGTTCAAGGCTCAAGTTATATATTTCTTTCTTCTTATCTAATATTCTCCCCTAAGTGATGTAATGCATACTGCTGGCTTCAAGGAAGAGATCTAGATATCTAAATAGATATCCGCTATCTGGACTCCTCTTCTGAACTCTAGACCTGCACAGTCAATTGCCAATTTGACATTCCCTCTTGATGTACTGATATCACTCAGATTCAATGTCCCCCAAACCAAACTCATGATATATTCAGCCCTCCACAGCCAATTGTCTTTCAGAGTTCCCACATAATGGTCTGCACCCTCTTCTGTGTATTTGCTTAAGTCAGAAACTAAAAAGAGAACTTTGACACTTCTCTTTTACTTACCACCCCCATACCAATAATCAAAATCTGCTGCTTTTATGTACCATTTTGAGACCATCCACTTGTCTTCATCTCCTTCACCAGTTCCCGGTCCAAGGTACCATCATCTCCCTTAGGAATTACTACAAACTTCTTTCTGACTAATCATCCCTTATCACCCTGATCTCTTCCAAATCATTTTATACCTTTAGCAGAATATTTTCAAAATGTCAATTGACTGTGTTAATCCTCATCTCCCACCTGCATAGCCCCCTCAATTGCTTCTCACAGCCTTTAGAAGACAGACACAAGGCTCTGCACAGTGCTCAGGACTTCAAAATATAAGATTATCCCCAAATTACACCAAACCCAATGACTTCTTAAATTCATACATAATCATTTATTTAAAAAAATTTCTAGGTCAAAAGTTTATAGTCATATAATATCAACTTTATAACTATTATGTTTTTCAAAGTATTTAGAAAGAAAGAATCAGGTATGTTTTACATATCCCAAACATTCCTTTAGTTATTCAACAAACATGAGCACCCACAATATTGATTGAACCATGAGAAACTGCTGATATTTGACCATTCTAACATAAGAAAAAGCAATTTCATATGGTTCAGCCAAAAACTAGGCATTTTCCTCGTTGCCAGGATACAACAGTGAGCAAAACAAATTCCCTGGCTCTATGCAGAGCTTACATTCTGTCTGTAAGTATCTGGGGTGGCAGGGAGGCAGCTAAATGAACAACCAACATACAGTGTATCAGATGGTGTTACATCCTTAGGAGAAGAACACAAAAGGTTAAGGCGGATAAAAGGGTAAGGGTTGTTGCTACTTTATTTGGGTGGTCAGGGAAGTCCTCACTGATAAGCTGACATTCAAGAAAAATTCTTAAGAAAGCCTCTTAGATTCTCCTACAATGGCAAAATCTGGCCACTAACATGAAAATTTCTGCCAAGAACAAATAATTCTGCTAAAACCATTGTAGTAGAGTAAAAATTACAGCTTCAATTAAACTTGTAACCAATGCATACTTAACAAGTACTATGTCATGGAAATGATCACTGCTGCTCACAGTTCTTATTCTACATGTAAGTTTCATGTAAGCGCTTTCTTTAATCCATGTTTTCAATCTAATAAATATCCACATCTAAGAACATATATAAAGATAAGCAATTCATTCTTACATCTTTTGAAGAACCTGGGCCATCACAACCCCATTCGTTAAATCTTCCACAGTCTGGCATGGTGCATCCACGCTAAATGTCTGGATCTGAAAGGAAAAATGGGGGAGGGAAAGAGATTCTATGGTTACCTATACAGAAGATTTCTCAGGCTTCTTTTTGTTATTATCTCATCTTGGGGGCTGGAATAAATTTAAAAAAGGAAAACAGTTGGAAACTTTTTCCCTTGTGGGAAATTTTCTGCAGATTATTGTAATCTTCCCCCACAAGTAAAAGAGAAATTGTGGTGGACACTGAGTGACTTCCAGCATCGATTCTACTCCCAGACGACCAATCTAAGAAAATCATGGTACCTTCATCCCATCTACCAGTGACTGATTCAGGGATACACAGGGCAAAGACAATCTGGATCAAAGAGATACAAGGAGATACTTCTGCGGAAGAAAAATCAACCTTCTCTTGATGTGCATAATACTGCTGCCTCCATTACTGCATCATCCTATGACTATCAACGGAATCAGTCATAATGCAGCGAAAGGCAGAGAAGAGGGACAGAAAGAACTGGGTCCTTGAGGTAAAAACTGAACCACTGAATTAAAATATCTTGGCTCCTCTATTATGTGAAGTATATGTCTTCACTGTTCAAGCCTGGCTAGATGTGAGGTTTCTGTTACTAACATCCAAAATATCTCTATACAGATGCAGAAGTCGCACTTACTATGCTTAGGTTACTCAATTTATTTTGATTTCCAATATATTCTGAATTAGAACTTTGTACCTGTCAACACGATAAGGCCAAGACATGCTATACTTTTCTTAATAGTAGAAATTATTTCTACAAGAAAATGTGGCTGAGTCAATAATGCTTATACTCAGGAGTGCACCCAGGATTTAGAAGGAAATAAATCACCGAGAATAGACAGACATAGGCCATTCTTTCATGCAATTTATAGTTTAGCAAAAATAAACAGTATAATAGGAAGTATAAACAACAAGCACAAAGTCTAGAAGTGAGAGTGGGATGCCATTAAAGAATGAACAACAGCTTGGTATGGATTGGGGGGTTGAGTAAGAACTGGAGGAACAGATGGAATAGGGGAAAGTAAAACCAAAAGATAGGACTAAAGAATGAAACAGCACCTTATGCACACATTAGGACTTTATCCCAAGAGTAAAGTAAGCAAAGCATTTGAAGTGGGGGGTGAGGCCACGAGATGTGCGTTCTAACGATCAAACTGGCTTTGGTAAGAAGGGCTGGTGGGAATAAGGCAGGAGAGCTTTCTGAGTAGCTTTACACATTAACACCCAGCAGGCTAACTAGGCAGTTACAATGGAGCCCTGGAATGACACTCAGGTGACCATGTGTCTACACATCTATTTTTCTTTATTTTTTTTATTGGGTTTAGAAAGACGTAAAATCGCTGTGTCAAAGTGTATGCACATTTTAAGGTTTTTGATAAAATTGCTAAACCGTCCTTAATAAATGCTATAACAATTTATTCTAACAGTGAATGTCCATTTCTCTGTACCGTATCATCTATCAAACATTAAAAAAAAGAAAAATTTAGCAAAATCATTTCTCAAAAAAAAGATAAAAAGAAAAAAGATCATAGTAAACATAAAAAATAAAAATTAAAAATATATTAAAAGAAAAAAGAAAACTATGTACAGTACAGTCGAGAGCTTTACACTTTACATAGACGAGTCTTATGGACAGAGATAGTTGTGGTGGCAGAGCTCAAGGGAATTATTCCAAGATCCTCAGAGCAAGGAGTTTTTACTTTGGGTCCTTCCCAGCCACCCTGACCCTAACCTAATACTTGCTACAGGTTCAGTAAATGATTAGCAAACAGATGGAACAAATAAACTCCTTACTATCTCTAGCTGCCCTCCTCACTGGTGCCGAGGCAATCATTTTAAAAGAAATAAGCACCTGCTTTCATTTGACAGTTGCTAAAATAATGGACCCATTTTCAAAACAAAAAGAAAAGACAAAGAAAAACCCATCTCTTTCCTGTAGGTTTGCTTAGAAGGAAAAAGAGAGGCAGCATGAGGGCCACTTCTCATTTATCTCTTTACCACTCACATTAGAACAAGGAGACAGAACAAGTCTTCAGTGAATGTTGCTTTGAATGAAATGAATTTTAATCCCTAGTTTACTCCTAATTTGCTGTGTAACCTTGGAACTGTCACTTCATCTCTCTAAATGTCCGTTTTTCCATGTAAAGATTGGGGAAAAATACCTAATGGAGGGGTGTGTTGCTTAAGGAATGAACGAGAAAACACACACACATCAGGTATTTTGAGAATCTCTAGCAGTGGTCCTCACACCTGGCTGTGTATGAGAATCATCTGGGAAGTTTTCATTTAGAAAATGCACATTTCTTGGCTCCCTTGACTGAATCAGAATCTGTGTGCATGTGTGTGCAGAAAGCTTGGAATCTATTTTTAACAAACTCATCAAATAATTCTTATGCAGCTGGGCACTGGTTTGGCATTGGAACCCTCCGATCTAAAACACTTGCAAGTGGAAGCGATGCAAGATCAGGAAACTGCCTCTGCCCAATCAGAAGAAACAATTCAGTAAAGCAAGTAGTTCAAAAAAACACAAGTAATCTCAAGACTTAATCTGTTTTTCTCTTGGGACTTACAGAAAGCTAAGTTTTCATTTTTATTTTTAAAATGTGGCTTTATTAAATTATTTTCTCTGTATTAGCCCTTGAGATACGTAATTGCTCAGGAGCACTAGAGATGTCGACCTCTGTTGTAAGACGAGTGAAGTAGATCCCAAAGGAAACATCCCTACAGAGTTTCTTTTTGGGGTGATGACAATGTTCTTGGAATTAGATAGTGTTGATAGACTGTACAACCTTGTGATCACATTAAAAACCAATGAATTGTATATTTTAAAAGGATGAATTGTTTGGTATGTGAATTGTATCTCAATTGTTAAAAATCTATCACCTACCAGTTTTCTGAGCTAAAATCTGTGGGGTATTTCAGGATATAGTACAGTAAAATTGAAAGATATCTGCACCTAACTGCATTAAGGCATGAAATTCTACTGGAAGGGTCATAATCTTCCTTTTAATTCCAAGAAGCTCTATAATGCCACCCAACCTCCCCCTCCCCCTCCCTCACAAAAGCATGAGATCACCTAGAATTACCATCTCTAGAGCAGTGGTTCATAACCAGGGGTGATTCTGCTCCCTAGGAGATAATTTTGGTGTAACAACTAGGTGAGTGCCACTGGCATCTACTAGGCAGACGCAAGGAATGCTACTATTAAACATAATACACATAGCATTGCCCAGGACAAAAAGTTATCCAGCTCAAAATGTCAAATGATGGTAAGGTTTAAAAACCCTGCTCTAGAGCATGTGTTCTCAAAATGTGGTCCCCGGGTCACCTGGAAACTTAGAAATGCAAAATCTCAGTCCTCAGCCCAGACATACAGAATTAGAAACTCTGAGCATCAGGCCCAGCAATCAATGTTTTAGCAAGCCCTCTAGATGATGCTGATCAATACTAAGGCTCTTAGAATTGACAAATTCAGTAAAATCTCAGGTTAAAAAATCAATGTACACAAATCAGTAGCATTTTTATATACTAATAACAGTCAAGCTGGGCATCAACTCAAGAACTCAATACCAGTTACAATAGCTACAAAGAAAATAAAATACCTAGGAATATACTTAACCAAGGAGGTGAAAGATCTCTATAAGGAGAACTACATAACACTGATGAAAGACATCATAAATGACAAAAACAAAGAGAAAACCATCCCATGCTCATGGATTGGAAGAATCAACATTGTCAAAATGTCCACACTGCCCAAGATGATTTATAGATTCAATACGATTCCCACCAAAATACCAACATCACTTTGCACAGATCTAGAAAAAAAATCCTAAATTAGATCCCTATCTTTTACCATATACAAAAATTAACTTGAGATGGATTAAAGACTTAAATGTAAGACCTGAAACCGTAACAATTCTAGAAGAAAATGTAGGAAAAACTCTTCTGGATATTGGCCTAGGCAAAGAATTGATGATTAAGACCCCAAAAGCAAAACACAGCAACAACAAAAATAAATAAATGGGACTTAATTAAACTATAAAGTTTCTGCACAGCAAAGGAAATAATCAACAAAGTAAACAGACAACCCACAGAACGGGAGAAAATATTCACACACTATATAACTGACAAAGGGCTAATATCCAGAATCTATAATACAAAGAACTCAAACAAAACAGCAAGAAAAAAAAATAACCCTATCAAAAAGTGGGCAAAAGACATGAATAGATGGCCAACAAACATATGAAAAAATGCTCAACATCACTAATCATCAGGGAAATGCAAATTAAAACCACAATCAGATACTACTTTACTACCCTTGTCAGAATGGCATGAAAGAGTCAAAACACAATAGACATTGACGTGTATACGGTGAAAAGGGAACACTTATACACTAAGAACTAAGAAGGGGGAGGGTGGGGAAGTTGAAGGATAAAAAATCTAAAAATCTACCTATCAGGTACAGTGTACACTATTTTGGTGATGGGCACTCTGAAAGCGTTGACTTCAGCATTATACAATCCATCCATGTAACAAAAAACACTGTACCCCCTAAATCTATTGAAATATTTAAAAAAAAATTTTAAAACACTAAAGCATGAGAACCACTGCTACACTGGTGGGACTGTAAACTAGTGTAACCTCTATGGAAAACAGCACAGAGATTCCTTAAAGAACTAAAAGTAGACCTACCCTTGGATCCAACAATCCCACTACCAGGTATTTACCCAAAGGAAAAGAAGTAATTTTATAAAAAAGACACTTGCACTCAAATGTTTATTGTAGCACCCTCCACAACTGCAAACGTATGGAATCCACCTAAGTTCCCATCAACTGATGAGTGGAAAGAAAATGTGGTGGATATATATCACGGAGTACTACTCAGCTGTGAAAAGGAATGAAATAACGTCTTTTGCAGCAACTTGGATGGCACTGGAGACCATTTTCCTAAGTCAAGTTATCTCAGGAATGGAAAAACAAATAGCACATGTTCTCACTTATAAGTGGGAGCTAAATGAGGGGTATATACGGTCATAAAGTGGTGTAAGGGACATTGGAAACTAAGAAGGGGGAGTGGGAGGAGGGGTTAAAGGATAAAAATATCTACCTATCGGGTACAGTGTACACTATTCTGGTGATGGGCACTCTGAAAGCCTTGACTTTAGCATTATACAATCCATCCATGTAACAAAAAACACTCTACCCACTAAATGTATTGAAATATTTAAAAAATTTAAAAAAAAAACCACTAAAGCATGAGAACCACTGCTGCAGTTAGCAAACTTAATGCTAAACATGAATGCAATCGAGAAGCAGAGGTGAAGTTACTTGACCAAAGTTAGTAGGAAACAAAATCAGGATTTGAATCCAGGGGGTCTAATGTCAGAACCTGTACTCTTAACTACCATGCTAATCCTTTATTTTATAAAAAATGTGCGTTAACTTTTGTATATGTGATTTCTTTATTCTTCCATTAGAGGACAAAAACTGCTGGCAGAATGGAGTTAGGTGGAGGGAGAGGCACCACCAAAATAATTATACCCTTCTTAATTCTATACGTGAGAAGGCATTTTATAGGCTGCCAAGTAATATGGAAATAATAAGGATATGTCCATTGCTGGGTTCCCCAGAAGTGTACTAATCATCATTTGTGACGATTCTTTCTCCATTTGGCTTCTTGTCATTACCTGGTAACATTCTTGTCTTTCTTGTCTTTCAGTCTTTAAAACCTGGGAAAGTGCATTCTTTTTATTGAGATTCATGTACAGTTCAAGAAATTAGGCTTGACAGGTATAGTAGGCAGGGCAGACTTTGACTCAGAGGGTGGGGAGATGCGGCACAGTGGGAATTTTCAAGCACATTCAGCTGAACTTGCTTGCTGCATACACTTGCTACACATACACTTTGATTTGGGATTTAAGCTTAAAATATTTTCCACTGAGAGAATGATACATTGTCTTTCCATAAGTATTCCTCTTTCAAGAAAAACTTGGAATATGATTCTTGGGCTAGAAGGCTCTCTGATACAATGGCAATTTATCAAGCATTTGAGGCAATGAGTTGTTCCACAGAACTGAGTTCTGCATAGGTGACTAAGAGTCCTATGTCTGTAAGCACCTGGGCTTTTATTTTAACCATTTTTAGTGGAAGAATTTCTAAAATGGATTATATACATTTCTCCTAAGACTAAATACTATGTAGTGAAAATGAACTTTTATTTGATACTCAGAACTATAATTATGATTTTCAGTAATTGAATGTGGAGGCTCTAAAGTACATAAAACTGTCAGCCCAAAGACTAAATCACCCAGACTGACCTTCCAGCTCTTGGTCTCCTGTCACTGACAGCTGTTTGTATCTTGCTAAGTGTTGCAGTCACCTTCTAAGCCTATCATCTGCAAAAAACTCCACAAACCAACTTGACTAGAAGTTCATACAAAATAAAGAAAATTATTCTAAATGGGAGTCTTTATGTTAGAATTTATTGTGTACGTTTTCACTTATACTTGGTTTTGAAATAGTGTTCAGCATTAATCTGGCTTCCAGATAGGAGGGGTGTACTAGACTCAATGTACATGTTCAGCTACCTCAAACATTGTCCATATAAACATTTATTCTTTTTATGATAACTAACCAAATCCAGCATTTAATCTCAATTTTATTTGGAAACATTTCAATGTACATTTAAAAATGTTTCAAAATGTTACTAGAACTGTATTATGTTTGTGTAGACACTGCCCTCCAGTTTTGTCTTTGATAATCTCTAATCTTCTCCAGAAATTTCCCTTGATGTTTCCCAGGACATTTCAAAAAGCCTACTCTACAACACTGTATTTCTTGACCTCTCTCTGAAGCCGGTACCACTGTTTATCCATTTTCTTGACATTTTATCAGATTCTACGTAGACTCTCTCATATTGCTGGGTTCTTTTGGTGTCCCTTCAAACTTCCCTCTATGATTTTCCTCTACATTTTCATCAGCATTTCTCAAATAACTACACTACCATATTTTTGTGGATGCCCTTCAAATACAGATTGGTGCCCGGTTTAGGAGTTTTTTACTTTATGATGGTGCGAAAGAGATACACAACACATTCAGTAGACGCTGTACTTTGAGTACCCATACATTCTGTTTTTCACTTTCAGTAGTCAGTAAGTTGCATGATATATTCAACACTTTATTATAAAATAGGTTTGTGTTTGATGATCTTGCCCAAATGTAGGCCAACGTTGGTGTTCCAAGCACGTTTAAGGTCGGATAGGCTGAGCTATGATACTCGGAAGACTGGGAGTATTAAATGGCTTTTTAACTCATGATATTTTCAATTTACATTAGGTTATCTGACTGTAATCCTATCGTAAGTGGAGAAGCATTTATACACCTCTTTATTTCCATGGCTTTTCCCCTCTAGATTTTAAACAGTGTAGTCCTACTTCAGATTAAATTAGCTTCCTCATTTTTGCTCTTTTCCCTAGCATTGAGGAAGACACTACTTGTTACAGACTTAAAACTGAAATCTGAAGTTCCTCAGCCTTCCGTTTACAACCTCTGCCAAATCTATTCCTTCCACAGCATCAAAGAATGTAGTAATTCTTTCCTTTATCTCTCCCCTGCCTTGTCAAACTGTGGCCATATTATGGAATCTGTCAGTTTTCCACCGGTGTATCTTCTAAATACACCAGTGAAACTCATCTCCTTGTCTGAAGGTGGAAACCATTAGAGTTTTAAACTATACGTTATCTATACGGGATTGCTAACATCTCAAATCCCCAAAATGGTCTAATATAAAACTTACTGACTATACCAAGCTCTGCCATCGTATATATATATGGCTTCACAGGACATAATTTGATTCGTGATGTGACATACCCTAATTATAAACTCCTCAGACTCTATTTTTACTGCATTTGTTGCAACCAACCTAACTAAGGCAATGCATCTCAGCAAAGTGTCCCCGCACAAAACAGGTGAAGTCTATAATCCAGGGATCTGACCCTGTGAGCCAAGACACAACTAAACAGAATTTCGTTGACATGTGTGCAAGCCTGGGTTTTACTGCCCCGTTCTAGAAGAGGATGCTAAAGTAAAGGCACGACTGTTGACGCTAGAACTTAACCCGCACGCATTCACCTCAAAACGTGAGAATACTAATAACCGCTCTAGAATCTCACAACGTGGCCCCAAAATGTGTTTGAGTTCCATTACCGATACCCAGACACCTTCCAGATTCACTTAGACGTTCACCCTCGAAGCCTTTTATAATTAAGTAGCTTCGCATCGCTTACTTTCTGATCGCCAAAATGCGTCTCGCATTTTAAATACCCTGTCCCTGGGTGCCTTTTCGTATTTCTCCCAACCCCCCTTAAAGCACCTTCCTTTCCCGGCGCGCAGGGCTCGTCCCTCCAGGGCTGCGCTCCATCCCGCTCGGCGTGACAACAAAGGCGAGGGGCCGCAGCCGGTCCCGGGCGCCTCAGCCGGTCCCGCGCGCCGCAGCCGGTCCCGCGCGCCTCAGCCGGCGTCGCCGGGCGCGGGGACGGCCAGGGCGCCGGCGGCCCTGCGAGCCGAGCGGAGCGCCTCAGCCGCCGCCAACAGCCCGGTTACAGTGTCGCCCGCGCCCCGTCATCGGCCTCCGCCGGGCCGGGCCGCTCGCGGAGCAGCCAACGCCTCGAGCCCGGCGAGTCTCCTTCGGATCCCGGGCCGAGCCTGCTCCCCGCGCCCCGCCGCCGGCCGCCGACCCCGGCCCGGCGAGCCCCGCTCCACCCGCCCTAGGCCCCGGATGTGACGGCACCGTCGCCGCCGGCGCTCGCCCCCCGGGACGAGCGCGGGGGGATCCCGGAAAGGCGGCCTGCGGAGGGCGTCCTCCCGGCGCCGCCAGCCACCACGTACCCAAGTGAGGAGGCTCTCGCACAGCTCCACCCGCTCCACCGACTCCACGCTGAACATCGTCCCCGCGGCGCTTGGCGGCGCCGCCCGCAGCCAGACGCCGCCGCTCGGCCTGGGCTTGCTCGGAGGGCCCGCGCGGCGGACTCGGCCTCGGGCCCACCTGCTCCGCGGCCCGGCTCCCGACCGTCGACCCGGCGCTGGCAGCGGCTCCCACGGCGTCACCCCGGTGCCCCTCCTTCTGCTCCCGCTCGGGGCCGCGCGTCCCGGCCACGCCCGTCGCCCCGCGTCCCCGCCCCGCGCGGTCCGCAGGCTCCTCCCGAGAGTGGCCGGGCCGGGCGGACGCGCCGCTGCGCACAACCGCGCGCCGCCGCCGCCCGCTGCGTGTGGCGGCGCGCGCGCGCCCGGGCCTGGCAGCGCGTCCCCGTCGGCCGTCCGCGCGCGACTCGCGGAAGCTCGGCAGTGCGCGTGCGCCGGCGCCCGCTCTCCAAGTTAGAAAAGACACGGCTAGTGGTTGCCCGGGAAGGGTGGCGGGAGCAGCCCCCGGAAACAATCCCTGTCCTCCGTCTCCGGGCACTGGCGAGGTCGCGCCTCCGCGGGGCCGAGGTACGCGCCCCTCCCCCCAGCCCCCGGGCCGCGGCCTGGGCGCCGAGCGCGCGCCCGCCACGCCCACCCGCTCGGCCCCGACCCGCTGGGGGCCGCCCGCCGCCGGGCTTGAGGGGGTCGGGGCGTCGCCGCCTCCTACCCCCGGGACTCCGCCTTCCTTCGGGCGTCCGCGGGCTGAGCCCCAGAGCCGCCCCGTTCCGGTCCCGAGTCGCCCGGAGGCGGCGGAGGGGCCGGCGTGGAGGCGTCCCGGCGGCTCGAGGTGGGCTGGGCGCGCGGCGAGGGAGCCCGCCGATCCTTCTCGGCTCGCCGGGGCCGCGACTCTGGAAACTTCACTTCAAGAGACGGTGCGCGCCGGCCCGCCGATCCGTGGGGACCGCGGCCGCCCCGGGGCCTGCTTCTCCCGGCGGCGAGGCCGCCTCCCGGATGGGGAGGCGGACGGTTCTCGACCCTCACCTTTTTAGAGGCACGGATCTCTACAGGCTACGGATAAATTGGTAGCCAATAAGGTATATATATGCAGCCAAGTGCATAAGGCATATATGTTTAAAGAATAATTAGTAAAACACCCCGATAAAAAGCATTACCTGCACCCCAGGAGTTGCCTCACCCAGACATACCCTGAGTTCCTTTCTGAGCATAATTTTTTCCTTAGCCTGAATTTTTGATGGTCACTTTATTGCTTTACCTCATAGCTTTACTATCTATGCATGCAATAGAGCTTTCCTTTGCCTGTTTTTGAACTTTCATGGGTGGAATCAGACTGTGTTTTGGGGCTTTCACTTTATATTAAATTTGTGTGCTGTATATAGGTAGTTTTCACCGCTGTCTAGTCTTTTATTGGGTGAATATAACAGTGTATCCATTCTGCTGTTGATGGACGTTTTGTTCCAGCTTGGGGCCACTCAGGGTGATGCTATAAATATTCTTATACCTGAGCCCTAGTGCAAATGTGCTGGGAGTTTTCAAGACTCTCTTGGAGTCCTAAGAGAATTGTCGACTGATAGGGTGTGCATCACTACCAAATAATGCCAAACGTTTATTTGGAGTGTCTCAAAGCTAACTTCCTGGAATGCATCTTCACTTTGGTTTGCAGTTCCCAGAACCCACCCGCCCCCTTTTCCCATTAAGAGTAGGTTTTGACATTGAGCGCTCAGAACTGCCAAGACACCATTGAGTTTTTAAGGGTGCCTTACGGAGTACCAGTTAGCAGTTCAAACCTGAGGATTTATCATTTTGTGAATGTGGAAGAAAATCTTACTTGAAGTCTTTTCAATGGTCTTTCTTTCAAACATTCTTGGGCAGGGAAACCTTTAGAAATTATAGGTATATATTTCATCTGCCTTTGTTTGTTTCCTCTGTCGGTGCGTCTGGGTGTTTGTCAAACCAGAGTTCCCACATTCTGTACTCGGTTGTTTCTGTCGAATCCCTGTCACTTTGAGTGACCTGCACCGTGGTTAGGCAAGTGAATGAAGTCAGTAAGTATAGTTACACTGACTTAGGCCTGACCAGCATGCAGCTTGTCTTTGAATGTGGAGACACGGTGTCTTATGCTGGAATGTCTGTGGAGGCGTGAGCACCTTTACTGTAGATGTTCAGGTTTTCAAAGCTTTGACACAATTTTAAATTGTTTAAGTTTGACTGGTTATCCAGAATGCTTTTGTGCTTGATGGTGCAGTGTTCTTGGGGTTTCATTTTGTAGCTCCAGTTAACCCTTGATGAAGGAAATTTTATTAAGAGCTCCTTGGATGTGAGTAATTATTTGTAGAAGCCATGTAGCCATCAAGTTTCTACATGAGCTTGGGACAAAAGACTCTGAGGATTTGTTTCAGGAAGTCCTGGAGTTTTCTATTTTCCCCTTATTTTTCTCTATTTTTTTTTATCCCTTCCCTGAAAACTTTGGAAATGACCAAAAATGAGTTGAACTTGTCTTAGCTGTCTCCTTACCCCAGTTAGTTGGAGGCTGATTCTCATCCACAGACGTTTGTCAGATTCAAGTGATGTGGCTGTGTCCCGTGTGGCAGTGCTCCCAAATGTGTCCCGTCTTCCCAGGGGACACACAGAGCTCTGATTAAAGAGAATTTGAGATGCTATGAAGACATGGCTAAGTTTTATCATGGCTCTGCTGATTCCTTGACAGTTGTTAATAATCAAAGTGTTATTATAGCTTCCATCTACTGAGAGCCTATACAGTGTGCCAAGCAGTATGTTAAATGTTTTACTGTCATTATCTCATACTCCACAAGGCAAAGTTTTTTTTTTTGTGGTTTTTTTTTTTTTTTGCTAAAAAAAGTGGCAGCTTGATATGGTTTAGCCAAATTTTATGTATTTTACATATGAGGAATCTGAGACTCAGACTTTATGTGAGTACACAGTTGTCTGACTCCAAAGCTTATGCTTCTTTGCTGTATAAAGGAACTCCTCAGGAAGACTTAAGCCAGCTAAGCAGTAATAAAGCCAGCTCCTCTTTAGGCTTCTACACACCACACAGTTTCCAAGATATAAGGTGTTTTGTTTTTGTAAATCTCAAACAGCTAAAAACAGAGTATGAGTAACTCTTATTTTCATATATGACAGGATTCCATGAAGCCATTACCACGTTGTGTGCATTTAATAACCTTGTTTCTGGGTTTCATGTAGGCAGCATTTAGTGGCCCCTACAACATGAAGACCCTCTGCACTACTCAAGGAAATAAGATGTGGTTCTTATTGAAAGGAGTTCATTTTTTTAAAGTTTATTTTTAATTTTTATGGATGCATTATAGTTGTACATGTTTATGGGGTACATGTGATATTTTGATACAAGCACACACTGTGTAATAATCAACTCTGGGTCCAAAAACCCCTGCAACAAAACCTTCAAATAACATGAAAAATAAATAAATAAATCCAGTGAGATGTTATTTTGTATGCTTGGAACTGTTTAACATTCTATGATTAATAATCAAAAGTTTTGAAAGTAAAGCAATTAAGCACAATATATATTTTAAAATTCAACTATAATCAATTTTGGGTGGGTTATCCATAAATATTTGGCATCTGTATAGACATTATTTTGAGTAATGTCTTAATAAAGTTCATGATGGAGGGAAAGGGTGTGGGGATTGACATGCCCCATGGCCAAGTGTGGGAGCCTCCTATTGGCCTCACTGAGATATTTAGGAGGCACCAGGGGGAAACAGAGGGCGTAGGCAGGAGGCAAGAAATGGCATTAAATGTGCATTGAAAACTGATTGCATCTCTAGGGAGGAAGCTAGTACTGGCTTTATTTCTCTTGTTTAAAGTAATAGGTACTTGAAAGAATTCAAATTATAAAACTGTGTGCTAGGAATGCTAAAGGTCTGGCTCTCCTGGTCCAGCTCCCCACTCATAACCACTTTAACCTCTGGTTTTTATCTTACCTGACTCTTTTTTTTCTTCCAAAACTCTGAATCAGAGAAATGTGGTAGAAGGAACTAAGAAATCATCAAATCCAACTTTAACATTTTGCAGAAAATGAGCAGTCCTCATAGATTAAGTGGGGTTACAGTTGTTAACTTAAAATTATTAAAGAGGTCAGAATCTAGTTTAAAGAGAGTTTAAGTGTAAAGGTTGAGGACTGGCCACCCGGGAAAGTACAGATTTTGAAGAATGGAAGTCAGTGTTCCAAAGTGTAGAAGTATGGGATTGTTTATACAGACAAAGTTTAGGGAAGTTTAAGAGAATTTTAATATCTTTTTATGTAAGGCTGTACAGTTATAACGATCTGATTAGCTGAGATGGTCTGTTTTGTTGCAGGGTGGGGAAAGTATATTTAACATTTTACACTGAAGATGTCACTGTTACAGGGTCCCTGTTTGGGGCACTATGTGGTTTGAGTTAGATACAGGACAGTAAAGGAGGCAGTTAATCTATAATAAATATCCGTGATTGGAAGGGCGAAATCTGATCTCTGATCATGTTTAGACATTTATAGAACAAGAACAATGAAGAGAGTTAAACTATAATCTGAGAAGCAGAATTGTATAACATGTTACGTAACTCAGATCACAGTAACATCTCTCTCAAGGTTTAAAGTGTTTGGGGGGGTTCTAACAGTTTTTAAATTTATTTTTACACAGTTTTTGTAGCAGAATTGGAACTAAAATCCAGGGCTCTTAATGTCTAAGCAGCAAATGTCTGGGCTTCACTTTAGATCGTATGCTATTGGACAAAATCAGTAGTGCTGTTTAGTTTTAGATAAGCACTGACTGTGAAAAACAAAAGTTGGAGAACTAAAGTTCAGATTGATTTTGGAATTCATTTTCAAGACAGCAAGTGGAAATTTTCTTTTTATTGTTTTATCCCCTGTAGTTTTAAATCAGAGCAGCCTTTTTCCAAAATGAAGTAGTGTTTTTAATACCTCATTTTTGACCCACTAACACCTACAGTTTCTTTTTTACTCTGATTGTAGGAAAAACTAAGACAGTTTCTTCAAAACTATTGAAGCCCCAAAGTCGGTCAAACAAAGTTAGTGGATCTCAACTGACAGCCCCAGATTTAGTTGGGATTTTCAGGTGACAGGAAAATACAGTGGGCTTCTCTGTTCCTCTCAGCAATATTGAGAACTTCTGCTGTACGATGATGCAAATAAAATTATGTGGCCATGCAACACTTAAAGTATCCTGGATTTCTGAGCTCTTGGAAGTGTGCATGAAGCGCTATCTTAAGGGTATAATTGCATAGAATTCAGTCGCATTAACACTAATTGCACCTGGAAAGACATAGAAACAAATGTAATGCATTTTTTTTAAAGTACAAAGTAGTAAACTGCCTAAATGTATAGAATAGGAGAAAATGTAAGCAGTAAAAATTATAATACATTTGTTGGTGTACTCAGTTTACAAAATACTTTTGCCTCTGTTAATTTGGTTTAACCATCACAACTCTGTGAATTTTAGAGGCTGGGAATCTTGACACAGGAAATAACATTTTGTTTATCTTTGAGCAGATGCAAGTAGTTCTCACTGCCCTTAGGACTTTTGACACAATCATAGAATCTCAAATTCAAAAAGACGGAACTTAAAATAAAAATCTGTTGATTACATGGCCCACTCCTAGATTATTTGAGGTTCTCTCTTCAGTTTCAGTTGGGCAGTTTGACTATTCTTTTGAATGAATATACTGAAATTAGAGCTCTTTCCCTGAGATTCTTGGTGTGCACATCATAATGGGTATTTGAAACCTGTCATTAGAAAGTTCCTGATGTGTCAGGCTATTACTATGTGTAAAGCTGAAGAAAATGGCCTTTGATCTGTTTGTTTGCTTAGGTTTCTTCCATGAGTGGCAATATTCTTACTAGTAGCCAGTTCAGATTCTTTTCAAAGGTATAAACACTTTCACACTCAAAATACCTGATTAATGATAATATTGGATAAACTCTTTTCAGTTTAATAAGTTACATAAGTACAGAACTTTAATTATTAATATCTCATATTTAATTGAATATTTATTTCCTTTATTTCCCTTTAGATATCTCGTAAGACTTTGAACTTTACTGTTTTATTATCTGGAAAAAATATGAATTACCTGTGATATTTAGACTCCAATATGGTTGGGCTATCTCCCCTCATACCTACAGAATTGGGGGTTATCCTTTTGCTCTAGTTTAGAGTATGGGAAGGAGAGTTTCATATCCTCCCTTTTTTCTTCATAAGGAAATGCAGCCTCAGAGTGATTCTATATTCCAGGCAGTTCAAAGAATTCTGAATTGTAACCTGAGCTTAGTTTCAGGTGAGGCTAATAGTTTTTCAAGTACCAAAATTTTCATTAATTCAAATAGTCTTGATGTAAATATAAATATCCTATACCCTAAGTGTGTTTTGCTTTTCAAATTACTATAAACATGGAAAGTCACAGTTACTTAAACGAATATTTACCTGGTTCTACCATGTACAGGACATAAGCTAGGTAATATAGGAATGTTTACATAAGACTACAATATATTTCCCTTCCCATCCATACATGGCAAATTCTATAAGACATTAGTGCTATGAGGGAGAAGAGGTATCTGATCTACTTGGAGAATTTGTCTGTTATTCAGGAATAAGGAAAGAACAGTTGGGCAAGAATGTCTTTTTTCTTAAAGGAGTTAAGCTTGAAGAAGAAAAACTATTTTTAAAAATTTTATTTAAAAAATATAAATGGATGATACATTATAGTAATTGTTTTTCTTAAAGGAAATAGAATTTTGTACTTCCCAAAATAATGTGTCTGGAAAATTGTAAAGAACTCAGTGATAGGACACTACCTCCTGGAGTTGTACTGAATGCAGTCTACCTTATGTGGGTGGTACAGAAATCAAATGTATTAGAAATCAGTTATATTTATATTGCTTTTATTGGTATATTTCATTTTTACTACGTCACTTATAACTTTTTTCTTATTTCTTCATATTTTAGACCTGTAATGGCCAGATATCAAGGTGAAGTTCAGAGTTTGAAACTGGATGATGATTCTGTTATAGAAGGAGTAAGTGACCAAGTACTTGTGGCAATTGTGGTCAGTTTCGCTTTGGTTGCTACCCTGGTATATGCACTTTTCAGGTGAGACTAAAGGACAAAATTGTATATTTACAAGGGCCATTGACTTTTTGCCTCCTAGTAATATGTAATACTTAATATGAAAAGCAAATGATAGATGTTAGTGACTGTAGATATTTACTAAGATATTTTATTAATATTTTCCACTGGACTCTGAATACTAACATATATTTTTCCTGTCATTAACTGTCTTATCAGATAATATATAAATTCATCATTCATATTTTAAAGCTGGGCATTGTGGCTCATGCCTGTAATCCTAGCACTCTGGGAGGCCGGGGTGGGAGGATTGTTGAGGTCAGGGTTTCAAGATGAGCCTCAGCAAGAGCAAGATCCCATCTCTACTAAAAAAAAATAGAAAGAAATTAGCTGTGCAACTAAAAATAGAAAAACAAATTAGCCTGGCATGGTGGTATGCACCTATAGTCCCAGCTACTTGGGAGGCTGAGGCAGGAGGATTGCTTGAGCCCAGGAGTTTGAGGTTGCCGTGAGCTAGGCTGATGCCACAGCAACAGAGCAAGACTATCTCAAAAAAAAAAATTTTTTTTTAAATAATTGAATCCATCAACTTGTAGGTGATACAGATAATTAGTGCAAAATATTTTCAGTTTTTAAGTGGAAAAACTGAGGTAGAAAAAGACCTGGAAAGTTTAAAGAGAATTGAGATTAGAATTAATTTTATTTTACTTATTAGTTATTTATTAATATTTTATTTTTTAGAGAAGGGGTCTTGCTACGTTGCCTAGGTTGGACTTAAATTCTTAGGCTCAAGCAGTCCTCCTACCTCAGCCTCCTAAGTTCCTGGAACTACAGGCACATGCTACTACACCAGCTCTTTTTTTTTTTTTTTTAATTTCATCATATTAGCGGGGTAAAAATGTGTAGGTTGCATATGTTGCCTTTGCCCGGTGGAGTCAGAGCTTCAAGTGTGTCCATACCCAAGACGGTATACACCACACCCATTAGGTGTGGATATACCCATTCCCTCCTCCTCCGCCACTTGCTTGACACCTGATGAGTGTTACTACTATATGTGCACATGAGTGTTGATCAATTAATACCAATTTGGTGGTGAGTACATGTGGTGCTTGTTTTTCCATTCTTACGATACTTCACTTTGTAGAATGGGCTCCAGCTCTATCCAGGGTAATACGAGAGGTGGTAGATCACCAATGTTTTTTTGTGGCTGAATAGAACTCCATGGCATACATATACTACATTTTATTAATCCACTCATGTATTGATAGGCACTTGGGTTGTTTCCACATCTTTGCAATTGTGAATTGTGCTGCTATAAACATTCTAGTGCAGATGTCTTTTTTAAGAGTGTCTTTTTTTTCTTTGGGTAGATGCCTGGTAATGGGATTGTTGGATCAAATGGTAGTTCTACATTTAGCTCTTTGAGGTATCACCATATTACTTTCCATAGAGGTTGTACTAGTTTGCAGTCCCACCAGCAGTATATGAGTGTTCCTGTCTCTCTACATCCACGCCAACATTTATTGTTTTGAGACTTTTTGATAAAAGCCATTCTCACTTGAATTAAGTTTAATTAATCTCAATTAGCTCTTATAGAATCAGGAATAATATTTAAAAGTCTCATGTCTATATATCAATATGCAGGGACTAGGTAATAAAGTAGAAATTTAAGAGTTAACACATGAAGATAAGTAAAATTTTACATATATCATTGAAAACAGAAATGAAAAAAGGACAAAATTAAAAAAGGTTAATTCTAAAAATTGCAAATCAGTATGTTTTCCTGTAAAAATTGTAGGACTTTTTTTTGTTTTGAGACAGAGTCTCACTCTGTTGCCTGGGTTAGGAGTGCCATGGCGTCAGCCTAGCTCACAGCAACCTCAAACTCCTGGGCTCAAGTGATCCTTCTGTCTCAGCCTCCCGAGTAGCTGGGGGACTACAGGCATGTGCCACCATGCCCAGCTAATTTTTTCTATATTTTTAGTTGGCCAATTAATTTCTTTCTATTTTTAGTAGAGATGGGGTCTTGCTCCTGCTCAGGCTGGTTTTGAACTCCTGACCTTGATCAGTCCTCCCGCCTCAGCCTCCCAGAGTGCTAGGATTATAGGCATGAGCCACTATGCCTGGCCTGTAGAAAGGATTATTAAACAAAATGTGGACACTTGAAAAAGTGATTAATTTACTCTTTTACCTCTACATTGATAGTCTCTTTCATTTCTTTCTTTCTTTTTTTTTTTTTTGAGACAGTATCTCACCCAGGTTGGTGTACAGTGGCCTGACCATACTTCACGGTATCCTCGGGCAGAAGCAATCCTCCTGTCTTAGCATCCTGAAAAGTTGGGACTATAGGCATATGCCACCATGCCCAACCATTTTTTAAAATTTTTTGTAGAGATGGGGGTCTTACTATGTTACCCAGACTGGTCTCAAACTGCTAGCCTCATGCAATCCTCCTGTCTCAGCCTCCCAGAGTGTGGGATTACAGGCATAAGTCACCTATGCCTAGCTTGATAGTCTCTTATTATCATAACATTTTTTTTTTTTTTGAGACAGAGTTTCACCCTATTGCCTGTGCTAGAGTGCCATCGTATCAGCCTGGTTCACAGCAACCTCAAACTCCTAGGCTCAAGCAATCCTTCTGCCTCAGCCTCCCGAGTAGCTGGGACTACAGGCATGCGCCACCATGCCCGGCTAATTTTATCTATATATTTTAGTTGGTCAATTAATTTCTTTCTATTTTTAGTAGAGACAGGGTCTCACTCTTGCTCAGGCTGGTTTCTAACTCCTAACCTTGAGCGATCTGCCCACCTCAGCCTCCCAGAGTGCTAGGATTACAGGCATGGCCCTTACTATCGTAACATTATCTTAATTTCAATAGGGTATTCTACAGAGTGATAATCCAGAGTCACACTGGTGACACACTTGTAGATATAATGAGGGGAATGATGCATTTATGGTCAATTGTTCTTTGACAAAGGTGCCAAGACCACACAGTGGGAAAAGAATAGTTTCTTCGATGAAGAGTATTGGGAAAATTGGACATCTATATGCAGAAGAAGGAAATTGGTTCCTTATCTCACACCATTTACAAAAATCAATTCAAAATGGATTAAACACTAAAACATAAGACTTGAAACTTCTAGAAGAAAAACATAGGGAATAAGTTTCTTAACATTAGTCTGGGCAATGATTTTTTTTAATATGACCGCAAAAGCACAGGAAACAAAATCAAAAATAGATAAATGGGATTGCATCAAACCAAAAAGCTTCTGCACAGCACAGGGAACAATCAATAGAGTGAAGAGACAACCTACAGATTGGGAGAAAGATATTTGTAAGCCATACACCTGGTAAGGGATTAATACCCAGAATATGTAAGGAACTCAAACTTGACTTAAAAATAGCATAAAAACAAATAACTCAATTAAAAAATGTTCAAAGGACCTGAATAGACATTTCTCAAAAGAAGTAATACAAATGGCCAACAATAGGTATATGAAAAAATGTTCAACATCACTAATCACCAGGGAAATGCAAATTAAAACCACAAAGATACTATGTCATATCTGTTAGAATGGCTATTATCAAAAAGATAGGGAAAAAAGATGAAAGGTAAGTCAAAAGATCTGTGTTGGCTAGGATGTGGAGCAAAAGGACCCCCCACCCCTCGTACACTGTTGGTGGGAGTGTGAAGTGGCACAGTCACTGTGGAAAACAGTGTGGAGTTCCTCAAAAAGTTAAAAATGGAACTAGCTGTATGATCCAGCAATTGCACTTCTGGATATATATCAAAAGGAAATTAAATCAGTATGTCAAAAAGATAATCTACACTCCTGTGTCATTTCAGCATTATTTACAATAGATAAAACTGGGATCAATCAAGTGTCTATCAGTGGATAAACAGATACAGAAAATGGGCACTATATGGGATGGAATACCGTCAGTCTTGAACAGGAAGTTATGCCATTTGCAACAACACAGACAGACCTGGAACAGAACAGAGACCTGTACTGACTGAAATAAGCCAGCCAGGAAGACAAATACTGCATAATCCCATTATACGTGAAATCTAAAGAAGTTGAACTCATAGAAGCAGGGAGTGGAATGGTGGTTGCCAGGGGCTGGGGAGATGTTAGGCAAAGCGTACAAAGTTTCGGTTAGGATGAATTTTAAAAAGAGAAAGAAAAATCACAAAACTGTAAGTAAAGTAGCCTATTACAGCTAAAATTCTAAGATGAATTTTATTTTTAAATATTTTTTCTGATTTCTCTACTATGAATATTTATTATTGATACTTATATAATAAAAGCTTTTTTCCTACAGACTGGAATGATGTGAAGCCCAAGCTAAAAAGTTTCCATTTAGTAGGACTATTGTATGTTGCAGATGCCAAAACCATAATGGTATGGGCTGCATTGATAAAAATAACCAGCTAAAGGCCACATCTGGATTATATTCAGTTTGGGACAAGCATTTTAAACTGGAAAACATTCAGGAGAGATTGTCAGAATGAGGAAAGCCACAGAAAAAAAATCATATAAAATGCTGGAACATGCTGGGGATATCTGGCGTAGGGAAAGGGACTGTTGGACATAAAAACTGTCTTTAAATGTGATGAGGGGCTGGGCGTGGTGGCTCATGCCTGTAATCCTAGAATCGGAGGCTGAGGCGGGCGGATTGCTCGAGGTCAGGAGTTCGAAATGAGCAAGAGCGAGACCCTGTCTCTACTATAAATAGAAAGAAATTAATTGGCCAACTAATATATATAGAAAAAATCAGCTGGGCATGGTGGCGCATGCCTGTAGTCCCAGCTACTCGGGAGGTTGAGGCAGTAGGATTGCTTGAGCCCAGGAGTTTGAGGTTGCTGTGAGCGAGGCTGATGCCACGGCACTCACTCTAGCCTGGGCAACAAAGCGAGACTCTGTCTCAAAAAAAAAAAAGAAAAAAATCTTTTTTTTTTTCTGAGCAGTAGATCTCGACAGTATGCTATCATCCAGGCTCTGTTGTTCCATGAACAGAACATGAATAGTGTATATTTTACCCAGTAAGTAATTTTCCATCCCTCATCTGCCAACCTCCCACTTTCAGAGTCCCCAGTGCCCATTATACCACTCTGTGTGACTGCACATAGCCATAGCCTGGCTCCACTTGTAAGTGATAACATATGGTGTTTGGTTTTCTGACCCTGAATTGCTTCACGTAGGTTAATGGGCTCCAGTTCCATCCACGTTGCTCCAAAAGACATTATTTCATTTTTTTTGTGTGTGTGGCTGAGTAGTATTCCATAATATATATCACATTTTCTTTATCCACTCATCAGTTGATTTGCACTTAGATTGATTCCATAACTTTTTAATTGTGAATTGTACTGAGATAAACATACAAGTGCAGGTGTCTTTTTGATATAATGATTTATTTTCCTTTGGGTAGATGCCCAGTAGTGGGATTGCAGGATTGAATGGTAGATCTACTTTTAGTTCTTTGAGAAATTTCCATACTGATTTCCATAGTAGTTTTAACTATTAAGTTTAATTCTGTGATGCGTTTTCATTTAATTTTCCTATATGATGTGAGCTAAGGGTCCATTTTGCATGTGGATATTCAGTCTTCCTGGCACCATTTACTGAATAACTGTAGTCTTGTTACTCTTATCAAAAATCAATTGACCATTGTCACAGTCAGTTTGGGTTGTTAAGTGACCATAGACTGGATGACTTAAACAACAAACATTGCTTTCTCACAGTTGCAGAAACTGGGAAGTCCAAGATCAAGGTGTTGTCAGGTGGTGTCTGGCAAGAGTCCACTTCCTGGTTTGCAGATGGCTGTTTTTCCTGTTGTAGCTTCACATGGCGGAGTAGACAGGAAGCAGGCTCTCTCCTGTGTCTTCTTATAAGAACACTAATCCCATCATTTGGGCACTGCTTTCATGACCTAATCACCTCCCAAAGGTCCCATCTCCAAATACTGTCACACTGGGTGTAGGGTTTTAACATATAAATTTTGGCAAGGGGTAGGGGACACTAACATTCAGTCTATAGCAGCCACATATATGAGAGGTTTATTTCTGAGCTATATGTTCTATTCCATTGATTTAATATGTCCTTGTGACACTACTACCTTGTTTGATTACTGTAGCTTGTAGTAAGTTTTTGAATCAGGAAATGTGTGTCCTTTTATTTTCTTCTTTTTCAAGATTGTTTTGGTTATTTGGGCTTCCTTTTAAGATTCCATGTGAATTTTAGGATGAGTTTTTCTATTTCTATAAAGAATGCCATTGAGATTTCTATAGGGATTGCACTGAATCTGTAGATAGATCACTTGAGTTAGTATTTTTATCATTTTTTTCTTTTAAACAGAGTCTCACTCTGTTGCCCAGGCTAGAGTGCCATGGCATCAGCCTAGCTCACAGCAACCTCAAACTCCTGGGCTCAGGCAAGCCTCCTGCCTCAGCCTCCCAAGTAGCTGGGACTACAGGCATGTGCCACCAAGCCCAGCTACTTTTATATATATATATTTTTAGTTGTCCAGCTAATTTCTTTCTATTTTTTTAGTACAGACAGGGTCTCGCTCTTGCTCATACTGGTCTTGAACTCCTGAGTTCAAACGATATGCCCGCCTGAGCCTCCCAGAATGCTAGGAATACAGGTGTGAGCCACTGCACCCGGCCAGTATTTTTATCTTAACAATGTTAAGCCTTCCAACCTATGAACACGGGATATCTTTCCATTTCTACAGTGTTTTGTAGCTATAATTAATTTTTCAAAAATATTTTTATTTTTCCTTCTTAAGCTACTTATTTATTTATTTATTTAAGACAAGGTCTCACCCTGTTGCCCAGGCTAGAGTACAGTGGCATCATCATAGCTCACTATAGCTTCCAACTTCTGGGCTCAAGTGATCCTCCTGTCTCAGCCTCCTGAGTAGCTGGGACTACAGGCATGCACCACCATGCCCGACTATTTTTTTCTTTTTTTTTGGTAGAGATGGGGTCTCACGCTTGCTCAGGCTGGTCTTGAACTCCTGACCTCAAATGATCCTCCCACCTCGGCCTCCCAGAGTGCTAGGATTGCAGGTGTGAGCCACCATGTCTGGCCTCTATTATCAGATTTTAAAATGCCACATCTTTTATAGAAAGAAGACAAGGAACCTTCCAGTCACATGGTTCATTATCTGTACTGTGAAATGTCATCCTTATTTTTTTCCAATGAAAAGAAAATGGTTTTCTATTCTCAAAGGACAGAGAGATGCCATTTAGCTATTCACTGGTATTTAAATGAGATGGTTCCTGTGCTAAATTGGTTGCTTCTTGACAGAATAGAGATAGCTTTCATATAGAGATAGCTTTATTTCATAGATCATCTATTTAGTCATAAGAATGTAACTTATTCTAAAATAAGGAATCCATCAAAATTTAAGGGTTTTAAACAGAGTTCAAGTAGTTTCATTACATTTATGTTAAGCTTCTGTTTAGATATTTGACTTCAGATTGCTTTTATGTCTTCTCTGAAGTAATGGTTATATTTTGTCAGTTTTCTAAAATTTGCATTTTTTACTAAAAGTTGAATTATCATAGGATGGATTTACTTTTCCCTATCCCATTAGGATATTAGAGTTGAATACCGGCTTACTAAGAGATTAAAGGCTCTTCTACAGAGTAACCCTGAGACTGTGTAGACTTAACATATTGTTGTTCAAGACATTTAAATTTAGAGAAAACATTTATAGTCAAATGAAATTAAGCTGTGATTCAAATATAAATCTTCACCCCCACACTGCCAACCTGACCATCTACTTTTCAATACTCTCATGTCGTATTCCATCTGATTATGTCAGGCACTAACTTCTTGCCTTTGATTCTCATTTTAATTGTTAATGTCATTAGTGGTATGGGAAGTTTTGACTTTTCTACATTATATAATTTTAGGTTCTGTTCTTGTCCCCTTATACCTGAAAAGTTAGGAGAAAGACCTAATTAAATGTGGAAAAGTGTTCAAATGCATAATAATATGTAGAACTATATAACTGCTTATTTTGAAGGAATTCCACAGGGAAAAAATGTGTTAATTGCTCTTTGTATTATTTGTAAGCAATAACAACAAATCCTTAGGTATGAGGCCTCTGGATTCTTTAACTCGCCATTTTAACCTGGAATCAGCTAATGATCTGTGATCTGGGAAAAACTTGCCACAGAATAGCTTGGAATGTACAGTCCTGGAATTGAAGGGCAGTTGTATGCCATTGCTTACATTTATTAAGTTAACAGTAGTTCTAAGTTAAAAATTAGACCCATAAAGAAAATGGATTCATCTGACAATATTTTTTATTCAAAGTTTATTATATTCTTTTCAACAGAAATGTACATCAAAATATTCACCCTGAAAACCAGGAGCTAGTAAGGGTGCTTCGAGAACAACTTCAAACTGAGCAGGTACTGTTATATGAATATGCATTTATGTAAGGAGTAGATGATTGTTATAACTCCCTTTCCATATGGAATTATGAGGAAACATTAATAAATTACTTTTTGGAAATAGGCTTCTTTCCTGCTTTAAATTACCTTATTCTATAGATTGTATATTTTTAGATTGGGCAAATTGTCTAGTATTAATCTAGATGTTTTCATATTTTGATTATTATTGATTTGCCTTAAAAGACAGCAGTATAATTTCCTATAATTTATTAATGCAGCAGTAATCACTGTCTAATTGGCTTTAATGAGATGTAGTGTCAAAACTATTATTTCTAGTGTACATTCCCTAAGACCTACAGAGAAATTACTAGAAGGGGTAGCTCTTCTGGGCTGGGTCCTTTTTTCCCTTTTTCTTCGACGGTCAAAGTTAACAAAACTAGTTAAACAAAGAAGAAAGCTTCTCTGTCTCTTCTTAGCTTTTTACCAGTTTGAATCTCTAAGAATCAGAAATGTAATATACTTTATGGAGGCTGGAATAAGTAGGATTTGTACACCTTCATGCCCAGATAGTTAAGATCAAAATACAATAATTAAAAATTGCTTTCTTTGTCTTCAAAAGTGTTGCAAAAAAATTTATTTAGTTAAAAAAAATTGCTTTCCTACCTGATCAAACTTTAGTTCCAATAAGTTTTTAAACTTATCCATTCACCAAATATTTTTGAAATTCTACCATATGCCAGACATTTTCTAGGCATTGGGAGTTCAATTGTGAAGTATACAGATAAAAATTTCTACCCTTGTGGACCATAAATTAATTGATGTAAGAATAATTGAAGCATATCAGATATTAGTAGTACTCAGTTCCAGAATTACTGTTATCAATAATTCATGTTAGGATTGTGTTTTATAATTTACAATGTGCTTTCACAACTATCTTATTTAATCTTCAAACTTGATAAGTAAGGTAACTATTATTATTCCTATTAATATATCATTAAGATTTGCTTAAATTCTCACACTAGCAATTATATGAATAGGTTCAGTTATGTAGGAGTCCCAGATTGAGGGGAATCTTCCAGATTTCTTTGCAGCATTGCCCCATTCATCTACCTCATACCTTCCTCAGGCACGGCATAGAGCTCTTAGAGTTAGAACAAGGCTAGTGACCTACCTAGCAAATCTGTGCTGTCCAGTATGGCAGCAACTAGCCACATGTGGCTGTTTAAATCAGTTAAATACAATTTAAATTCAGTACTTTAGTCACAGTGGCCACATTTCAAGTACACAATGGCCACATGTGGCTCGTGGCTACTGTATTGGACAGTGCTGATAAAGATTTACATTATTGGCTAAGCGCAGTGGCTCACGCCTGTAATCCTAGCACTCTGGGAGGCCGAGGTGGGCGGATCGTTCAAGGTCAGTTCAAAACCAGACTGAGCAAGAGGAAGACCCCCTCTCTACTGAAAATAGAAAGAAATTAGCTGGACAACTAAAAATATATAAGAAAAATTAGCCGGGCATGGTGGCACATGCCTGTAGTCCCAGCTACTCCGGAGGCTGAGGCAGGAGAATCACTTGAGCCCAGGAGTTTGAGGTTGCTGTGAGCTAGGCTGATGCCACAGCACTCTAGCCCAGGCAACAGAGTGAGACTCTGTCTCCAAGAAAAAAAAAAAAGATTTCCATCATTACTAAAAGTTCTATTGGCCTGTTTATTGGATTTTTGTCAATTTCTAAAAAAAAATGAGAAAAGATGGAGAGGGGAACATTAGGTGCTGTACATTTTTTGTATGATTAAAAGTGACATAAATGACTATAATAACCTTGAATTACAGAATATTATGATAATTTAGGGCTGTTTTAGGAAATATGAAATTTTAATTATGCTTTTTTGGGTGGCAAAAATCTGATTCAATTAAGAACAGTTCATATTTATCAAATTTGATACTTTTTCCTATAATTAGATGTTTTTAATGCTAGCTACTTTATAAGATGTGTGCTGAGTGCTATCAAAACAGTTTTTCATAAATAAGTATTTAAAAAGATATACATTATGTACTAGTGCTAGACATTTTTCTAGGTTTTGAGGTACTACAAGTCTTACAGATAAATTCTTTACCTTCATGGTACTTATAGTCTAGTGGGGTCTTTGATATTTGGATGCTTCTCATACTGGTAATTCTACTTAACATTCCTGATCAATCACAACACTAATGTAACTGAGAAACATGTTAGTATTTACTTATATGACCGTGTGGAGGATTAAGTTCAAATTACCAGTGGTCTTAAAATTTTCTGCTCCCAAAATGACCAAACGTTCTTCTCTGAAAGTTTAATTTTGATCTCCTGTGAGGTACAGCACACATGCAACACTTGGTAAGAGGGTACGTGTTAAAATGAAGAAAGGTGTTATAAATGAAAATAAGCTATGTAGAAAATAGTTTGACATCTTATTCTTAGTGTATATATGGGCTCAGTCTTGCATTACTCAGAATAACTTACTTATTCCAAGAGAGTAAAAAGGAACTCCTGAGTCAATCTGAGCTTTTATCTTTAAATTGATTTCAGGAAGGTAGGTAGAAGTCATTCAGCTTAAATAAAGCAACAGTACAGCCTTCTAACTTTATCAAAATTATAAGACCTGTGATATTACCCATCTAAAATTTGGTGAAGATTACACACTATTGACTGTATTCTTAAATGTATATTTAACATAAGATATTGCTGAGAACTTGTGTGTGTCACATGTAAACGTGTGCACGTGTTTTCCCATCAGGATGCCCCCGTCGCTGCTCGACAGCAGTTCTACACTGACATGTACTGTCCCATCTGTTTACATCAAGCCTCCCTCCCTGTTGAAACAAACTGCGGACACCTTTTTTGTGGTGAGCAAACAGCGCTAGACTTGGTAAAAGTGACAATACCTATACATATACATAGTCTGCATTCCTGATTTTTTCTTTGTCACATCTTGTATTTTGTGAGTGAGGTGGATTGCTTCTGATATCCTGCTCTACTTGTCAACAAAGTGTATTTAGCTTCTAAATAATATACTTATTTATTTTATATTGATTATTTAGCATCTGTGGCTTCAAAGGTTAAAAAAACTAATCAGTTTCTCAGTAAATAGAAACACATTTCTATTTCAAAGAAACAGAATAGTAGTTCTGTTCAAACTATTCTGTTTGAATAGTAGTTCAAGTATGTAAGTAGCATGGGGGAGTCACTGAATCCCTCCTTGTTCACTTTTGTTTCACATTTATTTATTCGCCCTTCGCAGGGCAGGAAGGTTCTCCTAGTACTTTATCCAGGACCAGCCCTTGGCTCTTGCACCTCTTTGTTCTCTGAGTTAGCATAAAGGGTCTCAATCTCTGTCTCTTCCTTTGTGACCTCAAGAGGGCTGGAAAGGAGAATGAGAAACACAGAGCACGTAGTAGAGTAAGAAGGGAATATTGGTTTCATACTTACTCAATGAGAGGTGCTTTCCACCACTCATTTTTCTTGACCCTCCAGAAAGATTTCATAGAGAATAATGAGATACCATATCATTATTGCTTATTATGGCCATATAAGATCAGAGAGGGGGAGCGTCAGTTATTACATGCCTGCTACATGCTGGACACTTAACATACTTCATCTCATCTGACCCTATAAATGAGGAAGCTGAGGCTCAGAGACATTAAAAATTTTACAAAGGGTAATCCAGCTGCTAAGTGACAGAGCCAGGTTTTTAACCCTAGGTCTGTCTTCAAGTCTGTGTTCAATTCTGCTGCATAATTGATGGTGAACACTCTGAGAGCTACTCAGTACTTACACTGTGCAATCACTATACCTGCTGGGTTTTTCTTTTGAGAGGGGGTCTTGCCGTGTTGCCCACACTGGAGTCCAGTGGCTGTTCACAGGCAGTCTTAGCCCACCATCAGCCTTGAACTCCTGGCTTCAAGTGATCCTCCTGTCTCAGCCTCCCAAGTAGCTGGGACTACAGCACAGCCACTGTGCCCAGCTTAGACCTATTTTTTTTTTTTAATTACATTCCTTTTTGTTTGAACAGCTGTGTTCAAGTAGGGTTTTATTGCTTTCAAAATATACCAAATTTTCGTATAGACTAATTTAAAATGTAGCATACAATGACCCTATAAACTGCTTTCTCCCTTTTGTCTAACTGCATCATATAGAGTTAATAGACACAGTGTTATTATTTCCAAGACCATACTGTGCACTGCAGGGTTTGCTGTGCCTTGTGCTCATTTAGTGATCCAGTCCCATTCTGGCTTCACCCATTAAATTCAATCTCTTCCCTAAGGTTTTTGACTGAGTAGCTAACAAATTATAAAATACTTATTTCAGTTTTAGTCTTTTAATTTTCTATGGGAAATGCTAATCTGCAGCAAAATAATGAAGGATCAGGTGGGGGACATTAAACGGCCATAAGAGAAGTCAGATCCCTTTCTCCTTTCCAACCCAGTCAATCTGACACTCCTCTGAGTCTGGATGTGGCCTCGGTCATCCTCTAACAGTACCCCACGCAGGTATTTGCAATCAGTGAGGTTCGTTGGCCAAGATGAACCTATCTGCCACCCCAGGCTTAGGTAATTCCCTCAGTGGATCGTCCTTTCAACTGAAAGATGACTGTTGTGTTCTTGGTTTTACCTCTGGGTCTGAGGTAATAGGGTAGATTGCTTCTGATACCCTGCTCTACTTGTTAGCCCTTTACTAGTGTCTGCAGGTTCAGAGGTTCAGAAAACCTAACTAACTTCTCAATAAACAGAGATGTGTTTCTTTAAATGGCAGTTCAAGTATATCAAGTATATACTATGTATATCGAAAGCACTTTAGCTTAGTTCCTATATATAGGACCACAGCTTTGTTCCCTTAGAGTGAGTTAAGAATAATAGCAACAACAGATAACACCTTATTTGCATTTGTAACCTACATTATTTTATTTAATTCCCTAGCAGTCTTGTGAGGTCTTACTCCCATTTTACAAATAAACAGATTCAGAGAGATTGTGACAAGATTAACGTTACTGAAGTCATCTCTCCACCAGCCCATTTAGGTGGCTATCTCTCTATGAGAGGGAAAGTTGAGGAACAGGAAAACAGCAAGTGTATAATAGTGGATGCGCATGAACTGAAGTGTCTGGACTTGCTGAGCCATGGCTTTTCAGTGCAGGCAAGTGGCCGTTACATAATTTGCAAAACAAGGACACCTATACCCCAATTTATGGAAAAGACAATGTGAGATTAAATGAGTTTAATACATATCAAAATACATTGAGTTCTTGGGTGAAAAAGTGGTAGATAAATCTAAGACATCATTTCAGATGGTAATAATAGGAACAGATTGATAAGTTTTGTTTTCATATAGTTCCTATGAAATAAGATTACTCAAAGTACTTAATAAACATGATCTAATTAAAACAGCACTCTGAGAATTAAGATGATAGATATTGTTCAGCTTTAAATTCATCTTTAAATTGGTGAACAAGTTTTTCCTGACAGTCACTGGTGGACATCTGCCGGTTGACCATCATCCTCACACATCACTTAATCTGCTGTAGCATCTGCTCTTGCTGTTCATGCAGGGTCCTCCCTCCTGTTCTTCTGCCTGTCTCTATCTTACCTGTCCGGCAAAGTTCCGTTCAAATCGTTCTTCTAAGTTACTTTCTAATGCATCCTTCTCTGTACTCCTTTTGTACTTCAAGTTAGTATTACACAGTTCAAGATTAACTATTAATACCTTCTATTAATAATTGATTTAAGTTTGTCAACTTGGTCTCTTTAGTTGGATTGCCCTGACTTGTTCTGAATTATGAACACTTACTTGCTTTGGAGGAGGAAGTATAGGCACAGAGGAGAGCTGGGTTGGGTTAGTCAGGCAAGAGTAAGGACACAGAAAGCATCCTGGAGGGAGGGAGACTTAACGCTTAATTCAGACTCACAGTGGAACCTGGAGGGCTGAAAACACAGGTGTCCTGCAGAGAAGAAAATGAACTGCCCCCTTAAACAACGGACAATATTCAGAAACATTCCTCCATTAGTTATTAGCCTGAAGTCCAGTGCTTATATACTTGGCTCACCTGCCATTTTTCAAGGTGACATAGACCTTTCCTTTGTCCATCCTTAGTATTCTGCCGCTTATGAACACCTTTAAGCAGAAAATCAAATCCATCTGGTATAAGAGTTGATTCAATTATTGAAGTGGATTATAAACTTTATTAGGGTAGAGAGCATATAATCTTTGTATCCTTTGATTCCTTGCTCGTAATGCTTAATTACTATTAGTTAATACTTCAGGAATTGGTTTTCTAAACTCTTAAAAAGTTGTGTTTTCATAACATACATATCAAATTTAGAACAGAAAATTTATGCTCTGATTAGTTGGCTGTTATATCTACGATGTTTAATTATTGTTTTATTTATATTACATGGAAGTGCAGTATTTTCTGTGAAACCTCATAGCAGTAAGACAGTTAACACGTACTTGCTTTTGATTGTGTAAAATGTCTGTAGCTTAACTAGTAGTTTAAATAAAAATATTTTTTAATGGCTGGGAATTGTTTCTAGATATGAATATGCCTGAAAAGTTGGTTGGATGAAGTAAAAATATTTTTAAATAAAGTGATACTGTTAAGATATTTCAGATATTTGAAACTTTCTGAGGATATATGGACTTTAAAACATCAGTAATAACGGTTTTTTTCATTAGGTGCCTGCATTATTGCTTACTGGCGATACGGTTCATGGCTTGGGGCAATCAGCTGTCCAATCTGTAGACAAACGGTAATGTTTTATATCCAGAAAGCATCATTTATACTAGTTCATTTTGTAAATTTTCATAGTTTTTGTATCTAAAATTTGAATAACTTTCATCTTTTTAGCAGAACTTCATTTGTCCAAAGTTTCCATGTGTACCTTATTTTTTTAAAAACTGTCATTAAGATATCACCAAAAAAAGGATATTCTATTTGAAAATCCAACAGTCACGGTGAAAAACAACTGATAAGTGAATCTTTCTTAAAATCCTAATAAGTTTTTGTTGCAATACCAGCAAGGGACTGACTGAACCAGCTAATCAGGCTCAAGCATGTACCCCCTTACGCTTCCTTTGAAAAAAAATTGTGTTTCCTTTTTTATTTATATTTAATCTGCCTTTTTTCAGTGAGGGTCCAAATAGCTTTAAATAATGCATAATAATTTTTTTAATGTTTCATTTATTTTAGAGACAGCCACACTGCACTATCCAGAACAGATCAGACCATTATAGCTAGTATAGAAGCCACTTCAGGAGGGAGGCAGTAAGTTTTTATAAGTGTAAATTTGAAGACTATTATAAAACGTCAGCACACATGAGATGTGCCTGAGTTTTCTCAATTTCTTTGACAAACTGGAGAAACAAAATACTGAACAATTCCGAGAAACCAAAGATCTTAGTTTTTTAATATGGCAGAACAGGACAGTCTATCAGTTGCACACAGTGTTTTATAATTTCCTTTATGCTTATTTTTCATTTAAAATAAAAATATCATAGTTCCCCCTTAACTGCAGGGGATGCATTCATACACACACGTGCACACACTTCACATTATTCTGGCTCTCTGCCTCCCCTGTTGCTGCCTCCTTGTTTTGCTGCAGAGAGGGAAGTCAGGTCCTTTTCTTCTTGCTTCTGCATAACTAAATCCTGACACTTTCACATTTGACTTTGTCCCACATGATCAGGAGGAAACCGATGTTTTCTGTTGTCTGTCTGCCTGATTGGCTGTGTGACACGAGGCAGTCCACACTGAAGCGCACTTGCCAATACCACCTCTTACCATCTTGCCTCTTTCGCCATCAGCCACAACACGGAGACCAGGTAGTAGGTCTTGCATTGAAGAATTAGTTCTACCCTCTTCGTGGCTCTACCCTTGGCTTTTCATAGAGCACACATATATGAGCTGGTGGTATCCTTTGTGCCGCTGATAAATTGATTGGAGGCTAGTAAGTTGTCTTAATAGCTCTCGGCTCCCCAACTGTAGAGTAATTCATCCTGGATACAAGACAGACGGCAGACACCTGTTCTACCTCCTGTTTCACTGGGCTCCTTTAGGAAATGGTGATGGAAACAGGAATGCACAGGCTGCTGCCTCTGACTGGAACACACTCACCACTTCTCCCCCGAGTGTGTCCACACTAACCCAAAACAGCCCTACCCACATTTCAAGGCTTAGCTCAAGTTTTGACTTTCTGGCCACCCCAGGCAGAAGAGGTTCTTACCCTCACAGCATCATCAGAACACCTACCAGATAACAGGCTGTTGACCAGGTCTGCCTCTGCTTTTATTTTGGGTGTTGTGGTCACCCAGGAGCAGGGTCGTGTCTTTTTTTTTTTTTTGTATGCCTCACACTTAGCACACTGCCTGCCAGTAGTAGGTGCTCCCATTAATGTTTATTGAAAGAATGCATTTTTATTAACAAACGTGTGAAGGAAGAGATGGCTGTACCTGCTGTTCCTACCACCTACCACACTTAGTCATTCTTTTGGTTAGCTGTTGTGGGAAGCCCTGGTTTTACAGCTGAACAGAGGAAGGATAAAAACAACAGCTAGATGACTTGAAACTAAATCTGTGATTACTCCTGCCCATTTTTATCTCCTTGTACAACTCATCAGTGACCATTTTCTATAGCAGTTTTATATTTTAAAATGTGTTTATTTTTCAGGGTACCATCTGTCACCTTCAGATTATCCCAGTATGGTTCTGAGACATTTGTATGTACTCTTTACCACAACCATGGAGGAAGCAAGGTTAAATGTATTGTTATATAACAGCATCGAAAATTACATTTTAAAAAAAATCATAGTAGGGATTGGTGTTTGAGAGCTGGTCCTTGCAGTAATTTAATCTCTAAATTATGGTTGGTAGCATTCAAAGATCTTTCAAATACCAGTGAGGATGAAGAATCATTAGTTTCATACCAAAACAGAAATCCATAATTTGGCTTTCTCAAAGTGATAGGTATATGTTTTATGTCACTTTGCTCCTGAATGTGTTCATATCTTCAAATATCTGTCAGCCCAGAGAACTACTGAATTTATCCCCAGTGTTGACGGGAAAATATTAGAACGAGTGTTTGGATATAGTGACTATTTTGTTTTATAGGAATTCAAATTACATTCTGCATTGGGTCTTATTATAAGGTAGTAGTAACTTCCCCTCTCACCCCCTGCTGCCAGGTTGCCTTTTTTAAAAGAAATGAGTAAAATATGAATTCAGATGCTTTTATCATTCTATTGAGTGACACAGAATTTAAAAAATGATACAGGAAGTTGAAACAATGTTTTTCCTGTAATGTACAGGTAACTTTACTCCTGACGGTATTTGATGAAGATGATCAGTCTCAGGATGCTGTACGATTGCATCAAGATATTAATGATTACAACCGAAGGTTTTCAGGGCATCCCAGATCTGTAAGTAATATTATAGCAGAGACAAAGTTGCAAAATAAGACTTACCAACAAGTATTCTTTGATTGTGAAAAATCTCATGTGTATTGGGACAAGTTTTTACCTTCATCATTGCCAATCACCAAGTTACAGCTTTCTCAAGGACTGCAGTTTTCTTTGTTAGAACACAAACAAAAAGCATTATAAAAATCTTTAAGAAAGAAAAACTAGCAAAAGAGCAATAGGAAAAATTGGAGGGAAATAGAAAATTATTGACTTCTATGTGATTCTAAAACAATTTGTCTTATGAGAAAACTTACACATGAAAACTTGCAACTGAATACTTCTAGACAGTTTATAACTGTTTTACTCTATTTCCTTTACCCCAGCCCCTGTTTGAAATGTTCCCTTAAATAACTCAGGCTTTGGGGGATTTTTTTATATGTCATCTTAGCTAATCAAAAGCATTCTGTTTTAAAAGAATACATTAATTCTATAGTTGACCTCTTCTCCCTCTGCCCCAAAGCATTTAATAGATTAAAAACTGTTATATGTTACTGACTCATTCTGGTTTTCTTAAAATCTAACAGATGATTTTAGAAGTATGTGTATAACTTAATAAGTAATTCAAAAACTAGAATACACTGAGTATAAATTTATGCGGAAAGCCCAGATCTCCCCTCGGAGCTGCTTCAGCTTGGCTCCCAGCAGAAGCTTTCTATAATAAACAGCTATCTCTTTTAGTTTATCTAGCAATCATCCTTATTGCATATAAATCCTCAATTAGCTGTTGAATTATCTCTAGTCAGTAAACAACTATTCCCAAGATCACTCGGCTAATAAATGATTTTGAATTCAAACCCAGATCTGTTTGACCTTAAAGTTTGAGCTCATGCCTTAGACTTTAATCCTGTATACCAGGTTCTTTGTTTTATTAATAGTTTACTAACTCAAATTAGACATAACTTGAGTTTTGAGTTAATGTAACCCACATTTTAGGATCAATGACACTTTAGTTGCTTTTCAATTATCTGTAATAAGACCTATTTTATAAGAACTTAGTATTCAAAGAACTATATTTAAATAAAATGTATAATTACAAAATATGAGGCTGGGCACAATAGCTCAGGCCTGTAATCCCAGCACTTTTGGAGGCCAAGGTGAGAGGACTGCTTGAGGCCAGGAGTTTGAGACCAGTCTGGGTAACATAGTGAGGCCCCATCTCGACAAAAAATTTAAAATATTGTCTGGGCATGGTGGTGCATGCCTGTAGTCCCACCTACTTGGGAGGCTGAGCTGGGAGGATCGATGGCTTCAGCTCAGAGTTCAAGGTTTCAGTGAGCTGATTGTGCAACTGTACTCCAGCCTGGGCAACAGGGCGAGACCTTGTCTCTTAAAAAAAAAAAAAATGGTGTTCAATCAATATGTGAATTTCCTTAATTCATCTTAACTGGCATATTATGAGAAAATTACATTATTTTGAAATCTGCCATATGATGCTAAATCCTAATATTTGTTTCTTCCCCCTACCAGATTGTGGAAAGAATTATGGATCTCCCCACTTTACTGAGGCATGCATTCAGGGAAATGTTCTCAGTCGGGGGCCTTTTCTGGATGTTCCGCATTAGGATAATACTTTGTTTAATGGGAGCTTTTTTCTACCTTATATCACCTCTAGATTTTGTGCCTGAGGCCTTGTTTGGAATTCTAGGCTTTCTTGATGATTTCTTTGTTATCTTTTTGTTGCTTATCTACATCTCTATTATGTATCGAGAAGTAATAACCCAAAGGCTAACCAGATGAAAAAAAATGAGTTTACTGGATTAAAACATGTGAGCTAATGTATAAAATCAAAAGGGCCCATGGCAGTATGAAGCATATGAATATTATCTTACAAGCTTAAAACCACTATATGACAAACATGTGATTATCATTTGACAAATGCCGAGGAATATATAACTGGAACTTCTACATGTCACAGGTTCTAATGTTTAGAATTATAATGATCTACAGTTATATCTTGATTCTGTGTTATTTTGAAAAAATATGGAATTACATAAAAAGGGATGCTTTTATATCTTTTTCTTTTCCCTAAAATTACTTAAATTGGATGTATAGTGAGATATTGTTAAATGTACTGTTTATCCAATTTATCCTCCTCAGTGGGTACCTATCTGATAATATATAGTTATAAAACTCATCTAAATATTTTTGTTACAATAAAATCTTATACAATTTGGGGGAAAGTCAGTGTTCTTTGAGTGCTGGCTCAGTTTTGTGCATTTGGAGCAGTTCTGCTTTTTCATTCTGGTATAATTCTTTGTTATCAGCTAAAACTGAAAGAAGAAACTTGAACTTTATAATTTGATTTCATATTCTGGTTTACAGAACACTTTTTAATCAATAGAGAAATTAAGATGAAAAACATTTATCTCCAGTCAGCATACTTGATGTTTGCAGTTACAACATTTAAACAAGAGTTTGGTCCTTTTGTAGATATAAAGTAACTTATAAAGAGAAAAATTTTTAGGAACCTGTGTGATACTGCAAACACATAGTAGTCTGAGGCATTTCTGAGGAAAGTGGCTCTTCATATCTTTAAGCATCAAAGCCTTTAGGAAGGCTGGGAACACTATTTAAATTTGACAAAAGAATTTACTGGTTAGCTCTAGCAATAGTTGGACAAATTTGGTTTTCTATTGTCTGGAAATGTTTGTAAGTCTCTCGAGATGGCAACATCATGTCTTACGCAGAGTGAATGAATGTGTCAGAGAAGAATCAACACCGCAAGTGTTAGGAGACCCTTCCTTCGGCTGCAGTGCTCATAGGGAAGTCAGGACAGCAGGACGTGAGGCGATGCCCAGGAGTGAGTGTGAGCGCTGCCACCTGCAACCCCTGATGCTGTTACTATCCACTCATTAGTGAGCCTCACTATGTGTAACAGAAAATAAGGAGAGAATCTGTCACAGTCTCCCAGATTAATCAGATTAGCCATCAAAACAAATGAGATTCTGAATGAAACATAAATCTGTGTTTTCTAATTTGGACCTAAGACAACAGTAATGCTTATTAGCTAGAGCACATCATACTTAAAGCAGGTTCTCGCACACTTTTCATTTTATCCTTAGGCCAATTCTGCGAGGAGGGCAGGGCATCACCTTCCTCTTCATAGATGAGATGCCATGCTAGCAATGAAAGTTTCTTGCCTGAAGTCACACAACAAATAAGTGACTGAACTGGCATTACCCTTAGTAGGACTCCTGCATAGGATGTTTAGATAGATAGACATGAAGGTCACTATGACGAGGAGAAGGAAGAGAGAAACGGATCCACTGGAAGTCTTTCACAGTATGTTGTTCCTTCATCAGAGCAGGACAGTAGGTGCTCCTAGGAGGAAAGGCCTAGAGGGTTGACACCTCGGGACTGCATGACCTAAGTCGACACTAACAGTCAGGTGTCTGACATGGCGGCACACGTCACAGAAAAGCATTTCAGCTGCGGCCACCGCCGTGAAAAGCAGAGGAGTAGGGTTTTGTCACGCCACTATTTACACCAGACTGGAAATGCATTTTCCACCAGTCACAGATGTGGCGTGGCACTGCGGCAAGGTCGTTTCTTACGGGATTTTATTTTCTGTGCATGTGTTTGGTTCCAAGTGTCACATTTTGGTTATAATTTTATTGTAATATTTGGAATTACTACTAAGATTTTCTTTCCTGATATAAAAGGTATATTGAACCAACTTTTGTAATGTACAAAAACACTGTATGAGCTGAAGTGTTATGAAATTGAAAAGGCATGGGCTGACATCTCAGAAATTTAGAGCTGTTTGTCGTCACCTCTGCGGATCACTGAGGATAAATGCAGAAGGAATCAGAATATGTAAAGCAAGTGGAGTCAATCAATGTTTTAAAACATCATAGTAATACTTCTGTGATTCAGAGTTAGATCATATAAATCAAAGCAACAATTTGCATTTTTTTAAACAATATTGTAACTGTCACAAAAACAGATGGTCCAACCCCAGGAGCAGATAATAACTTGGGCAGCTCTGTGGGGAACAAGACGGGTGAAAACTGTTCTAATTGCCCACTAGAACAGTGGTTTCAACCACTGTAATTCTCAGTGTTTGAGAGGAACAAGGGAAGAAAGAACTTTTACTGATCCCTTGTGGCTGTGCAGATACCTACCTCACAGAGTTGTTGTAGAAGATTGCAATTTAGTTCAAATTTTGTGATTGAAACTGTCAAGTATTTTATTCTTTTGAATAAAAGCAACATATCTAAAAATTGTTTAAAGGTGTTATTTTTCTGTTTCTTTAATATTGTTTGCTTTAAAATTCAGAACTTTTAAAAGAGCATTCAGTATAATGGTTGTAGTGGCTTTCTTTATCACTAATGGACATCCAATATCTCATCACCTTTCTAATTAATTTTGCTTAAACATTTTTAAATTTAAAAAGTAGAAAAGAATTGTGTTTTGTTTTTAGGGAAAATTATTTAATCTGGGCAATCTATATTAATTCCAGACAATAAGGTCAGCATTTAAGTTAGAGATTAGACCTCTAGTTGACTTCCCATCCCCATTTCTTTTGATTGTATATATTTTTCTCTTTTTTTCTTTCTTTCTTTTTCTTTTTTTTGATTGTATATTTAAACTGTATATTTGCTAACAGACATTTTCTTTTCTGAATCTGGGCCCTCACATTTGCATCAACCCCTTCCCCTCCTCCCCCTGCTCTCTGAAACACCAAATGTCCTCCAGGCCCTTCCATTTTGCTAATCAGCCACCCATATACCAGGGGCTTGATGGGCTCCTTAGAGTAGGAAGAGGTATTTAAGGATTTTAAGCCCTGAGACTTAAGAATCTCTCAGAACCAGGACAGTAGGCTTTAAGGACTGCCAACAGAGGCAATACTATTACAGAGATACAGTATTCGAGCCAGTTGTTGTTCTGTTAGAACCAGACTACCTTCACGCATCAATATTTGTTCTAAGCATTGAGTCTTTGAGTCCAGACAAATCTGAAGTGTTATCAGTCACTGTCATCCTTGCCCACCTGCATCCTCTAACTTGTCCCATGCCCCAAAATGGTCATAAGAGGAGTAAATGCCCCAATAGGAAAAACAGCATTTTTGGACACTGTCCTTGCTAGTACTGGCCTTATTCTCTTTCAGACAAGTGGTATTTAGCTGTAGGCCTTTTGGTAGTATGTGATATAGGAGAGGGTTTAAGAGCTAAAGATGTTTTAAAGTCACTGATACCTGGCCGGGTAATCCTAGCACTCTGGGAGGCCGAGGCAGGCGGATTGCTCCAGGTCAGGAGTTCGAAACCAGCCTGAGCAAGAGCAAGACCCCGTCTCTATTATAAATAGAAAGAAATTAATTGGCCAACTGATATATATAGAAAAAATTAGCCGGGCATGGTGGCGCATGTCTGTAGCCCCAGCTACTCGGGAGGCTGAGGCAGAAGGATTGCTTGATCCCAGGAGTTTGAGGTTGCTGTGAGCTAGGCTGACGCCACGGCACTCACTCTAGCCTGGGCAACAAAGTGAGACTCTGTCTCAAAAAAAAAAAAAAAAAACAAAGTCACTGATATCTAATATTCTAGATTTTAATTTAAAAACACCATTTAGAGAATAAAACTAAAAATACCTGATATTCAGATCAAATCTGTAACCCTTCTTGGAGGTTACTAATAGTAGATCTTGGAGAAAACCTAGAATTTATGTCTACGTACATACCTAATGCAATGTAAATGCTACATAAATAGTCGTTATTTTTTATTATTACTGTATTCTTTTTTATTGTTTGGGATTTTTGTTTTGGAATATTTTCAATCCACAGTTGGTTGGGGTTAGGGCCCTCATGAATGGGTTTAGGGCTGCTAGAAAAAGAGAGAGGAGAGAGATGAGCCAGAGACTCTCTCGGCCGTGTAAGGGTGTGGGTGTAGCAGGCAGTGAGACGTGGCCCATCAGCAGAACCTGTACCCTGATCTTGGACTAAACCGCCCAACCTGGGTATTTTTGGTATATCCATGGGATATGGAGGGCCAACTGTGTTTGTGTAATCTTGCATTCATTTTCAGGAGATTCAAAGACCTGACCATTTGCAGGTTCCAGATTAAATTCCTTGTTTAGTGCCATAGCCTTACTCTACAAATGAAGACAATGAGGTCCAGAGCCTGAGTGCTAGGGTATTTTAAAATAAAAATTGTTGACAGAAAAAGAAGTTGGCATCTTAGCTCAGCCTGCTGTACCAAAATGTAAGCATCTTTAACAAAAAAGGGTAATTTTGCATATCTCATGTAGCCCTTGTTGAACAAGCTATTTTATATTAAGTATAACAAATACCAAAATTTTATAAACCACAAGAGTCAGACAATGAATGATCATAAGTAAACAAGCTGGCCATCACCCCGTTCATTGCCTCTTCCCCCAAGAGTAAACCTCTCCTGACTTTAGTTTTACTTTACAAAATGAATCCTACAGCACGTTTTCTCTTGCGTCTGACTTCTTCAACACTACGTGACACGCTGTGGGCTTTATCGCAGTTGCTGACCAGTGCGCCCCTGTGGACTGTGTGACAACTTACTCATTCAACCACCAATGGAGACTGGGGTTGTTTCCATCAACTTTAAAAGGCGGCACAAACACCTTTAAAAGTAAAAACGGTTCCCTACAACACCCCTTGACAAGAACAGCTATTCCAGCCTTAGAAATGCTATGAAAATGGGCATAGTAGGAAGATGAAAAACAGACAACAGGTATGTTAGTTTACAGGAGGTGAAAATTATTTTTCTATTAAGAAAATAAATTAATTTGCAGAGCACACAGTGAAAATTTTAGAGATGTTTTACAAAGCAAAATTTTCAACATTTAATTCAAATTTTTAAAAAATTATATGCAATTCACCATCCCAATAAGTACCAGTAAATTTACCATGTGTAAGTTAGGAAATATTAGGATTATATTCAACAGCTAGTAAAAGCGTTTTTTTGTTTGTTTGAGACAGAGTCTCTGTTGCCCAGAATAGAGTGCCATGGCGTCAGCCTAGTTCACAGCAACCTCAACCTCCTGGGCTCAAGCGATCCTCCTGCCTCAGCCTCCCAAGTAGCTGGGACTACAGGCATGCGCCACCACGCCCAGCTAATTTTTCCCTATATATTTTTAGTTGTCCAGCTAATTTCTTTCTATTTTTAGTAGAGACTAGGTCTTCCTCTTGCTCAGGCTGGTTTCCAATTCCTGGCCTTGAAGCAATCCTCCCGCCTCAGCCTCCCAGAGTGCTGGGATGACAGGCCTGAGCCAACTCGCCTGGCCAAAAGCATGTATTTCATTTCCAAGTTGCGGACGACTAGAAGCCAGAAAACAAGAAAAGGTAGCAAAGAGGAGAACTTGGCTGAGGAGTAATCCAGACTGACTGGTTTCCCGCTAGATTGATTAATGATCACAAACACCGAAAGTGTGCTCCAGGCTGGGCGATCCTTGCGCACTTCTCTCGAGCCTTGCACTTCCAGCCTCTGAGCTATTATACTTCCTTTCTCTTCCGACACTCCCCAGCCCTGCAACCCGCAGCCCAGTTTCCTAAATCCCTTCTCCCCTCCTCCAAGCCTTTTATCTGGTTGGGGGGAGTAGCTCCCTTCTTTTCTCTAAAGGCCATCTGCAAAAGGGCACCACTGCCCATCCCTCTCAGTGCTCCCAGAAACTCAAGCTCAGGTCACCCTCGCTATCTTGGCTCCTCTCTTCCTCATTCTCACGACTGACCACCTGCAAGCCTCAGCACTTCCAGCACCAGTGTAGACTGACCTCGAATCCGACCACACTGTGTCCTCTGCTCCACTTCGACTGAGTCACTGACATGCCCTGCCTCTCAGCTGGTCTGCCTGCTCGCGCTGTTGCCTGCTTCTGATACACTCTTCACACAGGAGTCAGAATAACCTTTTTAAAATGTTCGCTAGATCACGTCTCTCCCCTACCTAAAATGGTTGAGTCTTCCTGCTGCACCTAAATCCAAACCAACCCCTTCCTAACTTCTTCGACCTCGGGTCATGCCCTTCTGCCCACTCCCTGCCCCCCTCCGCAGTCTCCGTCCAGTTCCCAGAACACACAGAACCCCCTGCCTGTGCTGTCAGGGGCAGGCCAGGCCGGCACACACAGCTGCGCCTGGAATGCTCCCTCCACCGTCACCACCCCCATTCTCACGTTGCTGGGTTGTTTTTCCATCCCTTGGCTCTCAGGTTAAAAGCTCCTTCCCCACACAGACCACCTGACCACCCCCCCCCCAAGGCAGGCAGCCGGCCTCCCCTCCCCACCCACCTTTGCCCCCTCTCATGTACTCAGACATCCTGGTATGTTACTTTATTGGCATCTTAATGCCTGTCTTCTCCTCACTAGGATATAAACTCTATGAAGATAGGGAGTGTGTTAGTCTTGCTCATAAGACGTTCCCATGCACAGCACAATGCCTGCCACCGCAGTAAGTACTCAATAAATAGAGATTAACAAATACATGAAAGAAAAACAGACTGGGTGTGGTGGCTCACGCCTGTAATTCCAGCGCTTTCGGAGGCCGAGGCAGGAGGGTTGCGTGTGCCCAGGAGTTGGAGGCTACAGTGAGCTACGATGGATCATACCACTGCACTCCAGCCCGGGCCACAGAGTGAGACACTGTCTCTAAAAATAAAAAAAAGAAAAGAAAGAAAAAAAAAAAAACAAGGAGAGAAGACAAGGAAAGATTACTTCTTGCTCCTTCTTGCTCTTTCACTGCTGCCACCAGGCCTCAGCCCCCATCACCTGTCACCTGGGTGACCACGGAACCTTTCCGGTCGCTCCAGTGCCAGGCCGATCACACCCACCTCAGCAGAATGATCATTTAGAAGATGGCGCCACTGCTCTGCCTCCATTTCCCTAGGTAAAGGTCCTTACAGCAGCCTGCAAGGCCCTGCGTGACCTTGTCCCCTTGTTTCTCCCTGACCCATCTCAGATGTCTCCCAGGCCCCAGCCCCGCTCACCCTGCTACAGCCACACTGGCCTCTTTGCTGTTCTGAACAGGCCGAGAACTCTGAGCTCAAGAGCTTTGCCTTGGCCAGTCCCACTGCTGTGAGGTTCTTCTCCCCACATCCTCGTGGCCAACTCTCCCCAACTCCACATCTCTGACTGACAGTCACTTCCTCTATCAAGCCCACCCTGCCCATTGTGTTTCGAGTTCAACTCCCTCAACCCACAGAGCACCTTTCACCTAATACCATATTCCGGTCACCGACCCTTGCTGTTTGTCTCCTAGGAGAACATTAGCTCCCTAAGGGCAGAAATCTTTATCTTGCTCATGAAAGTATCCCAAGTCCCTAGAACTGCACATACAGCATGGATATTTGTCAAGTATTTGCTGAATCAATTAATGAGTAAAGAATTTCAGTTACTTCTAAGTTAAAACTTACTTTTTCAGTTCACAATCTGTTCTCACATTCTGATATTTACTAGACACAGGCAAACAGACCAAAGAGAAAATCCCACCTGTCTCAATACTCCTGGAAATGCTAATAAACTACCATTCTGGAATTTTGGTACAGGTATACTCCCTTTTATTGCACTTTGCTTTATAGAGCATCGCAGATATTGCCCTTTTTACAAATTGAAGGTTTGTGGCAACCATGCGTTGAGCAAGTCTGTCGGCACTATTTTTCCAAGAGCATGTGCTCATTTCGTGTCTGTGTCCCCTTTTGGTAATTCTTGCAGTACTTCAAGCTTTTTCATTGTTATTACAGCTGTTAAGGTGACTGCGATCAGTGATCTTCGGTGTTACTATTGAAGTTGTTTTGGGGTATCACAAACTGCACCTATATAAGATGGCAAACGTAATCAATAAACGTTGTAAGTGTTCTAACTGCTGCACAGACCAGCCATTCCCCAGTCTCTCTCCCTCTCCTTGGGCCTCCCGATTCCACACGATAATATTGAAATCAGGCTAATTAATAACCCCACAATGGCGTCTAAGTATTTAAGGGAAAGGAAGAGCTGCATGTCTCTTACTTTAAATCAAAAGCTAGAAATGACCGAGATTGGTGAGGAAGGCGTGGCAAAAGCCAAGACAGGACAAAAGGTGGGCGTCTTGTGCCCAACAGCCCCACTGTGAACGCAAAGGAGAGGTTCTTGAAGGAAATGGTAAGTGCTACTCCAGTGAACGCTCGGATGATAAGGAGGCGAAACAGCCTTATTGCTCACATGGAGAAAGTCTGAATGGTCTGGACAGAAGATGAAACCAGCCACAACATTCCCTTACGCCAAAGTCTAAGCCAGAGCAAGGCCCTTAAAGGAGCTGCAGAAGAAAAGTTTGAAGCTAGCAGAGGCTGGTTCATGAGGTGTAAGACAAGCCGTCTCCAAAACGTAAGTGCAAGGTGAAGCAGCAAGTGCTGATGGAGAAGCTGCAGCGAGTTTGCCAGAACATCCAACTAAGACCACGACGAGGATGGCTACACTAATAACAGATGTACTTTTTTCTTTTCTGTTTTTGGCTAAAAAACAACACAAATTTATTATCTTACAGTTCTGGAGGTTAGAAGTTTGACACAGGTATCACTGGGCTAAAACCATGGTGTCAACAGGGCTGTGTTCCTTCGGAGGCTCTAAGGGAGTATGTTTCCCTGCCGTTCCAGCTCCCGGAGGCCACCTGCATTCCTCGGCTCATGGTCCTATTCTCTGTTATTGAAGCCGGCCTGGTGGCATCTCTCCCATCATTCTTCCTTCATCACAACTCTTTGGCTACAGCTGACAAGTTGGCCACTTTTAATGACTCATATGATTAGCTAGGGACCACCTGGATAATCCAGGATAACAATCTCATCTCAAGGTCCCAAATCACACCTGCAAGTCCCCCTCCCGTGTAACATAACAGTTACAGGTTCTGGAGATTAGGGTGTGGACAGCTGGGGTGGGGGTGATTACTTTGCCTACCATATAATGCATTTGTGCAAATATACACACGTATGTATGTATGGTTTTGGAAAGATCTCCGCTAACTTGCTTAGGGGAATTCTTTGGAAAGGTAAGGAAGTCTGAGGCATAATAGGGCATTTTTACTTTTTATAATTCTTTATTCATTGAAGTTTTACAGCAATAAAATATTCATGTGCTGCCTATATCATTAACAAGCCTAAGAAATAACAACAAAAGAGCTTACTGAGTTGGGAATTGGGACTCCTGGGCCCTGCTCACAGGACCCCAGACCAAAGACATTAACACTGGAGACCCAACAGGCACCAGGCGTTACTGTGAGGCCAACCGCAGCCCTGAGGGGGAATGGACATCTCTACATAACAGGGACTTGGAGGGACAGAACTGGTGTGTGGCAGAGCTGGGAAAACTCCCAACTGCCTGACCCCAGCCAAACTCTTTGTCCTGGGGATTGGCCCACACTGCCTTTCTGACATCACGGCAAGCTAATCATGGTCCTCGAGAGATTGGGACATTCAGATGTAACAGCTGAGCTCAAAGCCATGTTGCTGGCCAGTGCTGTGGCTCAAACCTGTAATCCTAGCATTCTGGGAGGCCGTGGTGGGAGGATTGCTTGAGGTTAGCAGTTCGAGACCAGCCTGAGCAAGAGTGAGACTTCGTCTCCACTAAAAATAGAAAAAAATTAGCCTGTGCCTATGGTACCAGCTACTCAGGAGGCTGAAGCAGGAGGATCACCTGAGCCCAGGAGTTTGAGGTTGCTGTGAGCCAGGCTGACGCCACTGCATTCAAGCCCGGGCAACAGAGTGAGACTCTGTCTCAAAAAAAAAAAAAAAAAAAACAGCCACGTTGCTGGTGGTTCCAAAACATGTTGGTGTCTGCTGCGCCGACACATGGAAGTGGAAAGAACCTGGAGGTGAAGGGGAAAAAGCCGGGAGCAGGAGGTGCACTGTCCCGAAAGTCAGGCTGCGGACTGGGGCCTCTTCAGAGAAGTGCAGGCCGCCCTCCTCATCCCCAGCCCTGGACCTTCTGGGGGCCCTACCCGGGGCGGGGCCACTGCTCATAGCTGCTGGAAGCCAGTTTCAGCCTCCACTGCAGAGGGCGGGGATCGGGAAGATATTGGGAGTTGTCTTAACAACAAATTTTCACTGTAGAATAAACAGCTTTCCACTGGAAGATGCTAGACAGATGTCGATGCCTTACTTCAAAGCTTCAAAAGCTGGCAGACTCTCTTGTTAGGGGCTAATGCAACTGATGACTTTAAGTCGAAGTTAATGTTCATTTAACATAAAAATCCTAGGGCACTTAAGATTATGCTAAATCTACTCTGCCTATGCTCTTTACTATTTGGTTTATTATTTCAAACCCACTGTTGAGACTTACCACTCAGAAAAAGAGATTCCTTTCAAAATACTATTATTCATTGACAATACACTTGGTCACCCAAGAGTTCTGATGGAGGTGTACAAGATTAATGTTTTCATGCCTGCACACAACATCCATTTTGCAACCCCATAAATTGGAGTAATTTCAACTTTTAAGTCTTAATATTTAAGAAATATTATTAATACATTCCACAAGGCTGTAGCTGCCATAGTGATTCTGCTGATGGATCTGGACAAAGTAAATTAAAAATGCTCTGAAAAAGCCGGGCGTGGTGGCTCACGCCTGTAATCCTAGTACTCTGGGAGGCCGAGGCGGGTGGATTCAAGGTCAGGAGTTCGAAAAATGCTCTGAAAAGGATTGACCATTCTTGATGCCATTAAGAACATTTATAAGGCCAGGCGTGGTGGCTCACGCCTGTAATCCTAGCACTCTGGGAGGCTGAGGCTAGAGGATCACTCAAGATCAGGAGTTCAACACCAGCCTGAGCAAAAGCGAGACTGTCACTACTAAAAATAGAAAGAAAATTAGCTGGACAACTAAAAAATATATATAGAAAAAATTAGCTGGACACGGTGGTGCATGCCTGTAGTCCCAGCTACTCGAGAGGCTGAGGCAGAAGGATCACTTAAGCCCAGGAGTTTGAGGTTGCTGTGAGCCTGGCTGACACCACAGCACTCTAGGCAGGGCAACAGAGTGAGACTCTGTCTCAAAAAAAAAAAAAAAAAAAAAAAAAAAAAATCTGTAATTCATCAGAGAAGTTCAAAATATCAACATTAACAGGAATTTGAAAGTTGATTCCAACCCTCATGAATGACTTTGAGGGGTTAATAGCAATAGAACTAGAAGTGGAACCTTAAGAATGTGACTAAATCACTGCAATCTCATGATAAATCTTTTTTTTTTTTGAGACAGAATCTCAAAGTGCTCTATTAGAGTGCTAGGATTACAGGCATGAGTCACTGCTCCTGGCCTCATGATAAATCTTGAACAGATGAGGAGTGGCTTCTTACAGATGAGCAAAGTAAGTGGTTTCTGGAGTTGGAATCTACTCCTGATAAAGATGCTGTAAACACTGTAGAAATGACAAAAAAGGATTTAGAATGTCACATAAATTTAGTTGATAAAGCAGGGGCAGGGTGTGATAGGACTAATTCCAATTTTGAAAGAAGCTGTACTGTGGATAAAATGCTGTCAAATAGCATCACATGCTACAAAGAAATCTTTTGTGAAAGGAAGAGTCAATCAATTCTGCAAACTTCACTGTTGTCTTAAGAAACTGCCACAGCCACCCCACCCTTTAGCAACTACCACCCTAATCCATCAGTAGCCATCAAAATTGAGGCAAGAACCTCCACCAGCAAAAAGATTACAACTTGCTGAAGGCTCAGATGATCATTAGCATTTTTTAGCAATAAAGTATTTTTAAATTAAGATATGTACATTTTTTGAGATGTAGTGTTATTGTACACTTAGTATACTATAGTATAGTGTCAACATAAGTTTTATATGCACTGGGAAACCTAAGTTTGTTGCAGTGTTCTGGAACCAAGCCCACAATATCTCCAAGATATTTCTGGCTATTAACTATTTTATTTTATTTTTACTTATTTATTTTTGAGACAGTCTTGCTCTGTCACCCAGGTTGGAATACAGTGGCCCAATTATAGCTCACTGCAGCCTCAAACTCCTGGGTTCAAGTGATTGTCCCACCTCATCCTCCACAGTACCTAGGACTATAGGTGCACGCCACCATGCCTAGCTAATTTCTTTATTCTTTGTAGAGAGGGGATCTCACTATGTTGCCCAGGCTGGTCTTCAATTTCTAGCCTCGAGCAACCCTCCCACCTTGGCCTCTCAAAGTGCTAGGATTACAGACATGAGCCACTAGCTCTGAACCTATTTCTGGGACCTCTTGATTCAACCAACATTTTCTGAGTACTTAATTTATGCCAGACACTGCAAGCTGCTGAGGTTTCAAACTTAAGACACAGTCCCTATCCTCAAGGGCATCTGTTCTGATGAGGGAGACAGACACGTATGCAGACATTACAATGTTTCACAGTGGTTTATAGAGATAAGTGCAAGATTTCACTAGAACAAGAGAGGTGCCTTAGTTGGAGAGGCTAGGAAGAGAAAGTAAGAAAAGTTTGTTGAAGAAGATGACAAATAGGCCACATTTCAAGGGTGGACGGGTGGGCATTTCAGGCCAGGGAAAACAGCCTATTTAAAGAAACCAGAAAAGAGCCAGCCCTCTAAGACATAAAGCTGGAGGAGTACGGACAGGTGGAGGCAAATGATGGTGGAAAAGTAGAAGTACCTGGCCCTCAAGAGCTTTATAGCTGGCCACAAGATTTTACTCAGTACAGGGAGTAGCCTCAGAAGGATATGAGCAACAATCAGTTTCTATGGAAGATAGACAGGAACGATGCAATACTGGAGTCTAGGACAGTTAGGGTGCTGCTACAAAGGTAAAGTTACCACCACAGTTGATAAAGAACAGTGAAGCAGATGGAGAGGAATGGATTTAAGAGGTATTTAGTCTATAAAATTAACATGGTCATCAAGGGGGAAAAAATCCAAGAAGACGCCAAAGTTTCTGGTCTAGACAGTTGTTGAACGGTTGATTTACAGATGATAATACAGAAGGCTGAACAAGTTTACACAGAAGTAAAAGATTAGGGAATCTGAGTTCAAAGGGCAAGGTGTCCAGTTGGAGAAGGGCAGACGGATGGAACCTTGGAGAAACGCCGACTTTTTTTTTTTTTTGAGACAGAGTCTCGCTTTGTTGCCCAGGCTAGAGTGAGTGCCGTGGTGTCAGCCTAGCTCACAGCAACCTCAAACTCCTGGGCTCAAGCGATCCTGCTGCCTCAGCCTCCCCCGAGTAGCTGGGACTACAGGCACGCGCCACCATGCCCGGCTAATTTTTTCTATATATATCAGTTGGCCAGTTAATTTCTTTCTATTTATAGTAGAGACGGGGTCCCGCTCTTGCTCAGGCTGGTTTCGAACTCCTGACCTCGAGCGATCCTCCCACCTCGGCCTCCCGGAGTGCCGGGATGACAGGCGTGAGCACCGCGCGCGGCCGAAACGCAGACGTGCAAGAGGGCAGCAAAAGTAGAGCACAGGGCCCTCTCGGGAGCCGCGGGCTCGGATCTGCCGAGGGAGGGGCAGGGGACGAGAGGCGAAGCCTCGCGGACGAGAAAATCGCCGCAGCAGCTCGCGACTTCCAGCGCGGCCCTCGGAGGCCTCGGCAGCGAAGAGCCGGCGGGAACGCCTGCGCCCTAGCGGCTGGGCGACAGCGTGTGCAGGCCCTCGCTGCTCAGAGCCTCGGGAGGCCTGAAGAGACAGGCAGCGGGATGAGGTCAGCGGCCTGGGACGCGGCGCCCATCGGGGGCCGCCCTTCTAAACAAATGTGCGCAAGACAGCGCCCCAGCTTTTCACTTGTTCTCCAACAGGCCCCATTCGCTTCCCCTCCAGACCGTCCCGGGAAAGCTCCGGGCAACCCGCGCACGAGAACCCCGGCCGCTCACAGAACCTCCCCTCCCACCGGCGGTTCCCATCGCCCCGCGGGGGAGCTCGGAGGCCCCGCCCACTTCCGCAACGCCAAACCCGCCGCAGGAAACACCTGGCCTCAGCCAATAGCCTGCTTCCTAGGAAACGTTACCTCTGACCTCGGGGCTAATCAGAGACAGTGGAACGAACTCCTCGCGAGAGGTAAGCTTGAAGCTGCCTCCGCCATCTTGGAGATGGGAGACGGGCGATGGCTGTGGTCCTTCTGCTAATGCAAACTACAAAACGGGCACATTAGTCATCCGGAGTGAGGCTGCCGTCGCTGTAACTGTTGGCCAAAGCTACAGAGGAAGCGAGGGCGTCAAAGCCGAGCGCGGCGTTGACAGCAGCTTCACCTGCCTTCTGGGGCGGCAGAAGTGACTGAGGACCGGAAGGATGGTGCAGTCCTGTTCCGCCTACGGCTGCAAGAACCGATATGATAAGGATAAACCTGTTTCTTTCCACAAGTAAGTTCCCCGCGCGCCTCGCGGTCCCAGCTGGGGCCGGGGGCGCGCGGCCGGTTGGGCGGGGGGCGGAGCCGGCGCGTGTCCGCGCGAGACTAACGGGAGGGGCGGGGCGTGCCGGGCGGGGGCGGGGCCGCCGGACCGGCGCGGCGGCCGTTTCTGGCGCTGGGCAAAGCTGCCCGGCGAGTTCGGGCTCGCGGGGACGCCTGGATTTCGCCGCCGGCAGAGGCGTGGAAAAGCGCGGAGTCGTCGCTCCTCGGTTGCGGGCGACGTGGAAGCAAAGGCCGGCGAAAGGACGAAGAGATCCCTGTTTTGGTCCCTGCCGGCGTCACACCGCTTCAGGATGGATCTGTTTGGGGCCAGGATATTAGGAGGGCTTTGGGCCCCAACTTCTAGGAACCAGCCTTCACGGACCCCCAAGTTTTAGAGCGCCCGGTGCTCCGGGATCAGCCGCTATCATTTCCGCACACTGCGGCGAGCACCGGGCGGAGCGAGGTCCTCACCCGCGCGGGGGAGGCCCTGGCGGAAGCAGCGGCCCCAGGCCCGCTCTCGGGTTATTATCCAGTAGGCAGTGCGGTGGGAGTCCTAGGGTGAAAATATTCTGTCGAAAATAGGAAAATAAAACTGCAGAATTTAAATGTCATAATGTCAACTGTCTGAAAAATGTGACATGACATTTTCGTCCAGCCGTATTGTTTACAAATTTTACTGCATTAACGTTAGTTGTTATTTGCAAGAATTCCCAGCTGTGCACATGTGATAGGTAAGAGATCAGACTCAGTGATAAATTACATGAATTATTCATAGCTAAATAATTAGAAAAGGAAAATTTTAAGTACTCCTTCAGTTTTTTTGGTAGGGAGCTGTTCATGTGTAATAGGGGATGTGGATGCATTTTTATGCTTTACATGTGAGATGGACCCTGTAGAAACAAGAGTGCCTAGTGCAGAGAGAGATCTCCAGTGTTGTTTCCCCGCAGACAAGGGGATAGAACACTTACAGCAGCCAGTCCAGTGTGTCCTAATGCTACCTCTTGATCAGTTGGAATTTCTGAAAACTGAGATACTTTCAAAGTGTAGGAATAGGTCAGGCGATGGTGACAGGATCACACACATGTCGGAGGGAATCTGAAAATATGGAAAGTTCTTCACTGGCACATGACATTCACATATCAAAAATACTGTGTTTCTGGTGATCTTTAACAGTTGATTGAATCAAAAGAAGGACTAACCTGTACCTTTTCCATTACCTAAAAGAACAGATTTTGGAAGAGTAGATGGGAAATACCTGGACAGAACCTCACAAGCAGCTGAGACTTTGTAGTCCTTGGGCCATGGGGCCCTCAGTACTGAATTTTTCCAATGATTGCTACCATAGTTTGTATTTCTGGAGGCCATTTCCAGCAAGGATTTTCTAGGCATATCTCTTCTCCCAGCTTCTGTATAATGGCAGTGGAGAAAGCTATGCTATGCAATTAATGAAAAGGGGCAGTGGTAAAGATCTGTTAGATCTTCATGATAACAGCAGACTCAGGATCTAGCATACCTTACCTGGAAGAGAAACTGTGGCACAAAGATTTGAAACATCCTTGTTTTTTTCCTAATCCCCCAGTGTACCAAATTCTTGACCTAGAAAAGTAAAATCACCATAAATGTAAACTTTACCTCCCTTTACCTGGACCGAATGGATGTAGCCCAGTTGATTAAGAGATAAATGAAAATAACTAATTTTATTTCTTTACCATTATTCCCTATATTTGATTAATTCAAATTTTATGCACAATTTTTGTGTTTCTTTTGTGAAGCAGACAAAGTCACTGGTAAAAAATATGAGTATGGATTTATTCTATAGTATATATTTTACTTGAATCTTTTAGTGTCCTCAATATGAAAAGTTAAACACTAATAAATAAGATAGATAACTGGAACTAATCTTTATCAGATACGCCTTAGAATAGTAATACCAATGTAAGATAGTTCTTTCCTCAACTGGAAAGTTTGGGTGCCTTTTTTTTTTTTAATATGAAGTCAGAGAACTGAATTATGTCTTATTCTTAGGTTTCCTCTTACTCGACCCAGTCTTTGTAAAAAATGGGAGGCAGCTGTCAGAAGAAAAAACTTTAAGCCCACCAAGTATAGCAGTATTTGTTCTGAGCACTTTACTCCAGACTGCTTTAAGAGGGAGTGCAACAACAAGTTACTGAAGGAGAACGCTGTCCCCACAATATTTCTTTGTACTGAACCACATGACAAGGTAATACGTGTTTTTAAAGTATTGGGTTGTTTTCTATTTATAAAATTAATGTGTTCATTGTGGAAAATTTAGAAAATTCGGAGTTAATGTTAAGAAAATAAATGTACCTGGAACCCATCATTTGTAAATAACCACTGTTAACAGTGATATACTTTGTTTTGTTTTGTTTTGGTTTTTGAGACAGAGTCTCACTTCTGTTGTCTGAGCTAGAATGCCATGGCATCAGCTTAGCTCACAGCAACCTCAAACTTTTGGGCTCAAGCAATCCTCCTGCCTCGGCCCCAAGTAGCTGGAACTACAGGCATGCGCCTCCATGCCCGTTTAATTTATATATATATATTTATAGTTGGCCAATTAATTTCTTTCTATTTATAGTAGAGATGGGGTCTCATTCTTGCTCAGGCTGGTCTTGAACTCCTGACCTTGAGCAATCCGCCTGCCTGGGCCTCCCAGAGTGCTAGGATGTCAGGCGTGGACCAGCGCACCCAACCAACAGTGATACACTTTTAAAAACACAATTTCATTTTGTCACTTATTTAAAGATCAATCTATACCGCCACTTGTATGTTGATAAGTTTTGGGTTTTCGTTGTCAGTGACAGTTTAGTTTCAAAGTACTTTTTCTCCTCAGTTTTAAGTGCTTAGTATTAATTATATCTAATCATTTTATCTCTTTCTTCCATCACACTTCTACTTCAAGTAGAAAAGTTTAATTAAAACTGAAAATATTTCCTCATTTTGAAATGTTTCTATACCACAGATTCACAAAAAAGTCTAATTAATTTCTTAAATTCCACAGATTCTTTTAAACTATTATTTTTAGTTACTAAATTCAAGCATATTCTGTGTTACTATTTTAGAAGGAAGATCTTCTGGAGCCACAAGAACAGCTTCCCCCACCTCCTTCTACACCTCCCATTTCCCAGGTTGATGCTGCTATTGGATTGCTAATGCCTCCTCTTCAGACCCCAGATAATCTCTCAGTTTTCTGTGACCACAACTACACTGTGGAGGATACAATGCACCAGAGGAAAAGGATTCATCAGCTGGAACAGCAAGTTGAAAAACTCAGAAAGAAGCTTAAGACTGCACAGCAGCGTTGCAGAAGACAAGAACGACAGCTTGAGAAGTTAAAGGAGGTTGTGCACTTCCAGAAGGAGAAAGACGATGTATCAGAAAGAGGTTATGTGATTCTACCAAATGACTACTTTGAAATAGTTGAAGTACCAGCATAAAAAAAATGAAATGTATATTGATTTTTAATGGGGCAATACCACATATCCTCTTCTAGCATATAAAGGAGTTTCATTTGAAGAAATAACACTTGATTAATTATATAAAAACAATTCAGAATATTTTTTTAAAAAAATAAATTCGATATATACTGTAAACTTATAAAATTTTTTGTTTGTAATTTCAGGGTTTTTACATTTTAACAAAATATTTTAAAAGTTATAAACTAACCTCAGACCTCCAATGTAAGTTGGTCTCAAGATTGGGGATTTTTGTTTTTTGACTATTTACAGAGATAATGTAAAAGTAAAATGCAAAGAGAATGAGAACAGTGAAGTAAGAATGATTTAAGTTTAAAATTTTAAATGCATATACTGTCTATTGAGAGAACTTAGTTATATTTTAAATCAGAAGTATGGGTCAGATCATAGGATGCACACATTTTTATTTGTAAAGTCAGAAGGTTCATTTATCTTTCTGAATTGGTTGTCAAGGATAAATTGGCAGGTCAATATTTTGGGAAAAAAAAAGATTTAGTTGTCTTCAGAGCAGAAAATGAAGAGTCATTCCATATCTAATCAATAAATAACTTTATAAAGAATGGATTTTTAACAAGTGGGCCCCTATTTTCTCCCCCACTGTTTAGCATTATAAAATTAAAAGTGTATTTCAGTGGAACAAACATTCTTCAATAAATAAAATCAGGCATTGTTATCAATGAAGTAATTAAAATAGGGGCCTGATGTGTGATATGCTTTTTTCTCTCATTACCCCCTAGCTAAAGGACATCCAGTTCCCCAACAATAGTTATATCTATATCCAAGTCTCTAACAAATGTGTTGTGTTAGTAGAGTTTGATTTGTATCCTAATGTGATGATCTTCCACTTGACTGATTGATTTTGGTCAAGGCATCACATAATAAATTATTTCTTCACTTTTAACACAAGTTAGAAATTATATCCCATTTACTTAAATAAGTGATTTATATTCAAAAGCAACCTAGTAGGTAGTGTTTATTTTACTGAATGTTGATATAAGCACAGAGGTTTCTGTTAAAACTGTGAGTTGTATTCTGACTTTGTGAGAAATCTTGCATTATTTGAAATGAAAATATGTTCCGAGTAAACACATTGCTATAGGAATTTTCTATTTAGATTTATAATAACTGTTTCACTATAATTACTACTTTTATATTTCAGAGTACACTGAGATAGTTGAAGAGTAATAGACCCTTTAAGACAATATTAAAGATGTGAAACAATGATGTTCAAAAGTGTCTTTTGTAGACCTGGTTTTCATTGTAATTGCCATGCTGCCAGTGGATAGCACTTTGATTCATGGAGATTTGATATTTTATGAACCGGTATCTCAAAAATAGAAATAATGATTAGATTACTTAAGTTACATAGTCTGATAACACCATTTAGAACTAATCTATCAGAGGATTTTTACTGGTTATTCATGGAACTCATAACTGTTTTTAGAAGCTAACATAGTCTCTTCAAGTAGCTTGTTCATACATTAAATTTCTCTAGCAATTTCTGGAGGATATGTGGGTATTTTGAAAAGTATATATCTTCAACCTAAATTGTTTTCTACATAAAAGTCAGATGGTTCTCTGTTTGAGAATCCAGGTTAGATTATAATAGTGGTAATCATAATTACTTAGCATCTTAGCATTATTTAACCTAAAGCTAATTTCTTTTCATAACAGACATAAATCCCCAGTTGGAGAGAACCGAGCAAGTAGCAAGTATACCAACTGCTTGCATTTAAGTAATTTATAATAGTTTAACATAGGGAATTTAAGTACAGGTGTTTATTTCAGAATTTGAGATGTAACATTTGTTAAATGTTTTTAAAGTTCATTTTTCCCTATTGTTTAGAACATTGCCAAGAAACATAGAACATTTGGGCTATAAATAGGTTCTGTTCAAGCATGGTGAAGCTCAGTCTGAAATGGGGACCAGGTCTCAATTTGGATCAAACGAGGAGAAGATAAGACGCATATTTGAAATTTGCTAGAAGTTGAAATTTATTCTAAGCACATATAGTAAGATACTAAAATTTCCATTTTTATGTGATATAATCTGGCTAGAGTGGCAAGAAGTAATTGTTTCTTAATAGAACTCCTGGGAGAACTGTAGAATTATAGAATTTTAGAATTGGAATGGATTTAAAAATTATTGAATGATAATCTAACCTCCAAACCCTTCTATTGTATCTCTGGTAAGTGGTCATCCATTCTCTGTTTACAGTTTACATTTAAGCAGTTATTCTGTTTAGGTTCTTTAAAATGGATTTCTAGATTAGAATAGAACCAGTTGCCACTCCTTTGATACTTCTTTATAATGCAATGTAACTTCACTTTGAACTGCTGCTTAGTTTGAACTGTCACATTCCAAACTGAAGTTTAAAATTTTTAAAAAACAATTTAAATGTTTACTATTTGTATACCTGTTATATGTACTAAAAATAATTCTGTCATTGTGGTAATAAGAACATTTTAGCAAAACTTTTTACTTAGAAGTCCAAGTATGAGGGGATTTTTTTCTTTTTAACTATAATTTGGTGATCCCTTTCTTAGAAGTATAACAATAATGGTAAAGGCATATGAATGTTTCACATGATATGGACTTTTTAAGCTTAAGTTAATATTCCCTGATCATCTTTTATTAATAAATCATATGTATATACAACATCTATGGCTTTTATAAAGTCAGTAGTAAGCAACATAATATATTTAAAAATCTGTTTGATCTATAAAAAGAAAACTCCATTTGTGTTACAGAAATTTAAAAAGATAGTCCATCCCGAACAGCATTTTTACCAAAAAACACATTTGCCTGCTTGGTCTTACTTTTCCTGATATTGGCAGAGTAATGTGAATTGAGGGACATTTTACTTGGCTGATAGTAACTGGTGTTTCTGGCATTATGGTTTTATATGATGTTGTGTTTTAAAATACACTCGCATGAAAGAAGACTGAAGAGAAAACAGTGATTTTCAAATAAGCAAAACAATTATAATTATACTTCAGTAGAAAAATTTGCTGAAAGCAATGTTCTTATAATTCTGTGTCTTGATAACTTTTTTACCTTGATATGGCTTTATTCTACTGATTTTTCTGAATGGTAAATATTTTTTAAACTAAAAATCTGTTGAGAATTTTTATTCTTTTCTAAATTCAAAGTATTTTGTGTCTTGAGATTATTGAAGTTTCATTTTTAAAATATTCTAAGGGATACAAATAAACTTCATTGTTTAAAACTGGTTTTGGTGAGCTAAACTGCAGAATACCAACAATAACCGAATAGATGGATAACTTCCATAACGGCTGCATGAGCAGCTCTGCTGACCCACTTTCCAGTGTACTGGTTAAATTTTTTTTTTTAAACAAGCATTTAAAGTCTCTGGAAATTGTCCTTAGGAAATACAGCAAATAAAGAAATATTCAGGAAAATCTACACAATCTCCATAAGAACATTAGGAGTCTGTTTCTCCCTAACCAGCTGCCTCCATCCCAACTCAGTGCCACAGAAGCTCCCCTGAGTGTGACTCAGAAGACAGTGCTGCCTTTACCCCAACTGGGATCTCCCAGGGAGGGGCAGGCTGCCGGTGTTTCTCTTGCCCCTCCAGCTTTGTGTTGCAGAGGATGGTCTAGCCAAGAGGTAAGGGAGTCCCTCCACCCAGGTCCTACTCAAGTTGGAGGCTGTATCCTAGGTGTGGCAGGCCCAGGACACGGGTCCTGATCAGCCTCTCCCTACTTCACTTGTAGGGTGGAGTTTCCATGCCAGGAGAGGGAAGCCAAGAAGAGCAGAGGCTACTGTCTGTTCCTATAGCAGGCATGTCAGCTGCGCACTGTCTCTTAGTTTTTGCAACAAAGTGTAAGACAATCTCCTGTACTTCCCAGCACTTCCCTATTCCAAGCATATGATTTTGCTAAAATGTTATTACACTGTGAACTAAAATAAAATTTTAAGGCTCACAACCCACCAGCTCTCTAAATGGACCCCTCGTGGCCAAAGGAATGCAAGACAAACCTACAGGTCCTCAATTGACACAACAAATCTATGTTCCGGTGGCTTATCTCTGATAACAGCTCCTTATGTTGAAACATTCCAAGCCTTTAGACAAAGCTTCATGCCTTTAACCAATTACAAGCCAAAGAATCTTTAAACCCACCTATAACCAGTAAGCCCCCACTTTCACCTTTTCAGGCCAAACCAATGTATGCCTCCCACGTATTGATTGATGACCTTACCTGTAACTCCTTGTCTCCCTGAAATGTATAAAACCCAACTGTAACCCAGCCACAGCGAGTCCACTTGCTCCAGGCTTCTTGGGTGTGGCTCCAGGACATGGCCCTCAAATTTGGCTCAGAATAAACTTCTTTCAAATATTTCAGAGTTTGGATTTTTCCATCCACAACATGAAGCAGCTAAATAACAAATCAGAACAGTGTGTAACTAAAGGCCATCATCAGTGGTTGCTACACGTAACATGATGTTTGGTACCTTCTTGCCTTTGATCCATTGTTCTCCCAGCACCAGGTGGGGAGCCTCTGAACTTTCTGGTCTCCTAGTAGGCCTGCTGCCTCTCCTTCGTGTCTCCCCTGGACTTGGTGGAGACTGTTTATTACAGCACCTACAGGAGGTTATTGAACTTAGTTGTTCACATGCTGTCTCTCACTACAACCTTTGATACCTGAAGGTGAGGGTCAGTCTTACCTTAGTCCCTGGCAGGGTGCTCAGCACATAGTAGGCATTCAGTAGTCACACGAATTCCTAGGAAAAATTATCCATAAAATATCAGTGTTAAGACTGTAAAAAAAAAAAGAAAAAAGAAAAGAAAAACTATCCAAGACACGGAAATAAGAGAAAGGATAACTCCAAGTCCCCTCAGCGCCATCCCAGAGCATTATTTAACAAGCCTCTCAAAGACTATTTAGTTCTCTAGAACACTATTCCTTTTTACTATTTACTATTGATCACTACTAAGACTCTTTGACATCACATGCTAACTTGTAGATTGTTGTGTTCATGGATGCATGAAGAAATACGCCCAAAGGTTGTAGTTCTGTGCCCTGTGGGTATTAGTCTGTTTTGTGCTAATTCAGTCCTTGTATTCTGCATCTGTCTTTCAAATACTCTGAACCAGCCTTATCAACCTCTTGCTTCCCTCATGAATGAGTTAATAAATCTTTGACATTTGGTCACTTTGTATTCACGTGGAAATTACGCTTTAATTTAAAAATAAGAATACTTTGACAGTTTTGGAGACCCCATGAGAATGTCCACATGGACTCACCTGTCAGAATGAATTGAAAACCTCAATTCATTCTGAGCAAAGAATGTTTTTATTTATTTGTTCCTCTGTGACTCCAAATTAATTAAGAAGATATCCTATCCTTTGGACTGATGAAATTTTCATTTTTTGTTTACTTTTGACCAATGACTGATGCTGTAAAATTGAAACTGTAAACACACTGGCTGTTTGGCTATAATTAAGAAAACTCTTACCTTTTCTTTATGTGTGTGAAATATTTTCTTACCCCTGAAAGGTATTCATAAATTAGATCACAGTCTCTTAAAATAGGAGCTGTCCTCTGATTGGTGTATAGACACTAATTAAGCACTTCCATGAATGTAGTGCTCCCAGAATTCCCAGCAGATGAAGAAACAGAACTTCTAATATGTTAAATGTAATAATAGCCTGTTAAGAAAAACCCAGCCAGGTGTGGTGGCTCACTTCTATAATCCCAGTGCCTTGGAAGGCTGAGGTGGGAAGACTGCTTGAGGCCAGGAGTTTGAGACCAGCCTGGGAAACACAGTAAGACTCCATCTCTAAAAAAAAAAAAAAAAAAAAAAGAAAAAATTAGCCAGGTGTGGTGACATGCAACTGTAGTCCTAGATACTGGAGAGGAGGACTGTTTGAGACCAGGAGTTTGAGGCTGCAGTAAGCTGTGATCATGTCACTGCACTCCAGCCTGGGCAACAGAGGGAGATTCCATCTCTAAAAAAGAAAAACCTGCTCACAAAAACTGGTAGCTCAGAAGAAATTGTCTGTAAGAAACCAAGTTCACATAATCAATGTGAATCCCAGTTACCTGGGAGGGTGGAGTGGGAGGATCACTGGAGACCAGTTAACTTTGAATTAATTAACTTTTATTTCTGCACATCTCTTTAGTCATGTTCATTTTAGCATCTTCAAGTTGGTGAACTCTCTTCATCATCTAGATCTAGGTTCAGTTTACAGATGATGCTATCTCCCTCATTTTGTTGTTTCGATAGCTGATCTCTCATCAAAATTATGTCCTTTCTAGCTGCTTGGTTCTGTTTGTCCAATTCCTCTAACTCAGCTATCAGTGTTTCCTTTTCATTAATAATACAATGAAGTTCTTGTTCCTTTGCCTCCAAATTAAGTCTTAAATCATGTAATTCTGAATCTAAACTCGTATCTCTCATAGCTGTACTTTTGATTACTTCATACTCATTGTTCAATGTTAAAAGTGATGCCTGAATTTCTTCCTATTCTTGACTCATAATAATGACTTTTCTTCTAAAACTTGGACTTGCATTTTTTTTTTTTTTTTTTGAGACAGAGTCTCATTTTGTTGCCCAGGCTAGAGTGAGTGCTGTAGTGTCAGCCTAGCTCACAGCAACCTCACACTCCTGGGATCAAGTGATCCTCCTGCCTCAGCCTCCCGAGTAGCTGGGACTACAGGCATGCGCCACCATGCCCGGCTAATTTTTTCTATATATATTAGTTGACCGATTAATTTCTTTCTATTTATAGTAGAGACGGGGTCTAGCTCTTGCTCAGGTTGGTTTTGAATTCCTGAGATCAAACGATCTGCCCACCTCGGCCTCCCAGAGAGCTAGGATTACAGGTGTGAGCCACCGCGCCTGGCCTGGACTTGCATTTTAAGTTTCAGATTGTCTTCAGTGAGACTGTTACCTTGGTTTAAACTACTCAGTCTCATTATTTCAGTTGCCACATCAGACAGCGCTTGGCGCAATCTGAACACTTTCTCCACTGATGCGCTCTGCGGAAGAATCCTTTCCTTTTGTGTCACAATGTCACTGCGCTGCAATTTCCTACATTCCAATTTCAAGCTTTCACATCCTGAAATTATTTGTCTCTTCTCCACACTTAGCTGTTCTTGTTCTCTCCTCAAAACATGTCTGCCACTTTTCCACAGAAGATAACTTTTTATTTATGTCTTTTATTTTATCCTTAAGTTCTTCAATTTCTTTGTAGACTCTACTTTTTCAGTTTGTACAACTTGAATATTTTTTCACATCTCATGGATTTTAGAGTGATCAGTTTCTGCGACTCCAGAGCCACCTTGCTGAAACAGGTTTTTGTTTCCTCAATTCGTTCTTCATAGTCACTTAATTCCTCTTGATGCCAACTACTTAAGTCTGTCAACTTCTGTTGATGTGCGTTGTGCTATACTGATATTTCATGTTGATGGTCATCAATTTCTTGCCTTCCGTTTTAAGTTCCTTAATGACATTTTGCAGTTCACATTTTTCATTGATCAGAACTACGTGTTCCTTGTGCTTTAGAAGTATGAGCAATATACCCCCCATGGCCAACTACAGACTCGAGTCTTGAAACTTCATTTGATTATCTGTTTATTTCTCGCTGTGATGAAATTATGTCGGTGAAGTCCATCCCATCGTCACGGAGAGCTGAAGCAGGATGACCGAGCCCATAGCCCAGCGAGGCTGGCGCAGTGGCTGCAGCTCCAGCTCCAGCTCCCGACCGACCGCGGGCCGCGCGGCCCACGCAGTTTCAGCAGCGGCCCCTGGGCGCAGCCCGCCTGGCTCTGAGGCGCGGGCTTCTCCCTCTTCCCGTCCCGGTGGACGTCGGTAACTTGCGGATGGCCGCTTTATTTGACGCTGTGGTGCTTCCCGCTCCTCTTCCACATCAGGGCGGAGCCTCCCCGGCCTTCCCTTCTCCGACCTCAAGACGGCGCGACGGCTTCGGCGTCCTTTCTCCTGGAGGGAGGCGATTCCCGGCCGTCCTCCCTGCCGCCCTCAGCGCGTCCTTTATAAGGTTCGAAACGCGGCGGGAGGGGAGCCAGGCCGCCCCGCACGGACCGGAGACCGGCCCAGGACGCCGCCGAGGCCCAAGCTGGGACGACGCCGCTGCGGGTGTGGAGAGCCGCCGGGTCACTCCCTCCGAGAGAAGCGTCGTCACTGCGGGACAGTCCCGCCAAGTGTCCTCTAAGCGCGCCTGCGCGAGCCTGAGTCGCTCAGGAAGTGACGACACAAGGCGGGTTCCTAGGCAACGCGGGCGGGGCGGGGCTCCCACCAATGGCGGGCTCCGCCTGGGAGCGCGGTGTCCCGTAGCGCTGTAGGTGACCAAGATTGACAGTGTCCTGTATGTTTTGAAAGAGTCAGAAGGCTGGATTCTGAAATGGTCCTAACACAGAGAATGATATTGGAGGGGATGGATATGCTAAGTGCACTCATTTGCTCATTAGACATTGTATGCATGCGTCCAAATATCACACTGTACCCCATCCATATGTGCAGTTATTAAGTGTCCATTGAAAACATTAATGACAGCAAAAAAAAAAAACCCTTGGGATGTCTGAACTGAATTAACTTACTGCAATTTAATTCTACTGAATTCTTCAAACTATTCTAGAGAAAATACTTATAAATTATCAAAAACAAAAACATTGGTACTGTTGTAGCAGTGTGTACAGCTAGTGTTACAGCCCTTGTTACATCTCTTATTCGTTTGACCGGGGAAAGAACCGAGCGGCACACGAAGAGTCGGAGAACAGCCTTTATTCTTCCACAGCAGACTCAGCACGCCTAGTGTTATAGCTCTCTTCTTGTCTCCCGATGTTCCCTCGATGTTCTCCCCCTTCCTGCCCTTCTGCCCCTGCTTTTATACCCTTGGTAGGGCTCAAGAAGCATCCAATCAACTACAAGCTTTAACATCCAATCGAAAACAGTGGGATTCAAAAATTACCCAATCAGGATCATGCAAGCAGCGTGGCCGGAAACAGGCCGCTGCACGAGGGCCTGGGGCATTCTGGCACTCGGGGTCCCGGCGGCACGCGGGTGTCCGGGGCGGCTGGATGCTGTGGGGCCCAGCGCCAGCGGCGTGCCTCTAACCAGCCTCACGCAGCACTGGCCCCTGGAGATGCGGAACTGTGGGGAGGCGGGAATTGGCCACGTCCCGGCACCCAACATTTTCCGAGTCATTCCCCCCTTTTGATGCCCTTATCAGTTTACACAAAGGCATCGACCTCTCTATGAATCAAATAACTACATTGGGCCCCATGGTTACCATAGCCCTTTGACTTTGGTAGTTACAGTTCCTGATTGGTTTACATTCTTCCCCAGATAGCCCCAACCAAGAACACAGAGGCACCCCATGTAAACCCAGAAAAGGATCACCAAAGCAAGTTAGTCCAGTCTCTTGGGGTGAAAGCCCCGAGTCCAATTCCCATGACAGTCCAGACCAGTGGTCCCATACAGTCCAGCCATATTGAGGGCCAACTTGTAGACGAGAGTCTGAGCCAGATCCTGTTGACCTTGTTGCACCGTCCAATGCCTGGTCGCATCATGTCTCGGCTGTCTTCACTTGGGAATGGTGGATCCATGGAGTGACACCTACAACTTTGACCCCAGTGGGGGTAACCAATATCACAGTATAGGGTCCCTTCCAGGTTGGCTCTAGGGGTTCCTTCTTCCAATCCTTTACCCAGACCAGGTCCCCTGGTTTATGGGGGTGGACTGGGAGTCCCAGTCCAATTTGGCTTCTCTCTTGAACAGTCTGGTGTATAGTGGCCATGCTTTTTGATGATGGGTGGTGGCCTACCATATAGGATCTGAAAGGGTGAGTACCCAGTGGGGCCAGTAGTGCATCTTACCCGCAGTAAGGCGATGCTTATCTACCCAGGGTAATTGTTTCTCCTGACAGAGTTTAGCCAGTGTAACCTTGAGGGTTCGGTTCACACACTCTACTTTCCCTGAGCTCTGTGGCCTACAGGCTGTATGTAACTCCCACTAGATACCTAATGCCTTGGATAGGATCTGTGTAACTTCTGCAGTGAAGCTAGGTCCATTATCGCTGCTGATGGAGAGAGGCAAGCCATACCGGGGATGACCTCTCTCAGGCAAGAGCTTCACTACCTCTCTGGCCTTCTCGGTTCGGGTGGGGACAGCTTCAACCCAACTTGAGAAAGTACATATCATAACCAGCAAATACTTGTATCCCTGGCTTGGTTTGATTTCTGTGAAATCCACTTCCACATCCTCAAATGGGGACACCCCAGTGTGCTGAATTCCTGGAGCTGGCCTTGGTTTAGCCACTGCATTGTTCCTGGCACAAGTCTGGCACTGGGCACTGGCCATCACTGGGTGAGCAACTGGGTAAGGGCCCTGCTCTGCCCATTGGTCTTCCTCCAGCATGTACCTGGGTTTCTCTGACCACTCGGGGGCCAGGAGAATGTGGCATTTGATGGGATCTTCTGGTTGTCCCATCTTCCTGCCTTGCTGCCTGGTCTGCCAGGTGGTTACCATTGGTGACTGAGTCTGTGCCCTTCTGGTGCCCCTCCAGTGGATGACTACAATCTCCTTCGGTGCCCACACTGCTTCCAATAGTTGAAGAATTTCTTTTCTTCCTGCAGTCAATAGCCCTCTTTCGTTGTAGATTGCCCCGTGTATGTGCACTGTAGCGAAGGCATATTTGGAGTCTGTATATACATTGGCCCTTTTGTTGTACCTGCGGGCTTGGATGAGTGCCCATAACTCTGCCCTCTGGGCTGACCATCCCTGAGGCAGAGGGGCTGACACGATGACTTCGCTCCCTGTGGTGACTGCGTAGCCAGCCAACTGTTTGCCATCCTGGATGTAGCTGCTGCTGTCTGTAGAGCTCGAGGTCAGGCGCTGGCAACAGACCATCCCCCAAGTCTGGCCGGCTTGCACAGACCTCCTCCACGGCCTCAGCACAGCCATGGTCCGGGGGCCCTGGCCTGGTAGGAAGGAAGGTGGCAGGGCTCAAGGTCCACACACGGACATCCTGCCCAAACACACCAGTCTGCCTTCTTGACCAACAAACGAGGCAACCATCCCAACGCTGCCGAGTCCAGCCGCTTGGACAGACAGGCCACTGGCCTCTGCCAGGGCCCCACAGTCTGTGCCAGGACCCCCATAGGTACCTGCCTCTCACCTCTGAGGGCAGCTTGTTCAGCTTCAAGTCGGGCCTGGAGCTCCCGCACCATCTGTTCCAGTGTCTTCTGTTCCAGGTGTGCACTTGTGTCCTGCTCTTTCTTCAGTTCCTTAGCCATCATGCTGGCATCGGTGATGGCTTCTTTGGCCTTCTCTGCCTCCCCACTCAGGTGGGCCAAATCCACCTTGAACTGCTTCTTCTGGTTCAGGAGGCCTGTGTTCTGTGAATGCAGGAGGTTGAGGCGCTTGGTGGCCTCCAACAGTTCCTGCTCCGCCAGCCACTGGCTGCACTCACCCTGCTCCCGCGCAGCCTGCAGCTCCTCAAACTCAGAAGCCAACAGCGCAGCCCAGCACTCCAGGGCCTGCGCCTGCTCTCGGAACTCAGCTGCCAGCCGCTGCTCCTTATCCTGCCCTGCCTGCTCCTCCTTCAGCTGGGCCTGCAGCAGCCGTGTGGCCGCCTGGGCCTCCGTGGCCTGCTGGGTAGCGTGGCCCAGCTGCAGCTCCAGATCACTGAGGTTGCCTCCATCTTCTCCTTGAGCCTCAGTGCTTCCTTGTGGGCCCGGGTCTCAGCATCCGCTGGTGGTTGCGCCTCAGGTCAGCGCGCTCCTTGTCTTTCTCTGCCAGCTTCTTCTTGGCCTCCTCCAGCTCCTCGGTCCTCTGGATGGCGTCTGCCTCATACTTGCTCAGCAAGTCCTGTCCCAAGAGAGGTACCGGACAGTCTGGCATGTGGAGGACCTCGTGCCTTATAATTGAATGTTCTGCTCCAAAGTCCACAAATGTCATTTGTTGGCCCCCTACTTCCATCTCGACTGTGGGTTCCTAAGGGCTGAAGGAACCCGGTTGGCCCAACTCAGACTCAATGCCAGCGAGCCCCACTAGCTCTTGGGCTTCCGGTTGGGTTTCTGTTGGGTTGTCCTGAACGGGGCCCTCCTTTGCAACAGGTGACTTCCCTTGTGGAGGCATTCATTCTTCCAGTGGCCAAACCTTTTGCAAATGGCACACTGGTTTCCCGATTAGGGTGCCCGTCTGGTTCCTCTCTTTACTAGCTGACTTCCCTTGTGGGGGCATTCACTCTTCCAGTGGCCAAACCTCTTGCAATTAATCGGTGCACTGGCCTCTTGCCAAAGGTGCCCGTCCTCTGGTTCCCCCCTTTCGTGGGGGTCTGGGCCGCCTGGACAGGTTGGATCTACCAAGGGCAGCTGCCAGGAGGGCAGCCTTTTTCTTCATCCTCTCGTCTTCCTCCCTCTGAGCAGTCCGGTCTCGGTTGACGTACACCTTCTGGGCCACCTCCATTAACTGCATGACATGCACGCCTGCAAATCCTTCGAGTTCCTGCAGCTTCCTCCGAATGTCGGAGGCCGATTGCCCGACAAACGCTGCATTCACCATTCTCTGGTTTTCGGCTGCCTCCAGGTCAATAGGTGTGTCTATCCGCTATGCCTCACAGAGGCGCTCGTAGAAGTCATAGGGTGACTCCTCTGGCTTCTGGGTAATCAGGGCAACCTTGTTCATGTTGGTCGGCTTTTTGGCCCCTTCCCGGACTCCTTGGAGAAGAGCGTCTTGGTACCGCTCCAGTGCTGCTTGTCCTTCTGGTGCGTTGAAATCCCACTCTGGGTTGGTCTCAGGCACTGCTCGTGACGCCCATTGTTCCACATCCAGGGTGCCCGCCGGCGCCCGCTCCTGCAGCCACTTCCGAGTTCCAATCATGATCCGACGCCTTTCTTTGGTATTGAAGAGAGTCAGCAGGAGTTGCAGGCAATCTTCCCACGTGGGAGGGGGAGTCTGGAAGGCAGACTCCAGGAGGCCGATGAGGGCCTGCGGTTTCTCTGAGTAGGATGGTGTTTGGTGTTTCTGATTCAATAGATCAGTGGTGGAGAAAGCCTGATAATACAGGGCAGGTTGCCCCGGCTGGATGGTTCCGGCATCCCAAACCTGCGGTGGACCTCGAATTTCACACAGAGGCATCTGGAAGGCCGGGGCAGACTGCATCCGGCGGATGAGTGGAGATGCCAGCAGTGGAGAAGCCGATGGTGGTGGGGTGTCGGATGCAGTCCCAGTCACCACTCTCCACAATGAACACATGAAACTTATCAGCGTGCACCGTGCAACTGTTGGCTTGGATTCGAACCCTCCCATGTTCATCCAGCACTCCTGTTCCCTACAGTGCCCAACACTCCTTTTCTGAACCTCGTCCCTGCCTAGACTCTGATCCCTGCTCTAGCTCCTAACCAGCGTTTCCATTCCCTACGCCACCTGACACCACTCCTTTCCTGCTCTCAGATGTCTTCCTAGCTGTGTCCCTTGAGGGAACTTAGGCACGTCTTGGCAATTACCGTTATGCCAACGTTGCCACAGAACCCCAGATTGGGACCCACTCAAACCCCGTAGCCGAAGCTGTGGGGCTATCGACACAATAACCAGTCACTGTTCCCTCCTCACATTCACTCAGAGGTTTCACATTCCCTCCCCTGGGAGATCCCTGTCCTTAGGAGTCGATGGGGCTGCTCTTCTGTCCCACTGACAGGCTTATACCCTAGGAGCCGGTAGGCTCCTCTTCTGTCCCACTGACAGGCTCTAGGAACTAATCGGGCTCCTCTTCTATCCCACTGACGGGGCCTACACCCTAGGAGCCGATGTGGCTCCTCTTCCGTTGATAGGCCGATCTCGGGCGGGTCCCAGGGACCCTACCTTGTCCAACGTCCTGGCCTTGGTCTGCCGCTCCAGCTGGCTAAGCCCGGCACCCACCTGCTCAGCTTCCTGCTATTGCCCTTGGGCAACAGCACCATGGAGGCCAGCACCTGCCAGGTGGCCTGTTGCAGCGTGGCCCGCATCAATGCCCCTGCTTCCCCTCCCTCAGCAAGGCTTCGGCAAGCTCATTGCCCTTGGCCAACAGCTCTTGGTGCTGAAGGGAGAGAGATGCTGCTCAGTGCCATCCACTGTCCGGGTGCAGTCCGCTCGTCCGCGCCGTTCGCCGTTCTGGTGGCTTCAAGGAGCCAGCTCCACCGATGCTGTCCACCGTCTGCACCGTTCACCGATCCGGTGACTTCAAGGAGCCAGCTCAGTCAGCTTTCCCGGTCAGGGAAGCAAAATGCTGCGGCAGTGTGTACAGCCCTTGTTACAGCCCTTGTTACAGCCCTTGTTACAGCTCTTATTCGTTTGACCGGGGAAAGAACCGAGTGGCACACGAAGAGTCGGAGAACAGCCTTTATTCTTCCACAGCAGGCTCAGCACACCTAGTGTTACAGCTCTCTTCGCATTTTCCAATGTTCCCTCGATGTTCTCTCCCTTCCTGCCCTTCTGCCCCTGCTTTTATACCCTTGGTAGGGCTCAAGAAGCGTCCAATCAACTACAAGCTTTAATACCATCAGCAACAAGCTTTAACATCCAATCAACAACAAGCTTTAACATCCAATCGAAAACAGTGGGATTCAAAAATTACCCAATCAGGATCAGGCAAGCAGCGTGGCCGGAAACAGGCCGCTGCACTAGGGCCTGGGGCATTCCGGCACTCGGGGTCCCGGCAGCACGTGGGTGTCCGGGGTGGCTGTGTGCCTCTAACCGGCCACGCACAGCACTGGCCCCTGGAGATGCGGAACTACGGGGAGGCGGGAATCGGCCACGTCCCGGCACCCGACATTTTCCGCATCAATACATCAAAGCAAATACAGCATAAGGTGGAGGTTTTTGTTCTTAAAATACAGTTTCCATCATGTTATTCCCTCACTCAAAGCTTTCAGAGGTTCCCTATTATCCAAAGACCAGACCTGTCGGGTTGACACCGAAGGTCCTCCCACACCGACCTCTGAGCTGTCCATGCAGTGGCACCTCCAGGTCTCGGAGCAGCAGCCCAGTCAGTCCAGGAATCCTCTCCAGGTCCCTCCTTCCTCACTCCTGTGGTTGGTTTATTCCCCCTGCCTGCAATGCTCCCACTCCTCCCTCTCATTCAACTAAAACTTTTTCTCTCCTTCAAGGCCTTTCTGCAGCTTTCTCCTTCCAAGTTAAGGTATACATTATAATCCCTAGATCAACTATAAACAATATATGTAAAAGAACGTAGCTTAAAAATAGTACAGCAATTTAAAAAACAGGAACAAAAATGAAAAATAACAAAAAAAAATTCCAAACAAAAAAAAAGTGTATTAAAGGAGAAACAGAGGTGCAATAGGGACATGAAACATACAGACAACAAAAAGCAAATGGCAGACTTAAAACGAGCCATATCAATAAGAACAGTAAACATGAATAGGTTAAATAATCTAATAAAAGGCAGATATTTTCAGACTGGATATAAATCAAGTGATACAAGTATATATTCTCTATAGGAAATGCTTTAGTTTTAAAGATATAAATAAGTTGAAAGTGAAAGGATGGAAAAGATGTACTATGTATGTAACAATCAAAACAGTGCTGAAGTGGCTATATTATCAGACAAAATAGACTTCAAAACAAAAATGTTATTGCAAATAAAGAGGAGCATTTTATAAAAATAAACTTGTCCATTCATCAGGAAAATAACGGTTATAAACACATATGCAACTAATAACAGAGTACCAAACCACATGAGGCAAATGCTGTCAGAAATGAAGGGAGAAACAGACAATTCAACAATAATAGTTGGTGACTTCAATTCCCCACACTCAACAATGGCTAGAACCACAGGCAGAAGAAGATAAGGAAATAAAAACTTGAATGACACTATAAATCACTAGACTTACAGACATCTATAGAACTTTCCACCTCAAAGCAGCAGAATACATATTTTTCTCAAGTGGGCATGGAATGTTCTCCAGGATGGGCAATATACTAGGCCATTATACAGTCTCAATAAATTTAAAGAGGTTGAAATCATACAATGTATATTCTCTGCTCACTATGGAATTAAATTAGAAATGAATAACAGAAGATAATCTGAAACGTTCACAAATATGTGTAAATTAAACAACACACTCTTAAGTAACCAATGGGTCAAGAGAAGAAATCACAAGGGAAATTAGAAAATACTTGGAGATAAAATAAAACTATAGCTTATAAAAACTATGGAATGCAGTCAAAGCAGTGCATAAAGGAAATTTATAGCTCTATGAGCACCTATATTTAAAAAAGAGGAAATGTCTGAAGCTAATAACCTAATTTTCTACTTTAGAAGCTATAAAAACCCAAGGCTAACAGAAGGAAGGAAATAATAAGGTTGTGGATGGAAATTTATAAAATATAGAATAGGAAAAACTGGGGGGATCAATGAAACATAAGTTAGGGCTTTGAAAAAACAACAAAATTGTCCAACTTTTAGCTAGATGAAGAAAAAAGAAGAATGAAATTATTAAAACCAGGAATGAAAGAGGGAAGCAATCTCTACTGGTCTTACATAAATAAAAATGATTTTAAGAGAATATTTTGAACAGCTCTATGCCAAAATTTAGATGACTTAGATGAAATGCCAACTTCCTAGGAAAACACAAAGACACCTATAAGAAGTAAAGAGATTGAGTTAGTGCAATGGTTTGAATGTGTTCCCATAAGTTAATGTGTTGGAAACTTAATCCCCAATCAAACAGTGCTGGGACGTGAAGCCTAATAAGAGGTGATTAGGTCATTAGGGCAGAGCCCTCAAGAATGGATTGAAATCATTATTACAGGAGTGAGTTAGTTATTGCAAGGGTGGGTTTGTTAGAAAAGCAAGGTTGGCCTACCCTTGCTCTCTCTCTTGTGCTCGCTTGCTCTTCTGCCTCTTTCACCATGGGAAGACACAGCATGAAAACCTTTCACTAGTTGTAGGCCCCAGAACCTTGGATTTACCATCCTCCAGAATTGTAAGAAATAAAAATTTTTTAAGTAAATTAATTAGCCTGAGATATTGTTTAATAGCAACAAAAAATCAACTAAGACAATTAGTAATCAGAAAGCTTCCCATGAAGAAAAGACTAGGATCAGATAGCTTCACTGGTTAATTCTACCAAGTATTTAAAGAAAAATTAACACCAGGCCTTCACAAATTCTTTCAAAAAATAGAAGAGGGCACATTTCTCAATTATTCTCTGAGATCCATAGTTCTAAAGCCTAGTTCTAAAACCAAGTAAATAAATCACAGGAAAAGAAAACTAAAGACTAAAATCTCTTATAAATATAGATGTACAAATTTTCAACAAAATACTAGCAAACGGAATCTATAAACATGCAAAAAAGATTATACACTATGACAAAATGAGATTTATCCCAGAAATGCCAAATATTTTGTAGCCATATATTGGGTCTTCCTTTTTTTTTTTTTTTCTTAACCACTTCGGTATGAGCATTGATTATAGTTGACAACCATAGATGAACGTGCACAGTGACTTTAGCCGACAGCCGTGATATGACTTTTCTAATTTTTCATTTATCAAAATAAAATTGTGAACATTTAAAAATAACATCATGAAAACAGATATGTATATGTTACCTCTTCTGACTTACATTCAAGTAAAGCTGCCTGTAAAGTACACAAGCTTTCAGTGCTTTAAAGCTTTCCTCATCACACAAGAGCAAAATGGACTCGTCGTCAATGCACAGCACAGACTATCGTGCGGACTGTGAGTCCCAGCTGTGGGCAAGGTTTTGCGGCCAGTGAGTGCCTGCCCAAGTAGTTAAACATAGTTTGCCAATCTCTGCTTGTTAATTGGTCCATTTTTTTTTTCAGACAGAGTCTCGCTTTGTTGCCCAGGCTAGAGTGAGTGCCGTGGCGTCAGCCTAGCTCACAGCAACCTCAAACTCCTGGGCTCAAGCAATCCTCCTGCCTCAGCCTCCCGAGTAGCTGGGACTACAGGCATGTGCCACCATGCCTGGCTAATTTTTTGTATATATATATTACTTGGCCAATTAATTTCTTTCTATTTATAGTAGAGATGGGGTCTCGCTTTTGCTCAGGCTGGTTTCGAACTCTCGACTTTGAGCAATCCGCCCACGTCAGCCTCCTAGATAATCGGTCCATTTTGACCATTTACATTGAATTTTTTTTTTTATATGGTTGGGTTTAAATCTACCACCCTACTATTTGTTTTCTATTTGTTCTAATTTTACTTTTTCACTTTCTCCTTTTTTTCTCTTGTTTTATGTTAACTAAATGTTTTATTATTCTATATTTGTCTTTTCTTGGCTTATTAGCTATGCCTTTTTTGTTGTACTATTCTAGTGGTTGCTTTAGGGTTTATAATATACATCCTTAACTTGCCACAGTCTATCTTCAACTAATATTATATCATGTTTTGAAAAAGCCACAGTGACCTTTAAAAAGTACTAATTACAAAGGATTGACAAAATTAGACTACTTTCACATTAAGAATTTTAATACATCGGCCGTGCGCAGTGGCTCACGCCTGTAATCCTAGCTCTTGGGAGGCCGAGACGGGAGGATTGCTCAAGGTCAGGAGTTCAAAACCAGCCTGAGCAAGAGCAAGACCCCGTCTCTACTATAAATAGAAAGAAATTAATTGGCCAACTGATATATATATATAAAATTAGCCGGGCATGGTGGCGCATGCCTGTAGTCCCAGCTACTCGGGAGGCTGAGGCAGAAGGATCGCTCGAGCCCAGGAGTTTGAGGTTGCTGTGAGCGAGGCTAATGCCACGGCACTCACTCTAGCCTGGGCAACAAAGTGAGACTCTGTCTCAAAAAAAAAAAAAAAAAAAAAAAAAAAAAAGAATTTTAATACATCAAAAGACTCCTTATAGAAAAAAAACATAACTCACAAACTGAGAGAAAATACTTGCAGTACATATAACCTGAAAACAATCTGTCACAAGAATATTAATATGTATCTTCCTTATAAAAAAGGCTACCTTCTATTACTATGCTAGAGATAACAAAACAATAATAATAATTTAAAAAATAAGTAAATAAATAAAAAGGCTACTTAATAGAAAAATGACCCAATGATATGAATACGAGTTTCACAGAAGGAGAGACATATTTGGGTAAAAAACATATGGGGAGATACTCAATCTCAATAATAATTAGAGAAATGGAAACAAAGATCATAGTGTGGGGGGGCAGGCACAGTGGCTCACGCCTATAACCCTAGCACTCTGGGAGGCCGAGGCAGGAGGATCAATTGAGCTCAGGAGTTTGAGACCAACCTCAGCAAGAGCAAGAAGCCATCTCTACTAAAAATAGAAAGAAATTAGCTGGACAACTAAAAATAGAAAAAATTAGCTGGGCATGGTGGCACATGCCTGTAGTCCCAGCTACCTGGGAGGCTGACGCAGAAGGATCGCATCAGCCCGGGAGTTTGAAGATGCTGTGAGCTAGGCTGATTCCTGGTAAATAGGGCAAGACTTTCTCTCAAAAAAAGAAGTCCTGGCCGGGTGTGGTGGCTCACGCCTATACTCCTAGCACTCTGGGAGGCCGAGGTGGGCAGATTGCTCGAGATCAGGAGTTCGAAACCAGCCTGAGCGAGACCCTGTCTCTACTAAAAATAGAAAGAAATTAATTGACCAACTAAAAATATATATACAAAAAATTAGCCGGGCATGGTGGTGCATGCCTGTAGTCCCAGCTACTTGGGAGGCTGAGGCAGGAGGATCGCTTGAGCCCAGGAGTTTGAGGTTGCTGTGAGCTAGGCTGATGCCACGACACTCATTCTAGCCAGGGCAACAAAAGGGAGTCTCAAAAAAAAAAAAAAAAAAAGAAGTCCTAATGGGATATCATTTTACACCCCCTTGATGGTCAAAAATTAAGAAGTCTGACAATACTAAGTGTTGGAGAGATGTGGACCAATGTGATAATTTGTATATTGCTAGTGAGAATATAAATGGGTACACCAATTTTGGGAAAAAATTTGGCATTATTTTGCAATGTTTAATATTCACATGACTCATAAACTAGTAAATCTATTACATTTATGTGCCCAAGAGAAATTCCTGCACATATGCACAGAGACACCTATAAGAATGCTCATGGCAACACTAGAAATAGAAAACGAAGGAAATATGAAAAGAAAGGAAGGAAGTATGAAAGAAAGATTCCAAATGATCATTGATAAGAGAACGGGTAAATTGTGCTTTAGTCACACAACAGAATATTATACAGCAATGAAAATAAACAAATAAGGCCGGGCGCGGCGGCTCACGCCTATAATCCTAGCACTCTGGGAGGCCGAGGCGGGCGGATTGCTCGAGGTCAAGAGTTTGAAACCAAAAAAAAAAAAAAAAAAAAAAAGAGTTTGAAACCAGCCTGAGCAAGAGCGAGACCCCGTCTCTACTATAAAAAAAAAAAAATAGAAAGAAATTAATTGCTCAACTAATATATATAGAAAAAATTAGCCGGGCATGGTGGTGCATGCCTGTAGACCCAGTTTCTCGGGAGGCTGAGGCAGGAGGATTGCTTGAGCCCAGGAGATTGAGGTTGCTGTGAGCTAGGCTGACGCCACGGCACTCACTCTAGCCTGGGCAACAAAGTGAGACTCTGTCTCAAAAAAAAAAAAAAAAAAAAAAATTAAATAAATAAATAAACAAATTAGCACTAATGCAACAACGTGGGTAAATTGTTGTAGCAAACTAGTAAGCAAAAATAGCAAATCCTAGAACACAATATATAGTTGTATACCCTTATTCTAAAGTACAAAATCAACAAACTTAAATGATATATTGTTTAGCCTAAGGTATATATTGTACAACTTAGTTTTTAAAGAAGGTATTTATGAGTAATACAAAATTCAAGATGCTGGTCATCGCTAAGGGGAAGGCAAGAAAATTGGACAAGGTGAGAGACTTAGTAGCTGCAGTTTCTTAGTAATCTCATTCCTGGACCGAGTGGGTTCATGGGTGTTTAATATATGATTAAAGCAAGCTAATATTCTATAAACTGGCTCAAGTCTAAAGAAAAAAAAAAAAGCAAGCTAATATAAAAAGTAAATAATACAAGTTTAATAAAATTTATATCGGAAAGTGGAACCCAAAACTGGGGTCCATTTGAAGGCCAAGTGGGTCCTTGGCTTCACGCAGGAAAGAATTCAAGAGTGAGCCGACAGAGTAAGGCAAAAGCAAGTTTGTCAAAGTAAGAAAAGAAAAAAAGAAGGCTGCTCCATAGGCACGGCAGTGGCTATCTTTCAGAGCAACAGAGAGTAGCAGCTTGTGAGTTTCTGGGGTCTTATTTTGTACTTTTTAATTGTGTGTTAGGCAGAGGATTATTCATAAGATTTCGGGGAAAGGGGTGGGGAGTTCCTGGAGATGAGGGTTCCTCCTCTTTTAAACCATGTAGGTAACTTCTGCAAGTTGCCATGGGATTTGTAAATTGTCATGGCCCTGGTAGGAGTTTCTCTCAGTAGCCGATGCATTATAAGCAGGATATAATGAACAGTCTGGGTCACCCGAGGCCATTTTTCATGGTCATCTGGGTTCTGGCTGGTTTCTCCACTGTCCCTTGCTTTGTCAGAGACCTTGGTTCAGGGTTATGATTCTTTATTGAACAAGGTCTGCCTGTTCCTATCTCAAAACGATCAATAAAAAAATAGGTGCATACATAGGCCAATGATGAGAGTGGGTTTTGAACCAACGATTTTGGTTAATTTTGTGCACTGGAGGCTCTAAAAACAAAAAAGGAGAAAAATAACAACAAATAGCTAATTTGCTGGTGGTTAACATATGTTGGGCACTTTGCCAAACACTTTAGGCCAGGGGTCCTCAAACTATGACCCGCGGGCCACATGCAGCCCACTGAGGACATTTATCGGCCCCCCGGGTGTTTTTGCCTCCGTTGCCTGTCCTGCTTAGCAGCCGACTCCTCCCGGGCCCAGGGTGCGCTTGTGTGGAATGTGCGCCACACTCTCCAACGGCCCCCCAACGGTCCGAGGGCCCCCTGTTTAAAAAGTTTGAGGACCCCTGCTTTAGGCCATTTAATTCTCATACCTCAATGAGTCAGGGGCTACTATTATTATCCTCATAGTAACATCTTGGACTACTGAGAGACAGAGAGGTTAAGTAACTTGTTCAAAATCACACAGCTGGTAAGAGGCAGAGCCAGCATCTAAACTCTGGCAGCCTGACCTGAAAACTGCACCCTTAAGCATCATGCTGTACTGACTCCTCTCAAAAGTAAGAAAAAAGAAATGGTTCCAGCTATAGATGACAGATGGGTGTGATGCAGAAAAACAGGCCTGTTTATCCATGACACTTTTCTTTATAAAAGCAAACAATCTGGAAAACCGGGGCTTACCGGGGGCCAGACTCTTAGGAATGGGAAGCAGTTACACATTTTGAACATCTCAAATTCTAGCCTCCGCTGAGGAAGGATTTTAAATACGAGAAGCAATTTGGAGACGACTTGAACTTATTCGCACAAATTTCAGGACATGTGGATAGTTTATCAAACATTTCAGCAAAACTAAGTAACATTTAAGGACCAAGTCTCTAAAGCACTCTCCATTTCTTGGTGTATTATAATTTTCTACGAAAGCTTCTGTTGAGGCTTTTCACCTAAAAGCTGCCAACAAATGAATTATGCATCTGAGGACAGAGAACTGGACTTTTTGTTCTGTGCTGTGTTCTCAGGGAAGTTTCTCAGGGTGTGAGCCTGCAAGCTGTCAGCCCTTGAACTTGCTTCTATTGTCTTTGGAGAACAGGGTCACAGCTATTAAAGAAGGACAAGTTTAGTTCATTCATAATCAAATGGACACACACAAAACCCCGAGCAAAAAATTGTGTCTCTCCATCCTCAAAGCACTCCAGACTTAGTCTACAGTTTTAGGTAATTCCTAGAAGATGTCAATGTCAATAACCCTAAATCACAAACAGATGCTTTGGAGGCTGCTTATGTTTCATAAGGCACCTGGAGGGCAAGAGCAAATATTACCATGTACATTGTCTTAACACTTTACATTTCAAGTTAAGTTGTAAATTGTTTAAATACTGGTCTCTACTTTTTTTTTTTTGAGACAGAGTCTCACTTTGTTGCCCAGGCTAGAGTGCCGTGGCGTCAGCCTAGCTTGCAGCAACCTCAAGCTCCTGGGCTCAAGCGATCCTCCTGCCTCAGCCTCCCAAGTAGCAGGGACTACAGGCATGCGCCACCATGCCCGGCTAATTTTTTCTATATATATATTAGTTGGCCAATTAATTTCTTTCTATTTATAGTAGAGATGGGATCTCGATCTTGCTCAGGCTGGTTTCAAACTCCTGACCTTGAGCAATCTGCCCGCTTCAGCCTCCCAGAGAGCTAGGATTACAGGCGTGAGCCACCATGCCCGGCTCTACTTTTTTTTTTTTTTTTTTTAATTTCAGCTGAAATTAAAGTTTAAAATCGTTTTGAACAAGTGATGGCTGTCTGTGGTACAAGATTCTAATGATATAAAAGGCCACAGGGCAATCAGTAAGTAGGCCATTCTCTCCCCACCAGGGCCCCATCCCTCCCGAGGTCACTGCTAACAATTTCTTACATGTCCTCAAAGAATTTCATTTATTTGTAAACAAAAAAAGAAAAAAATGGCATGTCTTCACCACTAGTGCTTTTCTATAATCACTATTCCCAAAGAAGAGCAGTTTGTGGTTGCTTAAAAATAAAAAATAAAATAAATTCCAAGAAAATGTGGAAATTTTCCGTAACATGGGCTAGTGTGGGTGTGTGTCCTCAGGCTACGATTGAAAGATAATCTTTATGAGAAAACACCGGTTCAAGAAAAAGTTTAGTAAGGGTCGTGCTGAACAGGACGCAGGCAGACTGGAAGTCTGTCTCTGTTATTTAGTCATGGCTAAGGTTTGTGACACAACTTGTGAAATTCTAATTTCTGCCTTGTGTCCTCCGTCTTGCTCTCTTCTTTCTCATTTATGTGACTTTTTTGATATGATTTTCCTACTGTTTAAAAATACATCAGCCAAGCCGGGCGCGGTGGCTCACGCCTGTAATCCTAGCACTCTGGGAGGGTGAGGCAGGCGGATTGCTGAAGGTCAGGAGTTTGAAACCAGCCTGAGCGAGACCCCCCTCTCTACCAAAAATAGAAAGAAATTAATTGACCAACTAAAAATATATATACAAAAAATTAGCCGGGCATGGTGGCGCATGCCTGTAGTCCCAGCTACTTGGGAGGCTGAGGCAGGAGGATCGCTTGAGCCCAGGAGTTTGAGGTTGCTGTGAGCGAGGCTGATGCCACGGCACTCACTCTAGCCTGGGCAACAAAGTGAGACTCTGTGTCAAAAAAAAAAAAACAAAAAACAGGCCGGGCGCGGTGGCTCACGCCTGTCATCCTAGCTCTCTGGGAGGCCGAGGCGGGCGGATTGCTCGAGGTCAGGAGTTCGAAACCAGCCTGAGCAAGAGCGAGACCCCGTCTCTACTATAAATAGAAAGAAATTAATTGGCCAACTAATATATACAAAAAATTAGCCGGGCATGGTGGCACATGCCTGTAGTCCCAGCTACTTGGGAGGCTGAGGCAGGAGGATCCCTTGAGCCCAGGAGTTTGAGGTTGCTGTGAGCTAGGCTGACGCCACGGCACTCACTCTAGCCTGGACAACAAAGCGAGACTCTGTCTCAAAAAAAAAAAAAAAAAAAACAAACAAAAAACAAAAAAACCCCAAAAATCAACATCAGCCAGAACTGATGTATTTACAACTGTTTACTTACAACTGAGAACCTTGACTGATACAATCTCTGACTCACACGGGGAAATTAAACGCTCGTCGCACCTAGGGTCTCAAACTGGTTTTGGGATGTGGTGCTCAGAGGATCCACGCTGCGGCACCCTGGCCCCTTCCCGACTCTGCCGCCTAAGGCAGGACTCCTGGCTGGTGCTGGGTCCCCACCCTCCACCTCGAGGGGACCGTGGGGGGCACAGTGACCCCTGAGCCTGCTAAAGCAGGTGTGTCACAACAGCCCTGTCAGCTGACGCAGCACGGGAAACTTGGGCTTCTTGCCCAAATTCCACTGATGATTTTGGGGAAATTTCGGATACTTGATCAGCTTCAGGCTTGGGAGGACTGCTGGGTGCTGAGCGTGAGGACCACTGCTTAGCTCCTCTGTCACTATCTGAAACCCTCTGATTCCTTCTTTACTTTTGGAATGTCTATTTTTCACGCGTGTCCAGAGAAATCGCTTTTCCCAGCCCGCACCTTTTGCCTTGGGGAACCTGTGGCAGAGCGAGGTCATTTGTAAGACATTTGGGGGGCTGGACATTCACCTGGTCCAAGATGCTTGGACCTTTGCACACCGGCCCTCACAGGGCTGCTGTCACACTTCGCACTTTCTTTTCTTTTCTTTTCTTTTCTTTTTGAGACAGAGTCTCGCTTTGTTGCCCAGGCTAGAGTGAGTGCCGTGGCGTCAGCCTAGCTCACAGCAACCTCAAACTCCTGGACTCAAGCCATCCTCCTGCCTCAGCCTCCCGAGTAGCTGGGACTACAGGCATGCGCCACCACGCCCAGATAATTTTTTCTATATATATTAGTTGGCCAATTAATTTCTTTCTATTTATAGTAGAGACAGGGGTCTCGCTCTTGCTCAGGGTGGTTTCGAACTTGAGTGATCCTCCCGCCTCGGCCTCCCAGAGTGCTAGGATCACAGGCGCGAGCCCCCGCGCCCAGCCTGGCACACTTTCTGATAGATGACGCTGCCCATCAGGGCAATGGCTGCTCACCAGCATGCACTGTACTAACATGCGTGTCACTAAGTCATTTGATAGTTCCCATCAATTAAAAAGACACCAACACGGAATGTAAATAATGCATAGCCAGGTGCTGATGCCTGTAATCCTAGCACTTTGGGAGACTGAGGCAGGAGGACCACTTGAGGCCAGAAGATTGAGACCAGCCTGGCCAATAGCAAGACCCAGTCTCTAGAAAAATTTAAAAAATTAGCCAGGTGTGGCTAATTGCACGCTGGCAGATCTAGATACTTGGGAGGCTGGGGTGGGAGGATCACTGGAGCCCAGGAGTTCAAGGTCAACCTAGGCAACAAAGTAAGACAAACAAATGAAACAGCCCTATAATGTAATTCACTAGATCAACAGACTAAAGCACACAAACCAAGTCGAACTGTCAATATATGCAGGGCCAAAAAGATACATGGTAACACATATTCATGAAAAAAAAAATCTCTTAGAAAAGTATCACTAAAGAGTATTTCTCAATAACATCAAAGGCTGCACAAGGCTGCTGGTTTTTACCATTTCTATTCAATATTGCACTAGATCCTAGAAAGCATAGTAAGATAATGAAAATAAATATGAATTTGAAAAGAAATAGTGTCAAAACGCATGAGAAATATGGTTGCCTTCCTAGAAAATCCAAAAGAATGTCCAAATAAACTGTTAGGAGTTAATGAAATAATTTAACAATGTTGCTGGACACAAAATCAAAATAAAAAATAAACTGCATTAATATAGTCCAGCTAGGGTATCAAAAAACTGATTAGAAAATGTTCAGCTGGGCGTGGTGGTGGCACCTGCAGTCCTAGCTACTCGGGAGGCTGAGGCAGGAGGATCACTGGAGCCCAGGAGTTGGAGGCTGCAGTGAGCTGTGGTGGTGCCACGGCGACTCCAGCCAGGGTGACAGAACAAGACCCTGTCTCAAAATAAATAAAGAAAGAAAGAAAGAAAAGAAAAAGAAGTCATCTAAATGTCCATGAAAACGAATGTGAACAAATAAATTACGGCATACCCGTTACTTGGATTTCTAGACAGCAGTGAAAATAACTACACTGGTCAATGTGGATGGATGTCATAAAAATAATGTTGGTTAAAAAAAAGTAACCCACAGAGGGTCACATACAGAAGGGTATCATTTATATAAGCTTTATGCAAAGCATTCCAGTATTGCTTAGAGATGCATGCATATGTACAAAAATTACGTAGAAACACAATCCAAGGTAAGAGGGGGATGCAGGTAGAGAGGGTATACAGGAGATTTTAAACTTTATTGACAATATTTTATTTTCTAAGCTGGTGGTGTGCGCGCAGACGTTCGTGGTGTTATTCTTTGCAGTGCGCGTCTCATTAAGAATTTTTTAAATTGCAACGAACAGCCAGCAGGTGGCAGGGGAAGCTCGCTATTTGCAGTGTCTGGCAGCATCAAACTGCCCTAATCACGTAAAAATAACGCCTCCTTTAAAGACACTGATCACATATGTCATGCTCCAAAGTCAAATAAATCAATTGGGGAAAGCACTGTTTGTTCAGGCGTATCTGCGTTCTGCTGTTCGTTGTCCCTAAGAATAACACGGTCATCTTTTTTTTTGAGACGGAGTCTTGCTTTGTTGCCCAGGCTAGAGCGAGTGCTGTGGCGTCAGCCCAGCTCACAGCAACCTCAAACTCCTGGGCTCAAGCGATCCTCCTGCCTCGGCCTCCCGAGTAGCTGGGACTACAGGCATGGACCACCATGCCCGGCCAATTTTTTGTTTATATATTAGTTGGCCAATTAATTTCTATTTTTAGTAGAGATGGGGTCTCGCTCAGGCTGGTTTCGAACTCCTGACCTCGAGCGATCCGCCCGCCTCGGCCTCCCAGAGTGCTAGGATGACAGGCGTGAGCCACCATGCCTGGCCTAACACGGTGGTCTTTCTTTTACAACTGAAGAAACTTTCTACTGGGGCCATCCTGGCTTCTATTCTCCTAGCGCCACAACTGCAAAGCTTCTGAGACACAGGCTGTCACTGCAGGGTGGTGACAGCAGAGGGTCAGCTTGGCTCGCCTGTGCGCGAGCGTGTGAGAGAAGCTCAGCCTTCTCGTCCCAGCAGCTGCTTCCCTCCCTGGGTGCGGACCGTCAACCAGCGCGGAAACCTGCTCTCGCACCCCTCTGAACGCTTTCTTCTTGTTTGGGTGTTGCAGCAGTGTGTACAGCTAGCGTTACAGATCTTGTTACAGCTCTTATTCATTTGACCGGGAAAAAAAACGAGCGGCACACGAAGAGTCGGAGAACAGCCTTTATCCTTCCCCAGCAGGCTCGGCACACCTACTGATATGTCTCTCTTCCTGTCTTCCGATGTTCTCCCCCTTCCTGCCCTTCTGCCCCTGCTTTTATACCCTTGGTGGGGCTCAAGAAGCGTCCAATCAACTACAAGCTTTAACATCCAATCAGCAACAAGCTTTAACATCCAATCAAAAACAGTGGGATTCAAAAATTACCCAATCAGGATCATGCAAGCATCGTGGCCGGAAACAGGCAGCTGGCACATGGGCCTGGGGCATTCCGGCACTCAGGGTCCCGGGTGGCTGTCTGCTGTGGGGCCCTGCCCCAACAGCGCGCCCTCCAACTGGCCACGTGCAGCGCTGGCCCGCGAGATGCGGAGCTACGGGGAGGCGGCAAGCGGCTGTGCCCGGCGCCCAACATTTTCCGCATCGTGGGGGGGAGCCCAAATGCCACAGAAATGAAGCATTTATCCTACGTTATGTAGAACAACCAAGCAGTACCGACTAGCTCTATAAAAAAAGATTCGTCTGCACGTTTTCCTAAGTAAAGCAGTGATCCTCTACCCAAGAGATATTTTCTATTTTCTCCTACAGCAGGGTTAGAATATTGAGGATCATGGTCTTTTTTTTTTTTAGATAGGTTTTTTTTTTTTTCAGTATATTATGGAGGTACAAATTTTAGGGTTTCAAAAAAATGCCCTTTCCCCCCTCCCCCAAGTCTGTTTCCAGCGTGACCATCCCCCAGATGGTGCACACCTCACTCATTATGTACGTATACACCCGCCCCCTGCCCACATGCCCAATACCCTATTACTTATGTGTCCACTTGTGTACTTATATGTCCACTTAGGTGCTGCTCAGTTAATACCAGTTTGCTGGTGAGTACACGTGGTGCTTGTTTTTCCGTTCTTGGGATACTTCACTTAGTAGTACGGGTTCCAGCTCTGAGGATCATGGTCTTAAGACATGTTTTGCGGGGCTACAGCTACCTGAAATGTGTTTTAATTGGTCAAAATTCAAAATCAGGAGAGATCACATCAAATCAAGACATTAGGTTTCCCTTGAAAAATCAGGCAACAGTTCCACGCGGGGACCCTGACCCTAAAAAAGGGCGTGTGGAGGTCGCCTCCCCCAGGCCCTTTTCCTCGGGTCACTCCCTGTTTGGCCTGGACAAAGTTCCTCTCCTCAACCAAACTCTGGCCAGGGTCCTCTGAGCCCTTTCGCTGCTAGACCTCAACCTCAGCCTGGAAAGAGCTGAACAAAACGCTAACATCATTTCCATCGGCTCAAGGCCACCTCCCTCCCAGGGCGCTAGCCCCCCTTTAAAGTACCTGCCTGAGGAAACACAAGGCTGCCAAGCAAATTGACTGTCTGTTCCAGGCAACAGCGGAAGGCAGGGTCCCTGTCCCCAGCCTAACTTAACATCCAATCGCAACAAGCTTTAACATCCAATCAGCAACAAGCTTGAACATCCAATCAAAAACAGTGGGATTCAAAAATTACCCAATCAGGATCATGCAAGCAGCATGGCCGGAAACAGGCAGCGGCACGTGGGCTTGGGGGCGTTCCGGCATACGGTCCGGCGAGCGAGCATCATGGGGGGAGCCCAAATGCCACAGAAACTAAGCATTTATCCTACCGGTGGGCAGGAGCCTGACTTGGACAAGCGCCAACCAGGCCAGGCGGCAAACCCAGACGGGCTCTGCGTGGCCAAGCCCTCCCTCCCTCCTTCTCTCTACAGCGCCAGGTCACCCCTGTTCAGGTGGAGGCTGAGTTCCATGCACGCTGGGACTCTTCCCTACGGCTGCCTTCCCTGCCCTCAACAGTGGTGTCCTGCTTACACCTGCTCCCACCACTGTTTTTTTGAGACAGACTCTCGCTTTGTTTCCCAGGCTAGAGTGAGTGCTGTGGCGTCAGCCTAGCTCACAGCAACCTCAAACTCCTGGGCTCAAGCGATCCTGCTGCCTCAGCCTCCCGAGTGGCTGGGACTACAGGCATGTGCCATCGTGCCTGGCTAATTTTTTTCCTCCATATATTAGTTGGCCAATTAATTTCTCTCTGTTTATAGTAGAGACAGGGGTCTCGCTCTTGCTCAGGCTGGTTTCGAACTCATGACCTCGAGCGATCCGCCCGCCTCGGCCTCCCAGAGTGCTAGGATGACAGGCGTGAGCACCGCGCCCGGCCCCTATCACTCTTAACAAGCCTCTGCCTAGAGCAACAGGCCTCAACTGCAGCTTGCTTTCTAAAATAGTGAACGTTCTCTTCCTACCCCCATGCGTTTCTCTTGTGTCACCCACCTTCTGTCTCTGTTACCCATGACGTGAGCACCGTGAGGGTGCCAGGTCAGTATTTCCAATCCTCTGTTTTGCTGCCATTTTCTTAAAAACCATTCTTATCATACTTTTTTTTTTTAAACAGCTAAAGAGAAGAAAGTAACTTAAGTTTTCTTCTTTCCTCAGATATATCACCCATGTCAACCCAAATAAATGACTGAGGCAAAAAAAAATCTCAATCAATGGAGGTTTATTGAGCCAAGACTTTGAGGACATGTCTGGGGAAAAGATGACCGCAGAGAAGCTGCAGCTTTTTCTGAAGGGGAGTTTGGGACCTTCAGCATTTTAAAGGCATACAGAGAGAAGGAAAATGCAGGGGAGGTAGTGGCTGCATTTTTGGGAGGCCCAAGAAACCTACATTTTTACATAAAATAAGGGAGGGGGAAATGGTAGACCTTCTTGTTAAGCAGAAAGACAGGGCTTTTGAAGGGAGTGCCCTCAATTCCAGGCATGGTGGTTAACTACCCTAATTGTCCCATCTCTGCCAAAGCCCACTGGGTCCACCTGGGGGGCTGGCACCAGCCTGGGATAAGAACAAAAGGCTTCCTCCCTGCCCCTCCCAACCACTGGCCTGAGGCAGGGATACAGGCTTTAGTTTTCAAAAAGGAGGACGTTTTAAAGGGACAAAATATTTTTGCCCTTTTGTCAGGCCCTTTCCACCCGTCATGCCCCACTCTCAGTCTCACTCAGTCTTACACTTCCCTGCCTGTGGAGGAGGTGACTACTGTGTCACATTAAGATGTTGAAACCGCCCTGCACAAATGGACAAAGGGCTGGCGGTCATAAAGACTCTTAGCTTTCTCCCCATAACAGCACCTTTTGACACCTAAAGGTGGTTTCTGAGACACCTTCCTGGCCCTGCATTCCAGTGAGCCCGCCCACCTTGGTGGCCCACCCAGGAGCTGACTCAACGGGTATCGCGACGCCCACCCAAGAACCGACCCAGCAAAGAAGACAGACTCTACACCTCTGTGCTTCTGCCCCGAACCCAGACGATTAGCAGACCCAATTGCCTGGCCTTGTGCCCGCCAAACTGTCTTTAAAAACCCTTTCTCCCAAATGTTCAGGGAGATGGATTTGAGAAATCACTCCTGTGTCCTCCCACGGGCGCCTGCGACATTCACCCTTTCTCTGCTGTGAGCCCTGCGGTCTCGGTGTATCAGCCTCTCGGGCAGTGAACCTGGGTGGGCGGCAGCACCGCGTCACTCTTTCCTTTTCCCGCTCATGTGTATTTTTTTATTTATTTTTGTTTTTTTTAATTTAATTTTTTAATTCTTTTCTTTCTTTTTTAACCAAGAAGTTTCTCTTATTATGCTCATGTGCATTTTATGCACAAATGTGTAGTAGTAGTAAAATAAGGGGGAAAAAAATAAAAGGTATTTGGAAAAAAAAAACCAATAAAAGGTATTTGAAAAATGCAAGTGACCAAATTATATAGTTTTATTATTGTGGAAACTCTGAAAACATTTTACATATTTAGAAAAAGACTTCAGAGGCAAACTTTTGAGGGGCACTTTTTATTATAAATTTAATGTGGCTGATTAATGAAAAAATCACAATGAAGTACCAAGAAAATGTCAATATAAAAATTTTAGCAGCATTTCCATAGTTTCAGGCTCTAACATTAGTCGTGCTTTCTCCCTCCCGCCATCAGAACAGAGAACCCAGTGGGATTACAGTAGAACATCAGGACGCCCAGCTCAGCGAAGGCCTCAGAGAAATGCTCAAGTCCAGTGTATTTTCTAATATTCCACCTCTCTTCCCCCCACCCCGAATCTCTGCGACGTCAAAGCACATGGAAAGCCAGTCGTCTGCTTTGACATTAGACATGGGGACTCCGTTCTTCAGGCCGCGGAGGGGACGGGGGTGAAAACCGAAACTGGGCTTGACGCGGGGTCTGCTGGTGTCCGGGCGCTCGGTGGCCCTGCCCCACCCGGGAGCCGCAGGGACCCGAGAAGAGGGAGACAGACAACGGGATAATACTGGCAAACGATTCCCCTGCATCTTTGGTACTTTCCGAAATTCTCTGATCAAAAAAGTATTAAGGGAAGCACATCATTAAAAAAGTTAAAACAGTTTTAAGTATTTACAAAAGCAATGGTGATATATTACAGAATAATCCATACACAGTATACGAACGAATTCTTCAGAGAACGCACTTGTGACCTCGTCCGGGCGCTGACAGAGCGCTGACCTGCCACCCCCTCACCTCCCCCCAGGCTGGTATCCCCGTCTGTTTCTCACTTATCTTTTGTGGGTTTTTTTTGTTGGAGACAGAGTCTCACTTTGTTGCCCAGGCTAGAGTGAGTGCCGTGGCGTCAGCCTGGTTCACAGCAACCTCAGACTCCTGGGCTCAAGGGATCCTCCTGCCTCAGCCTCCCGAGTAGCCGGGACTACAGGCATGCGCCACCATGCCCGGCTAATTTTTTCTATATATATTAGTCGGCCAATTAATTTCTTGCTATTTATAGTAGAGACGGGGGTCTCGCTCTTGCTCAGGCTGGTTTCGAACTCCTGAACTCAAACGATCCACCTGCCTCAGCCTCCCAGAGAGCTAGGATTACAGGCGTGAGCCACCGCGCCCGGCCAGTTTCTCACTTATCTTATGGTGTGTGTATATATATATATATATATATCTCAGAAGGGAAATGTATCATCTGGGGGAAAAAAATCATTTTCCAATCAAAACTTTCCTTTTAAAAGGCTCTTAAAAGTCACCACTGAAATCGTTTATGTACAAGATTGACGGAATATTGAATCTAGGCAATGATCTCCACTCCCGTTTTGAGTGTGTTGGGAACAGCGCCACCTACTCTACGTATACAGCATATATTTAGTATGTAAGTAACCGCACCACTTTATGTCACCACGACGCCGTGCGATGCACATCGTTATGTACAGCAGACAAGTCAGCCTGGAAGCAGAGTCCCCGCAGCCCGGGCGAGAGGCCTGGCGGGGAACCCTGCCAGAGGGACGTGGAGAGCTGGTCACGGGAGAGCCACGTGTGGCCGGGGGGGGGGGGACGTGTGAGCGCCACGGGGGCACACGCCTGCCACACGGCCACGCCAGGACCGTCCCTTTAGCTGTTTCCGGCCGCAGCACGACAGGTCACACGTAGGGCAGGACCCCGTACATGAGCAGCGCCATGATGGCAGCGCTGAACAGCCCGGCCACGGGCACCGTCACGAACCAGGCCACGAAGATGTTCCGGAAGAGGCGCCAGTCCACGGCCTTCCGAGAGCGGATCCAGCCCACAGCCACCACCGAGCCCACCTGCGGGAGAGAGGCCGCGAGTTACACGCGGGACAACGCAGGTGCTGTTCCACCCGTGTACATGGGTTAATCCCGGAAACAAGCTACGTCATAAAATGACCGAATCTTTCCCCTAAGTTTGGCGACGCTTTTAAAACGGTTGAGGTTTTAGGTTTAATTGTTTTGGGATTGCTTTATTCAGTATACGGTTCTGATGCACTTTCCTACCTATACCCTGCTCTATTTGCGTGGAAGTTAGGCCAAGTCAGTGGTTTCTATTCTCGCTAAACCTCATCAATGAACTGCGAATGTCCTTGTTTTAAATATTTCCTCATGGCTTATTGCTTATCACAATATGGGAACCTGCTTTTTTTTTTTTTTGCATGAGGAAATGGCAGTAATGAACCTTTCTCTTAGAATAACAGAGACGTGAAGTGTTGGAGCTGGAGAAGACTTTGGAAACATCTGATCCAGTGGACTCATTCTGCACAGGGTAAAACAGGATCGCCTTGGGGGGGTGGAGGGCAGACTGTGAATCAGGGGCAGGTTGAGAACTAGAACTCAGGACTCTTGATTTAAACTGGCTTTATCATCTCTGCAGCCCTTAAGCTTTAGCTAATGAGAATAAACAAATGAATAAATAAAAAGGAGCATAAATATTATTGAATCTAAACTGTCAATCATGACTCACAAAATTAGATATCCGAAAATCAGAATGTCAACCCCAATTCAAGTATTTTTCTAAACACTTGCAGTTCATTTATGGTGTGTTGAAATTTTATTTATTTTTTATTTTTTTTGAGACAGAGTCTCGCTTTGTTGCCCAGGCTAGAGTGAGTGTCATGGCATCAGCCTAGCTCACAGCAACCTCAAACTCCTGGGCTCAAGCGATCCTTCTGCCTCAGCCTCCCGAGTAGCTGGGACTACAGGCATGCGCCACCATGCCCGGCTAATTTTTTTTTTTCTATATGTATTAGTTGGCCAAGTAATTTCTTTCTATTTATAGTAGAGACGGGGTCTCGCTCTTGCTCAGGGTGGTTTCAAACTCCTGACCTCGAGCAATCCGCCCGCCTCGGCCTCCCAGAGTGCTAGGATTACGGGCGTGAGCCACCGCGCCCGGCCTCCTTATTATAGTATACATAGAAATACACTATTGGGGAAACAACATTTAAAGATAATCTAAGAGTTTTGTTTTTTTTAATACAATTTTTATGCTTTTCATGTATTTCTATAAATTGTATTCTAGAGTTTAGCATTATTAGCACAATTAGTATTGTCAGTTTTAATACTTTATACATTAGTACAGATTCAATTGCTAATGCAGTTAGGTAAGCAAGTTAACGGCAACCTAGAAAAACCAAACTTCTGCTGATTTTTTATGAGATCTTTCAACTTGTATGAAAGAGTTTGCTTAAGTGCAGCGTTAATCATTAAAAAGACAGTGTTATATTTATTTAAAAACAGCCCAAGGCTGGGTGTGGTGGCTCATGCCTGTAATCCCAGCACTTTGGGAGGCCGAGGTGGAAGGCCAGGAATTCGAGACCAGTCTGGGCAATAACCTTGTGTCTACAAAAAATAAAAAAAATTAGCTGGGTGTGGTGGCTTGTGCTTATAGCCCAGGTACTCGGGAGGCAGGAGGACTGCTTCAGCCCAGGCATTGGAGGCTGCAGGAAGCCATGCCTGTTTCAAAAAAAAAAAAAAAGAAGAAGAAGAAGCAGTGCAAAAGATTATTTATGCCTACAGAAGAGTTACAAGCCTAAGCCTATTTCCTTGGGAAAGAATATATTTAGCAACATGCATTTCCTCTCTGTTCCCACATATCACAGTGAATTGAAGCGAGGTGAAGAGGGAAGATGTCACTTTTCATTCTGTATAGTTTTGCATGTTTGGAATATTTCAGTGCACATGCACTTTTTTTTCTTTTTTTTTTTTTTTTGAGACAGAGTCTCGCTTTGTTGCCCAGGCTAGAGTGAGTGCCGTGACGTCAGCCTAGCTCACAGCAACCTCAACCTCCTGGGATCAAGCGATCCTCCTGCCTCAGCCTCCCTGGTAGCTGGGACGCCACCACGCCCGGCTAACTTTTTCTATATATATTAGTTGGCCAATTAATTTCTTTCTATTTACAGTAGAGACGGGGTCTTGCTCTTGCTCAGGCTGGTTTCGAACTCCTGACCTTGAGCAATCCGCCCGCCTCGGCCTCCCTGAGTGCTGGGATTACAGGTGTGAGCCACCGCGCCCGGCCGGGACGTCATCTTTATAATGGAAATTTGCAGGCACTGAAGTTTTTTTTTTTATATATTGTAGCAAAAAAGGAAAAACCAAATTATTTCCACTGAGACTGGTTCTTTGCACCTGAGCCCCAGCCTTGTCTTAGCTGCCCCACGCGCTCCTTGGCCTCAGTGCTGGAAACCCTCAGCCAGCTGCATTTAGTTGGCATTTGTTTATAAACACGTGGGTTGGAATTTTAAAACTGCGGGTAAGTAAACTTCGCTGGCTGCGGCGGCGGCCTCGGCAGCCGAGCTCCTCCTGGCTCAGACACACGGGGGGGCACAAGTATGTTTTTCTGAAACAGTATCAACGAACAAACCCAGGAAAAACCTGGAAGTGGCTTTTGATTTGTGGAGATTGGTGAGCAGTTTTGCATGCAGAAGGGCCACTGTAGGCATTTTAGAATTGCCTCCAGACACTGGGCAGGCCTGGCTCTTGGGAGCCGGGTTCCAGTCCTGGCTGACCTCGGATAACTCGCTGCAGCCCGTGGAGCCTGTTCTCGGGCTGCAGGTTCCTCCTCTCGGCAACGATCCCCACCAGGACGGAGCTCCCTCCTGCACGGCTCTGGGCTTCGCAGCGCTTGGCAGTGGCCAGGGCCAGGAATTACCCCGCACGTGGGGTTTTCTCCAAGGCAACACAGTCGCTTTGGAAATCACGCAGGGAAAAACCACCGGGGCAGCCGTGTAACTTCCGGTTCCACCGAGGTGACTTCTGTTTATTTCTGTCCCTACTGTCAGCTCTGAGCCCCTGCCTGCAGTGACCCCCGAGCGAGCCCACGAACACGGCTGGCGCACGCGTGACCTCAACGCGAAACCCACCCCACGTGGAGGCAACGAGAGGAACGGGAGCCAGGGCCGAGGGGAAGCAGCCTGAGGAGGGAAGGCACCGCCCGGCCGGGCACAGGACCGAGGCGGGGAGGCACTTGGAGAAAGCACGTTGTGCCACAGCCATCGAGTGCCACAGCAGGCCTGGAGGACCTGGAGGCGACAGCCACCTGGCAGGGCGCCACCGGCTTCTCTGCCCGTCGCTCAGCGGCCACGGACCGGCCGGGCCGGCGGGGCCTACCTTGCAGTGCGTGGTGCTCACGGGAATGCCCACGTTGGAGGCGATCACCACCGTGAAGGCCGAGGCCAGCTCGATCGTGAAGCCGCTGCGGGAGGGAGCACAGGAAGACACGTCACGGACACCCTCTGCGTCGGCCTCCTGTGGGGGCCGGGCTCTTACTAGAACATTCTTTGGGTCAGCTGTCCACTGCCGCCGGTGGGGCGGGACTGGCTCTTAACACAACGGACACGACTCACACCAGGACTCCACGCTGCGCCGTGCACAGCCCGCGCGGCCTGGCTCTGTGAAACGTTTTCAAAAACCGCCCACCGTGTAACTGGGTCAGAGATTCCTGCTGTGTAATAATGAGAGGGTGCACTGGCCGATTCTGAAGTGGCGCAGGAAAAGAAACTGTGCTTCCGCTTAAAAAAATGTGCGCTTATTACAAAAAAGGGAACTTTCCTCAGATTACTAATTTTTCTTCAAATCAGTCTTCTAAAGGAATCTTCATGAAAATAAATTTCAAGGGGGAATACTTAAAAACTTAGAAGGAAAAGAAAAGGAAACCTCCAGGATTTTTCAAAACAAATTTTTAACATTTTAAAAGACTTTGTTACTGACTGGTTATAAGCCACTCCGATACGTTTTGAGAGAATGAAAGAGAGGAAAGCAAAGGTTTCCTACAACAGGCAGCTCTAAATGTTGGCGTGTTCTGAAAGTCCCTCTGTACGTTTATTTAACCCCTATGCAGCCAGGGGCCACAGGAAGAGGGAACGCACACAGAGCCTGGGACCCACCAGGACGGCAGGGCCACCTGAGCAAGAGGAGGGACACACGGAGGAGCAACCGCAGAGGGGTGGCTGGTGGGAGCTGGTGTGGCCAGAGAACTTTCTGGAAAGGCCGGCCCTGAGCCCCGGAGCAGTCTGCACCCCTCCCTCCCCGCTGCTCTCTGGACTCACACTGGGCAAGCCCAGCGGTGGTTGGACAGGGCAGAGGCTGCAGGGCAGGGGGGCTGGACAAGGCAGGGGCTACAGGGCAGGGGCTGGACAGGTCAGGGGCTACAGGGCAGGGGCTGGACAGGGCAGGGGCTGGACAGGGCAGGGGCTGGACAGGGCAGGGGCTACAGGGCAGGGGCTGGACAGGGCAGGGGCTGGACAGGGCAGAGGCTGGACAGGGCAGGGGCTGGACAAGGCAGGGGCTACAGGGCAGGGGCTGGACAGGGCAGGGGCTGGACAAGGCAGGGGCTGGACAAGGCAGGGGCTGGACAGGGCAGGGGCTGGACAGGGCAGGGGCTGGACAGGGCAGGGGCTGGACAAGGCAGGGGCTACAGGGCAGGGGCTGGACAGGGCAGGGGCTGGACAGGGCAGGGGCTGCAGGGCAGGGGCTGGACAGGGCAGGGGCTACAGGGCAGGGGCTGGACAGGGCAGGGGCTGCAGGGCAGGGGCTATAGGGCAGGGGCTGGACAGGGCAGGGGCTGCAGGGCAGGGGCTGGACAGGGCAGGGGCTACAGGGCAGGGGCTGGACAGGGCAGGGGCTGCAGGGCAGGGGCTGGACAGGGCAGGGGCTACAGGGCAGGGGCTGGACAGGGCAGGGGCTGCAGGGCAGGGGCTATAGGGCAGGGGCTGGACAGGGCAGGGGCTGCAGGGCGGGCTGCGCTTTCCCCTTCCCTCCGCTCTGCTCAGTGTCTCCCTCCTTTTCTGATCTTCCTGCCCCTCCTCTCCGGCCCTGCAGACTCAGGTCGGGGGGCGGCAGGGGGAGGCTGTGGTGGTGCCAGGGGGAGGGCTGTTCCTGCCTGCTGCCCCCTCCTCCCTGAGACCACCTGCACCAAGGGGCCCGCACAGGCCCTGAGGATGAGCCCCGTGCCCCGCGCTCACCTGCTGGCTTACCTGGATGGGGTGATTGGGGTGAGGTCTTTCCCCATGGTCTGGATCACTCTTCTCCCCCAGACCCAGAGACCCGTGCAGATGCCAACGCCTCCGTAAAACAGCAGCCAGACGGGGGTGGCTGCCTCCTGCATCACCGCACCTTGTTCGTAAATCAGCCACAGGGCGACCAGGGGACCGATAGCATTACTGGGGAAAGACAAGACGAAGGATGATACACGCAGTGGGCGCCGTGCACAGTCCTGGCATGCCTCGTTCTGGCGTGCTGCGCCTCGCTGCGCTTTGCGGATCCCAGGGATGTTTTTTTTTTTTGCAAACTGAAATGCTCGTGGCCACGCTGAGTCCAGCAAGTCTCCCAGCACCGCCCTCCCAACAGCGTGTGCTCACTTCACATCTCTGCGCACGTAACTCCCACAGCGTGCCGGGTGTCTCCATCGTCATTAGGTCTGCTACGGTGATCGGCGACCAGCGATCCCTGACGTGGCGACTGTAGCTGTTCCGGGGCGCCGTGGGCTGCACCCGCGTAACACCACGTGTGTGCGCTCTGGCCGCCCCACCAGGAAGGCCACTGCGCCACCTCTCCCTCTCCCCTGGCACCTCTGTTCCCCGAGACACGCCGACACTGAAATCACGACAGTCAATAACCCTGAAATGGCCCTCTAAGTGCTCAAGCGAAAGGAAGAGCTGCACCTCTTTCACTTTACTTTTTAATTTTTATTTGAGACAGGATTTCTGTCTCCTGGGCTAGGGTGCAGTGGCACAACCATAGCTCACAGCAGCAGCCTCACACTCCTGGGCACAAGTGACCCTCCTGCCTCAGCCTCCTGAGTAGCTGGGACCGCAGGCACACAACCACGCCTAGCTAGTTTTTTTCGTTTTTTTTTTTGAGACAGAGTCTCGCTTTGTTGCCCAGGCTAGAGTGAGTGCCGTGGTGTCAGCCTAGCTCACAGCAACCTCAAACTCCTGGCTCGAGCAATCCTCCTGCCTCAGCCTCCCAAGTAGCTGGGACTACAAGCATTCACCACCATGCCCGGCTAATTTTTTGTATATATATTAGTTGGCCAATTAATTTCCTTCTATTTTATAGTAGAGACGGGGTCTCGCTCTTGCTCAGGCTGGTTTCGAACTCCTGACCTCGAGCAATCCGCCCGCCTCGGCCTCCCAGAGAGCTAGGATTACAGGCATGAACCACCGCGCCCGGCCTGGTTTTTTTTTTTTTAGAGACAGGGTCTTGCTATGTTGCCCGGGCTGGTCTTGAACTCCTAGCCTCAAGTGATCCTCCCACCTTGGCCTCCTGAGTTGCTGGGACTGCAGGTGTGAGCTGCTCGTGTCTGGCTCATGTCTACCACTTCAAATGAAAAGCTAGCAATGGTCAAGCTCGGTGAGGAAGGAATGTGAAAAAGCCGAGACGGGCCAAAAGCTCAGCCTCTTGTCCCGAACAGTTAGGCAAGTTGTGAACGCAAAGGAAAGGTCCCTTGAAGAGACCCCACTGAACGTACGCACGGCAAGAAAGTGACACAGCCGTACTGCTGAGGGAGAAAGTTTGAGTGGTCTGGGTAGAGGCTCAAACGGCCCACGACATTCCCTTAAGTGCAGGCCAAACCCAGAAAGAGGTTCAAGTGATCCTCCTGCCTCAGCCTCCCGAGTAGCTGGGACTACAGGCATGCACCACCATGCCCGGCTAATTTTTTTTTTCTATATATATTAGTTGGCCAATTAATTTCTCTCTATTTATAGTAGAGACGGGGTCTCGCTCTTGCTCAGGCTGGTTTTGAACTCCTGACCTCAAGTGATGCGCCTGCCTCGGCCTCCCAGAGTGCTGGGATGATAGGCGTGAGCCACCGCGCCCGGCCTGTTTGTGGTTTTGAAAACAGCTTTTAGTAACAAAAGTAGAAATTTTTGAACAAATAGAAAAAAGAGTTAAGGGTGCACACGTGTCAGCTTCCAGGTTATTGCTAAATGTACATGAAAAATCAGCTTCTAGAAAGTTCTTCTAGCTTCCTGGTTCGACACATGTCCTTGCTGTCTCCTTCCCATTCCCACAGCCCTGGACGCCGGGCGCCCAGCGCACTCAACTCCCTGCCTCTGTGCCTCGTCGCTCAGGCGCTTCTGCCGGGTACCGCCGGCCCTCGCACCTGCCTCTCGGCCCGGCCTCTGCCCGTTCGGCTTGTCCCCTGCACGCCACGGCGTCTTGCGCTTCCCGTGCCCAGCTCCAAGCTTCTCCCCTCCACCCCAGTTGGCCGCCCTCCCTGAGAAATGGCAACTGTGTTCTCCGGAGCGCTGGGGCCGGAGTGGCTGGACCCCGCCTGCTTCTCCTTTTCCTGCCCACTGCCACCATGACGGCTCGGGTCCGGCTGTCCTGCCTCCTCCTTGGTCCTGCTCCCCCTGGACTGCCTCGGCCGCCCCCACTCACACCCTGGCTTCTCTCTAGCCCGTCACAAGGCCGAAGCCCACGCAGTCCCGCCACCTGCACCGTGGCAGCCGCGGCTGCTCCGGCCCCTCTCGGGGTCGGTCGGCAGATGCCCCTTCTGTGTCCGCACGCCCCGTGCGCTCCAGGCAGGCACGGCCTGCTGCCCGCCTCAGCTCTGGCCCGCCGTGCCTCCCTGTTCTTCCTTGAGCACACCGGGCACCCCTGGCCTCGGGCCTCTGCACCTGCGGTGCCTCCTTGCCCCGTGCCGTGGGGCCCTGTCCCTCTGCCGGACCCCACTGGCTGGCCCTTCCCTGAGTGGCGGATCTTATACTGCCGCCCCCAGGCTGCGGCCACCTTGCCCTTCATCCCCCTCTGACATTTGTCGGCATCCGGCCACGACCCGTGTGACTCACCGGCCTGTGCGTGTCTCCCGCCCCCTCCTGCCTGGGCGGGGTGCTTCCTCCCTGCCGCTCGCTGGTGTCCCCCAGCCCGGCACCCGGCACCCCCGGCAGGCCCCGCGTTGAGTGAACGGATGCACCCACCTCACATCGTTGCCTCCGTGAGCAAAGGACCCGAAGCAGGCGGTGAGGACCTGCAGGAAGTGGAACAGGAGGTGGACCTCGGCCGTGTCCTTCTCCTCCTTCTCTTCCTCTGCAGGGTCCTCGTGCGGCCGGCCGGGGTCCGCCGGCTCCGCCGCCAGCCTCATTTCCACGCCGCCCTCCTCGGCCTCTATCTCGGCCTCGGCCACGGCGTTGCAGTAGCTGGAGTAGCTATCGTAGCGCAGCCTCTTCTTGGAGTAGGACACGGCGTCCCCCACCAGCTTCTCGCTGTCCTCGGGCGCGGCCGGGTCCGCGGCCCTGAAGGCGGCATGCACCGGCATCCCGCAGATGGCGGCCGTGTAGCAGGTGTAGCTGTTGTTGCGGCGCAGGAGCCTGTAGGCGCCGTCGTGCGCGGGCTTGTCCTCGGGGCCCCTGTCCCCGTGGATCCTGTGCAGCAGGTCTTTGTAGAGCCCGGAGTCCTTGTGCACCGTGTGGTACACGTGGCCGTCGCCCCTCGCGTGGCCCTCGAAGCCGAAGGTGCCGTTGGAGACGGGCGACTTCACAGAGCCGTGGGTCATGGAGAGCGCCCTTCCTGGAACGCGTTAAAGAGAAAGGTCTGGGCCGGCGCGGCGGCTCACGCCTGCCATCCCGGCACTCTGGGAGGCCGAGGCGGGAGGATCGCTCGAGGTCAGGAGTTTGAGATCACCCTGAGCAAGAGCGAGACCCCGTCTCTACTATAAATAGAAAGAAATTAATTGGCCAACTAATATATATAGAAAAAATTAGCCGGGCACGGTGGCGCATGCCTGTAGTCCCAGCTACTCAGGAGGCTGAGGCAGGAGGATTGCTTGAGCCCAGGAGTTTGAGGTTGCTGTGAGCGAGGCTGACACCACGGCACTCACTCTAGCCTGAGCAACAAAGCGAGACTCTGTCTCAAAACAAAACAAAACAAAAAACAAAGGGTCTCATGTTCCAGCCTTTTGCATACAAACCGTGTCTGGAAGGAAATGCTTTCTTGCCACTTCCTGGGGTTTCTGTGTCAGGAAGGTTGGATCATGAATGATTTTAATTTTTTCCCCCAAATACGTCATTTTCTGAAATCGGCTACCAAGGGCAGGTGATGTGGTTAAAAAAACGAAACAAAAGAAACTTGATATTACAGAACACGTTCTTGCATTTGGGAAAATAAGTGAAAGAGAAAATAAACAGTATAAAGTGAAAATTTTAAATGTATATAAAAAGAAAAAAAAATCAAAAGAAACTTGGAAACATACAACAAAGGGATAAAACTAATAACATGGTATTTTTAAAAAAAGATGTCAGGTTCTGCTAAAAAAGTGTTTTCCAGAAATGACTACCAGTGCTCTTTCCTCTCTCAGCACCAGGGAAGGGGAGAATCCTTGTAAGGCAGTGGTCCCCAACATTTTTGGCACCCGGGGACCGTTTTCATGTAAGACAATCTTTCCACGAACCAGGATGGTTTCGGGATGATTCAAGCACATTACACTTATTGTGTGCACTTTATTTCTCTTATCATTACACTGTAATATATAAGGAAATAATCACACAACTCACCCTAGATTGGGGACCCCTGTTACAAGAAACTTATTTTAGAAAAGCCTCATATTTGAGACAAAACTCACTTCATGTGAGACAGATATCCTCGGTGCTTAAAAGGTCAACCCTGTCTGTCAAAGGGCCGTATGTGTCAGAGCCGGGGAGCAAGATTAATTTGCTTTCTTGGGGCCGTGTCCGAGACCCACACCTCTCCGGCAGGCAGGTGCCAGTGCCCCGCCTCGCTGAGGGGTGGGAGCTGCCCAGGCAGGCTTGGGTGACGTGTCCGCAAATGTTATGAGGCTAAAGAACAACCCCAGGACGGTCTGGATGTTTCCTAAGGTTTCTGGGACTCTATGGGAGGTCCATCTCCTTGGTTACAATTTTAGCTTTCTCTTCCCGCCTTCTGTGAGGAGAGGCATCCCTGGTACATCGGGGAGACCAGCACTCACAGGCCGGCCACGCCTGCAGCTGCAGGGAGGGCTGCTCGTGGGCGCACACAGTGGGTGGCCCCTGGCACCTCTGAGGAGACCACAGGGGACGAGAGCAAGCCTGCCCTGCTGGCTGCAGCTGGGCTCCTGCTCAGCCTCTTGGCCTCTGGGTTTTCTCAAAATGTAAAAGGGGTGGGGGACACTTCTGTGCATTAAAACCAGATTTTGCACCCCCAGGCAGGGCTGGTTCTCCCCTGAGGAACTTCTCTGGGCCACCACAGAACCCGGGCTGGCTGTCCAGGTGTCCTTACCGTACGCGGCCCGGGGGTGGATCCCCGCAGACGCCGCTTCCGAGGGCCCGGCCGCCTCCCCGGCTACCCCGGTGAGGGGGATCACGCTGTCGTCCTGCGTCTTGGCTCCCGGCAGCTCTTTAAACACTGGCGACTCCGCCTCCTGGCCTTTACTGAGGGTTTCTTCAGAGACTCGCGACAAAGCACCTTCTTTCTGTAATTTACCTAAGGAAAATATAGTCAGAACTGAGAATGTTGGAGGAGAACCCTTCTTATTGGAGAATGAATATACATATATTTAAACTTTGGTACTTATTTTGGACATACACACAACATGTTAAGAGCTAGATAGAGGGAAAAAAAGTGGAGAAAGTTCAATCCGGAAAACCCTAGCCAAAAAATCCGGCCACTGAGGGAAAGATGGAAGTTTAGGGCCCAAGGAAGCACATCCAAAAACAACAAAAAAGGAGGGTTAGATTTTATGGCCAAGGTTCCTTCCAGGGCTAATGTTCTGAGAATCTACAACCACCTAGATTGGCCTTCTATTTTCTTAAGCTAACCTTGGAATCATGGAAATGTTTATTCTTTTTATCTTTGTAGATACTGTTACAACATGCTTGGTTTTCTTTTCTTTTCTTCTTTTTTTTTTTTTTATGAGACAGAGTCTCACTTTGTTGCCCCGGCTAGAGTGAGTGCCGTGGCATCAGCCTAGCTCACAGCAACCTCAATCTCCTGGGCTCAAGCAATCCTCCTGTCTCAGCCTCCCGAGTAGCTGGGACTACAGGCATGCGCCACCATGCCCGGCTAATTTTTTCTATATATATTAGTTGGCCAATTAATTTCTTTCTATTTATAGTAGAGACGGGGTCTCTCTCTTGCTCAGGCTGGTTTCGAACTCCTGACTTGGAGCGATCCGCCCGCCTCGGCCTCCCAGAGAGCTAGGATGACAGGCGTGAGCCACTGCGCCCTGCCACATGCTTGGTTTTCTTCTGGTCAATAAATTCTTGGTCTCGTATTTTTTTCAGGTTACCAAATTTTAGGAAACAAGTAAAGTATCTTCTTCAAAAAGGAACAGGGAGATCCTACTTACTTTTAAAAACCCTTTACTTTAAAAAGAATGAAGGGATTTTGAAAAAGCTGTTTTAAAGCTCAATGGTATATTCCTTTTAATCGAATCTAATTCAATTGTCTTTCTGCTTGCAGATTGTCCTGGGCAAACTGCTGAACTCTCACCTGCAGAGCTCAGATGGAAATAAACTTCTCGTTCCCCTGCAGATGCTCGCATATAGGCTCCATCTCTATCATCTATCTCTGTATCTCCCTAGATGGTCAAATGTAGAGATTTTTAAAACTAAATTTGTTATACACTACAGGGAATGCAAAAAAAAAAAAAAAGTACATAAAGATCTCTGACCTCAAGGTGCTTATAATCAATGAGAGAAGATTAATATTTATAAAGATGATAATAATGGCAAAAATTAACATTTACATGAGAGAAGTATATTATTATTTTTTTCATTTTATTAACGAGTTAACTGAGGCACAGAGAGGTTAAGTCATTAGCTCAAGGCTACACAGGTGACATGGGACAGATGACACCGAGCTAATGTAAGCTTGGTTGAGAGCTAAGGTTGGCTCTGTGCTCCATGCCCTTAACCACTAATCTGTACATAAAATAATAAAACAGTAAGTACATGGAGATATCAAAATATACAGAAATACACACAGAAAACCTCCTGGCAAGCCAGCATGGGGAACGGTGTCCATTTCTGCTCTGACTTCAGAGCCTAAAGCTGGAAGGTGCAGATTGTAAGGTTCATTTGACATCAAGGTTTAGCCATTAGGAAAAGTGTTCAAAAATCAAAGCATTTAAGTGTACTGCATCACTCCCACAGGGTCAAATCAGACAAGCAGTGTGTGCAGCGTGGCTCCTCTGAGGCCAGTGGTCTGCATGACATGAGGGACATTCTCAGCGCAGAGCAGGGAGTAGCTTCACGAGAGAGGAAGCAGCTGGTCTTTAAACCGTTATGCCGTGGCTTCAACGTGGGCTTGAAGTTGTATGCATTCATGCAGGTTTTTTTTTTTTTTTTTTTTTTTTTGAGACAGAGTCTCGCTTTGTTGCCCAGGCTAGAGTGAGTGCCGTGGCGTCAGCCTAGCTCACAGCAACCTCAGACTCCTGGGCTCAAGTAATCCTACTTACTGCCTCAGCCTCCTGAGTAGCTGGGACTACAGGCATGCGCCACCATGCCCGGCTAATTTTTTCTACATATATTAGTTGGCCAATTAATTTCTTTCTACTTATGGTAGATACGGGGTCTCGCTCTTGCTCAGGCTGGTTTCAAACTCCTGACCTCGAGCGATCCGCCCGCCTCGGCCTCCCAGAGTGCTAGGATGACAGGCGTGAGCCACCGCGCCCGGCCCATTCATGCAGATTTTAAAAGCCATTTGTTTTACAATTTATATGCAGTAAACTTTCTGTGTACGTGTAGACAGTCCTGAGTTTCAACACGTTCGTGTAAGCACAGCACGATCAGGGTACAGAAGAGTCCCACCGTCTCCCCAAATCCACCTGTGCCATACTCTGCCTAGTCCTGACCTTGGAAACCACTGACCTGGTTTCTGTCCCTGTAGTTCTGCCTTTTTTTGGGGGGGAAAGTCCTATAAGTAATGAAGCGTGCTGGTTTTCGAGGCTGGCTCCTTACTCAACATAACTCATCCGTGTTGTTGCACGCACCAGTAGTTTGTGCCCTTTCGTGGCCCAGTTGCGTGCTGGTGTATGAACGCACCACGGTTTATTCATTCTGGGGACAAGCTAGGTTGTTTCCAGTTTTTGGCGATTGCTAATAAAGGTGCTATAAACATTCATGTACGGATTTTTGTGTGAGTTTAAGCTTCCGTTTTCCTAGGGAAATATTTAGGCGCGGTTAACAGTAAATTTATGGAAAGTGTATATTTAACCATACAGGAAACTGCCACACTGTTTCCCTGTACCGCCTGGCAATCCCACCAGCGACACATCAGAGTTCCAGCTGCTCTTCATCCTTGTCAACATTTAATACTGTCAGTTATTCTAAAAGCCATTCAAATAGATGTATAGTAATATTTCATTGTGATTTTAATTCGCACTTCCCTGATGATTAATAATGTTGAACACTTTTTCATGGACTTCTTTGCCATTCAGGTATCTTCTTTGGTGAAGTGTCTATTAAAATATTTTGCTCATGTTTTAACTGAGGTGTTTGCTTTCTCACATTTCTTCATCGATTCTGAATACAAGTCCTTTGCCAGACACCCGGGATTTGCAAACGCTTCCTCCCAGTCTGTAGCTTGTCTTTTCGTTCTCTTAATAGTGTTCACAGAGCAATCGCTCTTCATTTTGATGAAGCACAATTTATCGGATTTCTTTTACAGATGATTTTGGTGTCACATCTAAAAATTCTTTGTTTAATCCAAGGTCACAAAGGCTTTCCCTTATTTTTTTTTTCCCTTAAAAAGTCTGTTCTTTTTATTTTACATTTAACAGATCTATGATGAATTTTGAGTTGATTTTTTAAAATAAGGTATAAGGTTTAGGTTAAGGTTCTTTTTCTGGCATATGGGCACCCAAGTGTCCCAGCACTATTTGTCTAAAAGACTGTCCTTTCCCCACCCAACCGCCCTTACCCCCTCGTCAGAGCTCTATTCGCCACGTTCGTGCGGGTCTACTTCCGGACCCCGTTCTGTTCCGTTACCTGCCATACTGCCGGGTGGCTTCCCAGTAGGTCTTAAAGCCAGGTACTCTGAGTCCTCCAACTTTATTCTTCCTTTTCAAAATTGTTTTGGTTTCCTACATTCATTTTAACAATGGCTTGTGTAAATCTACGAAATACCCTGCTAGAATTTTTATTTAAATCGTGCTAAGTCTACATAAATCAACTTGAGAAGAACCGACAACTTGACTCTATTGAGTCTTCCAATTCACGAATGCGGTATGTCTCATTTATTTTGATCTTGTTTGAAACATGGATTTTCAACTCAGATAGACCCATATTAAAACATGAGGCGCATTCTTGAAGGCAAATGAAAACATTTCCTTTTTTTTTTTCTTTTTTTTTGAGAGCTCTTTGAAAGTATGTGGTTCGAAGGGTTGGAATTCAATTATGTTGCTGGTCGGAGGAAAACAGCCCTGGCTGATTTTAAAACCATTTAGTTTTTTTTTTTTAAAATAAAAACTGTTTTAATTGAGGTATAATGCACACAATTGTTGCAGCAACGTGTACAGCTAGCATCACAGCTCTTGTTACAGCTCTTACTTGTTTGACCTGGGAAAGAACCGAGCGGCACACGGGGAGTCGGAGAACAGCCTTTATATTCTTCCACAGCAGGCTCAGCACACCTAGTGTTACAGCTCTCTTCCTGTCTTCCGATCTTCTCACCCTTCTGCCCGCTTTTTATACCCTTGGTAGGGCTCAAAAAGCGTCCAATCAACTACAAGCTTTAACATCCAATCAGCATCAAGCTTTAACATCCAATCAAAAACAGTGGGATTCAAAAATTACCCAATCAGGATCACGCAAGCAGCGTGGCCAGAAACAGCAGCACGTGGGCCTGGGGGCATTCCCTCACGCGGGTTCCCAGCGGCTCTCTGCCCCGGGGCCGGCCCCAGCAGCGCGCCCTCCAACTGGCCACGCGCAGCGCTGGCCCGCGGAGATCCGGAGCTACAGGGAGGCGGCGAGCGGCCGCGTCCCGGCACCCGACATTTTCCACATCACGATAAAATGCACACATCCTAACCGTACAGGTGGATGACCAGCGAGTACGCCCGGAAGTCCCTCCCCAGGAGCAGGAAGACATGGCTCTGCCCCCTGCTGTCCCCCCACCCCGCCCCTGCCTGCCCGTCCCAGGCAACCAGGGGTCTCTCACTATAGAGCCATCTTCCCTGTTCTCAAATTTTATGGAAAATTCCATAAAACATTTAATGGAGAATTTAGGGAAACGTTATAAAAATGGAATCCTACAGTGTAGCCCTCTTCTGTGTCTGCTTCTCCTGTCTGACACAACGGCTGTGAAATTCACTGTTGTCGTGTTTCCCAGTGGTTCACCCCGTTGCTGAGTGGTCTTCTGTTGTACGAATTTACCACGGTTTGGTTATTCTGTTCACAGACACTTGGGGTGTTTCCAGGTTTTGGCTGTTATGACTAAAAGATTCGCACACAAGTCTTTTTAGGAACATACGGTTCCATTTCTCTCGGACAAACACCTAGGAGTGAAGTGACTGAGCCGCACGGTGACTACGTATGGCTGACTTGGTAAAGAAAGCACTAAACCAATTCCCAAAGTGGTTCCACCATTTACATTTCAGCATAAATGCATGAGAGTCCTACTTATTTTTCTCCACCAACAGTTGGAATCACTAGTCTTTTTACTTTTAGCCATTATCGTGGGTGTGATACGATGTCTTACTGTGGTGCTAATTTGCATTTCCCTGAAGGCCAGTGTTTTTACCAGGCTGGGAGAACTTGACCGCACACACACACAGTTCACTGGCAGTTACCCAGGGTAACTGGGACCCCACTGCTCGTCTGGGCCACAAGTTACCAAGAAAAGGCCTGAGCCAGGAAGCAACCGGAAGCCTGCAGGCAGAGGGCTGGGCGTGCGTCTCAGCCCACGTTCCAGGCTCGGCCGCACTCCGCCTGTCCCACCAGTGAAGACAGCTCTGCAGCACTTGTGAAGTCTCCCAGATCAGCAGCATTTTTGTAAGTCATAAGAACGAAACAGCCCGTACCTGCTATTTTCCTCCGCATCCACGGACACACGAAGAGCCACACGAAACAGGCGAACAGGAGAGCGACGCCGAAGGAAATGAGCACGATGGCCCACGCCGGCAGGACCAGGCCCAGCACTGGAGGGAGAAACAAACAGTGGCCTTGTCGCTGGGCTCCTTCCGAGAGGCCAGGCCCCAGAGCCGTGGGTTTCCCATCCCCAAATCTGGAACGAATCACCTGGATTTTGTATTTAATACAATTCTCAACCAAAAAAAAAAAAACAAACAAACAAAACAAAAACACACAAACGGGCCATGCCTTTTGGGGTAGAAAGCTCTGTGTTTAAGACATACCATGTTGGCCGGGCATGGTGGCTAACACCTGTGATCCTAGCACTCTGGGAGGCCGAGGCGGGCGGATCGCTCCAGGTCAGGAGTTCGAAACCAGCCTGAGCAAGAACGAGACCCCATCTCTACTATAAATAGAAAGAAATTAATTGGCCAACTAATATGTATAGAAAAAAAAAATTAGCCGGGCATGGTGGCGCATGCCTGTACTCCCAGCTACTCGGGAGGCTGAGGCAGGAGGATCGCTTGAGCCCAGGAGATTGAGGTTGCTGTGAGCTAGGCTGACGCCACGGCACTCACTCTAGCCTGGGCAACAAAGAGAGACTCTGTCTCAAAAAAAAAAAAAAAAAAAAAGACATACCATGTCTTAAGAATATGTGCTTAAACTGGTTAGTAAGCTAATTATTAAGATTTGGCTAACTGAGCACGAACATCATGTTAAGCTGAGATTAAAGCCATTGACACATCAACATCTAAATAGCCACTGCCCAGCGTGGGGACTGCTCCCCTCTGGCTCCTCAGCAGCTAGCGGCCTGGCCGTAAAGGGACACGACACCCTCCCCCCCGCACACACAAACCGTTTTTGGAACCAGCTGAGAAATAGAAATATTTTAAGAGGACACTGGCCATTCAACTTAATTCTTCCTTGAAGCATCAGTTTATGGAATTACAACGTAGAAAAGCTTTTCATCAAAATCCAGTCTTGCACGCTAAGCAGCAATCACGTCAACCAACGAAAGGGTGGGCGTGCGCACGGCTCAGGGACGTCTTCTATTCCCAGCTCTGTGACCAGCGTTGCCAGAGGCCAGGACTCCGAATCTGGCCCACCTGCTGTCACTGGCCACAACGGGCACATTCCACACAGGTTCAAAGGTGCACACTCACGCTCAGGCGTGAGCACACAGGCACGTGTACGAGAAAACCCACCACGGCATTACTTTTCACAGTAAGAATTTGCAGAACAACTAATACAGGCACCATTAGGGAGATGTGAAATAATTACAGCACACAGTCATAAAACGGAACCGGCCCACATGTGCTGATGGGGAAAGCAACCCCTCGTCCAGGAAGTACTCAGGCAGCTGGGGGTGCTGCACAGAGAGACCCAGTGTATGTTTAGAAAAGAAAAACACAAATTGGGAGGCATTGGCCTACCAAACTTGAAGCTGCACCACAAAGCAATGATAATTAAATCACCCTGGGACTGGCACAAGAACAGAGACTCATAGATCTCTGGAACAGGACTGAGAATCCAGAGATAAAACCATCTGCATATGGTAATCTAATCTTTAACAAAGCAGACAAAAACATACACTGGGGAGAAGAATCTCTTTTCAATAAATGGTGCTGGGGAAACTGGATAGCCCTGCAGAAGAAGGAAACTGGATCCCTACCTCTCACCTCTCACCTCTCACAAAAATACATTCGAGATGGATAACAGACTTAAACCTAAGGCATGGAACTTTAAGAATTCTAGAAGAAGATGTTGGGAAAACCCTTTCAGACATCGGCCTAGGCAAAGAATTTTTGAGGAAGACCCCCAAAGCACTCACTGCAGCAACAAAAATAAATGGGATCTGATCACATTAAAAAGCTTCTGCACAGCCAAGGAAACTACCATTAGAGCAAATACACAACCCACAGAACGGGAGAAAATATTTGCTCTCTACACTTCTGATAAAGGGCTGATAACAAGAATCTATCTAGAACTTACAAAAAAATCAGCAAGAAAAAAATCAAACAACCCCATCAATAAATGGGCAATGGAAATGAACAGAAATTTCTCAAAAGAATATAGAATAATGGCCAGCAAACATATTAAAAAATGCTCAACACATCTCTAATCATTAGAGAAATGCAAATCAAAACCACAATGAGATACCACCTAACCCCAGTAAGAATGGCATCTATCAAAAAAATCCCAAAACAACAAATGCTGGCGAGGATACAGAGAGACAGGAACACTCACACTGCTGGTGGGACTGCAAATTAGTGCAACCTCTGTGGAAAACAATTTGGAGACACCTCAAAGAGCTATAAGTGGAACCACCATTCTATCCAGCAGCAGCACACTATTAGGGATCTCCCCAAAAGAGCAAAAGTCATTCTATGATGAAGTCACCTGCACCCGAGTGTTTACGGCAGCACAATTCGCTACTGCAAGGACGTGGAAACAACCCAAGTGCCTGTCAATTCATGAGTGGATTATTAAAATTTGGTATCTTGTATGCAATGGAGCATTACTCAGTTTTAAGAGATGACAGTGATCTAGCGCCTCTCATATTTTCTTGGATTGAGCTTGAGCCCATTATCTGAAGAGAGGTAACACAAGATCGGAAGAATGGGATCCGCTTGTACTCGCCATCAAATGGGTACTGACTGATTAACACGTTGGTGCTCACATGGTAGTGATATTCTCCAGGGATGGGGGGTTGGGGGGGGAGTAAACTCACAACTATAGGACACGTGAGCATTGTGTGGGGGGGAAGGCAGGCCTCTAACCCCCGCTAGAGAGAGGCAATGATATAAAATGCAACCAAAATGTTTGTTCCCTCACAATATCCGGAAATAAAAAAAAAAACCCCAGAAAACAAAGAGATGCCACTACATATCTTATGGACATTAAAAGGAAGATGAAGGGACACTATCAATGACTCTAACACTACAAATCTGATAACCTAGATGAAACTGACACATTCCTTGAAGCAAAATCTGTCAGAATTCGCACAAGAAGAACTGAACTATCTGAATAGGCTTGTATCTATTTTTTTTTTAAATAGAATCAATAATTAATAACCTTTACAAACAAACAGTATCAGGCCCACATGGATTTGCTGGCGAATTCTATCAAACCTTTAAAAAGGATATTACAGCAATTCTCTATCATCTCTTTTAGAAGACAGAAGCAGAGGGAATATTTCCTAAAATTCTGTGAAGCCAGTATCACCCTCATGCCAAAACCAAAGGCATTATAAGAGAAGAAAACTACAGACTGACATCTCATATGAACAAAGATGCAAAAATCCCTGTGAAAATCTTAGCAAATGAAATTAACAACATATAAAGAGAATTATGCACTCTGATCTAGTGGGATCTATCTCAGGTATGCAGGGCTGGTTAAATATTTAAAAATCAATTAATATAATCCATTATCTCAATAGGCTAATCAAGAAAAATCACATGATTATTTCGATTGATGAAGAAAAAAGCATTTGACAAAATACAAAGCTCATTCATAATAAAAATCCTGGGTAAACTAGGAATAGTGGTGAACTTTCTGAACTTGATAAAGGATACCTACAAAAAAACCCCTATAGCTAAAAATACAGTGGCAAGAAACTAAAATCACATAGGTAATAATAAAACATAGTAAAATGATTGCAAAAAAAAAAGAAAAGAAAACACCCTGACTCCCACACTACTGCCATATATGTGAACATATAGAAAAGTTCTGGAAAGATACAATGGTTTCCAATCTCTTTACGGAGAGAAGGGAATTCGGAATGGTATAGTTAACTTCTAAAATACACAATAAGAATGCCACTTTTCTAAATTATTAATAATTTCTGGCCGGGTGCGGTGGCTCATGCCTGTAATCCTAGCACTCTGGGAGGCCAAGACGGGAGAATTGCTCGAGGTCAGGAGTTCGAAACCAGCCTGAGCAAGAGTGAGACCCCATCTCTACTATAAATAGAAAGAAATTAATTGGACAACTAAAAATATATAGAAAAAATGAGCCGGGCATGGTGGCACATGCCTGTAGTCCCAGCTACTCGGGAGGCTGAGGCAGGAGGATCGCTTGAGCCCAGGAGCTTGAGGTTGCTGTGAGCTAGGCTGACGCCACGGCACTCACTCTAGCCTGGGCAACAGAGTGAGACTCTGTCTCAAAAAAAAAACAAAAACCCAAAAAACAATTTCTTTTAATTTAAAGAAGCAAACAATCTAAAACTTTGTTCTTAGATTAAATAAAGGTTTAATGATGCAGGCTTAGCTAAATTGTTAACCATTTTATACACACAAACCAGCTCAAAGTTACACAGTTAAGGCACTAGTAAACATTTGGATAGGTGTGAGAGGTTAAAGCATAGGTAGCTAATACTATAGTCAGAGTCAGAATTAACGTATAGTCAGAGTCAGAATTAACGTATGTAAATATGAAACACAAGAGCCCAGCATCACCTAGCTCAGTTACAGCCCAGAGGTGGCCATGGGGGAGGACAGGCGCGTTGCCCCACCCTCGAACTCCGGGCTCGGCTCTGCCGTCGGAGCTGGCCTGGGCCTGCCTCTCAGCTGCACCCTCTGGGCCTGCACTGAAGCCGGGAGCTGCCCGAGCCACCCCGGCTGCTCTCGGGGCGCCTGTGGCTCCCGGCTTCTGCAGTCTCACCGCCATGTCAGGGTTTGCACGAGTGACGGACGCTCTCCTGGAGCCGCTTCCCCCAACCTGAGCGGTCGGTGATCATTACCAGCGCCAAACGCTCGTTACCAACGCCAAACTCTCGTTACCAGCGCCAAACTCTCGTTACCAGCGCCAAACTCTCGTTACCAGCGCCAAACGCTCGTTACCAGCGCCAAACTCTCATTACCAACGCCAAACGCTCGTTACCAACGCCAAACGCTCGTTACCAGCGCCAAACTCTCATTACCAACGCCAAACTCTCTTACCAGCGCCAAACTCTCGTTACCAACACCAAACTCGTACCAATTCCAACCACTCTCGCGGCTCCAAAGCATGGTGTGTTAGGCAGGTTTCCCTGTTTCCTTTGTGGTTTTGTCGGTGATAAAATTGTGAACTGTGCTGCTTTTGGCTTCACTGAGTCAACCTGATCCAAGAGGGGCAGGCCCTCCCTACTGCAGGGACAGAGGAACAATTGGGACACAGATTTTTTTTTTTTTTTGAGACAGAGTCTCGCTTTGTTGCCCAGGCTAGAGTGAATGCCATGGCGTCAGCCTAGCTCACAGCAACCTCAGACTCCTGGGCTCAAGCGATCCTCCTGCCTCAGCCTCCCGAGTAGCTGGGACTACAGGCATGCGCCACCATGCCCGGCTAATTTTTTGTATATATATTTTAGTTGGCCAATTAATTTCTTTCTATTTATAGTAGAGACGGGGTCTTGCTCTTGCTCAGGCTGGTTTCGAACTCCTGACCTCGGGCAATCCTCCCGCCTTGGCCTCCCAGAGTGCTAGGATGACAGGAGTGAGCCACTGCGCCTGGCCGGGACACAGATTTTTTTAAAGAGCGAACGCTTTTGCTGTAAGGCCCTGTGTTTTCCTGCCCGTGCCGAGCAGGCCCGACACAGAAGTGGAGAAGCGCTGCACCCGGAGCTTCTTCCAGGTGCTCTCCGAGCTCCCCGGCAGGGCCACGTGGGCCTGGGGGGCCAGGGGCAAAGTTGGAAGGGAGGGACTGAGGTCAGGCACGGGGCTTCTCATCCTCTGCTCAGCTGGCGAGACACAGTGTCACCTGCCCTCTGTGCCTTTGCCACCCCATCCGCCCCAGCCATGGATGTGACGTGGCCAGAAAGCTCCAAAGTCACCCTCCCAGTTGTGAGAAACAAGAAGGGAAAGCAGAACAGAGGCATGCCGCAGAGGGGAGTGCTGAGCAGGAATGCGGGAAACAGCAGCTTGTTCCAGGGAGCAAGGGGGGACACAGGAGCAGAACGCGGACAGGCGTCTAACTAAGTTATCCCAGCAGTTTAATGCTTTGACAGAGCACTGGAAGAACACAAGGATTTACTTTTAAATCCTACATACAAAAAAATGCAAACTTGACATTTACGTTATACAGCTCCAAACTGCACTGAACACATCATAATACCCGGTTTCACAGATAAAAAAAAAAAACAGTTCAGCACAGAGATTTTCAGCACAGAGAAGTACCTGCATCAATCAATGGGCATCTAAGGCAAAAAACCTTTTTTATTCTAAAAACTCAAGGCTGACCTGGCCGTGACAAAATTTTCGACAGAAGTGCTTTGTATTGATTTGTCTTCCTGGTTCGGATTTCAAATTGTTTCCAAATAATTACCCCTTTGAGAGGGCAGTAAGCCACGGCACGTCAACTCACTCCGAGGCGACAAAGTAGGGCACTGCCTGAATGCTCCCGTTGGCTCAGCCGAAAGTGGCTGCCGGGAACCAGCGCGGGGAGCTCTGGATCTCCGCGCTGGGCACCAGCCACTAAACGGCCTTTCATCTCCAGCTCCTTTCATTTTTTTCTGAGCAGCAAAGTACAACGGAGAGCGATTCAGCTCTAACCTCAAGCATCTTTACAATTCTATTCCCAAAAGTCCCCGAAAGATCAGAAGAACATTCGAGCCACTTGAGGAAAGGAACACACAGGACTTTTTATAAAAATCCGGTCGCCACTGTCATCCTCTGTCGTGCCACTTGTTTTTCACGTGTGACATTCACTCATTGTTGGAAATCTACAAAGCAAGTGAAACTTGTGAACAACAAGGCCGTAGCCACGTTGGTCTCCTCGAACCCACGCTCACCGTCCCCTACCGTGACCTTCCTCCTTACTGACTTCGTTGCACGGATTTCTCTCGTCTTAATTTTATAAATAACACGCGCTCACTGTGAAAATACCAGCAGCGCCAGCCACAGCGCAGGATGCTCAGATGCAGGGCGCGGGAGCCCCCCAACCCCCGCGGAGCCCGCCTCCCAGGGGAGCAGTGGCCGCCACTTGGCGGGCACCTTCCCACAGCTTCTAGGTACGGAGGCTGGAACGGAGTGTCTGCAAGGGTTTCTTTTTTTTTTTTTTTTTTACCATTTTTTGCAAACAGAAGCAGAATCACACTACGTATACTGCCCAGTGGTTTCACTGGTCACATAATAATACGGTGGGGATATCTTCCGACTTAACAGCAGGCAGCACTGTCTCCTTTGCAGAATTAGTGTTTATCATCTTGCTTACCTGATAACTAAGTTCCTGGCTTTTGTTATGTGGTTTGTTTTTTTTTTTTTTGGTTTGTTTGTTTTAGATCAACATCATCAAAGCGTACAAAAGTGTGTGTGTGGGGCGCCAGCTGGCCCGGTGCTCACGCCTGTAATCCTAGCACTCTGGGAGGCCGAGGCGGGCGGATTGCTCAAGGTCAGGAGTTCGAAACCAGCCCGAGCAAGAGAGAGACCCCGTCTCTACTATAAATAGAAAGAAATTAATTGGCCAACTAATATAGAGAGAAAAAACTAGCTGGGCATGGTGGCGCATGCCTGTAGTCCCAGCTACTCGGGAGGCTGAGGCAGGAGGATCGCTTGAGCCCAGGAGTTTGAGGTTGCTGTGAGCTAGGCTGACGCCACGGCACTCACTCTAGCCTGGGCAACAAAGCAAGACTCTGTCTCAAAAAAAAAAAAAAAAAAAAAAGAAAGAAAAAAAAGAAAAGAAATAAAAAAGTGCAATTTCCTAATTTGCTCTATAAGTAGGATTTTTTTTTTTTTTTTACATGTACCAGCTTTCTCAAACCAGGGTTTGTTCATCAAATGTTTGAAAAGGAAGCGAATTTAAATCACTCTGTCTTGAATCCAGCCTTTGGTGATAACCAGAGACTCCTCTCACCCCGGGCGTCCCTGCTCCGGGCCTGGGAATCAGTGCGGCTGCGACTTCTGGCCTCTCTGCCGACGGAACACAGAGACCCTGAGGACAAGCCCAACCGGGGGCCGTGGGTCTTGGATGCTCTGATATCCCCCAAACAGGATCAGAAGCAGCTGCAAGTGGAGGAGGCGGAGGAGGAAGAGACAGAGGGAGAGGACTAGGTGGAGGGGCAGCCACGTCCCAGGTACAGACTTACTCTGGGGAAGCCGGAAACCAGGTCTGGTTTCGCTTGAGAATTCAATGGCTAGTAAAAAAGAGTGAGCAAAGGCTGGTGGTCAGAACTTTTTTTTTTGAGACAGAGTCTCGCTTTGTTGCCCAGGCTAGAGTGAGTGCCGTGGCGTCAGCCTAGCTCACAGCAACCTCAAACTCCTGGGCTCAAGTGGTCCTCCTGCCTCAGCCTCCCGAGTGGCTGGGACTACAGGCATGCGCCACCATGCCCGGCTAATTTTTTCTCTATATATATTTGTTGGCCAATTAATTTCTTTCTATTTATAGTAGAGACGGGGTCTTGCTCTTGCTCAGGCTGGTTTTGAACTCCGGACCTCGAGCGATCCTCCCGCCTCGGCCTCCCAGAGAGCTAGGATGACAAGCGTGAGCCACGGCACCTGGCCTGTCAGAACCTTTTAAGAGCACCCATTCGTAAGAACCATAACGCGGTATCGCAATGTTTCCGGAAAGAGACGTTCTCACGCCATGGCAGGAGCGGGTCCTGTTGAGACGCAGACTGCGGGGCTGTAGTATTTCTCACTCGGTGGGTCCAGGGCTGGGCCTGGGAATCTGTATCTTTGCCCGTTACCACGTGGTGCTGGGTGCTGGGGTTTCGGGTGTCCCACTTGGACTCAGACCTCACGTGGAACCGCCAGACTCAGCTGGGTGATCCTGCTTTGGCCACGCCAAGTGCACATGGAATTGCAGCACTCAGCGTTCAAGCACTGAATGAAAACCGGGTTCAACACAGCTAAAAATGAACTTTTAGGTTTGTATCCAAACTTAAGTACTTCACTTCTTACAGTACTTTTGTCCTCACAAATCATTTTTTTTTTAAGATAAAAAACGCAAAGGCAATTTCTTTAAAGTGCTAATAACTTAGCCTTTGGAGTATAAGAATGGCTTTTACTTGAGAAGAGTCGTGTCAAATGCAAAGCCAAACAAGCCAAACTAAGCCTAAGACGCAAACAGCTCCGTGGTGATTTAGGGCGGAGGGAGGCGGGAAGCCAGAACAAAGCCCTGCAAGGCAGCATCCAACACATCCCGCCTAATTCACTTCCTCGCGTAAAAATCCTGCTCATCAAAACTTCATCGAGTTGAAAAACTGGGTAAGATTAATGCTGCCACTCACTTCTGTCAGAAAGTTTCACCCTTTCATCCGTGAGGCCCTATATTCTAAAGAAGGAAGGAAGGAAACTTCCGGAAGGGGCGCGGGACAGGCGGGGGCAGGCACACGCGAGGGCCTCCCCAAAATGCTGGGATTACAGGTGTGAGCCACCACACCGCCCCTGTCTGGTGCAATTTTTATTGCCACTAACAGAAACGTTACGTACCAGGTACTATCCTGGAAGCTTCACCTAAGCTATCTTACATTTCGCTATAATGCCATAACCAAGACCCTGGGTGGGGGTCAGGACTAGACTGCCCGGTCCAAATTCTGCCTCAGTTTCCCACGTAAAGTGGGGTTAGCAAAATTGCCAGTCTCCTGGAGTTCAGAGGACTATGAGGTTCAATGCATGTAAAGCCCAGCTCAACAGACTTGTATTATTTATGTCTCGTGACAGACCTATGAAGTATTTACGTTGTCTTAGCATTCCATCCATCATACGGCTTAATTTTCCCTGGAATAACATACTCTCCCGGGTAAAGAGGATTCTTTTTAGCAAATGCGCGCTCAAACTACGGCAAAAAGGTGGGGGAAAAGAAAAAGAAGAGATGGGGAAAATAGGCCAAATATTTTTTTAAAAATCATATATTTTCTTAAAAAAAAAAACACATCATACTTGTCATCTTCTGGCATTTGGAAGAAGAAGAACCAGGAAGCAAGAATAGACAGTGGGAAAAATAAAATGCAGGAAAAACAAGGAGTCGCCCTGTGTCTGCCCTGTGCCGCTTCCAGGACTCGGCACTACGGAAGGCTGCCTCAGTTTCCACAGCACCAGCCCGGGAGGCCTCTGGCGGTGGCTCTCTGCCTTGTCTGGCGAACGTGAGCTCGAAGAGCGCACACAAAACTAGGAACGAGGGCTGCATGCAAGGTGCTCCCGGACCGAGCGGTCTGTCTGCTACGGCTCACTTCCGACTCCGCCCCAGGCCCTCCCGGGGCCCGGCACTGTGCTTGGGGCCGCCCCCCGCCCCGGTGGGGAGGGACCCCTGGGGTGGAGTGGTTGCTTCTCTGCTGCTCCGATTTTTTTTTTTTATCATGGAACACAAACACTTTGAAAAGTCTGTGACAAACACATCCTACAGCCCACGAATCATGAAACCCGCAGGGACCCTGAGTGCAGGAGCCCATCTCTCTCTGGCTGCGCTTTCCGTATGGAGCGAGGCAGCTGCTACGCGCTCGCCCCGAAACCACCCCAAGCCTGAGAGCCCCAAGAACGAGCAGCGTTAGGGTCGATGCTGTGAACGCTGCCTACCAACGTTAAAGGTTATACACTGTTAGAATCGTGCAGAAATCTACTTTATTTTCAATGAAGTACACAAAATACAATTAGATGTGCCGAATAACATCTCAGTTGCACCGGGAAAGCCTAGCTTGAGAAAGCAATAAGAATTCACCTCTGTTTTGGAAGATGGCACTTTCGACTGTGACTTGATGTGTCATTTGGCGGAAATCCATCTTTAGAACACAGAGTGGGAGACTTTTCTGTCAGACGCGGCCACGAAATGAATCTTAAGCCGTAAAGGACATTAACGGGATGAAGAAACAACACAAACTAAAACCTGTCGACTGCACGCCCTGCAACAGTGGGCCTGCTCAGGACCTGGCTATAGGAAGGCATCTCACCAAGAGAAACCCCTTCTACCAAAACATTAGCAGAAATATCTAGTGGAGTGTTATTAGTTCGTCAGCACTGAAATGCGTGCAAATAAGAATACTATGCAAAAGTTTGTTTTTCCTATCCAGAATGTAAAAGAAAATAATTAATTTTTAACCAATACCGCCTCCTCCAAAAAAACCCTCCAAACTCTCATAAAACAAAACCATTATAATGGGAAAAAAAGGTGAAATTCTGGGGGAAAAAAATCATTGGTTTCAGTATCTGAAAAAACAAAGCATGGCTTCTAGTTCCCAGATGAATTGGTTTGGCACCAGCAAAGGCTGGTAGTCAGAACCTTTTTTTTTGAGACAGAGTCTCACTTTGTTGCCCAGGCTAGAGTGAGTGCCGTGGCGGCAGCCTCGCTCACAGCAACCTCCAACTCCTGGGCTCAGGTGATCCTCCTGCCTCAGCCTCCCAAGTAGCTGGGACTATAGGCATGCGCCACCATGCCCGGCTAATTTTTTGTATATATATATTTTTAGTTGGTCGATTAATTTCTTTCTATTTTTAGTAGAGATGGGGTCTTGCTCAGGCTGGTTTTGAACTTCTGACCTGGAGCAATCTGCCCGCCTCAGCCTCCCAGAGTGCTAGGATTACAGGCGCGAGCCACTGTGCCCAGCTAATTTTTTGTATATATATTTTTTAGTTGGTCAATTAATTTCTTTCTATTTTTAGTAGAGACAGGGTCTCTCTCTGGCTGGTTTCGAACTTCTGACCTGGAGCAATCCGCCTGCCTCGGCCTCCCAGAGTGCTAGGATCACTAGCATCTCCGGGGATCTCTACATTGTCGGCACTTGGAGCCTCCTGCCATGCCATGGATGTGGGGACTGCTACCCGTGTACCGGCCGGCACCTGGCGCCTCACACCCCCGCCCCGGCCCGCCCCGCCTCACAGGTGTGTGCGCTCAGACCAGGCTCTGCGGCTCAGAGAGGCTGAGTGAGCTGCAAAGGCAACACAGCTGGGCACAGGCCAGAATGGGTTTTTTTGTTTTGTTTTGTTTTGTTTTTTTAAACTTGAAAGTCTGCTGCTTTTGTACTTCACATATCTCTTGGGAACTTACAACAGGTAAACACGTTTATTGATGTTTTTACTACTCCATAAAGGCCATGAGTGATGCTTTTTTACTGTGAGCTCACGACAAATGCCAGCACCAAATAAACGGATACTGTCAGGATCCGATGCACCTCTGCCTGCTGGATTGCAGCTTCCGGAGAATTCTTACCTGGTGCTCCGGTATACATGATGGAAAATACATTTATTGCTATCGTAGCAGCATAGAACACTGGAAGTGCTCGGAGGCCATTGGGGACGGGGTCCTCCTGCGGGACAAGGAGACAAAGCGGGAGGTCAGGATTTGAGGAGCATCTGCAGCCAACACAGGCAAAATGACAAGAGAACACTATTTATACGAAAGTTTTCCCCAAAGCCCGGTGTGGCCAAAAAAGGCTGCCCGTGACGTGCTTCACGTCTGCAGACGTGGCACCGGCCGGGGCCATCTCTGCCACACAAGTGCAGTGTCAAAGAGCCCACTACTGCGGCCGGCGGGCCCGTTCATGCGCTAGCATCACATGAGCTGATGTCAGACTCAGCAACGGAAAAGGGCTGTTAGGTCAGGTCGGTTCCCGGGGACCCAAGCCCGGAGCTCAGCCTCTACATTTTCGCAACGTGGGGAGCTGACTACTCTAGCTACGTGCGGGTTTGGCCCTAAAAGCCTACGCTCGACACCTGTTCTGAGACTCTCACCTCTGTCCCTAAGTCAAGTGACTTAGACATCTGTTGTCTGCTCTATCACACAACACATTTCAACTTTACATTACCCAGCGCCATGATTTTCAAGATCTTCCCGCAAGGCATAGTGTTAGACTTCCAACTACTAACAGCTAAAAAGAACTGGGTTCCTTGCCTAGTAAAACATTTATTTAGAACTTTTAGGCTCCTGCTACAACACTCCCTAAATCTAATACTTCAACAAAGAATGGTACTGTACGTGTCTTAGGTTCCATAACTTCGGAAAAGCATGCAATAAATTTAGTTTTAAGCAGATCTACGGAGAAATCTGATGCAAACACACGGGCTAGGAAGTCTTTAATAGAGCACTGGCACATGGGTGCTGCTGAAATAGTCAAAAAAGGGACTAACTTCCAATAACTACGTTAAGACACTCTTGCACATTTATATGAACACGCTACCTTCCATGATTAAAGGAAAACTGGGGCTAAAACCTGATGTGTGTGTGAGGCCAGGCGAGGTGGCTCACGCCTGTAATCCTACCACTGTGGGAGCCCCAGGCAGGCGGATTGTTTGAGCTCAGGAGTTAGGGACCAGCCTGAGCAAGAGGGAGACCCCGTCTCTACTGAAAAAACAGAAAGCAATTAGCTGGACAGCTAAAAATATATAGAAAAAATCAGCCGGGCATGGTGGTGCATGCCTGTAGTCCCAGCTACTGGGGAGGCTGAGGCAGGAGGATCGCTTGAGCCCAGGAGTCTGAGGTTGCTGTGAGCTAGGCTGACGCCACGGCACTCACTCTAGCCTGGGCAACGGAGTGAGACCCTGTCTAATTAATTAATCAATCAATCCTGATTGTGAGCTACAGAAGAATGGATAAGCAGAGGCTCTTCTCAAAGACACCTCCTGCCAAACGCAAACGTGTCTGGAAGCCATGCATGTTGGCGGAACAGCGCACCCCATCAAGACGCTGCTCTGGGGTGTTTCAGGGAGCCGTCGGCAGTCGTCGGGAAGCCTGAGTGGAGTGAGCAAGGTGTAAGGAGGGACAAAAGGCGGCTCGGCGGTGAGAGAGTCACACTGGACCAGGCCCGGGAGGCGGAGGAGTCGCAAACGCTGAGGCTGCCGGGCCAGGGGCGAGGGGCGCAGCCAGCACCATGGTCTGCCATGCATCACGTGAAAAGAACCCAGGCTGCACTGAGAGCAAAACACTGGGTGCTTACGTGCTTTGTGCTGCTGGCTTCCAGAGCACTAATTTCCTAGGGACGGCAGTTGCTAGAGGAAGACCCCCAACCCATAACTTGTGCAGGTGTGCAGTCAGCCCTGAGTTTGTGTTTTTCAATTAAATCTCCTTAGGTTTTCTCAAATAACCTATTCTTTTTTTTTTTGAGACAGAGTCTCGCTTTGTTGCCCAGGCTAGAGTGAGTGCCGTGGCGTCAGCCTAGCTCACAGCAACCTCAGACTCCTGGGCTCAAGCAATCCTCCTGCCTCAGCCTCCCGAGGAGCTGGGACTACAGGCATGTGCCACCATGCCCGGCTGATTTATATATATATATATATATATATTAGTTGGACAATTAATTTCTTTCTGTTTATAGTACAGACAGGGGTCTCGCTCTTGCTCAGGCTGGTTTTGAACTCCTGACCTGGAGCAATCCGCCCGCCTTGGCCTCCCAGAGAGCTAGGATGACAGGCGTGAGCCACCACGCTCGGCCTCAAATAACCTATTCTTAAAACTCAAATGACAAATGTCACATTTGACCTGTGTTTTCTTCTCCTGTTCCTTTCTTTCTCTCTTTTCACTCCCTCCATCACCTGTTGCCCATCCAAGCGCCCATTACTCCCTCTTCCCGAGTGTTTAGCAAGTGCCTCGTAGGTGCCAAGCACAGAGCCAGGCACTGGAATTCCGAAGTGACCAAGACAGTCATGTTTCTGCTCTCACAGATCTTAAGGTCAAATAGTGAACCGGCAACTGAGCAAGAAATAAACAGCACTCAGCTGAGTGCAGTGACAAGAGGGTACAGAGTGTTGCGGGAGTAGGAGAGGGGAGACCGACCAGAAGTTGGGGGCAGGAGAGGAGAGGCTTCCTAGGAAGTGACATCTGAGGGCTGAGTAGGAGTTTGCCAGGTGAGGGTGGATTCCAGGCAGAGGAAATGAAAAGGGTGAAGCCTGGCAGGGAGGAGGGGGCGGCACCTTCCAAGATGGAAATAAATGTCAGTGTGGCCAATCCCAGGAGAAGGAATGGTGAGATAGGATGATGGATGTCAGTGTGGCCAATCCCAGGAGAAGGAATGGTGAGATAGGATGATGGAAGTCAGTGTGGCCAATCCCAGGAGAAGGAAGGGTGAGATAGGATGATGGATGTCAGTGTGGCCAATCCCAGGAGAAGGAATGGTGAGATAGGATGATGGATGTCAGTGTGGCCAATCCCAGGAGAAGGAATGGTGAGATAGGATGATGGATGTCAGTGTGGCCAATCCCAGGAGAAGGAATGGTGAGATAGGATGATGGAAGTCAGTGTAGCCAATCCCAGGAGAAGGAAGGGTGAGATAGGATGATGGATGTCAGTGTGGCCAATCCCAGGAGAAGGAATGGTGAGATAGGATGATGGAAGTCAGTGTAGCCAATCCCAGGAGAAGGAATGGTGAGATAGGATGATGGATGTCAGTGTGGCCAACCCCAGGAGAAGGAATGGTGAGATAGGATCATGGAAGTCAGTGTAGCCAATCCCAGGAGAAGGAAGGGTGAGATAGGATGATGGATGTCAGTGTGGCCAATCCCAGAAGGAATGGTGAGATAGGATGATGGATATCAGTGTGGCCAATCCCAGGAGAAGGAATGGTGAGATAGGATGATGGATGTCAGTGTGGCCAATCCCAGAAGGAATGGTGAGATAGGATGATGGATATCAGTGTGGCCAATCCCAGGAGAAGGAATGGTGAGATAGGATCATGGAAGTCAGTGTAGCCAATCCCAGGAGAAGGAAGGGTGAGATAGGATGATGGATGTCAGTGTGGCCAATCCCAGAAGGAATGGTGAGATAGGATGATGGATGTCAGTGTGGCCAATCCCAGAAGGAATGGTGAGATAGGATGATGGATGTCAGTGTGGCCAATCCCAGGAGAAGGAATGGTGAGACAGGATGATGGAAGTCAGTGTGGCCAATCCCAGGGAAAGGAAGGGTGAGATAGGATGATGGATGTCAGTGTGGCCAATCCCAGGGAAAGGAAGGGTGAGATAGGATGATGGATGTCAGTGTGGCCAATCCCAGGAGAAGGAATGGTGAGATAGGATGATGGATGTCAGTGTGGCCAATCCCAGGAGAAGGAATGGTGAGATAGGATGATGGATGTCAGTGTGGCCAATCCCAGGAGAAGGAATGGTGAGATAGGATCATGGAAGTCAGTGTAGCCAATCCCAGGAGAAGGAAGGGTGAGATAGGATGATGGATGTCAGTGTGGCCAATCCCAGAAGGAATGGTGAGATAGGATGATGGATATCAGTGTGGCCAATCCCAGGAGAAGGAATGGTGAGATAGGATGATGGATGTCAGTGTGGCCAATCCCAGGAGAAGGAAGGGTGAGATAGGATGATGGATGTCAGTGTGGCCAATCCCAGGAGAAGGAATGGTGAGACAGGATGATGGATGTCAGTGTGGCCAATCCCAGGGAAAGGAAGGGTGAGATAGGATGATGGATGTCAGTGTGGCCAATCCCAGGAGAAGGAATGGTGAGATAGGATGATGGATGTCAGTGTGGCCAATCCCAGAAGGAATGGTGAGATAGGATGATGGATATCAGTGTGGCCAATCCCAGGGGAAGGAAGGGTGAGATAGGATGATGGCAAGTGCATACCATCCAAGAGAAAGAGCCTTTCTACAGCTGCCTAGCCAGTGCTAAGAGAAAGGAGCTGCACTCTCAAGCGAGGAGACAGCAGGAGGAAGGCCACCCGGCATGCGACCGCACAGCTACCAAAGACGGGCCTGTGGCTCATCAAATACTGCAACAGCCCCTCCCTTGACTGTCAATTAAAAAAAGACAGTCACGTTTTGTTTCTGGATTACTGATCTCAGCAAATCCTAAGTTTTTAAGACAAAATATATCCCAGTAAGTATATTTTCCTCTTTTTGTCCTCTCCTCAAATTGAGTCAGTGTTTCAAGCTTGCTTTCTCCATTTAAAAAACCCAAAAACAAAAAAAAACAGGAACACACCTTTACATCTGAGTAAGAAAATTCTCCAGCTGTTCCTAATGATAGTCAATTTCGAGATCTTAACGCGATCTTATTCTATGATGTCTAACATTCAGGAAACAATTATCTTTCCTTTTTGAGCTCTGAGCACAATTCCTAGGAGTGTTGACTAATGAACTAAAGCACAGAGCGACAAACACCATGTGTGACGCTGGTTTCTGGGGCAGTCTCTGGGTAATCTACCCTTGGCTCTTTCTATTTACAATAATATCTGACTCTAACTCCAGGGTGCTATGCCTTCACAATGCATAAACAGAGTTACTCGTCGAATCCCTCTCGCTATTAATTTCTACTGAGTAGAACCAAAACTGGTTCTGAAATTTAAAAGAACTCAAGCCGGGCGCGGTGGCTCACGCCTGTAATCCCAGCACTCTGGGAGGCTGAGGCGGGAGGATTGCTCAAGGTCAGGAGTTCGAAAGCAGCCTGAGCAAGAGCGAGACCCCATCTCTACTATAAATAGAAAGAAATTAATTGGCCAACTAATATATATATAAAATTAGCCGGGCATGGTGGCGCATGCCTGTAGTCCCAGCTACTCGGGAGGCTGAGGCAGCAGGATTGCTTGAGCCCAGGAGTTTGAGGTTGCTGTGAGCTAGGCTGACGCCACGGCACTCACTCTAGCCTGGGCAACAAGCGAGACTCTGTCTCAAAAAAAAAAAAAAAAAAAAAGAACTCAAACAGCCTCACTTACCTTTTTTAAGATGAAAATTCTGATCAGTACAAAGAGCACGCCAGACATGAAACCAGACAACAGTGGAGATATAAACCAAGAAGCAACTGATTAAAAAAAAAAAAAAAAAAGCTAATGAATGTTAAAATTCATATGTAATCATGGCCATATTTATAGAATACCATGATAGCCATAATATATTACATACATTAATAAATATTCCCAGAATTGTTTACCTTTTTTTCAGAACCTAACAAGCCCTTGTGACTCGGCAGAGCTGACGCGTTTACAGCTATCCTCAGACACGAACACAGTCACACGTAACTGGTCCCACCAGCAGTGCGTGGCCAAGTGACCATGTCCCACAGAGCCCCCTGCCTCCCTTCTTATCAGTGTATACGGAGAACCTGTGCTTGTCCCAACAGTGCAGGCCGTGTAAAAGATGGGCCAACTTCCATTTCATTTTCCACGAGTAGCCCGCTACTTTCATTCCTGACATCTAACTCTGGGAACCTTGAGACTCTGAGCCCCTAGCCAGGTAGTTCTCAGCTCTGGCCGCACACTGGAACCACGTGGGGAGGGTTCAAAAACTTGTTATTATCTGGCTCCACCTCCAGAATTCTGATTTAGGAGGCCTGGGATGGGGCCTGGGCTTTGGTAGTTTTAAATTGCTTCCCCGAGTAATTCTCAAGTGCAGCTGGGGCTGAGAACCACTGTTGTAAGAAGCGCAGGGTATAAGGTGATTTTCCAGGTAGTCTGTGTCCCTGTTTGGCAGGTGAGGGACACAGTTGATCCAGAGCTCCAAGACCACTGAGATTCTGGTTTAAGAAAAAAAAAGAGTAACCCAGGGGATGCAGGTGGCATAAGAAAATTTTTCACAACTCGTGGTTTGCTGCTTACGAGGTTGAATGGATTTGCCTCCAGGAGGTTAAGTTCCTAGACCTTCACACGAGGCAGGCCTGGCACCCAGAAGGAACACTCGGCAGGGCCCTGCTTCCCGGGGGCCAGACCGGAGGCCCCGCGAACGCAGGAGTCACGCGGGGCTCACTCGGAGGCTTCCCCACCGCCGTGACTCCTGGATTCGTGCCGTGTTCCTTCCTGGGGCCTCGACTTTCTCTGAGCTATAGACCGATTTCGATCGAAAACATTTGTCTTCCGAGAAGAACAAAGAGTGAGCTTTTCAAAGCTAGATGCCAATGCAACATCTTAAAAGAGCGGAGTTAAAAAACTATCTAACACGTAACAGTTCACCATCTCCGATGACAGAAATTTCAAGGGAAAATGCATGACCCATACCATGTAGGTCTTCTAAACCTTGGCATGTGAAGGGAAAAGATAAAAGGTCACATTTAATAAAACTTACTCTAGAAAAGGCAAACCGTCCTCACAGGTAAAAGAGAATGGCAATTACCGATCTTGACGAGCTCCATCCACTGCACACCTTTTGTGCCGATGGCAACGAGCGAGAAGCCTATGGTGGAGCCGACGATGCAGTGGGTCCCCGAGATCGGGAGCCTCAGGAAGGACGCGATCAGCTGCCAGACAGCCGAACCTACAGAATGAAATAAGGGAGAAAAAGTCAGATACAGAGTGTGGACCCTCAGACAGCCACCAGGGGGAAAAAAAAATCCAAACTGTTGTTCTCTGCAACATCTCCCTGAGTTTAATTTTGATTAGGCCGGGCGCGGCGGCTCACGCCTGTAATCCTAGCACTCTGGGAGGCCGAGGCGGGAAACAGGTCAGGAGTTCGAACCAGCCTGAGCAAGAGTGAGACCTCGTCTCTACTATAAATAGAAAGAAATTAATTGGCCAACTAATATATATAGAAAAAATTAGCCGGGCATGGTGGCTCACGCCTGTAGCCCCAGCTACTCGGGAGGCTGAGGCAGGAGGATGGCTTGAGCCCAGGAGTTTGAGGTTGCTGTGAGCTAGGCTGACGCCACGGCACTCACTCTAGCCTGGGCAATAAGGCGAAACTCTGTCTCATAAAAAAAAATTTTTTTTTCTACAGATTGTTTCTTCACAAAGTGCTCCAGTCCCGACAAGAATCATTCAATTAACTGTGGTGGACAGAACGACTACCCCTTCTTCAACATGGCGACTCCGTATCTAACGACGCATCACCTGTTGTCACAGTCAGGTGAGGGTGCTGGAGATGAGCTTGTTCCGAGTGAGGTTTGCCCAAAGCCAAGCAGAAGAGTTAAAAGGGCTCTAGATGAACACGAGAGGAGAAAGGCAACATACTGGAAAGAGGCTTCACTCAGTTGTTCATAAGAGGATCCCTTAGTTTGGGATGCCCTTCCGCCCCAATCCCACCACTCTCTTCCAGGCTTAGTGTTTTTCTGGGCTACAGTTCAGTTCAGGTATTTTCATAAGCAGATCAAATTCTGAAGTGAGCGCCGAAAAGCATCAGCTGGGAGAGATCGCTTTCAGAAACAGTTGCTGAAAGGCCCTGCAGAACTGTAAGGGAACAAAGGGTTCGGCCGATAAGCCGGGCACATTTATTAATCCCAAAGGTTAATTCTGGAAATCTGGTTGCCCCGGCAGCAGCAACAATCCTAAGCAGACTCCTGGCCTTTCCTTCAAAGATATCTGAGTTGCAGAGGGATCATTCGTGGCTGTCAACGGTCCCAGTTCGTGAGGCAACACGAACAGCTGCTCCCATGAGTGCCCGGCGTGCCGACCTTTGAGCTGAGCCGGCCGTGACCCCGTGCCTGTCCCTAGAGCGTACGCTGGGAGGAGAGGGGGCCGGCCTCGTGCCACCAGACGGGAATAGGCTGGGCGGCAGCACCAGGCTCCCCACGGACAAGCCCCTTAAGCCTCCACATCTGAGCTTTGGCTCCTCGGGGACTAGTTGTTTTAAAAGTAAAGCCAGAGTTTGGAGCACGTTTCGTAGCACAGAACCCCAGCTTCAAAAAGTGAACCGCACGATTCATCGTCTTACAGCAGTTAAAATAATCTAATGATGTTAAGAGAATGGGATAAACTTCCCCAGCTGGACTCAGACCATGAGATTTTTTGCTTCCTGACAGCGGCCATCCTGCCTCTGGCTGACTTTACAAAGCGTGTCCTGGAGCGGCAGTTTGTCAAGAGAGGCAGGGGTGCGGGACTGCTGCGTTGGGGAGGAAGAGGGGAGGAGAGGGGGGTGGTAGGGAGGGTGCAGGGGCAGCAGGAGGAGGAGGCAGGAGTACCTGCCTGGGGCCTGGGAGTGCAGAAGCTCCCGGCCTCAGGAACGTTTAATGCCAAGAAGAGCAGTGGGAAAAAGAAAGAGATTTAATTTGGCGTAGGATAATGACATCCTACGAAGAGGAAAGGCATTAAGCATGGGATCAGGGTGCAAGACAATAAACCCTAGGGAAGGTGGGGAGGCAACTGTTCCCTGGGAAGGTGACAGAAATGGCAGAGCAGCCCGGGGTCGCCAGGGAGGCGGACGGGGATGTGAGGCAGCACAGAGGGTGGCTGGGATGGCCGCGGTTCTGGGTGGGCAGGGAGGCCTGAGTTCACGCTAGGGCGGCATTTCTGCCAGGAGATGTGGAGCGGTGAGTTCTCCGCAGGCTTCTGGAAGCACTGCTGGTTCCCGAACAAGCCGACCGACTGCTCCAGGGCCGAGCGGGGCTCTCAGCAGACGGCCAGTTGGGGAGATCAGCTGGCGCTGGCGAGCCCTTCCAGCCAGCCCTGTCACCCCTACACAACTGTCGGAAAGCACAGCCGCCCATGGGCTTGGGGAGAAGTGACTGAAGGAAAAAGAAAAGAGTAAAAACGGAAGAGAATAAAGGGCAGGGGAGGAGAGAGGGAGCAGAAAGAGTGGATGTTGAATTTCAAAGAGGAGGACGGAGAACTCTGGCATCTGGACAGAACGACCGGGCTTTGGTTCTGGCTGACGGCAATTATACTGCCCTCTTAAATTGACATAGCTCCCGTCGCAGAGAGCCCCAACCTTAAAAACCTGGGTTAACGCATACAGATCCCCAACAAAATAGTTGCTTGAGATTCATCTGACCACATACCAAGAAAATAAGAAAAAGAAACCAAAGCAAACAAAATCAAGTTATTCAAGCAAAACCTCAAATTGCTTTGGTAAACCCAAATTCTACTTGAGGTTGAGTATCCCTCGTTTTTTTCAGGAAAGAGCCAAAGGCCAGGGACGGGAAAGCTGAAAAGCTGGACAAGCTGTCCCGTCCCCACGGAAAGTCAGAGTGACACAAAGCCCAGCTCAGAAAACTTTCCAGCGCACGGAGGTTCCCCGGCCGCCCGCAGCCTCAAGCTGGCAAGCGTCTTACGCAGGCGCCACCAGCCCTCCCCCAGGTCTTGTCCAACAAAAGGAAAAACTCCAGTTAAGATTTAATTTTGTTGGCCAGGCGCGGTGGCTCATGCCTGTAACCCTGGCACTCTGGGAGGCCGAGGCGGGCGGATCGCTCCAGGCCAGGAGTTCGAAACCAGCCTGAGCAAGAGCGAGACCCCGTCTCTACTATAAATAGAAAGAAATTAATTGGCCAACTAATATATATAGAAAAAATTAGCCGGGCATGGTGGCGCATGCCTGTAGTCCCAGCTACTCGGGAGGCTGAGGCAGGAGGATTGCTTGAGCCCAGGAGATTGAGGTTGCTGTGAGCTAGGCTGACACCACGGCACTCACTCTAGCCTGGGCAACAGAGTGAGACTCTGTCTCAAAAAAAAAAAAAAAGATTTAATTTTGTCAGTGTTTTTCTTTACTGGCCCCATACTCTCAACACATCTTACTCACATCATGTTGACGGGGAAAAAATCTTAATTTCGGCTTGACAGAGTTAAATCTTAGACATTCTCACAACTGTCAAGAGTGAACTTTACACATAATGGTTATACTTCAAAGGAAAATTTCAATTACATCTGACTATGCTGAGAAATATACGTTCAGTGAAGGTAAGTAAAATTCAGTAACACCAACGGCTGTGGATACGAAAGTGATCTTGAACCTCACATCTTTACAACACGACGTGTCCAGCTGAGAAATAGGGACCCGTATGGCTGCTTCCGGTCAGATGCCCCAACAACTTCTCAAACTAACTTGCTGGAACAAAAGCAGAGTGGGCCATCTCGAGTTTGGCAAATAACTGCCACATCCTGGGTGCTTAAGAAACGCTGGTGCGGCCCGGCGCGGTGGCTCACACCTGTAATCCCGGCACTGTGGGAGGCCGAGGCGGGAGGATTGCTCCAGGTCAGGAGTTCGAAACCAGCCTGAGCAAGAGCGAGACCCCCGTCTCTACTATAAATAGAAAGAAAATAATTGGCCAACTAATATATATATTTATAGAAAAAATTAGCCGGGCATGGTGGCACATGCCTGTAGTCCCAGCTACTCGGGAGGCTGAGGCAGGAGGATCTCTTGAGCCCAGGAGTCTGAGGTTGCTGTGAGCTAGGCTGACGCCACGGCACTCACTCTAGCCTGGGCAACAAAGCGAGACTCTGTCTCAAAAAAAAGAAAAGAAATGCTGGTGACAAATAAATCCCTAGGGACCCTGTGGGATGTAGCCGTATTCTTGGCACCCGGGTATCTTACCTCCTACTGCAGGACTCTTCCTACAAAGGATATGTCCTGTGGCAAGCAGAAGGTGGTAGGGTTCCTCTCTAACCCTCTTCTCCCTAGCCAAATTACCCGTCTAGATCAGCTGTGTGCTGTGACGTCATCTCTACCTAGAGGCAAGCAGAGAAAGAGTCCTGTCAGCTGCACTTAACGCGTTTCTGCCTGGAATGTTCTTTTCGGCTGTAGTGAGGCCGTGCTGGGGGCAGCCCATGGTGCTGTGAGCCTGCGTCACCTCGAGCCAGGGGTAGTCACACCAACCCGCTAGTCTGCTGGGTCACACTTGGCTTCAGTACTCGTCTTCCTCTAGACGACTCAGAACTGCCAGTAAAAGGTCACACCACAACCAGGTGACAGACATATTATTTTTGGGGGCCAGAAAACAAAACAAAACATACTGGATGGAGCTCCCAAAAGTGGAATCAGAAAATCAAAACAAAAGCCAAACGAAAGGGCCACATGACGTGGAAGACCAGGATTTCTTGAAACACAAGCACTTCAGTAAGATTCCTTTGGTAACTAAACCTTAACTGAGAACTTGATATAAAAAAGTTGCATTAACAAATATTTTTTGACATCCAAGTCTTCAAAACATTGTGCCCTGATTGATGAAAAAATCTTAAGAAAAAAAAGAAAAAACACAAATCAATGTTCAGGGAAAGTTCATGACATTAACCTTTAAAGCACATTCCCTAAGACATGTTATTCCTTTCCTCATTCTCAGATAACTTTAAAATGATAAAAAGCTATTCCTACGGAGATCTTTTTCTGTGCTTCATGAAAAGTATGCACTTAACAAAGTCTATTTTAACAACTACGCCGGCTAAAACTTTGAGACAACAAATGTTTGCTTGATGTTTTTAACACTTTAAAAATCATGATCCAATTAATATGCAGAGAGCAACACATAAGACAGTAATGTAAAACATCGAGCCCGTTTCTGAAAAGTCAGAGCAAAAATCACGTTTACGGACACGACCCAAGTGCCGTAGGGAACCGGGCGGCGGCCGGCGTTTCCCGTAAGCGACTTACCGACCATGGCGCTGACCTCCCCGGCCATCAGGGTCCCCACCGTCTTGTTGTACAGGTTCACGTCGATGATCCCTTTCCGGATGGTCTCCCCTACTTTGGCCCCCAACAACACGGAGCCAGTGGTCTCGAACACGGAAGCCAAGATGCACGCCTGCCGCAAGGTCACCACGCCAGAGCCCACGGCAGTCCCAAACGAGTTGGCAACGTCATTGGCACCCACGGAAAATGCCAAGACAAAAGCTATGATGAAACCCAAGACCACCATCCACAGATACTCGTCCAGGGCCATTTTGGGAAGTGGGCTCCGGGTGACTTCTCCTTCCGCCGAAATATGTTAAATAAAACAAAAGCTCGAGGTTGTAGACTTTGTAAGGCCGAGAGTTCTTGTAAACAGTAGAGTTTGCTCTGGAAAGTGCTGGACCCCACGTTAGAGCCTGAACAAACTGCTAACTGCTGGCTTTCAAACCACTGTCAGTACAGTTCATTTGGTCGTGTTCAGTCAGCAGTAAAACACATTCCATATTTTCCCTCCCAACCCGGGAAGGCTGTGATGTCTCCTCCTGTAACAGAAAGAAAACAAAAGACATCAATTACCGTGAGCAACCTGTAACAGTTTGTTCTTTCTGAAATAAATGTTTTAAGCCTGCTAATGGGATCTAACTTTGGCATGTGACAGATCTAACCATAAAGCAATTCCAGACAGATTATAATTAGGATAACCTCCCCCCAAGTGGGGAAAAAAAAAAAAAAAACCACACCTGGTTTCTAGAATTAGCAGAGGTTGAGGCATGCTTAGTAATTATAGACTGGTAGATAGAAAGTCCCACTAGGTTAAGTATTTCATGCAATTTGAAGAAAATAGTTTGGTTGTTATTTTCAGAGAGGAACAACTGCCTCAAATGAGTAAAAGATAAGCAGATGAGAAATTTAGGTTACACAGCCTTTCAACTAACTATGTGGAATGTGCCTGGCTTCCCCGACCAGCGATAACCAAATCTGACTCTGTGACACCACAGGGTGTGGCCGGTGACTTTCCTGCACATTTCCGCAAACGGAACGGGCACTTGTGCATGTGTCTGGAAGAAAGTTGACAAGCCCCAGTGAACACTCACTCATTTAGAGGATGACAAAGGCTCCAGCTCACTGGCCTCGGCTCCTACCCACTCTACCCGCCCACCCACCCCACTCTGCGCCATGCCACTGGCTCTCGATACTCCTTGACCACACCAAGCACACTCTAACCTCAGCTCCTACCCACTCTACCCGCCCACCCACCCCACTCTGCCCCATGCCACTGGCTCTTGCTACTCCTTGACCACACCAAGCACACTCTAACCTCAGCTCCTACCCACTCTACCCGCCCACCCACCCCACTCTGCGCCATGCCACTGGCTCTCGATACTCCTTGACCACACCAAGCACACTCTAACCTCAGCTCCTACCCACTCTACCCACCCACCTCCTCACTCTGCGCCATGCCACTGGCTCTTGCTACTCCTTGACCACACCAAGCACACTCTAACCTCAGCTCCTACCCACTCTACCCGCCCACCCACCCCACTCTGCGCCATGCCACTGGCTCTCGCTACTCCTTGACCACACCAAGCACACTCTAACCTCAGCTCCTACCCACTCTACCCACCCACCTCCTCACTCTGCGCCATGCCACTGGCTCTTGCTACTCCTTGACCACACCAAGCACACTCTAACCTCAGCTCCTACCCACTCTACCCACCCACCCACCCCACTCTGCGCCATGCCACTGGCTCTCGCTACTCCTTGACCACACCAAGCACACTCTTACCTCAGCTCCTACCCACTCTACCCACCCACCCACCTCACTCTGCCCCATGCCACTGGCCCTTGCTACTCCTTGACCACACCAAGCACACTCTAACCTCAGCTCCCACCCACTCTACCCACCCGCACGCCTTTGGGATGAAGAGGAGATGCCAAACTATATCCGTGAAGTAAAAATGTCACTAAAAACTTCGTAACTATGGCATTCTATTATTGGATAGCTAACGGACCAAATCTGTGTATTTTTTTGAATGGTATTAGCATACAAGAATAGTGCCTAGCACAGTATGTTTCTTTGTAAATGCTTATTGAACTGTACTGAATAAATACCATGCCATATACAATATAATGCTTTGACTCATCAACAATGAGGTTATTTAGGGGAAAAAACCAGTTCGCAAACTTTTATGTACACAGAAATTATGGCAATGTTAAAAATGACCAAAAGGTAATATATCAAAATTAGAACCTGTTATAATATAATGAGTTTGAGTGGTAGGTTTTTTTCCTTTCCTCCCAAAACTGTATACTGTGGTTGCACGCTTTTCAAACAAAAAGAATATGTAATAAATAAATCAACACACATATACTAAGCACATGTATGTCTGCAAGCTACAGGCATACAACGAAACAGAAACTATACGCTGATGGATCTTACCCTTTTCCAAGATTGCCTATGCAATTCTGGAGATTCACATCCCAAGTGAGATAAATGAAAAGACAACTCTAAAGGCAAGAGACAAGATTCCACTGAAAGAGTATTTTATTATAAGATGGAGACAGGTACAGTGGCTCATGCCTGATAATCCCAGAGCTTTGGGAGGTGGAGGCAGGAGGGTGGCTTGAAACCAGGAGTTTAAGACCAGCCTGGACAACAAAGCAAGACCACTCCTACAAAAAGATAGAAAAATTAGACAGGTGTAGTGGGCACCTGTAGTCCCAGTTACTCGGCTAAGGCAGGAGGACCCCCAGAGCCCAGGAGTTTGAGGTTGCTGTGAGCTACGATGACGCCACGGCACTCTAGCCCGGGCAACAGAGTAAGACCCTGTCTCTAAAAAAATTTTTTTAAAAAGATGGACACACTAAATGTATACCTGAAAATAAAAAAAAAAAAATCATTTTGGGCCAATATTACCTATCTTAAAATATGAACAAATTCTTAATGAAATCTTCTTTCATAGGCTAGCCTGCCAATAGGGCAGACCAAAGCAATATCCGGCAAATATCAAGAACCTTCTTCGTGGCCGTCACTAGAAACTCAGTGATGAACAAAAACGGATGCGGGCCTGGCGCCCGGGGACTCTGGGGCAAAGAAGGAAGACAGATAGCGACCAAACAAACATGCACACGTATCACCATACCGGGGGGAGCAGCGCCGTGCGGGAAGGTGACCCGGCGTCACGAGAGCACAGAGGAGGCCTGAGCTGGTCTGGGGGCAGCCAGGGCCTCCGTGGGACTCAGCCGCAGTGGTCGGCCCTGTCCCGGCATGGCTCGGTCTCGGGACGCAGGCAGGAAGCAGGGCCCCGGGGGCAGGGGGCAGGCGGGGCGAGGGAGGTCGAGAGCTCACGTTAAAGACAGTGGCCCCCACATGGACAGTGGGGTGCCACCGAAGGGCTTTAATCAGAGAGGGGGGTGCTGTCGCAGAAGACTTGGCAGTTTCTTTTTTTTTTTTTTTTTTTTTCGAGACAGAGTCTCGCTCTGTCGCGCAGGCTAGAGTGAGTGCCGGGGCGTCAGCCTAGCTCACAGCAACCTCAAACTCCTGGGCTCAAGCCATCCTCTTGCCTCAGCCTCCCAAGTAGCTGGGACTACAGGCATGCACCACCATGCCCGGCTAATTTTTTCTATATATATTAGTTGGCCAATAATTTCTTTCTATTTATAGTAGAGACGGGGGTCTCGCTCTTGCTCAGGCTGGTTCCGAACTCCTGACCTTGAGCGATCCGCCTGCCTCGGCCTCCCAGAGAGCTAGGATTACAGGCGAGAGCTGCCGCGCCCGGCCAAGACTTGGCACTTTTGAGAGACTGCTCTCTGGTCGCGGTGTGGTGGGCGGCCGGGGAGGAGGTGAGAGAGCGAGTGGGGACAGATGACCGTTGACCTCGCTGCCGGGCACGGCCGAGAGCCCAGGTGTCTGGGCCAGGTGTGCTGGTGGGGCCGCGGGGAGCCAGCGATTTAAGAGGCATCTCAGTGGTGAAAGCTGGCAGGACTCTGGGTGACGGTTTACGTACGGGGGCAGAGAGAGGACAGATGGCTTGTGGAACTGGACTAAAATATAACCGAGGGCTTTTCCCCTGCGTCCCGCCGTGGGCAGTGCCAGGACCGAGCCATCCCGGGACAGGGCCGACCCCACTGCGGCTGAGTCCCACGGAGGCCCGCGCTGGCTGCCCCCAGACCAGCTCAGGCCTCCTCTGTGCTCTCGTGATGCCGGGTCACCTTCCTGCATGGCGCTGCTGGCCCGCACGGCGCTGCTCACCCGTGTACAGTGACATGTGTGCGTGTTTATCTGGTCACTGTCTGTTTTCCTTCACTGTCCCATAGGCCCCCGGCGCCAGGCCCACATCCATTTTTTCCCCCTTTTTTGTTGTTTTTTAATTTTGGTTTTCGGCGCTAGGATGGGGTGTGGTCACAGGCTAGCTTTGGGACACCCTGTCCAGATGGGTCCACGGTGGTGGGTGGAGGTGCCAGCCCCGTGTCGATTGGGGAGGCTGCCCACCATCCCGACGCCACCTCCCCACCAGGCCGGCCCGGAGGCCCCGGCCCGCCGAGATAACCGTAGACGACTGATCTCCACGACTGGGTCTCGGTGCTTCAGTCTGGCTCTTGTCCTTCACACTCATGGCCCAAGCTGACCAGCCTAAGTCACTGAGCATCTGGTCGAGGAGGGAGTGCCAGCGAGAGCCTCCTTTTCCCTCGGCAGGACAAAAGGGGAGGTCTGCTTCTCCACGCAGGGAGGCGCGGGGGCACAGACCTGCCCTCGGAGGCCCTGGGTCCGGTCCAGCCACCCAGCGACTCGCCTGAAACCGGCGCCTCGGTCCAGAGCCGCTGCTCACCTGCGGACTGGGTAAGGCGTGCCCGGCCCTGTCCCTGGCTCGGCACCTGGGATCAATCTGTGGTGACTACGGTCGTTATGGGCAGGTGGAGCCCAGGGCCGCCCAGCCCTGGCATCAATCTGTGGCGACTACAGTCGTTATCGGCGGGTGGAGCCCAGGGGCGCCCGGCCCTGGCTCGGCACCTGGGATCAATCTGTGGCGACTACAGTCGTTATTGGCGGGTGCAGCCCAGGGGTGCCCGGCCCTGGCTCGGCACCTGGGATCAATCTGTGGTGACTACAGTCGTTATCGGCAGGTAGAGCCCAGGGGCGCCCGGCCCTGGCTCGGCACCTGGGATCAATCTGTGGTGACTACAGTCGTTATTGGCAGGTGGAGCCCAGGGGCGCCCAGCCCTGGCTTGGCACCTGGGATCAATCTGTGGTGACTACAGTCGTTATCGGCAGGTAGAGCCCAGGGGCGCCCGGCCCTGGCTCGGCACCTGGGATCAATCTGTGGCGACTACAGTCGTTATCGGCGGGTGGAGCCCAGGGGCGCCCGGCCCTGGCTTGGCACCTGGGATCAATCTGTGGCGACTACAGTCGTTATCGGCGGGTGGAGCCAGGGGCGGTGGTCAGGAAACAGGAGGCCCAGTTCCAGTCCTCTTGTCATCTAGCAGCTGACCTAGCGAAACTCACGCACACTGAATCCAGTCTCGTCATCTACAAAATGGGGACAGTGATGGCACGCCGCTTTTTGCGGAGTTACTGTGAAGATCAAATCTAATTATGTAAAAGTGTTTTCAAAGTTGTGGTCAGCCCCAGGCAACCTGAAGTTGTTGGTATCACCGTGGTCATGGCCAGAAGAAGAAAAACTCGAAGTTCCAAAATCCTTCTAGAAGGATCTCTCGGTGCTGTGCTCCTCCCTTCTTAGTGGCCATGTGGGCACACCTAGTCTACCCCCTCTAGTCCTGCGCTTCTTCCTCAACACACAGACTCTGGCCTTGTCTCTGGTTACAGAATGACACACATCATGAGGGACAGGGACTTTTTTAAGGGAGGTGAGGAGGTAGAGAAAGGAAACACTATAAGGAGCTATGAACAGGCCGGGCGCGGTGGCTCACACCTGTAATCCTAGCACTCTGGGAGGCCGAGGTGGGCGGATTGCCCGAGGTCAGGAGTTCGAAACCAGCCTAAGCAAGAGCGAGACCCCGTCTCTACTATAAACAGAAACAAATTAATTGGCCAACTAATGTATATAGAAAAAATTGGCCGGGCATGGTGGCACATGCCTGTAGTCCCAGCTACTGGGGAGGCTGAGGCAGGAGGATCGCTTAAGCCCAGGAGTTTGAGGTTGCTGTGAGCGAGGCTGACGCCACGGCACTCACTCTAGCCTGGGCAACAAGGCGAGACTGTGTCTCAAAAAGAAAGAAAAGAAAAAAAAAAAAGGAGCTATGAACAAAAGTCACTCAAAATGGCAAAGGCTCTTTGGAAAACAGTTTGGCAGTTTCTTATAAAACTAAGTGCACGCTCAGCACCCAACCCAGCATTCCCAACCTGAGATGCATTTACGCAGGAGAGATGAAAGCATATGCCCGTTGGGGAAGCTCCTCGTTCTGTATCTCGAGTGTGGTGGTGGTTATGCTACTATCCGTGTTTGTCAAAACCCATGAAACTGTACAACTGGTGAACTGATCACAGAACAATACTGGTCATATTAATAGACGGCCATATTCACTCTTGAAATTTTTCCCTGTTCTGGATTGCAAACATTGGCCCCAACTTCCACCAAGTCCCTTAGGATGTTATAAAAATTACCCAGTTAGGAAAACAAAGATAGAATCATTCTCTTATTCAGGGAAAAAGGGAACCTTCCATGGAGACATAGTAAACCCGGCCTGTCAAGTAAGGGCTCAGGGACAGGTCATCGCAACACGCTTAAAACAACGGCATCGAGAAGCAAGGGGCAAACGCACACAGGTCCCTGCAGCAGGTGCACGGCAAACACACGGTCCCACAGAAAGGGGTGCAAGACGTAACTCTCCCAGGGCTAGAGAGGCTGTGGCTGGGCCAGACTGCTGGCTGCTCTTCAAATCCACAGGGAAGAGAAGGGCCCGACTTTCCTACGGAGGCAAGTCCTCAGCATGGCTTCTACGGGATCTGGACGGCGGGAAACCCATTCCTTAGTATTTAACTTTTGGGCGAATATAAACGTTTCAGTGGAAGATCGCTTCTCTAGGGGACCAGAGATCAGTCTCTTAAGATACTTAATTTTGGGCTTAATTTGAGGTATCTTAATTTAAGATACCTTAAATTTGGACTTGCGGGCACCTCATCCACCCAGAGCTTCCAGGAAGTCAATCAGAGAAAGTTCGAGGTAAGCAAGCCAGCACAACAGGGCCTGTCGCGCCAAGGCCAGCTCTCAAGCCAGCTCTGTAATGCCAGCCGTGACGTGACGTTCCGCAACTTTACCTCCCGTGCAGTTAGAAATGGTTTAAGCAGTTCTAAAACCAGCACTTACTTTCTTATAGGAAATGGTTCTTGCAAACGCGCCAAATGCACAACCACCCCGGTACCTTCTTTTGAATAAAAGGTACTCAGGTGGGGTCTATGGGTGTTCTCAATGACGTTAACCTGAAGAGTCTGAGAAAAAAAAATCGAATACTTTGAAATGTGGGCAAATATTGACATACAAAGATGCTTACTAGGCCGGGCGCGGTGGCTCACGCCTGTCATCCTAGCACTCTGGGAGGCCGAGGCGGGCGGATTGCTCAAGGTCAGGAGTTCGAAACCAGCCTGAGCAAGAGCGAGACCCCGTCTCTACTGTAAACAGAAAGAAATTAATTGGCCAACTAATATATATAGATATATATATAAATTAGCCGGGCATGGTGGCGCATGCCTGTAGTCCCAGCTACTCGGGAGGCTGAGGCAGGAGGACTGCTTGAGCCCAGGAGTTTGAGGTTGCTGTGAGCTAGGCTGACGCCACGGCACTCACTCTAGCCTGGGCAACAAAGTGAGACTGTCTCAAAAAAAAAAAAAAAAAAAAAAAAAGGATGCTTACTGTAGAGTCACTTATTATGATCATGAAAAAGAGGAAACCGTCTAAATGTTTCCAGACAAGGGATGGCTGAAGAACTGGCAACTTCTCAGGATGAAATATTATGTCGTCACTAAATGACGTAACTTGAGAGTTTTTCATGACGTTGGAACGTAGCAATCCTAAGTGAAAAATCGGCGTGCACGTGGCATGTGCGTATGATCCCGACCACGCGTGAGCGCGCTGGCACCAGCCTCACAGAACCTGCCCAAGGTTAGCAGGGGGCTCTCCGGGTGCCCGTTACACATTTTTCACGTCATCCAAAATTTTCTACCACGTGCAGTGACCACTTTTATCAACGGAAGACCCATCCAAACACTACCAAGTACATTTTTTAGGAAGCTAGTATGTGCTGTCAAAATCTGCTTAGTTTTCTTTAATAAACAAAATAAACTGACCATGAATCTATTTACGTTTTCAGCCCAGGCCTCTCAAGACAATTTGTCCTCAGCCTCACGACCTACAATATAAGATGAGACACACGTCTTACATTCCTTTATCTTTGATTTTCACCGTCAAGAATATCCTTTTGTTCTGGCATCTGAGCACCCAGTAAAAACGTCTCTGTGCGGTTTGGCGTTTCCTACTATGTTCCAGTCAGCAGGATTCCAAGGGCCACCCTCAGTCACGCTGGTCCTTCCTCCTCTGAGGTTCTTCCTTCATCATCTTTCTCTTCCTGAGGTCTGGCTACCAGCGCCGAGCTGAACAAAACCGTGTCCTGAAGGAGCCAGTGTTTTTGCTGGCCTCTTTTTTTTTTTACTGGAATGGTCTTTGGGGTTAATACAAGAAGCAACCTATAATCACTCTTTTATTTCTGTTGTGGTTGGCAGAATCGGAGAATCACAGGACATTAGAGTTTGAAGAGACTGTAGAAGTGATCCAGTCCAGTTTTGGTCCTTCTGAAGACGTGACCGTCATAAACAAAACGAAGTTTAAATGGCGCCAGTCGCGATCCAGTCGCCATCAGTCAGCACGACGGCAGCAGGTACAAATGAGAACACTGCGAAGGAACTCAGAAGTGACGCTCAGGTTTGACATCTGTGAGGTTTCCTTGGCGATGCTAGGTTCTCTTCTGGGAGCTCAGATTCCTTGTGGTCCTGGCCTCACCGGAGGGGTGGGAGGGAGGACAGGGGTGCTAAGAGAACGGATCACTAAGAACACTGCAGAGCCTTCGTGCTTGGAAAACGTGCAAAATCAGATGACGCCTTCCAGTCCTGTCCGACTCTTATCATTCCACATCAGCCAGAGACCAGAGCAGCAGGAAGAGATAGCCCAGCCTGGAACTGCGAGCCACAGGCTGGCCCCGTGGGGCGGGGAGGGGGCAGGAATCTCTGACCCATTCTTGAGCAGTGCAGCCGACGGCCTCCTTGAGTTCAGGGCACAAGAACAGACTTATTTCGATCCTCTGCCTGAAGTTTCTACTTCGGACCCTCAGGGCTCAGCCCTGCTGGACCCCTTTTCCTCTCTGGGCCTCGTTCCTGTTATATTCACTCTCCCCCACTGCAATTTTTTTTTTTTTTTTTTTTGAGAAGGAGTCTTGCTTTGTTGCCCAGGCTAGAGTGAGTGCCGTGGCGTCAGCCTCGCTCACAGCAACCTCAAACTCCTGGGCTCAAGCGATCCTCCTGCCTCAGCCTCCCGAGTAGCTGGGACTACAGGCATGCGCCACCATGCCCAGCTGATTTTTTCTATATATATTAGTTGTCCAATTAATTTCTTTCTATTTATAGTAGAGATGGGGTCTGGCTCTTGCTCAGGCAGGTTTCGAACTCCTGACCTGGAGCGATCCGCCCGCCTCGGTCTCCCAGAGTGCTGGGATGACAGGCGTGAGCCACCGCGCCCGGCCCGCATTTTTCTTATTCTGATGGTTAAATTTCTTTCCAGCTCATAAAGCTTTTGTGTTATTTAGATGTTTTCCACACTGCCTCTTGCTCTCTGGGAAGGCATTATATATAAATCTATTAAATATGTTTTTAGAGAAGAAAGAAATGAACACCAAAATAATTAAAATGAGATAAAGTTAGAGGAGGTAGGGTGTTTGGGCCTGAAGAAGAGAAGATTTAGAAGGTCCTACATGGAAAATACTTTTTAAAAACTGAAAGACTGCCTTTGGGAAATGTACGCTCCCTCTCTTGAAGATGTGTGGATGAAGCCTGAATGAGGGGTAATTGTAAAAAAGATTTTATTTGTTATTTTCATTTTAAATTTATAATGCAATGCACCCGTGAAAAGGTTACTATGAGGAAATACATATCAGCCACTCTTTGTGTAATTTAAGCATGGAGCACAAGGAAAACAGTCTTTCATGTAATAAGAAAGACTATTTGGACAGGAAGAAAAAAAAAATTGTAACTCAATGGGTTGCTGCATGCTGAAATCAGCTCCCACTGGAAACGCAGAATTACCTGCAGTGGAGACTGTTGAAGCAGATTTGCCGTCCTGCTGGAGTGTTTGGGGCACGACACTGTTGTTAAACAGGGGCAGGAACGCCTGAGCTCTATGCATTAATTCCCACAGTGAGACAGAAAAGGCTTCTAAGCATTTCCCCCTTCCTCCCTTTCTGCATGTACTATACATGGAATTCACCCCAGACAATCTAGGTGGTTTTTTTTGCTCATAACCAAACATAGCTTAATCTTTACCAACAAGTCACTGAACACATGAAACTTCTACCAAATGTCAGACCCGGGAACACTTGCTCCCATTCTGTGCCCTGAAGTGTCGGGCTGTCTGGCCAAGTTCCAAGAGCTATATTAGGGAAATGCTTTCCTTTCTGCCGCAGTTTAAAATGGAACCATGTATGAAAATAGATATGGCTCTTACATATTTACTTGTGAATTTTGTGCTGATTATATTGGAAGCTCAACATAAAAATATGGACGGTGCTCCTGAAACTTTGCGGGTACTACACGCACGTTCTATTAATGCAACGTTAATATAAACAGAAGAGTTGATAAATGAAGATTATTTTCTTAGCTATTTTCCGTTCTCAACTTACAGCCCCATATTTCTTGTTCTCATTCCAGAGATTCTTAAGCAGTAATTTTAGGCAGCAGAAAAAAGCAAGAGAGGACAGATGATTGTTAAATCCGTTCAGCCAGCCTCTTCCTCTTTGCTCTGTAGCAGAGGCTGCTCAAGCCTCTGAAATGCTTCCTGAAAAGTTTGGAAACCTGACTCAACTCCTCCAATAAACTTGCCAAATTAGCGGCGTCAACAGGCTAAACAGGGCAATAAATCCACAAAACTGTTCATGTGATTGGCAGTCGGGTGGCGATTTAGCAGTTCCTCCCATCACCCATGGAGACTACTGAAATTGGAATCTTAATTTACTAAATTAAGAAACCATACGCATTTGCTTGACATGCTTTCAAAGAACCAGGGGAATAGCGGTTAAAAAAACATATAAAAGAGATATAACCATTTATGAGATTTCTTTGAAAATCGTGTCCTTACTCTGAGAGTGCTCCTGGCACTCAATTCCTCACGCACGATCAAGACTTTCCTTTTCGGGCCGAGGTGTTAGCTCTGCCTGCCTCGGTTTTTCCTTCTAGAGAGTTCTAACTCAGAGCTACTGATGAGCTTTCATAGGCTAACAAGAAAGCAGCCAGATACAAGCTGTTCTTTGGGGATATTCTGAATGAGTTAAGAAAAGAAAGAAAAAGAGGCATGTGACTCTCCTGTCTCCCACCACCCCCTTCCTGAGTGGCCTTGCTGGCACGAGCACCTGCCTTTGAGCACGTGTGCAGGTCACAGTCTGGGGTCACCGTCTTTCAGCCTCAAGAACTGCTCTCTGGCGTTTCTGGCAAGGCGGGTCTGTTAGCAATGGATTCTCTCAGTCATTATTTACTTGGACGTGTGTTTCTTTTGACGCGGATCGGGTGCGGGACGTGGCCGATTGATGCCTCCCCGTAGTTCCCCATCTCCGGGGGCCAGTGCTGTGCATGGTCAGTTAAAGGCACGCCGCTGGGGCCGGCCCTGCAGCACCCAGCCGCCGGGACCCCCCCGAGTGCCGCTGGGACCCCCGAGTGCCAAATGCCCCAGGCCCTCATGCCAAAAGGGGCCTGTTTCTGGCCTCGCTGCTTGCAGGATCTTGATTGGGTAATTTTTGAATCCCACTGTTTTTGGTTGGATGTTAAGGCTTGTTGCTGATTGGATGTTAAAGCTTGTAGTTGATTGGACACTTCTTGAGCCCTACCAAGGGTATAAAAGCAGGGCCAGAAGGGCAGGAAGGGGGAGAACATCGGAAGACAAGAAGAGAGCTGTAACGCTAAGCGTGCTGAGTCTGCTATGGAAGAGTAAAGGCTGTTTTCCGACTCTTCGCGTGCCGCTTGGTTCAGGTCAAACGAATAAGAGCTGTAACAAGGGCTGTAACACTAGCTGTACACACTGCCGCAACACTTTCACCTTCGCTTTTGAAAGGCAGCCGTGCTGGATATAGGATCCGGCACTTCGCGATGCCGTCCGGCTGCCTGCCCGCCCAATTCCGGCAAGGAGTCACAGCCTTGCAGGGGTCCACCGCGCTTGGCAATCGCCTCTGTCGGGCAGCTTTCAAGACCTTCTCTTCGTCTTTGGAACTTCTGACTATAGCATGTCTGGAGATGGATCTCTTTGCATTTACCCTAACCGGAGTTTGTGAAGCTTCTTGGATATGCAGATAGGTGTTTTTCCATCAAATTTGGGAAGTTAACATTTCTTTAAAAAAATACATTTAAAATGTCTATTAACTCTTTTAAACTATTAAATTTTTTTGTGTGTGCCCCTTTCTCTCTTCTCCTTCTGGTACTCCCAACGGTGCACTGAATGGCGGCTCCCATTTCTCCTGGTCTGTCCATTTGTCTTCATTCTCTTTCCTTTCTGTTCTTCAGACTGCAGTATCTCTACTGTTCTACCTTCAAGTTTGCAGAATCTTTCTTTTGCCAACTCAGATTAGCTTTTGAGCCTCTCTAGTGAGTTTTTCATCTTGGTTATTGTCGTTTTCAGCTACAGAATTTTCTTTTTTGTAAAAAAAAATTTTTCAAATTGTGGTGAAATATATAAAATTTACCATCTTATCAATGCGTAAGTTGCACAGTTCAGTGGCATTAGGTGCATTCACACTGTGGCCCTGCCATCACCACCACTACTCATAGCACTCTTTTCATTTGCAAAACTGAAACTCTGTACCCAGAAAACAACAACTCCTCAGCACCCCCCCCATCCCTGGCAACCACCATTCTATTTTCTGTGTCTATGAACCTCACTGCTTACATACCTCAAAGAGTGGAATCGTACGGTATTTGGCATCTTGCGATTGGCTTATTTCACTTAGCGTAATGTTTTCAGGGTTCATCCACATCACAGCACGTGCCAGAATTTCCTTCCTTTTTAAGACTGAACAACATTCCACTGCACATGTGTACCACATTGTATTTATGCATTCACCTATCAATGGACATTTGGGTTGCTTGCACCCTTTGGCTGTTGCGAATAATGCTATGAAAATGGGTATACAGATATCTCTTTCAGGCCAGGCGCGGTGGCTCACGCCTGTCATCCCAGCACTCTGGGAGGCCGAGGCGGGCGGATTGCTCGAGGTCAGGAGTTTGAAACCAGCCTGAGCAAGAGCGAGACCCCGTCTCTACCTTAAATAGAAAGAAATTAATTGGCCAACTGATATATATATATATAGAAAAAATTAGCCGGGCATGGTGGTGCATGCCTGTAGTCCCAGCTACTCGGGAGGCTGAGGCAGGAGGATTGCTTGAGCCCAGGAGATTTAGGTTGCTGTGAGCTAGGCTGACGCCACGGCACTCACTCTAGCCTGGGCAACAAAGCGAGACTCTGTCTCAAAAAAAATAAATATCTCTTTCAGATCACATGTTCAATTCTTTTAGGTATACACTCAGAAGAGCAATTGCTAGATTGTATAGCAATTTTATATTTAATTTTTCAAAGAACTTTCATAGTCTTCCACAGCAAGCTCGCCGTTCAATATTAATAATAGTGCACAAGTGTTCCAATGTTTCTACATCCTTGCCAACACTTGTTATTCTCTATTGGTTTTCTTTCTTTTAGTAGCCATCCTAATGGGTGTAAGTGGCTATCTCGTTGTGGTTTTGATCTTCATTTTCCTATTGATTAGTGATGTTGAGCATCTTTTCACATGCTTATTGGCCATGTGTATATCTTCTCTGGAGAAATGTCTATTCAAGTCCTTTGCTCATGTTTTAATTTGGCTATTTGGTTTTTGTCGTTGAGTTATTGATATAGTCTAGATACTAACCCCTTATCAGATACATGATTTGTAAATACTTTCTCCCATTCCGTAGGCTGTCTTTTCATTCTGTTGTGCCCTTTTGACGTACGTAAATTTTAAATTTTGATGTAGTCCACTATTTTTACTTTTGTTGCCTGTGCTTTTGGTGTCATATCTCCATTTGGTTCTTTTTAATAATTTCTCTTCGTCTATATTCTGTATTTGATGAGTCTGCCACCACACTTTCTTTTAATTCTTTAGTTTCCTTTAGTCTTTGAACGGATTTACAGTGGCTACTTTGAAGTCTTTGTCTGCAGGGCCAATATTGGGTGACTTAAAAGCATTCTCCAGTGCCTGCCCGCTCTGTGTGTTTCACACTGTCCGGGTTCTTTACATGTCGCCTGGCTTTTATGTTGAAAACTGGGCCTTTTAGATATAAATTGTAACAACTTCGCTTACTGACACTCCTACTCCCCAGAGGTCTGTTATTTGACTGGGTATTTGGCTGAACTAATTCTTTTTCTTTTTTTTCCGAGACAGAGTCTCGCTCTGTCGCCCAGGCTAGAGTGAGTGCCGTGGCGTCAGCCTCGCTCACAGCAACCTCAAACTCCTGGGCTCAAGCGATCCTCCTGCCTCAGCCTCCCGAGCAGCTGGGACGAATGGCATGCGCCACCAGGCTAATGCTCTGAAATCTACTTTCCCTACAGTGTGTAGCCACTGCTACCCCTGCTCAGATTTTTTCCCTCTGTTTTTTGTATTTTAGTCTGACTTGCTAGGGCTCACCTGTGGGACAGCACAAGCCACTTTTTGGTCAAAGGTTGTGCTTAAAACTCCCTCAGCCAGGTAAATCTGACCTTGACCGAGGATGTGTGTGTGTGTGTGGTTTGGAGTTTCCACAGCTCGGGGAGTGCGAGGGAGGCCTGAACACACAGGGGCAGCACAGGAGTACTCTGGGGAGCTGGAATTGTTCCGCATCCTGTCTGTGCTGGCGGTCACAAAAATCTGTGCATGTGTAAAAATTCACAAAACTGTACACTGGAAAGGTGAATTTTACTCTGTAATTTTTTTTTTTTTTTTTTGAGACAGAGTCTCACTCTGTTGCCCAGGCTGGAGTGAGTGCCGTGGCGTCAGCCTAGCTCATAGCAACCTCAGACTCCTGGGCTCAAGCGATCCTCCTGCCTCAGCCTCCCGAGTAGCTGGGACTACAGGCATGCGCCACCATGCCCGGCTAATTTTTTGTATATATATTTTTAGTTGGTCGATTAATTTCTTTCTATTTTTTTTAGTAGAGGCGGGGTCTCGCTCAGGCTGGTTTCGAACGCCTGACCTCGAGCGATCCACCTGCCTCGGCCTCCCGAGTAGCTGGGACTACAGGCATGCACCACCATGCCCAGCTAATTTTTTGTATATATATTTTTAGTTGGTCGATTAATTTCTATTTTTTTTAGTAGAGACGGGGTCTCGCTCAGGCTGGTTTCGAACGCCTGACCTCGAGCGCTCCGCCTGCCTCGGCCTCCCAGAGTGCTAGGATTACAGGCATGAGCCACCGCGCCCGGCCTACTCTGTGTTAAGTTTTTTTAAAAAGTGACCCGGATTTGCGTTTAGAAAAAGATACTTTTGCAACTGTACTGCTCTTCCCTGGCTGCGTCCAATGGGATCCTTTGAGTTCTCAGAAGTTCACTACTTAATACTTAGTGGGGAAATAAGAAAATGAAACATTTTCTTACTATACCATTGCCTGGTGGTAATGATCATTTCCTCTTAGAACACAACATAAACCTTAGCTTTAAAAATCATCATTCTAATACAATAATTAGCATAAAATGTCAAGTCTTTATGCCCGATCAGGAGAAGTTTCTTCCAGATTTAGGCTTTGAGTCATTTTTCTTCAAGTAAAAATTCTGGATTTATTTAATCGTCACTGACATGCCTGGAAGGGCCTGAGGACGCTAAGACTGAAAGATCCAGGGGAAAAAAAAAAAAACAGGCGAAGGTAAACAAAAGCGGAGCCGGCAGAAATCAGGCCTGATGGAAAGAGGCGCGTGCCCAGCGCTCTGCTCTCCAAGTCCCCGGGGACCCTGCGCCCCCCACAGCGGCCAAGGCACGAGTGACAGGGCGACTCGGCGATTACCCGGCCCTGCGCCACTTTCATTTCGAGTCAGGTTTAAGGCAATCACTCTTCTTTTTTTTTTAAAACCTTTACGACAGAGGAGGTTTCATAACTCCTCACGGCCTCACTGAGTTAACTGCTTCGTACCTTACTTTTTGCTTTTAGTCTTCAAGGTAAAGGCAAAAGCGAACAAAACAAAAAAATGAATGAACAACAACAAAAAAATAAAGAAGAAAATAAACTCAATCTTTAAACTGGGATCCATTCTCTTCTTTTCCTCTTCCAAAAGCCATCCTCTTTCTCTTGACGGCCACCAGACGGTTTTCCTGCCTCGTCGTCTAGCTTAGTCTACGGCCTCGAAAAACATTCGCCTGCTCTGTCCCTTTAGAAGAAGTAAAAAGATGTTTTCTTGCTTGCATTGAACCATTCGACTCTCAAAGAATTCAACCTTAACCACCAATTCATTCCACCTGGACGGGGCATCGCCTGCGTCCGTGCTCGATCGCCGGTCGGAAGCGTGAGGGCTCCACTCGCGTGGAAGCGCCCGGCAGCCAGGACCCGTGGCCGGCCTCTCTGGGAAGGGCTCTGTGCGCGGGTCAAGGGCTCACCCACGGCCGGGCGCGGTGGCTCTCGCCTGTAATCCTAGACTCTGGGAGGCCGAGGCGGGCGGATTGCTCAAGGTCAGGAGTTCAAAACCAGCCTGAGCAAGAGCGATACCCCGTCTCTACTATAAATAGAAAGAAATTAGTTGCCCAACTAATATATATAGAAAAAATCAGCCGGGCATGGTGGCGCATGCCTGTAGTCCCAGCCACTCGGGAGGCTGAGGCAGCAGGATCGCTTCAGCCCTCCAGGAGTCTGAGGTTGCTGTGAGCTAGGCTGACGCCACGACACTCACTCTAGCCTGGGCAACAGAGTGAGACTCTGTCTCAAAAATAAAAGAAAAGGCCCCCCCCACACCGCTCTCCTCCTCCCCAGGGAAAGGGAGCCGCACCCGTGGGCACCTCCTGGGGCAGGCAGGGGCAGGCAGGGATCTCGGGACTGCGGGAGAAACAGGAGGATAAACAAAGGCGAGGATGAAAGAGCACTCCTTGTACGATGAAGGATGGTAAGAGGGAAACTTGAAAAACCAGCTTTCTGAGTCCCACATATTCCAGGAAACACTCCTCCGTGAGTAACAAGGCTCCGGACCGCGGGCTTGGCCGCAGCACGGCAGCACGTGAGTCTGCGAAGGCGCTCTGGTTTGCGCCGACTTCAAGGCCTCTATCCTGTTGAAAGTGGAGTCGATTCGGCCCGTGTTTCAAAGAGAGGCAGCCCTTACGTGAGCGTCACACGTCCTGGTTCTCACGTGTCCAGGCACGAGGCAGGCCGAGAGGAGGGCTGCCGCTTCTGCTCAGGATTTCCTTAAATCAGCTGCCACCCGAAATAACCCAAAATCACCTTCTGATTAAGGCCGTAAGGACACCCTAGCAGTGTCTGGCGGGAATAACCGAGCGAGCCGGTGCCCTCTTAAAAGTGCTGCCACGTTAGTAAAGCCTGGTGGGTCGCGCTCTGACCCTACAAAGAGAAACGCTTTTATTTAATTAATTAATTAATTTATTTATTTAGAGACAGAGTCTCGCTTTGTTACCCAGGCTAGAGTGAGTGCCGTGGCGTCAGCCTCGCTCACAGCAACCTCAAACTCCTGGGCTCAAGCGATCCTCCTGTCTCAGCCTCTTCCCGAGTAGCTGGGACTGCAGGCATGCGCCACCATGCCCGGCTAATTTTTTCTATATATATTAGTTGGCCAGTTAATTTCTTTCTATTTATAGTAGAGACGGGGTCTCGCTCTTGCTCAGGCTGGTTTCGAACTCCTAAACTCAAACGATCCGCCCGCCTACGGCCTCCCAGAGAGCTAGGATTACAGGCGTGAGCCACCGCGCCCGGCCTATAGACTGATTTTTAGAAACATTATTTTTCCAAGGAAGAAATACCCCCCCCCCCAAAAAAAAGAATGACTATTTAGTAATCTCTCTTTGTACGGAAATGAAAATAGCCTTTGGGCTTGCCATTATTGAACACCAAATCGAACAGACAATTAGAATTTTCCCTGTTGGGTACACAGTTATTGAGAGTTGACTGGTTTCAGAGAAACCATTTACAGTCAGAGGCTCACTCGGGGTGTTGCAGCCAGCTCCCCATGCCCTCTGGATCACGGCCTTCCTTTTTTTTTTTTCTTTTTGAGACAGAGTCTCGCTTTGTTGTCCAGGCTAGAGTGAGTGCCGTGGCGTCAGCCTAGCTCACAGCAACCTCCAACTCCTGGGCTCAAGCGATCCTCCTGCCTCAGCCTCCCGAGTAGCTGGGACTACAGGCATGAGCCACCATGCCCAGCTAATTTTTTTTTTTATATATATATGTCAGTTGGCCAATTAATTTCTTTCTATTTATAGTAGAGACGGGGTCTCGCTCTTGCTCAGGTTGGTTTTGAACTCCTGACCTTGAGCAATCCGCCCGCCTCGGCCTCCCAAGAGCTAGGATTACAGGCGTGAGCCACCGCGCCCGGCGATCATGGCCTTCTTATCTGTGTGCAACCGCCACACTCGCTGGGCCTCGTTATTCTGAAAACAGACATGTGGAGAAGGGGGCAGCCCGTGCTCGATGTGGGTGCGGGCAGTTTCTTCAACTGCAACAAGGTGGAAAGACCGAGCGGTGACGTCAGCGTGTGCACCTGCTGCCTTCACTCTCCACGTCCCACTGCAGGGTGGACCAGCGTGTGGGGCCCGGCTGCCCTCACCTGTCTTGTCCCACTTCAAGGAGTTCTGAACACTCTGAAAACATGCAATTAACTAGAGCTGTAAAAGCCAAAGAGGCTAGTGACGCCATTTCCCAGTGCTGAAGCCCTAGGGCCACAGTTCCCTGGCTGAGGCAGCGTGTGTCTTTTTTTGGGACACAGCAGTGTGTTGAGTGACGCTTTTTTTAAAATAGCACTGGCAACACGTTCTCAGAGGGCCCTCTCTACATGACGGTCACAAGAAAAGGGTCGTGCTGAATGCCACGCAAAGTGTGACAAACAGGCACACTCTCGGAAGTTTGTGTTTTCAACCCAAGGCAGTCCTGTGGAGCAAAAGCACAAAGGGAAATATGCAAAAGGGCAAAGACGTAAGTAAATTAAAATGCATTATGTGCAAAAAAAAAAAAAAAGTGGGGCCTCATGCCTGTAGCCCCAGCACTTGGGGAAGCCGAGGTGAGAGGATAGCTTGAAGGCAGGAGTATGAGGCCAGCCCGGTCAACACAGCAAGACCTGGTCTCCACAAAAAGCAAGAAAAATTAGCCGGGTACGGTGGCAGATACCTGTAGTCCCAGCTACTTTGGGAGGCCGAGGCAGGAGGACCCCCTGAGCCCAGGAATTCAAGGCTGTCGTGAGCTAGGATCACACCACTGCACTCCAGCCTGGGCAACAAAATGAGACCCTGTCTGGGAAAAATAAAAATAAAAAAAGCAAAAAAGAAGCGTTAGGGGTGGGGCAGAGAGCGGGCACATGGGGAGGGACTCTGAGGAGTAACTACTTAGACTGGGAAGGGTAGGAACGGCCACCTCCCCTACTCTAGATACGTGGGGGAGGGGACAGCGCCCGTGGCCTTGGCCATTTCAGCTGAACAATGAGAACTTATCTGTACTAAGGGCCCCCCATGTGGACCACTGTCGCTATCTGCTACAGACACAAAAATGTCCAAGGTAAAACATGTCCCTCCCCTGCACGGCTGGCAAAGACCAACACACTGACTGTGCGTGTATTTGACTCTCATCAAATAAGGCATAGAACAAATAAGGTACAGATCCTCGTGGGGTCCTTGCGAGTCACCCTCCTCCCAGGGCCTCCAGTGGCATTCCCCAGGCCGGAGTGAGGAATGACATTCTTGCAGGCGGTGCCGGCTCACCCCTCAGCTCTTCTGCTGTGGACGTGACAGAGCTGGGGAAATGGCCAGAGTCGAGGTTTCCCCTACAGATTCCTGTCTTCTGAACTGGGCCCCGTGGGGACAGTGACAGATCTCGCCAGCCGGTCCAGAAATGCCAGTGCTCGTGGGCTGACGTCAACTCACCCCTCAACCCACCCTTCTGTTTCGACTACCTGCTGCCTCTGCCCAAACTTCCCTTCAGGTGGCTCTGAGAAGCCAAAGAAGGAAAAGAGAGTCCATTTAGTATGTGATAAAATAAAGCGGGATTTATCCGATAACACAATATTATTACTCGCATATTATCTCATGTGATTCCCATCTGAAATGAACACTGCACTGTCTTAACTACTGAAGAGTTCAGAAAGGTAACTGGGAAATTCTCCTGGTTAATTCTCAATCTTCTCTAAGTAACAAAAAGGAAATCAGAGCAAAGTCAGGGCTGGAAGGGACCTTGGGAGGGCATTTATCTCCCGACATCAGAGATAACACTGAAAACATTACAAACGTAGACCCGGTTTTGGGGTGACTTCAGGGAAAAAAAGCTTACGTTTGCCAGCATCCAAATTCCCCATTTTATAATACCCTCCTCCTTAAAACTCGTCCAGTGGTCCGCAAGCTGGAAGAATCACCCGGGTGCGTCAGAATCACCCGGGAGGCTTGTCGGACACAGGCAGACGGGCCAGCCCCTGCCCCCCGCGGTTTCTGGATCAGCAGGTCTTGGGGGGGGGCCTGAGAATCTGCATTTCCCAGGACGTTACCAGGTGCTGCTGAAGCCACAGGGACCACACTGTGAGCACCGCTGTCCCCACCTGACCCTTGCTAGGGTTCCCAATGCCAGACTTAACCCGCGTGTTCCCAATGGAAACAGGTAACCAGGTGGTCACCACCCCTTGGGCGCTGAGGCACACACACACCCTTGAAATAAGAACTCAAGCGTCTCCCTGCTTATTCTCCCCCCTTCCAGGCTAAATAATAAGTTCCCTAACCCTTTTATCAGAGGCATCATTTTCCAACCCTTCATTATTTTTTGAAGTTCTCTGCTGAGCCCTCGCCAAGTCCCTTTTAGTTGTGGGGCCATGGGCTAGTCAGAGACGGAGGCTGGGCTCGAGGCGGAGAGTGACTCACAGAGTCCGTCGTCCCCACTTTCGAGTCTCCAACACCTGAGCTCGCCTCCTCAGCCCTTCCTCCAATTCACGGCGCCCAACTCCTCTCAGGGCTACTGCAGTGATGCTTAGGAGGCCTTCCGGACGCCTTTCTCCTGAGAAGCTCGAGGCATTTCTCTAACTGATTTCACAGCTGACTCAACAGCCTAACCCAGCGCCGGGTTAAGTAACTTGCTCAACTGCAAGTCAGTTTGGGAGGGAAGAGAGAATCTGGACCTCAAATTCAGATTTCTACCTAAATATCATTTTATGGAGAAAGATGCTTTTTTTTATATCTATGTACTGGGCTTTCTATCTGCATGGTAGCAGTTTCAGACACAAGTGAAACGGCACGATCTTCTTCCCTTTGCGGGAGGGTAGGGTTCTTGGGGTCTGTCTTCTCGCTTGTCCCTGTCAACTCCCCAGCTGCTGGAAGGGAGGGGACAGGACGCAGCAGCCTGGGTGGCACAGCCACCTGTCCCGATCCTCTTAGGCAAGAGTCCAGGTGAACTGAATGTTAAAGTTCCCCGGACCACCCCACTCCATCTTGTTTCCCTTTCTTTCGTTTTCATATTCTTTTTTTTTTTTTTTTTTTGGAGCCAGGGTCTTGCTCTGTTGCCCAGGTTGGAGTGCCGTGGCCTCAGCCTGGCTCACTGTGGGCTCCAACTCCTGGGCTCAAGCGATCCTCCTGCCTCAGCCTCCCGAGTAGCTGGCACTATAGATGCACACCACTGCACCAGGCTGATTCATACTGTTTCTTCTGCCTGTTTATGTACTGAATGTCGGGGGGCCAGTTTCTGTGTACTGCTTAGTTTTAGCACGTGAGTGCTCCGAGAGTGGGCACCATGCCTTCTTTGTGCATTGTGTGCGCTCTGGGGGTGCTTAATACATGCTAAATAGTAACAGCAGTCCCAGCATTTCCCCGAAGTCAGCATTCCTAGGACCCTATACACGTGTACAAGCCAGGCAAAGCCCAAGGCATCCCTCTCCTCACTGTTGCTTTCATTTTCATCACAAAAGTTGAAACTCAGTATAACAAAGCCTCTTCCTACAAAATTTCCTTTTGAAAGAGAATATTCCAGGGATATGATTACACAGCACTCAGCTCCAAACCAAAAAGCAACCTGTCATATAATATAGTTCCCATATAGCCATGCAGACCAGTTACCCATTAAACCTTGTGTGAATGAAGGGGACCCCCAAAGAAAGAGTCCCCTCTGCTTTCCCCCCAAAAATCTCTCAAAGCTTCTGAGCAGAGAGCTATTCTGTAGGAATAAAGTAACATTAAAATAAATCTACTGCAACCAGCAGCCATTCTGTCAGGGCCTCTGGGTTTGTATATCTATTTTATTTTTTTATTTTTTATTTTTATTTTTTTTGAGACAGAGCCTCGCTTTGTTGCCCAGGCTAGAGTGAGTGCCGTGGCGTCAGCCTAGCTCATAGCAACCTCAAACTCCTGGGCTCAAGCGATCCTCCTGCCTCAGCCTCCCGAGTAGCTGGGACTACAGGCATGCGCCACCATGCCTGTCTAATTTTTTCTATATATATTATTTGGCCAATTACTTTCTTTCTATTTTATAGTAGAGACGGGGTCTCGCTCTTGCTCAGGCTGGTTTCGAACTCCTGACCTTGAGCAATCCACCCGCCTCAGCCTCCCAGAGTGCTAGGATGACAGGCGTGAGCCACCGGGCCCGGCCTGTATATCTATTTTAAGAGGTGAAGAGCGAGAGGACAGGCAGCCAGACATGGTGGCTCAAACAGGACTCGAGCCGGATGTGCACAGTTACCTGCGGGGAGCGTGCCGGCAATGGCGGGTGCAGGTGGGCACTGGTCCTGGGCGCCCCATTTGTGACTCGCAATTGGGACTTGCCACACCCAAGGCCATGCACGGTCGACAGAGCCTGTGCTCACGGGGAAGCCAAAGCCACATCACTGGGTCAGGCGCACAGGATGGGAGGCAGCGTGAGGGCCACAGGCCCAGCACACGGCGGGGGCGGGGTGGGGTGGGGCGTTCCGGCACAGACACCCACACAACCAGACCGGCTCCTCTTTCATTCACCTGTATCACTCTCTCACAGCGCATAAATCATTAGCACAAACACTCTGGAAGCGTTCACGACAATTTTAAAGACTTGTCATAAAACACACGCTTTCCTGGTAGTAGAAAAAACCTACAAAAAGCTTCTTTCTGTTAGATTAAAAAAAGCGGATACATTCTAATCAGCTTCTCTCTTGGTAGGACTAAAAACTACAACTGATCGATCAAGTGAATATTAGTTTAAAAAACTAACATCCAATGACAGGACACCTTTGTAAACACTCCACTAAGGTTCTCGTGGTGCATTATTATAACAATTAAAAGCAAGAAAATGTTCTGAACTGTTACATTCTTCGGATAAAGGTAGATATTATGAAGCGTTACTGGAACAAAACCTCTTTTGCTGCTGAAAATAACATGAGAGACTTTTCTGTTATAGTTAATCTGGACAGCAAATTTCTCCTCCACTCAGTGAGAAACTAAGTTAAAAAAAAAAAAAAAGGTTTCTTTCTAAAAATAGGCCAAGAACTCAGTTCTATGTTCCCTTCTTACATTCTTTTCCCACTAAATGTGCCACTGAAACATTTCCCTCATTGTTGACATCTTATGTCACTTGTATTTGAAATGAGACAATACATAATAAAGAAGTCTTTAAAATAAAGCTTTTCAAAATGGGACAATGGCATTCATGACACTAACCAGCGGATGCATACCTCCCCCATGGCAGAGACGGCAGACACGGGTACCTGGTGGGCAGCGGCTATACCACCCAGGAGAAGTGCCCATTAAAATCAGTATTCCTAGAGCTGATATAATTTACGCGCGGACTGACAGAGAAATCCTGGCATTCTGTCTAGCATAAAGTCAGTCCATTCTGAAAACACGTTTCTCACTGAGCAAGGTGAATCAGATGTAATTTAAAATATTTCTTCAGCCTAAACCTAAATTGGCAATAACTTGTTAGACTGAAAGCAGTTAAGATTAGAGAATTTCATGGCCTTTGCTTAATTTTGATAACTAACTCAATCTTCCAGAGGATGCTTTAAATTACTTTCTGAAACTTTGCTCCTAAATTGATTTTTTTTTTTAAGTACTTCTCTTTAGGAGTATATGCGTCTATTTTTAAGTACAAATTACTCCTTAAAAAAAAAAAAAAGAAAAAAGAAAGCTGCCCTTCTATATATTCAGCAAAATTACACTTGACACCCCATTATTTCTACATCATAAACTTGTAGTGCAGGGTACAGCAGGAATATTCACTTTTAACATTTTTTTCCCTCAAGAGTTAGGTTACCATAGAAAATAAAGCTCAATGACACAATCGAAATCTAACGTTTCTATATAAGAACCATATCCATTAATCAAATGTTTTAACAGATGAAATGAGTAATCACCTACAGATTGCTTTCGCAAAAATAACAATCAAATACTTTCTCTTGGGAAAACTGAGTAAGACAGTTTCTTGGAGTAGGATACATTTAAAGAAAAATATTTTGCCACCATTTTTAGATTTCTCTAAGTACCAATCGCAACATTTGCAGTTTTCCCAAGAAATAAAAACTTTTTCTATGATGGTAACGTCAGGAAGGTTTAAGAAGAAAAGGACAAAGAGAAGTCTTAAAAATTCACCCAGTACTTACAAGCAGTTTCAAAGAAAACTGAGCCACAATCCTCCAGAAGTCTGCTCTCCCGATCCACAAACCCAATCCGAAGTCTAAAATAGATACCCTATCACGGTAGGCCGAGAAGTCACATTTCAGCTTACTAACTTCTACTTGGGTAAACAGTTTTACAACTCATAGAACTAGCCCCGGCTAAAATTAACTGCAGCCCAGCGGCAGACAGGAACACGCCGACTGGCATCATGTGTGCTGGGGTTTATTCACTAGGACAACATTGGTGTCCTCTTAATGGGAAGTTTGGCCAAGGGGCGTGCCCTGGTGAACAATACACAGCATCATGATTATGCTAATTGCTGAATCCAGTCCAGCGATGCTAGCTTCTTTTAAGTTGTTTTTGCAAGTACTGACAGAGAGAAAGAGTAGGCTCTTTTCACAACAGGCATTCACTTGATTTTCAAGCACATTTTGGATCAGACCAAACTTTGGCAACAAGGTGGCAGTGCTGCATGCCCCTCTCAGGGAAAGGCAGAGTAAGAGGACGTTCTTCTGTGTGATTATTTCAACAATTCTGACCAGCCGTGGCACCGTGTGGAATTAAACAGGCAATGGAACATACAAGTTCCAGAGTAAGTCTCTGGGTACGTACATACGCTTAAAATAAAAGCCTTTTTCTTTATGTATGACGAACTAATTTCATTTTCTCGCTTTCTGGCTCTGTCTTCCGCACCCCCCAAGGAGTTGCTATGAGGACACAGGTTCACTAATAAATCACGTCTGAGAACAAACATCTCAGACATTTGCGAAAGGCATTGTCCTTGGCAAGAAGCATTTTGAAGTGCATTTAACTGCCTGGCTGGAAAAAAACTGCCCTCTACAGGTGACGGGCCATCTACAAGGCATGCCGAGGCTCAAGCTGACGTTAAAGACCCCGGGTATTGTGTCTGATATTTAAAGGAAAATCAGAACATGAAACTTTCTCTCAAAAATAGAAACGTTCTTAGTAAGTCCAACTTACGACAAAGACACAGAACTGCCAGTATCTACTCCGGACGGTTCAGACTGACTTGCTTTCAGGTGTTTAGGTTCCGACGAGATGTTTTGCTCTTATTGGACACTCTAGGAAAGGTATCAAAGCACTTTACAAACATCAATCAAATTTCCAAACCTCTCTGGGAGATATGTCATTCCCCTCCTCCCTTTTTGTAAACAGATGGGTGAACAGACATGGGGGTAATCCAACGGCCACAACCAACCCTGGACTCGGTTTCCCTGCTCTATGTAACATGTCTTCCATATTAACCACTTAGCTGCACTCCTACAGATCTTCCAAGTGCGCAAACGGGCTGGTTTTCTTTGGTGTGAGCTGATCATCATCGGCACAGTCCCCTCCTGTTGTTTACAAAAAACTGCTGGCTGCTGTCCTGAGATCCCACCCTCCCGGCCCAACCTCAGGCTGCTGCAGCCAGCACTTGCTTCACAGTGGCTGCTGGGCACTGACTGTCACTCTAAGGCACCAGAGGTGCCTAAAGGAAAGAAGTTAGCACTAATCAAAGATGGCCAACCTCTGGTTGATATCATTACTTTCAATAATCCATAGCAAACCTAATTCGGGAACTCGTAATGCCCAAAGGGGCGTCGTGAGGCTATTTTTGACACAATTATTCTCATCCTGTTATGTCACCGTTCAGTAGAAAAGTCTCTTAAAGCCAAAACATTATTCCTGCCCTAAGCCAGAAAGTAAGCAAAAGCAAATACACCAAGTTCGTTTCTGCATTGGATTTCGGATTGGAGAGGAAAAGTCTGATGCTTGACGTACCCCACGTCCATTATCCTGGAGGCAGGGGACACCGAGCAACTCTTCAGTTGCTCACGTGTCAAATATGCACAGCGTGACTCTGCCATTTCTTTCAACAGCAGCCACACCTGCTCCAAAACGCAAGAACCAAAACCCGGCAAAGAAAACAGTGCATCCTCCAACTGATGAGTCATTCTGCAGCTTCCTTTCCATCCGTGACAATACCTTGAGTCAAATCTACTTTTGATCTAAGCACTTAAAACGGCAGAGAGGAATCCGTACGTGTCGTTAAACACAAACTTCTTCCCATTTGTCCTCAGGAAGTTTGGGTACCTGGGAAGAAGGCAGAGGCAGTGCCACGCAAGTGGAGGGTGGTGATCTAAGGGTCTTTAAGTTGACTATTTCCATGAAATTAAAAAAAAAAAAAACAAAGACCACTTTCATGAACTCACACTAACGAATTAACCTGGATACCAACCTTCTACATGTCATACTTTAAAATTTTCCAGTACTACTTTAAAAAAAAAGTAACCACAAAAAGGTCAGATTAATTTTAATATTTTAACTCAATACGTCCAAGATAATTATCATTTTGGCCTGTAATGAATATAAAATATATTAATGAGGTACCTGACATTCTTTTGTTTGTACTGTCCTAAGTCTGTGAAGTTCTGTATTTTACAGTAGGTACACCTCAATCTGAAGGGTCCACGTTTCAGGTGCTTAGTAACCACGCGTGCCTAGTGACCATACCAAAGGACAGGTCCAGTCCAGAAATATCTGACAACAGTTTTTCCACAGCATGTTAATATGCACACATGTGTGGCTGTGGGCTCGCTCACTTACATGCAATAAACATAAACTAAATATATTCCTAGGTATTTTATTTTCTTTGTTGCTATTTGTGAAGAGTATTGAGTCTTTGATTTGGTTCCCAGTTTGTTGATGACGTATAGGAATGCCACTGATTTCTGTACATTGATTTTGTAACCTGAGACTTTGCTAAATTTGTTTATCAATTCCAATAGTCTCATGGCAGAATCTTAGGGGTTTTCTAGGTATAAGATCGTATCGTCAGCAAACAGGGATAGTTTGACCTCTTCTGCCCCCATTTGGATACCCTTGATTTCCTTCTGTTGTCTGACTGCTCTGGCTAGGGCTTCCAGCACTATGTTGAATACAAGTGGTGATAGTGGGCAACCTTGTCTGGTTCCAGTTCTAAGTGGGAATGCTTTCAATTCTTCCCCATTCACTATGTGTTGGTTGGGGGTTTGAAAATAAAATACCTAAAAATATATTTAACTAAGGAGGTAAAATACTTCTACAGGCAGAACTATGAAACACTGAGGAAGGAAATAGCAGAAGATGCAAACAGGTGGAAAACCACACCATGCTCATGGGTTGGCAGAACCAACATTGTTAAAATGTCTATACTACCCAAAGTGATCTACAGATTCAATGCAATCCCTATTAAAATACCAACATTTTTCACAGATCTAGAAAAAATAATGATTCTACACTTTGTATGAAACCAGAAAAGACCCTGTATAGCAAAAGCAATCTCAAGCAAAAACAACAAATTGAGAGGCATCAATTTACCAGACTTCAAGCTATACTACAAGGCTATAGTAACTAAAACAGCAGGGTATTGGCATAAGAACAGAGACATAGACCAATGGAACAGAACTGAGAACCCAGATATAAAACCATCCTCATATAGTCATCTAATCTTTTACAAAGCAGACAAAAACATACACTGGGGAAAAGAATCCTTATTTAATAAATGGTGGTGGGAAAATCGGATGGCCACATATAGAAGACTGAAACAGGATCCACACCTCTCACCAGAATCAACTCATGGTGGATAACAGACTTAAACCTAAGGCATGAAACTATAAGAATTCTAGAAGAAAATGTTGAAAAAACTCTTATAGACATTGGCCCAGGCAAAGAATTTATGAAGAAGACCCCAAAGGCAATCATAGCAACAACAAAAATAAATAAATGGGACCTGATCAAATTAAAAAGCTTCTGCACAGACAAGGAAACTACCACAAGAGCAACAGGCAACATACAGAATGGGAGAAAATATTTGCATGTTACACACCTGATAAAGGGCTGATAACTAGACTCTATATAGAACTTAGGAAAATCAGCAAGAAAAAAGTCAAACAACCCTATCAAAAAGTGGGCAAAGGACATGAACATACACTTTTCAAAAGAAGACAGAATAATGGCCAACAAACATGTGAAAAAATGCTCAACAGCTCTAATCAACAGGGAAATGCAAATCAAAACCACAGTGAGATATCACTTATCTCCAGTGAGAATGGCCTTTATCAAAAAGTCCCAAAACAATAAATGTTGGCATGGATGCGGAGAGATAGGGACACTCCTACACTGCTGGTGGGACTGCAAACTAGTGCAACCTCTGTGGAAAGCAATACGGAGCTACAAATAGATCTACCATTTGATCCAGCAATCCCATTACTGGGCACCTACCCAAAGGAACAAAAGACACTCTATAATAAAGACATCTGCACTACAATGTTTATAGTAGCACAATTCACAATTGCAAAGATGTGTAAACGACCCAAGTGCCCATTAATACATGAGTGGATTGATAAAATGTGCTCTATGTATACCATGGAGTTCTACTCAGCCACAAAAACAGTGGTGATATAGCACCTCTTGCATTATCCTGGATAGAGCTGGACCCCATTCTACTAAGTGAAGTATCACAAGAATGGAAAAACCAGCACCGCATGTACTCACCACCAAATTGGTATTAACTGATCAACATTTAAGTGCACATACAGGAATAACATTCACTGAGTGTCAGGCAGGTGGGAGGGCGAGGAGGGGATGGGTATATGCACACCTAATGGGTGCGGTGTGCACCATGTGGGGGATGGGCACGCTTGAAGCTCTGCCTCGGGTGGGGCAAAGACCGTATATGTAACCGAAACATTTGTTTTTGTTTTTTTTTTTTTTTGCTTTTTGAGACAGAGTCTCACTCTGTCACCCTGAATAGAGTACAATGGCATCAGCCTATCTCACAGCAACCTCACACTCCTGGGCTCAAGCGATCCTCCTGCCTCAGCCTCCCGAGTAGCTGGGACTACAGGTGCGTGCTATCACGCCTTGCTAATTTTTTCTATTTTCAGTAGAGACAGGGTCTTGCCCTTGCTACTGGTGGTCCTAAACTCCCGATGTCAAGCGATCCTCCTGCCTCAGCCTCCCAGGGTGACAGGCGTGAGCCACTGCGTCCAGCCGAAACTCTTCTTTGGATTGTAGCTGTGGAGTCAGAAAGACCTTAGTCCCAGATACAGTCCACCACCTACTAGCTGTGTGACCTCGGGCAACTCTGAGGTTAACCCCTGAGCTGGCTTCCACTTCTGCAAAATGGGGGTAATGAGCGCCCACATCAAGGGACAGTGTCAGGACTAAACAGTCGGCGCCTAGCACGGGCGCACAGGCACTCTCAATAAAGGGCAGTCACTGCTACGCTCACACCAGGTCTTGCATAAGTGCAGTCCCTGCTGGCGGCCAGCCTGGGATATTACTGAGTCAGGATTAAAGGCTCCCTGCTTTTATAGCACAAAGCTTCAAAAAATAAAGAGTTGAAAGGAACTTGAAATGATTGTTATGCATTTCAGGGAAACTGGGGTTTGTAAACTCTTCTGGAAAACTCCACAGCTATGACAGCCTGTTTTAATTTTTTCTCTGTGATACCACCTCCTGTCGCCAGCCGGAGGTCGAATCAGAATTTAGGGATGATGACTAATTAATACGGACAAATCGCATGTCCTGGCAGATTGTTGCAGTAATGGCCCCCTGTTTTCTCCTGCTTCCCTGTGTCCCTCCCCTCAGGGAGTCCCTTACCACAGTGGCTCTGGGCCTGGCCACGAGAACAGTAGCAAATGTAACCTGGAGCCTCCAAAAGTGCTGGCCCACCGGGGCTCGCCCTGGCTTGCTGCTGTCGGGAAGCCCCGGCCCCGGCCAGCCCACTGAGGACGAGAAGACCACAGGGAGCCAGGGACGGCCACCACGGCTCGGGTCCTGCACTGGCCAGCCTGCCACCCCAATGTGGAGGGAAGACACCCCAAGCCACATAGCTCCAGCCAAGCTGCCGGCTAACCGCAGAGATCCGCCCGGCTAGTTTAGGGCCAAACCAGCGAGGCGACCTACAGAATTGTGAGACAGAAAATTTTTTTTTTTTAAGCCACTAGTATGAGGTGGTTTGTTATGTAGCAAAAGCTCACTGGCACACAAACCTTCGCAAAGCCTGTCTGCTCAGGATAACTACACTGATGTGATCCAGAGCTATTCGGTCTGTCTTAATACTTCAGAAATGGATTCAATTTATACACACGTGAACAAAGAACTCTAAAAAAGAATACACAGTTATTTTCTTCAGAATTCATTTCTTGTAAGCTAAAAAAAAAAAAAAAGATGCATGTAGTAGCAAACTCTTCAACACAGGTCTTTTAAAAACCTTGATAATAAATAGCTATTTCAGCATAATTTTGTTATAATTTATATCAGGACTGAGAAAGCAAATGCAGCATTGTTACTGCTATGGTTTGAATAATTACTTTTAACAGTTGACTTTTTAAAGTATGTTAGAATTCCTGGGAAACTCCATACAACTGTACATTCCTAACAGTCATTATCCATTCAACAAACATTTGTTAAACATTTGATTCCTGCCATTATGAAACTCCCAAGCATTTGTGTGAATGACAGCATGCCAAAGACCACAGCGGAAAATGGTATGAAAGACAATTCTGCCTTCGAGAGGCTGATAATCCGAATGAGACCAGACAGTGTACACATACTTTTTACCACACAAGGGAGTAATTAGTAAGCACTGCAAAGGTTAAAAATTCATTCCAATAGGAATGTAGGAAAAGAGGAAGGGCCTTCCAGTTGTGTAAACCAAGAAAGGCATCTCGAAAGGAATGGCATGCGAATGGAGCCTTTTGAATGCTGGTTAAGATTTCAACAGTAAAAGGAGTAGAAATAAAATTATACAGAAGTGTGGTATCAAGACAACTTGATATAGCAATTTACCAAGAGACTTGGGAAATCAAGAATCTATTTTCTAATTTTTAATAGTTTTGCCATAAATGAGTTATGATCTCTTTCCAACCAGATAAACTTTGAAGTGGTCACTTTTAGGGTAAGCAGCTCAAAATCAACCTTAAATTAAAAGAGATAAATTATCTGTAAAGATTCTAATTGCGCTTGGCTAGTCCAGGAGGTGGCTGGTTTCAACAGGGGGCCTAGCCTAGGTCTCTTGAGAGATGTACATGATTGCATGTATCCTTAGGCATTAAGCATTTCATTTAGTAAAGAGCTCCAGAGGCCAGGCATAGTAGTAGCTCATGCCTGTAATCCAGAACTTTGAGAGGCCAAGGTGAGAGGATTGCTTAAGGCCAGGAGTTTGAGACCACCCTATTCAACATACTGAGACTTTGTCTCTAAAAAAATTTAAAAATTAGTTTGGCACGGTGACACATGCCTATAGTCCCAGCTACTCAGGAAGCTGAGGAATCTCTTGAGCCCTGGAGGTTTAGACTACAGTGAGCTATGATTGCACCATTGTACTCAAGCCTGGGTGACAGAAAAAGACCCTGTCTCTAAAAAATAAGTAAATATAAAAAGAAAAGAAATAGAAACTAGTCTGGGAAATAAATAAAAACAAACAAAAAAAACCCCAGAAGGATCAACAACTCAGCTCTAAGAGCTATAATAGCCCGATAATTATAATAATCCAAGAGGCCATTTTCTGAAACACCAGAGACCAATTCCTTTATACATGCACTGGTTCACAAAAGAGGAGTAGACAAACAGTGTCAGTACATTCATGGTTGATTGTAGACTGTGAAATAATAGATAATTATCCGTTTTAGACCTTAATGCTTTCATTGTTAGAGGTGGTTTTTTCTTCTTGTCACTACAATTGTCAGAGGAGGGTGCATGACCCAATTCTTTGGTTCAGATCTTTTTTTTTTTTTTAAGCTCTTAAACAATGACTAAAAATTGATGTACAAAGAAGAACTGGTACCTATCCTACAAAAGCTGTTCCATAACATTGAGGAGGGGGGAATTCTCCCTAACTCATTCTATGGAGCCAGTACCACCCTCTAGGCCAATATCCCTCATGAACACAGATGCAAAAATCCTCAACAAAATACTAGAACACTGAATCCAATAGCACATCAAAACGATAACTCACCACAATCAAGTGGGTTTCATCCCGGGGATGCAAGGATGGTTCAACATACACAATTCAATAATGTCACCTGCCATATAAACAGAATTAGAAACAAAAACTATATGATCATATAACAGATGAAAAAAAAACATTTGATAAAATCCAGCATCTCTTCATGATAAGAACCTTCAACAAACTTGGCATAGAAGGAATATACCTCAAAACAATAAAAGTCATATATGGCAAACCCACAGTCAATATCATACTGAATGGGGAAAAGTTGAAAGCATTTCCCCTAAGAACTTGAACAAGACAAGGATGCCCACTTTCACCACTTCTATTCAACATAGTACCAGAAGTACTGGCCAGAGAAATGAGGCAAGAGAGAGAAATGAAGGGCATCCAAATTGGAAAAGAGGAAGTCAAACTATCTCTGTTTGCTGATGACATGATCTTATACCTAGAAAACCCTAAAGACTCCTCCAAAAGACTCATAGATTTGATAAACGCATTCATTAAAGACTCTGATTACAAAATCAATGTACAAAATCAGTAGCATTTATACACATTAATAATGATCAAGCTGAGAATCAAATCAAGAATTCAATCTCATTTACAATAGTTGCCAAAAAAACCTAGGATATACTTAACCAAGTATTAATAGGTGAAAAATTTCTAAAAGAAAAACTACAAAACACCCATGAAAGAAATCCTAGAGGACACAAACAAACAGAAAAACATCCCATGCTCAGGGATTGGAAGAATCAATATTGTTAAAATGACCATACTGCCCAAAACAATCTACAGATTCAATATAATTCCTATCAAAATACCAACACCCTTTTCCACAGAATTAGAAAAAAACAATCCTAAAATTCATATGGAACCAAAAAAGAGGCCAAATAGACAAAGCAATTCTAAGCAAGAAGAACACAACTGGAGGCATTGCATTACCTTACTTCAAATTATATTATAAGGGTACAGTAACCCAAACATCACGTTATTGGCACAGAAATAGATACACAGATCAATGGAACAGAATAAAGAACCCAGAAATAAAACCATATACCTATAACCAAGTGATCTTGGACAAAGTAGACAAAAACATACATTGGGGAAAGTACACCCTATTAAATAAATGGGGCTGGGAAAATTGACAGCCATCTGCAGAAGAATGAAACTGGATCCCCATCTCTCACCATATGCAAAAAATTAATGCAAGATGGATTAAACACTTAAATGTAAGACCTGAAACCATAAAAATTCTAGAAGAAAACCTACTAAAAACTCTTCTGGACATTGGCCGAGGCAAAGAATTTATGACTAAAACCCTAAAAGCAAATGCAACAAAAACAAACAAATGGGGCTTAAATAAACTAAAAATATCCTGCACAGCTAAAGAAATAATCACAGAGTAAATAGAAAACCTACAGAATTGAGAGAAAATATTCACAAACTATGTATCTGACAAAGGACTAATACGGTGAGTTCCACAAGGAACTCCAACAGCTCAGCAAGAAAAAAACAAATAACCCCACTAAAAAATGGACAAATGACATGAATAGCCAGTTTTCAAAGGAAGATATCCAATGGCCAAAAAAATATGAAAAAATGTTCAAAATAACTAATCAGAGAAGTGTAAATTAAAACTACAATGAGTTACCACCATACCCCAGTCAGAATGGCCATTATTAAAAAGTCAAAAAAAACAACAGATGTTGACATAGATCTGGCGAAAAGGGACCACTTATACACTGTTGGTGGGAATGTAAATTAGTACAACCTCTACAGAAAACAGTACAGAGATTTCTCAAAGAACTAACAGTAGATCTACCATTTGATTCAGCAATCACACAACTGGGTATCTACCCAAAAGAAAGAAGTCATTATATCAAATGAAGTCATTTGGCTTCATTATATCATTATATCAGAAGTCATTATGTCAAAAAGAAGTCATTATATCAAAAAGATACCTACACAAGTATGTTTAATCACAGCACCATCTGTCATAAAAAAAAAAAAAAGAATGAAATAATGTCATTTGCAGCAATTTGGATGGGACTGGAGGCCGTTATCCTAACTTAAATAACTTGGGAACAGAAAATCAAACACCCCATGTTCTCTCGTATAAGCAGGGCTAACCTATGGGTTGTACAGATCGGGACAACAGACACAGAAGACGCGAAAGGTGGGAGGGGAGTCTGGGCTCGGTGAGGGACGAGAAATCACCTATTGGGTATGATGGACACTATTTGAGTGATGAGCTCACTAAAAGCCCAAACCCCGCTGCTACACAATGTATCCATGTAACAAAGCTGCACTCGTATGCCCCCAAAATATTGAAATTTAAAAAAATGACTGAAAATCATCCTTATTTCCCAAACTGAGAACCTTTTATGTAAACCATGTTGAAAGAAGGTCTTGACAGATCCACATTTCTTTTAAGGTTTTTTTGTTTGTTTTGTTTTGTTTTAAAAAAAAACCTCTTTTTAAATAAAAAGGATAAAACATAAAAGGGTATCATATTTATAAATTCCAGAAAACATTTTGATATTGAAAAAGAAAAATCTTGCCCTTCTTATTCAACATTATTAAAGTAACAAGCAGACAGAGTATCCCAGTTATTCATACACAGCATCTGTATACTCAAATCACATCAGAACAGTATTCGCTGTTCTTTGAATCAGCTTTAAATAAACCATTTCTTCTCCAAAGAGTTTTGTGGCAGTCAGTGTTCAGGAAAAAATAATTACGATAAAAGGGCAAATAAGCAACACATCCTTTAAATAGCATCCAAAAGAATATCTCTGAGATCATTTACTACAGTAATCTCCCTCAAACCACGTTTAACTTAAACTAATCCCGGGCACTGAAAAACAGGAAGAATAAATCACATTTAAGTTTCAATTCTTCAGAATGTGTTGGACAATTCCGAGACACATGAAGGGAAAAAAAAGTATTAAAAATAGCCGAGAGGATTTGACAGCAGCTAAAACACAAAGGCCAGGGGTGAGATCAAAATTAGAAACATATAACGTCCAGAGAACTGTCCATATAAGGGTATCTTTATATCAGTAACTAAATTGGGATAATTCACTGCGCAAAATAAACAGCCGCCATCATCGTGGTGGCCGATTCGCCGTCCCAATTCAGAAGTCTCCAGAGAGCCTCAGGAGACAGACGCAATAGGACTTCACGCGGTTACGTGCAATGACGCTCAAGGTTTGGGGGTATTTTTAAAAGCTGGTCTTAACATCCCTGGTCCCAGATGATAAACTTCCTATATTTTGATCTTTCCTTCTTACAAAAGCATGAAAAACAATAGAAGACGATAGAAGCTAACCACATTTCTAACCACATCCAGTATAGTGTACGTACTTGCATCTGCAGCCCACAGGTTTCCTGGCTCCCCGGGGCCGGCTGCTGTTTGTTCATTCCTACCCATTTACCCATCTGGCTCTCAGGGAGCTTCTCGCCCTGGTGCCAAGAGCCAGAGAAATGAAATGAACGGGATCCGACAGAAACAATTATAATACAGTGCAAGTTCCTGCAACAGAAGTCTGTACAAAAGTGAGGGATGCAATTCTCCGTGGGACTTGGGGAAGGTGTTGTGGTAGAAATGGTGAGGCAGAGAAAGGGGGAGAGGCGTGCTAGGAGGAGCAGTCAGTACAGGCGGAGGTTCAGAAGTAGGTAGGACACAACAGGACGTGTTCTAGGAACGGCAAAAGGCATGTGTCCAGAGTGCCAGTGACAGGATGTGAACAGGAGAAGCGGTAGATTGGGCTGAAAAAGCCCGTTGGAACTAGGCTGCTGGCTTTGCACGTGCCACGCTAAGGTGTTAGTCCATTATTCTGTGGCCGTTGAGACTCTCAATTCTGGATATTCATTAAAATTTCCTGGCCGGGCGCGGTGGCTCATGCCTGTAATCCCAGCACTCTGGGAGGCCGAGGCGGGTGGATTGCTCGAGGTCAGGAGTTCAAAACCAGCCTGAGCAAGAGCAAGACCCCGTCTCTACTATAAAAATGGAAAGAAATTAATTAGCCAACTAATATATATATATAAAATTAGCCAGGCACGGTGGCGCATGCCTGTAGCCCCAGCTACTGGGGAGGCTGAGTCAGTAGGATCGCTTGAGACCAGGAGTTTGAGGTTGCTGTGAGCGAGGCTGACGCCACGGCACTCACTCTAGCCTGGGCAACAAAGCGAGACTCTGTCTCAAAAAAAAAAAAAAAAAAAAAATTCCTGGAAAGGTGATGCCCGGTATTTATCAGTGAGACTGGTCTGGGATGGGGCCTGGCCATCAGTATTTTTAAAAGACTTCCCATGAAGTAATTATACTACGTGGCCAGGTGAGAGCAACTGCTGCAGGCAGCAGGGAGTGAACACAACAGGTAAGCAGGATGCTGATGTAAAAGCACTTTCCTAAAAAGTTACCTGGGTCACAGTGTGGAGGGAGGCAGGAGAGACTCTGAGGCAAATCAGTGGCACTGGCTTTGGAAGAGGGACTAAGGATGACGTCCAGCTTGAGAGCCACAAATAACAAACACGTACTGTGCACTCAGGTAAGTGCCAGGTGCCATGTTAAGCACCTGACGTGTACTGATCTCATTGACTTTTCCCGATTCCCTAGGACAGACTGCTGCCATACCTAGTTCACAGTTGAAGAAACTGAGCTTCAGAGATGTTAATAAGCTCGTCCAAGGCCATACGGAGATAGGTTGTGGGGCGGGAATTTAACCCCAGACAGTTGTGGGATCAACCTCTCTCCCTGTGCCAGGTCTGACAAACAAGTACCTCCGATTAAACAGAGGTGACCGGAGGGCACGGCAGGAGTAGGTTTAGTATGGGAGGGGAGGGGTGGGGGATATAGAAAATTCAGTTTTACACATGCTGCGTTCAAGACAGCACAAGACTTGCAGGTAACAGTATCTGCTAAATCAGAAAGAGTGAGAGCAGACCCAGCAACAGAGCGCCAATTAAGTTCTCTCTTGGTGCGGGTGCTGCGCTGAGGGCTCGCAGTTTTCTTTCCTTTCCAAGTGAGAAGACAGCCTGAGATCAGGATCATGTGGCCACCAAACCCTGGAGCCGCTTGGGGACCCGCAAGCCTATCTCCTGACCCTCGAACCCACACCCCTCTAGCACTATGGCAAGGACTGGAAACCGGGGGATCTGAAGTGGCAGCAGCCCCCAGCTGTTCCAAGACTGCACTAATGTGAGATACAGGGGCTTTAAAAAAGTTTTATAGGCCGGGCGCGGTGGCTCACGCCTGCAATCCCAGCACTCTGGGAGGCCGAGGAGGGAGGATCGCTCGAGACCAGGAGTTCGAAACCAGCCTGAGCAAGAGCGAGACCCCATTTCTACTATAAATAGAAAGAAATTATTGGACAACTAATATATATATAGAAAAAATTAGCTGGGCGTGGTGGCGCATGCCTGTAGTCCCAGCTACTCGGGAGGCTGAGGCAGGAGGATCGCTTGAGCCCAGGAGTCTGAGGTTGCTGTGAGCTAGGCTGACGCCACGGCACTCACTCTAGCCTGGGCAACAAAGCGAGAGTCTGTCTCAAGGAAAAAAAAAAAAAGTTTTATATAAAAAATGTTTGCAACATATATCCGTTTCCACAACCTAAAGGATTTTTAGATTGCTTCAATTATTTGAGGGAAAATAAGGGATATCTTGGTCTCGAGTGACTTAAACAAATCTTGGAGATGCATTTACGCAGGGCAGTGTGCAGACCCAGGTGCAAAGCTCTGCACATGATGAAGCACAACGCAAGTTCCACCTGGTGCTACAATCGCCAGAGTCAGAATCCAGAACAACTGGTCTCACGGAGATAGCGTACCCGTGTTTCCTGAAACCAGCATGAGGACAGGAGATGGCGAAATTTCCTTTTCTACTCATTTTTGTAGCTTGAAAAGATTGTTTTTTTCCCCTCTTTAAATTAATAAAAATGAAACCTTAAACCCACCCTCTACGCAAGTCTCCCCTTAGTTACTTCCGGTTGAACAGCAGAGTAACTTATGCGCTGCAGTTTGGGCTAAAACCCCGTTTTTATTTTTTTCAGCACCTCTGAAACGCCTGTACTGACAACCACGTGGCCTTTCGGTCAAAAGCATTACTTTTAGAAATGTGCCTTTAAAGAAACTACAGTACTATCCTAGAGTTTTCTCCTGGTTTTAGAATTAAGGTACCTAAGAGAAGAAATATAAAATTTCAATTAAGAGTTTTGAAGTCCCATTGTACAGCCTTTCGCTCCGAGCAGGAATTCAGTCTATGGCTCCAACCCAGTCACCCACTGCTGGGCTTGAAGGCCTCCACCAACTGGGAAGCCTACCGTCCAAGGCAGCCCATCACATTGCGGGAGAGTTCTCACCACCACAAGGTTCTGTCTCAGGCCAAGACAGAATCCCTTGCCTTATAATTTCTGCCCACTCATTCGCACATTCGAACCTTTAACTTACGTGCCCACAGAGCATTAAGTTCTGCACATCACCCTCTGCCTCCTATTCCCTACTCCACAAGGGCCGCTCCCGCTGTAGATTATACGATTATATTTTGGACCATTCCCTGTCCCTTGGATCCAACAACCAAACCCTTTCAGCAGCAGCTCCTCATGCGGCCTCATTCCTCAATCCATCATTATTCCTGTCTCCCTCCTTTGCCAATTTCCCACCTAAAAAGTGGCTCAGAGACTGAAGCACAGTTCATCAAAGGTGACTTAACTAGCCCACAGAACAGGGAAAACAGCCCCGTGTAATCTAGGCACGCACCGATGTAACCTGAGGTGGCTCTGTTTTTAGCAGCCACATCGCAGAGACGGCTCACAGAAGCCTGCGCCCAAATAAACCCCGAGCTATTTTTTCATCTCTTGCGTTTGAGACTGTCCACCACCCACCCCCAAGCATTTCTCAACTCCTGCGGATGATTTGTCCTTAGGGTATCTCATCTTGCTGATTTTAGAACATTATTACAGACCTATTCAGATTAGTTTGAACCTAGAGTTTGCTATCTGTAGTATTAGTCATCTCTCCTAGTTTTATGTCACCTGGAAATGAGATACGTTTATTTCAATCCAGGTCTTTACAGAAAGAGGACACTCACTAAAAATGTGCTATGATGGGAACCCCAAGTACTCTGTAAACAGTTCTCTAGACTTAGTTTCTGATGCATGTGTTGCCAATTTTTACCTTTTCTGGGGCAATAGCTCCTTTAAAAATCTGATGAAAGCCATAAAATATACATTTGTGTGTGATTTGGTAATCTGTCAGAAGACCCTCCTGTTACAGGTCGCTGCCTTAGGGATTCTGGGCCTGTGAAAAACGTTCTGCTCCCTAGGATTCATTAGTACCCAAATATTTTTAAAATAATCCATTCTCCCAACACCCAACTCAGGATTAATTAACCATGATAAATCAGTTGATGTTAACTCACTAATTCTCACTAATAGAAAAGATACCCAGAAACTGAGAAATCTGACCAAAACCAAAGTATGGATTATAAAAATACTTCAGACACAAAAGCATAAGTACCTAAGGTTCTACATACAAATATACATTATTCCATTCTTTATAGCTGCAAAAACTTTTTTCTAAAAGAGGAAACACCCTGAAATGTCCATTCACAGGGAAAATGGTTGAATAAATCATGTTACATAAAGCCGTATCAAATGGCTACTCACATTTGATTCATCTTGGCCTTTAAATTTTATTCATAATTTTTGGAACAAGAGTTAAATCTGTATCTATTGACGTGGAGGAATATCCGTGATACATTGAGAAGGAAAAGCAGGCTTCAGAATAATGTGCAGAGTATGACCCTATTTAAAAAACAAAAAAATCTCACAAATCTTATAGCATTATATATACTTTTATGAATATAGAAAAAGGTATGGGAGAATTCACTTCAGGCTATGATCATGAGTGGGGTATTAATTCTTGTTTTTTGTTCCTTCTTGCATACTTTCACTTGTTACAAGTAAACATTTTTTTCACAACGTAAAAAAATTAAGTTAGAAAAAGAAAAGAAAAACTCAATGCAGCTGACAACAGGATCTGTCAATACTCAGATCTCTCACTCTCATACTCCTTGTAGCTTTTATAAATGCTTAATCTCCCAAAAAGTTTCTCACCCATGGTATGGCCTAAAATAAAGCCTAATTTCCTTTTTGACTTTTCAAGGATTCTGATTTTCTGTTCTGGGTATTTGATCCCACTACACAGACACTCTTCTGTTGTACATATTAAAGCTGTGTTTCATAATTTAAATATGTTCATCATTCACATGTGATTTCCCCCCCTCAGAAATCAACAGAGCCATAAATAAGAGCTATGCAGAACCAACATGAGCCCAAATACATAAGGGGTAAATGCATGCAGCTCAAAACTATCAAACTGTGGCGTGTGTACAAGGAGAGAAGCTATTCATGCCTGTTAATTCAGTGGTTTTCAATCTCGGCTGAACAAAAGAATGACCCTTGAAAGCATTTTTTAAAAAATACCAAGACCTGGGTGCCAATTCCTGGGATTCTTACTGAACTGGCCCAGGCACAGCTACTTGGTTAGAAGCTACCTAGGACAGCCATTCAAATGAACAGCTGGAGTTAACAACCATTGCTTTTCATTAATACATTTCACCCTTCTCCTCTTGTTTCATTTCTTACACTTAACTTTATCAGCTATGCTAAGGCTAGATACATTTGGGAAAGCCAAAACCTATTAACCAGACAACGTCTGTCCATCATCCATAATTATTGCCTTTATGTTGACTTTTGATACACAATTTAAAGTTACTTAAATTTATGGCTATCTTAGTCAGGAACCCCTCACATGTCAAAAGAATATTTGTAGCCTCACCCTGATGACTATTTATTATTAGCCTGGGAGACAATAATTTCACAAAACATCTTAGGACCCCAACTACGTTAGAAAACAAAAGCCAACATTGCTCTGCCAATTAGCTGAAATGCTGTTAGACATTAGTCAATCAGTGAACTTCCTGATTCTTTGTGCTAATCTTTATAATTATTTAAAATATTCTTTATGTCCGCCCAGGCACACGCACGTACACACACACACACACACAAAGGGTTTGCTGGAACTATTTTGTAATAGCTCCCAAAAAGCTATCACCTAGATAATCTTTTAAAACAAGTACCTATGCCTGGGCCAGTTCAATCAGAATCTCAGGAAATGGTGCCAGGTCTTGGTATTTTTTTAAAAAAAATGCTTCCCCAGTGATTACTGGAATCCCTGCCACATTGCAAAGAACTGATAAAAAGAAAACCATTACTTGAAATATTTCCCCCATTCAAATTTAGTATCTGAGAACAGTAATATTCCCCACAAGAAAAATATCAATAAAATATGAAAGAGGATTCCCTAACAAAATGAAATTTTATTGACTACAGATGTTATATTACAGTACACATGCTGCCAATTATACACAAAGCTATTTTAAAACAAAGGGCAACATATGCTGTTTATAATGGTTGGCATTAAGAAATAATCACCTTTATATATCCACAAGTAATAACTGCATTAGTGCGTATCTTCAAAAAAGCCTACAAACAGGCCTGGCGCGGTGGCTCACGCCTGTAATCCTAGCACTCTGGGAGGCTGAGGCAGGAGGATCGCTCAAGGTAAGGAGTTTGAAACCAGCCTGAACAAGAGTGAGACCCTGTCTCTACTATAAATAAAAAGAAATTAATTGGCCAACTAAAAAATATATATAGAAAAAATTAGTGGGGACATGGTGGCGCATGCCTGTAGTCCCAGCTACTTGGGAGGCTGAGGCAGAAGGATTGCTTGAGCCCAGGAGTTTGAGGTTGCTGTGAGCGAGGTTGACACCATGGCACTCTAGCCCAGGCAACAGAGCAAGACTCTGTCTCAAAAAAAAAAAAGCCTACAATGGAGCATTTAAGAATTTTTTGACCCAGAGATCACACTTGTGCACATTTACTCCAGAGAAATGGAACTTTAAGTCCGTACACAAACCTGTACACAAATGTTCACAGCAACTTTATTTGTAATAGAAAAAACCGCCCAAATGTCCTTCAGTGGACAAATGGTTAAACTGTGGTGCATACATACCATGAAATACTACCCAGCAATAAAAACGAATAAACCATTGATACACAAAACTTGAATGGCTCTAAAAGGCAATTTGCTGAGTGAAACAAAACTAATCTCAAAGGGTCACGTACCTCATGATTCCATTCACATAATATTCTCAAAAATCACAAAACTGTAAGAGATGGAGAACAGATTGTGGTGACCAGAGGCTGGGATGGCTATGAAGACGCAGCCAGGGGGAACGCTCGGGGCGGTGGATCAGGTCTCTCTACCTTGATTGTGGTGGTGGTTACACAAATCTGCACATGACAAACTGCGCTGGACTATATCGCACCCACACATGAATGAATGCATGTGGAACCAGTGAAATATGAATAAATCCGGTGGATTGTACCCATGGCAATTTTCTGGCTTTGATCTTGTACTACAGTTACCTTTGGGGGAAACTGAGTGAAGGGTACATGAGACCTTTCTGTAGTACTCTCACAACTTCTTGTGAATCTGTAATCGTTTTAAAACAAAAAAAAAATTTTTTAAGTTTGGAGAAAATGTGAAGGGGGTCACCTATTTAAAAAAGATACATAAAGCATTTTTCTTAATCTAAGTGAAGGTAAAGGGAGAGGCACAAGTAGATGCCAGAGGAGAAAAGACAGCTGGCACAACAGCTACAGGGCATTTATTTTGTGCCCAGTGCTGCAGCTTATCTCATTTAACTCGATAATTCGATGAGGCGGGTTGCTACTTAGCATCCTCACTTCCCAGACTAGGAAACTGAAGGACAAAGAAGATAAGAAATTCAATCAAGGCCACACAGATGGCAAGTAGCAAAGGTGTCAAAGTTAAGAAAAGAGGATTTTAAGAAAAAAGCATTATTGTACCAAAAAGGGGTTTTAAAAAGTAGCTTAAAATAGGGAGAGTAGCTGAAGTGCTGCAAAGCTAAACCCTAAATACGCCAACATCCACAGAATACTGTATACTGAACACTACATCTTCCTAGAACCTAAAATCCATAATATACATTAGCCTAGAATAACTGAATATGCTTGACCAGAGATGCACTTGAAAATGTGGTTATTTTTATTAAATTTTTCAACTTTTGCTCAGAAACAAGAAGATACTGATTTCTCTTTTTTTTTTTGAGACAGAGTCTCGCTTTGTTGCCTAGGCTAGAGTGAGTGCCGTGGCGTCAGCCTAGCTCACAGCAACCTCAAACTCCTGGGCTCAAGCGATCCTCCTGCCTCAGCCTCCCGAGTAGCTGGGAGTACAGGCACAAGCCACCATGCCCGGCTGATTTATATATATATATATATATATATATATATATATATATATATTAGTTGGCCAATTAATTTCTTTCTATTTTTATGGTAGAGACGGGGTCTCGCTCAGGATGGTTTTGAACTCCTGACCTCGAGCAATCCGCCCGCCTCGGCCTCCCAGAGTGCTAGGATTACAGGCGTGAGCCACCGCGCCCGGCCTGATTTCTCTTCTTTAAAAGGTGTTTACTGAATGGAATTAAGCAGATAAAAGTGAGCCAGAATGCAGAAATAATACAAAGAGGACACTCAAAACGGGAGGAAAATAAAGCTAAACGACTATAACAAAGCCTATTCATGAAAGAAAAGGGAGTAGGAAAGTCAGCAACACTGCCAAATGCAAGGCAGGAAAGTCTAACCTTAGGTTAGAGTAAAACATGAGTCTGAATATAACAAAAAACATTTGGCTGGCAAGATGAATATTCATTTGCAACAAAACAGTTTTAAATAAAATCATGCAGTTAAGATTGGTTTCATCTCGCCTAAAAAAAAGCCAGAGGAAAATTTCTGTCCTTTATCACCCCAACTCCAATTTGGATCACTGCATATTTCACAGGATGTCAACAAACAGGCAGTTCTAGGATAAAGCTGATGTGAGTAAATGGGAATTTAAAAGGAAGCTTGTCGTTCTGGGTGTAAAGCCTCTGAGGAAGAGTTGTTTTGTAGAAATAGCATCTCAATTTTAATGATCATTTGAAACCTCAGGAAAGACAACATTCAAACACTGGGAGAATTAATCACCCTTTTAAGTCTCAGTCTAGCAAGTAATCCACTTAATGTGCTGCTCGGAGAAAACTGAGTAAGTGTTGTCCGTTCTGCCTGTAGGACCATCTCTGATATCAAAGGTATCCTTTCCTCTTAAGTCATCTTCTTAAAAGCAAATTCAGTGATGATATCATTATGGTGGTTTTCTTAGAAGCTTTGTAAACTCCCAATTCAGGAAATAGCATGCAGGAATCTTACTTGACATTCAAAAAAATCTCTCCACAGAAGATCTGAGTAGAATGACTACAGCACTAAATTCCCATCCATGGCTTCGGTTAATGGGGTGAAATCTGAAAAATAATTCTTGTTGTCATATCCTTGGCATTTCTTCCTCACACACGGACAAAATAAGTATTAATTAGGGTGGACAAAGCAAATACATAGTTCGGAAACACCTGTCATACATTCTTTATGAATCTGTCTCTGAAGAACTCACATAAAAAATTAATCTATTTCTTCTGACCAGACACTCAGACAACAAAATTTTCATAAAAGCCATAACCTAGGTCATTCTGTCTGATGGACACAAATATCTCTATAATACCAGGGGATTATACCAAGGAACCATATTGTAATCCATAGGGAATATAAGTTTTTAAAGTTTTTATAACTAAATATCCTTCAATAGAAATGTTTTTAAGGTGTGAAAATGGCATTGTGGTTATGCTTTCAAAAAGTTTTTTTCCTTCTGAATATATTATTTATACATGAAGTGATTTAATATCTAGGATTTGCTTCAAAATAATATCGTGGGTGGGGAGTGGGTAGGAGTTTTAAATAACATCAATCATAATTTGATAGAAAAAGCTGTGGTTGATGGGGACATGGGAATTAATTATACTATTTTGTCCTCTTTGGTATGTGCTTGAAATTTCCCAACATAAAAAAATCATGTATATTCTAATATGGAATATACAACAAAAGACACCCATGTAACAAAAAATTCCGAGACTTATACAAAATTGCAGATTTTTGAATGCTTCTGCTACTACCTAATCCCAGGCAAATCACTAATAATAATAAGATCACTATAAAAACACTCTGTTTCTTATTCCTAAAATGTAGGGATAGAACATGATGATTTCTAAGGTAACTTTCAGGTCTAGAGGTTTTACACTGAGAATGCTGTTTTTTTTTTTTTTTTCTGACCTGAGCTTAAATTTGTCTTGTTAACTGTCTACAGTAACCTAGTATGGCACAGGTATCTTAAGACGATGTGTGATCTCCGAGCAGCTCCTTACGACTACTGGCGCCACGGCCATATCAACCCTAGTTATACTAAAAAAGAGGAAAGAATGGAGGCAACTACAGTGATAAACACACCTCTGTTTTTCACAGGTATGGGGCTCACTACCTCAGACATCTGCTTACGGTATGGACAAGAGTCACGTGTCATGTAAAATGTAAGATGGGAAGACCTTTAAATACAGCACTTCCCTTAATACATTATCAAGAAATATTTTCATAAATATATTCTATAGATTGCTTATGATGGTATTGTTTTTAACAGTGAAAAGGCCTGATATCTAAATTACCATCAGTAAGGGACTGGTTAAATATATATCATGGTACGTTCTTACAATGGAATACCATGCAGCTATTTAAAAAAAATGAAGATATAAACCCACGATGGTAGGGGTATGGCAAGGGTCACAGGAACCAAGGGAAAGAGGCCCCAATCGCCAAAGCTAGTACAATCTGAGCAATAAATCAAGTAGTATTGGATTATAACCCAAAGTATAAGTATCTATTAGTCTATACTGATATAAGTGATTGAATAAATAAATGGAGGATAGGTATACCTCCAGTACACCAGGATTCCAAATAATTTATGTAGATACTCCGCCCTGGAGGAGGCAGAGCCTAACTCCCCACCACTTAGGGGTGGGCTGCCTTCCTTCCCAAGAGAACAGCATAGAAGGGTGAAAAGAGTAACAGAACCGTGGAGAATCTGACAACTGCCAGCCCTGCAGGTGGTCAAGGTCAATGTCAACAGTGGCGAGTCACACTGATTGCAGGTACAGCTGAAACGCTGATGAAAAAATGCCATCTCTGCGTCTATGGTCTCCCGCCCCAAAACTCCTGACCCCAGTTCAACCACAAGAAAAACGGCAGACAAATCCCAATTGTGGAACGCTGTACAGAACATCTGACTAGTACACCACAAAACTGCTTTAAGGTCATAAAAAAAGGAAAGTTCAGAAACCTGCCACAGGCAAGAGAACCTAAGGAGACAGGATGCCTAAATGTAATACGTACGGTGTCCTGAATGGGATCATGGAACAGAAAAAACATGAGGTAAAACTAGGGAAATCTGAATAAAACATGGACTTTAGTTAATATTAATAATAAGGTACCAGTATTGGTTCATTAATTCTAGCAGATGCATGGCACTAATGTAAAATGTTAACCATGGGGGAAACTGGATGTAGAGTATATGGGAATTCTCTATACTATCTTCGCAACTTTTCTGCAAATCTAAAACTTTTCTAAAAGAAAAAGTTTATATTTTAAAAAAGGAAAACAAAAAAAAATTAAATGAAGATATAAAACACATAATGACACAGAATGAAGGCCAATATATAATAAATGAAGGAAGACTTACAAACAGCATGCATGTTATGAACCTATTTGTTTTTAAAATATATGTACATATATTTACACACCAAAGTCAGGAAGACTATACACCAAAATATTAATCTCCGTATGGTAGAATTACTAGTGATCTTCACCACTGTCTTCTTTATACCTTTCTGAATTATCTGATTTTGTTTTTCCACTGAGCATTGATTACACTTAACAGTATTACTTATTACTTCCAAATCAGGAACAAAGTAATTTTATTTTTGAAAAAAATTGATGTACAATAGAGGATAAAGTACTCCTTAGCTCAAAATAATATGCATTCATAAAACAGCCAAATTTTACTTTTTCAATGGGAAATATTTTAAAAGGCAGTACAGAAAAGTGGTAGAAAGCATGGGATTTAATCGGACTTAGATTAAAATCCTGGCTTCATCACTTCATCTGCATGACCTTAGGCAGCTCCATAACCTCTCTCAATTTCCTCATTTTTAAAATGTAATACAACAAAGCCATGGATCTGGAGAACTCCCTTAACATTGCCTTATTTGCTTACTTATCAATATTTACACAGATTATGTGCTGTATATGAACATATTATATCAAATGTATTTCATAACATCAAATTTCATTAGAAAGTATGTAAGTAATAGCAAAGAGGAAAATGTATGTCAAGAGCCTGGCCCTATCGAGGTTCCACGATAGGAACTGTTATTGTAAACAATATTAACAAGTAACAATTCAAGAAAAAATGCTACCAGAAAAAAGTTTCTCAAAAAGCATAACAGGTAGCAGTGAAAGACACAACCTCGGCTCATTCAACAACATCTACGGCAATTTCCCAAACATTTCTGCTAACAAAACATTCATATGGCTGTTCAACACGCTACTGTTAACATGCCCAAAGGACGACTAAAATTTCCAGGGACACAAATGAAAGCCACTCTTCTAATCACAGCCAGCTTAAACTAAGCTTTGGAATATTAATGCACCATGTTTCCCTTTCTATGGGAACACAGTTTTCCTATCTATGAATATAAACATCAGTTCTAAGATATACACCAAATTTATTGAAACCTCTCAATTATAAATAATAACTTCCTTTAAAAAAAGGCTTTAGATAAGACATATTTTGATCCTTATCAAAATCCTAGGCTGGTAGTTCTATATCAATATAATACTTATAATACACAAAATCACAATACAATAGACAAGGGAAATCATGCAATCAATTAGTGAATTTTCACAAGGCCAAACGGCCCAGGTCAGAAAAATGATTTTTTGAAATGAAACATTTATCTGGCCTGATTTATCATATGGTCTAAGCCAGGGATCCTCAAACTTTTTTTTTTTTTTTGAGACAGAGTCTCACTTTGTTGGCCAGGCTAGAGTGAGTGGCCGTGGCATCAGCCTAGCTCACGGCAACCTCAAACCCCTGGGCTCAAGCAATCCTGCTGCCTCAGCCTCCCGAGTAGCTGGGACTACAGGCATGCGCCACTATGCCCGGCTAATTTTTTCTATATATATTAGTTGGCCAATTAATTTCTTCCTATTTTATAGTAGAGACAGGGTCTTGCTCTTGCTCAGGTTAGTTTCGAACTCCTGAACTCAAAGGATCCGTCCGCCTCGGCCTCCCAGAGAGCTAGGATTACAGGCGTGAGCCACCAAGCCCCGACCTCAAACTTTTTAAACAGGGGCCAGTTCATTGTCCCTCAGACCGTTGGAGAGTGCGCACTGTGGGCCCGGAACCAGTTGGCTGCTAAGCAGGACAAGCAGCAGCCGCAAAAACACCCGGCGGGCCAGATAAATGTCCTCGGCGGGCAACACGTGGCCCGAGGGCCATAGTTTGAGGACGCCTGGTCTAAGCCATAGACCCATACCTTAAAGATTTCATGATTTAGGGAGATAATCCACCATCAACAAAAATAATATAAAATCACGGTGCCAATTTCTTCTATATTAGAAATGTAGCTTGTTCAGTTTGGTTCTGTTAAAGGAAGTTAATTTACACAACACCTTTGAAAAAACAAAAAAGTTGATTTTTTTCAAGTTAGCCAAACATAATACAATCCAAGAAATATACTCAGGTTGGCATATATAACCCAGTCTTGGTATTACAATTATACAAAGACTGGTTGATTTTGTAACATACTCTAAAACTTCTGTAACCAATAAATTTTTCTCCAACTTTCCTGTAAGCAGTCATTATGAAGACCTATTCCAATGCTCACATTCTTTTTGCTGAACAGACTTTAGAAGCCTGTGGAACATTTCTCTCGAATATGCTAAACTGTTGCAAATTTTAAGTTTTTTAAGAATGGATTTGATTCATGAGAAGAGACAAAAAAAGTCACTGGGAAAGACATCTGGTAAATAGATCAAGCTAAATAAACTAAGTTTCATTAAAAAAAAAAAAAGAAGAATGGGGACTGACTATAAGGTAGTATGGTTGGTTTTTTCAAAAACCATAAAAGCAAATTTAAAATGGGAATTCCAAGCACTTTGAGCCATCAGTCATATTATCTCTGTAATAACAGTGTAACTCCCCAGAAGGAATTTTCTTTTTTTCCCTGTATTATGTTCTCTACCAGTTTAGTTCTCCAAATTCTAAAATAATAATTGAATAAGTGACCATACTGACATCTCATATAGATTATCTCATTTCATCCATGTATCACTACTACTAGATATTACTACCATTTTACAGATGAAGAAACTGAGGCTGAGTGTTTTAAGTAACTTGCCCAGTTCACACAGGTAATAAGGACAGAGCAGAGATTATTACCTCATAGAGTTTATACACATACACCAAATATATGCATATATGCCTGGCTTTTTTAGGCTTTGACCTATGCTTTCTGATTCTCCCTACTGGTCTACTCTTGTAATAGCTGCTACATATGTATATTTTAGCATTGCCACACCAGTACTGCAATCATGCACTTGTTAATATACCCAACTCAATTAAGTGTAAGTTTCCAAAAAGAATGGACCATATCTTGTTCATCTCTATAGTTCAAGAAAACAGACCAGCAACTTAACATATCTAAACTCCTTTCTAGGAGCCCAGCTGTGGCTCTGAGACCACTTCTTACTAGCTGCTCCTAGGTGGTGAATGTTACGGGACCACTCCTGGACTGGCGCCTGTTCTTTTAGCTTCAACAGCCACAGGCAAGGAAAGCTCGGGCGGCAAGAGCATTCAGTATGATCAGCTCCTCCTTGTAGGGCCATTCTTAATATCTTTTTTTTTTTTTTTTCACTGTAGAAGATGGAATCAATATGTGATGTACAGGGTTTTCTAAGTCTAAGAGCTACACTCACATCAGTGTACCTCTAGCAGTTTATATACATTGTAAAAAATTAAAGTACAGGGCAGTACCACAATCATTGAATCTACAAGAACAAAGTAAAAATAGGAGACAGTGGGAGTCAACAGAATAAGATAAAGTCTTACCAAAAGCTATCTTCTCATTACAATACAACCACAGAGTCCACAGGGGCAAGACTAAACAATTTATATGCTTTCCCACACAAGAAACTAATGAGGGCAATTGTTAATGGTCTTTTGAGTCTATTGTAATTACAAAATGACACAGGTTAATAATTAAAGAGACATCAAGTCTCTCAAAATGAATATTTATAAGATTAAGTCATATTAAGCATTAAAGATCTTGGAACTTAAAGGTGAATGTAAAAATACAAATGACCCAATATCAAAACTACTTAATAGAATACTGATACTTTCTATTCTTTCAAGGGACCTTTTACCTAATAAATGTTCAAGCTTGTGGTTTTAGTTTCCTTCCATTTCTCAAAATATGGGGCCTTCTCTAGCACTTACCTTTCTCTTCCTGTTCTCCCCTCCACCCCAAATGTGCTTTGGATGTTCTTTAATCTTTCAAAACAAGGGAGTGATAAATGCCGCAAACTACTGAATAAAAATGACAGGATCACACAACTAATCCTGATCCCACGACTAATCTTGACTTTCTATAAAGTAATATTAAATAGTCTTCTAGAATACCAATCTAATTCTTAGAAGCAGAAAACACCAATCTAATTCTTAGAAGCTCAGTGTTCCAAGAAAAATGAATTAATAATTGAATCATCCTGGCTACACAAGAAACGGAGAGCAAGGAACCATGTCCTGTGCAAAGACAGACAACAAATCCATCTAGCAATACCTGTAAGTAGAAAAAGAGCTCAAGGAGCAAATGCACCATGACCAAAAAGTACAGGAAGAGAACAACATAAACTTGGAGATGAGAAGGAATTAGAACTGGATGAACCAGGACAGATCGATGAGCTATCGCGGACGGTGGCGGTGGAAAAGAACAGACCGCCACTGACGACATGAGAGTGGACGGGAGGCGAGGGTGGACAAGACAGGAGCTGGAGCTGGCAGGAGAGATAACAGCAGCAACAGACGAGGAAGGAGGCATACCAAGTCAAGAGAGGGTAGAGACTAGAAAACGCTGTAAATGGGAGGTTGAATCATGGGAAAGGCAGGGAGTAGGCAACACATAGGAAACCAAACAAGAAATTCTAGACAGAAGAGAAAAATGTAAAAGGGGACCAGGTGGTACAGAGTAGAAGTGGGACAATAAGAATGACATAAAACAGGCCCACAGGGAAGGAAATATGGAAAACCCAAATGCTTTATGGAATTTTGGTTCATTAAATTAAAATTCTGCTTATTTTTCCCTGTTGGGTAAAACTTGATTCATAAGAGCAAAAATTTTCAATTTATGGAATAGAAAATTATTGATAGGGTCAACTGACTTAGTCATGGAAGAGTTGAAAATAGTTAAGATTTACTTACGGCAAATACTCTTCACTCTAATCAACAAACCAATTTCTTATTAAAAATGTGTACTTGTAATGACCTTAATGACCAACTAGTTCACGTGTTAATTTCATAACCTCCACCCCCCTGCCTGTGCTTACTAGCATTTGGAGAAATCCACGCTTCTTACTGCCTCCCCCAAAAAACAAAAGGTAAGAAGGTAATATTACGTCAATATTGCTAAAAAGAAGCTTGATGGAAGTTTAATCTCTTAACAATAGCTAAAAGATTTGTTAAATTTTCAAAGTTCTCCTACCCACATTGCTCTGGTCTCCCAGATAACTGAAAATAGAAGGTAGAGATCACCCTTCACTTCCATCTAGAAAACAAGAGATGACAACAAAACACTGAACAAGGATATAAAAATTGTAAAGAAGAACAACACTGGAAAGAGTGGGAAGTGTTCTATTCTTGATCTCAGAAAATAAAGTTAGGGTAGAACAACCACCACCACATCAAAGGCCTATTTATGAAGATATAATTCTTATTTTTAAACTGCAAAAAGGCCAGGCACGGTGGCTCACGCCTGTAATCCTAAGCTTTCTGGGAGGCCGAGGTGGAAAGATAGCTGCAGCTAGGGGTTCGACACCAGCCTGAGCACCGTGAGACCCCGTATATTAAAAAAATAAAAGTAAACTGGAAAAATACAGTAATCAGATCATCAGTGTGAAGAAATTGTTCCAAAAAAAGTAGGCATACACAGAGGCTGAGAGCAGATAGAGGAAGATGAGACCAAAGGCACGATGAACTTCAAGGAGCAGCAGCACGCCAGGAGGAGGAAGCCATTCACCCACACGCCACACCCTCTGGTAATGCTCGGGGAAAGTCCATTTCTGGGAACCAACATCCCAGTGAATTGTTCCTATTTCTTGTCCCACGGCTGTTCCATACAGAATAAGACTCTGATCGTAAGTAGATTGCCAGCTACCGCAGTACTGGAAAATAACTCAAACACCACACACAAAAGTGGACGGCTTAACAAAGACAGTGTAAGAAACAGGCACAGAAACATGCTAGAGTCCTGGTCATTCACATTCTCAGAACTATCTTCTTTCAGCTGCTCAAAAGTCCTAGATGGCACTGCAGTTACTTCAGGGATGTCCTTTTTCTTCAGTTTTTCACCATTCTTCCTTGAAGATCTTCATGAGTCATTTGGCCATGCAGCCCACTCACAGGCGGCTGCCACTTTATCATTCACTTCCGGAACGGCTGCCACTCCACAGGCTTCACAGAGACGCCTTGAAGGAACGAGCCTGCCCGCTGGTCTGTACTGGGGACGTGCTGAAACTAGGACTACCTCACATTCAAAGATGACATGGAAGCCAAGCGTGCTGTTTCCAAGGTAAGATGCCTTAAAAGAAGAAAAGTTAAAAATCAACGAGATTAAAAAAAGCCCTAATAATGCAGTGCAAATTTTCACTCTATTATATTTTAGCTAAGACTGAAAACTAAGTAATTCAAATAAGAAATATTAATGTTTATGTCAGCTTTAAGTATCAATATTTTTTTTAAAAAAAATCAAAAAGGGGACCACAGGATATACAATAAAAGTATGGCAAATAATTGACAGTTGCTGAAATTAATAAAAAGCATCAGTTAAAATTGTATAAAAATTCTGGTGACTGGCTTTTAAATCTTTATTATGGCCAGAATAAAAGACAGACTTTGTGGAAAACAAACAAACAAACCAGTTTCTCTGCATTCATACCTTACTCAGAATGGTATCAACAAGCATGATTTATATTCAGCTATAAAATGAGTTCCTAAACTGATGACCTGGAAAACATCTTCTAGCCATAAAATTCTGAAATTGTGTATTATTTGGTGATAAAATCTTGGTACCACTGAACCAACTCTAGGCAAGTCATTTCCCTTTGCCCTGGCTTTCTTATATATGAAACACAAGGCTGGTTCTTCTTATAGCACAAGTGGCACCAGAATCACTTGAAGATGGTTTAAAACACAGACACCCAGGCCCTGCTCCAGCAACTCTACCGAATCTGCACCTCTGAGGTTAAGTGAAGACACGGGATAAAGCCTGGGTCGTTCTGATGTACATTCCTGGTTAAAGAACTAGATCACGTTCAGAATCCTGCTCTCCAACCCTAAAATTCATAAATTGAGGGTAGTGGAGATTTCATTAAATTACCTAGCTTGAGAGGCTTAAAGTAAACGAATCAGCGTATCATTTTCTCTTCTCCTAAAAGCCTCTCATTCAGGGAAGAGACTAAAATTAAGACTAGGGCTAACGTGCCAATCGGATAAACACTTCAGTATAGACTGACGTGTCATTCTTCCTAGGAGAGACCGACCGGTAACACAGAATACTGTACCTGCAAAGAGCGTGTCCTCCCCGGCTGCTGACCAGGCTCGCAGCCCGCACTTCCTGTGAGGGCACTTCCTCCTCTGATTCCTGGACCTCAGGGGTGGTGACACCCAGCTCCCCTATCTGGGGGCCGTTTAGATTCAGTGACTCTGTTCATGCCTGATGTCTCCAAAAGAATACTGTCAACTCCCAAAAAACGGGACACACATAATTAGGCTCTCAGAGAATGCCACCGTTCTTCATCCTGCTGGGATCTGTTTGCAGGCCCTCGTCTAATTCTACACAGCCTCAAACTGACTTTATTCCAGGTTTATCACAAAACTGACCACACGATTTTACTTTTTTTTTTCCCGCCAAAAAATATTACTTGGTTCGAAGAGGCCTTCTGGTCCCAACAGTGTTCTCTACTGCCTAGTACGAGCTGAAAAAGTGGAGCGAGATTCCACAAAAGGACAAAGCAAATGGACAGAAGTGCACAGGAAACCTGCAATAACACCCATGTTATGGTAATTGTGGGAGTTATGGTAATGAGTATGGTAATGTGGGAGTTATGGTAATGAGTATGGTAATGTAGGAGTTATGGTAATGAGTATGGTAATGTGGGTGTTACTGAACACCCTACTACCACTAGGGTTTCAAATCTAGTAAGCGTTTAAAAAATATGCATTAATATATCGTGCCATTCAATATTATTTCATTGGGTGTAAGTTTTATGACATTAAATTAGTAACTTAAACAATCATTGTCCTATGTCCTGGTGAGTCATTATCTTAGAATTCAACATCTATAAAAAGAACCTTGAGATTCAGAATTCAGTGCGTCCCACCATCCCTCCTCCCGTCTTTATTCATTTCAATATACAGTATCCCCTTAACTATTTCATCATTGACCTCTTCTATCTAGAAAATCCAGCACTGTTTCTGAAGCTCAGAGTCATTGCAATCTTTTATGCTACTTTGAAATTTTAAAAAGAGCATCTTTTACCGCTGTGAAAGTAGAGCAAATGTCTAGATTGGCCTTGGAATATAAAGTTAAACTTCCCAGAGAAACCACACTGACTCTGGAGTCAGACTGCCTACTTTTTACTTGAGGCATGACCTTGGGCAAGACTTGACTTAATTACTTTGCTGTGCCTCCATTTCCACCTTGGAAAAAAAAACGAGATAAACGTACCTATTTCAAAGGATTGTTGTGAGATTCACATTTTAAGCACTACATAAATGTCTGCTCTTATTGTTTTGTTTAGCTCTAAACCGGGGGTCCTCAAACTTTTTAAACGGGGCCAGCTCACTGTCCCTCAGACCTTTGGAGAATGTGGCGCACATTCCACACATGCATCCTGTGGGCCCAGGACGAGTCGGCTGCTAAGCAGGACAGGCAGTGGCAGCAAAAACACCTGGTGGGCCGGATAAATGTCCTCGGCGGGCCGCATGTGGCCCGCGGGCTGTAGTTTGAGGACCCCTGCCTAAACTCTCATACTGTTTCACAAGTACACACTAGGTTTGCCCAACTAAACTTTATCTACTATTTTAGGTATCTCTGATGTGTCCCCATGGTATGTAACATTCACTCAATAGATAAATATGAACATACTCTGTATACATATTATACTGGATACCAAGGCAGTTCTCAAGAATAGTATTATATAAGCATATATCCCCTGGCCTCAAGGAGCTTATATTTTGGTTGGAGGAAAAAAAATACGTGGAACACTTACATGATAATATAAAGCGATAAAACATTAAATGCCAAAGAGTATGGTATAAACAGCTCACAGTCCAAGAGCTCATGGTGAGCTGCAGACTCTGGAAAGGTCAGGCTGGAGTAGCCCTGCACCTTAGGGCAGGTGAGGTCTTCACTAGTGGAAAGAGAAGATTTCAAGGTACTGGTCACTCAGCAAATATTTACTGAGCATCTTCCATATGCCAGGCTCTGTTCTAGGCCCAGGGGAAAAGACAATGAGCTGAGACCAGAAAAGTCCCTGCACTCAGGGAGCTTAATGGGCACACCATATGAAAGCCACTTTTCAAAGTGAGGAATGAGAAGGGTCTGTCTTCCTATTACAGGAAATATAACGTCACTTAAATGCTTTACAGACAGGAGATAATGCTGTTATTATAGCCACTATGGCTTTCCAATAGTGACAAACATGCAGAAATGGCTGCTATGAATGTTATGAAAAGTTCGATAATATTCATGTATTGGAATATACCATTTTCTAAGTCTGTTCCATTGTTTATAAAGCACATTAAGGGACATTCTCAATATTTCTTGATACAAATAAGAGATTTACAAACATATACACTCAATATTATTGGAATGGTTTTTATGACAGAGGCCTGTGGACGTGCAGTTCCTTAATTTTGCCCAAACGAAAGCCTAATAATGCTTTGCTCCCCACCTCCCCATTCCCTACCTTTCCCCTCTTTATCTACCAGCAACCACCACAAACATCGGAGTTGATAAGTGCTTGAAGATGCACCTGGAGGCAGGAATCAGTCACTATGAGACCATTCTATTAACTCCAAAAGAAAACAGATGTGCATCTTTTACTTCTAAGCTCCTTCTACTGATGACAACTCTCCACTCATTCCCTCCCCAGAGAATGCCTTTAGGTAAAGAAACCCTCACATAAATACCAACTGGCAAAGCATTCTCAATCTTTTTCTCTTCCCAAAGACAGACCACTAGAATCTTAGGTAAGTTCCAATAACCTTTAATCACAAAGACACACCTCCAAGTACTTTTCGTCATTCTTTCTAGTCCATTCAATTGTTTCTACTCTAACAAGGTGCAAACTGTCAGGCCCCACCCTCATCTCAGAATCAATATTAATTGGAACTGCTATGCCTATATAAATCATTAAATTGTATCTTTGGAAACATAGCCAAAATAAACTTATTGATTACGGCAGCCAAAACTACTTAATTAAATCCAATCAAAAACTTAATTTCTTAATGCATGAGTACTGAACTCAGTAGTAAACATACATTGAAGATATTTAAAGGCACACTAAAAAATTGGGCACACAAAACTTTCACTACCTAGGAAAATATAAATAATCGAACATCCTTCCTTCATATGCTTTGTGAAATTGTGCTAGATTCATCAAAAGTAATAGCCAGCCCATTGTTTTTATTTCCTTAGTTTAATACTGAAAAACTAGTCTTATTTCATTATGTCATTTGTTTATCCTTAATTAGGAATGTCACTAAGAAATTAAATATGGATAAGGGGCCACTTAAGAATGGGCCATTACGGCTTCCCCAATAGTTACTTTCATAGTCTGTTTATTTGGTGACAATGTTATGTAACCAAAACTAGGATACGTAAGAGACGCAGAGCTTTGGAACCTATTCAGTACCCAAAAAAAGGGACTAACTGCAGTTCTATGAATTTTTAAAGCCATCTCTAGATTTGAAAAAAAAAAAAAAAAACACATTGATTTACTTTATGGGTCATTTTATATTACCAACACCCTTCTTTTACAAAAGCAAAAACAAGTATCTAATGTACAGGTTCCACATTTGGACACATTCAAATCAAACTCATGTATTCAACTAATTTTTGAGCAACCTATGCTTATGCGAAAAGTTTACTCCTGAAGATTAAATGAGATAAAACATGTAGACCATTCGGCAGAGGCCTGGCAAACAAACATTACTCGGCATAGCTTATTACTGTTCTTAATTTTCCAACCTTAGAGTCAAACCAGATGGCTATAAAATTATATGTATATATGGCTATGTGCATATCCGTAAACATATAAATACTATACATAAAGGTAGTATACTAGTGTACCAAGCAATGGTCTCATTCTAGACAACGGTGGGTTTAATTCTGACAGATGGCCCACAAGGGATGGGAAACTTAAGTGTTAAATGTTAGTGTTTATCTCTGCTTGTCAATTAAGACTACAACCTCCACACGGTCTAGCATGACTTATGGTTAGCAGTCGGCTGATCCTGGAGAAGAACTTGCTCAAAGCGAAGAGTAAAAAAAGACCTCAATCAAGCACGTGGGCAAGGGGGCATTTATTGGCGAGGCTGCACCAACCGCTGAAATCCGACCGCTTCAACACCGACGCTCAAACCCCAACATAAACTCGCTGCCCGTCTCAAGCTGGAAAACGCTTCTTTCTAAGTCACCCTCCCCGAGCCCCACACCCACGCGGAACGCCCCAAAGCCCTTAAGCCGACAAAGCCACGCGAGCGCCCGGCCGCATCCAGCCTTCGCACCGCGGACTCGGCCGCGCGCCACACGCCGTGACAGGGAGGACGCCGCGACCGTGTGGAGGAGAGCGCGCGCGAACACCACGGGCAGCCCTCGCCCGGCGGCGACGGAGGAGCGGCCCGGTGCCCGCCGCGGCCCCCAGCGGCGCGGGACGGCGCCCCCGCCCCTCCCCGCCGAGGCCCGCCCGTCGCCCGGCGGCCAGGTCCACGTGCGCCGCGGGGCGCGGAGCCGAGCCCGCGCCCCCGGCCCCTACTCCCGGCGGGGCTCGCGCAGGGCGGCGCGCGCGGGGCCGTGCGGGGCGCGGCGGTGGCGCGGCGCGGCTGTGGGGAAGGGAGCCGGGCTCCACTCACGCGCCCGGGGGGCGGCACCGGGGGCTGTCGCCGCGTCTGTCGGGTTCAAAAACTGAAAAGGGGAAGGGGCAGGGGAGGGAGAAAAAAAAAAAAAAAAAAAAAGACCTGGTTCCTCGTCTCATCCGGAAACCGACGGGCCGGCAGGAAGTGACGCAGGCAGAGGTCGTCCGGGTCCGCTCGGTCCCGGTTCCCGCGCTCCCCCGGCCCCGACGCCGGGGAAAAGCGCCCGGGAGCGGAGCAGCGGCGGCCGCGGGCGCCCTCGGAGCGAGCAGCGTGAGTGGCCCGCGCCCGCGCCTCCCGGCCGGCGGCCGCGTCACCGGCCCCGCCCCCGCGCCGCCCCGCCCCGCCCCGGGCGCGGGCAAGGGGAGGGTCGGCGCCCCCGGCCCGGCCGCGCCGGAGCCCTGCTGAGGCAGGCGGGCGGGCGGCGCGGGGCGGTGCGTGGGGACGCGCGGGCGGAGGGCCGCAAAGCCCATCCCGGCGCGGGGCGGCCCCGGGGTGGCCGGGCGTCCGCGGGCGCGTTTTTAGGGTTGAGCCACGCGCAGCCTGACAGGATCACGCTGTGTACCCGCTCGGCGTGATTTCCTTCCGGGAGGAGCAGGTCTCGCAAGACCGGGGTCGCGGCCGAAGAGTTCAGGTTGGGAGGCGAGAGGTGTGTGACAGCCCGGCTCCTCCACCCCGGCCCGTGTGACTCTGGGCAGGTTATGTAACCACAGCCGCCACCCCCGTTTCTTCTGAGACCTGGAGCTGTAGTGCCTCCCGGGGGGAGGGCGGCCGTGGAAGTTCGGTGAATGTGGGGACCCCCAAGAGGAGACCTCAGATGCGGTCGCCCCCGTCGTCGTGCTGGGTGCAGCAGGCCTGTTGGCTCGTGCCCTTCTGCTTCAGGACCCAAACCTTCAGTGTTTTCACAGGGCCGAGAGAAATAGTCCTGTTTGTTTATTATGCAGTGCGTTTCGTCCTCGTAAGGGACTTGGGGAGTTAAGTGTTTCAGATCTGAATTTGCATCAAAAAATAACAAGGTTCCAGTTGGGAGGCAAAAAATGATAACATCCAAGGCACGCTCAGCATGCTCAATTGCGGGCGCACCTAGACGTGGGATCAGGAACCCCAAATCAGGACACCGATTTTTAAAAAAACTTAGGGTGTGCGGTGATGTGATCCCTAGCAAAGTTCTCAACCTAAAACCAACTCCTTGTCATATTTTGGTAACTTTATCTCCGAATACTCATATTTACTTGGGACTTAATTCAGCTCATGCTCATGCATCTTCTAACTGAAGTAGCTCAAGCATTATATTACAGGAAAAATGGGGTGGTGGGGGGAAGGTCAGTTTTCTCAAAAGAGCCCTGAGTGACATTTCAAGCGCATGACTGGGTATATTGATAATCTTGCTGAATCATTAACTTGCCAGGAATGATCCATTGTAATATCCCTGGGCAGTTTGCTTTAGACTCTAGAGGAAGGTGGTGGGGGTGTGCAGTAACCACGCAACAGGTATATGTGTGGCAACAGGTATATGTGTGTACACTTTAATACACTGTGGCTTGCCGGGGAGGAGAGGCCAGGGTCATGGTTCAGGCCACATGTGGGCCATGGGTCTGTACTATGACTCTAGATCATTCCTTACTCCTGGCATCTTACAGAGGCATGCCATTGGCTCTAATTGAGGACTGGGCAGGAAAGGCCTAGCCTCAGTGCAAACCTTTCACAACTACACTACTAAAAATAACTCAAAGTGCATGTCCCTGGAGTCATGGGATAGTGGTGTCATTGCATGCCAATGATGTTGTATAATGTATGTTGTATAATTCACGTTAAAATTTTACCATTGGGGTCAACAGTAATTAGAAATACTTATGTAAACATAATTAAAGACTGGCATATTTGGGGCAGCAGGAAGTCAAGCTCTGGGTAGGCATATACCATTTATTGATTGGCACATACATAAAATTGTGTGAAAAAATTGAAGCAAGAAATTAACCTGGTTCAAATCTGTTTAGTCATTAGAAAACAGGTCACAAAGACTTTTGTAATTTTTCAGGTAAATGACACCTGTGAAATGTTCTATTGGCCATTGCTATATATTGTTCTCTTTTTCTTCCCCAATTTGTTAGTCACTCCCAATCCTGAAAGCTACCACCCTTGCTGCATAATTATCCTGGGCCTTCTGCAGTATCACAAATCAGACACATAAAGTCACCTTTTTTTACCAAATGCAGTGGTTGTTGCTATTTTACATTTTGGTACTAACAGTTTGAGATTCCGTAAATCATAAAGCCAATTATAGTGTCTGGTCTTCCAAAAGTTTTCATCTCTAAAGTAGGCTGATTACTTACTATAAATCATAATATTACATTCAGAGGAACTCGATTTTAGTTTTAAGGAATAAGAATTGAAACTGTTGGCCAGGCGCAGTGGCTCATGCCTGTAATCCTAGCACTCTGAGAGGCTAAGGCAGGTGGATCACTTAAGGTCAGGAGTTCAAGACCAGCCTGAGCAAGAGGAAGACCCCATCTCTACTAAAAATAGAAAGAAATTAATTGGCCAACTAAAAATACATAGAAAAAAATTAGCAGGGCGTGGTGGTGCATGCCCGTAGTCCCAGCTACTCAGGAGTCTAAGGCAGGAGGATCACTTGAGCCCAGGAGTTTGAGGTTGCTGTGAGCTAGGCTGATCCCATGGCACTCTAGCCCGGGCAAGAGAGTGAGACTCTGTCTAAAAACAAAAGAATTGAAACTGTGAACATGCTCAATATCACCTGTACCTCCCAACTCTCAAAACAAAACAAAAACCTCCATAGCCTGTCTTTAATATCTAGAAATTGAGTATAGTATGGTGTTTAAAGAACATTTTGATCTTGCATCTATAAATTTTTTCTTTTTTTTTTTTTTTTGAGACAGCGTCTCACTTGTTGCCCAGGCTAGAGTGAGTGCCATGGCGTCAGCCTAGCTCACAGCAACCTCAAACTCCTGGGCTCAAGCGATCCTCCTGCCTCAGCCTCCTGAGTAGCTGGGACTACAGGCATGCGCCACCATGCCCGGCTAATTTTTTCTATATATATTAGTTGGTCAATTAATTTCTTTCTATTTATAGTAGAGACGAGGTCTCGCTCTTGCTCAGGCTGGTTTCGAACTCCTGACCTTGAGCAATCCGCCCGTCTCGGCCTCCCAGAGAGCTAGGATTACAGGCGTGAGCCACCACGCCGGGCTATAAATTTTTATAATTTAAGTTTTTATTGTTCCCTGGCTAATTTTCACAAGACCAATCTTTATATTCATCAGATAACAATGGATATTTTAGAGAAATTATTCCTGCCCTCAGTGCAAAGAGTAAGCTTCTGGCTTTTCATGATATTCACTTTATTCTAGATGAGTACAGTATGTCCCCAGACATCTGACAAACACCAGTTGTCAGAAAGGGGGAAACACTCCACGTGAGTTAGGAGCCAGACCTCTGCTGAAATTTCATTCATTTTATACAGAGGCAAGTAGAAGAAAAAGGGCAGACTCTGTCCTCAATACATTTTTATTAACTGAGTCAAATCTTACAGGCTGGACTGCAAGGTATTTTGGTGGAAGAATTTCTGCAATGCCTTTATTATTTTAGGCAGCCTAGAAGAAAAATGCAAAACAACTTCTTAGACATTCCAGATACTCTTTTTCTTGGTATTAGACAATAACTCTTATTTTTAGAAACTACAGTACCGTTAATCACCTATCATTTGTTCAGTTTTTCTCCTTTTTATAGAGTGTCTAAGACACTTCTCAATTTCTTTCAGTTGTTATTAGGTCATTTTCCTTAGACTTACCTTTTATGTCCAACACAAGGGAGGAACTTTGTCTTTAAGGAAAAATTCAATTAACTTCTCAAACACAAGTAAGAAATCATTACTCTTTTACTTGCTGTTTGATACACTTGCTATTAGCACTTACTTTCTGTGGGAATGTCCAAAGAATGCATTTCCTTGAGTAGAAGTCACAGCTGTGTAAATAGCAAAAAGTAACTTTTCATCCCATAGTTTTTTTTTTTTTAACCAAATTTGGCTAACAGGCCAAAACCAGATAAAGCTCCAAATGTTTCCGTTTCCGGGTGGTGTCTGGAGGCCTGTGGGTGAGCTTCGTACTGGCCATCACATCTTTGCAAGGCTGCACTGTTGTGGCAAGTGCAGTGTTGTTCTACTAGTACATACAGCCAGGTGTTTCAGTCTGTGGTTTAAGGTGTTCTCTTGCTTTTACCTGGGTGATAGTTACAATTTGGGGACGGCAATAACATTTGTCCTTTGTCCAAAAGCCTTTGTCCTTTTAGTGATATTTTCATCCCAAGTTGTAAGTATTTTAGGTTTTATGGGCTGTGAAGCATAATCAAGGATGTTATAAGGTGTAGGTATTGGTGTCTGGAGGTTCGGTGCGGGACCCTTAAGGACACCAAGATCCGTGCACATTCAAGTCCCTGATGTAAAATGCCGTAATAGTTGCTTATGACCTTCATGCATCGTCTGTGGACTCTAAATCATCCCTAGAGTACTTACAATACCTAATATAGTTTAAGTACTATGTAACTGGTTGTTATGTTTTCTTAATTTGTATTTTTAATTGTCATCTTGTTATTTTTTATTGGTTTTGCCCTGAATATTTTCCATCTGTGGTTTGTTGAATCTGTGGATGTAGAATCCACGGATATGAAGGGCTGTCTGTACTTAAGACCGTTTGAGACATTACATTTAAGAAATGTAACTCCGTTGTGGCTCATGGGCCATGCACAAACAGGCCACATGTGTGCCAGCCCTTCTGCAGACGGTCACACCACCGTTAACAGAAAGAACCCTGCTTTCTCTTCTCTCTCACAGCCCCATGGCCGGAGGTTACGGAGTGATGGGAGACGATGGCTCTATTGATTACACTGTTCACGAAGCCTGGAACGAAGCCACCAATGTTTATTTGATAGTTATCCTCGTTAGCTTCGGGCTCTTTATGTATGCCAAGAGGTAAATTTTTTAGTTTCCGAGGGTAATTAAGAAACTGCAATTATAAGTTTTGCACATTTTTTAAAAAAATCTGAATTGAACACATAAAAAGTAATTTCATCAGAATATTTGTTCCTGCTCTGGTCTGTCCTCAGGCACCAGTGACCAAGGTTGGGCCCTAAAACCGCCGTTGCTGTCAGGGACAAAGGCTTTAAGTGCAGCTCTCAGCCACTGGGCCAGCTGCTCTAACCTCCCAGTGCTGTGATTTCTAATACAGCCCAATTTCATCATCCAGCCTGGGTTCATTGTCACCCTTCAATGAGCACATTTTTTTGGCCCAAGTCCCTGAAATGCGGAAACACCAACTCCTATGTATTCAGCAAATCTCCTTTCAGTCACTTTAAGCTTTTCCTTGTCTCTTGTGTGTGTCTGTGTCACAGCACTTACTAAACCATGTCAGTCTTACCTGAGTATTTGCCTGTCTGCTCCATAAAATGTCTTCTGCTTTTCACCTTTGAGTTCTGGGTGTGCCCACATAGTATAAATCCTCGATAAATATTTCCTACCTTAATTCCATGGGGTGTTTTGAAGAGGAAAAGCAGCATTAGTTAGACCGAGTTGCTTATTACAGCCATATGCTTCAGGGTGTCCTCAGCCAAGGTAAAAAAAAAGGGAATTAAATAGTTCAAAATAATTATTAACAGTAATCCAGAAATAACTTACATTTGGCCCAGGGAATGGTTCTGAGGCTGCCCTTGCTTTCCGATACCTCCGCCCGCCCTCCTGGCTGAGCTCTGGCCGCTGGCCCAGCAGCCCCTGAACTCTAGGGGCGGGTGAGAGGAGGCTGTGCTTTCCATCCAGGTCTGTTCGCGGGCAGGCAGCAGCTCCTCTCTACAGGTAGCCTCCACTTCCTCCCCACATAGGCACACTGTTATTGTTTCTTTTTTTTCACTGTTCTTAATTTTAAAAAGATCTCCCCACTAAGGTTGTGCTATTGTATTTAAGAAATATGTTTATTCATTATTTTCTACAATTAAGGTCTGGTCAACTCCAGTTTCTTCTCTAACCCAGTAATTTAGCTTTACCTGGAGGAGGTGAGAGGGAGGAAAAATCAGATGTTTTCATGTTTGTGCATTTTTCCATGCAATATTTGGCTTTTGGGGAGATTGAGGAAAACCATATGGAGGTAACTTCGCTTTCTTGTATTAAATGGACGTGTTCGGCTACTTTCTTTTCTCACAGCCTGTGGCTATATATGTACAGCTTCACACTTGTTAGTGAGAGAAAGAATACTTGGGCCAAGGAAGCATCTCACAGAGACAAAACAGAAAATAAGATGGGCTTATTGTCATTTAAGACCTTTTAACATAACTTCTTATTGCCGGGATCATGAGAATAATACAGTCCTATAGACATTAATGGAAGTCTTTGTTCTGCACTGCACTGATTTTGTGTTTTAGGAATAAAAGGAAAATTATGAGGATATTCAGCGTGCCACCTACAGAAGAAACTTCGTCAGAGCCCAACTTTTACGACACAATCAGCAAAATTCGTTTAAGACAACAACTGGAAATGTATTCCCTTTGTGAGTATACTCTGTGCTGCATGTTTGAAATAGATTTTCTGGAATGGAGTTCAATCAGCTAAATGTTATCAGAAATAGTAATGAAAACTTAGTTCCTTTTGCAAATGCTAAATAAACACCCTTTTCAGATGTTTACACTTTTGTTCCTTTTGCATTTTTTACCATATGCATGACCAGTTCCAAATGAGATGAAATTTAATTTAACATAGCAGCATTATTCACAATAGCCAAAAGGTGGAAAAAACCCAAGTGTCCTCACCAGATGAATGGATAAACAGTGGGGTGCATGCAATAGAATGCTATTCAGCCTTGAAAAAGAAGGATGTTCAGACACATACTACAACTTGAATGAACCTTGAAGACAATATGCTAAGTTAAATAAGCCAGTCACAAGAGGAAATGTATTGGATTATTTCTCTTGTATGAGACAAATCAAAGAAACAGAAAGTAGAGTTGTGGTTGCCAGGGGCTGAAGGTGGGTGATTACTGTTTAATGGGTCCAGAGTTTAGTTTGGGATGATGAAAAGAGTTCTGTGGATGGATGGTGGTGATGTCACACAACAATGTGAACGTATATAATGCCACTGAGCTATATACTTAAAAATGGTTACAATTACAAATTTTATGTTATATATATTTTACCACAATAAAAAAATCATCTGAAAAATTTAAGTATTATTTAAAAAAGTACAGAATCAGAAGTTCTATATGGAAAATTGTAAGAATTAAGTTTTTTTGTTTCTTTTTTTTTGAGACAGAGTCTTGCTTTGTTGCTCAGGCTAGAGTTAGTGCCCTGGCATCAGCCTAGCTCACAGCAAACTGAAACTCCTGGGCTCAAGCAATCCTCCTGCCTCAGCCTCCTGAGTAGCTGGGACTACACGCAGGTGCCACCATGCCCAGCTAATTTTTTCTATATATTTTTAGTTGGCCAATTAATTTCTTTCTATTTATAGTAGAGACGGGGTCTCGCTCTTGCTCAGGCTGGTTTCGAACTCCTGACCTTGAGCAATCCGCCTGCCTCGGCCTCCCAGAGTGCTAGGATTATAGGCCTGAGTCACTGTGCCTGGCCAAGAATTAAGTTTTTATTGATGCCTACTCAAAACAGAAGTTATCCTCTGTCAGTAATATCCTTAATAATATAGCAGATGCAATTATAAACCCACTGTACAACTTTTTTCTTTTTCAACATTTTGATGGGAATGACATAAAATTTATCAGAATTTATGTTTGCAGAGCATGTTGGTTTTCTATTGCTGCTGTAACAAATTACCACAAATCTGGTGGCTTAAAACAAGGAATTGTCTCACAGTTGTGTGGGTTAGAAGTTCTACAGCAGTCTGGCTGACTAACACCAGGAGGTCAGCAGGTTCCATTTCTCTGGAGCCTGTGGGAAAATCCATGTCCTGCCTTTTGTTGATTCTGAAGGCCGCCCATATTCCTTGGCTGATGGCCTCTTCCTCATCATCCAGGCCAGCAGCATTGCATCTTTCTGACTCTTCTTCCATGTTCGCCTATCCTCTCTCTGAACTTAGCCAGGAAAAGTTCTTAAAAAAGATTTTTAGGAACCATGTGATTATGTTGGGCCAAATAATCCAGGGTCATCTCCCCATCTCAAGACCTAATCACATCTTCAAAGTCCCTTTTGCCCTGCGAGGTAACATGTTAGCAGATTATGGGGATTAGGATGTGGACATCTTTAAGCGCCATTATGCTTAAACAGTGAGTACACCTGTGGGTTTGCACATTTAATGAATGCCAGCATAATCGGTCACTCTTAGTGTTCATGACATATCTTCTCCTGACAGAGCCTGGCAGCTCAAGAGGAAATAGCAAACAAAATTCTTTTTCTTAAAGAGGACCCCCAAAGTTCTTTAGGTCATAAAAATCTGGATCTACCCTGAGTAGCATAAACAAATAATATCTCTTTCTTTGCTAGTAAAGACTTAAAAGAAGAGGTTGAAAGTTTTAAAGCTAAGCAGTGAATGATATTTGCTGTGTTTTCTGTAGTTTCAGATTAAGACAGTTTTTCTTCAATAAACATTTCTTAAAAGTACAAAAAGAAGACAGAATTCCAGATCTGGTTTATATTGTTGACATTGATGTTCAATAATAAGTCTGTTAGGCTTATAAGTTAAAATATATCAAAATCCTTACAGCATGGACAAAAGCATTATTAACTTAAGGTAGAAATGGGGGTAAAAAAGAAGGAAATGACAAAACATTAATTTTAATAGCTTAATTAATGTTTACCCTATATTTTGAAGTTCTGAATAATCATGATACATAAATAATAATAATAAACATATCAAAATGGGTGCAGCAGTGTTGAGAAACTAGAGGATCATTAAGTATAATAAATTTCCTCGGAAGACATAAAATTGCTTCATTCCAAACTAATTCTTTACTGAGAATCATGGCTTGACTATGATTTAATGATGTTAGCTAGTAATTATTTTGCAATTTCATTAATTTATCTCTTCTTTTGCTTATTATTGTTGGGTTTTCTTTCATAGCAAGGAAATATGACTGTCAACAGCCACAGAACCAAGCTGACAGTGTGCAGCTCTCCTTGGAATGAAGCCCCAGAAAATGAGCAACATAAGTGATTGTTGTTAAACAGCGTGGCAGAAGCTCCTAATTCTTTCTACTAAGTCATGAACAGCATTGTAAAAAAAAAAACCTTCGGCCTGCATAAAAGCATTTCACTTGTGACTTTTTCCAAGTTTTTTGCATTATATTTTGCTTATTTTAATTGCATCTCTAAGTCATTTGTTACACAGATACAAATGGCTTGAGAGGTCTGAACACAGGAACCAGAGACAGTGACTTTACCTGGTGAAGACCTTTGATTTCTTCAGGATATAATCAGTGAGAAACAGAAATACAGCTTGGGAAATGAGAATCCGGGAGCTTATGCCTCTTTGATGAGAAAATTTTGCAAAATTAAAAAAACAAAAATTCAACCATTGGAATAACTTCCTCCAAGATTCTGTTCTGTGATAACTGTAATGTCAATACAGGTGAATTTGTGTTATTACTATTGCTAGCAAGTCTTTAATTGAATTAATGGTTTTTGCTTGTAGCCTGTCTATTCTACATCGTGAAGCATACCCATCTGCTAATTTTAGAAGCTTTCTGTAACTGCATTTTTCCCCCCATTAATTATGTTCCCAGGAGTTTGTTTGTTTTTAATCTCCCAGTTTCACTTCCACCAGATGGCTCCTCCTTAGGCCATGCTGGGGCCATGCTGTTGGGTGAGCAGACACCTCCGTGTTGGAGCTGGCAGCTCTTGCTCATATCACCATCACTGTTTCATGTGGCTGTCTGCTAAATCCTGCTTTTTTAGCATAATAAGCTTTCCTAAAGAGCCTTATATCTTATCCCATTTTGTACTGTACACAAATGTTTTCTCCTAATTTTTCATGTTTATTTAAATAAAAGCTTGCAGGTGGTGGTAGGAAAGTTTAACTGTCCATGTAGCTCAAAGAATCAGTTTTTGAAATAAAGCTATTCTTAACTGTAAGAGTTAATCCTTTTAAGTATTATTTCATTTTCCCTTTGTTATTATGGAATTAAAGAATATAAATTTTAAATGAAAATTAAGGTTTAGGCAAAATAAAATCACGGAAATTGCATTTGCTTTAAAATTTTAATTATTCAAAAATGTATTCATTTCAAAATATCGTACAAGGTAAATTGTTGACCAAATGGAATAATTCTTAACTCACAAAGGAGTTTGATTGCACTGCCTATACATAGTATTAAAAACTGACTAAAGGATTGTAGCCAGTTCCTGTTACAATTATGAGCTAGGATAGCAGAGCAGCAAGGGACAATCTTCTTAAACTTTGCTTTGCCTTAGGACAACTACTAAATATGTCCATGAGCAGAGAATTTAATCAGGAGCAGGAGTGGTTTACTTGTCACTGACATGTGGCACAATCTGGACAGACTGCAAAACCTGGCCATCTCAGATGACTTGCAAAAATAACTTAGAGAAATAAATATGAATCACACAATGAAACTGTTTTCTTTGTGTCCACTAGATAGAGACGGTCATAACTACAAACTGGTAGATTACCCGGTGAGCAACAGCCCCTGAGGGAGGACAATTTCCTCCTCCTTTCTTCCTTAGAGCTGACCAATGGGGATCACACACACCCCACTGGCAGGAACAGCACAAGCCGGCTTTGAAGTCTCTTCCCTACATCCACAGCTGAGCCGGGAGAAGGGTGCAGCCCTGCAGCCACGCTTTGCAATGGCTCTGACGGGCTGTCCCCATCTGCTCTGCAACCACCAAAGAGTCAACAGAACTGTTTTCCCTGGAAGCAAAGCAGAATGATCAGTAAACCAGTAGTTAGCACTCACGTTATCCCTTTTCCTCGTTTCTTCCTCCCTCTTTAAAGCATAAGATACTCAGCAGTGAGCACTGGTCAGCCCCACTGGTGCACAGCTCGATGTGTTAAATAACTGGATGTTCAGCTGATGCCAGCCAGCTGCACTCAGGGGAGAAGTGAGCCTCAAAGGGCACAGATGTTTGCTGTTGACCTCATGCCGTGTCTGGTTGAGTTATTTATGATTCATCAGAAAATGAAATGCAGGCTTTCTGGTGAAATCCTTGGAATGTCAGGAATATTCAAGTGGTGAGTAGAAATAAGGTTAAATAGCAGTGATTAAAAAATAGTTTCAGGTACTAAGATGATACAAGAATAAACTTAACATAGAAAATAGCATTAAGGGGAGAAGGGACAAAAGAATATTGTATAGAGCTAAGTAATTCACTTAGTAAACAGTTCTGGCCAGATCCACTGTGCCAGCTGTATGTGATCCTCTTTGATAGGGTTTTTTCTTTTTCTTTAAGAGACAGATTCTCTGTTGTCCCGACCCGCGGGATCTTCTGTTACTCGTGGGGTCAAGGGGGATCGTGCCTGAAAGAGATGGGCGAGAGAAAGGAACGAGACCAAGCAAAGGGTTGTCAAGGTCTACTTTACTTGGATTCTTAGTAGGTTTTATAAGCATACAGAAACAAGGAAGTAGAAACAGAAAAATAGAGTGGGGTGATGATGAGTCTTGGGTTTGTGTTAATCAGCCCCAATCAGCGTCTTATCGGTATCGAAGCTGTTTGTGACTGGTTACTCATCTCCAACCTGGCAGGTGGTCGGGAACAATTGCAGTCAGCACTCCCTGGAGCATCCCGTGGTCAGCATGTCATGGAATGCATTCTTCTCGGAGCTATAACTGGAATTTTCCAGGGTGAAGCCCATGCGTAGGACGAGTCATAGGGGAGTTGAGGGTCTTTGAGGGTCCTTGCCTCTAACATCTCCCCCTCTCTTTATTAATATGAGGGAGATTTATATAGGTGGGTGGAGAGCCTGTCTTAGGCTACGCGATGGGCTTCCGAGACCAGCACCCCTAATATAAGATTGGGCGATTAACGTGAAGGTGAGGCCTCTATCTTAGGCTATGTAGGTGGCATCCAGCTCCGGCACTTCTGATTATGAAGTGTGCCCCCGGGCATGGACCTACAATATTCCCGTCATGGAGTCACCTCACCGTTGGCAGGGTATGCATCTGGTACACGGCATCGCGATAATCCCATCATGGGCATCTCCACAGCCTTTGGAACCAACTGCGTTCCATGTCTGAGGCAAGGTTTGAGAAATTTAGACCTTCAGTGGGTGTATTGGGAGACTCTTCACGGAGGTCTTCTCTGGAGTCTCTTTGTTCTAGCCGTTGGTAAAACACGGAGACCGATTTTTGTGTGGCTGCGTCTACCTGTGACTTGACAAAATTAGTTAGTTTTTTGAATGCCCAAGGCCCAAAGGTGAGGAGCAACAGAAAACCTACAAGCGGCCCTAAGACACTGGGAAGCAATGTGGATAGCCAGGGGGATGTGGAAAACCAATTTTGATACCACGCTTCACTTTGTTCTCTCCGTTTTTTTCTATCCTCTAGGCTCTGTCTAACTCTTTCAATGCTATCTTCTACCAGACCGGTTTTGTCTGCGTAAAAGCAACATTCCTCTTTAAGTGCTGCGCACAAACCTCCCTCTTGGAGGAACACTAAGTCTAGGCCTCTTCTATTTTGTAACACTACCTCAGAAAGTGAAGCGAGGGATTCTTTGAGATATTTTAGACCCTGCTGGAGCTCTCGGAGATCGATGGCAGCAGAGAGCTGCAGGTATTGCTGGTTGGAGGTGACTAGAGGCTATGCCTGTTCCAGCCCAGGGATTAGGCCGCGAGGGTTGACTCCTAGGTGTGGCTCAGGGAGAAGGGTAAAACAGGCCCTGCATTTGCGGACGATCTCTCTGGCTTGTTCTCTAATAATAGAGAATTTAAGTCTGAGGGTATGGGCATTGAGATGGTGTAAATTATGAGCTTGGTGTGCAGCACAAACAGGATCAACAGCGATAGTGTGGACTGGGCCTGCAACGCGGGTTGCCTGATCAACAAGATTATTTCCAGCGACTAGAGGCCCAGGAAGGCCAGTGTGGGCGCGAATATGGCCTATGAAAAAGGGCACAGAATGGGAGTGAATGAGTCCTTGTAGTTGCTGGAACGTTTGAGTGGTATTGTTGGAGGGCCGAATATGAGGCACAGTTTCTAAAGTGGCGACAGCATGAGCAACATAAGAATTATCAGTATACAAGTTAAATGGTGACTGATCTACGTGTTTGAAGACTGGGACTAAGGCCACTAACTCAACGAGTTGAGCAGAGGAGAATCTGGTGGGAAAACTGTGGACCTGGCCATTAATGCTATAGGCCACGGTGCCTGAGGAGGATCCGTCGGTAAAGACTAAGATGGCTCCTGGAATGGGGGAGACTCTTGTTTTTTTTGGAAATATTACAGGTGTCCGATAGAGGAACTGAATTAGTTTATCAGGGGGGTAATGATTATCTAGTTTGCCCTGGAAGACGTACAGTTAACTGCCCAATCATCATCAGTTTGTATTAGCCACTGAATTTGGGAAGCATTGTAAGGGAGTATTATGATATCTGGATCCTTTCCAAAGAGCTTAAGGGAGTTTTCTCGCCCCAAGTGAATAACCTTAGCTACTAAATAAGGGTAGGTGGGAAGGACTTTAGGGGGGGAAGCCGACAGGTGAACCCAAAAAAGGGGCTTGCCCTGCCAGAAGAGTCCCGTGGGTGAAAAGGGGGTGGGGAGGACAATGAAGTACAAGGGGGTGTCGGGGGAGAAATAGCCAATGGCCTGGGCATTTATGGCCTGCTTGACTAAATTAAGGCCTTGCTGCCCTTCTTTAGTTAGGGAGCGTGGAGAGGTTGGATTGGCATCTCCCTGCAGGATGTCAAATAGGGGTTTTAACTGTCCTGTGGTGAGTTTTAAATATGGGCGAAGCCAATTAATGTCGCCTAGAAGGCGCTGAAAATCATTAAGGCATTGAAGAGAGTCTTTTCTGATTTGCACCTTTTGGGAGAGGACCTTATTGGGGAACAATTCAAAGCCTAGGAACAGGTGAGGGAGGCAGACCTGAATTTTTTCAGGGGATAGGCAGAGGCCTCAAGCTTGTAAGGCCGAGACAACCTGCATGGTAACTTGATGTAAGGTTGCCTCATTGGCCCCAGTGAGAAGAATGTCATCCATATAATGAATTATATATAGCTGAGGATGTTGAATTCTAAAAGAATCAATTGTCTGAGCCACATATTTTTGGCAAAGGGTGGGGCTGTTGGCCATGCCTTGAGGCAATACTCGCCATTGAAAGCGCGGAGAGGGTCCTCTACAGTTCACTACCGGGAGACTGAAAGCGAAGCGTTTGCAGTCATCTGGGTGCAATGGTATGGAGAAAAAGCAATCTTTTAGGTCAATGACTATTTTATAGTAGCCTCTGGGGATAGCTACGGGTGAAGGCAAACCAGGCTGGAGTGCCCCCATGGGAACCATTGTTTGGTTAACAGCCCGTAAATCTTGTAGCAGCCGCCATTTGCCAGTCCTTTTTTGAATGACGAAAATGGGGGTGTTCCATGGTGAAGTAGAGGGCTCTATGTGTCCGGCAGCTAATTGTTCCTACACTAACGCTGTAGCTGCGGCTAGCTTGTTAGACGGGAGGGGCCACTGATCCATCCAGACAGGGGAGTCACTTTTCCAAGTGATTTTATCTGCCTGAAGTGCAGGGGGATTAATGGCCCTTACGAAAAATGGTCTTTGAACCCTAGTCCTGATCTGTCTGACTTAGGGAGGGTGGTTAAGAGTGCTCTTAGTCCCTGACCCTCTTTGCCTAAACCCTGTCCTGGGAGGAATCCCTGTTTAAGCATTTGGCTGGTTATAACCTCATTGGGGCTGCACATGACATTCATTTGTGCAAGGATATCACGCCCCCATAAGTTAATAGGTAGGCTCGGGACTACAAAGGGTTGAGTGGTACCTCTGTTTCCCTCAGAGTCTTCCCATGTCAAAATTTTTGAGCTCTGGAGAGTATCTCTAGACTGTCCTATACCTTGTAAGTGCGTAAGGGAGGGCTGCAGTGGCCATGAATCGGGCCAGGCGTCTTGGGCAATAACCCTGGAATCGGCGCCTGAATCAAGAAGGCCTTCAAAAAGTTTACCATCTGATTTTAGCCACAGGGTGGGCCGTTCTTTGGTGATAGCTTGGACCCAATAGAGATCAGAAGAGCCAGGGCAGGAAGCACCTCGGTTAGAGGCGATGGCTGGGAAGGATGTATTAAGGGGCAAGGGCAATGCCTGAGCTAAGCGCTGTCCCTTAGAGACACACACAGGGCCGGTAAGCGCGCTGGCTAAGATGTTAATCTCCCCGGTAAAGTCACTATCTACTATGGAGGGGTGGACTATGAGCCCTGCAAGAGTGGAAGAGGCTCAGCCCAGAATACAAAAGAACATATTAGCCGGGGGGGGGGGGGAGGGTCCAAAGGAGCCAGTGGGCAAAATTTGAACACCATCCTCAGGTCTTAATATTGTGTCGGAGGAGGCACACAAGTCCACTACTGCGCTCCCTGTGGTTGCTCGGAGGAGTCTCAAGTCTGAGGGCTCTCTTGTCGGCTGTTCCCCGAGGCCGACTGAAATTGAATAGGACGGGGGGCCCGGGGCTGGCCCCTCAGGCCGTTTCCCGAAAGGGGGGGCAAGGGGTTTCCAAAGACATCAGTTTTGGAGCGGCATTGATTGGCCCAATGCTTTCCCCTCCTACAGCGGGGACAGAGGGAGGGGGGCTGGGCTGGCCTGCCTGGCGGCTCACTGAGGTTAGGGGTAGCTGAGGAGGCGGCTAAGGGGCACTGAGGGCAAAGTGCCCTGGTTGACCACATTTAAAGTAGTCCCTCTGTGCCGTGGTCCCTTGGATGGCGGCCCCAACTGCAAGCTGTACGGCCTGCGATACCTTATGGGCTAAGGGGTCAACATCATTACACATTCTAATCATGTCATTAAGGTCTTTATTTTTGAGTTTACCCCTGAGGATGGCCCTGCAAGTGCTGTTGGCATTTTCATAGGCCAATTGTTTAATAAGCCTATTATTCTCATCTTCGTGTCCGAGGGTTCGTTCAGCAGACTCTAAAAGCCTGCCCACAAATTCACTAAAACCCTCTTGAGCTCCCTGGGTGATTTTTGTCAGGGGAGTAAGGACAGATCCCGTAGAGGGAAGTGTTCGCCAGGCGCTGAAGGCGGCTGCGGCGGTCTGGGACAAAAGTCCAATTGGGAGTCTCCTTTGGCGCTGTTCAGTAGCAAATCTCCCCTGTCCGCTAAGCTTTTCAAGGGTCCAAGATGCAGAATTGGGGTTTTTTAAGTTATTAGCAGCCGTGGTCTGACAGCAGTCGAGAAAGTCGGCCTTCCAAGAGAGGAACTTCCCGTGAGAAAGGACCGCCTGTACTAGTTTGACCCATTCTCCAGGGAGCAGGTAGCCGCCCCCTGAGGCTGCCTCTAGGAGGGAGTAGGTAAAGGGTGCATTGGGCCCATACGCCCTAACAGCAGAATTCAGTTCTTTTAAGGTTTTAAATTTTAGTCTGCGAAATTCAGTGGGCTCTGCAGTGGGCCCCGGGACTGTCTCCTCCGGGGGGTCATCACTTTCACTTTCCCTTTCTTTCTCTTCTGTATTCTTGTCATCTGAATCTTGGGGCGGGGACTGGCTAGAAGAAGGGGCGGCAAGGTCTCCTTGCCTATTAGACCTGGTAACTACCGGGAATGCTAGGGCTTTATGGGAGGACTTTAAAGATTTTTTATTTAAGGTGGCCTGGGATTGGGTGGTCTCATGACGTGGGTGGCTAATGAAAACCGAATCTTTAACCGTATCTTGGAGGGAGGACAAGTCTTTGGAAAGCTGGGCAAACTCTTTTTGAAGTTGTAAGACATCCTTTAATTGCGTGACCCTTTGACTTAAGTCTTTTTTGGCACGCAAAAGTAAGGGCATTGAAAGGGGAGGCATTAACGAAGGTGCACAAATTTGGGGCGCGTAAGGAGGAGGCCATTCGGGATCGTGATATTGGGCCGCTTCCTCTCCAAGGGTTGCCTCTTCTGCGGGGTCGAGGGACTCTTGGAGGGGTTGTTTCTTGAATACCGGGTAATTGAATGCATGAGGGGCTGTACCCTCGGGTAAGGGAGGATAGACGGTCTTGGTGTCTGGCCTACTAATCGGGGGCTCGTCCCTAGATGTCTGGAGCTCAGCCAAGGGGTCCTGAGGGGGCATATTAATACAAACTGAGGGGCAAGGGGAGGGGCATGTTGGTCTCTCAGGATCATTAAGGGAAGTCGACCCTCTAGTCGCCTCTAAAGACGTTCTCGAAGCGGACCGCGACATGGGTCGGAGGCAGAATTCTGCTACTGAGAGCAGCTGCTTTTTATTGGGGTCTGAATCTGCTCCCTCAACAATATCTCTGATTAGTCCCCAGTACGAGAAAACGGATACAGGGACGGCATCTGGGCCCTGATTTAGAAGTAAATTGTTTAGATCTCTGCCTACCTTTTGCCACTTGCGTGGGTGAATCTCAGGTCCACCAACAATGAACCAAGGACAAGCATGATCAATGAACACAAAAAACTTTACTAGGTCCTTTTTCTTAACTCTAATTCCTCTCTCTCTGAGCGAGGCCTTGAGATCCTTGATAAAAACGGCCTCTTTAGACAAAGAATGGCCCATCTCGATGGGATGACAATGTAAAAAATCTACTCACCAGACCGTCGATTCTGTGAGCGGCAGAATGGAGGTCTCTTCAGGGATTCTCCAGAGAACTGTCTGTAAACCGCGTGCATCCAACAAAAGTCCGTACCTCGTGCCCCACGTTGGGCGCCACTTGTCATGACCCTCAAGACCTTCTGTTACTCGTGGGGTCAAGGGGGACCATGCCTGAAAGAGATGGGTGAGAGAAAGGAACGAGACCAAGCAAAGGGTTGTCAAGGTCTACTTTACTTGGATTCTTAGTAGGTTTTATAAGCATACAGAAACAAGGAAGTAGAAACAGAAAAATAGACTGGGGTGACCATGAGTCTTGGGTTTGGGTTAATCAGCCCCAATCAGCGTCTTACCGGTATCGAAGCTGTTTGTGACTGGTTACTCATCTCCAACCTGGCAGGTGGTCGGGAACAATTGCAGTCAGCACTCCCTGGAGCATCCCGTGGTCAGCACGTCATGGAATGCATTCTTCTCGGAGCTATAGCTGGAATTTTCCAGGGTGAAGCCCGTGCGTAGGACGAGTCATAGGGGAGTTGAGGGTCTTTGAGGGTCCTTGCCTCTAACACTCTGTTGCCCAGGCTGGAGTACAGCGGTACGATCATAGCTCACTGCAGTCTTGAACTCCTGGCCTCAAGTGATGCTGAGAAGCTAGGACCCCATGGGTGAGCCAGCGCACCTGGCCTTTCCTGTTCTGATAGCAGAATTAGAATGAAAAGAGATACCAGACAACAAAAATAGCAATAAAGGGCACTTGGCTCACCTCCAGCCTACGTCCCAAACAGTGAGGACCACAGAACAGGGGCTGGCACTCAGTCTTAATTTAATTATTTCACACTCTAATAAGCCAGAGGCAACCCTAGGCAAAACTATAAAGCAAGAGAACTGTCTCACCCCTCCTTTTTCTGTCCCTTTTCATCCTCCTAATGAGCCTCTTGTATGAGTGAAACCGGTCTAGACTGAGGATTTAAGATGGGGATGAGGAAGTTAGCTGCAAACTGCGGTGGGGAACCCCACAAACCCCACCGGCCGACCTGGAAACTTGCCTTGACCTCTAGCCCAGATAAAGGAGTGGTATTTAGCGTGGGGTCCTAGGGTGATGCATTCTCTATTTTTATCTTATTGAGATACAATAAAAGAAAAACTAAAACTGTGATGAGTAACGTTCCACCTTCTAGGCAGAAAGATGAAGACAAAGGGGGAGCCTCTCACTGGCCCCAGATCTGACCCCAAAGGTCCTCGTTCACGTTGGACCCAGCCCCAGGGGGTCTTCTCTTCCGAACGGAAACAGCAGCTGTCTCGCTGTCATTAAAGAGGCTTTATTGCCGGGATTTTTTTTTTTTAATGAAAATACCCTTTGACAAATTTCAAACCAACCAAAGAAAGTTGGGGATTTTTAATTGCAACTAAGTTGGTGTGACTAAACTGCAAATGCTTTTGGCCTAAGAAATCTGATTTCTTTGAGAAAACGAACCACGTAAATGTGAAGCATTTATGAGAAAACAAGAAAATGTATGTTTTATTCTGTTTTTTGGATGTTGGGGAGAAGGGGTTGCAGTATCTCTAAATAACAGTTTTATTTTGAAGTTTAAAAAAAACAGGCCCAGAGCCCAGTGGCTTATACCTGTAACCCCAGCACTTTGAGAGGCTGAGGCAGGGGAATTGCTTGAGCCCAGGTGTTTGGGCTGCAGTGAGCTGTGATTATGTCACTGCACTCCAGCCTGGGCAACAGAGCAAGACCCTGTCTCTAAAAAAACAAAACAAAAACCCAGACCCATTCAAATCGACTATAACTCAATATAATTCTTATATCTGGAAGGATTTCAAGTACCTACTGTTAGCACAGCAACCAGCCCAAAGTAAATGCTCAGTAAATACTTATTGATGTGATTAAGTTACTTAAAACAGTTTATAGAGGCCGGGCGCGGTGGCTCACGCCTGTCATCCTAGCTCTCTGGGAGGCCGAGGCGGGCGGATCGCTCGAGGTCAGGAGTTCGAAACCAGCCTGAGCAAGAGCGAGACCCCCGTCTCTACTATAAATAGAAAGAAATTAATTGGCCAACTAATGTATATAGAATAAAATTAGCCGGGCATGGTGGCGCATGCCTGTAGTCCCAGCTACTCGGGAGGCTGAGGCAGGAGGATCGCTTGAGCCCAGGAGTCTGAGGTTGCTGTGAGCTAGGCTGACGCCACGGCACTCACTCTAGCCTGGGCAACAGAGTGAGACTCTGTCTCAAAAAAAAAAACCTATACGGTTTGTAGAATTGATGTTTCATTTGTTGCGTCTTTAAAAAGCGTTTGCCGGTCGCCATTCCCCTGAGGAGAGAGCGGTCTGTAGAGCAGTCGAGGCTGGAGAGGCCTTTGCTCACTTCAGTCGAAGCTGAGGCTGCAAAAACGCAGAGCAACAAAACTTTTGACTTGGAGAAGCCAGCCCGCATCCGAGGAGGCATGGCCGGCGCCACCGCCAGCAGCCAAAACGAAGGCTCGACCTTTGACCCGAAGAATTTCAGGGAACCAGGAGAGAAGACCCTCACCCAACGAAGCCGCCTATCTGCGGGCAGTCCTCCTGCCGACACGACTGAGTGGGAAATGAGGCAAAGATCTGAGAAATGCGGGAAGGCAGGCGGAGTCCTCACCCACGAGGACGGAGGACTCGGCTTTATCCGCTTGGGAACCCGAGCCCTGCCGGAGACTGCCGAAGAGGAGCTGGGCAACGCGCCGCCCCGCGGAAAGCAGCTGCGCGTGCGCTCTGCCTGCCGTCGCGCACCCCTTCCGGTCCGCGGCCTTCCTCCCAGCATGCCCAGCGAGCCTGCCGGAAGAAGCGTTTCCTGCGTCTGGACAGGTGGAGAGGGCTGTAGTCGAGGAAGGCCCTCCGCAAAAGGCACTGTTGGAGCCTCAGGGAGGCCAGCTGCTCGCGGAGCTCTGGCCAGAGGCAGTGAAGGCTCCTTGCCGTTCGCCACACTCCCTCGTCCTGTGACTGTGGAGCCCACGGGCCGGTTAGGTGACGAAGAGGGACTTCCAGGCCGGGCGCGGCGGCTCAAGCCTGCCATCCCAGCACTCTGGGAGGCCGAGGCGGGAGGATTGCTCGAGGTCAGGAGTTCGAAACCAGCCTGAGCAAGAGCGAGACCCTGTCTCTACTATAAAAATAGAAATAAATTAATTGGCCAACTAATATATATATATAGAAAAAATCAGCCGGGCATGGTGGCGCGTGCCTGTAGTCCCAGCTACTGGGGAGGCTGAGGCAGGAGGATTGCTGGAGCCCAGGAGTTTGAGGTTGCTGTGAGCTAGGCTGACGCCACGGCACTCACTCTAGCCTGGGCAACAGAGTGAGACTCTGTCTCAAAAAAAAAAAAACAAAATAAATAAAAATAAAAAGAAGCAAACTACAGAAAAGGAAGCCCCAAATTCTGCATATGAACTTTGCCAAGTCCTTGTCTGATCCCTGAACTCTTCATCTGCAGGGAAGAGTCTGAGGAGCCTGGCAGAACGCAAATAGCTAAACGTCCAAAAGACGTGAGCAGAGTTCTCAGCTGTTGCCCACTATAGGAATTATGATTTGATTCCTGCCAAATTAATTGCTTACTAGAATGAAAATAAACACTTTTCAGAGGAAGACAGAATCTAAAGACGCTATACTCCATTGTCCACAATGTCCAACATACAGTCGAAAACTACAGGAATCCGGAGAACAGGAAAATGACAACTACAGTCAAGAGAGAAAAAAAAAAAAATGGAACAATGTGGTCCATAGTCAGGAGAAAAAGCAGTCAATATAAACTGACTTCACAATGACCCAGATGTTGAATTAGCAGATAAGGACTTTAAAGCACCTATTACAAATATGTTTAGATAAATACTTTCAGATAAATGATCATTGGAAGGATTCAGCAGCAGATCTGCTGTATGAGAAATACTAATGGAAGCTATTTGGTCTAAGGAGAAGTGATAGGAGATGGAAACTCAGACCTAAGCACACTGTAGGCATAATGAATGAGCAGATGGAGAGAAACAATGAAAGAGCAAGGGGCAGCTTTTGCCAAGGGGAGATAAAAAGCATGTAGGAGTTTCTTGGACTATTGTAACTTTTCTACAATCCTGAACTTTGATTTTTTAAAAAACTTATAGAAAAAGCATTTATAAATCAATTTCTTAGTAAATCAAGTTTCATTATTTCCGTTATATCAGTCACCAGCAAAACTGAAAAGCAAGCATGGTGCCCAAGGCTTAGAAAACTTATGCCTCTTTCTTCTCTACCTGATCCTATAGTAGTCAACATCCTTCTGTTCTCTGTCAAAACCTGCTCCCAATAAGGAATCAAAACACACTTCCATGAAAGTCTGGGGCTACAGGGTGTTTAGTCTGCATTTTAACAGAGAGAGCTCAATTGGAAGGATATGAAGTTTTTTTGTTGTTGTTTTGAGACAGAGTCTCACTCTGTTGTCCAGGCTAAAGTGAGTGCCGTGGCGTCAGCCTAGCTCACAGCAACCTCAAACTCCTGGGCTCAAGCAATCCTCCTGCCTCAGCCTCCCAAGTAGCTGGGACTACAGGCATGCACCAACATGCCCAGCTAATTTTTTCTCTATATGTTAGTTGGCCAATTAATTTCTTTCTATTTATAGTAGAGACAGGGGTCTCGCTCTTGCTCAGGCTGGTTTCAAACTCCTGACCTTGAGCGATCTGCCCGCCTTGGCCTCCCAGAGTGCTAGGGTGACAGGCGTGAACCACCGCGCCCGGCCAGGATATGAAGTTTTTAGACACTGCAGAGCGGTGGTAATTCTTGGAGATAAGAAGGCCTTTACAGCCTCTGAAATCATATGGAAGCAGTTAACTAAACTCCACATATTTGCTTGGCTACCACTTCACATTCTGCTTCTCTCTGTCATCATAGTTTAAACATTACCAGCCAGAATGTCACCCCTTCTCCATCAAAATTAGTAAATACACTGGAACTTCTAAAAAAAAAAAGAATGATTCTACAGTTTTGAATTAGTTTAAAACAGGGAGCAGTCAACTATTTATCTCATCTCTGTGAGGCAGGAAGACAGGTGATGCTGATAATGATCTTTTGGTTCCCACCTTGCAAGTGAGTAAAAGTGAACAATGTGAATGACTCTTCCAGTCTTGAACTTTTGCAGTATTGAGAAATGTGAAGATTAGATGGGAAAGACATGTCCCCGGGGGCGGAAGGGAGAGATGTAAAGGCAGGCATGTAGAAAGGTGATTTCTGACAAACATGATGTAGAATGCTGTATTTATTAATGCTTCCTGGACTTAGGACTGGTGTTTTTAAAAAGCCACAAATAATAATTTTATTGATTTCCTTTCCTCTGACACCAAGTTTTCCTCGATCCACTGCAGTGCCTTGCTTATAGTAGGTGTTTAAGATTTATTAATTTATTTACTTAACTAAATTAGATTGGATTCAATGTTTTGCTATCCTAGAAAGCAGTCGGGGCTATGGAATAACTCCACTTTAATAGTTTTTTTTTTTTTCCACGACATGAAAAATTTTTATTCATCATAAGCTGATCTGCACTGACATGCAATGCTCTTCCTTGGCAAATGGCTCCTGTAGCGAAGTGCCTTCAGGTTGCTCCATATTTTTGAAATAGGTGCAACATTTCTGGCATAATTTCTTAGGGTTAGTGGTTATAATTTTGATCCCATCTATTCCAGCAGGGCCAATAGGATGAAGCAACCCCGGGCAGGAAGCAGTTTCACATGGGCAGCTCTTTATTGTAGAACAAAATGGGTCTGTCTCCAGGAGTGAAGAGAGGGGGAGGGAGAGAGGGAGAGAGAGACCCAGAGAGAGAGAGAGAGAGAGACCCAGAGAGAGAGGGGGCGGAGGGGGAGAGAGAGAGAGGGAGAGACAGAGAGAGAGAGAGACCGAGAGAGAGACAGAGACAGAGAAAGAGACCGAGAGAGAGAGAGAGAGAGACCCAGAGAGAGAGGGGGCGGAGGGGGAGAGAGAGAGAGGGAGAGACAGAGAGAGAGAGAGACCGAGAGAGAGACAGAGACAGAGAAAGAGACCGAGAGAGAGAGAGAGAGAGAGAGACCCAGAGAGAGAGAGAGGGAGAGAGAGAGGGAGGGGGGGAGAGAGAGACAGAGAGAGAGAGAGAGAGACCGAGAGAGAGAGAGACTGAGAGAGAGGGAGAGACCAGGAGAGAGTGGGGGAGAGGGAGAGAGAGGAAGAGAGAGGGGGGAGAGGCACTTTAATAGTTTTAATTTTATTTTTTCAGAACAAAAGAGAAAAACAGTGATTCTACCAGTCTTGCAGCTCTTTTCTGACCATGCAGTATGCTTTGTGAAAGTGGTTAAATTCCAAAAATATATCATTTAAATATACTCCAAAAAGCATAAAAAGGAGCATGGATTTTTTCCCCATAGTATAACAGAGCACAGTATACTATGTGCTCTGTTATATTTTCAAGGAGTTATAATTTTTAAAAAATATAAGTTTTCTTCAAAAATTTTTAGCAATTAACTCTCAATCTATAACATCATGCCAGTGAAAGTGCTTACATGGAAAATCCCCCAAAGCAAACAATCCAAGTTATACATTTGCCTCTCCAAATTAGTTTGCTATGCCAGTATTTCAGTTGGTTTGCACTCTTGCAATGATAGTGGCCAGCAAACACAAAGCTCTTTGAATCCCTTAAGGGAAAGAATGATAAGGGAGGGGTTGCAGGAAATCTGCAAATTTTCCGATGGTGATTGGGCAATCTTGAGTGAACCAATCACATTTTTAAGAGTAGTCATGGTGCGGGTGATTGTTTTTACACCTTAATTTTCTCCATTTTTATATTCAGATGTAGCAAATCACCACATCAGTTTGCGTCAGGACGTCATCCCATTTTGAATGTATTTAAGTCACCATCTTCCACCATTTATAGTTCTCGGGCAAAGTCTAACCTGCCATCGTATCAGTAAAACATCGATCCATCTGCCTCTCGTATTAATAAAACGCCGATCAACCAAATATCGTTTATGGGAAATGAACTACAACTGAGGAACTATGTCAACAGTCCAGAACACCCCAGCCCTGAGCAGGGCTGATTGCAGACAAACTTCATGCACTATTTTTGGACAGTCAAGGCTTTTATCAGCAAATCTTTTTGGGAAAGGAGTTGCTCTCTCCTTCCTTGAGACTTTTGATCATCAGAGTTAGCTCTCTCTTTTCATCTTGAAGCCCTGTGATGCTTTCCACAGAGGACTGGAGATTGGCCTTTAGAGATACGAGTTCCAAGGACAGATTTTTCACTTATGTACAAATTCATAAAATGAATAAAAGTGGTTGAAAACTTAATTATTTAAAATTTGCTTATTGAGTTGCATTCTCGATATTTTGGGCCACTTTCTTAGATGCCTTGCTTAAAAGCCTGTGGCCTGTTGTCATGGTGAAATAGAATTAATAATAGTCCTGACTTATGCAAACTTGATACTTGTCAAATGTACCCTTTCTTTGTACACTTAAAAAAAAAGACACCAGCAAATCTAGTAGGCTTCAAAAGGATTATGAATTTTTGGACACACTATTCCTTAAGTATAGCTGTTTAGAAATTTGAGATGAGCACATTAACCAACACATGACACATGCAAACACTGCTCTTCTGCTGGCTAGCAGCTTTGTGACTTGAAGCCTGACATTTGCTCTTTCAGGGGGTTGGAGAGTAAATTTAGCTTGAAACAATTTGGAATGGAGGGAAGTCACTTCGTGGCCCCAATAATCTTTTTTTTTTCCTTTTGAACTCTCTTATAAACTTGTCATTATTGACCAATCAAAAGGATCTAGTTCATCTTTCTCCTAAAAGATTAAAATTGAATTCAGTTTAGTTCATACTAAGTCACATTCAGTACAATCAAAATGGGGACTCTACATTTCTGTATATTATAGGATAATTTTGAAAGCACTCATATAAGTAGAAAGTGAACTTAGGCAATAGTTTACTATAGTAGAATACAGGACTGAAAGCCTGAGTTCCAGCCTGTTTCAATCTGTGCTGTATCTGTCTGAATTAGATCATATCATTAAACTCGCCAGGCCTCAGTTTGTTCACCTGTTTAAATGGGAATAAGACTACTTTTACCCCTGAGATGTTTAGATTCTAAATGAAACACAATCTGAGGCCCTTGGAAGGCAATGAAAAGACGTTGATGTTGGGGGTTGTGGTCTCCTTAAATATGTTTTTAATGTGTTACCGATTTATATACTTATGAGTTTGGATGTTGTCTCTAATCCTCCAGACTACTAGAGTATGGATTCTTTAGCATTCCCTACAGTCCCGGGAAAAGTGGCTGGCTAATGAAACCCTTCAAAGCACAGGAATCAAACAAACAAACAAAAAACCACATGAATCAAACCCTATAAACAAAATCGCCTTCTGTGAACACATAGCTAGGTATCACTCACTTTGACTACATTTTTAAAACAGTCTTCTGTATCACCCATCAAGTAATGGTAATATCCTCATTTTTTTTCAGATGGAAATATGAGCACAGGAGAACTTAGGCCCGATGTTAAACACTGGGGTTGTGTTTTCTCTCGGCATCCTTTTCACTCTATGTTTCTATGATTTCTGATCATAGAAACAGAAAGATTTGCAGTGTTTCCAGTAGAGAATAATGCAGATATTATTTCCAGGGAATAATGTAGCCTAGTTTTTCACATAACAAAGAGGCTTAATCCAAGTCCCTTTGAGATAAAAGACAAGTCAAGCTAATGGCAGCAAGCAATTTGTTCTTGCAATATCTTTTCCAAAACACTCAAATACAAGGGGATTCTTTTTTTTTTCCTTTGCGTTCATTTGATTACCCCACAGTTTATAAATCACAGGTCTGTTGTGTACACTTTGTACCAGACAAGTCCGGGCACGCAAAGACTGTGGGGAGTTCACAAAAGCCACTTAACATACTTGGTCGTCATTTAAGTTATGACTTTGAAAACGAAAGAAGACACAGCCTTTTACTGTGACAGGCAGGTTTACATAAATTGCTACACAAACTAAATTTAGAATAACTTCAATGCATATTGCAAAAGTTATTCTTTCATTGATACACTGCCATAACACTGATATTTTTAAAAATATCCACAGTAGGCCGGGCGCGGTGGCTCACGCCTGTAATCCTAGCACTCTGGGAGGCCGAGGCGGGCGGATTGCTCAAGGTCAGGAGTTCAAAACCAGCCTGAGCGAGACCCCGTCTCTACCATAAAAATAGAAAGAAATTAATTGGCCAACTAATATATATAATATAAAAATCAGCCGGGCATGGTGGCTTGTGCCTGTAGTCCCAGCTACTCGGGAGGCTGAGGCAGGAGGATCACTTGAGCCCAGGAGTTTGAGGTTGCTGTGAGCTAGGCTGATGCCACGGCACTCACTCTAGCCTAGGCAAGAAAGCGAGACTCTGTCTCAAAAAAAAAAAAAAAAAAAAAAATCCACAGTAATTAATAAATATGACACGAAGGCTTTAGTACCTCTCTCTCTCCCTTCTGTGTATTCTTTCTGTAAGTCACAGGGTAGATCTGCAGCCGCCTGGGCTCTCCACTGACAATTGCATGAAGTTTCACTTTTCCCCCAAAGCACCGTCCTGATGCATTACAAATCAAGGAAAGAAAGCCCGAGAGACATAGCCTTAGGAGCTCTGATGGGACTTGTGGTTTGTTCATTTGCTTCCTCTGATATCTCTTTTTGCTACAGTTTCAGTTCCATGACTCAAGAACATCCAAGTAAAAAAAAAAAAAAAACGAACAAATAAAAGACCTGCCTGCAGCACAGTGGCCTGGGCTCTGAAGTCAGCAGGTGCCGCGGATTAGCGATAGGAGCTGCGGCAGACGCAGACCTCAGTTTATATAGCCCAGTTCTGTTTCTTACCAGCCTCGCTCTGTGCCCTCATCTATAAAACGGAGATATTAACTCCCACCTTAAAGAACTACCATTTATTTGATCCAGCAATTCCACTACTGGGCATCTACCAAAAAGATCAAAAGTCACTTTATAAAAAAGACGCCTGCACTCGAATGATTACAGCAGCACAATTCACAATTGCAAACTGTGGAAACAACCCAAGTGCCCATCAATTCGTGAGTGGATTAATAAAATGTGGTATATGTATACCATGGAGTACTACTCAGCTTTAAGAAACCACGGTGATATAGCACCTCTTGTATATTCCTGGATACAGCTGGAACCCATTCTACTAAGTGAAGTATCTCAAGAATGGAAAAACAAGCACCACATGTACTCACCAGAAAATTGGTATTAGCAGATCAACACCTAAGTGGACATATAGGAGTAACATTTATCAGGTGTCAGGAGGGTGGGAGGGGGGCGGAGGGGATGGGTCTATACAAACACAATGAGTAAGATGTGCAATGTTTGGGGGATGGTCACGCTTGAAGCTCTGACTCGAGGGGGGAGAAGGGCATGGGCAATATAAGTAACCTTAACACTTGTACCCCCATAACACACTAAAATAAAAAAAAGAACTATGTTCAAGGTTAAATGAAATACCCAGTGTTAACTGCTCAGTGCAGCGTTTGACAGAACACGTATTCCATAAGAGTTATTGGTGCTAAACTCGCTTTGAGCCAGTCTATATAACTTATGCTAAAAATAACATGAAACTTTACTAGGTCAAATCAGGAAAAAGACCATTCTTAGGAGTAAAATATTTGTATTATATAATTTAAAAAAATAGTGCAGTTTTTTACTTGCGATAACATACAGTAACAGACCTTGCAAGCATAAATTACGCCAAACCTGCTTGAATGAACTGATGAGAACCACCTAGAATGATCATAACAGGATCCACAGGGTATTAGACAGATCTTGATTTCAAGTCTAGGTTTATCCTGGAACGATTTATCATTGACCTTTGGCTTTCTCGTCCATTAAATTAGCAGCTTGCCGAGTACCATGAGGACAGTATATTAAAACCGTGCGTGTGCGTCTATCTACATCTGTATCTGTCTGTCTCACACAGTGAACTACATAGAATCATTACTCCAATATTATAATAAATTTTTGACTGCAAGTAGGATTTTGTTTTGTTTTGTTGAGACAGAGTCTCGCTTTGTTACCCAGGCTAGAGTGAGTGCCGTGGCGTCAGCCTCGCTCACAGCAACCTCAGACTCCTGGGCTCAAGCGATCCTCCTGCCTCAGCCTCCCGAGTAGCTGGGACTACAGGCATGCCTCACCGTGCCCGGCTCATTTTTTCTCTATATATATTAGTTGGCCAATTAATTTCTTTCTATTTATAGTAGAGACGGGGGTCTCGCTCTTGCTCAGGCTGGTTTCGAACTCCTGACCTCGAGCAATCCGCCCGCCTCGACCTCCCAGAGTGCTGGGATTACAGGCGTGAGCCACCGCGCCCGGCCTGCAAGTAGGATTTTAACATTATTTATTTATGTACAACATAACATTTTGATATATACGTGCCCACACGAATAGTGAAATGATGACTGCAGTAAAGTAAGTTAACATAGCCATCATCTCACACAGCTCCTTTCTGTGTGTGGTGAGAGTGCCTAAGATCTGTTCCCTTGGCAAATTTCCGGTATGCAATACAACATTATTAAGTGTAGTCACGTTGTACATTAGCTCTCTAGACTTACTCATCCAAGGAAACCACACCCTTGTGCCCTTTGGCCTCTATCTCCCCATTTCCCCCACACCCTGCTAAAATTATTTTAAATGCTAAAAATCCATCTAATATATATATATATATATATATATATATACACATTCTCTTTGCAAAATTATTTGCATTATTGCTTAGCTAATCCTTTTGTCACTTATATAATTAAAAATTAACCTCAGGGGTTTGTGATTGGGATGGGGCATAAAGTCATTCAGGATTCTAGGGGAGGTGGTGACTAATTTCACAGAGGGGTAACAGTGGAACAACTCAGAAGAAACAGTGTTAAAACTCACAAAGTACACTCATTCGGCAAGAAAAAAATAGTTAATTTGCTTACATCAAAATTGGGAATTTCTCTTCAATGAAAGACATTATGGATGGAGTTAACACAAATGACATGTCTAAGAGAAGATTTTTCAGTATCTGACAATGATCTCATACAAATCTAAGCAAATCAGTGGCTTCTTGGGTGGGTGGTGAAGTTCTCTTTATTAACATGGGTGGTAATTACAAGGGTGTCTGCCTTACAATTACTCATGAAGCTGTGTGTTTTGTGTGGTTTTTGGTGTCTGTTTTTTATTTTGCAATAAAAAAAGTTATTCAACTCAGTTATTGTATGAGCTACTACAAAGGTAAAATCATAGAGAACTGATTTAATGAGATTTTGTTATGTTTTTAAAACACATAAACTAGAATTAGCATATAAATGAGAGATCTTTATTTCTATCTTTTGATTGGGTCCTTGCACCAATGCACCAACTTGCTATCTACACTTTCCATTTTCATGGGAACAGTTTTGAATGCCAACAGCTCTAAAAATAAAGTAGAACTAATGTCATTATAGGCAGTAACAGTTCACATGGCAATATACATAATCAATATTACTAATTTCAAAAGATGAATAAAATTATAATGAGGCTTCCTGAGTTTGGTAGTGGTAAGCATAATCGTGTCCACTTAAAGAATAAAAAACGTAGACAGTTAAAAAAGAGATCAGTAGATGACAAGTTGAACATGTGAGTCCACATTTGTGTGGCTATTAAAAGAGCTCAAAAGACACCTTTGCTATAGTAAATATGTATTGAACAAGTTAATATTATCTTCAGTGAAAAATATGAAAATCGCAAGTATTCTTTAACTATGTAGAAAATACATGAATCTGGCCCGGGTGCAGTGGCTCACCCCTGTAATCCTAGCACTTTGGGAGGCCAAGGCAGGAGGATTGCTTGAGGCCATGAGTTTGAGACCAGCCTGAGCAAGGATGAGACCCCGTCTGTACAAAAAGAAAAATAGAAAAAAAAAAATTCATTTTTAATGTATGAATTTTTAATGCTTAAGGGTTTCAACAGTAACACATATGCATATACATATATAAAATAAATGCTAAAGTATATATACATATAAATCTATATGTACATATTTTCGTTCTTAAAATTATAATGCTTAAAACATATTTCCAAGCTTATTTTTCTGGTGGTGCACGCCTGTAGTCCCACCACTCCGGAGGCTGAGGCAGGAGGATTGCTTGAGCCCATCGGTATCTTAGGCACGATTTGCTTACACGGAAAAGGAACCTCCTCAGGCTTTCCGTAGGTGAAGGGACACAGAGGCAGCTTAGGAAATCCAAGGCTTCCTGAGGGCTCAGAACCAGCAACTGGAAGCCTGGCAGGAACCAAGGAAGTCCTGGTCTCTCCTTCGCCACCCCATGGGCTCTCGCTGTCTCTCCCTGCAGGACAGATGACTGCTCCCTGCACACTCCCTGCAATCCCTGACATCAGTGTGGATCCCCGGAATGCTGCCCTGCCTCCTGACTCAGTCTGTCTGGGCACCAATTCCAGATTCTCAGGAGAGATTCTGATCCACTCAGCGTGGACACGTGTTTACTGATGGTCCAGATAACTGTGGGCAAAAGAGACCACGGAGTGGAAGGTTCTTGGCTAAGGCATGGCAGGGGGGAGAGGAAATGACTTCCTAGCATTCAACGAAGACAATGACATGGCCACTGAGATGTGTCATTCATTCTTTCCACCAACGGTGACCTGTCATGAGTCAGTCAGACTGTGCTGGGAACTCAAGGATGCATAATAACTCACCCAGTCCCTACCCCGGAGGAGGTCAGACTTCAGGAACTTTATTTTATTTTTTTCATTTTTAATGTGTGAGTTTTTAATGCTTAAGGGTTTCAACAGTAACACATATGCATATACATATATAAAATAAATGCTAAAATGTATATACATGTAAATCTATAGGTAAATATTTTCATTCTTAAAATTATGATGCTTAAAACGTATTTCCAAGCGTATTTTTCTTATTTTTATTTAGTTTTTATTTTATCATATTATGGGGGTACAAATATTGTGAAGGTTACATCTATCACCCTTGCCACCCCTTGCTCCCCCCAACAAGTCAGAGCTTCTAGTGAGTCCATCCTCCTAGTGGTTCTCACCGCACTCATTATGTAAGTGCACGCCCATCTCCTCCCTCCTCCCACCCGCCCGACACCCCCTAAATGTTTCTTTCTTTTTTTTTTTTACATTTTGGTTACATTGTATATCTTTGCCTCTCCCTAAGAAGGGTTAGAGGTTTGCCCTTCCCCTCCACAATGCTCACCACATCCCTAAGATGTGGGTCTACCCACCCACCCCAATCCCTGGTGAACACCACCACCCTTGAGCACCATAGTTTTAATCAGTCAGTTCCAATTTGATGGCGAGTACATGTGGATCCCATTTTCCTGATCTTGTGTCACCTCACTTTGGATAACGGGCTTAAGCTTCATCCAGGATAGTATAAGCGGTTGCTAGCTCACTGTCGTTTCTTAGAATTGAGTAATATTCCATTGTAAACATATACCAAATTTTAATAATCCACTCATGAATTGATGGGCAATTGGGTTGTTTCCACGTCCTTGCAATAGTGAATTGTGCTGCCATAAACATTTGGGTGCAAATGTCTTTATAATAGAATGTCTTATGCTCTTTTGGGTAGATGCCTAATAGTGCTGGATCGAATGGTATTTCTATTTTTATTTCTTTAAGGTATCTCCACATTCTTTTCCACGAAGGTTGCACTAATTTGCAGTCCCACCAGCACTGTAAATGTGTCCCTGTCTCTCCACATCCTCACCAGCATTTGTTGTTTTGGGATTTCTTGATACAGGCCAATCTCACTGGGGTTAGGTGGTGTCTCATTGTGGTTTTGATTTGCATTTCTCTAATGATTAGAGATGTTGAGCATTTTTTTTATATGTTTGCAGGCCATTATTCTGTCTTCTTTGGAGAAGATTCTGTTCATTTCCATTGCCCATTTCTGAATGGGATTGTTTGATGTTTTCTTGTTAATTCTTTTGAGTTCTAGATAGATTTTTGTTATTAGACCTTCATCAGAAGTGTGGAGAGCAAATATTTTCTCCCATTCTGTGGGTTGTCTATTTGCTCTAATAATAGTTTCCTTGGCTGTGCAGAAGCTTTTTAATTTGATCAGATCCCATTTGTTTATTTTTTATGCTGCAGTGATTGCCTTGGGGGTCTTCCTCAAGAATTCTTTGCCTAGGCCGATGTCTGATAGGGTTTTCCCAACATCTTCTTCTAGAATTCTTAAGGTTTCATGCTTTAGGTTTAAATCTTATATCCATCTTGAGTGGATTTTTGTGAGAGGTGAGAGGTAGGGATCCTGATTCAATCTTCTGCATGTAGCTATCCAGTTTTTCCAGCACCATTTATTGAAGAGAGATTCTTTTCCCCATTGTATATTTTTATCTGCTTTATCAAAGATTAGGTTACCATATGCAGATGGTTTCATCTCTGGAATCTCAGTCCTATTCCAAATATCAATGCTTATGTTCTCGTGCCAATACCAGGCTGATTTAACTGTTATTGCTGTATATTACAGCTTGAAGTCAGGAAGACTGATGCCTCCCAATTTGTTCTTTTTACTTAAGATTGCTTTGGCTATACAAGGCTTTTTCTGGCTCCATACAAGGTGAAGAATTATTTTTTCTAGATCTGTAAAGAATGATGGTGGCACTTTGATTGGGATTGCATTAATTCTGTAGATCACTTTAGGTCATATTGATATTTAACAATATTGATTCTACCAATCCATGAACAAGGTAGATTGCTCCATCTGTTTACATCTTCTATAATTTCCCTCTTTAGTGTTTCATAGTTCTCCTTGTATAAGTCTTTCATATCTTTCATTAAATATACTCCTAGATATTTAATTTTCTTTGGGGCTATATAGTAAAAGGTATTGCATTTTTGATTTGAGTTTCTGCTTGATGATTCTTGGCATATATAAATGCTTGTGATTTATGTATATTGATTTTGTAACCTGAAACTTTACTGAATTCATTTATCAAAGCCAGGAGTCTCTTTGATGAATCCATGGGGTTTTCTAGGTATAATATCATATCATCGGCAAAGAGTGATAGTTTGATCTCATCTGCCCCCACCTGGATGCCCTTAATACCCCTCTCTTGCTGGATTGCTATGGCTAGGACTTCGAGCACTATCTTGAATAGAAGAGGAGATAGTGGGCATCCTTATCTAGTTCCAGTTCGAAGAAGGAATGGTTTCAATTTTTCCCCATTCAGAATGATATTGGAAGTGGGTTTGTCATAAATAGATTTGATAAATTTAAGGTATGAGCCGCCTATGCCTATTTTGTTAAGAGTTTTTATCATAAAGGTGTGTTGGACTTTGTCAAATGCTTTTTCTGCATCTATCGACAGAATCATATGGTCTTTGTTCTTGGTTTTATTTATGAGGTGAATTGCATTTATAGACTTGCGTATGTTGAACCAGCCGTGCATCCCTGGAATAAAGCCCACCTGGTCATAGTGAATTATTTTTGACAGTGCTGCTGAATTCTATTTGCAAAAATTTTGTTAAGGGTTTTTGCATCTATATTCATGAGGGATATTGGTCTGTAATTTTCTTTTTTTATTGCGTCTTTTCCTGGCTTTGGTATCAAGGTGATATTGGCTTTGTAGAATGAGTTAGGAAGGATACCATCCTTCTCAATGGTGCCACTGAGGAGCTCACTCCCTCCCTCCCTCTTCCGCCACCTCGCCAGCCAGCCGAGCTCGGGCCGCCTGAGTCCACCAGACAACTCAGCCGAATGAGCGATCTGTCTCACTTTTCTGCCCCTTCAAAAGCAAAGCATAAGCTGCTAGTGCGTACAGACCTCCCAGCCAAGGAGTCCCCGAGCCGTGCACTGGAGAGTTCAAATTGCTTTCCGCTCCTGTCTCCTCTCCCAACCGCCTGACGCTGGGGTTACCTCTTGGTGCTGACTTCAGATGCTTCACTGCTGTGTGGGTGTGGGGGTCGGTGAAGGGGAAGGCGTCCCCCTGTGGGGCGGATCACGTAGTCCCAGCCAGCTGGCCGCTGAGCACGGCCGACCTGCGCTCCAATCCCCAACTCAGACCCTCGGAACTTTGCGGCAAACCCACTGAGTCGCTTTCCTCCTTTTTGCAGCACTGCAGGCCCTCGAAGCTTCCCTGCAATTCCGTGAAGCGGATCCTGTGGGAGTACTACCCGCTAGAGTGATTTACATTGTCTTCTTCACCTCCCACTCTGAGAGCGGAGAGCCAGGAGGTCATCCCTAACCCGCCATTTTTGACAATCGGAGGTCAGACTTCAGAAGGCAGCATGGAACAACTAAAGAAATTCTTAAGAGGATAAAATAGAAGAAGTATGAATAAAATTTTGATTCTAGGGGAAGCAATGTCCACAGATGGGACAACAGCAGAACAATCTGGATGGATGAGTGTTAAAACTCACAAAGCAAGCCGGGCGTGGTGGCTCACGCCTGTAATCCTAGCTCTCTGGGAGGCTGAGGCGGGCGGATTGCTCGAGGTCAGGAGTTCAAAACCAGCCTGAGCAAGAGCGAGACCCCGTCTCTATTATAAATACAAAGAAATTAATTGGCCAACTAATATATATAGAAAAAATTAGCCGGGCATGGTGGCACATGCCTATAGACCCAGCTACTTGGGGAGGCTGAGGCAGGAGGATCGCTTGAGCCCAGGAGTTTGAGGTTGCTGTGAGCTAGGCTGACGCCACGGCACTCACTCTAGCCTAGGCAACAAAGCGAGACTCTGTCTCAAAAAAAAAAAAAAAAAAAAAAACTCACAAAGCATACTCATTAGGCAAAAAAAAAAAGTTAATTACATATATCAAAATTGGGCATTTCTTTTCAATGAAGTACACTATGGATAGAGCTAACACACATGACACCAAGAGAAGATTTGTGCAAAATCTAAAACTGACAAGGATCTAATGCAAACCAGTGAGAAAATGATGGGGTCTCCAGTGGAAAATGGGCAAGCATTAGGAACAAGTCATGTCCATACCAGAGGAGGAAACAACAGCATCAAGCCTCAGAGGAGATGGTAAAGCTCCATAGTCATTCACACCAGGTAGACCAGTGAAACCAGCAAGCTGCACGGTGCCATGTGGGCAGGGGCTGTGGGCCTCATGCTCTGGGCTGGGAGAGCTGACCAGGGCTTCTGTCCCGGAGTGTCCACTTGAGACTTCGTATCCAGGCCAGGAGGAGGGGGATAGAGTACAGAACCAGCTTGGAAGGGTTTTCTGGGTCCCGAGTTTGTTTTTGATTCTAAAGACAATGGAGAAAGAACCAAGAGAAGATTCTAAGCAGACCGTTAACGTGGCAAGAACAAAACTGATAGCAACATGGAATTAAAAACAGAGTTGGAGGGGGTGGGGAGAATGGCAGCTTAGAAAATGAATTCAGGGACAAGTATATATTAATATAAAATGACACACAGTGAGTAAAGCAGAATGCAAAATAGTATGCAGATACTAGCTATTACATAAGAATGGCAGATTTTTTTTTCTTTTTTATTTTGAGACAGAATCTCACTCTGTTGCCCTGGATAGAGTGCTGTGGTGTTATAGTAGCTCACTGCACCCTCAAACCCCCGGGCTCATCCTCCTGCCTCAGCCTCCAGAGTAGCTGGGACTATAGGCCCAGGCCACCATGCCTGGTTAATTTTTCCATATTTAGTAGAGCTGGGGGTCTTGCTCTTGCTCAGGCTGGTCTGGAACCCCTGAGCTCAAGCGATCCTCCCACCTCCCACGGTGCTGGGATTCCAGGTGGGAGCCACCACGCCAGACTGGCAGAGGACGTGTAATAAAGATCAGAAGTGAATGTGGAATATACCATAGAACGATGCCCCTATATGGAAATTACAATTGTATCTAAAATTATGTGATTGCCATCTTGGACCATTAAAAAGCAAGGAAATATAGTGAAAAAAAAAAAGTGAATGTGGAGTTGGACGTATCCTGTTGACATTCACAGGTTTCTTTTCTTCCCATGCAGCAGCTTGTTTATGATGTTTTTAATTGTAAAAATGTTATGTAGAATTCTGGAGTCTAAATATTAAGAGTGTTATTTAAACAAGCAAGAAGTCCACAGAGACGTAAGAATAGAACCTGTCTGATAGGTGAAGTCTCAGCAGCCTTTGGTAGTTTCTGTTATTTTTTTTTATATTACTATTATGAAAATTTAGAGCCTAGTTATACATAAATTACTTTTTAAAGGATGTAACTACTCTGAGTTTACGGGGTTATGGACGACTTTTAAAATGTGTTCTACATTTTCTGTGGTTTCTACAATGGGGTTATACCCCCATAATTTACTGGTTTTCCCACTAAATTCTGATTTTTAATTTAGATGAATTTAGGATTTGTTTTGGGGACTGATGCAGTGAAATTGTAAGCCCGTAGGCTGAACCTTGTTTCTCTGTGACACTGATTGGCTGGTCCAGCTGGCAGCTGCTGCCACCGCTGCCCACAGTGCAATGGGCAGAGCAGCTCCCGAGGAGCTCAGGGAGGCCAGGCCCGACCACGCAGAGTCTCTGAGATGATGACGCCATCCGCACGGCGCCACGCAGGTCTCTGAGATGATGACGCCATCCGCACGGCGCCACGCAGGTCTCTGAGATGATGGCGTCATCCGCACGGCGCCACGCAGGTCTCTGAGATGATGGCGTCATCCGCACGGCGCCACGCAGGTCTCTGAGATGATGGCGTCATCCGCACGGCGCCACGCAGGTCTCTGAGATGATGACGCCATCCGCACGGCGCCACGCAGGTCTCTGAGATGATGACGTCATCCGCACGGCGCCACGCAGGTCTCTGAGATGATGACGCCATCCGCACGGCGCCACGCAGGTCTCTGAGATGATGACGCCATCCGCACGGCGCCACGCAGGTCTCTGAGATGGTGACGCCATCCGCACGGCGCCACGCAGGTCTCTGAGATGGTGACGCCATCCGCACGGCACCACGCAGGTCTCTGCGATGATGACGCCATCCGCACGGCGCCACGCAGGTCTCTGAGATGGTGACGCCATCCGCACGGCGCCACGCAGGTCTCTGAGATGGTGACGCCATCCGCACGGCACCACGCAGGTCTCTGAGATGGTGACGCCATCCGCACGGCGCCACGCAGGTCTCTGAGATGGTGACGCCATCCGCACGGCACCACGCAGGTCTCTGCGATGATGACGTCATCCGCACGGCGCCACGCAGTTCTCTGCGATGATGACGTCATCCGCACGGCGCCACGCAGGTCTCTGAGATGATGACGCCATCCGCACGGCACCACGCAGGTCTCTGAGATGATGACGCCATCCGCACGGCGCCACGCAGGTCTCTGAGATGGTGACGCCATCCGCACGGCACCACGCAGGTCTCTGAGATGGTGACGCCATCCGCACGGCGCCACGCAGGTCTCTGCGAATATGGCATAATCCGCACGGCGCCATGCAGGTCTCTGCGAATATGGCGTCATCCGCACGGTGCCACGCAGGTCTCTGCTATGATGACGCCATCCACAAATTACCATGCAGAGTCTGCGATGATGACGTCATCCGCACAGTACCTGCGGTGTAGAGGCGTGAAGCTGTCCAGTTCACGGAGGCAGCAGTCAGTAGGTGCTCGCTAGCTCCTGTTTTGTGTGTGCACTAGCCACTTCTACTCTCGGAGAGTGTTTGTTTCAGCTTCTGTGACCTGAATATCAAGTAGCATCCTGTTCTCTTTCCTGTACTTCTCCCCATCTCAGAGCAATGCCCAAGCCAGGCATACACAGAGTCCTGTTTCTTATTTGCCTCTAATTTTTCTAATTCTGCCTTCTTATGCCTCTCTCTCCCTGTTCTGTCTCAGCCCCAGTCTCTTGTCTTTCCTTTTGCACCCTGCAGCAGAAGGCTGCACTGCGGCCTGCCCACAGTCTGCACAGACAGACTCTCAGGGTAGACCGTCCATGTGATCTTCTCCAGCAGGACTTCGTAAGGGACGTTAGGTTGGAGGATTTATGCCAATTTGGCAGTGAAATATTCTAAAGTCAAAGAACCACATGAACATTATGTTACTTGCTAGAATATTTTAAAAACTAGGTACTTAGCATGCATCTTTATTGAAAATAATATCTGGCTACTAGGAATGGTACTCGTTTGCACCAGGGATCATAGTATGAGCCATGTTCCATCAGGTCTAACTTCCTCACTGGTCTTAATTTAAGTACCTTTAAAGAATTGCTTCAGGCCTGGCGCAGTGGCTCACACCTGTAATCCTAGCAGCCTGGGAGGCCGAGGCAGGTGGATCATTTGAGCTCAGGAGTTGGAGATCAGCCTGAACAAGAATGAGACCCCCTCTCTACCAAAAATAGAAAGAGGTTAATTGGACAGCTAAAAATATGTAGAAAAAATTAGCCGGGCGTGGTGGCGCATGCCTGTTGTCCCAGCTACTTGGGAAGCTGAGGCAGGAGGATCGCTTGGAGCCCAGGAGTTTGAGGTTGCTGAGAGCTAGGCTGATGCCACGGCACTCACTCTAGCCTGGGCAACAAAGTGAGACTCTGTCTCAAAAAAAGAAAGAATTGCTTCATCCTTTTCAGCCATTATGATATAGTTTAATATACTAAAGTAATAAATGAATAATAATGAACATAGCTGTACTCAACTTAATGCAATAGGTGAGTTCCTGGAACGTAGTTTGTAAATAAAATTATGAATAAAAAGAATAGAAGGAAGTCTATTGTTAATGAATAACCTTATAAATAAGGTGACAGCACGATAAAGTGAGAAAAGAATGTGCAGATGACGTCATCATCTCAGAGACCTGCGTGGTGCTGTGCGGATGGCGTCATCATCGCAGAGACCTGCGTGGTGCCGTGCGGATGGCGTCATCATCGCAGAGACCTGCATGGCACTGTGCGGATAACGTCATCATCTCAGAGACCTGCATGGCGCTGTGCGGATGGCGTCATCATCTCAGAGACCTGCGTGGTGCCGTGCGGATGACGTCATCGTCTCAGAGACCTGCGTGGTGCTGTGCGGATGGCGTCATCATCTCAGAGACCTGCGTGGTGCCGTGCGGATGGCATCACCATCTCAGAGACCTGCGTGGTGCCGTGCGGATGGCGTCATCATCTCAGAGACCTGCGTGGTGCCGTGCGGATGGCGTCATCATCTCAGAGACCTGCGTGGTGCTGTGCGGATGGCGTCATCATCTCAGAGACCTGCGTGGTGCCGTGCGGATGGCGTCACCATCTCAGAGACCTGCGTGGTGCCGTGCGGATGGCATCACCATCTCAGAGACCTGCGTGGTGCCGTGCGGATGACGTCATCATCTCAGAGACCTGCGTGGTGCCGTGCGGATGACGTCATCATCTCAGAGACCTGCGTGGTGCCGTGCGGATGGCGTCATCATCTCAGAGACCTGCGTGGTGCCGTGCGGATGGCGTCATCATCTCAGAGACCTGCGTGGGGCCGTGTGGATGGCGTCATCATCTCAGAGACCTGCGTGGGGCCGTGTGGATGGCGTCATCATCTCAGAGACCTGCGTGGTGCCGTGCGGATGGCGTCACCATCACACTGGAGCACTACAATCCAGGCTGCAGTTCCCATCCGGGGAAGTATGAGCTGTGTCATGTCCGCACACTCTTTGCCACGGTTTTCATGTGTAAAACAGGAATTCTTTCACAGTGTTATTACACTCTGCAAGCTATGAAGTGTGATACCAGCTTGAGCTGCTGCCATGAATGTCTGCAGGGCCTTTTAACACCTTAACACACACTCCTGTGTGGTCCTCCTGCAACTCTGTGGTGGAGACAGAGCTGGTTTCATCAATATTACACTTTTCTGTACAGATGTGGATCAGAAAAGTTCAGCGTTGGGTCCAGGGTAACAACACCAAGGGGAGCAGAGGCTAAACTAAAGTCCAAGTTGTCTGACTTTTATATTGATCGATTGGTTAATTGTAGAGACAAGGTCTTTTTGATTTTATTTTATTTTATTTTTATTGTAGCGTATTATGGGGGTACAAGTGTTTAGGTTACTGATGAGACAAGGTCTTGCTAGGTTGCTCAGGCTGCTCTCGAACTCCTGGCCTCAAGTGATCCTCCCACCACCGGCTTCCAAGATGCTGGGATTACAGGTGTGAGCCACCGTGTCCAGCCTGACTTTTAAATTGGTAGGTTTTGTGCTGTACCACATCCCCTCAGACTCTGAGAGTGGGGACGGAATGAGGAGACGAACACTTACACAGTGACAAACCTTTCCCACGGCAGTGGGGACAGCCCCGGCTAACCGTCTTCTCTGCTGTGTACTAGCTGCGTGAGCTTGGGTCTGCTACTTAAACCTCAGCGAGTCTCCATTTGGTCAGCCATAAAATAAAGAGCATAATCTCCAATTTGCAGCGTGGCTAAGATTAAATGAAATAACCTGTGTATTCTACATGTTAAAGAAGAAGATATCAGTGCCCAATTCGGGCCTACACAGCTGTGAGAGGAAAAGAACCCAAACATAGCTCAGGAGGCCTGGGGTTAGCCCACAGTTCTGCCTGCCCCAATGCTCTTAGCGGTTGCTTTGGGGACTGGGAGAAGAACAGCATTCCCATCTGTCATGAATGTCCTCAACTCCAGTCATTCTTGCCATCAAAATTGCCTGCTGTTCAGAATATCCTTTCTTCTCTTCCTGAGAAACAGCAATGGGATTACTATTGCTTGATCACTAAAGGAAACGGAAGATATTCAGTCTCAGGTGGCAGCCTGAGCACATACATTTATAAGCTCTCTATTAAAATGTTCATAATATTTTTAGAGTTCCAACAATAAAGGGAATGGGGGGAGTCTCATTAATGCGGAAAATGTCAGGTGCTTGGACGTGGCCGCTTGCCACCTCCCCGTAGCTCCACATCTCCGCGGGCCAGCGCTGCGCATGGCCAGTTGCAGGGCACGCTGCTGGGGCTGGCCCCCCCGTGGCAGAGAGTAGCCCGCGACCCCAAATGCTGCCGGGACCCCGCCTGCCGGAATGCCCCTGGCCCACATGCCGCTGCCTGTTTCTGGCCATGCTGCTTACATGATCCTGATTGGGTAATTTTTGAATCCCACTGTTTTTGATTGGATGTTAAAGCTTGTTGTTGATTGGATGTTAAAGCTTGTTGCTCATTGGATGTTAAAGCTTGTAGTTGATTGGACGCTTCTTGAGCCCTACCAAGGGTATAAAGGCAGGGGCAGCCGGGCAGGAAGGGTAAGAAGATCGGAAGACCTGAAGAGGGTTGTAACACTAGGTGTGCTGAGCCTGGTGTAGAAGAACAAAGGCTGTTCTCCGACTCTTCATGTGCCGCTCGGTTCTTTCCCCCGTCAAATGAATAAGAGCTGTAACAAGAGCTGTACCGCTAGCTGTACACACTGCCACAACATCATCAACAAACAGGAGAGTCCAAAAAAATTCCTTAAAACTAAAAACAAAAAGCTCCTGATGGGGTAGAAGGTAGGAAGCCTAAATTAGTGGTTGCTGGGACCGTAACTGCAGATGAGAAGCGAGAACTGACCCACAGAGCAGAGCCCTGCCTCCCTGTGCCAACCGGCTGTAGCCAAGTGTTTAACCCCAAGCAAAGAAAAAGCATCTTTTGGAAAGAAATCAGGATAACTCTCCCAGGAGAAGCAGAGTAGCTGGGATGGTGTTGATGTTCCAAGCAAAAATCTCCCCTTTTGCAGCATTCTGCACAGCGCCAGCCTCCTAGCCTGTCTGCATAATCTAAAGCCACTCGAGCCTGGATGAAAGCTCCGAGTCTGTACCTAGAACTCCAGTCAACCTTTGCACGTCCTCCTTTTCAAATGTGAGCGCCAAGAGATCACCAAACATTTGAGTCACACCTGAACACGAAAGAGAAAGAACAAGTAAACAAAGAGAAATACATAGCTATCCCTAGAAGAGAGAGAAGTAATTAATGGAATGGAAGAAAACATTTTTTTAAGTGCAATAATTAGCACAATCGCAGAGATCCATGAAACAAGGATGGAATGCTGTAGGAAAGAAATAATCACAAAGTTAGAAAGAGGTCTTAGAAAAGAAAAAGGTAGCTGAAATTACAAATTCAATGCAAATGTAGGAAAATAAAGTCAAAGAAATTTCTCAGAAAGTAAACCAGAATGATAAACAAATCAAAAAATGAGAGACATGGAGGTTTACTCTAGAACAGGCGTCCTCAAACTACAGCCTGCGGGCCACATGCAGCCCGCTGAGGACATTTATCCGGTACGCCCCGTGTTTTTGCCGCCGCTGCCTGTCCTGCTTAGCAGCCAACTCGTCCCGGGCCCACAGTGGGCATGTGTGGAATGTGCACCGCACTCTCCAACGGCCTGAGGGACAGTGAACTGGCCCCCTGTTTAAAAAGTTTGAGGACCCCTGCTCTAGAAGGTCCAACAAAACCTTCCAAGAATTCCAGAAACAGAGGAGGACACAGAAAATGGAAGGGATGGATAATCCAAAAATAACATATGTTCCAGAGGTTGTGGACAAAGAGACTACAGGATGTTCCGGGATTTAAGCAAAGAAAGAATCCACACGTAGAAATTTCACTGTGAAACTTGAGAACCTCAGAGACTTAAAGAAAATTCTAAAAGCCTCCAGAGAGTAAAACAAGAAGGAAGAAGTCTGTAAGAGAGTTGTTCTGCTAGAACGATAACGAAGGCAGAATGAAGGCCCTTTCAGACAAAACAACCCTTAGAAAATGTGCTTCCTGCCCACCCCTGTGTTGGAAAAACTTAGGAAGTTTTTTTTTTTTTTTTTTTTTTTGGTAAAATGAGGAGGGTCCAGTGGATGTGACCCAGGAGAGCAACGAATTTCCAGAAAACAGCCGGTGCAGAGAGGACATTTGACAGAGCCTTAGGGACGTTTAAATGAACCCTGACGCCCCATGTAGCAAAGCTCCCGATAGGGGATCCAGAGCTCCAGCCCAGGCCGGTGGCCTCATTCACAGCATGACGCCGCCATTCCAGTGACTTTCAGCAAGACCGGCCGGTGCTCAGGGGAAGGGTGCACGTTTTCTCAACAACAGTGGGCGAGGGCTTCTCTCTACAGCTCTGAAGAACATAAGGCTACACATCATAGATGCAGAAGAACAGACCTAGCGGAATGTTTACGGGGATGTCTCACAGAAGGCAGCATCTGTGATGGGATAGGTTTCCTCGAGCATTCCCAGTGTGGGCTTACCGGATTTCTAGAAAAATGACTGATACAGAGCCATCGGCTGTGCCGCGAGGCGGCCTCCGCCCAGCCCCAGGACACGTGCTCTCGTGTGCCACACGAAGTCTTGCTGCAGCCACCAAGTCTTGAGTCTTGAAGTTCCTTTTTGTGACTAAGTCAACACGGCTTCGGCACAGCCGTCTTGCCCCGATCTCTAATTCTCTTTGAGAAAGCACACAATATATTGCCCTATTTAATTTTAACCACTTCGGTACGAGTGTCAACTCTAGTCGACAGCCACACATGAACGCGCACAGCCCAGCGTGGACTGTAGCCGACAGCCACACATGAACGCGCACAGCCCAGCGTGGACTGTAGTCGACAGCCACAGATGGACGCGCACAGCCCAGCGTGGACTATAGCCGACAGCCACAGATGGATGCGCACAGCCCAGCGTGGACTGTAGTCGACAGCACAGATGAACACGCACAGCCCAGCGTGGACTGTAGTCGACAGCCACAGATGGACGCGCACAGCCCAGCGTGGACTATAGCCGACAGCCACAGATGGATGCGCACAGCCCAGCGTGGACTGTAGTCGACAGCACAGATGAACGCGCACAGCCCAGCGTGGACTGTAGTCGACAGCCACAGATGAACGCGCACAGCCCAGCGTGGACTGTAGTTGACAGCCACAGATGAACGCGCACAGCCCAGCATTGGCTGTAGTCCACAGCACAGATGGACGCGCACAGCCCAGCGTGGACTGTAGTCGACAGCACAGATGAACGCGCACAGCCCGGCGTGGACTGTAGTCAACAGCCACAGATGAACGCGCACAGCCCAGCGTGGACTGTAGTCGACAGCCACAGATGAACGCGCACAGCCTAGCGTGGACTGTAGTCGACAGCACAGATGGACGCGCACAGCCCAGCGTGGACTGTAGTCGACAGCCACACATGAACACGCACAGCCCAGCGTGGACTGTAGTCGACAGCACAGATGGACGCGCACAGCCCAGCGTGGACTGTAGTCGACAGCCACACATGAACGCGCACAGCCCGGCGTGGACTGTAGTCGACAGCCACAGATGGACGCGCACAGCCCAGCGTGGACTGTAGTCGACAGCCACAGATGGACGCGCACAGCCCAGCGTGGACTACAGTCGACAGCCACAGATGGACTCACACAGCAACTTTAGCCGACAGCCGTGATGTGACTTTTCTAATTTTTCATTTATCAAAATAAAATTGTGAACATTTAAAAATAACGTCATGAAAACATATATGTTTATGTTACCTGTTCTGATTTACATGACAAGTGAAGCTGCCTGTAAAATAAAACAAGCTTTCAGCGCTTTAAAGCTTTCCTCACCACACGAGAGCAAGACGGACGGTCGTCAATGCACAGCACAGATGTCGTGCGGACTGTGAGCGCCGGCCGTGGGCGAGGTTTCGCTGCCGGTGAGCGAAGTACCGACGTGGTTAATAAGGTCTTTTTGATTTGCAAAACAGTTTAATGAATAGAAAAAGGAGCGAGTCCTCAAAAAACCACCGTTTTTTAAAAGAACGAGTTACTTCTTGCTTTAATTTCAGATTTTGCATCATCGTTCTGTTCCTGGCAACTTCCTCCTCTTGCTTCAGCAGTTTCTTTGATGCATCCAAGCATGGTGCACATTTCAGAGGCTATCTGAAAGTGCATATGTCATTATCTCTGATTTAAATGATTTGTTTTCGAATCATATTCAGGACCCAGGCTGTCCTGATAGCAACAAACAGTGTGGTCCATCTTAAACCTGGGCCGGCCGGGGTTTGGGTTCTAGTGGTTTGACTGTCAGGCATACGAAACACTTTCCGCATTAACTATGTGGGCAATTTGACAAATTCAACTATATTTTTTTTTTATTTCACTCTCTCTTGAATCCTTCAGGAACTTACTCCTTCAGCTTTTCCCACTCTGTTAATCCTGTCGGCAACCAGCTTCCTGAATGAGCCTCCACTTTCTGTCTCTATTTCTTCTTACTTTCCAATCCCTCCTCCACCTCCTGAACCTTGACTTTCTTGTCTTTCTCTCCCAAGGCCCTGTCATGCTGGGACCGTCCATGCCGGGGCTCCTCCCGTTACGCACGGCAAGTGAGGGAAAACTGCCTTGGTGGAGGATTTGGGTGCCTGCTATGTACTGGCTTACCTGGGAACGCCAGGTGCCCAGCCTGGAGAGACGGGGGTGTCCATGCAATATTGCAAACCCCCCCCCACTTGCTGGGGGAAGGAAGCTGCAGGTGCCCTGGGAAACTGAGCTTGGGTTCAGAGATTCCGGCTTTCAATTCCCGCCTGCCCCCTCCCCCCTCTCCCCCTCCAGCTGGCGCAGGGCCAATACATCCCAGAATGAGTTCCCTTAGTTGCTTGGAAACAGTTCCGTCCATTTCACAACAAGTCCCTCCCTCTCCTGCCTCGACTTCTCTCCACCAGCCCCTTCCATGCCGTCCAAGTGTCACGGTGGTTGTGAAAACTTAACGGATGACGTTTAAAATGGAAAACAAGAATTTTAATATTTTGCATGGTATTTGCAAACATGGAGAAGTAGAAATATGTGAAGAAGTAGCTAAAAGAGTTGGGCCCAGTTCCCTCCAGGAAGATTAGGAGTTGGTGTAAGAAGGGGTATTATTTTTTTTGTAATAATCCTTAAGCACGGTTTTATCTATTTATTTATTTTGAGCTAGGGTCTCGCCGTTGCCCAGGCTGGAGGTCAGTGGCATGATCACAGCTCACTGCAGCCTCCAACTCCTGGGCTCAAGCGATCCTCCTGCCTCAGCCTCCCTGGTAGCTGGGACTACAGACATGCGCCACCACGCCCCGATAATTTTTCTATTTTTTGTAGATATGGGGTCTCACTCTTGTTCAGGCTACCATCTGAGTTTTTCTTTTTTTTTTTAAGACTTTATTTTTGTATAGCAATTTTAGACTTGTAGCAAAATTGAAAGGAAGGTACAGAAATTTTCCATATGCCCTCTGCCCTCCCCATTATCAATGTGTCCCCCCCACCCTGCCAGACTGATAACATTTGTTACAATTGATGAAACTTCTTTTCCTCTGTGCTCTAGATATTAGTCTAGGCTTGGTTTAAGAAGCTACAAACGTCCTCTCCCAATCTGATCTCTCTCTTATTTTCTCCCATGGTTTCTGATTTTTCTGCAGTTAGAGGATTCAAATCACTTGAGCTCAGAGCCTGTGCCGGTCAGCCCGGTGGTCACACTGGCGGAAGCCTCTCCGTCTGCTTTCACCAGCCCCGGCCACAGAGAGAAGGGACACCTGCCTTCTGCCAGAGGTGTCTGCTCTGCACCCTCTGGCTTCACTGCGGTAACGTCCAAGAACTCTCCCTCCCCTTCCCCCCACTCCTCCCCCAACTGTAAAGCTGCAGGTGACTTCGACACCCCCGTGAGGTCATGAGGTTGTGGTGGGGGAGGACCTTGGTGTGGAATGGGCAGGGGAGGGGCAGAGGGCAAAGCCCAGGGGAGAATTTGGGGGTGCTGCAGCAACACCCCCAGGCTGTCAAATAAAAAGGCTTCAATGAAAGTAGAAATAGGTACAGAGTTGGTTTATAGTAAAAGACTCTCAGGGAAAACGTGGAGCCGGGAGGACCCTGAGGCTGTCCCTGTCCCAGGAAGGGCAGCTGGTAGCTCACTACGTCCGCAGAGGAGACCCTTAGGGCGCTCGGGAGCCAGGACGGACCAGAGTCCCCTTACGTGGGAATTCCAACTCAGATATCAAAGCCTTGAGTCAAATGTACCCTCAGATTCCAGACCACAGTGGTTTGGCTAGAAGCAGAGGAGCAGAGCCAAATAATCTGAAAAGGCTGAGAACCAGCTCCATAATCACACCAAATTACAGTGACTGCATCCTGGACTTTGCTCCCAGCTCTGCGGCTGAGGTTTAAGCCCCGGGGTTGGAGTCTCACGGTTGCACTGGGAGGTCTACGGCGGGAACCTGAACGGTCAGCAAACCCGAGGTCCTGGGGCGGTCAGGCCTCGGGTTCCCCCGGGGCTGCCCGCCGGACAGACGTGGGGAGAGGCCTCCCCTGGGAAACCGCGCACCGTAGGCTCGAAACGCAGCGCCAGGGGGATGTTCCTGCCAGGGAAAGACCGGCTTCTGCAGCCGGCGTTTCTCCTACCCACAGCCCGAGATCCTGAGTGGGAAGCGGAGCCGAGCCTCCTCTTTTCTGTCAAGAAACCAGACACGGCTCGGCCCAGCTCCCACTGTTCAAGTTCTCTGACGTTACTCTCAGCGCTGCCTGGCCCAGGGTCACAGGGCGATAACATCTGTACTGGGTTTCGGCAAACAAAGTGACCAGAAATAACTGCCAGGGGGCTGCTGAGGCTTCAAGGAGCAGGCTGTGTTGCCAGGAGAAAGGTTCCGATAACCGGGGACCGTGGCTGGGCTTGCCGCGGTTGGTAGTGTGACTCCCTGAAAAGGAGGGTCACACAGCAAGCCGAGCCAAGAGATACGAGGCCGGGTGTTTAGACATCGCACGAGTCTCCAAATTTCAGCCGTGACTGAGGCTAATTCTGCCCGCTCTGGTACTTCTGTCTCTTTGCTTAAGACAGTTTACGTTGGACCTCCATCTGTTTCTCTTGCTGGCCACCGAAAAGCCCTGACTAATATAAGTGGTATAAATATTGGAAAGGAGACTGCACTTCTCTAATTTAAGATCCATTTAAAAATTATATCATATTGGGGTACTAAAGAGACTGCGTTTCCCGAGAGACAGACCAAGCAGGATTGAAAACGGGCACTCCAAGGGAATTCCTGACAGGGTCTTGCTATGTTGCCCAGGCTTATCTTGATCTCCTGGCCTCCAGCAATCTTCCAGACTTGGCCTCCCAAAGTACTAGGATTACAAAGCATGAGCCACAGTGCCCAGCCGAATTTCTTTTCCATTAAATGTCAAGCCCTGGCCCATCCCTTGTTATTTCAAACTTTTTGATCTCAGAACCTCTTTTACAATCATAAATTATTGGGGACCACAAAGAACTTTTGTTTCTGTAGGTTACATCTATAGATATTTTACCACGTTCAAAATGAAAATTGAGAAATTAAAAATCTATTAATTCACTTCAAAATAAAATGATAAATGCATTACATATTTTAAAAAATCATATTGGAATTGTAATTATATTTATAGGTCAACATGGGGAGACTTGATATCTTTTTTTGTTGTTGTTTCAGTGTATTACAGAGGTACAAATGTTCAGGTTCATATCTTTCCCACCCGAGTCAGAGTTTTAAGCACCTCCATTCTCCCGGCGTGCAGACCACACCCATTCGGTGTCTTTATTCCTATCCCTCCTCCCCACTGCCATCTGCCAACACCCGATGCATGTTGTCACCGCATGCGCACTTAGGTGTTGATCAGTTAATTCCAATTTGATGGTGAGCACATTCGGTGCTGGTTTTTCCATTCTTGGGATACTTCGCTTAGTAGAATGGGTTCCAGCTCTATCCAGGAAAATACAAGAGGTGCTAGATCACTGTTGTTTTTTTGTGGTTGATCCAAGCCAATGGCTGAGGTGTTGGCTGAAGAGGGTGGTACAGGAGATGGGAGAGTAGGGAAGGCAAGGTCCCATGCTCTTAGGGCAGAGAACTCCTGGAGCCTCTCTGTTTTTTTTTGTTGTTGTTTGAACTTTGAACTCTAAAACCATTGGGTAGGAGGGTTTACTCACTGACAGCACAAGTTTCATTGAATCAGTTCAAGAGTTGAATGATTTCAAAAGCCCTGGTCTCAGGAGAAGATTGAACTTTGATACTGGGGCAATAGTTCACTATAAAACACAACAAACAAAAAACATTCTTAAAAATATCCTAAGAATTAAATGATACCCAAAATGCTCTGTCTTTGAATCACAAAATCCATCAGTTCTTTTTGAGACAGAGTCTCGCTTTGCTGCCCAGGCTAGAGTGAGTGCCGTGGCGTTAGCCTAGCTCACAGCAACCTCAAACTCCTGGGCTCAAGCGATCCTCCTGCCTCAGCCTCCGGAGTAGCTGGGACTACAGGGATGCACCACCATGCCCGGCTGATTTTTTCTATATATATATTAGTTGGGCAATTAATTTCTTTCTATTGATAGTAGAGACGGGGTCTCGCTCTTGCTCAGGCTGGTTTCAAACTCCTGACCTAGAGCGATCCGCCCGCCTTGACCTCCCAGAGTGCTGGGATTACAGGCATGAGCCACCATGCCTGACCCAAGTTCAAATTTTGATCCTGGGATTTGCCCAGTCATCGCATCAGGATGGACTGGGGCGAAATAAGACTTTAATAATCGTGTAGGTTCCCATGACTAATGCCACGGAGCCTCCCTTGTCAATGCAGGATTCTTCTCTCTCCGCAACTTCTCCTCGCAGTTCTCTGCCACTTCTTCCTGCGGAGTCTCCTGTGGTTTCAGGCACCCTTCCTTCCGACCCTCATCGGATCTATGTTTGTCTGCCTGTTTACCTTTTTCCACTTTCTTCTAAAATCTGTCTTTCTTGCAGAGACACTCTGGCTGGCGGTTTTTGTCATCCACCATCTTGCCCCTGACCAGAGACTTGATATCTTCATGATGTTGAGTCTTCCTAGCTAAGAACATGCTATACCTTTCTATTTGATCGGGTTTTCTTTTGAGTCCAAGAGTAAATTATAAAGGGGTTTTTGTTTGTTTGGTTTTTTGTTTTTTGTTTTTTTTTAGAACTGCACATCATTGAATTTATTTCTATCTATATTATCTTTTTTTGAGATAATTGAGATTTGTGTTTTCTTCCATTATACATACATCCATTCCATATATTCCTATTTCCAATTGGCTGTGATTAATACTCAGTTTTTTTCCACTGGATTCTTAAGTGGGACACATCTAAACTGAACTGTTAGCAGGCCAACATCCTACCATTATTGTTGCTATATTTTTCTCTGTGGGTTTCGTAAATAGACTTATAAACAGTAAATTCAGTACTGCAGCTCTCTTACAACTTTCTCTCTCAGCCACTCAGTTCTAAAATTCCTTAGCAAGGTTGCAGATGGTGTTCCTTTCTGCTGGTATTTTAGTCAAATCAAGGTTTTTGTTTATGCTTTTTTTCCCCCCTGCAAGTCAAATAATCGAGATATTTTTGGTTAAAGTTGGAGTTTGATCTCATCAAGCCTCCAAACAGAGCCTCAGGATGCCGGCCAACAGTGCTGTTATCTGTTCTAAGGACCCCACTGGTGTACCGTGTTTCCCCGAAAATAAGACAGGGTCTTATATTTATTTTTCCTAAGAAGACACCCTAGGGCTTGTTTTCAGGGGATGTGTTATTTTCTCCTCAAAGCCTCAGCTTGCAGCACGCACAGGATGGCCAGGACCTGACAGGGGGAGCCCACCTTGTTGGTGGGGCTGCCCGCACCTTTCCGGTCACCTCTGGGATAGCAACTGTCACGATGGGGCAGATGAGAAGGGCTGCTCGTCTTTTTTACTGCTCCATGACAAAATGCACGGGTTGTGCAGACATGCTGCATAGCCACGCCCATCACTAGGTCTTATTTTCGGGGTAGGGCTTATATCGCGCAAATCCTTAGAAATCCTGCTAGGGCTTATTTTATGGTAGGTCTTATTTTCGGGGGAAACATGGTAGGTAGTTGTACAAGTCTGTAGAAATTGCTAAGGCCGTATTTTCATACCCTCCTGTGAGCTGATACAACTTTGCAGTTCTGAAAGTAGAAAAGACACTATACTTTCATCATATGAATTAATGAGAAATGATTAGAACAGCGAAGGACTTTTGAGATGATGCATGTGGTCTACAACTTTCATTTTACAGACAAGGAAGGCCATGGTGAAGAGACATGTAGCCTGTAGTTCAAAAGGGAAGAAATAAAACCGAAGATTTCAGATGCCAGGGCTGGTGCTCTTTCTTCTAACTTAAACTCTTCTCTTCCCTTTAATTTATAATGTCAAAGGAGCCTTCTCCAAACAGTCATTGTTTTCCATCATAAGTACCAGAGTGAACGACACCTTGTCAAGTGCAAAGTGTCCTCATTGACAAGTCTGGCCAGGGAGGAGCTGCACCTGTTTGTCCATTGCTGGACCTTTGCTAATCTAGCAATTTTCAAAATGTAGTCCAGGGGTCCCTGGGAGAACACAACACCCTTTTAGGAAGTTTCCAAGGTCCAAACTATTTTATAATAATATCAAAACATTATTTTCCCTCTATTCTCTCATTTGCTTAGGAATGTTTTCTGGAATTTTCCAAGAAGGCAGATTTAAGATATAAAGATGAACATTCTCAGGGATTAGGATTCTCCTCACTGCTTCTACTGGGCTATCACCACCTCCTTTTGTATTTGCAATATTCTCTCCAACCTCACTGTCAAATACATTATTATTTTGAAATCCCGAAGTTTCCCTTGAGCCCACGCAGAAACACAAGAAGTAAGCATACATTGTTGTCTTGATTTGCAGTCATATTTTTAAAAATAAATTCTATCGTGTATATTTGAGATTTACAACGTGATGTTATGGGATATGTGTAGATAGTAAAATGGTTACAATAGTGACACTGATTAACCTATCTGTCACCTCACATAGTTACTTGTTTTGTGCCAAGACCAGCTAAAATCTACTTATTTAATAATAATCCCTGATGCTGTACAATTTTACTGACTTTAGTCCTCCTGTTGGGCATTAGATCTCTAGTCTTGTTCATCCTACATGGCTGTTTTGTGTCTTCGACCTACATCTCCCCACTTCTTTCTCCCCCATGACCTGGCAACCACCGTTTTATTCTCTAGCTCTGTGTATTCAAGTTCTTTTTTAAAAAATCTTCCACATGTGAGTGAGATCATGCAATGTGAGATCATGAAATGCTTATTTCACTCAGCATAATGTCCTCCAGGTTCATCCATGTTGTTGCAAATGACAGGATCTCCTTTTAGTTAGGCTGAATAATATTTCATTACACACACACACACACATTCATCTATCAATGGGCATTTAGGTTGTTTCCATATCTTGGCATTTTGAATAATGCTGCAATAAACATGTGAGTGCACATATCTTTACGGGGTGATTTCATTTCCTTTGGGTATATATCCAAAAGAGGGATTGCTAGATCCTATGGTAGTTCTATTTTTAATTGCTTTAGGAACCTCCATACTGTTTTCCGTAATGAAAATCTACAGTCTACATTCCCACCAAAAGTGTACAAAGGGTTCCCTTTCCTCCACACCCTCACCAACATTTGTTATTAATATTTCTTGCTTTTTCATAATATCTATCCTTATGGATATGAGGTGATTCCTCATAGCGGTTTTAATTTGCGTTTCCCTTATAATTAGGAATATTGAGCACCTTTTCATATACTTTTTGGCCATTTTTATCTCTTCTTTGGAGAAATGTCTGTTCAGGTCCTTTGCCCATTTTTTAGTTGGGGTTATTTATTTTTCCACTGTTGAGTTGTAAGAGTTCTTTGTATATTTTGGATGTTAACCCCTTATCAAATATGTGGTTTAGAATTTTTTTTTCCCATCCTGTAGGTTGCCGTTTTGTTTTGTTGATTGCTCCCTTTGCTGTGCAGAAGCTTTTTAGTTTGATGTAGCCTCATTTAGTTATTTTTGTTTTTGTAGCCTGAGCTTTTTAGTGTGATATCCAAAAAACTATGACCAAGGCCAATGTCTAGATTTTCCTTTATGTTCTCTTCTAGGAATTTTATGGTTTCAGGTCTTACATTTAGGTCTTTTATCCATTTTCAGTTGATTTTTGTGTATGGTGTAAGACAAAGGTCCAATTTCATTCTTTTCACATAAAAATCCATTTTTCCGCCGGGCGCGGTGGCTCACGCCTGTAATCCTAGCACTTTGGGAGGCCGAGGCAGGCGGATTGCTCAAGGTCAGGAGTTCGAAACCAGCCTGAGCAAGACCCCCCTCTCTACCAAAAATAGAAATAAATTAATTGACCAACTAAAAATATATATACAAAAAAAAAATTAGCCGGGCATGGTGGCGCATGCCTATAGTCCCAGCTACTCGGGAGGCTGAGGCAGAAGGATCGCTGAGCCCCGGAGATTGAGGTTGCTGTGAGCCAGGCTGACGCCATGGCACTCACTCTAGCCTGGGCAACAAAGTGAGACTCTGTCTCAAAAAAAAAAAAAAAAATCCGTTTTTCCCAACACAATTTCTTAAAGACTATCCATTCCCCATTGTAGTAGTTTTCTTTCCTTGCAGTGTCTTTGTTGGGCTTAGGTATCAAGGTGATGCAGGACTTATAAAATGTGTTTGGAAGTATTCCCTCTACCCCTACTCTTTTTTGGAATAGTTTAAGAAATATTGGTAATACTTCTTTTTTGGATATTTGGTAGAATTTAACCATAATGCCATCTGGCCCTAGGCTTTTCTTTGTTGGAAGATTTTTAATTACTTCCTCTGTCTCTTTGTTTGTTATTAGTCTGTTCAAACTCTCTATTTCTTCCTGATTCAATCTCATCTTCGTAGGTTATGTATATATATTTCTAGGAATTTGTCCATTTCTCTATATTATCCAATTTGTTAGTGTATGATTGTTCATAATAGTCCCTTATGGTTCTTTTAATTTCTGAGGCACTTGTTGTAACATCTCCATTTTCATTTCTGATTTAATTTATTTGAGTCTTTTCTCTTTTTTATTAGTCTAGCTAGGGTTTGTTGATTTTATTTATTTTCTCAAAACACCAATGTTTTGGTTTTATTGTTTTTCCCCTATGGTTTTTCTGTTCTCTATTTGATTTCTTTCTTTTCTGATCTTTATGATTTCCTTCCTTTTGCTAACTTTGGGTCTAGTTTGTTCTTTTTCTGGATCCCTGAGGTGTCCTGTTAAGCCATTTATTTGGGATCTTTCTTCTTTTTTTTTTTTTTTTTTTTTGAGACAGAGTCTCACTTTGTTGTCCAGGCTAGAGTGAGTGCCGTGGCGTCAGCCTAGCTCACAGCAACCTCAAACTCCTGGGCTCGAGTGATCCTTCTGCCTCAGCCTCCTGAGTAGCTGGGACTACAGGCATGCGCCACTATGCCCGGCTAATTTTTTTTTTTTATATATATATATCAGTTGGCCAATTAATTTCTTTCTGTTTATAGTAGAGACGGGGTCTCGCTCTTGCTCAGGCTGGTTTCGAACTCCTGACCTTGAGCAATCCGCCCGCCTCGGCCTCCCAAGAGCTAGGATTACAGGCGTGAGCCACAGCGCCCGGCCCTTTCTTCTTTTTTAATGTGGGCATTTATTGCTGTCAACTTCCCTGTTAGAACTGCTTTTGCTACATCCATAGGTTTGGAGATGTTGTATTTCTGTTGTCATTTGTCTCAAAATATTTTTTAATTGCCCTTTTGATTTCTTCTTTGACCCCTTGGTTGTTCCAGGGCATGTTGTTTAATTTCTTCACATTTGTGAATTTTCTAAGACCCTCCTGCTACTGATTTCTAGCTTCATACCATTGTGGTTGTAAACAATACTAGATATGATTTCAAACTTCCTGAATTTGCTAAGACTTTTTTTTTTTTTTTTTTTTTTTTTTTGAGACAGAGTCTCGCTTTGTTGCCCAGGCTAGAGTGAGTGCCGTGGCGTCAGCCTAGCTCACAGCAACCTCAAACTCCTGGGCTCAAGCGATCCTCCTGCCTCAGCCTCCCGAGTAGCTGGGACTACAGGCATGCGCCACCATGCCCGGCTAATTTTATATATATATATCAGTTGGCCAATTAATTTCTTTCTATTTATAGTAGAGACGGGGTCTCGCTCTTGCTCAGGCTGGTTTTGAACTCCTGACCTTGAGCAATCCGCCCGCCTCGGCCTCCCAAGAGCTAGGATTACAGGCGTGAGCCACAGCGCCCGGCCTGCTAAGACTTTTCTTTGTGGCCTAAGAGATGGCCACAAAGAAAATGTTCCATGTGTGCTAGAAAATAATGTATATTCTGCTGCTGTTGGGTGAAAATTTCTACATATGTCTGTTAGGTCCATTTGGTCTAAAATGCAGTTCAAGTCCAGTATTTCCTTGTTAATTTTCTGTCTGGTTGATCTACCCATTGTCGAAAGAGGGGTATTGAAGTTCCATACTATTATTGTATTGCTATCTATTTATTCCTTCATGTTCACTAATATTTGCTTCATATATTTAGATGCTCTGATCTTGGGTGCATGTATGATTATAATTGTTAACGTCTTTTGATGAATTGACCCCTTTATCATTGAACAATGATCATCTTTGTCTCTTGTAACAGTTTTTGACTTGAGGTCTATTTTATCTGATTTAAGCATAGTCACCCTGCACTATGATAGTACAATGGGATACTGTTTGGTGCGGGGAAAAAAAAAAAATGAGCTGTCAAGCCAGGAAATGACATGGAGGAACTTTAAAATACATATTACTAAGTGAAAGAAGCCAATCTGAAAAGGCTGCCACTGTACAGTTCCAACTACATGACATTCTGGAAAAGACAAAACTGTGGAGAAAGGAGAAATGCCAGTCATTGCCAGGGATGAACAGGCTGGGCACAGAGGATTTTAGGAGAGTGAACACTGTGTGTGACACTACAATGGTGGGTGCAAGTTCAATATACACTTGTCAAAGCCCATAGAATGTACAACGCCAAGAGTGAAGCTTCCTGTAAACTACAGACTTTGGCTGCTATCATGGCAATGCAGGTTCATCGATTGTAGCAGATGTACCATTGTAGAGCAGGATGTTGACAGTGGGAGAGGTTGCCCGTCTGTGTGTGGGGGGGGGGGTAGGGCTCATGTGGGAACTCCCAGTACTTTTTCTCAATATTGCTGCAAGCCTAACACATCTCTTAAAAATAAAGCTTATTGCCTGGGCATGGTGGCTCACACCTGTAATCCTAGCGCTTTGGGAGGCTGAGGTAAGAGGATTGCTTGAGCCCAGAGTCTGAGACCAGCCTGGACAACATAGCAAGACCCTGTCTCTACAAAAATTTTAAAAAGTTATCCAGGTACAGCGGTGTGCTCCTGTAGTCCCAGCTGCTCGGGAGACTGAGGCAGGGAGACTGCTTGAGCACAGGAGTTCAAGGCTGCAGTGAGCTATGATGATGCCATGGCACTCCAGCCTGGGCAACAGGGTGAGACACTATCTCAAGAAAAAAAAATTTTTTTTAAATAAAGCTTACTAATTAAAAATAAAAGAGAAAGTATTATGGTGCCAATTAAATTGTGACTTCTCCTTGGAGAATACTCAGAAAAGGGACTTTGATATTTGAAATATATTGATAGATATGATGAGCTTTTTAAAAGCTAAAGTTGTTTATTACAGATTTTCATATTAGAAATGAGACAACCTCCAAAGCACCTTACAGAGTTCCTGTATTATATTGAATGGAGAGACGCACACACAGTAGTTGAGAGACTTATGAAGCCTTTTACAGACGATGTTGCTGCAGGCCTGCTGGGTGGAAAGTCAGTAAAGGAAATTGTGACGGTGCTACTCTCCAATGACACAGCAATCTGTGGCACTGAATGCTTGGCTATAAATAAGATAGCTGAATTGACATCTCTTCTGCAGAGCTGTGTTGTTGCTCGCCACTGGACAAAGCTACGGATTTTGCTGGGCCTGCCCTTTTGCATGTGCTCCATCAGGGTTAGCCCCAACTAACAATCACCAAAGGCCTCGTAGGGGGATTCCTTGGCGAAGAACACAAGTGGTTGAATAACTTTTTTGACAATAAACGTTTGCTTAGCAAGAAACACAAAGTGTTGAATAATAGCTTTCTTTGAACCTCGTGGTTTATTCTGGAGCAAGTCTGTTGACATTTGCATGGATGACTTGAAAGCTAAGGTGAGAAAAACTCACCTTGGCCCCTTAACATCAATCAAGGCAGTGGCATTAAATGGCACCAGCAGCTATGGTTTTCCCCACTGCCACATACGTGCGGTTAAAAAAAACAACAGTTTCACTTAGGAATGTCCTTGATGATGCTGTAAAAGTTGTTAATTTCATTACATCTTGACTCCTTGAATACACATCTTTTTACTCTCTGCACGACAAGATGGGATGTACACATGAGGCACTTTTGCTGCACATCGAGGTAGGAAGTTTATCTCAGGAAAAGCACCTGCACAGCTGTTGGAGCTGTGAAGTAAACAAGCTAATTTTGTCATGGGACACCTTTTTTACGTGAAAAAACAGCAGACGGACAAACTATGATTATTTGGACTTGGGTATTTGGCAGACATTGTGTGGAAAATGAACAAATTTAACATTTTATTTCAGTGAAAACAGTTGACAGTTTTTCTTGCCGATGATAAAATTTAAACATTCCATGGAAAATCAGAATCCTGTAAAACTTGATTCACCACTCTATGTTTGATAGCTTCTCAATACTTTCTTTATAAGATAGGTGGTGATATGAATGCATTTTTTGGTATTGTATGAAATACGTCAATATTTGGAAGATACACATAACTCAGTAAACCACTATTTTCCAAGTGAAAAATGTGTGATGTTATAGAAACATTCATGAATAAAATACCTATTCAAAGTGTCCAATAGATCAATGGATTTTAATAAATAAAAAAATTCATTATGGTAACTTTTGATTTCACATTGCAAATAAACATTAAGTGCTACAGTTTAAGCATCCCTAATCCAAAAATCCAAAATCTAAAATGCTCAAGATCCAAAACCTTTTGAGTGCTGGCATGATGCTATAAGTAGAAAATTCCACACCTGACCTTATGTGATGGGTCAATGCCAAAACACAGTTAAAACTTTGTTTCATACACAAAATTAAGAATATTGTATAAGAACTACTAAGTAAAGTATTCCAAGAATGGAAAAACAAGCACCACATATACTCACCAGCAAACTGGTATTAACTGAGTAGCACCTCAGTGGACTCATAGGTACTGCAGTAATAAGGTATTGGGCAGGGGGGAGGGGGGCGGGTATATACACACATAATGAGTGAGATGTGCACCGTCCGGGGGAGGGTCATGCTGGAAACTCAGACTTGTGGGGGGAGGGGGGAAAGGGCATTTATTGAAACCTTAAAATCTGTACCCCATAATATACCGAAATAAAAAAAAAGAATATTGTATAAGATTACCTTCAGGCTCTGTATATGAAACAAGTGAATTTCATGTTTAGACTTAGGTCCATCCTTAAGATATCTCATTATGTATATGCAAATATTCCAAAATGTGAAAAAGTCCCAAACACTTCCGGTCCCAAGCATTTTGGATAAGGGGTACTCAACCTGTATCACCTGTCCAATTTTAGTGCAGCAACAAAGAAAAACAGCCACAATTATCTGAAAAGGTGATTAGAATGCTAGCCCCTTTCCCAGCGATTTCTGTGTGTGAAGCTGGATTGTCATCACCTCGTTCCACCAAAATAGCAATCCCAACGGACTGAACTCAGATGTAGATGTGAGAGTTGTCTTTTATCAGCTCAGACATTAAAGAGATTTGTAAAAGTGCAAAGCCAAGGCTCCTCTAACTAAATTTTTTTTCTTTTTTTTTGAGACAGAGTCTCGCTTTGTTGCCCAGGCTAGAGTGAGTGCCGTGGCGTCAGCCTAGCTCACAGCAACCTCCAACTCCTGGGCTCAAGCGATCCTCCTGCCTCAGCCTCCCAAGTAGCTGGGACTACAGGCACGCGCCACCATGCCCGGCTCATTTTTTCCCTCTCTATATATTAGTTGGCCAATTAATTTCTATTTATAGTAGAGATGGGGTCTGGCTCTTGCTCAGGCTGATTTCGAACTCCTGACCTCGAGCGATCCGCCCGCCTCGGCCTCCCAGAGTGCTGGGATGACAGGCGTGAGCCACCGCGCCCGGCCTCAAACCTTATCTAAACAAAATCGCATACAGAATCCCAACCTACCAAAATGAGGTGAAGAGAACAGCTTATTTCAACTGCCCTATTCTCTTGAGGCACGTCTCCTGAATGTGGACGTTCCGGTCCACCATCCACCAACGGAATTAACGCGATGCTGCCCGGCGACAGACCCCTGCCCGCCCCTGGGCTCGCCCCGGCTATGGCGCCCCTCCAGTCTATGCCAACGTCGTCACAGATACAAACTTCCTTGTCCTCGTGGCCCTCGGACGACTGTAATAAGACAAATTTACAAATTCAATAAGAGCATCACTGCCAAACCAATGCAATCCAATAACATTAATTTAATTTGCCGGATGATGTTGTTTTGCTCCAACTGAATCGCTGCTGGTTGCAGGAACAGGGCAGTGACTTCTCTGCAGAAGCGTCTGTGTTGGCTGCTGTGCGCGTGCATAAAATGAGAGACCGCTCAGATTGCCCGTGCCTCTTCCTTGGTAAAGTCACTGAACAACCTTTATCTATAGGGGGCGTCATGGTAGCCTTTGGTGGGAATGTTGCTGAGACCTCTTCCGTTCTCTTCTGGGTATCGTGAAAATCAAAGCAGCGCTGCCCGGTGCCGAAGGGGAGGCGGGCAGGAGCCCACACGCCGGCCCTGGCGGTGGCGGCAGCCCCGGCTCGGCTCTGGACAGTGCAACGGTGCAGGGACCAGCACGGTCACGCCAACAGAGGAAGAAAGGCTGATGCGGCCAAGTCCCATTAGCGCATCCAAGTGAAGGGTGCACGGATGTCCTTGGCTTCTTTTTGAAATCATTTATTCTGTGAGTCTGACATTGTTTGAGTTAAGCAGTTGGAGGAAGAAAAGAAATTCCTCCTACGGAGAACTCACTGCTCCTGAGAATATGTCTATCGTCCCGGTGTAAGAAACATTGATCTACTTCAACCCTTTTGTTTTAAAGATTAGAAAACCGAGGCCCAATCTACCCAAAAGATCAAAAGTCACTTTATGAAAAAGACACCTGCACTCGAATGTTTATAGCGGCACAGTTCACAGTTGCAAAGCTGTGGAAACAAGCCAAGTGCCCATCAATTCATGAGTGGATTAATAAAATGTGGTGTATGTATACTATGAAGTTCTACTCAGGTTTAAGAAACAATGGTGATACAGCACCTCTTGTGTATTCCTGGATACAGCTGGAGCCCATTCTACTACGTGAAGTATCCCAAGAATGGAAAAACCAGCACCACAGGTACTCATGAGCAAACTGGTATTAGCGGATCAACACCTAAGTGGACATATAGGAGTAACACTTATCGGGTGTCGGGAGGGTGGGGGGGGGAGGAGGGGATGGGTCTATACAACCACAATGAGTGAGATGTGCAACGTTTGGGGGATGGACATGATTGAAGCTCTTACTTGAGGGGGGAGGAGGGCATGGGCAATATAAGTAACCTTAACACCTGTAGCCCCATAATACGCTAAAAAAAAAAGAAAAAAAAATCTAAAAAAAAAAGAAAAAAAGAAAAGAAAACCGAGGCCCAGAGAACAGAAATGACTTCTGAGGGTGCAGAGAAGCAATGCTGGAATCTCCGTCTCGGTCCAGACTCTACCTTACTGGCCTCGGTGACCATGAATCGCGGGGGTTGGAACCCCCCATTTCTCACGGGCTATATTCTGCCCCAAGACCTTGGCGAGGATTTCACGACAGGCCTGCGTTTCCGACCACTGCCAAGCTGACCTTCGGGGAGATACACCAGCTTGTAGACCCAACACGTCTCTCCCACGGAAAAGCGTGCCGCCTGGGCAGAGAAGGTGATGCGGCTTCACTCTGCTATGAAGCACTTCATTGTTAGACAGAAAACACACACACACACACACACACACACACATACACACGTACACACACATACACACACATACACACATACACACACATACATACACACATACACATACACACACATACACACATACACACACATACACACACATACACACACATACACACATGCACACATACACACACACATACACACACATACACACACACACACCCTTTTTTTTGGTCTTTGTATTCCACCTTCCACTACATCCTTCTCCAGTCAGTGAAACCTGAGGCTGGACCGGGCCAGTGGTCACGACCTGGCCCCACACCCATGATGAAAAAACCAGAAACTATTATGCATAAAAGCAGTTTGAGGCCGGGGGCAGTGGCTCACGCCTGTCATCCTATCACCCTGGGATGACGAAGCCGGCAGATTGCTCAAGGTCAGGAGTTCGAAACCAGCCTGAGCAAGAGCGAGACCCCCGTCTCTACTATAAATAGAAAGAAATTAATTGGACAACTGATATATATAGAAAAAAATCAGCCGGGCATGGTGGCGCATGCCTGTAGTCCCAGCTACTCGGGAGGCTGAGGCAGGAGGATCGCTTGAGCCCAGGAGTCTGAGGTTACTGTGAGCTAGGCTGACGCCACGGCACTCACTCTAGCCTGGGCAACAGAGCGAGACTCTGTCTCAAAAAATAAGTAAATAAATAAAATAAAAGCAGTTTGAAAATGGGAGCGTGAACCAAAATGCAAAATGTTTTAGGAAATTTGCTCATCATTTAAGCCCATCTTTTCCCCAAGGGCCGAGAATCTGAGCCTGGGGTTAAATAGCCCCGAGACTGAAAGGTGTGATTACTGTCAAAAGGACGGAAATGTCTAAGGAGTTGGAAAGGGTTTGTGAAGGGTTCGAGCAAATGCTACAGTCTCTGTCCCACCGTCAGGGTCAAGGCTACGGAGAAGCCAGGGAGGGGAAGCCAAGCTGAGCTCCGTGTGAAAGAAAGGCAGAGGCTGTGGGCGCTCATCAAAGGAAACCGCACGCAGGGAGGCGGTTCAAAGAAGGCCTCTTCCCCTGCTGCAGAGACTCAGAGCTGCACACAGGGGGCACACGGGGGGCCGTCCTTTGGTTTTCAATACCGTCAACAGCTTCTGCAAGCTGCAATCTAGGTCTTAAGAGTCTACGTTTACGACTCGGTTGTGGATGAGCCCAACCGACCACAAACCTTAGAGGTTGTGCAACGCTTTCCACAAATGCTAGGCTCACAGTTACAAGGAGCCTGAGTCTGGAGCCACTGTGCCAGCTGCCTCCCGGTGCCTTTGGAAGAGTCTGGCGGTGGGAAATAGAGGTCCGTAAGCAGCGTGGGCCACCGGGAAACAAAAGGGTCTATGCTGCCCGTTCCCGCCCTACCTCGTTTTGGAGTTGCAGGGGAAACGAGCGCGGGCTGGCCAGCCAGGGGCCGGAAGTCTTCAAACAGCGTCCCACCTCGCAGAATGGCCGGGCTGAGCAGGAGGGTTTCCGGTGAGGGCTCACCATTCATTCATTCATTCATTCATTCATTTATTTATTTATTTATTTTTGAGACAGAGTCTCGCTTTGTTGCCCAGGCTAGAGTGAGTGCTGTGGCGTCAGCCTAGCTCACAGCAACCTCAATCTCCTGGGCTCAAGCGATCCTCCTGCCTCAGCCTCCCAAAAAGCTGGGACTACAGGCAGGTGCCACCATGCCCAGCTAATTTTATATATATTTATTTATATATATATATGTTAGTTGGCCAATTAATTTGTTTCTATTTATAATAGAGACAGGGTCTCGCTCTTGCTCAGGCTGGTCTCGAACTCCTGACCTCGAGCGATCCTCCCTCCTCGGCCTCCCAGAGTGCTAGGATGACAGGCGTGAGCCGCCGCGCCCGGCCCAGGGCACATCTCTTCGATGGTGTGTTTCCCCCCCACCCCCCTGTGTTGGCCCGCTGTGCTCATTCCTTGTACCCATCCCATACCCCCGCCACCACATCACCCACGTCCGTGGGCGCACCGATCCCAGCCGGGTCTCCCGCCTGATGCGGCCCGTGCACACGCACACGAGTGGCAGCGTGGGGCACCCTGGCCCCAGCACGTCCCACATGGAGACCCCAGCTGCCAGCTCCACGCCTGCTCCGCACACTGCGTTTGCTGTATCACTAGAAGTCACCCCTGGATGCCTGGGAGTCACTCTCGACTCTTCCCGACATCCTCCTAAGGATCTGTCCCTTCGTGTCCCTCCTTCCTACAGCTGCCTGTCACCAACCCCCCCCCCCCAGTCTGCTGTGCTGCGCGAGCTGGGTGCTCCAGCCCGAGCCTGCCCCCTTAACTGTGGCCCGCAGGGCCTCTTGGTGCCCACGGGGCCGAACCCACCTTCTTCAGGACAGCGGTGAGACCTTGCGTCTGAGCGCCGCCTCTCTGGGCTCCACGCTCACCGCCGCCGGTGCCGGGAGGCCGGGGTCCCACACACTTGCCGTGTTGTCACTTCTAGGCCACAGCTGTTTTGGGCTCATGCCCGAGACGCCGTCCTCTTGCGTCACCGCTGTGCTCTGCCCGGCTCACCACGCCCTGCTGCCCCGGGTCTGCTGGCCATGACCTCCCCGTGCCCACATGCACGCTCAGAGCAGAGACCCCTGTCCTCGGCGCTCAGCAGCAGCACATCAAAAGTGTTTCCAGAACGGCCAGTAAAACCGGTCTGAGTTCACTCTTCTGGCCCTCCAGGAACTGTTTTCGACACGACAACGCTCGGTGTGAGGGGCCGTCCCCAGCAGGGGGCCTGTGGGGTCCCCCCCCAGGACAGGTGAGCTGGGGGCCTTGCCAGCCCCCACGCCGACCTGGGAAGGGCCGCGGGGCTGGGTCTCCAGGCCGGAGACCTGAAGGGCCACGAGACGACGGGACTGGGGTTGCCGGTGCCTGTCACCAGCCCTGCAACCTGGGCTTCCCTCTGGGCCTTAACCTCCTTGAAAGGAGAGAGGCTCGAATTAGAGAAACCGCAAGTTCCCTTCAGACTTCAGGAAACGCCGTCAGCCGAAGCAAAGTGGCTCTGCCCAGGAACTAGAAAGCGATGGGACGGCGAGTAGGGGACAGTGACGCCGGCTGGGGTCGCCCTACGGTGACACTGCAGTGTGGTGTCCCCTTCCCCGGGGTGGGGGGTGCTGGTGACGTTGCTGATGGGGGTGGCGGGAGCAGGGAGAGGCCGGGCAGGCAGACCCCACGGGGATGATCCCAGGTGTGAGGTGCAGCCGCCCTGGAGTGTCAGCCACGGTCCCCTCCTGCTGTGCCACAGGCCACAGCTCGGGTCACGGCGCCACCTCCTGCCGTGCAAACACGGAGGTGACGGGCGTGTGTCCCGCACACGCCAGGAAGGGCCACAGCGCTGCAACACCACAGCGTTTGAAGTTGCGTGTGCGCTTGAGGCAAGAAAGTTCAGGGCGCACGCCTGTCCAGGGTTCACTCGGGCAGACTTGTCCGGACGGCCGCCTTTCGACGTCCTCCCTGAGTCAGGTGCAGGTGGGAAGGGTCGGCTCCGGGGGAAACCGAGGTGCAGTCACAGCCAAGACGTCCCAGCCAATCCCGGCGGCGTCTGTCTCCTCACCGCCTCCTGCCCCGAGAGGAGCCTGGAGGGAGGGTTAGGGCTCGCAGCCGTTTGCCCTTTCCATCTTGGAAATGCTTTCGTGAAGACTTCGCAGAAGGGTAGGAAGCCCTCTTTGGGCCCTTTCTCTTTAGTCCCATATCCTGGGTTTCCGCTGCCCAGCCGAGGGCTGGCTGAGGGTGTTGTGGCTGAGGGCCCGTCCCGAGCCGTGCCCTTCACGGGCTCCTGTGGCCCTGCAGCGTCCTCCACACCACCCAGTCTGCGAGTCTGCGGCAGAACTTTACCAGAAGCTTGTTTGATTGCTTCCCACCTTCCGAAGAAGTAATTCGCTCGTGGCAACAAACTAACACCTGTTAATAAACTAACACCTGTTAACGAGGTGACTAGCTCCCCCGTCTTTGAGTGGATTCCTATTCACCTCCTGTCTCCTTGCAACCCTGCCGTGCTTCAGGGACTCTGAGAGCGGGAGCCAGACGGGGTTGGGGAAGGGGGGAGGTGCTACAGGCCCCAGAGTTGGAGGCCTCCTTTCCTCCCTGCCTGGCCTGGACGGGAAGTTGACACAAGGACACTTTTCTAGACTTCTCCTGCAGTTCCACGGGAAGAGGCTGGTCTTTTGCTCTTTTTTTTTTTTTTTTTTTTTTGAGACAGAGTCCCGCTTTGTTGCCCAGGCTAGAGTGAGTGCCGTGGCGTCAGCCTCGCTCACAGCAACCTCAGACTCCTGGGCTCAAGCCATCCTCCTGCCTCAGCCTCCCGAGTAGCTGGGACTTCAGGCATGCGCCACCGTGCCCGGCTAATTTTTTCTATATATATTAGTTGGCCAATTGATTTCTTTCTATTTATAGTAGAGACGGGGTCTTGCTCTTGCTCAGGCTGGTCTCCAACTCCTGACCTCGATCAATATGCCCGCCTCGGCCTCCCAGAGAGCCAGGATGACAGGCGTGAGGCACCGCGCCCGGCCGGGTCCTTTGCTCTTTCTGCGCCCCCTTCCAAACTTCCGGTCGAAGCGGAAGCCCAGGGTGTCTGTGGTGGGGCGCAGTGGGCGCAGCGCCCACGGACGGGAACGGGATTTGTGGTGTCACCCCCTTTCCGAGCGTTTCCCTCTCCTTCCCGCTCCCTCCTCTCCCGGCTGATGGTCGAGCTGTCATCAACGTGCAGACAGGCTGAGACTCAGGACCCCAGCGCCTGGGAACCGGAACATAAAACGCTCCCGCGTGTGTGATGACACTGCCGATAGCCGTGGCCGCCGGACACTCTTGCTTCAGCGCCCGCCTCCCGAGCCTGTGGGCGCAGGGCAGGAAACGCTTCCAGAACCCACCGGCTCAGAGCTTCAGGCCTAAACTAGCCAAGACAGGGACGCCGAAATGACCGTTTTCTGTGACTGCTTATGTCAGGTGGCCAGTCGCTCCTGGATACTGGCTCATCAGGGCGTAATCAAGGAGGCAGCCGTCGGTGCCAGACCCCTGCCTTCACGTCTTTATTAAATCACATCTCCTGGCCGGACGCGGCGGCTCACGCCTGCAGTCCCGGCTACTCTGGGAGGCCGAGGCGGGCGGATTGCTCGAGGTCAGGAGCTCGAAACCAGCCTGAGCAAGAGCGAGACCCCGTCTCTACTATCAATAGAAAGAAATCAATTGGCCAACTAACATATATATAGAAAAACTTAGCCGGGCATGGTGGTGCGTGCCTGTAGTCCCAGCTACTCGGGAGGCTGAGGCAGGAGGATCGCTTGAGCCCAGGAGATTGAGGTTGCTGTGAGCTAGGCTGACGCCACGGCACTCACTGTAGCCTGGGCAACAGAGCGAGACTCTGTCTCAATAAATACATAAATAAATAAATAAATCACATCTGCTAATTAAGAGGCTTCCACGTCCTGGTGGGGCTGAGCCCTTGAGGCAGACTCCAAAGACCGGGAGCCCCGATCCCCGCTCTGCCACTGACCGGCGCAGATCACACTCCCTGCCGGGCCCCTTTTCCTACAAGGCGCCGATGGCACCTGCACCGCCCGCCCCCAAGTTTCGCCGTGAGAAGCGGGGTGTGGGGCAGAGCTCCCTCCTCCTTTTAAAAGGACCTCTTAGAAGCACCTGGCTCTTTTGTCTTGGAAGTAGAGCCCCGCACACGCACGCGTCCTGCCCTGTGGTGACGCGCACGGGTGGAGAGAAGGGGCCCAGGCAGGCCCAGCAGGAGAAGGGAGGCCAAGGGCCAGGCCGCACAGCCTCCCCCCCTCTAGCCCGGCGGCCTCTCGCTCTTGGGCTTCTCGTCCTGGTCGGGGACGACCCCACACCCCCACCCGGCTTCCCTTGGACAGTGGGACAGTCGGCGCTTCACAGCTGCCGACTATTATTTGTATTTATTTATTTATTTTTGAGACAGAGTCTCGCTTTGTTGCCCAGGCTAGAGTGAGTGCCGTGGCGTCAGCCTAGTTCACAGCAACCTCAAGCTCCTGGGCTCAAGCAATCCTCCTGCCTCAGCCTCCCAAGTAGTTGGGACTACAGGCATGCACCACCACGCCCCAGCTAATTTTTTCTATCTATATCAGTTGCCAATTAATCGCTTTTTATTTATGATACAGACGGGGGTCTCGCTCTTGCTCAGGCTGGTTTCAAACTCCTGACCTGGAGCGATCCTCCCGCCTCGGCCTCCCAGAGTGCCGGGATGACAGGCGTGAGCCGCCGCACCCCATCTGCCGACTATTATTAACGACTCCCTGTGTTCTCAGGGCGGCAGAGCAAGGAAGAGCGGGGACGCCCACTCCGGCGCCCCTGCACCTTCCCGTCGGCCGGCACCTCCGCTCCTCGGTGGGCAGCCCGGTCAGCCCGCGCCGCCTTCCAGGCTCCCGCCGAGGCCGGGCCTTCTTCCCAAACCCGGGCTCTCCCACGGCATTGCCCGCCAGCCTGGCTGGGATCCTGCTTAGTTAGCAGCGGGGGACTAAGTGGTGGGAAACATTATGCGATGCCTAGGGATTATGGTGATGTGCATCCACCCTCAGTGTCATCACCAGTTATAGACAGTTAAACGCTGGATTACAGGCGTCAGAAGTCGTTGATTGTTACCAAAACCCAAGAGGGCGGTACAGTGTTATCCAAGAGTACATATTCATTAAGGAAGAAAAAGGAAGTGCTTTTGAATGTCCCCTGTGCGTATAATTTTCTCTGATGAATACCCACAGAGTCTGTGTTTCATGTCAAACGCAAGTTAATTTTCCCTCTGGCTCTTTCCCATGAACTTAACCACTAGGCCACGGCCGCTTCACCTCAAAGCCACTGGAGTTCCAGAAAGCCCTCACCAAATTATAGCATGGGGATAATTCCCCGCCAGCCTATCCCTTGCCTCATTCTGTCTGCTCTGGAGGACACGTACCCTCGGCTCTGTCAGCCCCTCCACCTCCGTCCAGTCTTTGCTGGGAACCACGCGCGCGAAGCCCCTCACGGGGCCGTCTCTCTGCCCTGCGGCCACCTCAGCAACTTTCTTCCCTTCTTTGACCTCCAGAGAACTCACTCTCCTCTCATTCCTACATTATAGAAAAGCAAGACAAAATAACTAGCAAGGAACCCATAAAATGCTTGCTTACATGCTTTCACATACAGTTTTGGGGGGTTTCCGTCAAACCCATTCTTGAACAAGTTTTCCTCTTGCATGGGATCCATCTCATTTACATCTTTTTTTTTTTTTTTTTTGAGACAGAGTCTCGCTTTGTTCCCAGGCTAGAGTGAGTGCCGTGGCGTCAGCCTCGCTCACAGCAACCTCAAACTCCTGGGCTCAGGCAATCCTCCTGCCTCAGCCTCCTGAGTAGCTGGGACCACAAGCGTGCACCACCATGCCCGGCTAATTTTTTCTATATATATTTAGTTGGCCAATTAATTTCTTTCTATTGATATAGTAGAGACGGGGGGGGGGGTCTCACTCTTGCTCAGGCTGGTTTCGAACTCCTGACCTCGAGCAATCCGCCCACCTCGGCCTCCCAGAGTGCTGGGATTACAGGCGTGAGCCACCGCGCCCGGCCTCATTTACATCTTAAAACAAGAATCCTCACCGCTCACTTCACCTGCAGCTTCCCCTCTCAATCTCGCCGCAATCTCTCTCTCCGTTGGACCATGCGCGTGAACAAAACATGCTCCAGGATCTCTTGTCTTTAGAAAAGCAAAACCATCCCTTGACTCCAAGTCGCCCTTGAGCTATTGTCCCCAGTTTCTTCTTGATAGTTTGTCTCTGTCCCAGATCCCTTCCCTCCCGTTCTCTCCTTAGAGAGACCAGCTGGAGCATTGCAAAATGTGGTCTCTAACTGGGTGGCCACGGGCCCAGTTAAAATGCAAGGTGGGGCATAGAGTTACCAGGACAAAGAGAGCACATGCTGGGTGTCGGGCAGTTAGCTGTCTGCCACGCTGCACTGTTCCACACACTATGAGCCCTTGGAAAGTTTTAACTTTGGGCTAGGGCAAATTTATGTACATATTATATATACATGTACACACATATATACATATATGATATGGAAAATGTCGGGCGCTGGGATGTGGCTGCTTGCTGCCTCCCCGTTGCTCTCCATCTCCGTGGGCCAGCGCTGCACGTGGTCAGTTGGAGGGCACGCTGCCGACTGGGGCCAGACCCACGGCAGAGAGCCGCCCAGGGCCCCCGCGTTCCAGAATGCCCCAGGGCCCACGTGCCACAGCCTCCAGGCCCGAGCAGTCTCCTGTCATCTGGCCAGATGCTAAAGCTTGTTGCTGATTGGATGTTAAAGCTTGTTGCTGATTGGATGTTAAAGCTTGTTGCTGATTGGATGTTAAAGCTTGTCGTTGATTGGACGCTTTTTGAGCCCCACCAAGGGTACAAAAGCAGGAGGAGACCAAGGAAGGGGGGACAGAAGGGTCAGAAGAGGTGAAGAGTGCAGTAACACTAGGTGTGCTGAGCTTGCTGGGGAGGAGTGAAGGCTGTTCTCCAACTCTTCCTGTGCCGCTCGGTTCTTTCTCCGGTCAGGAGCTGTACCACTAGCTGTACACATTGCCGCAACATACACACACACATATATAACGAGCATGTCTTATTTTGTCCTTGTTCTTAAATGATAGGTTATTTAGGTGTGTTTTTTTTTTCACACTTGAAAAGAATTATACCTCTGTCTCATTATTGCAAATGAGAAAAGCCTGCTGACAGTCTAATTATTATTCCTTCATAGATAAACTCTCTTTTCTCTCTGGCTGCTTTTAAGACCTTCTCTTTGTTTTGGTGATCTAGTTTCAAAATGGTGTGATTTGGGGTTCATTTCTTGTTATTTAGCTTGGGGTTCATTTAATTCTGAAATCTAAGGATGTTTATCTTTCATTGACTCTGAAAAATTTCCTGCCATTGAATGTTTGATAATTCTTTTTTCTCATGGAATTCCAATTCACTCACTGCGCTTTAAACCTTCTCAGTCTGTCCTTTGTGGTTTTTTGTTTTTGTTTTTGTTTTTTGTTGTTGTTGTTCTTCCACATTTTTCAGTTCTTTGTCTCTGTGCTGAATTCTGGGTAAGGTCTTTGGGTATTTTCCTGTTTGTAATTATTCCTTTCTCTTCTGTTTTCAACCAAATATTCAAGTTTCAGATGTTTGCTTATTAATAAGGTAAACGCCAAATGATACACCAAAGTGATTTTGTGCATTTAGGGAGAAAACATCATTTTCTGTTTCAATTGAAAATTGTTGTGGATGGCTTCAGAAAACCTTCTTTCTAAGCCGCTTTGACGGAGAAAACTATTAGAAGCCTGCATCTTTTTTTCCCTCACTTCACTGCAATCTACAGGCATCGAGGAGAGAGCGTGCTGGTCAGTGGGGACTCCAGGGTGATGGGTAATCCTTTCTGTCCTGCTTGTCATAAGATCGAATGTCCTCTGTCCCACCACATACAGGGCCACACCAGGACTCCCCTCTAGAAGGACACACATATGTGTCAGATGCTTCTCAGCCTGAATAGTCTCAAAGACAAAAGCCCGAATTCTCTAGGCCCAGAAAATGACGGTTTCTTCCAATTCTTTCAGCTGTGTCTAATCTGCCTTTTAACTTACCCATTGAGCCTTAAGTCCTATTATTTTATTTTTAGGATGATCTTTTTTTCCAAGTCTGTCTGGTCTTTATGATAGTATCTTATTTCTTGCTAATGTTTTTGAATCCCTCTTTTATTTTATTTTTTAAATAAAACAGGCTTGTTTTATATTCTGTGGAGGGATAACTCTAATGTCTGGCATCCTTGGGGGAATCTAACTCTGCTTTTGCCATTCCTTTGACTCTTGCTCATAGTAACTTGTTTGCTCCCGTGTTTGTAACCGGGGCTGTGAGCTTATGTCCCTTGGGCTTTATTTATGAGAACTCATGAAGTTTTGGTTAAGTGTACAAACCTCCAAAAGTTTATACTTTTATGTTCTTCCAGGTGCCCTCAACCCAGGACCATGCTAGGCTAAAGTTCCTGGCTCTGGGTTTCTGGGTACCCCAAGGGATTTAATGCCATCCTCCAGGCCCACGACAGGGAAGCCCATGGTTATACGTTTTCAGGAGAATTCTTTCCCCTGCACCTACAGCCAAGGCCAAAGCAGAAGTGTCTTTGTCAGGATTTTGCTGTGTGTAAAGTTTTTCAGGTCTAATTTTGCTGAGGGTGGCAAATATTATGTGAGGGGTCTCATTTCCGGCTTCCCAGATTGTATGGACCAAAGCCTTGTCTCCTTGTCCCCGAGGTTGTTGAGGTCCAGGGCTCTTGGACGCAGGTAGGTAAACTCCTTTATGGAGGCTGTGGGTGGAGGCTGTCAGAACCTGCTTATCACGGTGGCTTCCGGGTCTCCCTCTGACTCCTGAGAATTTCCTCTGCATTCTTGAAAGTGCAGAATTTTTTTTTAAAAGGGTTTAAAAATCTTGGTGCGCTACATTTTTAGTCATTTTACTTAGCATTGTTTCAGCAGGACATGTGTTCCACCATATTAGAGGAAAAGGACCTTCCCTCCTGTTATAAACCAGCGGATCAAGGGAACTCGGACACCAAAATCCAATCAGCCAAATTTTACTTATTCCTGTACAGGTGCTGTCACCACTCCATGCAAGCCCCAAACATTTCTCAGTCTGGGGGTTTTATACCCCTTGGGCCGGCCCAGCACCGCAAAGCAAGCAAGCTGGTTACGGAACCTGGAGATTTGCGTTAGCTACATCCTCTCGTAAGTTGCTGATTAGCTGCATTTTGTTTTTTTTCACATAAAGTTTCCACTCAACCACCTCTCCCACCTCCCATATGCTTAAGTATTGTCTACCTGGTAATTTTCCTTTTCCACACTCCCATATGCAAAATCACTTTACCCGTAGGAAAAAAGCATTTTGTAAAAAAAGAGAAATATTACCATAGCCAGAAAAACCAGCTGTAAGTCACCATACCTGGATCTATAAACGGTGCTTGCATCTTGGATTGCGTTAGAAACCCAGATGTGGCAACAGCGCTTGCCTGAGTTGTGCGGCTCTCTATTTAGGCAAATTTCTCTGATACAATTTCATTTGAAAAGCTATGTATGTATCTTTTTGCCTCCCTAACATGATTTCTATTCTAGATTGATGTAATTATGTGAGCTAAATGGAAGGCTAGTTAAGACAGAAGCAGTGTCAGTACTGAGTAAGAGAGTGAGTTGTGTCGGGTGGCTCGGAGATCCCTGGGATGTTTGATGTCACTACGATGAGAAAAATGGGTGTCTGGGTTCCAGGTGCTAAACAGGTCAGGCCCACTCTTAGCCCAACTTAATCATCTCCTAGAAAAATGACTGGCATGAGGTTGCTGGTGCATGATCGCCGTACCGCAGCGAGTGCCCTGTGGTCGCCCAGACTGTGGAAACCACCTTGGCGAGTGCAGCTCTGTTTCGATAGAACACGTTTACCTAAAGAGCCGGTTCACCAAAACCGGGTCCGAGGACCTTGCAAAACAAAAACTGCTTCAAGGGTAGGAACGGCAGTGGGTTCTTTAAAACAGCTGTAAGTTTTCCAACGGCAAACTTCTTTATCTTGTTTGGTGAGGATATATGCTTAGATGCCGTAGCAGGACCTGGGGGAACATTCCCGATACTCCTGGTTCATTGGAACTGCTCCCTTTGTTGCGGCAGTGTGTACAGCTAGCGTTACAGCTCTTATTACAACTGTTATTCGTTTGACCGGGGAAAGAACCTAGTGGCACACAGAGTCGGAGAACAGCCTTTACTCTTCCACAGCAGGCTCAGCACGCCTAGTGTTACAGCTCTCTTCACGTCTTACGATATTCTGAGCCTTCAGCCTCTTCTGCTCCTACTTTTATACCCTTGGTAGGGCTCAAAAAGCATCCAATCAGTAACAAGCTTTAACATCCAATCAGCAACAAGCTTTAACATCCAATCAGCAACAAGCTTTAACATCCAATCAAAAACAGTGGGATTCAAAAATTACCCAATCAGGATCATGCAAGCAGTGTGGCCGGATATAGGCAGCAGCACTTGAGGTCCCAGGCGGCTCTCTGCCGTGGGGTCTGGCCCCAGCAGCACGCCCTCCAACTGGCCACGCACAGCGCTGGCCCGCAGAGATGTGGAGCTATGGGGAGGTGACAAGCAGCCGCGTCGCTGCGCCCGCCATTTTCCGCATCACCTTCAGAGTGTGTGTGTGTGTCATTTTCATGCCACCTTCCCTGTAAGCCTTGGCCACAGTCCTGGGCTCAGTAACAGTTAGGCTTTAATGCCACATACTCTTGGTTAAAATCCTAGTTCTGACGCTGTTGCGGCAAGTGTACAGCTCGTGTTACGGCTCTTGACCGGAGAAAGAACAGAGTGGCACACAAAGAATCAGAGAACAGCCTTTATTCTTCCACAGCAGGCTCAGCACACCTAGCGTTATAGCCCTCTGCCTGTCTTCCTTGTTCTCCTGCTGCTTTTATACCCTTGGTAGGGCTCAAAAAGCGTCCAATCAATGACAAGCTTTAACATCCAATCAGCAACAAGCTTTAACATCCAATCAAAAGCAGTGGGATTCAAAAATTACCCAATCAGGATCATGCAAGCAGTGCGCCCTCCAACCGGCACGGGGAGGCGGCGATCAGCCCATCCCTGCTCCAGAAGACATTTTCCATGTCATTGCCACTGTGTGAAGAAATTTACTTAGCCTCTCTGAGCTCAGCTCCTGCAAATAAAAAACATGGGGAGTGTAGGTGCGCCATCCGTCACATGGGAACTAAAGAGAAGGTAGAGCATGCGATGCCTTTCTTGGCAGGTGCTGAGCCCTCAAGAAGGTAAGCTCCTGGCTCTGTGGGCGGTGGGGTTGGGAGAGGGCGGTGGGGTTGGGAGAGGGCGGTGGGGTTGGGAGAGGGCGGTGGGGTTGGGAGAGGGCGGTGGGGTTGGAGCGTGGGGCAGTTGTGGTAGAGTCAGCGAGAGAAAGAAAGTGTCCCCGGCTCTGGTTTCACGTGACCTAGCGCTGTTTTGTTCTGTTTTTTTCTTCCTTCTAATTAATTCCTCACCCCGAGCGCAGGAGGTAGAGCTGCCCTGTGTCCTGCTTATCTCCCGGTCCTGCCTTGTGCTAGCCAGGTGACCTTAGAAGAGCACGCACGTTGCTTAGACGAGTCACCCAGTGACCCATCCCGTGGTTTGGCACAAACGTCTCCCTCTCGGTCCTGCAGAGTTGGCTTGTGGGTCCAAGGAAACCGCTGTCTCTGCAGCAGGCGCTGGCGACTCGGCCAGGCTGCCCGGGGTGGCCCGCCATGGCTGCCCGTGGCCCGAGGCCGGGCTGTCCCCCTCGTGACCGATGGACGGGCGGAGCCTGCAGGCCCCAGGTCAGAGAACAGATCCAGACGACCTGGTCTCTGTGACACGCTGCAGGCACCACGCAAGTGTAGGCCCTGAATGGCACTTGGGCCCAGGGTTCTTCCTGGTGTAGACTGAGCTGTTGTACCTCCAGGTGTCTGAGCTGCCTGACACTCACCTGAGAAGGAAGAGAAATGGTTGGGAACTGCAGAGGTGGAGGAGCTCGGCCCCTTTCCTGTGCTGCGGCAGCAGCTCCCACGGGCCCCTGCTCCGTGCTGACTCCATCCTAACAGAATTGCTCCCATCTAAAAAACACCTGGCGCTTTCCTCTTGCACACAGAAAATCGAGTCCTGACTCCTCAGCCTGTTCTCCAATGCTGAGGTTCCTCTCTCACCTCCACAACACCCTCCACCTAAAAAATGTTCCGGCAATGTCTAAATATTCATAATTTCCTGTGTTTTCCCTCCTTGAGCCTTGGCTCCAACATAAATATCCATCCTGTCCCCCCTCCGTGGTCACTTGATGAAATCCTGCCTTTCCATTAAGGGCCAACTCAATCCCAGGCTGCGTCCAACTCCCTCTCAATTCTCAGGGAGGAAGAAACATCCCTTTTTATCTTTCATGTTCTAATCTGACTGTTGCCTGCCTGATGGCTTGTGGTTCATGTATGTGTCTGTCTCCTTTACAGACCACGGGCATCACCAAAATAATTTTCATTTCTGAATCTTTAGTGTGGTGTTTTGCATGCAGTAGATACTTACTAAATATTTGTGCAATTGGAGAAAATCCATTTGGAATCTTTTTGAAAAGAATACTAACAACAACAACAACAAAAAAGAAAACCCAAAATCTGTTAAATAATTTGAAGAGGTTTATTCTGAGCTGAATGTGAGTGACCAATGGCCTGGGGAATCCACAAACCCAAAAGCCTTGAGTAAGTAAAGTGGTCCCAAGGTTGTTGGGTTACAGTCTGGTTTTATACATTTTAGGGAGGCGGGAATTACAGGTAAAAATCATAAATCAATGTATGGAAGGCTACATTGATTTGGCCCCAAAAGGCGAGACATCTCAAAGGAGGAAGGGGGCTTACAGGTGATAGGTGGGTTCAAAGATTCTTTGGTTTTTAATTAGTTAAAGAAATAAAGCTTTGTCTAAGGGCTTGGACTGTCTTCAGATAAAGAAGTCTGTCAGAGACAAGCCACAGTATACAGACTCACCCAAGCCATCTGTTAAGCAAATCGGTGCCTGTAGGTGGGATTGAAACTTTGCCTTGCACAGCCTTAGGTCCTGTTAATAACTTAGTATCTTATTGCCACAAGGAGTCTGTTCTTGTGATTTCTGTTTTAACGTTAATGCTGGTCAATTTTTGTGTCTAAACTTTGAAAGGGAGGGAGTATAATGAGGCGTGTCATGGCTGGGAACTCAGTTTCAAGGTTTTTCTGGGATCCTCTTGGCCGAGAGGGGGTCAATTTAGTCATTGGGGGGGACTTAGAATTTTATTTCCAGTTTACAAGTAACTCTCGTAAAAGTTGGGAAAAGAGAGAGCTTCCGTTGCTCAGTTTTTAATTTAGAGAAATCAATATGTGGAAAGTATACATTGGTATACGTCTCTTTTTAAATTTCAAGACTTCAAACTTGAAGGCTATGTAAGTAGAGGGCTATGGAGCCATAGCAGACATACCTTGGGGTACAGGGGTTGGCATAAGGGGCAGGTGGGTTTTCTGCCTTCCCCTCTATGAATCACAGTTAAAAGAAGATGAAGAGAGCTGTGCTAGCTTCGGTCTGCATCAGAGGCCAGGGCTCCAGGGGGACGGCCCTGCCTCCCGAGTCTCACAACACCGGCAGCGGAATCTGGTTCTTGCTGAAGGCTTTGTGACCTTCCATGTCAAAGTCAGCATGGGGTGCGGAGACTGAGGGTCTGCCCCTCCCTGAGGTGCCTGTCAAGAGGGACGGGAAGAGATTCTCTCCAGGACGTTCGCCTACACAGAACTCCCAGCAGGAGGGGGTGAGAAGCCAGGATTCCCGCTCCCCTGCTCTGAGCCTTCTAGACAAAAATTTATCTGCACAAATAATGTCTTCATCTTCATTACCGAATTACTTAGGAGGCTTTGCTTCCCTCCAACATGATCTGGAAAATGTGGGCCACCGCCTTCACCAGGGTCAGTTTCAAAGCCTCAGCCCCCCACAGCTCTGCTCTCTCAAGTGCTCTGGGAAATCGCTGGGTATTTCCTGTTCCTCTGCCCTGCTCCCCGCTGCTGCCCCAGAACATTAGGGGACTGCTCCTCCTGGTCTCCCCCTTCTCTAAGCAGCAGCTTAGAAATAACATCTTGTGTTTGTGCAGCATGTTCCGGCAAGACTTCCAAACGCCCTTTGCAAACATCAGCCCATCATTTCTGCATGCTCCCTTTTCTCCCCACGTCCTGGCAGGGAGGAGGTAGGAAGGGCACAATGTCTGCAGGAGTGGGGGAAATTGCATTTGGAACGTAAAATCGGAGGTTGGAAACATGGGGAAAGTCAGAAAGCCTAAGCTCTTTGTTTCAGAATCAAGTTCCCTCTGGGATTTTTCCCATCTTTCAGGTTCTGGCCACCTGGCCGCTCTCTTGGTGATGTTTCAGGGTGGTGTGACTGCTTCCTAACAGTGGGGGGAGGGGGAGCAGCCTCGGTGTGTTTTGCCAGCCCAGTGAAGGCCCGACCTTCAGTCTCCTTAATCCGAAAATCCAAAACCTAAAATGCTCCAACATCCAAACTGTTTTGAGCACCAACAAGATGCCACAAGTGGAAAATTTCACACCTGACCTCGTGTGAGGGGGTCACAGTCAAAATGGAGGCACACAACACACGGTTTATTCAGCATCTCCAAGGGCGAAGAGACCCTCACAGCCCCCTCAGCCGCCATGCATCTTTCCTGCACCTGCCCAGATCCCCTCGAGGGTGACAAATGGCATTAGTGCAGGCTGACATGCCAGCCACGGGCTCCCCACGATGCCCCACACAGGGCCAGTACTCATGTGCATTAGTCACTGTGGCTTTTTGCTTATTCTGTGCTCTGTGGTGCAAAGATATTGTCTAAAATGTCAAAAAGGTCCAAGTACCCCATGGGTGGCAGTGGTGAGAAAAGAGGGCACGTTTGTGTTTCTCTATAGCTCGGAAAGTCGAGCTGTTGGAAGAACTGCTCGGCCTTATGAGTGCGAAGTCTTACAGAAGAGCACACGGCATTGGAACAACCACACCGTACGGCGTGAAGAAACAGAAGCATGAGCTGTTCAAGTTCTGTGCTAAAAGTTATGAACGGAAGTTAACAAAAAGTAGAAAACTGCATAAAGGTAAAAATGAAGATCTTGATTGCGTATTGAAAGAGTGGATCCTTCATTGTCTCAGTGAACACGTGCCGCTTAGCGGTGTGCTGAGGGTGAAACAAGGAAAGATCTGTCACCATGAACCGAAAAGGCAAGGGACCTGTGAATATGCAACGGACTGGTTGGAGACGTGTAAGGAGAGACTCAGCATTCCGTTTTTTTAAAGATTCACGGTGATGAATCATCTGCTGATCACAGAGCAGCACAGAAATTCATTGACAAGTTTTCCAAGGTAATTGCTGATGAAAATCTGATTCCAGGACAACATAAAATGCTGCTAAAAAAGAAAAAACCACACCATGTTGGCGTCCTTGCTCCAGAAAGACACTGAACACAGCTGATGAGACAGCCTCTATGGGGATTGAGGGTGCCAAGGCCAGATGCCCGTGCTGGGACGTGCCGCTGCAGCATCGAACTCGTGCGTGAGCTGCCGTGCCGGCAAAGCTCGCAGTTCTCACTGCTCCCAAGGAGTGAGTTTCTTACCAGTCCGTTGTCACGTTGACAAAAAGGCGAGGATCACCAGGGACATCTTTTCTGATTGGTTTCACAAATATTTTGTGCCAGCGGCTTGTGGTCACTGCAGGGAAGCTAGCCTGGATGACATCAGAGAAGACGTCCTGCCTCAGTCCAGAGGTTGCCCAGTTGTGCACGACTGTGTCCTTGGTCACTGCGCTCCAAGTGTTGGTGGCAGCAGCACACACATGGCGTCCCTCATGCCAGCTCCTTTTGAAACCTTCCGCTCCCAGGCCTCTGTTGCCCGCTAATTTGCTGTCCAAGAACGTGTATATAAATACTTAAATAAATAAATGAAAGCAAATATAAATGCCTGCCCTTCACTGATCTAAGGATATCCTGGTCACACGGCCGAATTAATGAAGTCACGTTTAAGGGAAAGTACGTGACACAAATACTATTTTTGGTGAGAATTTTAGCTGCAGAATGAACAGAACGGTTGCCCAGGGAGTAACAAACGCCACTGCTACTGTGCTACTTAGTTGCCCTGAACGCATTATTTTTTCACTATATTAACATTTTTGTCATATTTTTTACTGTAATGGTACTAACGTGTAAGTGTAAGAAAGTGATCGCTTATCAGCAGCATATAAATTCAGAGTCAGAAAGGAAGGTGACGCCACATGACACTGTCCACATGGGCGCTGAAATAGTGACACTTGTGCTTTTTCATGGTTCAAGGTATACGAACTCTGTTTCACCCACAAAATTAGTAAAAATATTATATAAAATTACCTTTAGGCTATGTTTATATATTTTATATAATATTTTGGACATTTCTAATATATTTATATATTACATATTTTATATAATTATATATCATATATATTACATTATATATTATATAATATACATAATATATAATATATATACATTGTATATTACATTATATACATTATATATACATTATATACATTACATATACATTATATATTATATAATATATGATATATGATATATATTACATAATATATATAATATATGATATATATAAATATATTATTTATATTACATATTTTATATAATTATATAATATATAATTATATATTACAATATAACATTAATATTTTATAATATTATATAAAATTACCTTTATGTTTCATATACACAAATGAAACATAAACTTTGTGTTTAGACTTGGGTCCTATTCCCACGATATCTCATTATGTATATGCAGATATTTTCAAAATCTGAAACACTTCTGATCCCAAGCAGCTTGGATAAGGGATACTCAAACCGTACCATTGAAACTACGACTTTATTTTACCTAGAGCAGACTGCATGCATTTAGGAAGCCTGCTATAATTCGCACTTAGCTGGAGGAAGTAAGCAGCTACCTGCTTAAGCACATTAATTCATACATCTTCCTTATAAAACTCCCCATTTTGTAGTTGGAAGACTGAGGTCTCGGAAATGAGCCAGACGCCTGAGTCCACAGCTCTTTCAGCGGGACTGTGCCTCCGTGTTTTTTGCTGAACTTGACAGGACAGGTGAGGTTCAGGCTCGAAGACCACAAAGGTGCCTCTCTACCTCAATTATTTGTTTTCTGGGCCTGGGAAGAGTTACATGGATGTGTCCAGCTTCCAGCTTCTTGGCCTTCTACCTTGGCCCTGCCACTCCGAGCCTCTAAAGATCAGTCTCAGACCTTCGTCCTCTCCCCTCGGCCTTCACCCCTCTGCTTAAATCTTAGAACTCAGACCTGGAAGTTCACGTGGCTCTTATCTCAAACTCCACTCCGCTCTGTTCAGCAGAGCCAGATGAGCACTGTTAGGGCTGAGTTCAGATCCCCAGGCACACCTGCCCAGAGCAGGGGACTGGCGCCCTTCTAATATGTCCCAAAATGAGGAGGCTCAACCTCGATCTGCCCAAAGTATTAATCCCCACCTTTCCTCTACGTATGCCCTACGCTTGTGTCCCAACCCAGCCTCCTGCTGGTAGTCAGAATGCTGCAAACCTTCCACCCCATGTGTCCGCGTCCTCCGGCACTGCTCCCCACCCCTGGAACACCCCGACCCCAAGCCCCACTCCACCAAGCGAGTGCTATTCTTGCTTCAGCGACTCCTTCAAGTGCCACTTGCTTCATGCGGACTCCCCGACGGCTCCATCCCACACACCTCCTCCAGGACCCCCAGTCACATCATTCCACTTGCAGAATTCACGCGCTGCCTTCCTGCAGCAAAACTCCCTGTCTTATCCAAATTCCTGAAACACAAGCCTGTGCCTCCTTTTAAAAACATACATTTCCACAAGTGCGTAGTGTGGTGCCTGGTGCACGACAGCTGTTGGTTGAACAGCTGTCAGTTACATGGGTGAATATTTGCCCCGCTGGGTGCTCAGGAGATGTCTGTTGAAGCTGAGTTGTCCACGACCCCCGGCGCTACTGCTCCAGTGCGACTTCTCCACGTAACCTCCGGTCGCCTCCCGGGATGCTCCGGGTGTGTGTCTCACCTCCCCTGGGAAGACAGCAGGTCGGAACAGAGCGGACACTCCCGGGACCCCAGCCAAGCGTCCCTGCGTGTCTGCCCGTGCCTCACAAATCCTCCCGGCCTGTACTTCTGTAAAAGTGACTTCATATGGGGGTTTGAGGGGCATCGGGAACCTGAACGGTAGCCAAGTTCCCAGCAGTCCTGACATCCGCTGATCAGCCAGCATCACGAAATTACAGCATGTCGGAGCCAGGAGCGACCTCGCCCAACCCTTCATTACGGAAACCGAGCTCCCAAGGGGATTTGCTCAGAGCCCGGGGCGGCACCGTCAGGAGACTGCAGTCTTCTCACTCTTGGCCGAGGCCCCCTCTGTCCCCAGCAGACCTGCCATGACCTTTCCCGAGCTCCTTTGTTTTTCCAGGTGCCACAGGTGGTTATTTCACGGGCCGCTGCAGCGCTGAGGAGGCAGCTCCTGCCCGAGGCTCCCACGGAGCGGGCGCGCCCAGGGCAGGTCCCAGAATCTGCGGCAGGCACGGGGCTTGGAGCAGGCGGTTGCCTTTTCCAGAGCAAGTCTGCTAGAATGGGAGCCGCGTTCGCCCCAGTCTCTGAAGAGCCTGTTTCTCTAGAAACTTCCAGTGGTTTGCTGGTGGGAACATTCCATTCTGACCGAGCAGCAAATTCAGATTCTCTTCGTCTTCTCTAATGTCCCCCCACAAAGCTAAAGACAACCCGGGATACTTTGGGGCTTCGAATAGTTAATCGACTCATAAAGGGCCATTTAGGGCAGGATTAGAAATAAGCAAGAGTCCAGGGAATGTGGCTTGAACCACACGGTGTGCACCGGGGCCAAGTCGGGGAAGCTCCCCCAGGCGGCTCCCGGACCTGCACGGACTGGACTTGCTCCGCTGAGCAAAGAGGCAGGAGAGCCCTTCCGGAAGCTCTTCTCGCTCCCAGGCAGGACGATGGGCGAAAACGATCATTTTTTGAGCACTTGCTATACACTAGATGTATTTGAGCTCCCTGGATTTAATCCTCTCAATAACCCCATGTGGGAGCATCCTCATTTTACACTAAGAGAACTGACACATAAAAAAAGTGTCATTGTTCATTCAGGCTGATGCAACAAGCAACAGAGCCAGGCTCCAAGCCCAGCTCTGTATCCAGCTCCGAAGTCTAAGCTTTTTCTATTCCACCAGTGGTTTTCTTCCTGGGCACAGCCCTTCCTCCTTCCTTCCTTCCTTCTACTTCCCTTTTTGAGAAGCCAAATGCATTCGCCAAAATGATATTCCAAGCTGAGCATGTAAGACAAGTTAAGTGCAGAGCTGCTTCGCTTATTTATAATAGACAAAAAGCGGGAAAGCGCCAGGTGTCCACCAGCAGGTGAAGCAATGCACGGTGGTGCACTCGTACCGTGGAACCCAACTCAGCAGTGAGGAAGCGAGCAGAGCACGGGAGACTCTAACACCAGCAAGCCGAGAGAAGGGAGCCCGACACGAGCCAGGGCGCTCCGTGTGATTCCCTTCGCGTGAGAGTTCGGAACAGGCAAGCCCAGCCCACGGCGGCGGAGGCGGACCCTGGGTGCCGGGGCGGGGTGCCTGTTGCGCAGAGACAGGGGACTTGGGGGGCCGTGGGCATGGCGCTCTGTACGGACTGTGATGTCGACGTCTACGTTTGACAGAACCCATTGAACTGCACACTTATAATGAGTGCATTTGTGTGTGTAAATTATACCTCGGTAGCTTTTTTTTTTTGAGACAGAGTCTCACTCTGTCGCCCACGCTAGAGTGAGTGCCGTGGCCTCAGCCTAGCTCACAGCAACCTCAAACTCCTGGGCTCAAGCAATCCTCCTGCCTCAGCCTCCCAAGTAGCTGGGAACACAGGCATGCGCCACCATGCTGGGCTAATTCTTTGTATATATATATATTTTTAGTTGGTCAATTAGTTTCTTTCTATTTTTAGTAGAGACGGGGTCTCGCTCTTGCTCAGGCTGGTTTCCAACTCCTGACCTTGAGTAATCCACCCGCCTCGGCCTCCCAGAGTGCTAGGGTTACAGACATGAGCCACCGCGCCCGGCCAGCAGCTTCTTTTTTTTTTTAAAGTAGAGCTACCTTCATTGAGGAAGGGGTGCCCCAAGCCCCTCTGTCCCCCTAGTGATATTTTGACCCCCAAAGGGACCTGGGGACTGCTCTGTGGAAATTTAAGGGGCTGTTTGACCGCCCCGAGCTGCCTCGTGCAGCCGTAAGGACCGCCCAGGCCCTGCATAGGACTGGCGACCTGCGCCAGTCGAGCGAACCACTGCGGCGTGGGCTTTCCGGGCTTGCTCTGTGGCCCAGGCCGCAGCGCAGTGGTGGGCTCCTACCTCACTGTGACCTGGAACTCCTGGGCTCAAGGGGTCCTCCTGCCTCAGCCTCCCACAGTGCTGGGGTGGCGGGCGTGGGCGGCCACCCGGCCCACACTCTCAGTGAGGGTGTGCCTTCAACCAGAGCCGCCCTGCTGTGGACGGATGAGGCTTCCGGCCCGGTTTCATTCTCTGTGCTGTGAAAACAATGTGTAACGCAGAGTGAGGAGCTGATAAATGAAACCCAGGAATCTTGTGTGTGTGTGTGTGTGCGCGCGGGATGGGTATAAATTTGCTTCACAACACTTGGGTACAGGAAACGTTCGTGCTTCATTTTCCTAAGTCAGACAGCATCCAGCTCCCAGCTCTGCCCTGGCAGAGCAGTGGGACGGCAGGGTTGCTGTAGCCAGGGCCCTGCAGGAGTCCGGGGGACTTGAGGAAGCGCCTCTGAGCCCACCTGGTCGCGGGGGGCCTCGGGGTCCATTTCCAAGGTCCGCCGCTCTGCTCCCAGGCTGGGCAGGCCACCCCGAGCCAAGGCCCCACACCTAGCACGCGGCCGCCCTGAGCACCCTTGGAACCTGTCGTCACCCCCGCTCCCGCCCTGGAGTGCTGGGTGCAGGGGGCTTGGTCCCTGTCCCCCCAGGGCCCCCCCCACATCCTGCTTTCTCTCAGGTTGAGGAATCTCCCTTCTCTCCTTCCCACCCTCCCCATCGCCCCCCACCCCTCCACCAGGCTGCTTGTGTCTCCTCTGATCCTTCTCCAGGGCAACCGGCCTTAATCCCCTCCACCGCCCTGGTGGGGACGGCTGGGGCGGGGGTGGGGGTGGAGTAGAGGGGAGGAGGGGGGGGACAGCACAGCTCAGTCTTGCCTCCCGTGGGAGTGGGGGAAAGAGACTTTTTCCCACTCTTCGCTGGTGAATCCACGGCAGGAGCAGAAGGCCGAGCCAGGAGTGAGTTTCTCTCAACCGACTGTGCGTGAGAGTTTGCATTTATATTTGCGTAAGATCCACGAGGTAAAGGGCTGTGGCTTTCTCATGTACAATCGTATCCCCTGCATTCAGCTTGGAGCAATGTAGGCGATTGATTCGATACTGGATGAATGAATGAGTGTCGGTTCATTCACTTTGTTGCCCAGGCCTGGGCAGTGACTATTCCCAGCCTTGCCCTCCTGGCCTTAAGCGATCCTCCTGCCTTAGCCTCCTGAGTGGCTGGAACTACAGGTACGGGCCACCTCACCCAGCAGGAAAATGTTAAGATAAACAATATTAGGCCAGATACAGAAAGGGCAGAATGGTTACAAGCACTGGACGTGTGGTTGACTACAGGTGGGTGACTGGTTTCTCAGAACACATGTTTCTAAATCTAATGAGAAGGCCGGGCGCGGTGGCTCACGGCTATAATCCTAGCTCTCTGGTAGGCTGAGGCGGGCGGATTGCTCGAGGTCAGGAGTTCAAAACCAGCCTGAGCAAGAGTGAGACCCCGTCTCTACTATAAATAGAAAGAAATTAATTGGCCAACTAATATATATAGAAAAAATTAGCCGGGCATGGTGGCGCATGCCTGTAGTCCCAGCTACTTGGGAGGCTGAGGCAGAAGGATTGTTTGAGCCCAGGAGTTTGAGGTTGCTGTGAGCTAGGCTGACGCCACGGCACTCACTCTAGCCTGGGCAACAAAGCGAGACTCTGTCTCAAAAAAAAAAAAAAAAAAAAAGAGAGACACGTTCTTTCCAGAGCCGACTCCATGCATACATACACATATACTGTTCTAACCAATTAATTTTACTCAATTAAATTTAAGGGGCGGCCTACACCAAACTCCCTTTATGGTCTCGTCTGTCCCCTAGGCAGCACACGCGTGTCGATGTTGCTCATTGTGTGACTTTAGAGCGAAGCAGCACGCCTTCTCCAGAACAGAGCCGGTGATAATCAAAAGTTCATTTTCCGTGTGTTGCGGATAGATCTCTCTTTAACAAATACCTGTAAACACATTCAGAGATAAAAACTAATGCACTTTACCTAGGAACAAAGGTTTTAGAAACTGAAAATACTATCAGATTCTACTCCTAGGTAAATAATAACAGTAATAAGCAACATGTCCACCAAAGGACATGTACAAGAACGCTCATAGCGGCTTTAGCCATAATAACCCCAAACTGCAAGCCCGAATGTCCATCAGCAAGATAATGGATAAATATGTTGGAAGTTTCCCTTTATTGGAATGATACACAGTAATGAAAAGGACAGACGGCTGCTAAATGAATCGATATAGTGACTCACGGACACAGGATGGGCAGAAGGAGCAGGCCAGAGGGAAAGTGCATACCACATAGTTCCATTTTTATAAAGTTCGAGACTGGTAAAACCAGCCTACGCTGATCAGTCAGAATTATGGCTATGGGAATGGGCATATTCTGTGAAGCGGCATGAGGGAACATTCCGGGAGGTTGGAGATGTTCTCTGACTTCATCTGGAGGGGGAGTACTTGAGTAGGTAGCTATGAAAATTCACTGAGCCATACATACATTTAAGATTTGTGCACCTTCCTCAATGTATGTTATACTTAGATCATAAAAAATGCAATCTCAGATAACCTACCTTCCCGAATACCAAAAGATAGAGAACTTCTCTAAAATCTCCTTATCCCCAAATATCTGGCCCACCAAGAGCAGTGTTGTTGCATAAAGCCAGTCACAGACCTCAGCGTCTTGTGTGATGGCGCCCCCTGGAGCACAAATGGAGCCACGACTCGCGTTCCAGTTGAAAACGGAATTTCTCAGCCTCTCGTTTTCCCAGCTACTCCCATCACCACGTGAATGGGGGGAATTGGGCTTTATGGATCAGGAATATGACAGAGTGAGATTGGAATTCCCATGAATGAAAACTGAAATTATCGTGCAAGCACATAGCTGGCTTCACAGGCAATCGTAGATTCCTTGAGGTTGCAGAGCCATCATCCTACGCATTGTCTATCCTTTGAGCCGTTCCCACTGAGCCTTTCCTGGACAGAGTGGAAAATCAGAATGAATGGAGGAATGGAAGGGTGAGGGATGGATGGGTGGATGGGTAGATGGAACCTCACATCCTCAGCAAAACAAAGTTTGGTCTTTCCTACGTGCATGTTATCTTTGTGGCGAGTCCTCCTCAGTGCTTCTTCATTAGAACAGGCCTCCCTCACATCCTCCCCTTCAGTTCTACTGTGACTTTGATGAAATCAACAATCCCCATATCTCCGGCCACTAAGCATCCAAATCCCTTAAAATCCCTAGCCCCGAACTCCTTAGGGAGGCAGATTTGAGGTTTCCTCCCGCCTCCTCATTTGGCTGTAGATCTTGTGAATAAACCTCTTTCTATGCTGTAACTTGGTGTCTTGGAAGATTAATATGCGGTGTAGTCCTGGTGCAGTTGCACTAGGGGAGCCCTTCTTAGCAGTCTCTTTCCCCGGTTCTCCCAGGAAAACTTCTTCTTAATCACTTACCATCTAAATCCCTATTGTCTTTGACAGCGCTCTTAGGTGCAAACCCGTGCAGGCTCTGTTCCAAGTAAAAGCAGTCTCCTTGGGAAGACCTGCATAGCTCTCTGTTACGGCCTGCCCCTCCTCCTGGGCAAAACCTGCACCTAAGCACTAGAGCTGGGAGCAGGGACCATGGCCTGGTCTCCCAGTGTGACACCCCTGCCCTATAAGTGGGCATTAGGTGGGATGGTAGCCCCAGGTCAGCTTAGTTTGAATTTCATAGAACTTCTCCTCTACAAGCAAACTGGGATAGGAGTGATGGGAATACAGTGTTCTCAGCCACCATACCTGGAGTAGAGCTTCTACCCTATGAGTGATGTGAACTACAATAAAATCCTAAACGCTTTGCTGACTGAACAGACCCCCTCATGGCCAAGGGGACCCCAGAGAAGCCCTAAAACTGAGTTTCCAGTCCTGATGGGATTGGAGGTCAGACATGTCTCATTATACCCTCTCCCTTGCTAAAGACCAATGGTTTTCTTTGTAAGGCCTGAACAGAAACCAATCTCATGGTCCAGACCAGAATTCTTTCCTGACAAGGGACCACCCACCATGCAGTGGTTTTGCCAGTCTGCAGAGCATGCACAGAGAGGGGTTTTGTGTCCTTGCTTCACCTTTTTGACATAAAAGGGTGGAATGTTCTGAACATGGACCCTATAGAAGAGGACAAAACTTTATTGTGCACATGTTTCTCTTTCATAAATATTCATGACTCATCCTATAGCTTGTTGAATATGCATATCTGGCCATCCCACTCAGCATAAATTTCAGTTCCCTTTGTCCCTGCCTCAAACATGTGTTCCTGGCATCTTGCTGGGACCCAGTTTTCCAGTCTGTTGGAATGGCTACCCGAAGGATGCAGCCCTTCTCAAAAGCTCTCCTTCTCAAATTATGAACCTCACTGTTTCTTCACTCAGCAGTGGGGGCCTAGTGACGGGAAGGAAACCGGGATTTTCTCAGCCACTCCTGCCTGGAATAGTGCTTCTGCAACACAGAGCCGGGGTGGCAAAAGAGGCTGCTGTCCTGCCCCTCACAGGGTGAAAGCATAGCCCTAGCCCAGGAGCTGTAGGGAAAGTGAGTCCTGTCTTCTCCGCCCAAGCCGTGCAGAGCAGATCTTCTTTTGCACCGATCTGGGTGAGGAGGATGGAAGCAGATCACGGCTCAAATGCCACAAACTCTCTGCTCTGAACAAAAGTTTCTTCATTTTGTGTGTGCCCTTAGGAAAATTTCTGGGGGCTGTAACTGGTTTGTTGTTGTAGTTTTTCAATTTCACCAATTATTGTTTCCTTGGGAGAAACGTTCAGAAAGGCCTTGAAGGAGAGAAAGAGTTTTAGTTGAATGAGAGGGAGGAGAGGGAGCATTGCAGGCAGGGGGAATAAACCAACCACAGGAGTGAGGAAGGAGTACCTGGAGAGGATTCCTGGACTGACTGGGCTGCTGCTCCGAGACCTGGAGGTGCCACTGCATGGACAGCTCAGAGGTCGGTGTGGGAGGACCTTCAGTGTCAACCTTACAGGTCTGGTCTTTGGATAATAGGGAAGCTCTGAAAGCTTTGAGTGAGGGGATAACATGACGGAAACCGTATTTTAAGAACAAAAGCCTCCACCTTATGCTGTATTTGCTTCTATGTATCAACTTTTTTGTTTTTGATAATTTATTTTATAAGTATTTTGTCTAGAGTATTTGGTAGAATTCAACTGAATTAAATTGCAGTAAGTTAATGCACTTCAGACATCCCAAGGTTTTTTTTGCTGTCATTCATGTTTTTAAGGAAACTTAATAACTGCACATATGGATGGGGTACAGTGTGATATGTGGACGCATGTATACACTGTCTAATGAGCAAATCAGTGTTATTAGCATGTCCATCCCCTCCAATATCATTCTCTGTGTTAGGACCATTTCAAAATCCAGCCCTCTGACTCTTTCAAAACATGCAGGACACTGTCAATCTTGGTCACCTACAGCGCTACGGGACACCGCGCTCCCAGGCGGAACCCGCCATTGGTGGGAGCCCCGCCCCGCCCCGCCCGCGTTGCCTAGGAACCCGTCTTGTGTCGTCACTTCCTGAGCGACTCAGGCTCGCGCAGGCGCGGTGAGAGGACACTTGGCGGGACAGTCCCGTAGTGACGGACACTTCTCTCGGAGGGAGCGACCGGGCGGCTCTCCACACCCTCAGCGGCGTCGTCCCGGCTTGGGCCTCGGCGGCGGCCTGGGCCGGTCTCCGGCCCGTGCGGGGCGGCCTGGCTCCCCTCCCGCCGCGTTTCGAACCTTATAAAGGACGCGCTGAGGGCGGCAGGGAGGACGGCCGGGAATCGCCTCCCTCCAGGAGAAAGGACGCCGAAGCCGTCGCGCCGTCTTGAGGTCGGAGAAGGGAAGGCCGGGGAGGCTCCGCCCTGATGTGGAAGAGGAGCGGGAAGCACCACAGCTTCAAATAAAGCGGCCATCCGCAAGTTACCGACGTCCACCGGGACGGGAAGAGGGAGAAGCCCGCGCCTCAGAGCCAGGCGGGCTGCGCCCAGGGGCCGCTGCTGAAACTGCCCAGCCGCGCGGCCCCGGGCGGGAGCTGGAGCTGCAGCACTGACTTCACCGACATAATTTCATCACAGCAAGAAATAAACAGATAATCAAATGAAGTTTCAAGACTCGAGTCTGTATTTGGCCATCGGAGGCATATTGATCAGACTTCCTAAAGCACAAGGAACATGTAGCTCTGATCAAAATGAAATCTGTGAACTGCAAAATATCATTAAGAGGCCGGGCGCGGTGGCTCACGCCTGTAATCCTAGCTCTTGGGAGGCCGAGGCGGGCGGATTGCTCAAGGTCAGGAGTTCAAAACCAGCCTGAGCAAGAGCGAGACCCCGTCTCTACTATAAATAGAAAGAAATTAATTGGCCAACTGATATATATATATATAAAAATTAGCCGGGCATGGTGGCTCATGCCTGTAGTCCCAGCTACTCGGGAGGCTGAGGCAGAAGGATCGCTCAAGCCCAGGAGTTTGAGGTTGCTGTGAGCTAGGCTGACGCCACCGCACTCACTCTAGCCTGGGCAACAAAGTGAGACTCTGTCTCAAAAAAAAAAAAAAAAAAAAAAAAAATCATTAAGAAACTTAAAACGGAAGGCAAGAAATTGATGACCATCAACATGAAATATCAGTATAGCACAATGCACATCAACAGAAGTTGACAGACCTAAGTCATTGGCATCAAGAGGAATTAAGTGATTATGAAGAACGAATTGAAACAAAAACCTGTTACAGCAAGGTGGCTCTGGAGTCACAGAAACTGATCCCTCTAAAATCCATGAGATGTGAAAAAATATTCAAGTTCTACAAACTGAAAAAGTAGAGTCTACAAAGAAATTGAAGAACTTGAGGATAAAATAAAAGACATAAATAAAAAGTTATCTTCTGTAGAAAAGTGGCAGACATGTTTTGAGGAGAGAACAAGAACAGCTAAGTGTGGAGAAAAGAGGAATAATTTCAGGATGGGAAAGCTTGAAATTGGAATGTAGGAAATTGCAGCGCAGTGACATTGTGACACAAAAGGAAAGGATTCTTCCGCAGAGCACATCAGTGGAGAAAGTGTTCAGATTGTGCCAAGCACTGTCTGATGTGGCAACTGAAATAATGAGACTGAGTAGTTTAAACCAAGGTAACAGTCTCACTGAAGACAATCTGAAACTTAAAATGCAAGTCCAAGTTTTAGAAGAAAAGTCATTGTCATGAGTCAAGAAAAGGAAGAAATTCAGGCATCGCTTTTAACATTGAACAATGAGTATGAAGTAATCAAAAGTACAGCTATGAGACACACGAGTTTGGATTAAGAATTACATGACTTAAGACTTAATTTGGAGGCAAAGGAACAAGAACTTCATCAGAGTATTAATGAAAGGGAAACACTGATAGCTGAGTTATAGAAATTGGACAAACAGAACCAAGCAGCTGGAAAGGACATGATTTTGATGAGAGATCAGCTAATGAAATAACAAAATGAAAGAGATAGCATCATCAGTAAACTGAAGCAAAATTTATATGATGAAAGAAAGAGAGTTTATCAACTCGAAGATGCTAAAATGAACATTACCAAAAAGTTATATGTCCAGAAAGAAAAGTTAATTCAAAGGGAACTGGTCCTAAATGATTTACATTTAACCAAACAAAGCTTGAGGATAAAGTATAATATTTTGTAGACCAGCTAAATAAATCACAAAAAATAATTTAAACAGCCAGAAGGAGAACTTTGAACTAAGAGAACATATGAGGCAAAATGAAGAGGTTTTTGGAGTCCGAAATGAGTTAACTTAGTCTCTTAATCAAGACTCTAGCAGTTGTTTTAAGGATAACTTACTTAAACAAAGAGAAGCCAAAGTTAGAAACTTACAGCAAATGCATCAGAACTAGAATAGCTCAGTGAAAATGTACAGAAAGTTGCTTTTGATCTCAAAAGATAATGAAATATTGCTTTTAGCAAGTGAAGAAATAAGACATCACTTAGAAGAATATATTACTGGTAACAATCAGATTCTTCTGGAAAAAATACTATTGTGGAGATTCTAAATGAATAAAGGACAGATAGCAGCAGAGTTGTGTTTGGCCAAAAAGAGACTGTTGGAAGAAGCAAAGAAGTATGAGCAAATCACTGAAGAACTGTCAAATGCACATTATTTGAATACCTCTGCCTTACAGATGGAATGTGAACATCTAATTAAACTCAATCAAGACAGAGACTCTGAAATAGCAGAACTCACAAGAAGTATTGAGAGAATGGAGACTGATCATAAAGGAATGAAGGAAATGCCATCTAGTTTAGAAGAGAAGAAGCAATTGACACAGCTCATACATGAGAAATAAATGTTTATTGAAAAGTTTGAAGAAAGAAGTTTAGAGCTGCAAGGGGAATTAGATAAGTGTTCTCACACTAGAATGTCTTCAGTTTCCTATACCCAGGATGCTGTTTACCTTCAACAGCAACTGCAGGCCCCTGCTGTGGAAGGAGAGCAAGTATTAGCTGTTTTGAGTGAGGAGACAAGGGAAAATAGTCATCTCAACTGAGAACATCACAAAATGGTGGATATAGTTGCTGCCAAAGAAGTAGCCCTCATTGAGCTCCAAGATGAAAATTAAAAATGTCCATTAGATGTGAAAGCAGTGTTCAAGATATATTTAGAGAAACTCTAAAGAATTCATCATGTATCATTCAAGAATAAGACATTGAAATAGACGCCTTAAGTCAGAAATGTCAGTTTGTTGGCAGATTTACAATCATCTAGCTCTGGTGAGGTTTGAGGTGTCAACCGTAATCAGTTCAAGGAGCTCCTACAGGAACCTGATGAATTAAATCAGAAAGTAAAGAAAATGGAAGAGCAGACACAGCAGGTTATGACCACAGTACAAAACACACACCATAAGTTGGTCCAACTTCAGGAAGAACTTCATCAGCTTCAAGCACGAGCTTTGGTTGAGAGTGATGATAGTGATGGATTACAAGTGGACTATGCTGATCTGATCCAAAGTTGTGAGCAGAATAAAACCAAACTAAAAATTTTTGTTCAGGAATTAGCACAAGCTCAACGCAGCACAGGGCAGCTTTGTGATAGCAAGGATCGTCTTTTAGGAGAACTGGATATTTCACACCAGCTCTCTCTTGGATCATCTCTTACTCCCTCATCAGCAGAGTGTCTTGGAACAAATCTGATGTCTTGATTGAGTCTTCTCAGTTTCTTCAGCAAGAGATAGAGTAGCTCAGGGAATGACTGCAAGAAAACAACAACTAGAACTCTTCAGGAAAATAATGTCAGATTGTCCAACTTGATTGCTACCTCCACAGAGCTGGAATGAAAAAATATGAGCAAACCGATGCAGATATTAAGCAGCAAAAGGACAAAGAAGATACTTTACAAAGGTTACTTAAGGAAAAAGTCCTCTTAATCAAAGCCAAAAGTGATCAGTTACTTTCTTCAAATGAGAATTTCACTAAACAATTAAATGAAAATGAACTTTGAGGCAGGAAGTAACAACCCTCAAGGAGAAAATATTAATTTTAGGAACGGATATTAGTAAACTAGAAGTGGACAATGCAGTGGAAAATTCAGGCCATCAAGCCAGGGTGCAGGTGCAGTCATTGCAAAAACAACTGAGTGCAGTCTCCAAGCAGAGGGATGAAATTGCACTGCAGCTTTCTGTCTCTCAGGACCAAGTGAAGCAGCACGCGCTGTCACCAGCCAACCTGCAGATGGTAGTAGAGCATTTCCAACAAGAGGAAAAAGATATGCATTTGGCTGAGCTAGAAAAGCAAAAACAACTCACACCTAAATGGGATAAAAAGGCAGAAAATCTGGAGGGAAAAGTGACATCATTACAGGAACGTTTGGACGAAGCAAATACTACACTGGATTCAGCATTACAACTTACAGGACAGTTAGAGCTAAAGGAAGAACACATTGAAAAACTTAAAAATCAAAATGAGCTCCAACAAGAAGCGCTGGATGATCTACAAGAGAAACTGATGAAGTTAGTAAACAGCACAGACAGCAACGTGGACAAAGTTCTGATGTAAAACCTCTTCACTGGACACTTCCACAAACCAGAAATCAGCGTCGTGAAGTGCTACAACTGATGGGAGCATCCTGGGTGTCAGAGGAGAGGCAATGGAGCAGTTGTTTGGTGAAGATCGAGGCGGTGTTACCAGGTGGATGACCCGGTGGCTTGGAGGAGCATCAAACAGTGTCCCCGACACACCTTTGAGGCCAAACAGCAATCTGTGCTTAACAGTTCTTTTTTGGAATTTTTTGCTAAATTTCTGGAAACAGAATTTTATCCAGCTGTTCTGTTCCACCACCAAAGCTTTCTGTCCAAGATATGAAACCTCTAGATTCACCAGGAAGGAGAAAACTAGACACAAACGTGCCTGGGAGTTTTAAAGATACAATTAAATCCAGGTGTGGGAGAACAGAGGTACATCCATTCTTGGCTCCCTGTTCCGCAGCTGTGCCTGTTAGTAACCTGGCCACACTGGGACCTGCTGGCCCTGGCGTCTTCCTTTGAAACCCAGCTCAGATGTTTGGCCATGTTTACTCCTTTGCCTGTGTCACCTGACAATAGCATTGGAGGTGTGTTGAAAGACACAGGTGGTGCTCAAGCCAGAGGTGAGATAACACTTTAAAGAAACCATATTTGTATGTACTTTATCACAAAGTGTTCCTGTGGAAAATGTTATGTATTTGTTTGCAGCTGTACTTGCTCAGAATTTAATAAAAATATTGTGAATGCTTTTAGAAATTGCAGGTGTCAGAGGAAGAAGTGTCTGCTATGTAATCTGCTTTTTTCTTACTCATTTGACCTAAAAACATTTGATTTATCTTTTATCCTAATAAAGACAAAAAACTAATTTAGAGTTCCAACAGCTTAGATTTTAAATTACTTGTTAGGGTGTAGCTAGTCCACATGGGTTTTAAGAAAGATTTCTCCAAAATTAGAATAGAAACAAGAAAAAAGTTTATTTTACTTTTTCTAGATGGAAAAGGAGCCAACACAGAAGTGGAAAAGGGAGACAGTATTGGCCTGGAAAACCAGCTACTCAGGCTTGTTATTTAGGGTGAAGATTTATGGCTGCAGCCAGATTAACAGAGTACTGTGAACTGCTACATCCACTTCTTCTCTTTTCTCAGCAGCAGACTGATAACAGAAGCAGCTGCCTTTCCTTTGGAGAGAGGCTCATCCCTGGTGATTGTGAGCTTGTCAGTAATATTGCCCTCGAAATATGGTTTTGGGCAGGAACTGAGGCCCGAAGCTCACACCTGCAACCTTGCTGCCTGGCTGTTCAGGAATTCTTCAAGGCTGTAATAAGCAAATTGTAAAAGCAGGTTTTAGTCTATAAGTATGGTGAATGTAAAAAAGAAAAAATTATATTTCCTTTCTGTTCAGCTCTTTTCAGACTTTGTGACAACAGATCTCCATGTCGTGCCTGTTAGAGAGACAGACAGACAGACAGACAGAAAGCTCGTATGATTGATCTTAGCCCTTACTGAGAAACTATGAGTTAGTTATCGGTATTTTTTCTTTTATTTCACTAACAAGGCCATCCTTCATTGAGAAGATCAACTTAACAGAATTTTTGGCAAAGGCTGGCCACAGTGGTAAGATATTAAGGGTGGGGATAAGAAATTTGATAAGATATTGAAGGTGGTCAGAGCCTAAGAGTGGAAAATATTGCTAAACTGACTTAGAAGGATAGCAGGATTCTTGCTCAAATGGATTCTCCAGGGACAGAGGGAAACCCAAGGCCAGGCCTAGTCCAGCAGAGGGCTCATGGGGACCCTGATTAACATCTGGTCCAAGGAGAGTCTTTACCAGTTGTCATTTTCATTAAGCACTTTAAAGATGTCATTGTGTGGATTTCTAACTTACAACATTGGGAAATACAACATATCTGGATTCCTTAGTGTTCCTCTAATAGCCTTAGCTTCATTAGGCCATTCATATACCATGAGAATTAGATCTGTAGTCATTTATCTTGTCAGGTTATTATCCAAAAGAATAATGAAACTTATGTTCCAGAGAGAGTCAGATGGTTACAGCTTGGATTAGGTCCCTACGTTAAGCCTCAGGATTCCTAGCAGTGTTCTGTCCCTACGTATTTACATGTGAAAGGATGAGAAACTAAAATTTAGGCATTCGTAGTTTATAAAAGCCAAGATACTAGAGGCTGTGTGGCTCCTTCAGAGGTTTTATTTACATGTCAGAGGGTGAGAAAAAGGAGGATACGCTTGCAGGAGGGGTAGAAGACAGCTGCAAAGAAAAGTGATGTTTTCTTGACCTACAGAGTGTCCATCCAGTTGTGTAGTAAATTCTTGAGAGCTTTCACTGGGTCTACCCTGGGGTGTGGCCTGGGAAAAGGAGGGCCAAGAATGAGCTTATTTTATCCTGTGAAGAATTAATTTATTTCTATTTTTAGTAGAGACGGGGTCTCGCTCTTGCTCAGGCTGGTTTCGAATTCCTGACCTTGAGCGATCCAACCGTCTCGGCCTCCCAGAGTGCTAGGATTACAGGCGTGAGCCACCACACCCGGTCTCTAGTGATTTTTAATTTAACTTAATTTTTTTTACTTTAGAGATAGGGTCTTGCTCTGTTACCCAGGCTGTTCACTGCAGCCTCGAACTCCTGGACGCAAGCGATCCTCCTGCCTCAGCCTCCTGAGTAGCTGGGACTACAGGCATGCGCCACTAGGCCCAGCTAATCTTTTAAGGGCACGCTGTGTACTCTTCTCCACTATTAAAGAAGCAGAATGACATTAAAAAGTCCACAGTTTTCTGTGTCTCAATCTATCGGGCCATAAACCTGGGTAAAGGGTGCTCTGTTCCTGGAATGGACTCAGGACAGGGTGGTTATTATAGTATCAGAGTGTTCATTTCTTTTGGGTAACTCTTATCAATAAAAAGATATCCGCATCCCTGGGCACTTACGAAGGTGACTAACCTGGTGAGCGGACTCACAGCAGGCTTGGGCTGGCCTCATCCTCGTTCTGCAAAAGGTTTAAAAGCTTTCCAGGAGCCGGGCCAGCTGCTGAGCCTTTGGGGCACTCCCAGCGCACCAGGGCCGCACGCCTGCTGGAAGTCAGGGAGCAAGGTGGACACGGATCAGCATGCAGTGCCTCAGCCGTTGTCACAGCTGCTCTCCCAGCCATGGGGACCCGGCGTGCTGGCTGAGATGGGGCGTGAGTGCAGAGCGCGTGTGGAGCGACAGGTGGCAGCATCACACCGTTTACAGGGCGCTGTGCTAACTCAGGGCTCACGGGACGCTGCTCACAGGCCTCTGCCAGGTTAGGGAAATAACCACCCAATACAGAAACACTGAGGGTTTACACTAGTGGAAACCAAGCAAAACACAAAAGCTAAGAAAAACTGTTATGTTACAGCTGTATTCAAACAACGGCTCTGCAGGTAAAAGTAGCACAGAAAAAGTCACTCTTCGGAGCCCAAGTTATCGTGCATTATTGCTCCTTAAGGAGCAAGTTCCGTCTGAAGCACGCAGCCCGTAAAGGCCTGCAGTATGGCCTCGCCCCCACCAGAGAGCGCACACACCCCATCTCACGAGGTCACTGCCACTTGCTCCTCGGCCCCAGCGTGACTCTCAGGTGCCAAAGGAGCCTGAATGGCACTTCCAGGAGCCCTGCGCCCTCTGGCTCCATCTCAGGAAGGAATTTCACACGTATTGAAAAGCCAGGACTTTCCACTCTCTACCAATCACGAGGAATGTGGCTCTTGAGAGAATGTCACACACGTGGGCCAGGCAGAGGGGAAAAAAGGGTTGAGACTGGACTGGTTGTAGTGCTACCCCCAACCCAGGGTCTTTGGATTCAATAAATTTTAAACCAAAAGGATTATCTTCACAGTGAAATTTTAGGCATCAAAGGATGGGAGGTTATATTGGAGGTCAGTGAGAAGCTCAGTTCAGACACTATGAACCTGTAGACCTGACTCCTGTGAATGCCAGCGGCACCCCCAATCCCCCCAAGCACGGCCCCACTGGGCACGAGCAGAGGACCTGAGTATTGGAAATTCTACTTACCAATAAGTAGGTAGCTGCGTGTGGGTAGCTGCATGTGGGTAGCTCCGTGTGGGTAGCTGCATGTGGGTAGCTGCAAGTGGGTAGCTCCATGTGGGTAGCTGCATGTGGGTAGCTGCAAGTGGGTAGCTGTGGAGCCGGACAACTACAGCAAGAAAGACAGAGGGCAGACTTAGGGAGGGCCCAGTGCGAGGAGAGTTCGCAAACCCCTAATGAGGGCTGAGGAAGGGTAGAGTGTATGGGCCTGCAGGAGACAGGACGTGGGTTCTCTCCTCTGTGAGGTCGTACTCTTGGGCTAACGGGATTGAAGCCACGGGCTCAGTCCCCGACGTGCACAGAAGCCAATTCTATGGCACTGACTTTTGAGAAAAGAAAAGGCTTTATTGAGAGTTGACTGGCACGGAGACAGGGGCCAACACTCAAGTCTGTCTCCCCAGTCTGGGGTGGGCTGAGCTCTTGGCTTTCTTAACGAGTCCCTGGCGATGCCAGCGCAGCCCGTGTGCCAGCCTGGCGCTGGCAGCAATCAGGAGGTTAAAGCTTTTGCCCACTGCAGGTGCCTGAGCAACGCGACTTGCGGTTTTGGCTCTGTGCCAAAGTCTGGAGCAGCCTAAGCAATGGTGAACTGGTTCGAGCTGGTTCCGAGGTTACAGGACAACTCGCTACAAGCCAGGGAACAAACATGGTGAGAGCGAGGGGCTGTGGGAGATGTGGTCTAGGTTTCGCCACCATCTCACTGTGTGACACCGTATGACGACTCCCCCCTCTGGGCTCCGAGGCCCCACTTGTAAAATAGTGTCGGTGTGGCGGGTAACCGTCTCATCTAAGCTTCGCATAGCAACAGGACAGTTCCCTTAGGCTTCTTTTTTCTCATCTAACCCTTTTGCTCTTTAATCATTTCTTCTAAGTCTTCTTTTCTAGACCCCAGGTCTCTGGACGTCCCTGGACAAACATTTAAGTTTCTTAAACTATGTTGCCCTAAAAAAAAAAAAAAAAAAAAAAAAAAAGAGTTCCAGATGGCTCCCATGAGGCCAGGTTGCTGCTCGGGACACCCTTGGTAGGGTGAGCAAGGCCCTCTCCGTGCCGTGTAACTGGATTCTCTGCGATTACGGTAATTAAATAGACGAACATCTCAGCGTAACTTGGTTTCTCTAAGTTCATGAAAAATTTCTGTAGAACTAAAACTGTAAATGAGAAAGACACATGTTGTCCCAGTTCATGCACAAGTGGCCACTCACTAAGCTAACGTGCCTTGTTATGACAGGACGGGCCCAGCCTCCCGGCCGTCCGACGCTGTCTGGTGTCTTGATTCTGTCGGCACAGTGTGTGGTACGGCTGGGCAGTTTCGTGCTGGAAGGGACCCTGACAGTCGAGCCGGCCTCCTGTTTCTGCGTTATTTGCCAAGTCCGACAGGCGCATCTTCTGTGCCTTCAAGATGTCGGTGTGTCAGAGCCGTGCAGCCCACCACTAGAGACCCTGTCCCAGGTGGACATCATGTGTCAGTCGACACCCTTGTGCGGGGTTGCTCGGCTCCCACGCACTCTCACTACGAACCAGCCACAGTTCTCCATAGAGATCTCGAGACGATTTCTCCAAGTTTCCGCTTTTCTCAACATTGCCATCGAAACACTCTCCTCCTTAATGGTGTCAGGTTTCGTATTATAAATAGTAACAGTTCAGTTGAAGGATATAAACTTGTAATATTAACTAGATGACAACTAGGCAACTGTGCATATGTGCATACATGGACGTGCGCAATGGAAGGAAATTTCGATGGTGGTTAGGTTAGGAAAATGTGTTATAAGTGTTCTTAAAATTCAGCGTTGGGATTACACCGCTTTCCCAATTTTAAAAAATACTCATCATAACTTACCTCTTCAACTGGAAGTGTGTGTTTCTTCCTCGCCTTCGGTTTTGCTTTTGTGGCTGTTCTGAGCACATCTCTCATGGAAGTAGTTGGGGACGGTCCCAGGGCGCTCGGCATGAGGCGAGCGTCGTCCTGCACAGACCTCTGGCCGGGGCTGGACTCACGGAGGTTTTGCTCAGGCTCCAAGAGTGCAAACGTGCCCTCCCTCCATAGTGGAGGAATCCTGACTATTTCTGCTTCGGTGGACACAAAACCCACACCCCCGGCAGCCACCCAGCTCTGCTTACTATGGTTGCAGAGCGGTGGGGGAGGCGACACACCCCGGCCCGAGCAGAACGATTGTCTGAGATCTGTGTGTCTCCTTCACTGTTCTTCCCGCGCCGTTTTCCAAGAGGGCGGCGGAGCGAGGCGCGGTGCGACTGCTGGGCGCCAGAGCAGAGGCTCCTGAAGACGGCCTCCACCGCCCGCCTGGCGCCCAGCGCCCTGGGGAGATCACCTCAGGCTTCACAGCAGGGTGGAGAACGGGCGAGTGTCTTTTCGGGAAGAAAGGTGGCTGCGACCGGAAATAGAAGACAATTTCCCAAGACTTAGGATGGGGCTAGGGCTGGTGGCTCTTCCAGCAGCCAGGCCTGGCCCTCTGCCCCCCGAGGTGCAGTCCTCGAGGCCGAGGCTGTGGGGGTCAGGGAGGCGGGACCGCACCACCAGGCTCCCAGTCTTGGCCGAGTCCTGGGCACCAGGCCGGGCGGGCTCAGCGCAGCTGCCGATTCCCTGGGACCAGGTGAGCCGGCCATGGGTGCGCCTGCTGTGGTCAAGGCAGTGGAGGCTGCAGGGCCTGCCCTGCACTTGGGGGGCCACGAAAGCCTTCTGGAGTCTCCTGCTAGCCTAGGGAGGGGCTGGAGCCCCTGCGATGGCTGGGATGGAATTCCCGGCCAGCGCAGTGGAATGGTGAGCTCCATTCCATTTGATTTTTTTTTAAATAAATGCGACGCTTCCTGCACACCTGGGTTAGCGGTGGCTGATTCACTTCTGAGACAGTCAGAGATCGCAGCAGGCCTGGAGCACGGTGGGGTGGGTGGGGAATCAACTCGGATTCTTTCCCTCCTCCCCTCGGTCTAGAGGCGTGCTCGCGCACTTGCTTGGGGCGGCGCTGGACACAGGGGGGCACAGGGGTGGGAGGACACGGCCCCTCCGGAAGCACTGAGCAACATGGCGCGAGGAGGGGACACGGTGGCTCCTCACTGACACCATCTGGGTGTCCCCAAGTCGCTAAAGACACACATGGAGGGTTGGGGGAACTAGAACAGACACTGAAACCGAGCTCCTCGGTGCCCTGGTGTGCGCAGCCCAGTGCTCCGTCCCAGTCCGGGCGGTGCCCCGGCCTGGCCATCTCGCCCGCCGGCCCGACTGTGCGCTTGCCTGTCCTCCGGGTCTGCGTTCATCAAGGGCCCTCGGCCTGCACGGCCCTGAGGCGGGCGAGCTCGACCAGCCGTGAAGAAGGCGAGAGGAGGAGAGGACACGTGGAATCAGCCGTCTCCAAATCTCAGGACTCCAACAGCGCCAGGTGAAACAGCCCACGCCCGCCCGTGGGGCCAGGACCAGCCGGCCGGGCGCCCCAGGCACACAGAGAACGCGCTGGCTGGCCACGAGCCTCCGAGAAAGGCAGCCCCAGCACACGCTGGGCTCTCAGCTCCAGGCCCCAGCTGGGGAGCCGACTGGAGGCCTCCCCACAGCTGTGCGAGACCCACAGCAGCTTTCTCCCGCGGGTCTGCAGCTGCGGACGTCATTTGGCTTCATCCCTCTCTGCTGCCCGCATCCCTGTGCCGGGGAGTGAACTAACAAGTCAGGAGTTAGGACCCAGAGATACGTCTTAGGCTCCAGGACCTGCCAGCGGCTGGAAAGCCACCCAGCACCCAGCGCACTTTGAGAAACACACAGCGCAGGGGCGGTGGCAGACGCCAGTCCCACCTCGGGCCAGGCGGGCTCTCCCCCTGGGGTCCACTTCGCGCTTTGAGCCACTGTATTTTCTTTTCAAAGCCCCTTTCCGGTGGACGTGCTCTGCTGCTGGAAAGAAAGGAGTCTTCCCTCTAAGGGAAGAGTCTTATCATGACGCCGACAGGTCCGGTGCTGGTGCTCATCGTGGTCCTCGGCTCCTGGCCCTCAGGTAAGCACAGGTGACGCCGAATCAGAGTGACAGCTGCAGAATTCCGTAGGCAGAGGAGGCACAACTATGGTGCTGGCGGGGTTAGAGTTGCAAGAGGTGGTGTGCTTGGACACGTTCAGGATGACCTTCAAAATGTGGCCCTAGTGCGTGATCCTGTTAAAGCTGTCTATTGCTGAAGAAATCGTATCTGTGAATCTCGTAATGTCTATGTTTTGTCTTTTGGTGTGTTGATCCCTCTGAATCATTATGAGCTTGGCAGGAGGATGTGAAAGCAGGAAGGTGTTGTGGAAGGCACCGAACGCCACTCAGACAATGTTCCGATATCTGGCACAGTTTACTATATAAACATTTTAGTATCATATTTACTCATAATTACTGTATCTGTGTGTAGATATTTAATTTTGTCCAAATATATCCTGTAGACCTATATAAATACTTTAATAAATTTGTGCATGTAGGTAGATCTAAAATGTTTATACATCACAATTAAACAAAAAAAATGTATTAATGTCTATGAATATGTATATGTTTTATATGAGTCTTATCCAACTGAAAATGAGGAACTCTCGATGAGGAAAGAGGACAAATAAAAGGAGAGAGGGGCAGAGAGAGAGAAAGAGACAGAACAAAGAAAGGAAAGGAACGAGGAAGAAAATGCTGCAAAGTTTAGGGGACAGTGGTCATTTGTACCTGCCAGTTTTCTGGGTTTTGGAATCATTTCACTTTTTGTGTAACTTAAGAACAGAAAGTTCTTCCCATGGAACCAGAAACAATCTGCAACCAGGAGCCGAAGGGTGAAAAAAGTGTCATTCCGTTAGCAATTTTTATTTATTTCTTAGCAATACTTTTGCCACATTTGATTATTGCAATTTTCAGACGGAGAAATGGAGGCACTCGGAGAGAGCTTTGCCCACGTTCTGAAATCAGCCCTGGATTTAAAAGCCCGAGGGCTGTGGGGCACACCTAAGCATTGCCATGTCTTTGAGCACAGCCTTTCCTCTGACCAGGGACTCAAACTTTTGCTGAAAGTGTGTGTTGACATAAGGGTGGGAAGAGAACAGGAAACATGACCAAAAAGAAAGAGACCAGAAGGCCAAGGCTCAGGTTCCAAAGGGACCTCTGTCTCACGCTGGGACTGAGCACCTCATCCGAACCTCTTGGGGTTTCTGTCACTCCAATCCCCTGATAGCTGTAGTCAGTCACTTCTACCCGGATCCTGTCTCTGCTGAGCTAACTGGCAGCCGTGAGTGGAAGGCTGTCCCCAACTAGTGGCACATCTTATCTTCTGTGTCTTGGACACAGCAAACAGCGGGCATTAACGGGCCACATTTTGCAGCTGTTTCACGAACTCAAAGATCCTAAAAGCACAGAACACGCGAGCTGCTGGGCCTCTGCAACCATCTGCTCCCTGTTTCTCTGGGGAGATGTCAAATGCTTGGGATCAGGACCAGGACTCGTGTCTCCAAACCCGAGTCTAGTGCTCTTCGGTGTTAAATAAATATTTGTTGGATTCTTGTTCTAACGAGTGGCGAGTTTCCGGCATTCTGAGCCAAGAGCGGCGTGCTGTCCTGGCGGGCGTGGGGGACTGAGCAGCGCTGGGCGCAGCTGCCCCGTGCCTGCCCCGGGTCTAGGCCTGAGGCCTCCACACGTGCTCCCTGGCGGCTCAGCCCTCCCCCCTGCCTGTGGACTTACCTGCGTGGCCCCGAAGGAAATATTTTGACAAGGAAAAATGGGATAAAGGTTAAGCAGGGAGAGGAGAGAAAGAGGTGCATAGTGGGATTTAGGGGAACAACAAAATTCCTGTTTTTAACCAAAGGAGATAGTGGGAGCTTCAGGCAACAGCAGGCTCTGGAGTGTGTGTGGGGGCGGGAGGGGTAGTGGGCAGAGCGGGACCCAAAGCGAGGAAACGTGAGAGACCACGGTCAATTTTGAAGCAGGCATGCGCAGTCGCTGTAGAGCATGGGCCGTCTGCCCCCAGGAAGGTCCCGGGAAAGCTCTCTGCACCGGGTGCCAACTGCAGCACAGGGAGATGGGAGCCGGGTGACGAAACACTGTCACCGTGGCCGAGTGTCTCCCTGCCACCGCTCACATGTTACCCGTCGTGATGTGGTTTTGGGACATCGCTCTTCCAGGCCACAGACTGCCTCACACAACGGGAAAGCCTGTGGGAGAGCAGGGTGCTCGCAACACAAGAACAACACAGACGGCGTAACCGCAAATGCGCGTTCATTGAATCGAGTTGTCGGAACAGATTTTATGGGGTGATAAGCAGACCACAGCGGAGACGACAGTCATTTGTGCCCCTTGATCCTCAAAATAATCTTGGGCTGGTGAAAAAACTGCTGACGTGGCCAGCAGAAGACCCCGGCCCGGCAGCCGGGAGCCCCTGGGCAGGTCCCTTTCACAGCCCAACCTGGGAGGCCAGGGGCGCAGACGGCGGGCAGGTCCTGCCCAGCTTCACTGCCTCAGCTTCCCTCGCATTTCACTTTTCCTTCACTGATGCCGAAGTCGGGAAATCCAAGCTTGCCAGAAGGATGCATCCACAGTGGAGAACACTCATCTCGATTTGTTGATGGATCGCTGAGCTGGATCCTAGAACATCGTCTAACTAATTTAACATTGTAAGTCAGTTTGCAAACATTTGGTCTACACGCAACTTTTCAGGAATCCATTTTTTTCCCCTAAAGACCGCTTGTCCCGGGCGTCCTGGACACAGCTGTGATTTTGTGCCCGCTGTAGCGGTGGGCCAGGGCCGCCCTGCCTCCTTCCCAGGGCCACAGAGGCACCCGTTGTGGCCTCTTGCTCGTTTGCTCATTCGCCAAACACCATCAGATGCTTCTGGAGGCCCTGGGCTCAAAGAATCGGCTGTGAGAGGCACTTGCCTTTCTCATGATTCTCTGTTTCACAAGGACAAGCACGGACATTTCCAGGACTGTCCTCTAAGTCTGCTGCAATCGTGCCAGTGACTTCAGATTCTGTTTTGGAAAGGTTCAGGAAATCTGAAGATATTAGGCAGAAAGCATTTAACCTTTGGAGGTTTTTTTTGTTTAGTTGTTTTTGTTTTGTTTTGTTTTGGCAAGGTCCGTTTTGGCCAGAACACATTTGTATCAATCAGTCTGCGAGGGCTGTCGTAACACAATGCTGGGAGGCGTAAACGGAAGGCATCTACCTCCTCCCCGTCCTGGAGGCTGGGGTCCAGGGTCACGTGCAGCAAGCTCGGTTTCTAGCCAGGTCTCTCTTCCTTCTCACTGGCCTTTCCTCTGTGCTACCGCCTCACAGACTCTGTCTCCAAATACAGTCACATTGGGGCTAGGGTTTCAACGTTTGATATTTTGGGTGACATACACATTGAGTCCCTAACAGCCAGTAGAGTGTGTGCTCTTCCCTCCGTGATTCAGACGGAGGCTCGCCTCTGAGAGCGCTGCGGAGCGAACGTGGGCAGGTCCCGGGAGAGCAGAGCGGCTCGCTGCCCTTTGGACCCTGGGGAAGAACAGGTGCAGGTGTCCTCGTGGGAGGGGGAAGGGCATGGCTGTGAGATGGCAAATGCTGGGTTGTCAAGGTCGTAATGTTAGATTTTCCCTCCCAACATGCAACTCCACCTCCCTTCAAAATGACGGTACAGTTTTCCTGCCAGGGAAGGAAGTGCAAGGTTACGGTCCTTGCTCTTCTTCAGGAATCCTGTCGCATGACCAAATTCTCAGGGTTGTCCAAGCTAACCTGAGAGTGTGTCTGTGTGCGTGTGCATGTGTGCTGGTTGGTTCAGGCTCTATTCAGCTGTTCTCAGCCTCCTCGGAGGCCCTGCATGCACCGTGAGATGGTGTCCTACGTAATTTGTGCTGGCTGGTCTGAACCGGAACCCAGGCGCCCCGCGGGAGGCTCTGCACTCTGCCGCCCTCGGCAGCTCCTGCTCCGGCGGCGCCAGCATCAGTTAGGACTGTGTTCAGAGGTGCATCACAGCGGTTACAGTGGCTTAACCAAAGAGGGGATCGTCTTTCTCACATGCCAAGAAATTTAGAGGTGGGAAGTCCAGGGCTACAGGGATCCAGGCTCTGTCTGTCTCTCTATTCTGCCACTGCACGTGTGTAGTTTTCATCGGGATTGTAAGGTGCACCGGTGGCCCAATCTCTAGGCACAGCGTCCCAGGTCCGGGCAGGAAGGAAGGGCAGGGCATCCAGGTGGAGTCTATCCTCTTTCACAACCTCTGCTGGAAGCCCCACCCGGTGGCTTCCATTTGTATCTGATTGGCCACACGTGACATGGGCCAGCCCTCCCTGCAAGGGAGCCGGGAACGGAGTGTTTGAGCCAGCGCTGTGCAGCCCTGAGCGCATGTAACATCTGTCACCAGGGGCAAAGGCAGAACAGCTGTTGGGCAGGGAACTAGCAGTGTCTGCCACAGTGCTGCTGTGGCTTGAAGGTCCCCAGAGTCAGCATCTGGCCCTCTTTGTCTCTCTCTTGCCCTTCCGCCATGGGATGGCGCAGCGAGACGGTCCTTGCCAGACGCCGGCTCCTCCATCTTGGACCTCTCAGCCTCCAGAACCGCGGGCCAGTGCATCTCTAGGCATTGTGAATGGCCCAGGCCATGCATTCTGTTACAGCAGCACCACATGGCTGGAGACAAATGCCTTTCAAGCAATATTCTCCACCTGAGGGGAGGGGCTTGCCGTTGCAGGGGACGGCTGGAGGGGGAGGACAGCTGTGTCCTCACAGTTTCCCTCTTCTGAGCAATTCAGCTCTGGCCCAAACTCTCCAAACACCACTCGGCAAAACACAAGCCAAGAAGCTGACTGATTGTCAGCTGAGCTGTCCAGTGTTTGCTCACTCAACAGCTATTTGCTGGGCAGCTGCTCCTACCAGTCACTGTTCTAGGGGCTGGGGTGCAGTGGTGAGGACAGGCCCCGACTTCCTGGAGCTGGCATTGTCTAAGGACAGACAGGCAACAGAAAGGGAAACGAGATACAATTAAGTGCTCTGTGGAAGATCAAGTACCCTATGCAATCGAAAGGGGAAGGGTCTTTAAACAGCACAACCTGGAATGACTTCCTCAAGGAAATGACATTCAAACAAAGACAGGATAAAATGAAGGAATGGCTGTGGGGCTGTTTAGGGTGGGGGCCTTCCCTGAGCAGAATGTGAATTAAAATAAAATCCCAAGCCCCCCCCCCTTACTGAATGGACCCCCCCTCTTGGCCCAGGGAACCCCAGAGAAACTTTAAAACAGAGTTTCCAGCCATGACGGGATGGGAGGTCAGACATGCCTCATTATGCCCCCTCCCTTGCTAGTGACCACTGGGCTTTTTTCCTAAGGGCTAAACAGAAACCAGTCTCAGGGTCCAGACCAGCATTCTCTCCTGGTAAGAGACCGCAGCCATGCAGTGGTTTTAACTAGTCTGCGGGACTTCCCATCCTTTACCTTTCGACATCACAGAGCCACGACTTCTGAATGTGGACCCCATAAAGGGGCACAAAGCCCCACTGCTTAGGCACTTATTTCTCCTTTCATAAATATTCGTGACTCCTCCTATAGCTTGTTAAACATCTACATCTGGTCATGCCTCTCGGCACAAATTCCTGCCCCTGTGTCCCTGCTGCAAAGCTTGCTCCTGGCCCCTGCCCGGGGCTCTGCTCCCCAGCCTGCTGGAATGGCCCCCCAGGCTGCAGTGCTTTGTGAGAAATGCAGCTCTCCTTTCCAAACTACAGACCTTGTCATTTCCTCCAGTTAACTAGAAGCATCCTGGCAGTTCTGGGAAGAGAATTCAGGTGTGAGGGGCTGGGGGCAGGGAGAGGGGGGGCGTGGGAGAGGGCAGGGGGCAAGGGCAGCACCACGTGGGGTCTGGGAGGCCGTGGTGAGGACTTGGGGTGTCTTTTTCCACGCTTGGTGGGAAACCTTTTGGAGAGTTTAGCAGGGAACTGACACAGCACTCTTCTGTCTTTAAAAGATCATTCCAGCGAGTGGAAAGCAGACTGTTAAAAGGGCGAGAGCAGAAACCATTAGGAAGCAGCACAGAAGGGAGAGAGAGAGAGAGAGAACGGAGTTCGCCCTGAGGGTGGTACCGGTGGGACCCAGGAAGCAATTAGGCCAGGACGTGCTGTGAACAGCCTTAAGCCCAGATTTGGGGTAGGAGAGGAGAGGACCCCGGGATGCCTCCAGGGAACTCCGCAGAGCAAGTGGGCGTGCGGTCCCTTAGAGGGCATTGCCAGTAAGGTTTTAGGGCCCTTTAGGGCCCTTTTAGGGCCCTCTGCCCTGGCAGCAGCCCAGCTGTCTTCTCCTAACGCCGCTCTTGGTACTAACAGTAGCTGTCAAGGTTCGAGATCAGTTAACTTTTTAAATAAATAAGCACAAATGTAAGGTTATTACACCTCTCCCTACCACTTGTTTGCATTTTAATATTCCTTCTGGAGTGGAAGAGAGAGGGGCAGGTCCACCCAGAGTGCACAGCCCCTCCCCCACGGATGCCCTGCCCGCTGCTTGCTCTTCTCCATGCTAGAATCTTTGGGCTCTGACTGGATGAACCTGGGGCTGTGTCTCCCATGTGGTCATCGCCCACCTGTGGGCCTCTCGGTGGGAAAAAAGGCTTTCTATGACAGACGCACGGTTCAGGTGAGTCCGTGTGGGATGCTAACAGAGTGCTGAATACACAAAAAGGGGCCACACACACATACACACACCCCTAAGCATATATATACACAGATATACATACACACATACATGTTTATTTAAACTTGATAGCACGGCATTGAAAAGAAATACAAAACATATTCCTGGGCTGCATTCCTAAGCCATTTCCTCAACTAGAGGGTTAAGGCTTCATAGTAGAGTGTTTCTGAGGCTCCCGCACACTGAGGGGCTGAGAGGAGGGTCACACGCAAGCACGAGTTCGTGAGGAAAGACAGGAGAACCGTGGGGCACCTGCTCGGGCCCAGTGGCCTCGCTCACACGTGGACATCTCGGGCTGTTCGTCCGGTGCGTACAGAGCGAGCCCCTGCCGTGGGCCGGGCGCTGTTCTAGGCGCTGGGTGAACAGGACCAGAGACAACGGACACTGTGCCACCGTCACAGAGCTCGAGGGAAGGCAGACACCCGACAAACACACAACAGAGCGCGATAAGGGATGTGCGGGAGAGAAACGGGATCCCGGGCCAGAGGACAGCTCGTGGGCAGAGCCCATGTGTGCGGGGAGGTGGGGGAGGGTGGCTGTACCTGCCCTTTCTGGCGCACCTGAGCCCTGACGGGAGCGTCCGGGAGAGGGCAGAGCTCCAGGGAAGGGGCAGAGTCTGTTTCCAGCTGTTTGGAGGAAGCTGGGCCTGGGCGCAGGGGCTCACGAGGACCCTTGAGCTCTCAGGGCGCCTTTGCCGCAGCGGGCTGTTTGGAAGCAGATGGCGGCTAAGGTCACAGGATGCTGACCCAGGGTCGCGCCTCTCCCATCAACTCGGCCCCTCTGATTCTTTTACAGCCACTGCAGGATTCAGTTCCATGGCAGAAAGTGAAGACGCCCTCCTCAGACATTTATTCCAAGGCTATCAGAAATGGGTGCGCCCCGTGTTACATTCTAATGACACCATAAAAGTGCATTTTGGATTGAAAATATCTCAGCTTGTAGACGTGGTGAGTAACCCCTGGCACTCAGCTAAAAAAAAAAAAAAAGCATGCATTCTTTAACCTGTTTGTAAGTCTAAGATACTTTTTCTTTCCCTGTGTCTGACATTTCAATTTTAAAAATAATTCACTGTGGGCGCTGTGGCTCACGCCTGTAATCCTAGCTCTTGGGAGGCCGAGCCGGGCGGATTGCTCAAGGTCAGGAGTTCGAAACCAGCCTGAGCAAGAGCGAGACCCCGTCTCTACTATAAACAGAAAGAAATTAATTGGCCAACTGATATATACATATAAAAAAAAAATTAGCCGGGCATAGTGGCGCATGCCTGTAGTCCCAGCTACTCGGGAGGCTGAGGCAGAAGGATCGCTCGAGCCCAGGAGTTTGAGGTTGCTGTGAGCTAGGCTGATGCCACGGCACTCACTCTAGCCTGGACAACAAAGTGAGACTCTGTCTCAAAAAAAAAAAAAAAAAAGAAAAAAGAAAAAAAATAAAAATAATTCACTGTGATTAAAAAAAAAAAAAATCTGCCCCCAAGAAGCCAGTGAGATGGCCTGAAGGAAGCATGAGGTTTTCTCGGGGTAACTTTCCATTGCGGCACTCCTGGTGCAGGGCCTCTTGCTGGGGGTGGACACAGTCACTAGGACGGTCGTTGCTGAGCACTGAGGTGGGGACTGGGCAGCTGCAGAGGGGACTGAGCCCGGGCTGACCCAGTGTGATCCCGGCGCAGCCCAGGCTGTGGCCTGGATGGCAGGTGGCTTCAGGGAGACAGGGCCATGATGGCAGCATCCAGGGCAAGGGCATCCCTGCCGTCCCTGGGAGCCCGTCACCTTTCCTGAACTCACCCCTGCCTTAACATCCTCTGCCCGTTTCCTGCTGGGCTTGCATTTCTGCCACGATTGTGTCCCTGGGGGAAGTCACTGACCTATAGCTCCCCAAATGCAGCAAAACTGTCCCGTTGTCCCCACAGCCCCAGAACAATCCTTCCACGCTGCCCAAATTCACTGCCCCGCCACAAACACGTCGCACTTTCTTTAATTTCATTGTACAACATTTTCTTAATTGTCATTTCCCTAGGATGAAAAGAACCAGCTGATGACGACCAACGTGTGGCTCAAACAGGTACATTTCAATGCAAGGGCTGTGTCTGCTGACCCAGCCACTGCAGCTCTTTTCTACTGAGACAGGCTCCCGTCCGAAGCCCGTTCTATTAGAGGGCGAGGGGTGTCCCGCAGGCAGAGCTGTGAGAACTGCTGGGAAGGGTCTGTCACCTCTGTTTCCTCTTGTGAGCGTCAGCGACCAGGGCCGGTGGCTCCAGGGAACACATGCTCTGTCTCTGCTCGGGGAGCAGAAGCTCAGAGGCGGTGGGGCCACTTGCGGGCGGAAGTTACCTGTCCTCGACAGTGAGGCCTGGGCCCTGCTCCGGAGCACTTGAGGAAAAGGAAAAGGAGACCCCAAGATGCAACTCTTGCCCCATTTAGGGCTTAGGGGACTGCAGCTGGGTTAGGAAATCAGCGACGCAGAATTGTCCCTTCTCCCCTCCGACCCTCCCCAGGGAGGTCCCCTCTGATGCTCTTGTCCTGCCTGAGAAAGAACTGGGTCCAACACGAGGCAGCCACAGAAGGCCTCCCACCGTTACTTTCAGAACACAGTGAAGCCAAAACAGAACAATGAAACATATTTTCCTGACACCACCAAATGCGCATGCTGAATGGTGCTTTCAGCTTTCTTCTCAGACGATGGCCTTGAGCTGGGTAGCGCTTGTCTTCTAGCCCAGAGGAGCCTGGCCAGGGGGTTTGTTCTGTCTGGAGTTGTCAGGAAATAATTGCCATTCAAACCCAATTTCACGTATGTTGTGTGCAAGGAGAAAATATTTTTTTAATTTTTAATTGAGAAATAATAATTGAACATATTCAGGGGGTACACAGTGATGTTTCATAATACTGACTAGGGTGAGAAAATATTGAGACTTGCTTGATAATAGGTGAGAAGTTTGGTTTAATTGCTTATTTTTTGTTTTTGTTTTGTCAGCAATTACCTGTTTTGTAATGAATGTCCAGATATTACCTAATCTGCCCATAGATTTAAAATATTCCTGCTAGGGTTAAATATCTCACTTAATTGTGACACACGTACATAACACTTTTTCAAAGTACATTGGTTATCTCTTCAGGTTTTGTAGACATTATTCGGTCCTTTCTGCTAATGGTTTATAAGGAACAATGAATAAAAGAAACTGAGGTGACTCCTACACTTTAGTTTGTGTCATTGAATTTGTGCCACCCCAAAAACTTTAATCCTTTAGAGGATTATTATAACTTTTACTACTTTCTATTGCTCTGGTTCTTTAATTGGTAGGTGTGCTAGTAAGTTGTGAAGTGGATCTGCATACTGTTTTCTTGCAACTAAAAATATCCAGGAGAGAATATTAATAATAAGCTGGGAATGTATGTATAAAAATACAATTTAAATAAACATACCTTGTTATAGACCTATCTAATTCCTCAGTGCCTGATCCCACTTTGGCATTTAGAATGCTGAGTTGATAGAGCCCAATAAGAAGTCCTCCGTTTGAGCTTGCAGGGAGAGAAAAACCTGCACTTCTCTCTTAAACTGTAAATAGGTTTAGGAAGTTAACAAAAATGAAACAAAAAAACCCTTCCTTCTTCACATACACATCCTTCCCCAACTCTTCTTGAGATCAAGTTTTTATTAATCTCTCACATATGACAGTGGTCCACGGACTCTTGGTCTTAATATTGAGACAGTAGGCGCTTTTCACTTGTCTTGCAATTTTGGAAGCAAGGAGGCATTTCAGCCGACGAGAACAGCATCAGACCTGAGGGGTTGAAGCCACGGACTCCCTGGGCTTCAGCCATGGCCCTGGACAAGACTTGTGGCAAAACTGAGCCGCCAGCATCCCAGTACCCTGGTGAATGCCCACAGGTCAAGACTGGACCAAATCCTAAAAATCCACAACACCCAGCGCAGAGCAAGGGAAATCTGTGGGAGTGCAGCAAGGTGACATCTGTGACGGTCAGCAAATAGAAGTGATGTGAATAACAGACTTGAACTGCACTTGACTCACAAGGGGTTCGCATCTCTTACCTCGTTTAAACCTCTCGACCACCTGCATTGGGAAAGGAGACATCGACGTTGCCCTGTTTTACAGAGATGAGCAGTCTAGTAACTCAGCTGGCCGGACTCTGGGCTTCCTGACTCCTGGCTGGGGCCTCTCCTCTCTTCTCACTGAGCCCAGCTCTGAATCACAGGAGCAGCAGCAGCTGCTGCACGTCCCGTGGAGGTGCAGAGAACACTGTAAGAGCGACTGAGTCAGGAGTGGGAGATGCTACAGGGATGTTAGTAAGTCTGTTGATGGCGCAAACAATGTACGGACAAAGCAGCAAGGTGGATTCTATGGCACTGGGCGTCAGGCAGGGAAGGCTGCATGGAAGAGGAGGCATTTGAGCTTGGCCGTTATGTTACTTTTATATTTTTTAAAGCTTTTTAAAGCTAAAAGAAAGATAAAGGATAAAAGGGATGGAAAAAGCAAGATAAACTGATGTTTATAAAACTCACTGGAGTTTTACACAGATCTTAGGTCCAGAACAGCTAATAATACTACCTAAGATTTATTGAGCATTTATTAAGTGCCCAGGCACTGTGCTGAGTGTACAATGGGAATGATCCCATTTAATTCTCACAGCCACCCTATAAGGTAAGTTCTACTATTAATCCAACTTTGCAGATGAGGAAACTGAGGACTGGAGAATTGAAGGACTTGTCCGAGTTTCCACACTGTTAAGTGAAGTTGGGCTTACACAGCAGAGTCATTCTCTTGCCTGAGCCCAGAGGGAGATGATAGCGGTGTCCCGGTGCCCTCTGGGTAACTGTTTCTATTAGTCTGTATAGTCTATTTCTTCACCCCAGTCTTCTGGGGCTTTTATTCCTCAGCCTTTGGGACATCTCACAGAACTGCCATAGAAAGATACTCAGGAGAAAATGAAGTTAGGGTTCACTTCATCTTCCCATTCAACGGGATTTACTGAGAGCCTAAGTGCCAGGCACTTTGCTAGATCCTGGACCTATTAATAGAAAGAAGAGTCAGACACAGCCCTGCCTTCAGAGAGAGGACAAGTGTTAGTTATGTAAAAAGTAATTCCTGCGATAGGATAAACACCATGACACACGTAAACAAGACAGGGAGAAGCCAGCGAAGGCTTCCAAGGGGAAGAGGTGTCTGATTCGGGTCTCATAGGACAAACGAACACGCACAACTGAGACACTTCTTTTCCTCCTGGTTCTCCTGCCTTGCTCTTTGTTTCCACAGTTCTCTGGCATATTTAGACCTTCCTCTCTGTCTTCCCAACCAAAGACCTTTCCAAAGGACAAATATCTAGCGACATCCAGAGAAAGGCTTCTGCATGGAGCTATTTTTATTTTATTGATTTTGTTTGGCAAACTCCTTTGTCTTCCTCCTTTGTACTTCCAAGGAGTAATCAAAACCCTATAAACCATAAATATATTATTAACATTGACTCACTGAAACTAGGCGAGGAAGTACTCAGTGCCCCAGCTCCTCACTTTCTGCATGGTCGCAGCCAAGGTCAGGAAAACTGCATCACGAGCACCTTAGAGGAGATGGAAAATGCAACTGACCTTTTCATTAATGACACCAGGGTGGGCCCTTCACCTAGATGTTACCATAGGAATAATCACTATGACAACCACTGCAAATGCACTCAGCAAGCATTTCCCGGGGGCCTGCTCTGCCCTGGGTACCACCGTAGGCCCCGGCTGGGCTCTGTGGAAACAAACTACAATAAGACCATGAGGCTATGAAGGGACGCGGCTTCCCTGCAGCTGAGACACAGTCTGCTCTCCTATCCCCATGACCATCCTGAGGAAAATAAAACTGCGAAATGTCCACCAAGCCCGACATCTTAAACTAGTGGCATTTCTCCAACAGCTGACTTCTGTTTTAGATCAACAGGAAGTTCAGCAAACATGATAGGGGTCTCGTTAGATAAGCACCCTGGAGCTGGCCTTTGAGGAGAAATAAGAAACAACCCGCTATGGAAGGGTCAGGCCAGCCCTAGAGGTCTGTGAGACCCCCCCCCCAGGTCTCGCTGCCATCCACAGGCTGGAAAGGCATTTATAAATGCATGCACTGATCTCACACAGGATGCACCTTACTCCCCTTCCTTCTCTGTAGCCTCACTCGGACCTTGGCCAAGAAGGCCAAGTTTGGACCCTTTATTCAAGTGGACGCAGGGTAAGAATTAAACAGGGATCAAAGGCCTACTATGTAAACTTGGGCAAGTCATTTCACCTCTCTGGCCCTCAGTCTCTTCATCTATAAAACAGAGGCAATGCCTACCCAGCAGTGCCACTGGGAATGTGACAGGCTCAATAAATGTCACTCCCTCTTGCCACTTTGGTGAGCTTTTTCATCCTTAATGACAAACCACACTTTGTGGCCTTAATAACTTATGGATTTAATGGGCATGTGAGACATATAATATGTTATGTTGCTGTCTGTAAGAGAAATGAATCAACACTGATTTGGCTTTAAGAATCTCACATCTTGCGGGCGTGGTGCCTCATACCTATAATCCTAGCACTCTGAGAGGCTGAGGCAGGCGGATCGCTCAGATCGCTCAAGGTCAGGAGTTCGAGACCAGCCTGAGCAAGAGTTAGACCCCATCTCTACTAAAAAAAAAAAAAGAAAGAAAGAAAGAAATAGAAAAGAAATTAATTGGCTAACTAAAAATATATAGAAAAAAAAATTAGCTGGGCATGGTGGCACATGCCTGTGGTCCCAGCTACTCAGGACGCTGAGGCTGGAGGATTGCTTGAGCCCAGGAGTTTGAGGTTGCTGTGAGCTAGGCTGATGCCACGGCACTCTAGCCCAGGCAACAGAGAGAGACTCTGTCTCAAAAAAAAAAATGTTTAAAAAAGAATCTCACATCTGATAGGATAACTGGAGCTCTCAGGGATGTCCCGGTGGCTGCAAATCAAGGCAATAATGAGGCATTGTTCCTTATTTTTTATCTTATTATCTTTTGGTCTTAGTATTAAAGTAAGAATAATTTGAGGATTTTATTTACAGGAAAACAAAAAGTCTTATGATTTAGGTTTAAGTAACATTTGCCTCTGGGTTGTGGTTTAGACATTTATGAGTGATAGTTCAAGTAATATATGTAAGAAAAGACAATTTTAAGGGAATATGTATATTTGACATGGATTTGAAATTGTACTTTTCTGAATTAAGAAACCTAGACTTAGAGTATTTTTCCTTTTTTTTTTTCCTTAGTCATAGATTAACTTTGATATTTGGCTCTGACATATATCCTGTGCTGTCCTGTTTCCTGCATAAAACACGGCTCTCAAACCAGGAACTGCTGTGATATGGAGCTGATGTTTGCGGAGGGCTTTGCCAGGCTTGGCTAAAACATACTACACAAACACGAGACACTATTGCTAATCCCTTACTCTAAGAAGAGAGACAGGAGGTTAATCTCCAGATGCCACCAGGTTTCAGAGGGCACAAGGAAGTGACCAGAACATCTCACAGCCCCTTAGAGAACAGAGAATCCGAGCCTCGCATCACCAGGGGGACACTGCCGACTGCCCCTTGTGCATGCCCTCGAGTTTGTTCCATTCTACACCCACGGCCAGCCCGGGTCACGGGGACCCAGCCAGCACTGTGGCGGGCTCACGTCCTGCTAAGAACTGGGTGAGCCCTCTGCAGGGCGCCTCAGGGAGAGCGACTCTGTGGCCTCCAGGTCTGTTGGGAGGAGGACACCAGGATTGGGGGCAGTGACTCTTGCAGCCCTGCAGGCGAAGGCCGGAGGCTTGTCTACGCGGTGCTGCTAGCAAAGGACAGCGGTGTGAGCTCAGGGCTTCTGACCTTAAGCCAGGGTGCCTTCTCCCCTGAGTGCATCACTAAGTCCCACCAGCCCCGGTCAGGCCGCAACCTGCGTCCTCTCTGGCTCCCTTATGTCCTCCCCAGGGACTGGAAAGGCGAAGGCATCTCTCCTGCATCCTCTGGTTCCTGCCCCTCTGCCTTCCCTCCGCAGTCCCGTGTAGGGCCTGCCTCCCCCTGCCCACCCCCACTGCTCTGACGCCCTCCCTGCACCTCTCGGTGCAAATGTCACCTCTCGGTGCAAATGTCACCCCTCGGAAACCCCTCCCTGTCTACCCCGCTGTGTGCCGCACGCGCAAACTGGGTACTTGCCGGTTGGCCCGTGTGTCATCCGAGGAACCCAGGCGAGGAGGACGTGGCCGCTAGCCGTGCCCAGGGCTGGCGCGGGCCTCGCAGATTTGTGGGATGAATGATTCCTCACACGCCGCCGCGTCGTCTCTGGCCACAGCTGCTGGCGCTGCCGTGGGAGGTCGGAGGAGCGAGACAAACCTTTCCGGCTCAAACGAAACCCCCTCCTCCCCGCCGGGTCCCTCAGAACCCGGGTCCCTCAGAACCACGCGTGCGCCGGGCTTTGTGCGTGGCGCTCTCTGCAGCCGGGCAAGAGCCCTCGAAGGCCGCCGCCCTCCGGCGGGCGAGCCGGGAGACAGGCGGGGCAGCTGCCCGAGAAGCCGGTGCGTGGGTCCCGCAGCCTCCCGCTCCGGGCGAGCGGCGCCAGGACGGTCTCCTCAGCCACGCTAGCCGCGCTGCCCCGCGGCTTTCCACAGGCCGCTGACCCGGAGAGACCGGGCAGCGGGCTGTGGGCGCCTGCCGGAAAGTCCACTTCCGCTTCCGGAGCAGAAGCGGCGCCATCTTGGATGCGGAGACAGAGGAACGCTCCTCCACTGCTGGTGCGACTGCGAACTGGTTCAGCCTTCTTGGAAAGCAACATGGAGGTACCTCAAAGCGATACAAGCAGATCTACCATGCTATCCAGCAATTCCACTACTGGGCATCTACCCAAAAGATCAAAAGTCACTTTATGAAAAGGACACCTGCACTCGAATGATTATCGCAGCACAATTCACAATTGCAAAGCTGTGGAAACAACCCAAGTGCCCACCAATTTGTGAGTGGATTAATAAAATGTGGTGTATGTATACCATGGAGTACTATTCAGCTCTAAGAAACCACGGTGATATAGCACCTCTTGTATTTTCCTGGATACAGCTGGAACCCATTCTACTAGGTGAAGTATCTCAAGAATGGAAAAACAAGCACCACATGTGCTCACCAGCAAATTGGTATTAACAGATCAACACCTAAGTGGACATATAGGAATAACATTTATCGGGGTCAGGCAGGTGGGAGGGGGAAGAGGGGATGGGTCTATACAAACATAATGAGTGAGATGTGCAGCGTTTGGGGGATGGTCACGCTTGAAGCTCTGACTCGAGAGGGGAGGGGAGCATGGGCAATATACATAACCTTAACATTTGTACCCCCAGAATATGCTAAAATTTTTTTTAAAAAATGGAAAAATAATTTGAAAGAATTCAAATATCCTAACTGGTGAATGGAAAAATTATGGTACATCATACAATGTAAAACCACCCACTAATAAAAATGAACAAACTACTGATGCAACAACACAGAACAATCTAGATGCATTGCTAAGTCAATAAGTCAGGATCTATGATTCCACTTATATGACATTCTGGAAAAGGCAAAATTATCAGAACAGAAAAATCAGGGATTGCCAAGGGCTGGGCACGTGGGATGGGTTGATTACAAAGGCACAGAATGGGGGGAATTTTGGGGGCAACAAACTGTTTTGGTATCTTATTGGTGGTAGTGATTAAGCAACTGTCTGCATTTAGAACTGTACACAAAAAGAGAGAATTTTATTGTAAGTAAAGTTTTAAAAAGTGAATAAGGTGGAAGTGAAACAAACAAAAAATGCTACCATGGGTTTGTTCCCTCCAGCATCTCTGAGATTCAGACCTACAACAATGGTAAGAGTCTCCTTAGCAGGAGGCACATTACTAGTAGAGAGGAAATTATATTTCTTCTTCAAAATGGGCAGAGGGGGAGGAAAAAATGAAGCCTTCGAGTACCAAGTGGACATAGTAAATACTTTATTAGATTGGGCTCTTAAATTGTCAGTCTTCATATGCATGACTTTATGTAAAAAGTCATGCGATTTTTTATACTTTAGATTCTAGCTTTTTAAAAGCCAATATCTTTTAAAATTTGTTTTTTAAAAATCAAGTCTCAAAAATATTGTTTAAGATAATGTCTCATCCGGGGTGTATAACACTGTCATTTTTCAGGCATCATACATATTTCAGTATTTTGCCATCCAGTTAAGTCTTCCATCTGCTGATTCCTGATTTTTTAATGACAAAGTTGGCATCCCCAAGCTCCAGGAAGCCTCACACTGGGCATGCATGTCTAACTGTCTGAAATGTCATTTAACATTATCCTGTATAATTACTCAGCTATCCACTTGAAGGACAGTGGAATAGAATAATTTAATTTTCAATTCAGATTCCATAAGATTCTGTATCCAAAATCTTTTTAATTAAGTTCATTCATTCCTTGGTTATCTCAATGTCAGTAAATATAATTAATAAAGGTCACTGTGCTCTGATTGGGTCACCCACACATCATCAGCTTGACCTTCCCAATCCGATCGATGGATGGTCAGGTTTATCTATCTGGATTCTTCAGCCCCCATAAAACATGCAAAGTGACTTTATCCTTATGAAGAAAAATATGTAAGCATCTGGAGGCTAACAATATTAGGAATATAATTTAAAATTGTAATAGAGAGCTCAAAAAATAAATTGATTAAAAATTAAGGTGAAATTCTTGCAAAATTTTTTTTATTGGATGAAAGTTATCAAGAACAGTCGGTGGATACTGGATGTTTAATATTAACATCCTGAGTGGATGTTTGTCCAAGACACTTGAGTGAGATTCAAAATCATTTGTACCCATTATGATGACAATAAAAACATCACGGGACCAACCCTCCTAGAATAAACTGGGTTAGATTCTTCATTGCTTTTCTTTTGTTTCTTCAGAGAAAACAGGCTGAAAAGACAGATTACGAATCAGTGGCAGTTGCCAATCCTCTTCATTGTGAGGTTTAGATGTGGCGATTTTGGAAATATTAACACCAAATAGGCAAGGTGTGTGGGCCTGGGCTGGGTCAGACCCCGCCAGCTGCATGGAATCCCAGACAGGGTTGCCTAAGGTCTAACCTGGACATGTTTCCCATTCCTATTAAAACGGTGCATTGGCAAACTAACAGAAACTTGAAGAACCCAAGGTCTAATACATTGAATTTTCAGCATGAAATTACAGTATACTAATTTCATACAGGAGTGGACAGACCACAAATTACGCTGGAATCCTGATGAATATGGAGGAATTAACTCAATTAAAGTTCCATCAGAGTCTCTCTGGCTTCCTGACATCGTTCTCTTTGAAAAGTAAGTATCACAGAAGAAAACTATACTGGTCAGATTAACATTAGGAATAGAAAAGTCTGATTTGGGCAAAATAATTAGGAAAAACTTTCAATGTTAAAGCAACAAAAGAACTGTTTCTTTTTAAACTATTGTTTGACCTGTAGTAGAAAAGTAATAAAATACAGGTAGTACAGTGCTGGGGAAAATAATACAAACTAGTAAGTGCTCAACTGCTTTGATTGCAGTGCAGACGGGCGTTTTGAAGGCTCCCTCATGACCAAGGTTGTGGTGAGATACAATGGAACCGTCATTTGGACTCCGCCCGCCAGTTATAAAAGCTCCTGTACCATGGATGTCACCTTTTTCCCGTTTGACCGACAGAACTGCTCCATGAAGTTTGGATCCTGGACGTACGATGGTACCATGGTCGACCTCATTTTGACAGATGAAAATGTTGACAGAAAAGACTTTTTTGATAATGGAGAATGGGAAATACTCCATGCAAAAGGGATGAGGGGAGACAGGAGAGATGGTTTCTATTCGTATCCATTCGTCACTTACTCTTTCGTTCTCAGGCGCCTGCCTCTGTTTTACACTCTCTTCCTGATCATACCCTGCCTGGGACTGTCTTTTCTAACAGTTCTTGTGTTCTATTTACCTTCTGATGAAGGAGAAAAACTTTCATTGTCAACGTCTGTCTTGGTTTCTCTGACAGTTTTTCTACTGGTGATTGAAGAAATCATCCCATCTTCTTCCAAAGTCATTCCTCTCATTGGAGAGTACCTGTTGTTCATTATGATTTTTGTGACCCTGTCAATCATTGTTACTGTTTTTGTAATTAACGTTCACCATAGATCTTCCTCAACATACCATCCCATGGCTCCCTGGGTAAAGAGGCTATTTCTGCAAAAACTGCCCAGATTACTTTGCATGAAAGACCACGTGGATCGCTACTTTGTCCCAGATAAAGATGAGCGTAAACCAGTAGTGAGAGGTAAAGTTCTAGAAAAAAAGAAACAGAAACAGACAAATGATGGGGAAAAAGTTCTGGTTGCTGTCTTGGAAAAGGCTGCTGACTCCATTAGATACATTTCCAGCCACGTGAGGAAAGAACATTTCATCCGCCAGGTGAGTAAACTGATATTCACAGTAACGCTGTGCCACTGAGCTCCGCCAAAGACTAGTATTTTGACAGCTACTTACAATAAAATGCTGTCATTGTTTGAAATGTGACATTATTAGACATCGTCTTCACACATATACAATTTTAAACAAACCCAGACATAAAATAAGGATTTTTAATATAAATTTTTAGGAATTAGTTCACAAAAACATTATGGAGCAAAAATAAGCAACTGTAGATTAAGCACTTTGCCTTATAATTTCCCCTAATTCTATTTTAAATAATTCAGTCATACGTAGTAAATTGGTATCCTGGTCTCTGATGATTTATCTTTCATTTTTCATGGGACGATAGATATTTTCATCCATGGTACTTGAAATAAAAAAAAAAACAGAAAGAATCATATCTTTATATTAATATAAAATTTAGTGTTACAACAGATATTTTGGTGAGGGAAGAGAATGTGCTCATTTAGTTTACAGACTAAAAAATGTGGGAAGAGTGTGGATTTCAGACTTAAAACAGTTCTAGGTTCGATCCCATTCTGACGCTATCCTTGAGACAAGTTACTTAACCTGAGCTTCTGTTTTCTAACACCTACCTTGGAAGTTTATTGTGAGGAATAAAATATATGTCATAAAGTATAAAACACGCACAGTGTGCCTAGCACACATGACTGGGCTTCATGAGTGGAAAAGAAGTTCATGGAGGTTGATTATCATCTTTATTCTTCTCGTCTTTATCCTTCCTTTAAATGGTCCTTCTCCAGTGGAATGAAAATACTATTTGACATACAAATAAATTCAATACAAAAATGGGTCTTTTGTTTAAAACAAGTTATACATTTTCACCAATTTATAGGGTTCAATTATTCTACTTTAAAATTGATGTAAATGAGTGCTAAGAGCTTGATCATGTAAACAAACTGATGAATTTTATTTTTAGAAATATCCTTCTACACTTTATCTTGCCCTCACAGATACTGCCTAGTTTATCCTTTCTCTTAACAATTTGTCATGGTTTTCTTCCTCTGAAAAACATTTTTTTTATTTTATCGTATTAGGGGGTACAAGTGTTACGGTTACATATATTGCCCATGCCCTCCTCCCCCCTGAAAAACATTTTTAAAAGCACTAGAAAAGTAAAACTGCCACTGTAGAGCAAGCATTTCAGCTATTAACTTGTAGTTCTTTTTCAGTTTGTTTCTTTACATCTTTTAAAATGACTAAGACAAAGATTGAAATCATTTTTTTAAATTATAAAAGTAAAAAAACTAAAAAATTACAAAGTGACACAGGATCATCAATCAACATAGGAAATGTAGAAAATACAGAAAATCTAAATAAGAAGATAAAAATTATTCATCATCCCACAATTTAAGGTTGACATTTTTAACATTTTAATGTATCTTCTTTATGTTCTCCCCCTACCCCAGGTTTTATTTCTGCCGCTCTATGAGCACAGAATACACGCATGTTGTGTTCTCCTATGCAGTCCTCCTGGCCTGTTCCATTCCTACAAAATAGAAATAGGACCTTCATTTGCCCTTAAAACATCAGGACTTGCCCCTCTCCTTCAGACTCCCCCAGTCTGCTTGGACCTTGCTCTCACTGGCCCATTCCCCCTGTGCCCAGACTCCCCTTCCTAAGAGAGGGGACTTGGGCTCTCCCAGATGAATTCCTGTCTTCTGGGCAGCCCTCCTACCGGACAGTGCCACTCACTCTGCAGCTGCGCAGCCAGACCTGCACCTGGAGTGGAAGAAAAGAAAACCCCTGACCCTTGACCACGAAAGTTCTTACATTATAAATTTCGATTCATTTCATAGGGATATCAGGAAGCAACCCAGTAAGATATACTGGCTTTTTATTAGTTTAAAAATCAGGCTTTTCCTATTTGGATGGGTAAAGTTTACAAATGCTTGAATCATTCTGTTGTTTCTATTTCACCTCTTCAGTGTTGATGAAGATGTTTCTATAAACTCGATTTACACAAGTGGTTTTCCTGGGGACTATTAGTGAAGTCACTGGGAAGAATGTGAGGCCATATCGTGGGCGATGTGTTAGGTACATTCTGAAACCCTAAGTACATGCTGTACGTCTTTTTAAATCCCTTGAAATGAATTTAGAACTGTTGCCCAGCATCTTGAATGAAAGGCGTCTTCTCTCTTTCGCAGGTGGTACAAGACTGGAAATTCGTAGCGCAAGTTCTTGACCGAATCTTCCTGGGGCTCTTCCTGGTAGTGTCAGTCATGGGCTCAGTTCTGATTTTCACCCCTGCTCTGAAGATGTGGCTACGTAGTTACCCTTAGGAACAATTCTCCAGAGCAATTTGAAAGACAAAAATCACACCTTAGAGCTGACATCTGGCTGGCGCAGACACAGAATCGAACACGCACATGTTTATTCTAAGAGCCCCGATTGTACAGTCTTCCCGGAAATTGAGCATCTCTTGATAAGAGAATCCTTGGGAAATGTGGGCTTGCCCAAGTCGATCTGTGGTTGCTTCTAGAGAGAGTTGTTTTTAACCACTTCGGGACCAGCGTCGACTGTGGTCGACGGCCACAGATGAACGCACCACAGCCCAGCGTCGACTATAGCCGACAGCCGTGGTATGACTTTTCTAATTTTCCATTTATCAAAATAAAATGGTGAGCACTTAAACATAACGTCATGAAAACATACATGTATATGTCACCTGTTCTGATTTACGTTAAAAGTAAAGCTGTCTGTAAAGTGAAACAAGCTCTCGGCGCTTTCAAGCTTTCCTCATCACGCAAGAGCAAGACGGACTCGCCGTCAATGCACGGCACAGACCATCCTGCGGACCGTGGGTGCCGGCTCTGGGCGAGGTGTCGCGGCGGGTGAGCGCCGTACCAAAGTGGTTAAAGAAAGAAGAGCCTCCTTGGGCCCCTTCCTTGGCTCCCTGGGACTTTCGGGGAGGAGTCCAGGCTGGGGCCACAGGCCAGGACGCAGGAGCGGTTGCCATGCTGAGCCGGGCGCGGGCCGCTGTGTCAGCAGCGTTAGGAATCAGCGTCCGTAGCCCCCACTCTGCACAAGACACTCTCTCACCTTCACTTCACTTTTCTCAACTTCTGTATTTTGTCTAAGTCATCCAGAATTTTAGTTCAGATTTTTAATTCTTTTTTCGGCATATTATGGGGGAATTCTTATATTACGTGTGCCTTTCCCTAAGAATCATTTATTGACAATGCATTTTATCCACAATTTTATTTCTTTTTTCACCACTTTTCTCCATTTTCCTCTTTTTTTTTTGAGACAGAGTCTTGCTTTGTTGCCCAGGCTAGAGTGAGTGCCTTGGCGTCAGCCTAGCTCACAGCAACCTCAAACTCCTGGGCTCAAGCGATCCTCCTGCCTCAGCCTCCCGAGTAGCTGGGACTACAGGCATGCGACACCATGCCCGGCTAATTTTTTCTATATATATTAGTTGGCCAATTAATTTATTTCTATTTTTATATAGTAGAGACGGGGTCTCGCTGTTGCTCACGCTGGTTTTGAACTCCTGACCTCGAGCAATCCGCCCGCCTCGGCCTCCCAGAGTGCTAGGATGACAGGCGTGAGCCACCGCGCCCGGCCCATTTTCCTCTTTCTCTGCGTCTGTTTCATTATCTCACAGGAATGTGGAATATGTCCTCAAGTAATTCTCTAGGGAAGTTTTCGAGTGTGGTAACCTTTCTGAACCCTTGCATTTCTGAGATTTATTTAGCCCTCACACTCGATCAATAGGCTGGCTGTGCATGGAAGTCTGGTTCAAAATCATTTGCCCTCAGGACTCCGAAGACATTATTTTATAACATCCTGTGTCGTAGATAAGAAGTAGGGTGAAAGCTGACTCTTACTCCTTCTTCCTACGGGTTACTATTTTTTCCTTCCTAAAATTCTCAGGCTCTTCCTTTTCCTCTTGGACTTTAGAAATGTCGCCTGTCTGTGCCCGAGTGCGGGGCTCCCGCTCTGGCTTGGCACTTGATGACGGATGCTTTTCTTCAACTCACGCAGGTTTTCTTCTCTTATTTACATTATTATTTCCTGTCTTCCTTTCTCTCTCCTTTCCTTTTGACATTTCTAATAGAGGATCTTAGTATTCCTGGATCTGTCTTGCATGATTATTAATTTATTAACTTTCCTCTCATGAGAATGAACTCTTTTTGTTGTCAGGCTGAGATTACCCCTAACATATTAGATTTTCAGCCATTGTCTATTCTGCTGCCCAGACCACCTACTGAGGTGGGGTTTTTGCCCGTTTGTTTGTGGATCAATGATATACACTCACGTGCTCCATAACAACATTCCGGTTAATGACAGACCTCATATATGACAGTAGTCCCATAAGATTATACCATTATTTTTACGGTACCTTTTCTATGTTCGGGTACACAAATACTGGTCACTGTGTTACAGTTGCCTGCAGTATTCAGTACAGTAACCTGCTGTACAGGTGAGTAGCCTGGGAGCAATGGAACACTGAAATTTCCAAAAAGTAGTATTTTTATGTTGGAATGGACCTTTTGATGGTATCAAAATTCTTTCTCTGAAGCACCTACTATTATCTATTGTGAACTAAAATAAAATATCAAGGCTCACCTCCCGACCCACCATTTGACTGAATGGACCCCCTCGTGGCCAAAGGAATAAACTAAATAACCTGCCAGGAGGAGGGAGGTCAGACATGCCTCATCGTGCCCCCCTCCCTTCTTGGAGACGTCCTTTGTAACCCATTAATAGGCCTAAGGGTATGCAAGACACACCTGCAGGTCCTCAATTTACACAACAAATATGTTGGCTTATCTCTGATAAACAGCTCTTTATGTCGAAACATTCCAAGCCTTTAGACAAAGCTTCATGTCTTTAACCAATTACAAGCCAAAGAATCTTTAAACCCACCAATAACCTGTAAGCCCCCAACTTCGAGATGGCCCGCCTTTTCAAGCCAAACCAACGTATGCCTCCCACGTATTGATTGATGACTTTACCTGTAACCCCTGTCTCCCTGAAATGTATAAAACCCAACTGTAACCCAGCCACAGCGAGTCCACTTGCTCAAGGCTTCTTGGGCATGGCTCTGGGTCATGGTCCTCAAATTTGGCTCAGAGAAAATCTTTTTAAAATTATCTTACAGAGTTTGCCTTTTTTTCCATTAACACTATTAAAATTAATTCATGTAGGCCGGGCGTGGTGGCTCATGCCTGTAATCCTAGCACTCTGGGAGGCCAAGGCAGGCGGATTGCTCGAGGTCAGGAGTTCCAAACTGAGCAAGAGCCTGAGCAAGAGCGAGACCCCGTCTCTACTATAAATAGAAAGAAATTAATTGGCCAACTAATATATATAGAAAAAATTAGCTGGGCGTGGTGGCGCATGCCTGTAGTCCCAGCTACTCGGGAGACTGAGGCAGGAGGATCGCTTGAGCCCAGGAGTTTGAGGTTGCTGTGAGCGAGGCTGATGTCACGGCACTCGCTCTAGCCTGGGCAACAAAGCAAGACCTTGTCTCAAAAAAAAAAAAAAAAATTAATTCATGTAATTAACAACCATGACGACCACCATCTATGTCTAATCTGGCATGTGTTTCTTCTTTGTAGTAAGGATTCCTGTTCAGTATGTCAATAAAATAATAGTGAAAATAAAAGTAGCACTGTGGCTTTGGCTCGTGGACATAATCTTAGGCTTGGGAAAATGAGGCGAGAGCAGCAAACTGTCCACTGATGTAGACTGTCACCCCCCAGGCAGGGTTACCCGCCTCGGGGCAGGGCAGCCTGGCCTGTGTGAGGCTAGACGTGCCCACCTGAATGCTCAGGGCCCGGCTTTGCTTCGGGCCGCACGAAGAGACCCGGCCTGCCCAGGCCCTAAAGGGAAATAATAGAAGAGTGAAGTCGTGAAGATGAACTCTGGCAACCCTTCCAGAAACAGCACCTTTGGCAGGAAAGCACTCTTGCCACCCCTGTCTCACAGGGGAAGGTCCTCTTCATCTGCAAACTTCTACCCTCAGGGGAAAAAAGAGTGGGGAAAGATTCACCCTACTTTACTTGGCAGGATGGGTGCTCCTGCCCCCCAAGAAGCACCCAGCGAGGGTTTGGTGGCCGCCCCTCAAGGTGCCCTGGCAGGCCCTCCCCTAGAGGGTTCCAATCTCTCCCAGGGGATCTTACAGGCATTCTGGCAGGGAAGAGTCTACATTGGGCTGTCCCACATGGCTGCAGGGTGCTTAGCACCCCAGCCCCCACACCCTCAGTGACAATAGCCTTGTCATCCATCGTAAGATCCAAAATGCCCTTTCAGACATTTCCAGGCATCACTGGGAAATAGTGTGCATGCGTGTGCATGAGTGTGGACTGTCGTAAAATGGGTGCAACAGCACCTCTGTTGGAAATGGGACTAAGAGACATGTAAGGTTTCAGGAGTTTTGCAGGGCTTTGCCTTGAAGGAATCTGTGAGTGTGTTAGTTCACAGACCAAAAGCTGCCTAGCAGCAGTGGGGCATCTCACCGGTCAGAGGCGACTGCAAAGCTACCTGGAGACCCGCAGCCCAGCGCCCGATGCCTGTGTAAGGCAGACCTCGGCATGGGGTCACAGGTTAAGGACTGATCAAAGAATGCCAGCCCAGCAGACACCTGCAGCTGAATCCAGTTAGCCTTGAGGACAGTTCCTGCTTTACTCCTGACCACATGTCTCTGTTAATGAGAAACTAGATAAAGAAATATATGGCCTCTACATTTCTGTTTAGCTTTTCTGCTAATTGACAGTTTCACCTTTAACTTATACATTCAGCTAGATCTATTCTTAACTTAGGGCTTAGAATTTAGAAAAATTTTGTAACCATTTGCTCACGGAGATAGAATTCATTAAGGGTTCTCTAGAAACCTCTGGGGAGCCTTGAAACCTAAATGGATGACATGTACACATAAATCTGTAACCGCTAACAACTAATTGCTGTACCAATAAATACTGGTGTGGGATTTCACACAGGGTCTCATGGCTCACGGGAATGCTGGAAGACCCCTGACTCTCCCCATCACTTTAAACTACATTTTGTCTCTAATAGTGATTACTTCCAAATCTCTTGTGACAATCTTGCCTGGGACCTGCTTTTCCAGGAGCATAGCTAACTCCCCTCACTTGTCCAGTTGAGAACATCTGGTATCTTAGTGCATTCAGGGTGCTATGACAAAAGTGCTAGAGATTGGGTGGCTTGTTGACAGCAGAGGTTTATTTCTCAGGTTCTGGAGGCTGGGAAGTCCGAGAGGGAGGGGCTGCAGCACTGGTGTCTGCTGAGGGCTGCTTCCTGGTGCGTGGGGGCCGTCTCCCCCCTGGGCCCTCACGTGGCGGCAGGGGTGAGGGAGCTCTCTGGGCCTCTTTCACAGGGCACTGATCACGCTCATGAGGGTGGTGCCTTCATGACCTAATCAATTCCCAAGGGCTCCACCTCAGCTTTGACACATGTGTTTGGGGAAGACACACACGCTCAGCCCGCCCCAGCTGGATGCTATGGTAGTGCTGAGACGGCAGTTCCAAAGTGGGGGGTGGGGAAGGGAAGGTTCTCAGATGTGCCCCTGCTCTTATTTCCCTGCCCCCTCCTAAAACGCCAGAGCCATGGGGAGGCTTGGGCTGGGTGGGGACGTCCCAGAAAGTTCCTCTCTACCCCTCAGATGGCACCTCCCTGGTTCTCACCTCCCACCTCCTCCCCCACTTCCCGTGATCTTGTGCTTTGTCTGCATCCCCCTGGCTGGCGTCCCTTCTGTCCCACCCAGCCCCTCTCATGTGGCCTCATCCAACAGAAGGAATCGAGCCCCGGTTTGTTTAGTGGAAGACTGTGGCCTCATGCCCCTGCACACATGTTTTGTTAGGCTAACTTGGGGACCTGGTTTGTTTGTTTTTGTTTTTGTTTTGTTTTTGTAGAGACAGGGTCTCACTATGCTGTCCAGGCTAGCCTCAAGCAGTCCTTCTACCTAGGCCTCCCAAAGTAAGGGTTACAGGTATGAGCCACCACACTCAGCTTGTTTCTTAATTTAGTTGCCACATTTTAAAGCCAGGAGGTTGTTACACTACAAGCTCAAGCCCCTGAGCCCACATTCCAACATGACAGTGCAGGGTGGAGGCCCGAGAGGGGCGAGTGGGTCTTTCTGTGAGCACACGGCTCCTGGCTGGTTCCTGCAAGCCCCTGGGCCTCCCTTCTCTTCACCTCAGCACCTGCTGATGGCAACGGCTTTTCCTCCTGCCCACTTTCTGCTGTCTCTTCCAAGGGCGGTGTGACCTGGGGCAGGGGTGGGAATGAGGGGAAAGAAACTGGGCTTCGTCCGTTCCGGCCCGTGGCCTGTCTTTCCCCCAACGTCTGTGTTCCACTCAGCATGTTACCTCCGTGACTGGTCTCATGTTAAAGACTCGCATGTGGTCTACATGAAATATTTTTATCCTCTACCCTCATTAAAATAAACTCTGGGCCGGGCGCTGTGGCTCACGCCTGTAATCCTAGCTCTTGGGAGGCCGAGGCGGGCGGATTGCTCAAGGTCAGGAGTTCAAAACCAGCCTGAGCAAGAGTGAGACCCCGTCTCTACTATAAAATAGAAAGAAATTAATTGGCCAACTGATATATATATAAAAAATTAGCCGGGCATGGTGGCGCATGCCTGTAGTCCCAGCTACCTGGGAGGCTGAGGCAGTAGGATCACTCGAGCCCAGGAGTTTGAGGTTGCTGTGAGCTAGGCTGACGCCACGGCACTCACTCTAGCCTGGACAACAAAGCGAGACTCTGTCTCAAAAAAAAAAAAAAAAAATAAAAAAAAAAAATAAACTCTGGCTTTTTTATTTATTTATTTTTGCTAACTAAATAGTCCTGACCTTCCTAAAATAAGAGCATTTGCTCTTGCATCTCCCTGATGTGATTTACATTCCAAAGCTTTCTTCCTTCTGCCAACTAGTGCCAGGGAAAGACACCCCTGAACCACTCTTGGTGTTCAGGTGTTTTCCCCTGGCCTGGGATGGTGGGCGGGATGATGGGAGGGGAGAAGAGGGGCCACCCTGATTCATTGACTGTCTTGTTCTGGTCTCATCTCACGGGAGAGAATGAACGGTCCAAGAGTTAGAGAAGTGGCTTCAGAGTCAGGAGATTCAGGCTCTAGTGTTGGATTTGTTGTTAATTAGGCATGTGATCATGGACAAGCCGCTCTGCCTCTTGAAAGAAAATAAAGTAGTCGGGTTAAGTAATCTATGAGTTCCATTCCGAGTCTAAGTCACTGATTCTATAGTTCAGGTACACGGACACCCCCCAGTGCGTGTGCACACTTGTGAACACACACGCACACACCGATGTTAACGATTAAATCATAATCAAGACAGTTGCAGGTCAATTCTAAAAGTTAAAAAAAAATCTCCATTCACAAAGAGATTTATAAATTTTCAATCCATCCTTTCCTTTGTTCTTCTCAGCTTGTTACCTCCGTGACTGGTCTCATGTTGAAGACTGGTATGTGGTCTACATGAAATATTTTTATCCTCTACCCTCATTAAAATAAACTTTGATTTATTTATTTATTTATTTGTGCTAACTAATAGTCCTGACCTTCCTAAAATAAGAGCATTTGCTCTTGCATCTCCCTGATGTGATTTATATTCCAAAGCTTTCTTCCTTCTGCCAACTAGTGCCAGGGAAAGACACCCCTGAACCACTCTTGGTGTTCAGGTGTTGTCCTCTGGCCTGGGATGGTGGGCGGGATGATGGGAGGGGAGAAGAGCTACTCTCTTTTCTTCAAATGCTCATACAGTTACTCTCTTTTCTTCAAATGCTCATACAGTTACTCTCTTTTCCTCAAATCCTCATTTCATTTCTGTTTCTATGTCTGCTGCTAGTTTTTTTACACGTACACACAAGACCCTCTCTCTCTTAAGGGTCACTGAGTACTCCCGGAAGATGAGGATGGACAGCCAGAGGCATGCTCCAGTGTGACAGTGAGTTTCAAGGGGTAGGGTGGCGTTCCTCACCTTGGGCTGGGGGCATTCTCCTCCCACTTCCTAGGATGCATGTCTTAAAAGTCTTCTTTTTATATCTTATGGGGATGGATATAGAGAATATATAAAGAACTCCTGCAACTCAACAACTGAAAAACAAATGACCCAATTTAAAAATGAGCAAAAAAATAAGTAAATTAAATAAAATAAAAATGAGCAAAGGACTTAAACAGACATTTCTCCAAAGAAGATACGCAAATGCCAATAAGCACAAGAAAAGATGCTCAACATCACTAATAATTAGGGAAATGCAAATCAAAGCCACAGGCAGGTGTCACCTTGCACCTGTTAGACAGCCACCACCAAAAACCCTGGGAACAGCAAGTGGGGAAGAGATGTGGAGGGGAGGTAAAATGGTACAGCCGCTGTAGAAAATAAGATAGCAGTTTCTCAAAAAATTAAAATTAGAATAACCATATAATCCAACAATTCCACTCTGGGTATATGCCCAAATTAATTGAAAGCAGGGACTCAGATATTCGTACACCCATGTTCCTGGCAGAATTATTCACAATAGTCATAGTGTGGAAGCAACCGAGTTCCACTGATGGGTGGAATGTGCAGCCTGCCCCAGCAGGTGTTATCAGCCTCACAAAGGAAGGAGATTCTGACACACCTGCGACAAGGATGCACCTTGAGGACATTACGCTAAGTGAAAGAAGCCGGTCGCAAAGATACAGACACAGCACAATTCCACTTGTACGAGGCACCTAGAGTCAAATTCGTAGAGACAGAAAGTAGAACACGGTGGGGGGTGGGGAGAGGAAGGAGTATTGTCCGGTGGGCACAGTTTCAGTTCCGTAAGACACAACGGTCTTGGAGATGGGTGCTGGCGATAGGCTGCACGGCAATGCAACCTGAGTGCGTGCAATACCACTGAGCTGTGTGCTTAAACATGGTAAATGTTGTGTTATGTGCATGTTGCCACAGTTAAAACTTATTTTGAAAATGAGATTAAACACTGATTGGGCTTATAGTAACAAATAAAATATTGAGTAACAACCAAGCCTCTGTAGGAAAAGGAAGATAAATTATAGGTACCATAATCACGAATACTACAGGGAGTCAAAACACTCTAAAATAGAGCAATTCGAACTCAAGGCCTCTGCGCAGTGCACTGCAGACGCCTTCTGCTCCACTGCAAAGAAACGAGGAAGGCTTCACATTTTTCAAAAAAATTATGGTTTCCATGACCGGGCACGGTGGCTCATGCCTGTAATCCTAGCACTCTGGGAGGCTGAGGCAGGAGGATCACTCAAGGTCAGGAGTTCGAGACCAGCCAGAGCAAGAGCAAGACCCCATCTCTACTAAAAATAGGAATAAATTAATTGGCCAATTAAAAATATAGAAAAAAAATTAGTTGGGCATGGCAGCGCACACCTGTAGTCCCAACTACTCGGGAGGCTAAGGCAAGAGGATTGCTTGAACCCAGGAGTTTGAGGTCGCTGTGAGCTAGGCTGATGACATGGCACTCTAGCCCAGGCAACAGTGGGAGACTCTGTCTCAAAAAAAAAAAAAAATTACGATTTCCCCTGGAGTCCTGTGTCCTCAGAGGAGAGCCTTGAGCCTCCTGGGCAGCAGCTGAGAGGCCTGAGGCTCAGCAACGTGACCCCTCAACCCCAGGGAGTGGCCACAGAGTCCCCTCCCAGCTGGGCAGCTCAGAATGGGACGCTGCTGGCAAGGCCAACGAGCCGGGCCCCCAGCCCTCCAGCTGCCCCACCCCGTGTTCGGCGCAGTGGCTGCATCTGACAGTTCTGCCCAGGACACAGCTCACTGCCACGTCCCTGATTTTGTTCACCAGGCCAGCAATCCTGAGAAGCAGGTAGAATAGCTACTGCCTTAACCTCATATTTTTAGGGTCAAGAAATTCTCAGCAAGCTTCATCGATGTGCCCAAAGTTACACAATGGTTGAAAAACAAAATGAAACTCAGAACCTGGTCTTATGACCCTAAAGATACCAGGACAATGGAAATTATGCTGTCATGACAACTCTACTTCAGGGCTGTAATAGAAGAAATGTTCCTGACATTATGTTTTAAGAGAACACAGCCTGCAGGCAAAGTTGAAGCATGAGCACATAGACAAAGACCAGAAGGGAAAAGGCACAAATAAAAGGACTTTTAGTAGATTTCTTGTTTCATGCTTTAAAATACATCTTTATAATCATTATATTTACACAAGATCACCAGGGTGGAGTGAAACACAGTTCCCAAGGTCCCCCCTCTCAGAAAAGGATTTGCTCCGAAAGGTCCCAGATTGTAATTTCTTGTAGAAGAAACATAATAACTTTATTTTCAGTCTCAGTACAATGAACAAGTGAAAACTGCGGATGGGAAAAGACTAGAAGGACATCCTTTTTTTCAACCCACAACAAAGGACGCCGCAGGTTCTCCTGGCCACACCATGGTTCAGTTCTACTCGAGTGGCTCTAGAGACACTCCCCTCCGACACCTGGTCCTGCAGAACTTTCCACCTGTGACTTTTCCTAAGAGGCCGCAAGCACCTGGGGGGAGAACCTGTGTCTGCTGCCCCTGCGATGCCTGGCACCCTACGGGGGTCCCCACCCGCGTTTCTTGCCGGATGGATGCCGATTAAAACAGGCTGCTAAGACAGACTCTGACTACGTGGGATTCCTTTGAACCAATTAACGCATCCAACAACGCTGGAAGAGTGTGAGTGACGTTGCAGGCACGTGCCGGAGGGTGCAAGGGTGCAAGAGTCCACCGTGTTGCAGGTGTGGACAGGGCCACTGGCAGAGCTCGCTCCCCTGCGGCGCTGCACCGACAAGACAGCACGGGGACCTCGCCGAGCACGGCTGGAGCTCATTGCACCCTACGGCTGTGCAACGAGCCATTCGTTCCCAGGAAGCCAAACACGAGCCTGCCCTGGCACTCTCGGCCTGCAGGGCGCCGCCAGCTCCGGGCTGTAGCGTCACACAACAGCCTCTCGTCCTCCCTGTGCCTGAGGACACTCAAGCTCCTGAGTGGCAGTTAAGTCCTCTTTTCCGCCCAGCGGGGGAGGTGGGCGGGGCTCAGGTGGGAAGCTCGCGCCCGCTTCCTGCGGCAGGGAACGCGGAACAGGCAGGCGCGGCGTCCGGAAGTGTCCGCGCCGCAAGGAAAACTCTGCTCAAGGCCGTCCTGCGCCCCCGAGGAGCGGCTGCGCGAAGAGCCCGGCCGTCCCGCACACGCAGGCCGCCGCGAACACCCACAGCAGCACGCGGTCCACCACCATGGCCACGTACTTCCAGTCGTCTTCCGCCTGAGACGCAAACAAGAAAACCAAAGCCAGTTTCAGCGACCAGAACCCTGGGGAGCGTCCTCTGTCTCGTAAACAGCCCCCTTCTTTTTCAAAGAAGGCTCCCCTGGCACTTCCCAAAGCAAACGTCGGGATTACTTCCGCGACCCTGTGCCTGTCACCCCGGTGCGCGCAGCAGCTGCGATCGGTCTGCCACGCGGCGGGGAGGGCGCGCGAGGAGGGCGGTGCGACCGGCCTGCGCACAGGACAGGCGCGGGGACGCTGGCTGCGGGGCGGCTGCACCTCCACGCCCTTGCCGCCCCGGAGCCCCGGCCTCCCCCCAGTCCGAGCCTCTGCGTCCTGAGAGCCGGGGGGCAGCCGCCTCTCAGGCCACGGCGCTGCGAAGGCCAGTGGGATCCCCTGGCCTTTCCTGTCCCGGTAGGCACCCGCCACCGTGTGTCGCTCACTTGGAAGCTCCCCTGAGCCAACGGCGCAGGCGCAGGCGCAGGCGCAGGCGCAGGCGCAGGCGCAGGCGCAGGCGCAGGCGCAGGCGCAGGCGCGGCCAATCCCGGAAAGGCGGCCGCTGCGTGAGGGACGCTTCTCGGGGCGCTGCGCTTGGGGGCGCGTGCTGCTATAGTCGGGTTCCGGCAGCAGGAGCGGAGTGTGCAGATGTTAAAAATGCCCCGGCGGCTCTTTCTGGAAGCACCGAAACCCTCTCAGGTAGGGCAGGTGGGACTGGGACTGCCGAGGGGAGGCATGAACGCGCCGCCCGCCCGCTCGCTCCCGCGCTCCCTTCCCCTCCCCCTGCGGGCGGCTGCTCCCGCCCCGCGTGCTGTTTGCCGCGTTTCTCGCGCAGGGGCTCTTGGTTTCATCAACCAAGTCTGTCCCGAGTGACTACTTTAACCAGACCTCACTTCGCGCTCACGTTTCTGGAGGTGGGGGTTGGCTCCAGGGCCGCACCCGAACCCCCAGAGGCCGGCCTGCCCCGCGGAGCCCTGGCACCGCTGGGCTCGGAGTCAGGCCGGGCCCCTCTCTGAGCAAACTCGCCGAGGGCCCGACTGTGCTCCTGGCGTGCCTCTGGGCCTGCAGGCAGAGGAGACGCACAGATTTACCTCCTTCGTTTCGTCGTGGCTCTTCATGTTTTCCGCTATGAATCGAACGCTGTTAACCACGTCTTCAACCCCAGGCGAGTGCTCTGAATTTTCAGCCGCCCACTGTAAAGGCTGGTGACTTAGCCTCCTCCCGCTGGTGGCCAGCTCGCTTGATTTGTGACAGTGGCAGCATTCTTTGAGGAGTTTGGGTTCTCCGCGGCTGGCAAACTTGACTTTGGCAGGCCTCCTGGAAACGCCTCTGGGGACTGGACCCGAGCCCGTCTCCCTGGTCTGAGCCAGGGGTTTCCTCATCATCAGGACCTGGGGGAGCAGCTGCAGGAAAACCTTCTGCACCCAGCCGGGCATGGTGTGCGTGGCTGGGGTGCGATAGTGTATGTTCAGCACGAACACCGTCACCACGATGGACAGGGTGACAAAGATCATGGTGAACAGCAGGTACTCGCCCACCAGCGGGACCACGAGTGATGTGGACGGGATGGTTTCTGTGATGACCAGCAAAAACACCGTCAGGGAAAGCAGGACTGAAATGCAAAGTGTCACTTTTTCCCTGCAGTCCGAAGGAAGATAAAAAACCAACACCGTTAGAAACGAGATGAATAGACAGGGGAGGATCAGGTTAACGGTGTAAAACATCGGCAGTCTTCTAAGGTAAAAAGAGTAAGTTATGTCTGTGTATATCTCTTCACAACAGTTGTATTTTATGTCATGCTTGTAGCCAGAAGCATCAACTATTTCCCACTCACTGTTTTCCCAAAAATCTTTCATATCCACTTTAGATCCAATGATTAGAAGGTCGATTTCAGCTTTGTCATATGTCCAGGAACCAAATTTTAGGGAACAATTTTGATGGTCAAAAGGGAAAAAGGTGATATCCATAGGACAGGAACTCTTAAAAATCGCTGGTGGGGTCCAGGTTATCATGCCATTGTATTTAAGCAGAGCTTTCGTCTTGCCTTCGACTTGGAAGCCACCAACAGCACTGCAAAGGAAACCAGACAGCATCAGTGACATGCCCTTTGCCAGCCTTGGCCAGCGTCCCCCACAGGCAGCTCTGGAAGGCGCACTTGTTATAGAGAACAATGTCGGGCTTCCAGATCTTCTCTGCTGGAACACGGAGTGTCTCAATGCCATCATATTCCACTGGATCCCAGCGCAATTTGTAATCATTCCAAATCTAAAAGAAATAGAGATCAGTTTTTAAAACTACTTAATGATGTTCTCCCAGTGTTAAATTTCTGTTGGTTCAACAGTGCTTTTTTGACAAAAAAATAAATTCGTATTTGAAGAATACATTGGTTTCTATCAAAACTTGGGAAAGTATATCCAGGATGCTAAATAGCTGAGCTGACTTTGGCAAATACTAAATTAGGTAATTATCTATTGATGATTAGGCAGCTGGCCAAGGTTATAGGACTTCCATGGTCCAGGGACTATACTCAAACTGGAGCAGCAATCCCGCTTCCAATATATTTTTGTTTCTTTGTTTTTTGGTTTTCTTTTCTTTGTTTGAGACAGAGTCTCACTCTCTTGCCCAGCTAGAGTGCGTGGCATCAGCCTAGCTCATAGCAACCTCAAACTCCTGGGCTCAAGTGATCCTCCTGCCTCAGCCTCCCAAGTAGCTGGGACTACAGGCATGCACCAACATGCCTGGCTAATTTTTTCTATAAATTTTTAGTTGGCCAATTAATTTCTTTCTGTTTTTAGTAAAGATGGGGTCTTGCTCTTGCTCAGGCTGGTCTTGAACTCCTGACCTTGAGCAATCCTCCTGCTTCGGCCTCCCAGAGTGCCAGGATTATAGGCATGAGCCACCGCACCCGGCCAAATCCACTTCTAATATTAACAAAATAATTCAACTGTATGATGGTAAGTTTGATACGAAATCTGTGTAAAAGATTAAGACTTTCTTAAGGAAGACAGAGGTGGTATAGCTGGTATGGTATAAAACCAGCTGATATGCATCTCACCCCCATGCTCTTGAACTCAGCTACTGATGTCTCCAGTCCTGGTCCAGCAGGGACCCAAGCCTGGCAAGTATCAGGCTCTGGAGCCCATGGTGCAGATGACAGTGGGACATTCGAGTGCAGCAATGAAGAAAAGCAGAAGTCTCTACGTCAAGAGACCTGTGTCACTAGGTTTGTGCACTCGTGAAGCTTGCCTCGAGTCAGCTATTACCAGAGCTGAACTTTAGGCTTTGGGGTGGCAGGGCAGGTAATACCAATATTGTGTGTTCTAGCACAAGTTGGAGATGGAAGGAGGTAGTGGATTTTATCCATTCCACATTGTGAACTGACACATGGTATAGACACATACGTGACGCAGCCACAAGTTGGTTTCCATGATCTGGTTTACTTCATCCTGGGAGGAAGAAACAGTATTTTTAGCTCCAGTTGTACTTGCTATAGAGGTGAGTCTTACAGCAAGAATTTTAACTAAAAAGAGCCAAGTCTGAATTTTTCATGCTCATGGAGGAAAGCAAGAAGACTGAGAAGGCAACATAGAAAGTGCGTTCAGGACACAGCCAGAAACGCAGCATCTCCACATCTGGTCCCAGCCCCGTTGACGTGCAAGGGAAAGGTGGCTTTAAAGTGTCTCTCAAAGCTGAGCTAAGCCCCACCTCTCCTCTGAAGGCTTTCTGACCACCGGGGCATTTATCCCAGAGTCGTGAAGACCTATGTTTGCACAGAATCCTGTACAAAGATGTGCACAGCAGCTTTATTTGCAATAGATAAAAAACGAATCAGCCCAGATGTTCTTCACCAAGTAAATGGTGGAACAAGCTATGGTCACATGCCAGGGGAGGCTACCCAGCAGAACGGAGGCGAGAACTACTGACACAGTCCGCAGCATCGATGACCAAGGCTGTACGCCGAGTGGAAAACCCAACCCCACACGTTTACACACTGATTCCACATTCATGTGACATTGTTGAAATGAGAACATTTTAGAAACGGAGGACAGCTTAACAGGAGAAACCGGGCCAAGCGTACAGGGATCTCACCGTTATCTTTCACAAGTGCACGGGAATCCACAATGACCTCAACTTAAACATGTCCCAAGTCTCCCCTGCACCTATAGGGGGCGGTGAGAAGGAAAGCAGGAGCTGCCAGCAGGACTCCCGAGAAAGCCGCAGATGTCCCGCATGCCCCCCTCTGCCCTTTCCCCACCTTCCCCTGCTTCTTTCCAAGAATGTGAACATGACGAGTGGAAATGCAAGTTATCTTGGACTGTGAGGCACATGCAGAAGCCACATGCAGAGGATGGTGAAATAGGCAGAAGAAGGAACCTTGGTCACTGTTGCCATGTCTGCTTTATGCTTTTAGAATCAGCCCATGGTAGTGACAGCCCCTGCAGTTGTGCAGTGCACAAGGTGGGCAACAGAACCTAGAGAGCAGTCACTGACACATGAACCACCTGGCATTAACCTCCTGGATGGAAGTTGTGAATTTCCACTATATAAGAAAGGAATAAACTTGTTTTCGCTCTTTATTTATTTATTTATTTTTCTGGTCAAGTGAAGCAGTGGGAGTGGAGAAGAATAAACCTGTCTTATTAAAGCTGTTTTTTAAAAAATCTCTGATACTAGTAACCAGATGTAAGTGTCAAAATCTGCATTTAGCTGTCCCCTGCCCACCAGCTTTAGGACAATGTCCTGAAAGGGTGGACCAAGCAGGGATTTGAAGTGGCGCTCGCTATGTGGGGAGTGGCCGTCACAGGCCCCGGAGGACACTCAGGCCAGCGCTCACAGCAACCCGCATGGCAGCAAGGCTGCTCCCAGCCCAGGGCAACACCAGCGGCCAGGGCCAAGCTGTCGGGGCTGGGGAGGGGATCGGGATAGATAAGGCTTATTAAAAGAACGAGTGGGCCCCTCTAAGTGAGAGGAAACACCTAGGTTTCCTTCTTTAAATCAATATGTATCAGTACTCGCACCCTTCCACTTCTAGCCTAGGGCAGAAGCCAGAGGACCGAGCCGGGGTCAGCCCCGTCCGCTGGGAGGCATGAACTGGATGACATAGGGACCCCGACTAGCACCCGTAATTCAGATCTTTCCCCAGGGACACCTAGAGGAGCCACCGCCGCCTCGCCCACAGGGCAGCCTGGGAAGAGGAGGGCTCCATCCCACACGCGGGCTGGGCGGATGTGGCGGAAGGGCTCCCTCCTCCTGTGCCCTCTCTGGAGCTGCCTCGGGGTCCCTGCTCCCCCAGCCCATCTGTTCTGCCCACTCCTGGACCTCGGTCTGAGCCCAGCGTGGGCCGGCCCTGCCCCGCCCAGCTGGGCCCTGGAGCCCAGAGCCTGGTCCCCTGAGCACACAGGCCCCCACCCTCTGCCGGCAATCGGGAGCAGAGGCATCCAAACGAGGAACTCTAGTTCTAGATCTCTCCAAGATCTCCAAATCCCCCACCCTTTTTTTTTCCAGAGTGGGATGGAATGTCTTATGAAAGGAACTAGATTTTTCCTCTCTTACATAACATAGCAGACTTAAAAGAGATGCTTCGATTGTGGAGGGAAAAAGGTCGCATGCCTGGGAGCTAAATCCCAGTTTCACCCTTTTCTTTTTTTTTTGAGACAGAGTCTCACTTTGTCGCCCAGGCTAGAGTGAGTGCCGTGGCGTCAGCCTAGCTCACAACAACCTCAAACTCCTGGGCTCAAGCGATCCTGCTGCCTCAGCCTCCCGAGTAGTTGGGACTAAAGGCATGCACCACCATGCCCGGCTAATTTTTTCTATATATATTAGTTGGCCAGTTAATTTCTTTGTATTTATAGTAGAGATGGGGTCTCACTCTTGCTCAGGCTGGTTTTGAACTCCTGACCCCGAGCAATCCGCCCGCCTCAGCCTCCCAGAGTGCTGGGATTACAGGCGTGAGCCACCAGGCCCGGCCCACTTTCACCCTTTTGTGATGGAATGACCTTGGGACAGTCACTCCACTGAGCTTTCATGTGCTCAGCAGTGAGAGGAAGGTGACGGCCACCCAGTGTGAGCCCGGCGTCTGGTGCACGCCGGGTGCACCATGGGGTTAGCCCGACAGCCCTTCTTGCTCTTCCAGAAACACCTGCCCCGAGGGGAACACCGACAGCCGCGGGGGAAGGGTCTGCGCCCACTGGCCGGCTCTCGGGCAGGTGTGTCACATCCCTTGTCTGCCGCCCTAGGAAGGGCTCTGCGGGAGCCAGGCACTCACCACGTCGGCCAGCTGCGTGATGGCCACTTCGAAGTGCACCGTGACGGGCTCGGAGACGTTCTCCACGGGCCTGATGAGCTGGTTGTAGTGCGAGAAGAGTCTTCGAAAGAGCCTCTCCTCAGCGGCGCAGCCCGCGCAGCCTGCATGCCAACAGAGAGAGTCAGTGCCGGCCGGGGTGGCTGCAGCAGTGTCGCGTCCTGCGCTGTCTCCACCTGGGCTACGGACGTCTTAGGACTAGAGCCGCAGCTAGGACGATAGCGTTTTGTTTGTTTGTTTGTTTGTTTTTTGAGACAGTCTCACTTTGCTGCCCAGGCTAGAGTGAGTGCCGTGGCGTCAGCCCAGCTCACAGCAACCTCACACTCCTGGGCTCAAGCGATCCTCCCGCCTCAGCCTCCCGAGTAGCTGGGACTACAGCCATGCACCACCACGCCTGGCTAATCTTTTCTATATATATTAGTTGGCCAATTAATTTCTTTCTACTTATGGTAGAGACGGGGTCTCGCTCTTGCTCGGGCTGGTTCCGAACTCCTGACCTGGAGCGATCCGCCCGCCTCGGCCTCCCAGAGTGCTGGGATGACGGGTGTGAGCCACCAGGCCCGGCAGACAATAGCGCTTCTAAAGTCTAAGGCCCGGCAGATGCACAGGCACAGACGCCAGGCCGGGAATCTTTGCTCTCGTCGCACTAGCTGCCGGAGCGGGAAGCTCGCCAGTGTTTTTTGGGGGAAAGTCCTGCCCTTTCTTGTCACGGTGCTGCTCCGGCGGACGCCTGTGTCTGCACCTGCAAGGTGTTTCGCTGGGGAGCCTTCACCAAGCAAAAATGGAAACAACTAGCAGTAGTCTTCAGAAGCCATTCTCTTTTAAAATCAACTTTGAAATTCAATTATTTTGGACATTTGTGAGAATGCAAGGTTTTTAAGACAAGTTTACTTAAAATAATTTGAAGAGAACTAAAAATAGGTTCTTAAATAATAGTACCTTCAGTCATTAAAATCTAGGCAATTATTAATATTTCATGCATATCTCTTTGTATTTTTCCAAGAACACAGTAGAGGCAAGTTACTGGTCTTCATTTGTCAGAATTCATTTCATTAATACTTCCTCTACATTTTCCTTTATATAAATTCAAATTTGACACCCGAAATATTATTCCGACCGGGCGAGGTGGCTCACGCCTGTAATCCTAGCACTCTGGGAGAACCAAAGCAGGAAGATTGCTAAAGGTCAGGAGTTCGAGACCAGCCTGAGCAAGAGGGAGACCCTGTCTCTACTAAAAATAGAAAGAAATTAATTGGCCAACTAAAACTATATAGAAAAAATTAGCCGGGCATGGTGGCGCATGCCTGTAGTCCCAGCTACTTGCCAGGCTGAGGCAGGAGGATCGCTTGAGCCCAGAAGTTTGAGGTTGCTGTGAGCTAGGCTGACGCCACAGCATTATAGCCTGGGCAACAGAGTGAGCCTCTGTCTCAAAAAAAGAAAGAAAGAAAGAAATATTATTCCACAAATGTCCCAAAGGGATTTATACCTTGAAAGAAAAAAATTAAGTCAGTGAGAAGCTCATCAGGTGCAACAAGTGAAAGGACGGTGCCGTCACTAACAGAAAAGAGTTTCCACAAATGCCGTGGGAGCCCTGAAACTGTGGCATTTTAACAAGAACGAAAAATTTTAAATGTAAAATACTATTCTTGCCATAATGATAATATTTCTTCATAAAACAGACCCCCAGATCCTCCTGATTATTCATGTTTTCCCTTGAGACACTTTAGATGAGCCCTCCCCGTCTGGACGGTCCCGGCAGGCGGGCAGCAGCTGCCTGCTCTCCCTCGCAGCTCTAAATGAACGAACCTGCTCTTGGGAAACATTTCGGCATAGTGAAATGACAGGTTTCCAGGAAACAGATGATCACCTGCAAAATGGAAAGGGTTCGTGGACTGTGCAACGGTCTTAGCTGACAAATAAATCACCATCTTGAAAACAAATATGCAACACAACTAAAAATAAGCAAGTCGAATGCATCCATGGCAGAGATGAACAGAAAACCGCATCATTCTTATTTTGTTTTTCAACTGGGAAAATAAAATAAATACGGTTCACCTATGTTTCCTCCTTGTCCTCCTCGCCCCACCCTACCCCCTAGATCTCCTCTTCTATGTCAAATGTATCTAATGAAGACGGAAGAGATTAGTGGGCAGCGGCAACAGTGGCGGACTGTGCAGACACTCTGCGTATTTCCCCGCAGGACCTGCCAGTCTGCGCCTGCACAGCCAGAACAGAGAGTAAACGCCCGGAGCTAAGAATGGAGCAGAAGATGAAGCAGAAATAAAACCTACCTTTAAAGAAAGGTGCCGACACCCAGAACCAGAGCCACACGGCCTCGCTGGGCAGCATGGCTAGCGCCCGCCGTGCTCCCTGTTCCCACGCACAGGACGCACGGAACTGGGGGCCCCGCGCTCCCGGTCAGCTGCGGGCAGCCGCCCCACGCGTGGCCAGAAGCCCACTGCAGTGCACGTGTGGCTTCCGAGGGCTCAGACATAACACGGCTGCTCCCGGGGTCGGAGACGGAGGCAGGCGTGAAGAGCGAATGGAAGGGTTCGGTCTGAGAGGGGAACGAGTCATCACGTCTGCCGTCAGCCCAGCAATCTTTCCCTGCAGGAAAGGGGAAGGAAAGCAAAGAGGGAGTGTCAGGGGACGGGGCGGGAAGGACAGCCCTCTGGGCAGCACAGCGGCCACCCTCAGGGGGCGCCAGCAGGGCGGAGTCCCCCAGCCTCCCCCAGACTGCCCCGGGGCTGTTTGCTTGTCCCACAGGGACACAGCTGCTGAGCCAGTGAGGACACCAGGGAAGCAGGGCACTGTGTTTGGCTCTCTCCGACTAAGAGACATCATAGGCTTTTTTTTTTTTTTTTTTTTTTTTTTTGAGGCAGAGTCTCACTATGTTGCTCTGGCTAGAGTGAGTGCTGTGGCGTCAGACTCACTCACAGCAACCTCAAACTCCTGGGCTCAGGCAATCCTCCTGCCTCAGCCTCCCAAGTAGCTGGGACTACAGGCATGGTGGCGCATGCCCGGCTAATTGTTTATGTATATATATATTTTTAGTTGGCCAATTAATTTCTTTCTATTTTTAGTAGAGATGGGGTCTCACTCTTGCTCAGGGTGGTCTCGAACTCCTGGCCTTGAGCAATCCTCCCACCTCAGCCTTCCAGAGTGCTAGGATAACAGGTGGGAGCCACCTCGCCCTGCCCATCATAGGCTTTTAAAGGAGGAGCCACATGCCTTGGGGCAGGTCCTGGTGTGTCACAGGGACTACATGCCCTGGGGTGGGGGTTGGGGGCGCCCGGGGGTCTTCAGAATCTCAGCTCTTTCTTGTGCAGAAAATGCACCATTTCTGGAAAACAACCTGAAGGTCAAGTAGTTAGTTATGAGAGAGGAATTGAAATTTGTTCAATGGGCACCCTGCCTCCTTACACTAGATCCTAATGAGTGTGTGCTGATTCATTGAGTTCTCCGTTAATCAGGTCTTAACCTTGCTAGGAAACTTTCTAAAATTCCTGCATGGTTGGGGAGGCGTTAGAACACAAAAGGGTCTCCCAGGCTTCCCATGCAAACATTCTGTGACATCATTACCAATATAGCACACTTTTGCAGGTGCAGGGTTCAGACTAACAAGTTCCCTGGAGATTCTGTCTGCCTCACCTCTTGAAGGAACATTGAAGGAAGTAACATTTATTTGGCACCAAACTCCGACCAGGCGCTGGGCTGGGTGCTTCAGGTAGGTCCCCTGAGATGTTGCTCAGGTTGTCCCCTCAGCAGTTGGCCTTTTGTCCTTCGCTGAATTGCCATGTGGAGTTTGCAGAGGACCTAAGGCGAAGAAAAGAAAACGTTTAGCCAGGCAGAGTGGCGCCCCTGTAGTCCCCGCCACTCAGGAGGCTGAGGTGGGAGGATCCCTTGAGCCCAGGAGTCTGAGACCAGCCCAGGCAACATAGCGAGGCTCTGTCTCTAAACAACAAAAAGAAAAGAAAAAAATCAGAACAACGTCTCACTATGCAGGGTAAAATGCCACCTGACACCAAAGAGGACACTGCCTCACTAGTCTCTGGAGTAAAACAAGTTGGCTGTTTTCAGAGCTCAGGTTTGAATGGGACTGTTCTTAATCCTTTCTGGTAGATACTGTCAACGGGGGAAAAAAAGTCAAACTCTGTAAAATAATTTTAAAAAGATTTACTCTGAGCCAAATTTGAGGACCATGACCCAGAGCCACGCCCAAGAAGCCTTGAGCAAGTGGACTCTCTGTGGCTGGGTTACAGTTTGGATTTTTTTATACATTTCAGGGAGACAGGAGTTACATGTAAGGTCATCAGTCAACACGTGGGAGGCATACGTTGGTTTGGCCCGAAAAGGCGGGCCATCTCGAAGCGGAGGGTCACAGGTTACAGGTGGGTTTAGAGATTCTTTGGCTTGTAATTGGGTAAAGACATGAAGCTTTGTCTAAAGGCTTGGAATGTTTCAACATAAGGAGCTGTTATCAGAGACAAGCCACCTGACGTAGATTTGTTGTGTAAATTGAGGACCCGCAGGTGTGTCTTGCAAACCCTTAGGCCTGTTCATGGGTTACAAAGGATGTCCCCAAGAAGGGAGGGGCACGATGAGGCACGTCTGACCTCCCTCCCCCTGGCAGGCAATTTAGTTTTAGGGTATTCCTTTGGCCACGAGGGGGTCCATTCAGTCAGCCAGTGGGGGCAGGGTGAGCCTTAAAATGTTATTTTAGTTCACAACACACACTGAAGTCTCAAGAAAACTTCGTTTCACATCTTTTGTTCCACCCCGTGTCCAGCAGTTCCCCGCAGCTCACCACCTGTCTGTTAGCCTAAGGAGCCACTCGGGAGGAGGGTCCTTTGCAACCTGCCAAAAGTCAGCCCTGCCGTGTTCCAGGGCAAGCTGACTCCGCCCCACTGTGCCACGGTGCAGAGCGGGAGGAAGGGGGGACTTCCTGAGCGAAATCGCAGAGGTGAAGGACACAGGGACGAGAATATGGGCTCTGGGGTCAGACAGACCTGGATTTGGACTCTGGTCTTGACGCTCGCCTGGGGGACACTGGAAAGTCACTTAAAGCTGCCTCAGCATTGTCCTCATCAGAAACGTGGGATTGGCTGGGCACAGTGGCTCACGCCTGTGATCCTAGCACTCTGGGAGGCCGAGGCAGGTGGATTGCTCGAGGTCAGGAGTTTGAGACCAGCCTGAGCAAGAGCGAGACCCCATCTCTACTATAAATACAAAGAAATTAATTGGCCAACTAATACATATAGAAAAAATGAGTCGGGCATGGTGGCGCATGCCTATAGTCCCAGCTACTCGAGAGGCTGAGGCAGGAGGATCGCTTGAGCCCAGGAGTTTGAGGTTGCTGTGAGCTAGGCTGACGCCACGGCACTCACTGTAGCCTGGGCAACAAAGCGAGACTCTGTCTCAAAACAAACAAAAAAAAAAACATGGGATTAAATTCAGTGACATGAACCATTGAATCTCTCCATAACCAATTCTGTGTGTGATTGTCTCTCAGGGTCTTGCCAATACGAATAGGTAACACAGTTAAGTGGCTCTTGGGGCCCGAACTTGTAAAAAGGATATATTTGAAATGCTTATAAGGAAAAATACATTCTCCATTCAAAGAAAACATTTAAACTGTGCCCCTGTCATCAGAAAAATGCTTGAGATTGGTGATGGAATTACGGGTTTAATATCCTGCTTCAAACTCTTTTTGAAAATTGCAGAGATAGAAGTTGAAAGAAAATATGTAGTGGAGGCCGTGTGTAGTGGCTCATGCCTACAATCCCAGAGCTATGGGAGGCCAAGGCCAGAGGATTGCTTGAGGCCAAGAGTTCAAGACCAGTCGGACACTATAAGGACATCTATCTCTACAAAGAGATCTTTTAAAAAGTTAGCCGGGCGTGGTGGTGCACACCTGTACTCCCAGCTACTCAGGAGGCTGAGGCAGGAGGATCGCTTGAGCCCAGGAGTTCGAGGCTGCAGTGAGCTGTGATTGCACCACTGCACTCTAGCCCAGGTGATAGAGCAAGGCCCTGTCTCCAAAAATAAAGGCAAAAAAGAAAGAAAATTTAGGCCAGGCATGGTGGCTCGTGCCTGTAATCAATCTTAGCACTCTGGGAGGCCTAGGCGGGCGGATTGTTTGCACTCAGGAGTTGGAGACCAGCAAGAGCAAGACCCCATCTCTACTAAAAATAGAAAGAAATTAATTGGCCAACTGAAAATATATAGAAAAAATCAGCCGGGCATGGTGGCGCACGCCTATAGTCCCAGCTACTCGGGAGGCTGAGGCAGGAGGATCGCTTGAGCCCAGGAGTTGGAGGTTGCTGTGAGCTAGGCTGATGCCGCAGCACTCTAGCCTGGGCAATGGAGTGAGACTCTTGTCAAGAAAGAAATAGAGAAAGAGAAAAGAAAGAAAGAGAGAGAGAGAAAAATTTTAATTCAAGAAATAATAGAATTAAAGGTATTGTATCTTTTTCTGATTTTGCTGGATACTGTTTCAGGTTTATATTCTAGCAGTTAATTTCTGTTCAACCATGGCTGTTAAATGAGTCAAGAGCTTCGAGTGCTGTCCACCGTTTAGTGAGGAAGAAAGGATGCAGCGAGGTGGAAGAGATGCAGGTAACCCTGGGCAGGGAGAGGTTAGTTAAAACTGGGAGAGGTTTGGTTTCTCCCCGGCCCCCTTTCTGTTTCCACCGCCATGACCTCTCATTCCTCTTAGGCAGGTCTAAATGGAAATAGGAAGAAGCAGTGCATCTTCTTTCAAGGCTGTAGATCTGCTGGAAACTATGGGCCCTGTACCTCTTCCCCCTACACACATGCATATCAAACAAAATTTTCCATATAATTTCTGGGGACTCATAGACCCATAAATGGGCAACCCCAGGCAGAGGGTAACCCCAGCTTGTTTCACAGGTGTCCCCAGTGCCTGTCCCCAATCCCTCTGCACCATCCCGTTCTGAAATAAATGCATTCTAAAGAGTTAATGTGCTAAGAAGTCGACAGGCTTCAGAGAATAATTGTTGGGTTTCTTTTTTGGCTTTATCCGTAAAAGCTAATTTTAATTTCGAGGTTTTTTTTTTTTTTTTTTTTTTTAACATGAAACTTTTACCGTGAAAATTCTTTCATGCTTTTCTCTCTCCCCATTTGCTAAATTAAATCCACTGCCTAAAAATAAAGGAGACTATTTGATATGGTTACGTAAAATTGGTTGTGTTCTTATTTGAAGTTTGAGGGGGTTTTGTCCTAGAAACTGCATGAATGAACATTTTGTTGACCTTTCTCCACTGTCAGTTCTCTTTAAACTCAAAACAAGAACACTCTCTAGTTGTCCATAAAGAAATATAAAGGAAATAGCCCTTTAAACATTTATAAATCCACTGCAGCAAAACATCATCAATAATTTATTGACCCCATATGCTGGTTTTTAATGCCCACTATCCTTAACTCTTGCACAACTGCCATCCCCAGCTGGTAGTATTATTGCAGTTGGCATTTCCAAATCACGCAGGGAAAGAGAAACAGCAATAGGGTAAGTATTCAAATTAAATGGAGATTTTAGACCACAAAGACATATTTAATACATTGCTAATCATAAAAGAAGCTCAAATTAACCCTTCAATTCTCACCTTTTGTCCAACTAAAATTTTTTGGTTTTGAGATAGAGTCTCATTCTGTTGCCCAGGCTAGAGTGAGTGCCGTGGTGTCAGCCTAGCTCACAGCAACCTCCAACTCCTGGGCTCAAGCAATCCTCCTGCCTCAGCCTCCCAAGTAGCTGGGACTACAGGCATGCGACACCAGGCCTGGCTAATTTTTCCTATATATTTTCAGTTGTCCAGCTAATTTCTTTCTATTTTTAGTAGAAACAGGGTCTCGTTCTTGCTCAGGCTGGTCTCAAACTCCTGACCTTGAGTGATCCTCCTGCCTCGGCCTCCCAGAGTGCTAGGATGACAGGCATGAGCCACCGCGCGCCATCTGTCCAACTAAATTTTGAGGAAAAGGGAGAGAGCCTGGGAACCCAGCGTGGGGTCAAGCAGTGCGAGAAAGTCAGGCTATGCTGAACATTTTAAGACGCCGAATAATAACTACAGCTCCCTTGGAGCACTGCCGGGGTGCCAATTGCCATGCCAACGTGATCTACATTTCGTAAGTTCGGCTGTTGCCACTGGAGGAGATTAAGCAACTTGCTCGAAGGTCCATCCCAGCTGATGAATGGCTGAGTTAAAATTCCAGCCTAGGTCCATCTGAATCTAAAGCCAATGCATTACCTTTGAAGCCACCCTGAAGTGCTCACAGATCTAAGAATACTTTATAAGTTCAATGTATTTTAAGACAGCTGCTAGACATGGGTAGTTATCGTTCGCCAGGGGTCCCTTGTCCCCCACATAGGTGCAGAGGAGGCTGAGAGTGAGTAAGAAAAGGACTGCAGGCCGGGCGCGGTGGCTCACGCCTGTAACCCCAGTACTCTGGGAGGCCGAGGTGGGAGGATTGAGGTCAGTAGTTCGAAACCAGCCTGAGCAAGAGCGAGACCCCGTCTCTACTATAAATAGAAAGAAATTAATTGGCCTACTAATATATATAGAAAAAATTAGCCGGGCATAGTGGGGCATGCCTGTAGTCCCAGCTACTTGGGAGGCTGAGGCAGGAGGATCGCTTGAGCCCAGGAGTTTGAGGTTGCTGTGAGCTAGGCTGACGCCACGGCACTCACTCTAGCCTGGGCAACAAAGTGAGACTCTGTCTCAAAAAAAAAAAAAAAAAAGGAAAGGTGTATAACAGCAGCTGCTGAAATACACAGGGGCAGTACACATTAATTTTCTTCCAGACTGCAGCGTCTCAGTGTGTACGACAGACATTTGGAGCCGGTATGGGGAGGCCCAGAAAGTCTGACTGACTTTACAGAAAATTGTACTGGTTTCTCGCTCTTCTGAAGGAAACAAAAAGTGAAAATCTGTTCATACGATGGTTCCTGGCTAGTTCTGAAAGTTTAATGTGGCTCCAAATCAAGCATGGGGGCATCTTGGATGGTCAGATCCCCGGGCCCAAGGCTCAGAGACTCTGACTCAGAGGGTCAGGTGGGCTGGGAAAGTGCACCTTTAAAAGCCTGAGCGTTGGCAGGGTGCGGTGGCTCACGCCTGTCATCCTAGAACTCTGGGAGGCCGAGGCAGGAGGATTGCTCGAGGTCAGGAGTTCGAAACCAGCCTGAGCAAGAGCGAGACCGTCTCTACTATAAATAGAAAGAAATTAATTGGCCAACTAATATATATAGAAAAAATTAGCCGGGCATGGTGGTGCATGCCTGTAGTCCCAGCTACTCGGGAGGCTGAGGCAGGAGGATTGCTTGATCCCAGGAGTTTGAGGTTGCTGTGAGCGAGGCTGACGCCACGACACTCACCCCTAGCCAGGGCAACAAAGTGAGACTCTGTCTCGAGAAAAAAAAAAAAAAAAAGCCTGAGTGTTGCCCATAATTCCCAACACGACACCGCTGAGCGCTTTCTCCAGAGAGCCGCGGGAAGACTTCCACTCGCTCCACTGGCGGTGCGGTTCCGTGATATTACAGAGTTAGACGTTTCTGGGCCATTCGTGTCCCTGTAAATTTGCATCTCAAAGGCCAAGAATGTGAGAGATGTTCTGAAGTTGGGGCGCAGACTGTGCGCACACAGGACTCACGCACCGGCAGGCTGAGTCCTGCCACGTTCTGGGCACCATGAGATCGAGGCCAAAATACAGTTTTAGAGATGCACATTTATCTTTTAAAGTGTTCAAGGAACATTTATGAAAATCGGACCTGGTATTGACACACAGAAGGTCTTGACAAGCAACAAAGAATCTCTTCCATCCAGAACACGCTCTGTCCACAGAAAAGCAAAATTAAGTGTTTTTAAGGAAACTTAATAACTGCACATATGGATGGGGTACAGTGTGATATGTGGACGCATGTATACACTGTCTAATGAGCAAATCAGTGTAATTAGCATGTCCATCCCCTCCAATATCATTCTCTGTGTTAGGACCATTTCAGAATCCAGCCCTCTGACTCTTTCAAAACATACAGGACACTGTCAATCTTGGTCACCTACGGCGCTACGGGACACCGCGCTCCCAGGCGGAGCCCGCCATTGGTGGGAGCCCCGCCCCGCCGGCGTTGCCTAGGAACCCGCTTTGTGTCGTCACTTCCTGAGCGACTCAGGCTCGCGCAGGCGCGCTTAGAGGACACTTGGCGGGACCGTCCCGCAGCGACGACGCTTCTCTCGGAGGGAGCGACCCGGCGGCTCTCCACACCCGCAGCGGCGTCGTCCCGGCTTGGGCCTCGGCGGCGGCCTGGGCCGGTCTCCGGTCCGTGCGGGGCGGCCTGGCTCCCCTCCCGCCGCGTTTCGAACCTTATAAAGGACGCGCTGAGGGAGGCAGGGAGGACGGCCGGGAATCGCCTCCCTCCAGGAGAAAGGACGCCGAAGCCGTCGCGCCGTCTTGAGGTCGGAGAAGGGAAGGCCGGGGAGGCTCCGCCCTGATGTGGAAGAGGAGCGGGAAGCACCACAGCTTCAAATGAAGCGGCCATCCGCAAGTTACCGACGTCCACCGGGACGGGAAGAGGGAGAAGCCCGCGCCTCCGAGCCAGGCGGGCTGCGCCCAGGGGCAGCGGCAGCCACTGCGCCAGCCTCGCTGGGCTATGGGCTTGGAAGGGAGAAGGGATTTAGGAAACTGGGCTGCGGGGTTGCAGGGCTGGGGAGTGTCAGAAGAGAAGGGAAGTATAATAGTTCCGAGGCTGGAAGTGCAAGCTTCTAAAGAAGTGCGCGAGGATCGCCCAGCCTGGAGCACACTTTTTGGTCTTTGTGATCATTAATCAATCTAGCGGGAAACCAGCCAGTCTGGATTACTCCTCAGCCAAGTTCTCTTTGCTACCTCTTCTTGTTTTCTGGCTTCAAGTCGTCCGTAACTTGGAAATGAAATACATGCTTTGGGCCAGGCGAGTTGGCTCACGCCTGTCATCCTAGCACTCTGGGAGGCTGAGGCGGGAGGATCGCTTCAAGGCCAGGAGTTCGAAACCAGCCTGAGCAAGAAGAAGACCCAGTTTCTACTAGAAATAGAAAGAAATTAGCCGGGCATGGTGGCGCATGCCTGTAGTCCCAGCTACTCGGGAGGCTGAGGCAGGAGGATCGCTTGAGCCCAGGAGGTTGAGGTTGCTGTGAGCTAGGCTGATGCCAGGGCACTCTATTCTGGGCAACAGAGTGAGACTCTGTCTCAAAACAAAACAAAGAAACGCTTTTACTATCTGTTGAATATAATCCTAATATTTCCTTACTTACACATGGTAAATTTACTGGTACATATTGGTATGGTGAGTTGCATATAATTTTTTAAAAAATTGAACTAAATGTTGAAAATTTTGCCTTGTAAAACATCTCCAAAGTTTTCAGTGTTGTGCTCTGCAAATTAATGTATTTTCTTAATAGAAAAATAACTTTTACCTCCTCTAACATACCTGTTGTCTATTTTTCATCTTCCTACTATGCCCATTTCTTCATAGCATTTCTAAGGCTGGAATAGCTGTTCTTGTCAAGGGGTGTTGTAGGGAACCATTTTTACTTTTAAAGGTGATCGTGCCGCCTTTTAAAGTTGATGGAAACAACCCCAATCTCCATTGGATATTAAGAGACATGAAGGAAAGAGAATGTTTAAAATACACCTTATTTATATTCCAAAAGGAGAGGATAAAAAGAAGACAGTTGATGTGATGTGTGAAGAGACAGTGGCTGAGAACTTTCTAGAATTTATGAAAGACAACGGGTTCAGATTACTATAAATGCCAAATTAATAAGAAATCTATGCCACAGTGAATGTGCACAACACCAAAGGAAAAAACCTCAAAAGCAAGCAAGGAGAAAGATCACAAACAAAGAAATGACATTTAGACTGAATGCCAACTTACCTACAGCAACAATGGAAGTCAGACAATGGTTGGAATAGTGTCTTCAAAGTGCTTAGAGAAAACAATAGACAACCTAGAATTGTGAACCCAGCAAAACTATCTTCCAAAAACAAGATAAAGACTTTTCCACAAAGATATAACAAAACCTGAGTTCACTATGTGGCCCTCACTACAGTAACTTCTAAAGGATGAACTTGAGAAAGAAAAAAGTGATCACATATGGTAGAAAACATGCATACTGATGTAAACAAATGGTATTTGCTGGATAACTGGGTTTCTGGTGTTCCCTGAAATTCTGTGCCCATGGCAAGTACCTCACTGTCTTTATCACACCCTGGGGATGGTCTCACTGTTCGACATGGAGAGTGTCACTTGCTGTCCCTGTTTTCAGCACAGCGCCCTTCTCTTGTCCCATCCTCGGCTGGGCCTGAGTCCCCTGGCTCAGTATCTGTAGAGAATGAACGAACCTCTAGTCTTTCTTGGAGGAAGAAAGGAGAGCTGGGGTCCAGTGCATGTTGTATGGACACTCAGAACCTCTCCTCTTGTTATCCTCATATGCACCCCATTTCCGAACGCCCCACCGCCTCCAGTTCCTGCGCCCTTTGGACACGTGACGGTGACGGACTTCCTTTAGGGCCTTCCCTGCTGCCGCCTTAGCCTTCTGCTTTCTTGGGTGCCTCAACTCAATTACCATCTCTCCTGGCTTCCAGAATTTTGTCCTTTTCTTCCGTCTTCTTTACCCTTGTGAACTTAAACTCATTTAAATCCCTTTTCTGGCATTTTAATGGAGTTTTACTTCAGTGAGAGGCATTTTCCAACCCAGTAGATTTAACTACGAGGTCTCTATCCTGCGACTCTCTCCTAGGAGAGAAGAACTTTCCCAGAGACTCGCACAGCAGACATCCCCCTTCATCTCACCTGTCAGAACTAAGTCATGCTCGGAATCTGAACTGACCCACCCAGGCACGACCCGCTGCCATGCTGATCTAGAGCCTAATCATCTGGGGTGAAATGGACCTTTGAGATCAGTCACAGGAACCTTGATTAGGGTTTGGAATTTAAACTCCAAACCACTACACAAATCAGAAGATAACTTCTTTTATTTTTTTATTTCAGCATATTATGGGGATACAAATGTTTAGGTTACTTGTGTTGTCTCCCCCCCTAGAGTCAGAACTTCAAGCGTGTCCATCCCCCAGACAGTGCGCATCACACTCATTACGTATGTATATACCCATCCCCTTGCCCCTCCCATCTGCCCCACACCCAATAAATGTTATTCCTGTATGTCCACTTAAGTGTTGATCAGTTAATACCAATATACTGGTGAGTACATGTGGTGCTTGTTTTTCCATTCTTGGGATACTTCACTTAGTAGTATGGGTTCCAGCTCTAACAGGAAAATACAAGAGGTGCTATATCACCGTTGTTTCTTATAGATGAATAGTACTCCATGGTATACATACACCACATTTTATTAATCCACTCCTGTATTGATGGGCACCTGGGTTGTTTCCAAGCTTTGCAACTGTGAATTGTGCTGCTATAAACATTCGAGTGCAGATGTCTTTTTTTTTTTTTTTTTTTTTTTGAGACAGAGTCTCGCTTTGTTGCCCAGGCTGGAGTGAGTGCCGTGGCGTCAGCCTAGCTCACAGCAACCTCAAGCTCCTGGGCTCAAGTGATCCTCCTGCCTCAGCCTCCTGAGTAGTTGGGACTACAGGCATGTGCCACCATGCCCGGCTCATTTTTTCTATATATATGAGTTGGCCAATTAATTTCTTTCTATTTATAGTAGAGACGGGGTCTCGCTCTCGCTCAGGCTGGTTTTGAACTCCTGACCTCGAGCTATCCATCCGCCTCGGCCTCCCAGAGTGTTAGGATTACAGGCGTGAGCCACCGCGCCTGGCCCAGATGTCTTTTTTATAGAGTGTGTCTTTTGTTCTTTTGAGTAGATGCCCAGTAATGGGATTGCTGGATAAAATGGTAGATCTACTGATATCTCTTTAAGGTATCTCCATGTTGCTTCCCACAGAGGTTGAACTAGTTTGCAGTCCCACCAGCAGTGTAGGAGTGTTCCTATCTCCACGTCCACGCCAACATTTATTGTTTTGGGACTTTTTGATAAAGGCCATTCTCACTGGAGATAAGTGATATCTCATTATGGTTTTGATTTGCATTTCCCTGATGATTAGAGATGTTGAATATATTTTCATATGTTTGCTGGTCATTATTCTGTCTTCTTTTAAAAAGTTTCTGTTCATGTCCTTTGCCCACTTTTTGAGTTGTTTGATTTTTTTCTTGCTGATTTTCCTGAGTTCTAAATAGATTCTAGTTATCAGCCCTTTATCAGATGTGTAGCTTGCAAAAATTTTCTCCCATTCTGTGGGTTGTCTGTTTGCTCTCTTGACAGTTTCTTTGGCTGTGCAGAAGCTTTTTAGTTTGATCAGGTCCTATTTATTTATTTTTGTTGTTACTGTGATTGCCTTTGGGATCTTAGAAGATAACTTCTTATAGGCAGTGCTCGTATTTTATAAAGTCTTTATATTTTTAGCAATGGGTATGGGTGTTTAATCTGTTACATAAATGCAATGCATGGAGCCTGTATTTATGCATAAAATGGCAATCTGGCAAAGGCTACATGATAGAGAAGGTTGAATAAGTCAAACAAGACCTGGAGTCACAGGAAAACTTTCAATCTTGTGGTTATTCTGCCCAAACCCTTCTGGGCTAAGCAGCGTCAGTGACTCTCGATGTGCGAAAAGGTATTTTAAATGTCAAGGAGCTAAAAGACAGGATTATGGTAGCTCTCAAGCTAAACACTGAATCAAATTACTTCCAGGGCTCTAGTCTTAAGGTCATGTTTATACAGCAATGGCCAGATTGGACCGGACTGAAAAGCTGGAGCTGTTTTGTTGACTGTGGCTTATATATACATCAGAGACTCTCATTTGGAAAGTCCAGTTCTATCCTGCAAGGTGTTAAGAAAGCTTCTGACAAATTTAATCAAGTGAAATCTGGGTCTGAAATTAAAATTGGTCAGAATCATAAGGCTTGGGATTAATATGAGATATTAAAGAGAAAGTCAATTTATTAAACAGAATAAAAGACATGATCATATTGGATGCCTAAACAATAAGCAAAGAAAAAACACAGTAGGCCATGTTTTCTCATACAGGTAGTTCGAAATTGTCTGCTACAAAAGCCTTGTGTTTAAGAAAGAATTCATAAGATTAAAGGGGTCCTTTTTGTTTCTCTCCTTCTAAATGTCTTCTTAGGAGGAGGGTAAGTGTGGTTTTAAAGGCATATTTTGGCATGGATTTGGAGGGATAAACTGGGAAAGAATCTGGGTATCTGAGAGCAGTATTTATCTAAAACCATAAGTTGAGCTTGTTGCTAATGCAGAAATGCAGTCACTGGCCACTTTTGACATCCAAAGCTGCTGAGCTCTAATTTTTTGAAAACTGAAGATAACATGAGAACTTATGGACTGCTTTGAAAGAAAAGTGAATAATGGGATACTTCACACAAAAATAAATTGTACATAGTTCATGAAAGGACAGCCTTGCTAATGAAATGACAAAAGGAATTATCTAAGTGACAGTCTCACAGGAAAGGCTAAGATCAATCACATGGGCTCTCTTGCTAATTGGCGCCCTGCAGAAAGGAAATGTGAATCCTTCTGTTTGCATCATCCAGACCTACAGATCACACTGTTTTGCAGAGCTTGCTTAACAGCCTTGAAGAGTTCCTGAGCAGGTGGGGCGGAGGTGAGCGTCAGGCCTCAGCTCCTGCCCAAAACCGTATCTCATGGGCGAGGTCCCTGACAAAGTCACATCCCCAGGATAAGCACGTCTCCAAGATTAGGAAAAAGGGAGAAGCTGACCCTTTGTCATCTCACAGCTGCTCCTATAGTCCGGGCAGCTGCGGCTAAGAAGAGAAAAGGGCGGAGGCAGCGGCTGCACACGGCGCCTGCTGGTCCTAAATCCTCTGCACAGCTTTACAGCCCTAAGTGAAAATCCTGACAGCCGGTGTGCTGGGCCCGCACTCTCTCCCCCTTTCACTTCCGTGCCGGCCCTTTTTCCGTCTGGGAAAAATTAAATCAACTTTTCCTTCTTTCTATCCTATTATTTGTTGGCGAAATCTCTCAAAGCCCGTGTTCACTGGCTCGCACTGTTGCCGCCCACCCAGGTTCGCTGCCCGTTGCCCAAGAAGCAGTACTTTGAGGCGGCAGGGGTTGCCGGGTAGAAAGGGTTAATGTCGCAGGCGCCACACAAGGACATAGGAGTGATTTCTCAAATTCATCTCTTGGAAAATTTGGGAGAAAAAGTTTTTTAAAACAGTTTGGCTGGCAAAAGGCTAGGCAATTGGGTCTGCTAATTGTCTGGGTTGGGGGCAGAACCTCAGAGGTGTAGAATTGGGCTTCTTTGCCGGGTCGGTTCTTGGGTGGGGGTCACAGTTTATTGGTACGGGCTGCCTGTCGGGGTGGGCGAGCCAATCCGCCAGCATGCGGGGCCTGGAAGAGCTCTCAGACGCCACCCTTAGGTTTCCAAAGGTGCTGTTATGCGGACAAAGCTAAGAGTCTTTGTGACCGCCAGCCGTGTGGCTCCAGGCAGCAATTAGAGAAGCAAAAGGGGACAGTGGCTGATTATCACCAGCTAGGCCTGGGCCTTAGTCTTAGGTCCTTCCCACAGCTCTCGCCTCACACCCCTTTGCCGGTTTGTAGAGGGCAGTCCGCCAGCGTTCAGAAACCCCCACTGTTCCCGCAACAAACACTGATCCTTGGGGGGTGAAGTGTCTGGCAGGAGGGCTTGTCCCTGGATCGGACCCTTGCGGTCAGCGTCTGCCACCACCGTGCTAAGCCTTCCCTACTTCACGCAGACTCCAGAGGGTGGATGAGCAGTCAAGTCAGGTGTTCAGGGCTAAGGACCTCGGAGGAAAGTGCAGACCCCCTCTGTCTTCTTGGCTCGAGCAGCAAAAGGGGAAAAAAAAAAAAGACACGGAGCTTTGGAGGGAAACACCTTCTTCCTCAGCAGCTGTTGACGGAAGGCAACAGGTGAGGAAATCTGCCCAGGTGTAAGGCTCATCTCCACAAAAAAGAAATGGCACCTGTAAGCCTTTCATTCCCTCGCTTTTAATAAAAATTTAAGAAAAAGTTCATTTTCCTCCTAAATTTATGACAAAAGCACCAGCACGACTCGATGCAAGTGAACACCGTGCAGATGAGATAGTCCACTGGGCCCAGGCGAGGCCCCTGTCCTGGGAGAAGGGCTGCCACCGCTGAGTCTGGGCACAGAGGGACGCTCGGGGAGGCAGCCGGTGGCCCCAGGGCCAGCGCAGGCCCCGGGCTCCCATGCAGCCCGGCAGGGCCCCGGAGAGCCGGCCGGGAGGAAGCCTCGACCAGGAACCCTGTGCTAGGGAAGTAACCGCTTGGAGAGGAAGCCCAGGGGGAAAGGGCGAGGGGCCCATTCTGCCCGTTTCTGTAGAGGAGACACATGCAGAATTAACAAGGATTTGGGTGTAGAGTTGCAGATTCAACGAGGAAGCCCAGTGACCCTCCACGTGGCTAGAACAAAACCTCCTTTCAAGCGCGAGGGAGTTTGGCCAGAGTAAGACGGGGAATTTCCTTGCCTTTCTCAAGACTTTCCACTGAAAGGCTAAACCAAATCCTGAATTTAGAAATTCCGAACTATGACTCAGTAGGGAAGGGGGCAAGGTCAAAATCAGGAAGGCCCGAATGACCTTGCAGAAAGCTCAGACCAGGCAGCCGTGCCCTCAGCTTCGGTTGCAGTGGCAACAGCGGCACCTAGTGGGGTCGAGTTTAATTGCAACTTTGGCTGTCGTTTCAGCCTTAGAAATGCCCCTTTGAAATGCCGCTTTGAAGTCACCTCTCTGGGTGTTAGTTATGTCACAGTTCAGTCTTTTTTTTTTTTTTTTTTTTTTGAGACAGAGTCTCGCTTTGTCGCCCAGGCTAGAGTGAGTGCCGTGGCGTCAGCCTCGCTCACAGCAACCTCAAACTCCTGGGCTCAAGCAATCCTCCTGCCTCAGCCTCCCAAGTAGCTGGGACTACAGGCGTGCGCCACCATGCCCGGATAATTTTTTCTACTTATATTAGTTGGCCAATTAATTTCTTTCTATTTATAATAGAGACGGGGATCTCGCTCTTGCTGAGGCTGGTTTTGAACTCCTGACCTCGAGCAATCCACCACCTCGGCCTCCCAGAGAGCTAGGATGACAGGCGTGAGCCACTGCGCCCGGCCCAGAGTTTCAAGGAGTGCTCAGAAATGCTAGGAATTACCTGTTCTACTTTGATGGCCACAGGGAACTACGAGCACTTGCTGAAGGAGAAGCTCAATCCGGACAAGAAACCCCTTGGCTGGGCAGCCGGGCCGGGCCCTGCCTGAGGGATGGTGCTGCCCGTTCGCTCGGCAGACACCTGTGAGTGCCCATCGCCACCGGAGTCAGGAGAGGGACAGACAGGCACACTGCAGCACAGCAGGGCCGTGTTCATGGGCAGCGGGAGCCCAGGGAAGGCCGCTAAGCGGCTTGGGGAGGTCAGGGCGATTTTCAGAGAAGAGGTGGGAATTTGGTGAGTGTCCCAAGTGCAAATTGGAGGCCCAGGTTCAGCTTGGGGAACTGTGAGTCCTGGATGCTGGCAAAATACCCGAGGGGAGATAGCCGGCAGGCAGTCTGAAATAAATGTGTGGAGTCCAGGCAGTTCTGCGATGGAGCTGTGCTGGGGGCTGATTCTGGTGTCACGCCTTATGCTAATCATTCACCACAGCCCGTGACGTATGTGTGCTGCATGACACAGCGGTGGTCAGCAATTTCTTCAGACACGGTTGCTGCCGTGTGACATGATAAGAGGCCTGAGTTGTTGCACGTAAGCAAATGCTCCCAACTCCCACATGGAGGCCCCGTGGAGGGAGTCTGGAGGCCATGAGAACAAGAACAAGAAGAACTCTCCCAAGGACTGGCCCCTGATTGATTGTTGGTAGTCAATGACGGGTAAGACTCCCCGTGTGGGGGGGGCGACCTAAGACAGGCACAGCCGTGGGGGCCAGGGAGGAGCCGCCGCCCGGGATTGAGACCAAGAAGCACTTCACATGGCTGCATTGTTTTACGTTGCCTCTCTCGGCCCTGGCTTTTGAGCACCTTAACTTTAGTAACCGTTAGAGGTCTGAGAACATGAGACCATTGTTCCCTTGTGATACAACTCCAGAACTGGCTGATATCGCTGCTATGCTCGGTTGCTCACGTACAAGGAACTAACCTTGGGTCTGGGGGGGTGTAAAAATAAAGCGACCGGTGCATTGGTCACTCGAGTCATTGTCACGTCCTTGTGTGTCAGTGTCGTTATTTTATGTTCTGTGTCATCCCCCGTCCTGTAATTGGGCCACGTCAGAGCTGAGCTTGGGGAAGCAGCTGGCTCCAGGAGGCAGACGGCGTCGTCATGTTCAAAGGCAGCGGAGCAGCTGCGTCAGAGCCCCGGGAGGACGGGTCGGTCCCTACTCCATCACCCCAGCACCTCAGGATTCGGACACGTTCCCTGGGCGGAGAAGCCAGACCTCGGGGACAACAAAGGGGCTGACTGTGGCTTTAAGAGCACGTGGTGAACAGTGTGCCCCTTCTTGACATTCCCTTCCAAGTGACTGGGCCACATGCAGCACCCACTCCTGCCTCTCCACCCGCTCCTGTTCACTCCCCAGTGGGAAGGAAGAACTGGGCCCGTTGGGGTCAGTTCCTCCCGTCTTCCTCTCGGGAGGGAGGCTGACCTCAGAGCACAGAGCAGCCCCCTCGTCCGTGGTGCCCAAGCTGGGGGGAGGGAGGCCTGCCCTGGTCCCACGCCACCCTCACCTAAGCCACAGCACCCCCAGCCTCTATCGGTGGTCAGGATGATGTGTTTGGCCTTGTATTAACTTAAAATTTGTATGAAAGCCGGGTAAGGCAGGATGGTGCTATTATCTGAACTCCTTATTCTAGAAGCCCCCGAGGCATATCAGAGTCTACCAGGGAGGGCAGACGTGACCCGGATAAGCTCCTGACTCGAACATAAACCACGCACATCAAGAACCAGGCTGGAGAACAGAGAAAGTCGAGGATGGAACCTGGATGCCGACATTTAAGTGGAGGCAAGAGAAAAGCAGGATTTGTTCCTCCCGGCAAACAAGCAGAGGAAACCAAACCGAAGAGTTCTGCGCACACGAGCAGGGGCCACAGGCTCAGACAGGACGGCCTTCCTGAGCAGGAGGCATGGCGGTCTCCACACGCGTGTTTATGGGTAACAGCACAGGGTGGCACGCAAGTGGCTTCACCTCTTTCTTGATGTCAACCTGTGCAAGGTTCTAGAACCTGACGTCAAGACAGGGAACAATGAGCCTCCAAGGACAGACATCTAGAAGCCAAATGAAATTTTAGGACATTTATTGTCTTCCTGTGTCCCTCGAGCAGAGATACTCAGAGTATGATGATGGATTAGCGACGGACTGGGACATCTTCCCAGTCACTTACGGAAGTCATTAATACGTAAAATATGTTGTGTTAACTCATGCCCATTAGTTTCTCACCAAAAGCAACACCGATATTTTGATGGATCTCTCCATCCGGGTCCGTGTCCTAGGGGTGGCAAGCAGGAACACGGGTGTTTCTTGCGGATGCCTTGGGAGCTGGACGGAGCTCACCCCCCACCTGCTGGGGTGCCTGAGGGGCCTGTGCCTTTCTCAAGCGATACTATTCATTAGAGGGTTTCTTCCTAATTACAGAAGAAATTTGCTGTAGAAAACTCGACAAATCTAAGTATAAAGTAAATAAAAATTACTTATAATCCCACCTTTCTGAGATGAGTATTAACATTTTGGAGCATTTTCTCCTATATTGTGTATACATTTTTTTTTAAATTGAGATTAGTTTACTCTGCTTTTTCTGTGTAACATTATCTTGTGAACACTTCCCTTACGCTTTCTTCAAAAAATATGATTTTAGCCCAGCATGGTTACACATACTGTGTAGTCTCAGCGACTTGGGAGGCTAAGGCAGGAGGGTCAGTTGGGCCCAGGAAGTCAAGACCAGCCTGGACAACAGACCTGTCTCTTAAAAAAATTTTGTTTTGAACTACGATTTCTGAGGACGGAATAGTACTCCATTTAACGAATATACCATGATTTATTGAATCGATGCCTTGCTGTGCATTTGGATGGCTATCAGGTTTCACTGTTTTAAGATCCCTGCAATCAGAAACCTTGCATGTAAGATGCTCCCCTCAAGGGAGAGTCCCAGAGGGAAGGTACTGAATCAAAGAACCGGCTGACGTGAGGCTAAATGAATTATCTTGAGGGTGAGGCTCAAAGGGAGACAGGGCCCTTGCAGTGCCCTGAACGAATCAATTTAAAACACAAAGGCAGATGGCCGAGTGGCCACGGGAGTTAGGAGGCTGCAGTGGGGAGAGAGACGAGGGGAGGGACGGCAGGCAGGCTGGGGGGCACCTGTCTCGTGGTGCAGAAAAGGGAGCCCCGAGACACCAGCAGGAGCAGCTCTGCCCCAGGACGTCTCCACCACCGTCCTCAGGACTGAACAGGCTGCTTCCTAGAAGGCGCCAGCACAGTGCCGGGGCATCGGCTCACGAGCTTTCCTTCCTCAGCAACTGCAGGGCCCCCCCAGCGAGGAGGTGCCAGGACACAGCCGAGCCAGCCACGGACTCAACGCGACTACTGCGTAAAGGCTGACCTTAGACCACCTGCAACCCTATTTGTACTGCTGCATCAGCACACAGCATCCGGCTCTTCCGCTCTACAATATAAATTAAATAACTTAAAAGGGGTAGCACAAGGGGAAAAAGTGCAAACTTATAATATGTATGCATCCAACTCAGGCCATGAACACCTAAGCCCACAGGTAAATGCCTAAGCGACACCCAGGGGCACCTCCCCAGCACTGTCTCACAGCCCATCACTTCCACACCTCACCCTCAACCCCGCCAGACTGAGAAGTGCCCTGTAGATCTGGGGTCCCCAAACCCCAGGCCATGGACTGGACAGGCACCATGGCGGCCGCACAGCAGGTGAGCAGCAGGTGAGCCAGCGAAGCTTCATCTGCGCTTACAGCCGCTCCCCGTCCCCGCATCCCCGCCTGCGCTCCGCCCCGGGCAGATCCGCAGCGGCCTTAGATTCTCACAGGAGCGAGGGCCGCACTGTAACCTGCGCATGCCAGGGACCCGGCCGCGCCTGCTGTGAGAACCTGCCGCCTAATGATCTGAGGTGGGGCCGATTATCATTAGCAGAGAGGTTTGACAGCACAACACGTGTGATGCACTTCAGTCATCCCAAAACATTTTCCCCACCCCCGACCCCGTCCGTGGAAAAACTGTCTTCCATGAAACTGGCCCCTGGTGTCAAAACGGTTGGGGACAGCTGCCACACAACAGGCCTGAGACCCAGAGTGCTCATTCCTCCCCTAGCCCACAGTGACCCTGTGCACGGCACTGGCTGGCCCACCCAACACCTGTCCACACTCCGGCTGCAGAGAGGAAGAACTTGCCAGGAAGACACTGACCCTGTGGTCAATCAGACTCATGTTGACAAGACAGACGGAGTTACGGTTTACCCCTTTTCCTTTCCTGTTTTACTTTACCCCTTGTAATGATAGTTCATCCCACAAAAATATTAGAGCAAATAAAACTATATGATGTGGTTGGTATTGTATTTTCCAACATAAGTGACGTCCAGTTATTACCTACAATTTGGGTAGAGAATATTGTCTAGTCAAGATCATCTTTGGTGGTAAACACCTTGCACTGAAATTTTTCAAGAAGCAAATGTATCTATTCATAGTTGTTTTTAAAGCAGCCTATCTGCAAACTAAGCAAGCAATTTCTCCATATTCCGTAACTTTTCACTTTTCATTTCAGTGTTAAAACACTGTGTGATCTTCTATTTTTTTTATTTTATGTTTTAAAGACAGGTCTCGCTCTGTCGGCCAGGCTGGAGTGCAGTGGTGCGATCACAGCCTCCAACTCCTGGGCTCAAGCGATCCTCCTGCCTCAGCCTCCCAAAGTGCTGGGATTACAGTGTGAGCCACCACACGGAGCCTGAGCAAACAATCTGAACCGGCAAATCAGGATTATACGTAATCAGTAAACATAAAAAGTAGCTCCATTTCACTGGCCATTAGAGAGATGCAAAAAAAAACAAGTTATCATTTTCACCTATAAAACTGGTAACAATTTGAAAGTTGGGTAACATTATTACTGAGAATGTGGGGAAACAGGCAAACACTCTTGGTAGAAATATAAATTAGTACAAAATTCTGAAGGACAGGTGTGCACTACTTATCAAATGCATGTGCCTTACGACTCAACAGTCTCACTTCCAGAAACCTATCCTATAGAACGACACTGTCCAACAGCTACTAGCCACACATGGCTATTTAAAGTAATTCAAATTAAAAATTTAGTTCTTCTGTTGCCCTAGTTGCATTTTAAATGTTCAGTAGTCACATGGACAGTGCCCACCATACAGGACAGTGCAGACAGATCGTGTTCACATCAGAGTTCTGGTGGGCAGTGCTGCGGGGACATTCACACAAGTGGACATTCAATGCAGCATTGTCTGCCAATCAAAAACTGAATACAGGCCGGGCGTGGTGGCTCACGCCTGTAATCCTAGCTCTCTGGGAGGCCGAGGCGGGCGGATTGCTCGAGGTCAGGAGTTCGAAACCAGCCTGAGCAAGAGCGAGACCCCGTCTCTACTATAAAATAGAAAGAAATTAATTGGCCAACTAATACATATAGAAAAAATTAGCCGGGCATGGTGGCGCATGCCTGTAGTCCCAGCTACTCGGGAGGCTGAGGCAGAAGGATTGCTTGAGCCAGGAGTTTGAGGTTGCTGTGAGCTAGGCTGACGCCACGGCACTCACTCTAGCCTAGGCAACAAAGTGAGACTCTGTCTCAAAAAAAACAAAAAAAACAAAAAACTGAATATAGCAAAAAAGGGGAATAAATTACATCTATGCTAAAGCATGTGAATAAAAACATGAACCAGACATGAACAGAAAGAGGACTCTGACACATTAAATTTAAAAAGTATATCGCAAAACAAGATAAGCATTTTAACATTTTACGTATACACTTACGTAATTTCTAAAGACACTGAAAAATATCTGCAAGGATATATCAAAATGTCACTGGAAGCTGAAGAAACAGACATTGGAAAAAATGGAAATTTTCACTTGTTTTTGAGGCAGGGTCTCACTCTGTCACCCCGCCTAGAGTACAATGGTGTGATCACAGCCCACTGCACCCCCAAACTCCTGGGCTCAAACGATACTCCTGCCTCAGCCTCCTGAGTAGCTGAGACTATAGGCGTGCACCACCATGCCGGGCTAATTTTTCTATTTTTCTGTAGAGATGGGTTCTCGATCTTGCCTGGCCTCAAGCGATCCTGCTGCTTTGGCCTCCCAAAGTGCTGGGATTACAGACCTGAGCCACCATGCCCAGCGGAATTTTCACTTTTAATTACTTCTAAGATAACTGAATTTATGGCTAACAGCACATATTACTTCTGTATTTAAAAAAAAAAAAAAAGAAGAAGAAGCTTGAGTTCTATTTTTAGAAAGATGATTTAGCCCTGAGGACATTATCACCAACTCATTTCTAAACTGGTACTTACATTCTTTGGTTATCATTGTTTTGGAGCTAGTGATTGTAAATGTTTCTGACACCAAGAGCAGCTGCAGGTGTGTCCCCCAGCTCCGGCCCCGCCCCCTACACCCCCCACTCCTCTTTCCCTGCCTGTCCTCTCCTTGCGGCCCCTCACTCCCGCATCCTTCTCAGCACCGCACACAGCTGCCCACAGGATCCCACCGGCCGCTCACACTGCAAAAGGTGGGACAGACGCGCCGCCCCCCCTCAGCTGACCAAATTCACTTCTCCTCCCTCAGCCTGGCCCAAGAGAGCGACCGGCGAGGCCAATGAAGCTGAAAGGCCAGACAACAGCACAGACACTTCAGACTGCTCAAGTATTTTTCAAAACAAATCACATCAAACAAGAAAACCACCACTAGCAAGTCAGGTGAGCAGTTATGTTCCAAATGTGATGGGTTTATTTTACTCTGATGCAAAACCAAAGATTCCACTACGGCACAGAGACCAATATATTAAAAGGTCATGAAAAAGTGGTGTGGGACATGCAGGACGCAATGTACAAACCGGAGGGTTGGGTCATTTCCTTTAACATGACACTACATTGTCGCTGAGGAACACATTTAAATTAACACTGCAGAACTGAACTGAAATGTGGCACAAACATGGCAACTTCCAGGCATGCCTTCAAGCGCCTCCCTCAGGATGGACCTGCAATCTCTAGACTTCCATGTGGGGAGGATTACAATTCTTTGGAAGAATAAAAAGTTCATTCACACTTTTGAAATTTCACAGAAGAATTTTAAGGCCAAAACATAGTGGGTTCATTTCTCTTCATTTCCAGGGACAAATCTGATGCTCTATTCAAACCACATTAAGCTTCCAGTTCAAATCCCAACCCAACCTTGTGACCTCCTGCATTGAAGTTCTTTCCATCAATTAAAGCTGATAGTGTCAGTTTGACGCCTAGGAAGAAGAAAACACCACAATCACTTGTAACAGGTATTATAATCAGATCTGAATTTTCTAGAAACAACAGATGGAAGCTATGGATTGTAAGCACACAGCCAGTATTACTAAACTGGCCCAGGGTTACATATAATCATGTGATCTGTAATGAGCATGATCATGGCAAACAGCACGATCATGGCAAACCTTCGGAGTTCAGGGTTAAGGGCAATGAGTGATCAACCAAACTGAAAGGTCAGGGTGACCAAATCACAGTTAGAAACATATAATTTATTTTAAGCAAAAGTATTTGATCTGTTATACTTTCTATCTGGACATCAAATGTTACAAAATGGTCTCAATCAACCTACAGTGATTGAGTTGTTGTTTGGTTGTTTTGTAGGTTATTTTTATTATTCCTCTATCACTTTCCAACCCCACTCCACTGTTATTAATTCCTTTACTTACCTGGTCGGAGCGTCTGAGTATAACCCAGTCCAATCAAGCTGGCATTATTTACTTTAGCCTAAAATTAAGAGATGGAACAGTAAGTTAGGGAGCAATCAATTTCACAGTATGTCAGCCAGTACAACCACCACTTCATGCCTCAGGTTTCCAAAGCTAAAAGCACTATAGGGCCAACCTAGAATTACTGAAACTGAAAATTTCAATAAATAAAAAGATAATTCTTTTAAGAAGTCAATAGGACTGACAGGGATGGTGGGGACATGAGACTGCGTGCTTCAAGGCCTCAAGCAAATCTGTAAAAGATACTGTGCAGCGAAACACCCGTGTCCTGAATGCTTTGAGATGCCACTGACAACCTGACAGTGGTTACACCATGAACTCTGGTGACAGAAAAATGGGACTACACTGAAATCTTGACACTGCCACCTACTGTGTGACCTTGGGCAAGTTACCTGACCTTTCTAAGGCTCAATTTTCTCACCTGTAAAATGGGGATGAGGGTAACACTACTCCACTATGGAGTAGTCCTGAGGATTAAATGAGATAATATACCTAAAGTCCTTAGCACAGTACCTGGAATGTAAGAGCTCAATTAGTTTTATTATTAACAATTACTAATAGCAACAGGTCTAGTAATCTAATCCCCAGAATTTATAGATAAGAAAATTCTGAGGCCAAAGAGGTAAAATGACTTAAGAAGGTCAAACAACAGCCAAATACAGGAAGAGCTGGGACTAGAGGACTAGAACCCCCATTTCCTAACTTCAGGCATAATACTCTTTGCACAATGAGCCAGCTCAGTTAATAAAGAACACGCAAACTACAATCACATCACAACATTCATTTACATCTGAGACGAAAACCTAAGAGCAAATCCAATCTGGCAGCACATTCTTACAGATAGAGAAGTCCTACAGTCCAGCCTGTATTTAGCAGCGATGCCAAAACGGGTATTGTTACTGCCAGCTGTCCAAGCAAGGTTTATTGATGTTTCAATCTTCTCATTCACCTTCTGGTAGATAGAACCTCCAAATTCAGTGCCGTCGTTCCTGTTTTCATCGTATAAGAAAAATTCGCAAATATCTAGTTTGTACCGTTGTTATGGTATGGAAACAAATTCTATGACTATCTAAACAAGGATCCCATTTTGTAACTACAGGATTTCAGCAATTTCTAGTATAAATGACTACTAAACAAGGAACTAAATCTAGTTATAGGATTTGTAGCTGCTTAATTAAAACATAGTAACTCTTGGTCCATTTACTTGGCTCCTCCACATGATGTAAATTTCTTAGACACAATTCAATTATGCACAAAGGCAGCTACCTCAGGTAAATATAATCTACAGATCTCTTTGGGATGTTCACAGTACTTAGAAACTTCAAGTAGAGATCAATAAAGATTCTGCAAAAAAAATATAGAGAGGTAGAAGTACAGGAATAAAGCTAATTCTGGATTTCATTTAAAACACAATCCTAGAGTTACAAAGCACCCTCCCTGCAATATCGAGGGTGCAATGCTCCAGAGAAGCACCTACATTATTGCTTCAGAGCACCCCAGAGGTTAGTCCTTGGGTTTTCATGGTTTTCCTGAGAATACTGTTTCATCAATTTCAATAATTCTGTCTAAACCATTGTTTGATTTTGTTTTAGCCATCATAAGTGAATTAGAGTACCTAGCAGAGAGTAATCTGCAACACTTCAAAAACACATGGCTTTTTCTTCCTAGTATAGTAGCAGTGTCCAATTGGCCAAGACATAAAATACAACTTAAAAGTTCAGATTCATTCAGCCAACAGGGTGCAGCCTACATAACAGAACCCCAGGACTGCTCGGAGGACTCCGGTTACTTCTGAATGCAATAGGGGTAGCTGGGTTCGAACCAAGATACCCGAAAACCTCCACAGAATCACTATGGATGCTCAAATCAATTGGGTGGTTGTTCTTGTGATCCAAACAGACCTGCTTCCAGATACTGCCAAGATGAGAGGGCACCAGAGGAAGCACGAACATCTCCAAAGGATCCCTTTACCAGAAGGTAAACCATGCTCTGGGATCTCTCCATCCCAGTGGTTCTACAGATTCTAGAGCTTCCTGACGTTTGGGGTAAAGGCTGAGGGCCAGGAACTGCCAGCAGTACAGCACGCCACATGCACTGGCCTCCAGGCAAGGTTTTTTTTTTTTTTTTTTTTTTGAGACAGAGTCTCGCTTTGTTGCCCAGGCTAGAGTGAGTGCCGTGGCGTCAGCCTAGCTCACAGCAACCTCAAACTCCTGGCTCAAGCAATCCTCCTGCCTCAGCCTCCCAAGTAGCTGGGACTACAGGCATTCGCCACCATGCCCGGCTATTTTTTTGTATATATATTAGTTGGCCAATTAATTTCTTTCTGTTTATAGTAGAGACGAGGTCTCGCTCTTGCTCAGGCTGGTTTCGAACTCCTGACCTCGAGCAATCCGCCCGCCTCGGCCTCCCAGAGAGCTAGGATTACAGGCGTGAGCCACCGCGCCCGGCCTCCAGGCAAGGTTTTGCTGACCATGAAAACAGTACAGCAAGGCTGGGTGTTCACCAAGACACATTAAACACAAGTACTATCACTTCTATCCTTCTCGGCATGCAAATGCAAATGGCTATCATCTTTTGGTGACTGCACTGATACCAAAAAGGAATAAACTATAAGCACTCACACATGAGTGTGCAGCTGGAAGTCTGCAGCCTTGTAACCCAGGGCAAAATTATTCTGTGACAGTTTGGATTTGGCTGTGTCAAAACTCATCTGATAGCCAGCAAGCCAACCTTCAAGGCCCAACACAGCCCAGCCATAGATGGTTGGTCCAGAAAAATCTATATCAACATTACTGCCAAGACTGAAACAATCCCGTTTATAGGAGGCCTTCAATTTCCCACTCTTCTTTCTGTAGAAAACAAAAACAACACAATGAAAACAAAATGAGTTTTATTATTGTCCAGGAATTTTTAGAGTAAGATACTCTCTCCCCGCCAGTGTCAATTTTTTTTTTTTTTTGAGACAAGGTCTCGCACTGTCACCTGGGCAAAGTGCAGTGGCATGATCATAGCTCACTACAACCTCAAACTCCTGGGCTCAAGCCATCCTCCTGCCTCAGCCTCCCAAGTAGCTGGGACTACAGGCACATGCCACTGTGCCTGGTTAATTTTTGTATTTTTTGTAGAAATGGGTCTCACTCTTGCTCAGGCTGGTCTCAAACTCCTGGCCTCAAGCAATCCTCTCGCCATGGCCTCCCAAAGTGCTATGATTACAGGCATGAACTGTAAATATTACTTTAGTGGATGACATACATATAATAAAAATGTTTCAAATGACTTAGTTCTACAAAGATAATTTTGTTAGAATTAGAAATGTATATACTATTATTATCTATTCCTCATTATGAGATCAAATAATCGAGTGTTTCATGGTTAACTGCATAGAGGCACAAACAAAAGCATAAGAAGAAATGAGTATCTCAGGGCCAGATTAATAATCTGAATAATCACGTACAGTACAAAGACACACAAGAAGCCAAATCTCAAATGCCACAAAAGGAACACTCGACACAAATTATTAACCTATCGTGGAGAGTCATGTACTGTTTTTGAAGGACGATACTAAAAACATGAAATTAGTTCTTAATAGTCCATGTCCTGCTCCAGTCAAGCCTCTTATGAGAATATTTGCCCTAAAGATAATTAAAAGTGTGTTGCAGGAAGAACATACCTGTTGTTACAGCTGAGAAGAAATATCACTTTGCATTTATCTAGCACCTTGTCCTCCAAATAGCATGGCCCCATGTTAGGGAGATAGGAAATGATGCAATCCCCATTTTTCACATAAAGAAATTGAGGCCAAGGAGTTGAGGAATTTATAGAAGCTAAGAAATCAAGTCGGTAGGAGACCTACTAGTTACAAAGTTCTAGAGCCAGGAGATGCCCTCTTAAGAAATTAACTTTCTCAGCAAAATACCACGTTCATCAATCTTTTAGAACAGCTTAAGATTTATCTATCGTCTCAAGACCCTTCTAGCTCCTAAACTTTTCTGCTATGTGTCTCTTTGGGATAGCTTTACAAATTTTTGTTCATCTATTCAATTTTCAAATCAAAATTTTATCCTGCCTCAAGGTGGGATCTTCCTTCATCTTTACTACGTATGCAAGGTCTCCATATTCCTAAGAGAAACTCCCTAAGTTCCTCCTGCTTCTAAACTTTGCACTGCATCCTTCTAAAGCTCTCTAACCATTTAGGCTCCAAAAACATTTCAGAAAATAGGGTTTGGATAATTACCCTGTGTTCGGTACAAATATGGTATCAAGAGTCAGTTTCAACCCTTCAGCCAACTGAAAAACAAAGATTTAAAATTAACAATTAATTTTCAATTCTTCATCCAACTCAAGAAACCAATTCTAAAGTTTCTTCTAACCTCCTTTTTATTGAAAAAAGGAAGTCATTAAAGAGAGCCATGTATTAAATTATGCAATAAGTTAGCTCCCCATCCTCCTGTCCCCCCAACACTCCTCTCCCATCACCCCAGCCTTCATCATGGTTCTCCCACCAAAAAAGGGAGCAAATCCTATTTCAGCATGTAACACAAATTACAGTTCAAAACCAACAGAATTCTTGAACAAGATAATCTTGATAGTCTCTTGAAATTATGGTAATGAGATAACCTGACATTTAACAGACCAACCGAAGTAACTTACTCAGCTATCCATGTACATTACCTATATATGAAAATGTCCATACAGACATACCTCAAAAGACAGTGCTCTGTGAATAGTGGACACCTGACAAATATCTGCTAACAGGTTTTCTCCTTGAAAACATTAGAGAATCTTAGAAAAATTTCCCTGTCAAGCCAATTTTGCGATGATTATAAAACTAAACCAAGTTAGTGTAAATAGTTTGTTCTAACCAGCAGAGGCTCAGCTGTTTAAGAGAGAATCAGTCAGAACAAAAATGTAACATAATGATTAGAGTAATCACAAACACAGCCTTATTTTCTAGAAACATAAGACATACCAAAAAAGGCCATATGCTGAGAAAAAATATGGCTACTCGATAGGTCATAAGATCTTGTTTAGATTACACTTGGGATTTGTTCATCACACAATCTGCAAGATAAAGTGAACTTACAAATAACTTCCAATGCTTTCTCTTACCTTATTCTCCCAAGTGATTTCTGTCCCAAGAGTATTGTCTGTGTTCCATTTTTGGGTGAAGGTAAGTCCGTAGTTACAGACCTTATATTTGGTCTCTAGGTTGCCTGACGCTTTCCCTGTATCAGTGTAAGCATGGCCAGAAGTAGAAAATTCCTAGTAAGCAAGAGAGAATAATCAGCTCATGGAACAGCAGACACTCACGCCAGAAGGCAGGGTTCAGTGCACCACAGACCAGCACAGCGCGCTGGCCACCACAGCCCTACACTACAGCAACCTACTTCCTGCTTCCCTGTCTCTGCAGTCGCTAAATCCTGCAACCAGTTTAGATCTTCCCATCACTCTACTTCTCTTATTGATGTTTCTTGTTCCATATGCTCTCTCACTAACTGGGAATCTTAAATTCTCTCCTTTAAAAGAGAAATATCTGTACTGAAATTAAATGCCTTTACTAAAAGAACAAAAATATTGTCTCTTAAACATTTTAACTTCATGACCTAAAAAGATTATCAGTTCTCTGTTATACCTTTCAACTATTAGTTAATTTAAAGGTCCTTAAAAATCCCAAAACACTACCCTCCCCTCTTTTAATAGGGTCAACACTGTATTTTTTTTTTTATTATTATTTTTATGGTGGTATAATACATTTAACACAAAATTTACCATTTTAACAATTTTTATGTATACAGTGAAGTGGTGGCATTAGGTACATTCACACTGTTGTGAAAACTATATTGCTTCTGTTCACAAAGCTATCCCCAAAACTTTCAGCATAAAAAATTTTAACATTTGAAAGTATCAATCCACTTTTCACAAAGGGAATGCCATAATTTATCTGTTTCCCCTTTTCCATCTTGTCTGCCTTTTAAAGTGCTTTCTACCGAATAGCTACTATGAATGACTTAAAATATACCCTCCCTCCTAGTTAGGTGTCCTTTCAGTCATATGACAATAAGCAGTTAGAAACAGGCCTCCTTCCAGGGGGAAGCAAACAGTCAACACCTGTCACTGACAATCTATGAACTGTCAAGGAAAAAAACCTTCTGATTGGCCCTGTTTTTAAAGAGCATTTCTGAAATACTGCCAACAGTAATGAAATGCTGCCAACCCTGACCAGTTCTGTTTCATGGCCTGCAACATGAACCCTCCCTTTAACAAATACCCTGCTCCCTAACTCTGGTTCCAGGCAGATGAGACAACTGGGAAACTATGATCTGTTTATCAGCACCACACAGAAAGCTTTCAAAGAAAGTATCATGCTGCACATTTAGGGCAAGGCCTTAGTTAAAAAAACGATAAAATGTTAGTCGCGTTTACCAGTTCACATAATTCTTTAATGTGACAAATGTTTTTCTTTTGGAAGGGGCAACTACCCAGTGTTTTATTTTCTACATTTGCCTTTCACAATCTTGGCAAGTATAACAAATGCAAAGCTTTATTTTGGTGTCAGGGAAACTTTATGCACAAAATTAAGGTAGAGGGACAGTCTATCTTTCTTCCTTGTTATCATCATTTCTTACACAGGTACAAATCTCTAAAAGAAGGCTAGAATTATTTTAAGTAGAGTTCCAGGCTCACAATTCACAATTCAGTTTTTGTCTAAATTCATAATTAGATCAAATAAAAGCAAAATACATTTATAACATGCATATAACATCCACAACTCTACATTAAATGCTAGTAAGCAAAAACAAACAAACAAAAACGTTACTGTTAAATATTATGTCATAAGACAAAAATATCACGACAAAAATCTAAGAATTTGGAGTAATGAATGAAATATATTCTAGGTCAATACCAGAAACCAAAAGCAGCCATAAACACAAAGCACATAAATAGACTTTTCTCCTTACCATCTGAACGAATATTACCACACGACAGCAGCATGAAAGGGAGATAAAATTTTAGTTGATTTTTGCAAGAAAAACCTAACTCGAGCAAATTCTGGAACCTATTCAAAATGAGTATAATTTTTCTATTTTAACAGAACCATACACATAGTACATCCATCTTAGTAAGGTAGGTACATATATATATTTACTCTAGAGAAACCAGAGAAAGATTGATAGTTACAAACCAGGATTATACTGAGTACATGACAAAGTATCATAGGAATTCTACATGTCTTTGTCCTTCTAATTAAATCATTATACCCAGAAATAAAATTTGCATGAATTTGGATGGGTAAATACTAAAAAAGGATTCAGCCATTGAGAAGAAATCGGAGAATAAGATGAATGAAAAGTTAATCTATTTGCTGAGGCCGGGTGTGGTGGTTCACGCCTGTAATCCTAGCACTCTGGGAGGCGGAGGAGGGAGGATCGCTTGAGGTCAGGAGTTCGAAACCAGCCTGAGCAAGAGTGAGACCCTGTCTCTACTAAAAATAGAAAGAAATTAATTGGCCAACTAAGATATATATATTAAAAAATCAGCTGGGCATGGTGGCGCATGCCTGTAGTCCCAGCTACTCGGGAGGCTGAGGCAGGAGGATCGCTTGAGCCCAGGAGTTTGAGGTTGCTGTGAGCTAGGCTGACACCACGGCACTCACTCTAGCCTGGGCAACAGAGCGAGACTCTGTCTCAAAAACAACAACAAAAAATCTATTTGCTGAGATTTACTGACTAAAAGCTATTGTCAATGATGCTCTGAAAATACAGCCAGGTGCAGTGGCACATGCCTATAATCCTAACTGTTCAGGTGGCTAAGGTGGGAAAATTACATGAGCCCAGAAGTCAAGGCTGCAAGTGAGTTATAACCGTGCCACTGTACTCCAACCTGGGCAACAGAGTAAGACCCCCATCTCTTACAAAAAGAAAAGAAAGAAAATACACCAACATATGTTTTACTACATATTCTTAACTTATAGTAAAAAAGACTTTATGAACATCAGTTATTAATAAAACCTGTAGAATAATCTTCGACATGTATACATTCAGAAATACATTTTATTTCTATATTTTGTTTCAACTAATCATGAAGAGACAGGGAGTAAAATTTTTTTTTAAAAGAGGCAATAAAACTTCCATGAACCCATCATAAAGTAAATAAAGTTTTCAGTATCCATGTACATATTCATGACAGTATAATATAAAAGTATAACATGGGTCAAAAAATGTATATTCTGTATCTTCTCAGAGTAAGATCCAGTATACTCTTGCTATGACAAACACAAAGGGTCTCCTCAAAAATTTAACTTGTCTGTGAGTTTAACTGGCTAAGTTAGGAAGCTCACTGGAATGTGAGAACAGGACAAAGCTGCAGGCAAGCCAGCATCGTGCCAAAAGTATGCTGTTTCACACAACTACCTTAGACAATGATTTTTACACAGGTTCCTTTAAGTGAATTATGCTATATCTATTTAAAATAAATTAAGCCAGACGCAGTGGCTCACGCCTGTAATCCTAGCACTCTGGGATGCAAAGGCAGGCGGATCGTTTTGGCTCAGGAGTTCAAGACCAGTCTGAGCAAGAGTGAGACCCCGTCTCTACTTAAAAAAAAAATAGAAAGAAATTAGCTGGACAACTAAAAATATATAGAGAAAAAATTAGCCGGGCACGGTGGCGCATGCCTGTATTCCCAGCTACTTGGGGGCTGAGGCAGAAGGATCGCTTGAGCCCAGGAGTTTGAGGTCACTGTGAGGTAGGCTGACGCCACGGCACTCAGCCCAGGTGACAGAGTGAGACTCTGTCTCAATAAATAAATAAATAATAAAAATAAAATAAATTAGATACTCACCACTCCACTACAAGACTTGGTTTTCAGATCTATTTTGACCATGCCAAACCCTAGAAACACACACAAAAACACAGTAATGTGTAAAACATGACATTCACTCCAGTTTTTGTAACTCAAATTATGAAATAGCCCATAGTACCTTCCATATGTAAAACACATAGTATTTTCATCAGGTGAGAGTTTCATAAGAAACTGAATTATAGGCCGGGCGCTGTGGCTCACGCCTGTAATCCTAGCTCTTGGGAGGCCGAGGCGGGCGGATTGCTCAAGGTCAGGAGTTCAAAACCAGCCTGAGCAAGAGCGAGACCCCGTCTCTACTATAAATAGAAAGAAATTAATTGGCCAACTGATATATATATAAAAAATTAGCCGGGCATGGTGGCGCATGCCTGTAGTCCCAGCTACTCGGGAGGCTGAGGCAGAAGGATCACTCGAGCCCAGGAGTTTGAGGTTGCTGTGAGCTAGGCTGACGCCACGGCACTCACTCTAGCCTGGACAACAAAGTGAGACTCTGTCTCAAAAAAAAAAAAAAAAAAAAAAAAAAAAAAGAAACTGAATTATAGCAAAATAACTTAAGTTGATTTTTGAGCCCCTCAAAATGAATAAAGACATATTTTTAAATTAAGTTAATTACACTGATATATACAAGCTTAAAATATATACTTAACATTACTACAAATAAATAAAATTTAAAAATCAAATGTGTACAGCACAAAAAATTTTAAATTTAAAGATTAAAATTTAAAATCTAAAAAGAAATGTCTGTTTAGGATCAGAGAACATATATTACTCCAAAGAAGTCAAAGTTGTGTCTTAACTTTCTTAAAAATGCCCTTATTTGGAGGGGGAAAAAGTACTGCCTACTTTAATCGTCCCCAGAGCTAGCCAAAGGAGACATAAATATTATAGATTTATATTATTTTACATTATAGACAACATTAAATATGTATATGTATATGCAGGTACATATGTACAAAATTGCTTTTAATGATTGTAAGGAATTCCACTTCTGAATAAAGAAGTCTAATAGCCTGTTAATGGTTATCCCCTTAAATCTTGTAAAGTAGATTAATGTTGACTTACCTATATTTTACTAGCACAGTATCTTACACACAGTAGTCATTCAATGTTAACTTTTACCCAAACTGGAGCTATACAATAGGATACTTACCATACCCTTTGTTGAAGACATCCTTGGCAGCCTTTCCTAGGTCACAGTAAGTCGGTGTGTTACACATATCTTGTAAAGAAAAATGGGGACAAAGTAATAAAAACAACCAATTAGTATTTATTCACCCCTATTTCTTCCACTGTTTTGTCCCATGATAAGAGGTATACAGTTTTCTCTTCCTTTGCATCTTAATGCTTATACCCTAATGTAATCAAAGTTAAGAGAAGGAATTTTTGCTCCTTAAAAAAAGAGAATAAAAGGAAAAATAAAAGAGTTTTCTCATGAGATTCACAAAGGTCATATTTCTGACTGCATTTCCAAGAAAAGAAAATTCTCACAAGCTGAAAAAGATGCTTTATTAAACTGAGCTTCTTTTAAAAATATACACAAAATTTACCTTAGAAAAATCTTTCTAGGGCTGTTGTGAAACCAAAGAGCTATATAAAGCAACAAGGTAAATTTTTTAAGGAACTGTTAAGAGTAGGTGCAATCAAAATCCTCAGGGTTAACATTTTGCTACTCTGAAACTCAGTTCTTAAAATAAAAATTACCATACTAATTGAAATGTATTCATCCAGAATATGTCCTCTCTTGAAGCTCTTCTTAAAATAAAGTGCTATAATTTTACCCATTAACCAGAAATAGGATAGATTCTACCTGCAGCAATCTGCTTACCAAAATAAATATAAACTGTGAAGTTAAAGCCTTCAAAAACTCAAGGTGTCTTGACTTTTCACCTTGCCTACTTAGTGTTTACCCAGCTTTTCTACTGCCAATATGACCCTCATATCAAATTCTCAGAAGCTATCAGTAATGCTGAACATACCATTCCTTTACCCTCTTTGTATATCAGGAAATCTTTTCCTGGAGCAGGTTCTGCTGTGTGTCTCTTGCAGACTCAAAATCCATGTCTAACCAATTACAGAACCACCTCCTGCAGTACCATTAGCTTGACTACTATACCAGAAAAATCCAGAGTACCAGCTAGCCCTTGCAACTATTATGCCTGCACTATCGGTATCTACACATCCAAACTAGCATTTATATTTAGCCCAGCTCTTAATCTGGACTTCTGCTAAGCTTCGGCCTATACTATCATACCTGAACATTTACGGATGATGCACTTCTTAATTGGGAATTGATATGAAATGTGTTCCTTAACCCAAAACTATCAAATATGATAGACAAATATTGTATGTATGTATATATATATATGATATAAAGTTAAGAGGAAATAAAATAGTATAAAAATCACATATTAAAAGGAAAGAGTAGTATTAATGTATTCATACCATAATAAAACTTTGCTGTAAGCTACAGGGTTTCATAGTTCACTTAAAAGCAACTATTTTCTAATTCAATCCCTTGTACTCAAATAATCGATTCTAGACTTTTAAACTATCCCCAATTCTAATTTGATATTATTCTTTATGATTAAAACAAATGTTGGTATGCTGAAATTTTGCCAAAAGTCTATCATTTGGGAGGGAAGTATAGAAATGCAGGCACTATATACATTCAAATAGAAATGTTAAAGCTTTACAGTCTGGTTTTTCACGCCAACAAGGGAAAAGATAAACTTACATGTTTGGAAGCATCATGTACACATCTAGGGACCCATTACAATCTGTTAGCATTTTGCTTTGCTATTTTTCAAAGCTAGTACCAGATACTATGCAACAGTCTGGAGTAGCTGGTTTCGTTCCCTAAACTGATCTTCATTCTGCCTAGCTCGAGCTCACTCTTTCAGACCCATGATTCTGATGGGAAATGCACTGCTGGTATGATCAAGCAAAAATCGAGAAGACTCAGAGACTTCGAGAGTAAAGAGCTACAATCACACATTTCTACTAGGTCTACAAAATGCACTTGCTGTTCGTAGATATGCACAGTGTACCCAAGTTGCATTAGACACAGGCGAGGGGGAAAAGGGAAAAACTGGGCAACACCGCTTTACACAATTACTAGCTTGACAGTGAAGAGCCCCTTTTGTTCCTCGTCTCTCCTTTTCAAGTTGCCCGAACAGCATTCTCCCTTCGCCGTAGGCAGCGGAGGGCTCGCCCGACGCCCGACAACAATCCCAGGGAGGGAGGTGAGGGCGGGGGATGAGTCTGGGGTTCGAGGATCCAACCTCCCCAGAAACCGACCGCCTTCCTAGCCGGACACGGGGAGGGTGGTCCCGTCCGCACAGCCGGCGGCGGGACGGCCGGGCTCGGCGCGCCACCTGCCCGGCGCCCGGCTCCATCCCCGGAGACGCCAGGGAGCAAGGTGCCCGGGGCCAGGTGCCCTGCCCTCCGCGTCCCGTTAGACCGCGCCCTCGCGAGCGAGCGCTCCGTTAGCGGCCCGACGGGCCCTGCGCGGCCGCGGCCTACCGCCACCCCGGCCCTCCGCCGGTCGCCGCCCCGCGGCCTCGCCCCTCACCTCCGGCCAGAGGGCCTGTCTCTGCTCCGCCAGGGCAACGCTGAAGGTCTTCTCCGCACCAACGCCGTCCGCGCCTGCGCGGCCTCACGCTCCCAGCGGCGCCTGCGCGCCCTGCCCCGCCCGCGTTTGCGCCGTCGCGTTGCGCCGCGGTCGCGCGCCAGGCACAGGGCGCGCAGGGGAGCGGCGGGGCGCGTCGGCGCCGCCAACTGTCTGGCGGCGCGTGCGCGCGTGCGCAGAAGGGCCCGGCGCGCGGGGCGGGGCGTGACGTGACGTGACGTGACGGGGCAGAGGTCGGGGGACTGCACCTTTGTCTGCGCAGGGCCTGTTCTCGCGAGAACGCCCGGCGGTAGCGAGTTACTCTAGCTTTGGGGCCGGGAGCGGGAGGAGACGGGGACTCTGCGGGGTGCGGTGCGGTCCCATGCTCTGGCGGACACCTTGCGCGGTTTTTGGGAATTTTGTCCCACACTGCCCAAAATTCAAGAGTCACCCTTAAGGCCGGGCGCGGTGGCTCACGCCTGTAATCCTGGCACTCTGGGAGGCCCAGGTGGGCGGATTGCTCAAGGTCAGGAGTTCGAAACCAGCCTTAGCAAGAGGGAGACCCGTCTCTACTATAAATAGAAAGAAATTAACTGGCCAACTAATATATATAGAAAAAATTAGCCGGGCATGGTGGCGCATGCCTGTAGTCCCAGCTACTTGGGAGGCTGAGGCAGGAGGATTGCTTGAGCCCAGGAGTCTGAGGTTGCTGTGAGCGAGGCTGACGCCACTGCACGCACTCTAGCCTGGGCGACAAACAAAGCGAGACTCTGTCTCAAAAAAAAAAAAGTCACCCTTAAAAAGATAGGTCCCCAGGGGTGAGTGATTTACTCCAAATCACGCACGTAGCTGTAGGTTATCGTTCAAAGGGGGACAGGAGATGGAAGGGAAAACTTGCTTACAGGAGAACACCAACGAATTAATTAATGTAGAAGAAATTATAGAAATAGAAAATCGTCACTTTGGAACCAGCATAGCAATAACTGTTTCAGGCAAAAATTATCAGTGGGTGGTTGAGGGTATCCATGTGGCTTCCCCATGGATACCACCCCATGGCTTACTTTCTAAGAGAAAAGGGCACCTTCACATCAAAGCGTCACCCCTGCCCAAGTGCTGGCCCTTAGCATCGCCGGGATGGGCCACACTGACCCCGTATGCCCGCTGGTGTGATGCACAGAGGACACAAAAGTAATACTCTTGCCAAGCGTGTGCAATTTGTCTCCACTCATGAGTAAATAATCAGACAAGGCGGGGCGCGGTGGCTCACGCCTATAATCCTGGCATTCTGGAGGCTGAGGTGGGAGGATTGCTCAAGGTCAGCAGTTCAAAACCAGCCTGAGCAAGAACGAGACCCCGTCTCTACTATAAATAGAAAGAAATTAATTGGCCAACTAATATATATAGAAAAAATGAGCCGGGCATGGTGGCGCATGCCTGTAGTCCCAGCTACTCGGGAGGCTGAGGCGGGAGGATCGCTTGAGCCCAGGAGTTTGAGGTTGCTGTGAGCGAGGCTGACACCATGGGACTCTAGCCCGGGCAACAAAGTGAGACTCTGTCTCAAAAAAATAAAATAAAATAAAATAAAAAAATAATCAGACAAAACCAAATTGAGGGACTTGCAAAATGATACCCCATCACTTCAAAAATGTTAATTTCATGAAAGATTAATAAAAAGGCTAGTAAACTGTTCTAGATTTGAGCAAACAAAAGAAAGATCTGACACTAAAAGCAATGTGTGATCCTAAATTGGACCCTGGATCAAAAACCTAACAAAAACAGCTACTGAGGAACATTATCAGGACGATTACTGAAATTTGAAAGTAGACCATAGTAGTACACTAGCAATTTAAAGTTTTCTGAGAGTAATGTATCTTGGTTATGCAGAAATGGGCTTGTTTTTAGGAGGTACATGCTAAAGTATTTAGAATTGAAATGTGTCTCCAAGTAACTCTCAAATGGCCCAAAACAAAGAGAGAAAAAACAAATATGACAAAATGTTAACAATTGGGGAAGCTGGGTAAAGATATGTGTGTGTTCATTGCAGTATTCTTGAAACTTTCCAATAAGCTTTAAATTTTTCAAAATAAAAAGTTAGGGCAAGAAGAACCCACAAAGTGCGATGCTCAGTACACAAAACCAAGTTGCTGTTTGAATCGATAGGCGAGTACTGTTATTTGCCTGCTGTGTGTAAGGCATTTCAAGTTAATAAGAAATAAGTAAGATAAAAGCCCCCGAGAGACTCATAATGTAACACATGTACATATATCTGCTGAATGAGGCAGAATATGATAAATGCCATAAGCAAAGCCATACAACCTAGTGGCCTACATAAAATGAGCTTTGCAGTCAAAAGAGGCTGGTTTTGTGTCTCAGCTTTGCCAACCCTGTGGTCTTAGGTAAGCAGTTTAACTCCTGTATGCCTCGGTTTCCACATCTGTGAAACAGAACTAAATAATATTTAACTTGGAGGATTGTGGATATTAAACAATGTATCCACAGCATATAATCTACCTGATATGTGGGAAATGTTCATTAGTTAATAACAGATTAAAATTAATATGCTATAGGAGTTTAAAAGCTATGCAGGCAAAACCCATATTCATATAAATATTAATATTAGAGGCACAACTTCAGCCTATACTTTGGCTCAGGTCTGAACTTGGTTAGGTACTGCATGCCGTTAAAGGCTGTAGAGAGCACTTTGAATAGAAATTTGGCAACGTTCCTTTCTTCCTCTCCTGTTATCCACAGGTCTTTCTTCTGAAGGGACCTAATAACACCTGTCCCAGGTAACCCAGAGACCTGCTCTCTCTCCTAACGCCTGAAGCAGGAAGACAGTGAAGAAGCCTGTTAAGGATCGCAGCTGCTACAGGAAGGGATCCTCCCTTTGCTTGCTGTCCCTCTGTCCCGTGAAGTGAGCTGGGTCCAGATGAACACTTAGTGTCCACACCAAGACTCTGGCCTTCACCACGCAGAACCATAGCCAGTTCTCACACTCCCACCCACACGGGATCCCAACTCTTGAGAAGTATAGAAAGCACTTTCTCAATCCAAATCCTGAGAACATGGCATTCTGCCCCTATAAAATTGATAAAATTATAGAATTTTAGAGCAGGAAAGGGACTTTCACCTCATTCCTTTGAGAGACGCTTGCTAAGTGCTTACCGTGTACAAGGCATGATGCTCAGAGCTGATGGGAAGGAAACACCCCAAAGTGTCAGAGCCATGTGGGTCCAGAGGCCCATGGAGACCGTGTACCAGGTTCCCTACGGGTCACCCGCTCAAGTCAAGATAACCTGCTGAGGCCAGGCGTGGGGCTCACGCCTGTAATCCTAGCACTCTGGGAGGTTGAAGCAGGAGGATTGCTTGAGCTCAGGAGTTTGAGATCACCCTGAGCAAGAGTGAGACCCCATCTCTACTAAAAACAGAAAAAATTAGCTGGGCATAGTTGCATGCAACTATATAGTCCCAGCTACTTCGGAGGCTGAGGCAGGGCCAGGCGAGGTGGCTCACGCCTGCAATTCTAGCTCTCTGGGAGGCTGAGGAGGGCGGATCACTCAAGGTCGGGAGTTCAAAACCAGACTGAGCAAGAACGAGACCCCATCTCTACTATAAATAGAAACAAATTAATTGACCAACTAAAAACATATATATATAAAATTAGCCGGGCATGGTGGTTCATGCCTGTACTCCCAGCTACTCGGGAGGCTGAGGCAGGAGGATTGCTTGAGCCCAGGAGTTTGAGGTTGCTATGAGCTACGATGCAACACTGCACTCTACTCAGGGTGACAGAGCAAGACTCTGTCTCAAGGGAAAAAAAAGAAGAAGAAGAAGAAGCAAGGAAACAATAAACATAAACACCAAGCCGAATATGGTGACTTGCACCTGTAGTCCCAGCTACTAGGGAGGCAAAGGCAAGAGGATCTTTTCAGTCTAGGAGTTTGAGGCTTCAGGTGCTATGTTGACACCTGTGAATAGCCACTGTACTTCAGCCTGGGCAACATAGTAAGACCCCATCTCTAATAAAAACACCGAAACAGCATCAATGTGTACCTCTGGTGGGGAGACAGGATTGGGTGGAGAAGGTGCACATAATGGCTAGTTCTGGAGCTGGTAATAGATTAATTATATCACATATTAAATAAACGCAGCATGTATATGTGTATATGTGCCTGCATAGAGAAAAAATTGGGAAAATTTTACCAAAATTTGACAGTGACTATTTTCTTCTCTCGTTTATGTATTTTCCAAAATTTCTAAAATTTGGAAACATGTATTTCTTTTATAATTAGAAAAGCTAGGCTCACTTTCATAGGGTGGGGAAATACCTAGATTTATGAGAAAGAGAGTGCTGGTCCGTGGGGAATTTCCACCAGAAATTGGGAAATGCTTCTGAGATCACCTGGCCTTGACATTGGGCCTTCTGAGTGCTCACCTCACTCCCGGCCACAAGGGGGAGCGAGGACACAATGTGGCGCCAAAGCTGAGCCTGGGGCCGGCCTGGGGCTGCCCCTGGCTCACTCTCCAGACCCCCCCCAAGATCTTCGTGAGGTTGTGAACACAGTTATGAGCTAGGATTGGCTGGTGTGTTGGGGGCTTTCTACCATAGTCAGAGTCTAATTTGAATGTCAAAAGGGCAGCAAATGTTTATGAAGTTGTTTTTATGGGGAAACCAATTTTGTCACCATAGGTTAGATCACAGCCCGGCTGACACAGCCTACAAGTCATTTAGTCTTAACCACTTCCCGGTGACACGCTAGAATCCCGTTTACATACAGAATCATTCAGGAAAGAAGCTGACATCCTGGCCGGGTGCAGTGGCTCACGCCTGTAATCCCAGCATTCTGGGAGGCCGAGGCGGGAGGATAGCTCGAGGTCAGGAGTTCGAAACCAGCCTGAGCAAGAGCAAGACCCTGTCTCTACTATAAATAGAAAGAAATTAACTGGCCAACTAATATATATAGAAAAAATTAGGTGGGCATGGTGGTGCATGCATGTAGTCCCAGCTACTCGGGAGGCTGAGGCAGGAGGATAGCTTGAGCCCAGGAGTTTGAGGTTGCTGTGAGCGAGGCTGATGCCACGGCACTCACTCTAGCCTGGGCAACAAAGTGAGACTCTGTCTCAAAAAAAAAAAAAAAAAAAAGAAGCAGCTGACATCCTCTCACAGTTGTGTGGAATCCGAAACAGCCCAGGCAGTGCTCGCTGGGATTTCATTTTCTGGTGTATATATAGTTGCTAGGTTTTGAGCCATTGGATGTTTGGGAATGGACTGCAGTTGGTGAGCTGGATAGCATGGGACAGAGGGAAGAATAAACTTTGGAACCAGAGAGCTTAAGGTCAAGTCCCAGGTCTGCCCTCCCGAGCCCGCCTGGGGCAGACGCTTGGCCCAGGAGCCCCACGGACTTCACCCCTACCATGCAGAGCCCAGAAGTCCATGGTTGGCCCCCCAGAATGAGGCTTCAGCCACAGGTAGTTTCCTTTAACCAAAATCCTGGGGAGGCCTGGACACACTCAGAGTAAGATCCTGGGTCCAATGGCAAGGTCACACCCCCACACACAAATCAGTGCCCCCAGCACCAGGTGGGGGAAGAAGTACCCAGGTGGGGCTCACCCTGACAGGGAGTTCGGACCACAGGGACTCCCAGGGAGGGGCTTGGGGAACCAGGCAGTGCCCTGGAGGCACCCCGGAATGCAAGGCGCATGCTTTGTCCCCACAGCTACAGTGTGCAGAGCCCATGGGTAGCCACTACTTCCTAAGTTTGTGCTTCTTCAGAATTGGGACTCCAGGCAGGACTGAGGGTCCCTCAAGCAATGGGGTTCACCCCTGACTTCCAAGGAAAAGAATCAACCAGTTCTGTCTACCATGGGTCCAGATTTGCAGATGGCAGACACTGTTTTTTGTGTTTTTTTTTTTTGAGACACAGTCTCACTCTGTTGCCCAGGCTAGAGTGAGTGCCGTGGCGTCAGCCTGGCTCACAGCAACCTCAAACTCCTGGGATCAAGCGATCCTCCTGCCTCAGCCTCCCGAGTAGCTGGGACTACAGGCATGCGCCACCATGCCCGGCTCATTTTTTCTATATATATTAGTTGGCCAATTAATTTCTTTCTATTTATAGTAGAGACGGGGTCTCGCTCTTGCTCAGGCTGGTTTTGAACTCCTGACCTCCAGCAATCCGCCCGCCTGGGCCTCCCAGAGTGCTGGGATTACAGGCTTGGCAGAAACCGTTTTGTCTCAGGGAAGGAGCTCCCTGCAGAGTGCCTGCAGGATTCCTCTCTGCTGGCTCCTCCGCTGGGCCCGCGGGCCGCCTGGAAACGCCCGTTCTCTGCTCCCCAAAGTCACACCGGCCCTCCCTCCACAACCCTCCCTGCCTCGGTTAGCGGACGGCGCACACCGGCCCGGCGGGTCCCGGACACCCCGCCCACCACAGTCCCGCACGCACGGGGCCACCGCCCGTGTGACACGGAGACCACCCCGGCGGGTCCCGGACACCCCTCCCACCACAGTCCCGCACGCACGGGGCCACCGCCCCACACAGAGAGCGCCCCGGCGGGTCCCGGACACCCCGCCGACCACAGTCCCGCACGCACGGGGCCACCGCCCCACACGGAGACCGCCCGGCGGGTCCCGGACACCCCGCCCACCACAGTCCCGCACGCACGGGGCCACCGCCCCACACGGAGACCGCCCGGCGCGTCCCGGACACCCCGCCCACCACAGTCCCGCACGCACGGGGCCACCGCCCGACACGGAGACCGCCCCGGCGGGTCCCGGACACCCCGCCCACCACAGTCCCGCACGCACGGGGCCACCGCCCCACACGGAGACCGCCCGGCGCGTCCCGGACACCCCGCCCACCACAGTCCCGCACGCACGGGGCCACCGCCCCACACAGAGAGCGCCCCGGCGGGTCCCGGACACCCCGCCGACCACAGTCCCGCACGCACGGGGCCACCGCCCCACACGGAGACCGCCCGGCGGGTCCCGGACACCCCGCCCACCACAGTCCCGCACGCACGGGGCCACCGCCCCACACGGAGACCGCCCGGCGCGTCCCGGACACCCCGCCCACCACAGTCCCGCACGCACGGGGCCACCGCCCGACACGGAGACCGCCTGGCGGGTCCCGGACACCCCGCCGACCACAGTCCCGCACGCACGGGGCCACCGCCCGGCACGGAGCCCGCCCGGCGGGTCCCGGACACCCCGCCCACCACAGTCCCGCACGCACGGGGCCACCGCCCGACACGGAGACCGCCCGGCGGGTCCCGGACACCCCGCCGACCACAGTCCCGCACGCCCGGGCCCCCGCCCCGCATGGAGCCCGGCAGGCCGCCAAGCTCGCCCCTCCCTCCGGCCTGCGGCGCCAGCGGAGGAAACCTCCGAACCTGAGAGGACGCTGCGTTGAAAGCAGGGAACAGGGATAAGTGGAGCGTGTTGGGTGACCCCACGGGAAGAGGAAAGGAATTGCAGGATGAGGAGAAACGAGGCAAAGGAGCAGGAGCCCCACGTGAGAGGAGCGCGGCGTAAACTGCCTTGGGGCAGAAATATCATTGGGTTTTTGCTTTTGTTTTTCGTAAACCACTTTTTTTTTTTTTTGAGACAGAGTCTCGTTTTGTTGCAGTCCCGTGGCGTCAGCCCAGCTCACAGCAACCTCCAACTCCTGGGCTCAAGCGATCCTCCTGCCTCAGCCTCCCGAGTAGCTGGGATTACAGGCATGCGCCGCCATGCCTGGCTAAGTTTTTGTATATATATCTTTAGTTGGTCAATTAATTTCTATTTTTTTTTTTAGTAGAGAGGGAGCGGGGTCTCGCTCAGGCTGGTTTCGAACTCCTGACCTGGAGCAATCCGTCCGCCTGGCCTCCTGGAGTGCCAGGATTACAGGCGAGGGCCACCGCGCCCGGCCGTAAACCACTTTTGGACATTTTACGCCACTGGCCGGCAGGACGCTGCCGGCGCCTGCGAGACACGCGGTCGCAGGGAGAGCGCCGCCGCGCAAGCGCACTGGGCCGTGCTGTCCCGCCGCGCAAGCGCACTCGGCCGTGCCCGCCTTCGGTCGCCTGGCGCCTCAGCAGCTGCGGTCCCGCCACGCGCCCAGTGTGTGAGGGCCGCGGGCGACGCGGCGCAGAGACGGAAGATGGGAGGCGCGGGGACTGGCACACAAGCCAGCGTCCGGCTGTTGTGCAGCAGGAGGACGGCAGGACCGCCCTCCCTCCTGCCGCGCTGCTCCCGGCGGGGCCCGCGAGGGTCGGGAGACCGCGAGGGCGTCGCTGCCGCGGAGCGGTCCCCGCCACAGGCGTGCGGCTACACGGGCGGCGGCGGTTCCTGAAGCGCGGGCTGTGCGAGGCTCCGAGACCCGGAGGCCGGGAGTGGCTGGGCCCCAAGGCCGCTCCGTGGGCGCGGGAGCCGGCACCCGCCTCCCGGGCGCCGCCCGCCTCGCGCCAGGCGCCGGGCCTCTGCCCCCTGGCGTCGCGGGTGGCCGCTGTCGCCGTCTCGCCTCGGGGACCGATGACAACCTTCCGTCCCCTCTGAGACTATGTCCTGCAACCCCTGTCTGCCCGCGTCAGCGCGCCGCATCGCATCCTTTATTTTATTGGACATTTCCTGTGAGATCTGCCAAAGCCACGCTTGTTTCTTTTCTTTCTTTCTTTCTTTCTTTCTTTTTTTTTGACACAGAGTCTCACTCTGTTGCCCAGGCTAGAGTGAGTGTCGTGGCGTCAGCCTAGCTCACAGCAACCTCAGACTCCTGGGCTCAACCAATCCTTCTTGGGACTACAGGCATGCGCCACCATGCCCGGCTAATTTTTTCTATATATATTAGTTGGCCAGTTAATTTCTTTGTATTTATAGTAGAGACGGGGTCTCGCTCTTGCTCAGGCTGGTTTTGAACTCCTGACCTCGAGCAATCCACCCGCCTCAGCCTCCCGAGTAGCTGGGACTACAGGCGAGCATGCGCCACCGTGCCCGGCTAATTTTTTTCTATATATTTTTAGTTGGCCGACTAATTTCTATTTTTTAGTAGAGACGGGTTTCACACTTGCTCAGGCTGGTTTCGAACTCCTGACCTCGAGTGATCTGCCCACCTCCGCCTCCCAGAGTGTTAGGATTACAGGCGTGAGCCACCGCGCCCGGCCTACTTTGATTTTCTTTTAAGAAAAGCAAAATTTATGGAAATCAAACTGGTTTTGACTCAGGAGCCACAAGAAGAATTTCCACTCCTGGGGGAATATGAATCATCGGCCCTGACTCCCTGCCTTCGACCTCAACTCCAGCAGGTGCGGTTCTGGGGGCCCCAGGCGGAGCTCTCAGACACAGCCTGCAGTCGTCGCGAAACCCCCAGACAGTGGAATCAGCCCCCCAGTGCTGAAACTGGAGCCTTGGGAACTCTGGGGGGAATTTCATTTCCCTAGTCTAGGCTCAGTCGGGATTGCTGGAGTTTAGTGTTTCTTTGGCCAGATGCTCAGGACAAAACCAAGAGGATCAGCCTGAGGTTTTCAGTCATCCTTGCCCGGGGCAACATTTGGCCACAACTGCGCAGGCAGGTGGGCAGCCTTTGTCCTGTGGCTGAAGGAGTACCTTGTGGGGTCCCTTCAGAAGGGCCCGGCACAGGGTGCTGGGGTGGGGGGCGGAGGGCGTGTTGCTGCTTCAGCCCGTGGTGCCAGCCTCGGTGGCCTGACCTCCGAGCAGAGAGAATGCCTCTTCGGCAGAACGTTTTGAAAGCTTCCTCTGCCCGCTTACTGCTGCCTGTCATCCTCTTCCCACGGCCCCAACATCGCCCCTCCCCAAGTAATGGACACGCAGGCTCACGGCCACAGACGCTGCCGCAGCGCCCTGCCCTGCTTATCAACGCACAGGCAGCCTTGGCAGGTTTAAAAATACACCCGTAGGCCAGGTGGTGTCTCAGGCCTGTGATCCTAGCACTCTGGGAGGCTGAGGCGAGTGGTCCTTTGAGCTCCGGGGTTCGAGACCAGCCTGAGCAAGAGTGAGACCCCGTCTCTACTAAAAAAAATTAGGAAGAAATTAGCTGGACAACTAAAAATATATAGAAAAAATCAGCCAGGCGTTGTGGCGCGTGCCTGTAGTCCCAGCTACTCGGAGGCTGAGCTACTAGGTTGCTGTGAGCTAGGCTGACACCATGACACTCTAGCCCGGGTGACAGAGTCTGTCTCAAAACAACAAAACAAAAATACACCAATAGTCATTTTCCAGGGAGGACTGCACATACCTCCTTTCCTCAAAATTGCTCTGGCTTTTCAGAGACAGAAATCATAGTCTCGTCTCGCAAACGAGGCCTCAGGCTAGAGGAGGTGTTTCTTCAATGAGTCGCACTGAGCAGATGTCCACGGACCGCGCAGCAGGCCAGAGGCTGGCACTGACGTCTGTGTAGGGCCAGCTTCACAGGGGAGGAGACTGCAGCCCAGGAAGGTGAACCAACTTGCCCAAAGACACAAAGTCACTGTAAATCCAAATAATGTGCCCATCACATAAAATGAATCCATAAAGGAGCTTTTATCATGTGACAGGCACACAAAGGTGAGGATGTGAAGATAAATTAGACATAGCCCTGCCCTCACCTTCTGGTCTAGTTGAAGAGACAAATAAGTAGACAATTGCAGTGGAGGGTTTTTTGTTTTTGTTTTTATTTTTATTATTATTTTTTTGAGACAGAGTCTGACTCTGTTGCCCTGGCTAGAGTGCCGTGGCATCAGCCTAGCTCACAGCAACCTCAAACTCCTGGGCTCAAGCGATCCTCCTGTCTCAGCCTCCTGAGTAGCTGGGACTACAGGCATGCACCACCATGCCCGGCTAATTTTTTCTATATATTTTTAGTTGGCCAATTTGTTTCTATTTTTAGTAGAGACGGGGTCTCACTCTTGCTCAGACTAGTTTCGAACTCCTGACCTTGAGCAGTCCTCCCGCCTCGGCCTCCCAGAGTGCTAGGGTTACAGGTGTGAGCCACCACTCCGGGCCCGTTTTATTTTTTTGAGTCAGGGTCTCACTCTGTCCCCCAGGCTGGAGTGCAGTGGCGCAATCACAGCTCACTGTAGCCCCGGCTCCAGCCATCCTCCCAGCTCAGCCTCCCAAGTAGCTGGGACTACAGGCGCACAACCACACCCGGCTAATTTTTATTTTTTGTAGAGACGGGGTCTCACTGTGTTGCCGAGGCTGGTCACGCAGCAGTGCGGTTTGATAAGTGCCATGACAGGCAGGTGAGTGCACAGGGCGTGGACGGGAGGGGCGGCGACGGCGGCGGCGGGGGCAGCCTGGTGGTCAGGCGGAGGGGCCGGCCCCAGAGCTGTGGCACACTCTTGCAGTGCAAAGACAGAGAGTGAGAAAGAGAAACAGAAAGAGCCTGGCACAAAGACAGAGGAGCCGCGTTTCAGTGCTGTCCACCCTGTCTGTCTCCCCCTGGTTCTGCACCCACTCCTCTCCCATCTCTGGAAGTCAAAACAGAGAGCGGGGCTCATGGGAGATACCGCTCCCTGTCAGGCACCCAGCAACGCAGATTACTCAGATGGCTTTTCTCAAGCAAACTCTCATCCTGCCCCACAACCCACTTTCTGCCCTGACTCCCCCGTGTTCAGGGCCCTCGCCGTCCACCCGGCCAAGCCAGAGAGGTGGGAAGCATCCTCCGCCCTCCCGCCCACTCCACCCCACGCCTACAGCAAGTGACGCAGACTCAGCCTCAGACCCCATCCTTCTCTTGGTTCTCCTTGTCGCTGCGTCACTGCCTTGGATGAGACCTCTTCGTTGTCCCTGGGGCCATGACTAGTCCCAAGTGACCTCTCGCATCCCCTCTGTCCCAGTCCTCACTGCCACCAGCACTGTCTTCCTGAAAAGCAAATTAGATCCTGCCATTTCTGAGCTCAAATATCTCCAATGACTTTTTATTGCATGGAGAGTAAAACCCAATGTTCTTAGCGTAGTATATCAAGTCCTTCAGTCTAGCTTCATCTCATCCTTCCGCCGTCTGCCCCAGCCACACAGACTCTCTTACTAGGGCCTAAATGCACCTCCCTGCTCTCGCGCACACTTCTCCCTCTGAGCCTGAGTCAGACAGTTGCCTGCTTCTCAGCCTAGGAAACACGTATGCATCCCACAACCCAGCTCTGTAAACATTACCCTCTGTAAACGCATTCCTTTATTTCTCCAGAAGGTCTAAATCATGCCCTTCTGTTTTTATACCTTTATAAACCCTCCAGCCCTGCATTTTAAACCTTTATTTTAGTGCTTGCCATAGTATATTAAAATCATCTATGCATACGTGTCTTCTGTCTGGACTCCAGATCCTCAGAGTTTTATGTTTTATTCCCAACATCTGCCCGCAGGTTCTGCTACATGCTAAGTGCTCAATGACTGTTTACGCTATGTTTCAGGATTTCCCACCAGTGCTTTTGTCTGTGTACACTGCCTGAGGCCTTTGGTACCCTCAAATCCTTTCTACAGTTAAGCAACAGGAAGCAGAGAAACCGGCAGGGACGGGACCCTGGGGCGCTCTCCTTTATCCTTGGTCATAATTGTCCAACTTCAAAATAAATTCTCTAACACCCCTAGTCATCAGGCTTATCATACTATCAAAGGGTGTTTGATGTTTTCGGCTTAAGTGATAAAAAAAAAATAGTACTCAAGGAGGAAGCAGCTCGCGTTGCACTGTGAGTAGCAGGCAAGCGCAGCTAGCCCAGCACCAGAGCCGAGTAGTGGAGACTGGGCTCACCTGCGTCAGCCTCGGGACGGCACCTGCATCACTCAAAACCGAGAATGTTCTGAGTGCACAGAATGTGGAGATGCGTGTCCATGGGCCGGTGTCGGTTGGTCCACGCAGAGACCCCGTGATACTAAGATTGCCACGTGAAGCGCAGAGGAGCTGCACCGTGGACTTTAACAGGGCTCCCCACCTGCGGCACTCCGGCGGGTCTACACTGAGAACAATGGAGACAATGAAGAAAGGAAAAAGGAGTTTTAGCACCCAGATCTAGATTGTTCTATCCTTAAAGTACCTAAGGCTGTTATAAACACACATCTAAACTACCTGACTTCTGTAACAGTCTAGATGGGAAATCAGACAAGGAATTGAGAAGTTTTCAAAAATTCAAATGAAGAAAACCGAAAATGCATGAAATTCCATCTGAAGTCAGCTAGAGACTTGGGTACCACCTGTTGTGCTTAAGTCCATTTAACGCAGTGCAACACAAATGGAATGTGTTGTTCATAACGTGCATGTAAAGCTTCCTACTAAATTGTGTAAATCTGTACAAAATGGGCTTTCCGCAGTCGTCCCACTGTCGATAAAATGAAGTTTTTAAAAATGCCATTATTTTGCTGATTAAATAACCCTAACTTCAAACAGTTCCGTTTTCATTTAAAGGGGAGTGGTTTCCCGAACGGCATTCGGTCAGAACAGGTGCTATCATGTTCACGACATTCAAGCCATCGGGTTTTTACATCCCCACCAGAGCTAATCAGAAGGCGTTTTCTCTCTTTCTACCTGTCCCCCCCATCGGAAGCCCGTGTGACGCTTCTCTTCTCGGTATGTTTTACAACTCATTAGTTGTTGGCATCCTCTACAGCGTCCTGGCCAAAAAACGATTCATTCTCTCTTTGAGCACAATTAGCTGTGAAAACAGATCTTAGGCCGGACCCCCTCCCTCCCCCGAGGATTACCGAGGGTAGGAAATGCAGGCGATTATCGGAGTTTGCCTTTGATACAGACATCCTGCTCTGCTGCTGGCCCTTTGAACTGACTTTGATACGCAGTAATTAAGAGGGATTCAACCCCTTGGAGGAGAAGGCGCGTGGCCCTGCCCCTTCTCTCCTTCTACTGAGCCCTCGTTTTGAACTATTGATCAAACAGATTTGTGGGGATTTGTCGAAGCCTGTGTGGGCTGAGGAGGGGAGGGGCAGGGTGGGGGAGAGCTGAGGGCACATCTGCCTATAAATCGTTTGAGAGGGAACCTGCCGGCCACACCTGACTCCCGAGCACCTTACTCAGACTAAGATTTGCTTCTCTTTCAGAAAGAGCCGGTTGCAGAGGACTGGCCGGGTGGCCAGTGTGGCGGGGGCTCTGCCGTGGGTTTGGAGCAGCGTGGGGGACAGTGTGCGCGCCCTGGAGCAGCCGTGGCGGCGAGGGATGGTGGCGGCGGTGCTGCTGGGGCTCGGCTGGCTCTGCTCCCCGCTGGGCGCCCTGGTCCTGGACTTCAACAGCATCAGGAGCTCTGCCGACCTGCACGGGGCTCGGAAGGTAGGGTCTCTCGGGGAGGGGGCCGGTGACAGCCGGTGGGCGCCGTATTCGGGGTTACCCAAGTCGTTCAAAGTAATCTGTGAGGACTTATCTGTCAGCTAAATTGATTTAGGAAAGCGTCCTGGTGAACCCAGTTGCCCGGCTCGTTTTAAATAAGCACGGCGGCTTCTCAGGCCGTTCAGCTGTAAACCCGCCGGTCAGGGAGTAAGCTAACATTTAGGAAGTTCTGCCCTGTGCCAGGCCATTTATTTGTAACACCTCATTTAATCTTCCTCACCACTTGAGATAGGCACCGCGTCTCCTATTCCAGATGAAGAAAACGCCGAGGAACTGAACCAAAGCCACACGGCCAGTGAACACAGGCGTTAGAATTTAAACACAGAGTGCCAGGGCGCGTTGTGATTGTCACTGTCACACCTCACAGAATCGGTTTAGGGATCATTTTATGTATGTGTATGTTATATATGACACACATATACCATATATGACATATGTATATTTAATACATATGAAAAAGCATCAACTGTGGATGAGAAAAATTGATCTTTGATATCTCTTTCTCTGTGGGAACAAGGCATGATTAAAAATCGAAGGACGGCCGTGACTTTTGCAATATGTCGATGTAACGAAATTGCACTTGCACCCCATGAATATATACAAATAAAAAACAAATGGGGAAAAAGTACATAAATAAAAATCCAAGGACAGTTCACTTGGGCAGGGCTCCTCCGGCCAATGAGAGGCAGCTACGACGCAGCTCCCTGGAGCGAAACATCCCACGGGAATGCCGCCAACCCCATGTCGTATGTGATTAAACTGCAGCGTGGCTTCCGCAGTTAACACGTGTTGGAAATCTCATCACCATCTGCAAGACACACTTAAGAAAACATTTTCTCCTGTTTTCACAGAGAATAAGAAAATTAAATTGAGTCTTTTTTTTTTTTTTTTTGAGACACAGTCTCGCTTTGTTGCCCAGGCTTGAGTGAGTGCCGTGGCGTCAGCCTAGCTCACAGCAACCTCAGTCTCCTGGGCTCAAGCGATCCTCCTGCCTCAGCCTCCCAAGTTGCTGGGACTACAGGCATGCGCCACCATGCCCGGCTAATTTTTTCTATATATATTAGTTGGCCAATTAATTTCTTTCTATTTTTATGTAGAGATGGGGTCTCGCTCAGGGTGGTCTTGAACTCCTGACCTCGAGCAATCTGCCCACCTCGGCCTCCCAGAGTGTTAGGATTACAGGCGTGAGCCACCGTGCTCGGCCTAAATTGAGTCTTAAGACAACTTTTCAAACACAAGCTTTGCAGAGAGTAGGTGAAGAAGACACAGGTGATTGGACCTCCCGTTGTGGGAGAAAACCAATGACACTGAAAAAGGAAGGTGCTGCCAAGAGTCTGTCAAAGTGCCACTCCGCTTTGGCGTCCCCTACCTCCCGCCTCCATAGAAAGTCACTTTACGCCAGCTTGGATTCCCTAGCCTTCTGACCACAGTTTCCCTCTGCAGGGTCCACGGTGCTTGTCCGACAAAGACTGCAGGACTGGAAAATTCTGCCTCACGCCTCAAGATGGGAAGCCATTCTGCGCTGCCTGCCGCGGGTTGTGGAGGAGGTGCCAGCGCCACGCCATGTGCTGCCCCGGCACGCTCTGCGCGCATGGTGAGCGGCCTTGCACCCCCGCAGGCCTGCTTTGCTCCCACCAACGGTGGTTTCTAAACTGAAGGCAGCCCCTGAATCTCGTAGACTAGAATAGTCCAAGGCAGGCACTCTCACGCAGCTTCCTAGATTCATGCCGAAAGTAAATGTATGCAGCTGCCTTTTCTTGACGCAACAAATCATTTCCTGGCAACAACTCTCGCCAATGACTTGAAGATGATTTTTTTTTTTTTTTTTTGAGACAGAGTCTCACTCTGTTGCCCGGGCTAGAGTGTCGTGGCGTCAGCCTAGCTCACAGCAACCTCAAACCCCTGGGCTCAAGTAATCCTCCTACCTCAGCCTCCCGAGTAGCTGGGACCACGGGCATGCGCCACCATGCCCGGCTAATTTTTTGTATATATTTTTAGTTGGCCAATTAATTTCTATTTTTAGTAGAGATGGGGTCTCACTCAGGCTGGTCTCGAACTCCTGAACTCAAACGATCCGCCCACCTCGGCCTCCCAGAGTGCAAGGATTACAGGCGTGAGCCACCGCGCTGTGCCGAAGATGATGATTTTAAAGGTTCCAGTTGGAATCATTAAAATCTTCTGTTTTCACTTGGCTTCCATTAATTCCTTAACTACTGCCTTTGCCATAGGTGAGCAAGTAAATATTCAGTGCGTGTCCCAGAATCTGGAGAGTCAGACATAAGCCGAGGGCCAGGGTGCTGCCCAACTAAACAACAGTGTGATAATCTGAGTGTCCGCAGCTCTAGTCCTGGTTAATAACTCTGGTCACACCTGGCTCTCCCTCAGATGTCTGTACCACGATGGAAGGTGCAAGCCCCACGTTGGAACCACAGACCTACGACCAAGACGGCACACATACAAAAGAAACAACTGATCACCCCATTCAGGAAAACAAACCCAAGAGGAAGCCAAACAATAAGAAATCACAAGGAAGTCAGGGTAAGAGCAGCATTCTGAGAACATTTTATTTAAGAAAAACATCTCCTCCTATCCTCCTAAAGATAGGCCGAAACCGACTTTAGTCTTCCACACCCCAGAAACACACGGGGTGTGTGTCCTTTCGTAAAGCTACAGAGACCGCGTGGGGAGTCGGCTCAGGTAGTCAGCAGGCGAGAGGGCGGGGGCTGACAACACATTCCGTCAGGAAGGCCTGGAATTCCCATCGCGTCGTGGTTGCTGGCGTGAGGCCTCACTGTCAGACCTGCATGCTCATCTAGCCTCACTTTGTGGCCTTCAGACGTAGGGCCCTTAGAAGGGATAGGTCTAGAGTCCTTATCCTGGTGGCAGTTCCCCCCCCATGTGGCGCTTCTCCCATCCCTCACTAACGCCCGTGTTAATCTTGTTACAGGACAAGAGGGAGAAAGCTGTCTTAGAACTTTCGACTGTGGCCCTGGACTTTGCTGTGCTCGTCATTTTTGGACTAAAATTTGTAAGCCAGTCCTCTTGGAGGGACAGGTCTGCTCCAGGAGAGGGCATAAAGACTCTGCTCAAGCTCCGGAAATCTTCCAGCGTTGTGACTGTGGCCCTGGACTGTTATGCAGAAGCCAAGCGACCGGCAACAGACAACATGCTCGGTTAAGAGTATGCCAGAAAATATAAAAAACTAAATATTTTGGAATAAGGGATCCTCATTGTATTTAAAGAGTATCCAATATTAATTTTAAAATATTTCCATACAATCATCTCTTAAAATCAAATCTTGTAGCGACAGAAATAGAATGAAACTAGAGACTTGTGAAATGCTGGCTTGTGATGAATGGAGAGTAGTGTCGGCCTTTCGTTGATTCTCCACAAAACTGATGTATGTGATTCTATAGCAAAAAATTTAATTCTCATCTAGTGACTTAATTAGTGCAAATAAATCTTTCTTTGAAATTGTATATGCTTAAAGTGTACAGTGTGATGTTTCGATATACATGCAGTGAACAGATCACTAGTCACACTGACGAGTATCTCCGTCTCCAAAAAAGTCTTTGATTTCTGGTGAAGAGCTGGCACCTGACAGTATCTCTGGGGGAAAAAAATGATGGTATCTGAACTTAAAGTAAATTAATTCTTATATCTTACCAGGGAAAATTATCATAGCAAATGCTATATTTTTCCTTAAAAATGCTATTGTTTATTTCCCTTCCTTTTTTAGAAGGGAAATGACATTTCACTACAAAATAATTTGGCTAACAAAGAAGTAAGATTCAAAAGGCAACCTTATGTTTGTATAGTCCTTTGTAAGTCACAAAGCATTTGCACACACTTTGTTTTCAATAGCTTTACTTTATCATTTAATAACTTTTTACATCTTATATTTATATAATTTTTATAGCTTTTCAAGGAATGTTTTTACCTATATATTTTGACCATTTGTACTTAAAAGTTTCCTCAGAGAATTCAGGCAAAAAAAATGACATTTTTATTTATTTGACATTTAAAAGGCCATATTTTGTGCATCTTAGAAGTAGTTTTGCTTAGGAAAGCTCTAATAAGAGTACAATTAATTGCTACGGATTTCATTTAAGAGATAAACTACACATCTGTTCTTTTATTTAAGTTATAAATAAATATTACAAAATCAAATATGGGCCCATCAAAAAATTAAACTTATGAAAGTCCCTAATTTCATCTTCCAGAGACTAACATCTTGCAGAGGGTGTACCTTAATTGATATTAGTCAATTTATCATCAGTAAATAGGAGAAAAGGTACTAGGGTGATGTAGTTATAGCACAGAACGGAATACAATAAAATTTCCCACTAAGATCTGTTCTCATCTCCTCTCTCACTTCTCTACTAAACCCATAGCAAAGTGTGATCATTAATATGTAAATTTGAACCAAACATTTGCTAAGAAGGTAAGAACACCATCCAGTAACAGTGTGAGAGGTTTATTGACTACAAAGCAAGCTAAAGCATGAAGAAGAAACAATCATTTAAAAACACCCAAGACTCTTACGCAGCAAAGGTTAAGAAATAAATTAAGACTCCCAGAGGGCAGCGTGGGCGGGAGGGCGGGCGGGCCTCATTCACTTCGGTCCTTGGGCTCTCGGTATTTCCACTGGATGTAGTCAAAGACGTCCTTCTCACTGTCCACCGGCAGGGCCTCTCCAGCAACTCCTGTAAGTAGAGACAGAAAAGAAACTTATTTTAAGAACCAGTTTTGGAATTTAGTTAGAGTTCAGGATTGAGAGTTGGGTAGGACTCGATTTCAGAAGAAAATGATAACCAAGTCACTAAAAAAAAAAAAGATAAAAATCCTAGCACTCTGGGAGGCCGAGGCAAACAGATCACTCAAGGTCAGGAGTTCAAAACCAGCCTGAGCAAGAGCAAGACCCCGTCTCTACTAAAAATAGAAAGAAATTAATTGGCCAACTAAAAATATATAGAAAAAATTAGCCGGGCATGGTGGCACATGCCTGTAGTCCCAGCTACTCGGAAGGCTGAGGCAGGAGGATCGCTTGAGCCCAGGAGTCTGAGGTTGCTGTGAGCGAGGCTGACGCCACGGCCCTCACTCTAGCCTGGGCAACAAAGCGAGACTCTGTCTCAAAAATAAAGATAATGACCAGCTCCATCCTCTCGCATGAACTCATGTTTGAGCTTTGTCACATATGTTACCAGTGCTACAAGAGGAACCTTGTACCCCAACAACGGCCATCAAAGGGACTCAAATTTATGATGTTCCTCTCTGCGGGATCTCCACTGTAGCCATCATGTATCATATAAAAGACTCCAGTTAGTCCTTTGCAACTCACAATGCAGTGCTAGGACTAGCAGCACTGGCATTACCTGGAAGCTACTGGAAATGCAGAGTTCTGAGCCCCACTGCGAGCACACAGGATTAGAATCTGAATTTAATGAGGCCCCCCTAGTGATGTGTATGAACACTGATATATGAGAAGCACTGCCCTAGTCTACCAGAGTGAAAGCCCTATTTTATACTTATAGGGCAAAATGACAAAAATGCATAGAGCATGTTGTGAAATAACACAGAGTATGTTGTGAAATGTTAACAAGACTCATAAGGCACAGATTAAGCAATCCTTATTCTTTACACTCTGAAAGCATGGGGCCAAAGCTACCCAGTTTTGTGTGGCACTAAAAGCAATACCTGAGTTCTTCAGAAGTCTTAGGGATACATTTTTTAAAAAATCCTTTATGGTCTTCAAATGAAGGCCCAGGGACACCTTATGGATTAAAGCCCCTCCTACTGCCTGGGGACTAACAATACAAAGAAACTGCACTAAGGGGCATAGTTACTGGAAGGCTTAGAAACTAAATTTGCTAAACCAAAACATCTCAGCAAATAGCTTTCTCTCCAGATGGCAGGGATTATCTCCAGTGCAGACATAAATACTCACCAGTGACTCCCAAGGGACGGATGGTGTATTCATTGATTGTGAAGCCCTTTTCTAGGGCATGAGCTCTCATGTTCTTATTGAAAATATCACTCCCAGTAAAATAGAGAACACCACAATAATACTGATCTTTGGGTATCAACCTAAAAAAATGAACAGTAGATAAATTTTTGCTACACATTTCAAATTTAGCAAATATAGGACTCCTAACATTAATAAGGAACAAAATACCTAAAATAAGTCTATGTGGTCTGACAACCTGAAGAGGAGGCCACCATTAGGCAGACCATTCAAATCACCCCACCCTGAGATCTGTTTAGGTTTCAGTGAACTTCGCTCTACAAGAGGTGTGGAGGAATGTAGAGAAATGAAAGCCTTATCACTTATCACAACTAGCTCCCCCAGGCAGGAAACTACTTCTGAGCTGTGGAAGGTGCCATGAGTTGCAAATCTGGAGAAAATAAATTAGTCTAGAGATAATCATTATTCTTTGTATGTTTTCAAGCGAAACACTGTACTTTGCAAGAACATATGGCCCTTCAGGGTAAAAGGGGGCTCCAGACATTTATGTCACATCCAAGATCCACAGAGGGAGGGAGAAAAGGGGACAAGAAGGAAATGCTACAGGCCAGCAAGGAAGTCTGGGTAATACCTGATATCGATTCTTCTGTGCGGATACTCCTTGTCCTCATTTTTACTTGGAAGCTGGCAAACACCCTAAAATGGATATTTTAAAGAATGTTTAAAGATGTTTTTAAACTTATGGCTTAGTTTTAATAAAATGTTAAACATGAGGCTATTTTTGCTTTTAATAGTGGCAGTTCTAAAAGCCTGAGCACTTTTAAGTTAGTAGCTTCTCTAAGTATTATCACCACCTTTCTATTATACTTCATAATAATTAGAGAACCATAGTGAATAAGGATTCTAGTTATGAGCACCTAATCAGAAAAAGACCAAAACAGGAAAGAGCAACTTGGAAGAAACAACAATGATGCAGGAAAACGAAAATAAAACATGCTGCCAGTAATATTCTCAGAAAACAGAAGATATTCTACCCACGAAATAAGGGCAGAATACTATAGAAAAAGAACCTTCAGGGGAAAGGTTTAAATCAAAGTAAAACATATTTTGAAGAAGTAGAAGAGTTTGAAACTGAGAAAATCTCTTAGAAATTAGGAAAGATAGAAAATAAGAAAAATTTAAAAGAAAATTAGGGAGTCATTTTCTTCCTCCTCTACAGGTGAGTTTTCATTGTACTTCTACAGTTTTCAAACAAAATTTATCCAAGTCTGTTTTGTCATCTTTTCCCTTTCCAGAGAAAGGGCAAAAATTCTGGCAGTAACCCATACATATATAAAAACAAGATATAAATTACCACCAAATTTGAAATTAAAAGTGTCAAATGCCACATTCTAAGCTAAATACACAAGTGACAGGCTTCTGGCCCTAAAGAGTATCCAACTTAATACACATTTCACTAAAAGGCATACTTTTTCACTCAGCAAAATAGAAAAATTAAAATCATTTAGAATAGGTATTTTCTTTAGCTGTTCCTATGGGTGAAAGATTAATGAAATACGTTTACCTTCAAAACATGAAACCTATCTTCTTAGGCATTAACAAGTTCCAACTCAACTTACATCTTCAAATAAATCAGAAATTACTTCCATCTGGAATTACCAGGAGGTATTACCTTGCAGATATGGATGTCTGGATGCCACGGGCAATGATTAGCTGTTTGTCACATCAGTAATACGATTTCATCTAATGTCTTTGTTCCTTTCCTCAAGGCTAATTTTATTTCCTGCACTTTTTCTGAAGTGCTGATGTTAAGGAATTTCTCTGTATTACTGTAAATTCTTCATTAGAGGGAGTGGATTAGTTTTGTTTGGCATTTCAGTTAGGTAGCTGCATGCTGAGTGTCTGAGATAAAGCTGTTTAAACTTCCTCAGAGTAGCCACAATATCCTATTGTTCCTTAAATTCTTCCTGTGGATGTTTAACAGAAAATCACTCAAGGCCAAACTTACACTAAATACTAAAATTTGAATGGCACTCATCATATATACAACCAATAGAAAGTTAAATGCAGAAGCTGATTTTTCTTCCAAATATTATATTCATAGGAAGAATGGCTCAATTGGCTAAAGACCATGATCTTATCAGATGATCTCTCCTAAGGTTTGATTACTATTAGCTTAAAGCGATTCATGTTTTGAAGGTAACTTGAAAAACACATGGATGCTTAGACCTTTAAGACTAGTCAGTGGTTATAGCAACAAGAGGCTTTGGAATCATGTGGATGTGGAATGAGAATGGTTTATTCCACTTTTTAAGTTGAATTCATTTTGTAGTCAATTTCCTTCCAGAAACCTAGAGATCTCATTAATAGCTTCTTTGGCTATCTTTGCTAATGTTCATTCACTTGGGGCCACGACCCTGACTCCTGCCCGGCCACCCAACCCCAGACACCTGCTTAGTGAATTCCCCCACTCAGGTCTTTCCCTAAGTCTCATTTTCTCAGCAAGGCCACCTCTAACCACCCTGTGCAATGCTGCCTCCTGTACTCCTCCCACCCCATACACTGCTTCCCCCCCCCCTTTTTTGAGACAGAGTCTCTGTTTACCTGGCCCTTCTTTTGTGCCCCAACTGAATCCTTACCAGGTCATCTTCCTTCCTGATCTACTTCGAAACAGAAGATACCTCATATTGGTGCAGCACTCTCTGTACAACTCTTGGAAGATTCAAAATCTTTGAAGTTACACAAACTCCAATTTGTACATATGTACAAACTCTTCAATGTTTCCATGCATATTATTTAATTTGACCTGCATAATAGTCCTCTGACATAGGGCAAATATCACTTTACAGATAAGAAAATTAAGGCCTTATTTTATTTATTTATTTATTTTTTGAGACAGAGTCTCACTCTGTCACCAGGGCTAGAGTGCCATGGCATCTGCCTACCTCACAGCAACCTCAAACTCCTGGGCTCAGGCGATCCTCCTTCCTCAGCCTCCCGAGTAGCTGGGACTATAGGGATGCACCACTATGCCCAGCTAATTTTTTCTATATACCCTTGAGTATATTCTTCTTCCTCTTCTGGTAACCCTATGACCCTCACATTAGGTTTCTTCACGTAATCCCACATCTCTTGTAGGCTTTGCTCTTTTCTCTTGTTTCTCTGGTTTATCTCTGTGACTGATTTATTTAATTAGAAGGTGTTATCTTCAATCTCTGAGATTCTTTCTTCTGATTGATCTACCCTGTTCTTGAGGCTTTTCACTGTGTTTTATAGTTCCCTGAATTGACTCTTCATTTCCAGGAGTTCCGTTAGACTTTTCTTCACTGTTTCAATTTCTTTAGTGAATTTCTGTTCCAGATCCTGGAATCTTTTTGCATTTTCTTTGTGTTGGTTATCCAGTTGTTCTTGCAAGTCGCTGAATTTTCTTAAATTCCATGCTCGAAATTCCTCTTCTGTCATTTTAGTGGTTTGATTTTAGTGGTTCATGTCCATTTCTAAGGGGCTGGTGCTCCTCTTTGGGGGTGTGCTTTCCATTTGGTTCTTCATATTTCCAGAGTTCCTTCGCTGATTTCTTCCCATCTGGATCAGTTGTTGCTTCTTGCCTTTAGGTTTACGTTAGGATAGTGACACGCCCCAGTAGGTGGTGTTTGTGGGTGAGATTCGACCACTCCCTGTATGATGAATCAGTAGGTGCCGTGAAAAAGGTGTTCAGAATGTCCTGTCAGTAGGTGGCGCTTGCTCAGAGGAACAGGCTACACTGTTGTTTTTGGGTCTTTTATCCAGTTCTTGTTCCTCTGGAGAGGCACCCTAGTGCCTCAGTTGGTAGGTGGGGCCCTGGGACTTCCAGGTGTGTCCTTTTCTCCCCCTCAGTGAGGGCTGGTCCAGGAGAGAGTCTGGGTGGAGCTGGGTTGGGTAAGCCTGCCCTCAGGCACCACCAATGCTGTTAGCAGGGGTCAAAGTTCTGTTCTCTGCTTTCAGGAAATGCTGTCATGGAGGGGTTGGAATGGCCACGCTCAGTCAGAGAGTCTGCGTATGGGGTGGGGCTGTCTGAGACTCACAGTCTGGAGCGGGCCTCGCTTCTTTCCACTCTCCCCAACTCTGCGGCTACTCCTGGGCCTCTGCCAGCAGGCCAGACCACACACCACCGGGCCTTGCCTGGCTATGATTCCGGCCAGAAGGTACGCAGGTACACAGGTGCACAGGAACGCCCCGCCTGGGCTGGGCACATAGATCCCCCTTTGGGACGAGGGTTGCCCTCAAGCACGCTGATCTGCACCTGAAGGCACACACACCTCAGTAGGCTGTTCACAGATATCCCTTGTGTGTCCTGGGTAATACGATATCTGGGTGCATCAGATCTGGTCTCCAGGTCTGACTTCTGGGCTCCAGAGTTCAATCCCTAACCCCACCAGGGAGAGGAGTGCCAGTCCTAATTCACCCATCGGGAGCCCAAGCTGGGTTGACGTCTCTCAGCCTCTCAGCCAGAAGAACAGGGCAGACCCTGGGAGGGCTGGCGGTAGGAGCTCACCATCTGAGTACCCCTCAGTGAGCTGTAGGGCCCCAAAAGCGAAGGTCCCATTTCCTGGAGGTGCCCCCGGCTGGAGGCTGTATTGTCTCTCTCAGCAGCCGGGGATAGGGAAGGGGGAGGGGAGAATGGAGCAATATGGTGCCTGCCACACGGCTCGGGTCTGTGCACACGGAGGTGCCCTGAGGGAGTTGGGAGCCTGGTGCTGCAACTGCTACAGGCTTACCACTCACTGGTAGTAGCTGTCTCTGGGCTGGTGTCCGCAGGTCTCTCCAACCGCTGGGGAGCCCACCAGCAGTATGAGATGCAAGGGAGGGGAGAGTTAACTGCTCCACCTACCCTTGCTGCTGGTCTCCAGGCTACTCGGGAGGTCTCTGCTTCCAGTTCTTCTCCGCACTCTCTTCCCGTGGAGTCTTCCGTGGTCTCAGGTACCCCTCCTTCGGACTCTCGTCCAATACATGCTCGTCTGCTAGCTTCTTTCTTCTAATTTCTCCTAGAATCTGTCTTTTCTACAGAGATACTTTGTCTGGCGGTGTTTCTCGTCCGCCATCTTGCTCCGCCCCTGTCTTGAATCTTAAAGTATTAATTCCCTAGGAAGCCTGTAGGGTTGAGCAGTTCATCATGATGGGCTTCAAGGTGCAAGTGTCCCCTCAATCAGCCTCCCTAGCTATACTCCACACAACATCTTTGTTCCCTGCATGTTCTATTACATACCCTGATTCCTTTATTTTCTTTGGTGTTGTAATAGATTACTACTCTTCAATCAATTCTAACCTCACTTACCGAAAAATTCTGAGTCAGAGAATATGAGAACCACTTAATGTTTTAGTGAAAAACTTACCATGTGTTAATATCATTATTGATTTTTTTGGGGGGGAGTGGGGAACACAGGGTCTCGGTCTGTCATCTGGGCTAGAGTGCAGTGGCGTCATCACAGCTTACTGCAACCTCCAACTGTGGGCTCAAGTGATCCTCCTGCCTCAACCTCCCAGATAGCTGGGACTACAGGCCCTCACCATGATGCCTGGCTAATTTTTCTATTTTTTTAAACATGGGGTCTCGCTCTTGCTCAGGCTGGTTTCAAACTCCGGGCCTCAAGTGATCCTCCCACCTCGGCTTCCCAATCATTATTGATATATTTAACCCTCTGCACTTCGCTTGCTTTTTTCTCCATTCCTTTATTCTACTCAGGATTTAATTTTTTAAATACCCCAGATTTTACAAAGCGCGGCAACAGAATAAAAAACTGGAGTTTCTTTTCATACCAACTTATTTATTTGGATCTTTTTATATTTCAAATTATTGATACATTCAAAGAGTAATTTTAATCTCTATAATTTTTGCTAACCGTGTCTAGTCACACTCGACATCCGAGTGCAAAGGGTTAAAAAGCAGATTATGACTAATTACGCTGATGGCATAGATTATTTGTAAGTGGGGAATTTAAAAGAAAATACCAAAATCTTCTCAGAGTAGCTATGAGAATCAGGCATCCTGCTAATCATTTTCCTCTAAGGTCTCACAGATATCCTACTTGTTGACTGTAATACAAAGCTACAATGAAGTCATATACCCAGAATGGTTACTGAATACTCCCCAAGGTTTTTTCCAGATGTGCTAAATAAATCAAATGAGCACTTACCATGAACTTTGTTTCACCCTTTGACAGAGTATCTGTAATAAAATGGACCTTCTGTAACTGTTCGACAACACGATGTAACAGCTTTGGCTGTGGAATCACAATTGGGGAATAAGAAAAAGAACAAGAAAACATTTTTTTTAAGAAACAGGGTCTTCACTATGCTGCCCAGGCTGGAGTACAGTGGTGCAATCATAGCTCACAGCAAACTCAAATTCCTGAGCTCAAACAATCCTCCTCCCCCAGCCTCCCATGTAGATAGGACTATAAGCATGCACCACCACACCTGGCTAATTTTTATTTTTTTTTGTCGAGACAGGGTCTAGCTATGTTGCCCAGACTGGTCCCAAACTCAAGCACTCCTCCTACCTAGGCCTCCCAAAGTGCAGTGCTAAGATTATGGGCATGAGCCATCACATCTAGCCCTAAGAAAACATTTTAAGATGAGTTTTCTGATTATCTATGGAGAAATCGCTATTTTTTTAATGTACTAAGTACCTTTTCCTTCTAACAGAAAATTCATCATCTTATCAAACAAAACATATTTTTAGAAACCACTGTTTTCACCATGTTTTCACCTGTCTTCACCAATAACATGATACCCTAAAACAAACATCATTTGTATTTATCTGTTTCACTAAATAAAAGAATTAGCTGTTTCATCTTTAAAAGGCATATATTCCAAAATAAAAAATATTTTGCCTTTATGGGTTTTCTTAGAGGTAAGGTCTCTTGATATTTTATTTTTTAATAGAAAAATATTTGTTTGATGAAAACCTGAATATTAAGCTGAGTATTTCTAAAATATATATGATAGTAAATAATTTAAAAAATATTTTATTAAATACCTCTTTCAAATGCTAGACTGTCCTCCCAATTCCTTGAGGAAAAACAATGTGTATCCCTTTCAACAACTTACTCTGCTTTTCATAGAATTCAGTCAATACAAAAATACTGCAGCTGACTTTTCATAAAGATTAAAATAAAACTTATTCTGGATATACCCAACTATCATTTAGAAAATGATATTCATTGTTGCATAAGATTATAAATTCTGAGGTACTTGTTTGGTTGATTCCGAAGTGAAGCTTGGATGGGTCAGAAGAACATCCATGTCGCCACTGGACTCTGCACCTGCAACAGCAAAGGGATCCATGTGGAATTCTCCATGTCAATGTATCAGTTGGGCCAACAGGACCAAGCTGGTGACACACATAGAAGAGCCTTACTTCTTATATTCTAACTTTCTATTTCACTGTGCTTCATATTCAGACTTAGTTAAAGATTTCAATTTTCTGTCCAACTATTTAGGTGTATTGGTATAGACAGCAGAATCTGGGATAACAACAGTAATTAGCATTAGAAATAAATTGCATACAATTGGTTAATTTAATGTGTTAAAAAATGCACCTAGAGGCCGGGCGCTGTGGCTCACGCCTGTAATCCTAGCTCTTGGGAGGCCGAGGCGGGCGGATTGCTCAAGGTCAGGAGTTCAAAACCAGCCTGAGCAAGAGCGAGACCCCGTCTCTACTATAAATAGAAAGAAATTAATTGGCCAACTGATATATATATAAAAAATTAGCCGGGCATGGTGGCGCATGCCTGTAGTCCCAGCTACCCGGGAGGCTGAGGCAGAAGGATCACTCGAGCCCAGGAGTTTGAGGTTGCTGTGAGCTAGGCTGACGCCATGGCACTCACTCTAGCCTGGGCAACAAAGCGAGACTCTGTCTCAAAAAAAAAAAAAAAAAAAAAAAAAAAAAAATGCACCTAGATAACGATTCAATAATGAATCCAAACAATATTCAAAAATAGCTTTAGGCCGGGCACGGTGGCTCACGCCTGTAATCCTAGCACTCTGGGAGGCTGAGGCGAGTGGATTGCTTAAGGTCAGGAGTTCAAAACCAGCCTGAAGGCCGGGCGCGGTGGCTCACGCCTGTAATCCTAGCTCTCTGGGAGGCCGAGGCGGGCGGATTGCTCAAGGTCAGGAGTTCAAAACCAGCCTGAGCAAGAGCGAGACCCCGTCTCTACTATAAATAGAAAGAAACTAATTGGCCAACTGATATATATATTAAAAATTAGCCGGGCATGGTGGCGCATGCCTGTAATCCCAGCTACTCGGGAGGCTGAGACAGAAGGATCGCTCGAGCCCAGGAGTTTGAGGTTGCTGTGAGCTAGGCTGACGCCACGGCACTCACACTAGCCTGGGCAACAAAGCGAGACTCTGTCTCAAAAAAAAAAAAAAAGAAAAAAGAAGTAGCTTTAAAATATGCCTATGAACACTCTATGTCTCAAATTAAATAGTATACTCTTAACTCTGTAAGGTTAATCAGAAAAATCATTTCAATTCTTGTGATTGAACTTAATTAATACATAGAAATAAAAATTGCTATTATGATATTATAGATGAGAACATAGCACTTTATAATGACTTAGATTTTGGTTTTGATCTATATTCAACAACCGCATAGCTCTGGCAAGTTATATACAGCTGTTTAAACCTTTCTTTTACTATATTCCATGAAATTCTATCTCTACTTAAATGGATTTTTTTCACTTTAAAGGCCTTTTTTTCAGTATTGCAAATAAGGACTGACTCTACATTCCTCTAGACTTCAGCTTTCTTGTCTGCAAACTACTAAAAACTACTCCATAAGCTACTGTGCAACTAAATAAGAACATATGTAAAAGCATTGGCTATACTGCCCGAAACACAGCTAGCACAAAGTGATTCCATGTATCTCCTCTCTTTCCTTCTTTTTTTTTTTTTTTTTTTTTTTTGAGACAGAGTCTCGCTTGTTGCCCAGGCTAGAGTGAGTGCCGTGGCGTCAGCCTACCTCACAGCAACCTCAAACTCCTGGGCTCAAGCAATCCTGCTGCCTCAGCCTCCCGAGTAGCTGGGACTACAGGCATGCGCCACCATGCCCGGCTAATTTTATATATATATTAGTTGGCCAATTAATTTCCTTCTATTTATAGTAGAGACGGGGTCTCGCTCTTGCTCAGGCTGGTTTCGAACTCCTGACCTCGAGCAATCCGCCCGCCTCAGCCTCCCAGAGTGCTAGGATTACAGGCATGAGCCACCGCGCCCGGCTTCCTCTCTTTCCTTCTTGATAAATACAATATAGGCCAACACACTTTTGGTGACTGAAGATCCTGCAGTGTCTTTGTATCTTTATCCTATACATCAATAATCATTAACCAGATATTTAAATATAAAGAAGACTATATTTGAATGTTTACTAATTCCAGAACATCTAGGGAAGCTATTTTAATCAAGAAAATTCTATTGTCTTTTTTTCTTCTCATTTCTTTCTCCGAAAAGTCGGACATCTTTCACTACCCACCCACCACCAAAAATGTTTTACTCTATTTAAAAAGCAAATATGAATCAACCAAAAAATGAGCAAAAAGAGAGAAATAAAGCAAGGGTCCATTAATACGGGACTGGATAAAGCATGGTACATACACACAACTGAATGTTCTGCAGCTATAAAAAAGAATAAGGAAGTTCTCTATGTACTGATATGGAAAGATCTCCAGTATGTTACCTCTTCTGAAACTGCCACAGACCGTAGCAATGTATTCAGAATCCACTTTTTCAACTTCATTTAGTACAATATCCTAATAGAAGAAAAATTAAGTCAGTATTCCAAAAATGGCTTCTCACAAGGAGACATTCTCAAGTCTAATCAAAGAATACAATTCAGCCCACTCTTACTTGCATTTGTAACATTTCTTCACGAGGGATTCTTTTCTCAAAGTCTTCAAAATACCTATAAAGACAAAGTAAACAAAAGATTCTGTAAAATTGAAATCTCCTTAAAAATTAAATTGCCTACCATAACAGGTATCCTCATAATAGCAGATCATTCTCACAAATCAAGATTAAAATTATTTGAGTAAGGGGAGGTTTATTCCTTAATTGAAATCCTTAAGTGTCATCTCTTGCAATACTCCATTGACTCCATGTAAACTTATGTGTAAAAAAGCTTCATATGCACATAACGAGAGTAAATAAATATATTTAAGTTAGTGCATGTTTTCAAAGTAGACTGCTCTCTACTGGCAAGTCAAGGGGTTACAGTTTACTGCTCTTAAATCCTGCAAAATGATCCTATGTTAAAATATTATCCTGCAACACAGATGAACCCTGAATACGTCATGTTAAGTGAAAGAAGCCAGTCACAAAGGACCACATATTGTATGATTTCATTTATGGGAAACGTCCAGGACAGGCAAATCTGTGGAGATAGAAAGTAGACGAGTGGCTGCCTGGGGCTGAGGAAGCTGGTGCCATAAATGAGTGGCACTGGGGAGAAAAAGGGGAATGACTGCTAATGGGTATAGAGCTCTTTTTGAGATAACAAAAATGTCCTAAAATTGACTGTAGTGATGGGTTGCACAACTTTGTGAATATATAAGAAGTCACCGAATTTATACTTTAAATATTTTAATTGGGTGATATATGAATTATATCTCGATAAGGCTATTATGAAAATATTACCTGAATATGAAATAACGTCTAAGCATATGTGTAAGAACAATGACGCACCTGTTCAAAACCAATTCTCACAACAACCAGGTTCTTCTGAAGACCTCCACTTACTATACAAATGCAAGGGAAGTGGGAATCCCATCATCCTGGTCTCTTACTGGCTCAAAATTTTGGAACAGTAGTATAAGTTTTAAAATATTATGGTAGGGCATCAATAGGAAAATTCAGAAGGTTATTAGGACTGAATCACCAACAAGGCTATATATCACCATAGAAGATACATATATCAGTTATGTTTTATAATTGTAAATAATCAATTAGAAAGGAGGTTCCCAAATTACATGTGGCAGACGAAATAATTATTGATGCTGATGCAGATATATGCCTATTAGTTATTCCTATATTGTTATTTAGGTGTGGGGTTTTTCCTTTTATTAAATTTAGTTTTTCATGTTCATGTTCTATCTTCTCAGGTAGACTACAAATTCCTTATGAGCCACACTGAACATATTTATATCTTTACCCCACACCTAGTGCGGTGCTTTGTACAATGTGAGCATGAAATAACCACCTGCTGACTGCCTGATGCCCTCAGTTCTATGTATTTTAAGAGGAAGTTCCCTGCTAAAGTCAAGAGAATGAGGGAAATCCTCAAAATAAGTAAAAAAGCTAGAAAGCAAAACTAAAGGCATTATGTGAACATAGGCATATACTCACAGGAGTCCACAACAAATCTTATTAGTATTTCTGAATAGAAAAGTGGCTGTGTTTAGCTAAGTCTGAAGAGTCACTATGGTGTATGAAAGCATGTCTATAAAATTTCTACTTTTACAGTAGTCAAAAGTGTCAAAAGAAAATTTGCTATCTTACCTTAGCCCAATTCGCTGATGATGATTCAATTTATCTTCATTTTTTCTGAGATCTGTATAGGAGATAAAGTTGAGGTATTAATTCAACCATTTTTGGGGGGAAAAAATGCTAACCTCAATGACCCTTTTTGCAAAAAACTACCTGGGGAAAAAATACATTAAAATGACTTTGAAAACACAATGAGAAAAAAATTTCAGATATTAAGAACTAGATAAAAGTGGCTCTTCAAATCAATGTAGTAAAAGCTAACAGCTGATTTCAGGATTTTTATTTACTAAATCAAAATTTCAATTACATTTGTATGAAACAGTAGATAAAACATACATGGATCATACCAAATTTTACTGGCTATAGCAAAAAACAACCTTATAAGAACCAATATTGTTTCATTTACTGTTAATAGCAGCAGTAGTAATCACAACTTTTGTATGTTTTATAATTAGGTTTATTCGTATCATTAATTTGTTCAACCACTCCTACATTCAACTAGTACTGAGAGCCAATTTGTGTAGGCATTGTGCTAAAAGGCCTATTGAAAGGAAAGGTATTACTGTTCCTTTTTTTTTTTTTTTTTGAGACAGTCTCACTCTGTTGCCTGGGCTAGAGTGCCGTGGCGTCAGCCTCGCTCACAGCAACCTCAAACTCCTGGGCTCAAGCAACCCTCTTGCCTCAGCCTCCTGAGTAGCTGGGACTACAGGCGTGTGCCACCATGTCATGCTAATTTTTCCATTTTTAGTAGAGATGAGGTCTCACTCTTGCTCAGGCTGCTCTCAAACTCCTGGCTTGAAGCAATCCTCCTACCTTGGCCTCCCAGAGTGCTAGGATTATAGGCATGAGCCACTGTGCCCAGCCTGTATCTTCATTTTTTAATTTAAAAAACTGTTGCAACATCCTATCTTAAGTCTAAAATGATTTAGTTCCATTTTGGTGGGCATGAGTACAGTGGCGAGCCACGTTAAAAAACAAGAAAAGTATGTTTCAAAAGCAATTCCAATAATCACCCTTATATTCACAAATATATAAATTCCCTCTGAAGATATAAAAATGGAAAAAAATCAGCATCTTTAGGATACATGGACCACTTAATACTTCCCACAGTTGTGTGCCCACAGAAAACACTAAAGTGTATGACTGGAAATGAAATGGAAATATTGAATTTGCTATATAGATATATGTAGTTATAGATAAACAGTTTTATTACGTATCTGTGAATTGTAAAAGAATATAAAAACCAGAGCAGCAGATCCTTGATACTACCAAGAAACGGAACTGACCACCTCTGAGAAACCCACAAATTCTTGGCCCCTCTCAGCAACCATTTCACGCAGACACACGCCTATAAGCAGAAACCAGACGCCCCTCTGGGATGCACGAGTAGAGCTCATTCTCCAGCTACGTGACAGGCAAACTCTTGACTTGGTAATGTCACTACCTGATCACTCCTTGTAAGAGTCAGTTATCATTTTTAAGTAGTGCTTACTACGTGCCAAACACTCCGAGGGAGATATACCCGTTTTGTAGGTGAGAAACGAAAGCACTAAGTTCGTTTATTCTAATAAAGTGGAGGAGGTAGGATTCAAACTCAGCGCAGTCTCCAAAACCTGTTCACCTAACTATTTGGGTTGCCTGTGAATAGCTGAACTCGCAAGTACTAAATCCCAAATGCCATGGATGAACTTTAAGGAATCCAGATATACACAGCTTACATCCTTGAAAAGTATGGAGAGAGACATAATATTTATAGGAGTGTTAGATTTAAGGAAAATGTTTTATAATTACTTAGGCTCTATTTTGATCACTTCTATTTTGATCAATCTTTAAAAGCAAAAATTTCTTTAATAAGCATTGCAAATCTCTTACAGAGTCTTTCTCAATATGTAACTTAGCTTTTAGTCTGACTTTGTTTCCCAAAATTTTATTTAAAAAGCAAAGGTAATTTAAATATTCTAAAAATCTACAAATGATAATTATTTCATTGCCTTTAAACCAAGAAGCCACTTCTTGTGCTTCTTGCTTTTCTGAGTTACAAACCTAAAAATCTTTAAGATGGTAATGTAAACTATACCCTGTATCTACTCTCTACTGCGCAGTTAAAGAAGAGGTTTTTTTTAAGTTCAGGTTTGTTAGAACATTAATGGTCTTTCAGGACCATATTTAACCTGGAATTAGTGACCTATGGTCATACACACCTTCTAATGTCTTAATACCTTCGTCTACAAACTTCCTCGCCGCAGATGGCCTACAAAGAAAGAAAAGCACCATCTCAGTATCAGGTGAAACTTGGGATCCTTGTAACAATCATGTCTTCTCTCCTCAAACAAAAAGAGGTGCTATTAAGCAAATAAGACCTGCTGAAATGTTGCATGGTCACTTTGGTAATGTTCAATTTTATCCAAAGTAAAAATTATTGAAGCTTCAATCATTAGGAAGACAACCATGAACTTGGACATGATAAAGATGTCTCAGCAGCTAGCTGTCATAATGCCCACATACAGACACATGGGCACTTGAAAACTGTTCATTCAGTGTTACTGAGGGCCTATTATGTGACACATACCCACCCTCCTGGGTGCTGAAAATACAGCAGGAATAAGAATGTGGGGGTAGAGAGATAATAGACACATATATAAACAAGGCCAGGTGTGGTGGCTCATGCCTGTAATCCTAGCACTCTGGGAGGCCAAGGCAGGAGAATCACTTGAGCTCAGGAGTTTGAGACCAGCCTGAGGAAGAACAAGACCCCGTCTCTTAAAAAAAAAAAAAAATAGACACATATATAAACAATAAAAATATCAGCTAGAGAAATTAAAATAAGGTGATATTACAGAGTAGCTGGGTCCTAGTTTAGGGTGAGTGCTGAGCAAAGGCCTCTGAGATAATATTTAAGCTAAGATTTGAGTAGCAAAGAGCCAGCTACCTGGGGGATCAAGGGAAAAAGCATTTCAGGCCAAGTAAACAGATAGTGCAAAGGCCCTAAGGCTGGCATGAGCTTGGCTTGTTCAAGAAAAGAGAAAAACTAGTATGGCTAGAGTGATGTGAGTGGTGGTATTAACTGCCTCTGGGCAATACACTGGGGTCACACTCTATTGTGCTTTTTGAGCCACAGTAGTAAGTTTGGATTTTATTCTGAGTGCAAAGGGAAGGCAGCATGCAAAGCAATGAAAAAAATATGATTTGGGTTTATAAAACATCACTGTGATTGCTGTGTTAATATAACTAAATCAGGACATCAGAAATGACTGAAAATGCTTTTATACAATGGAAGGTACAAAGAAAAAACTTTAGAGATTAACCCAACCTCCCTTTCATTTTACAGGGAAGGACATTGAAACATACAAAGTTGAAGTGACTTGCTAAGGTTACAAATCTAGCTGGTGGTGGCACTGGGACCAGTACCCAGATTTCCTCACTCTCTTCCTACTGTACCAATTACAGCATAATAAAGTGGGAACAGGGAATGTTAAGAAACACACATATACACACACAAAAACACAACAGTCTGGGGTTACAGAGTCTGGGGCCAAATAAACCTATACAATTCAGTAACCTGTGCAAATATCACGATCTTACAGTGTGGTATAGAAACTGATACTGATGTTAGGAAGGCAGTGTAGCATAGAAGAAACACAGCTGAATTGGGAGTCAGAAGACATGGGCTCTAATCCTGGCTCTGCCACAGTTAGTCACTTTCTATATTCAAGTTTCAGTGTTCTTGTCTGGAAAAAGAGGATAATATAACAGATGTGCTCTCAAACACCTTCTAATGAAAATTTTATAATGGCCTTTGGTCCCCAAAAACCCATGCTCATTTTCGATGTGCTAAGTATTTAATATATTTTAATATAACCTTCATTGAAGATACTGCCATTTAAGGGGATAATCATCATATATTTAAAGGAATGCCTTGTTTCATGAAGATGAGAGATAAACAAAGCATTATAAGCCTTAATCTTTTCTTTTTTTTGAGACAGGGTCTCACTCTGTTGCCTGGGCTAGAGTGCAGTGGTGTCACCTCACCATAGCTCACAGCAACCTCAAACTCCTGGGCTCAAGCGATCCTCCTGCCTCAGCCTCCCAAGTAGCTGGGACTATTGAGGCAAGCACCACCATACCCGGCTAATTTTTAAATTTGGTTGTTTTTTTTTTTTTTTTGTAGAGACAGAGTCTTGCAAACCTCAAGTTTGAGGCAGGTGTTGAACTCCTAGACTGAAGTAATCCTCCCACCTCGGCCTTCCAAAGTGCTAGGATTACAGGCATGAGCCACAGCACCTGGCCTTTTTTTTTTTTTGGAGAGGGGTGGGGGAAGGAGCCTTAATATTTCAATGTTAACCTTTACTTTGTCCAGGGTCAAAGAAGCCTCCTTTGGCACTAGCTCAAATATTAAGGTAAAGATTCCTTCACTAAAAAATGCCTGCAGGATTGTTCCAAATTCATAAGGTGGTACAGAAAAAAGTTTCAATGCTTAAGATAAGTATCGTGCTCAAAGAAGCAAGAGAGGCAATAAGATGTACACAGAGCAAGTACAGTGGAGGTGAGAGGAAGGAGGGATTATTTCTGGCTAGGGAATCAAACTGGTTTCATGAAAGAGGTTAACATTCACCTTGGATGGGGCTTTTACCAATCCAGCATCTGGAGGGAGCATCTGAAGAACAAGCCTCAGATACAGAAGCTATGGAAGGGTGAACTGTATGAGTTAAGCCACAGAAGTGGGAAAGCACAGTTGTGAAGAGAAACAGCACGTAATTTAGTTTGGCTGACATGAGAAATAAAACCAACCTACTACTGTGTCTGCTTAAAAATTTGTTCTTACCCAATGCCACTAACTCGAGTCAGGAAATTGATGGATGAACTCGTATCATCCTGTCGAATCTTTAAGGAAAAAAAAAAAGTCTAATGATAATTTAGGAATGCTTTGAGGACCTAAGTGATCTCATTGGAAATATACCTGTCTGCTAAGAGATGTGAAGAGCCATTTACATTTGCCTGGATAACCCACACGAAAGTATTTGTGTAAAACCTAGGTAATTAGAAGTGAACAGTGAAGATGTCGCATCTCTAAGTTACCCAATATATTTTTAAAGGCCTATTCATAAAAGACCAGAAGTGACATAATTCCCATCGTAGGGTGAAATAAAACCATAAAAATGCCTGGGAGAGTTTAAGTACAGAAATTGTAAAAGATAATGATTTTTTAGTGAAACTCGATAATCTCTTTTCTGAAAGGTACTAAAAATGAGGAGCCAACCTTGCCATTGATGCTAAGTTGCTTAAATGCCATATAAAATAAGTGAACATGTTACAGGAACAATATTCAAATTTTTAAAAATAAAGCCATCAACCTCACTGATCTCTTTCCCTCTAAGTCTCACTAGTGTGGCACCAGTCACCCTGCAGTGAGGCTCCATGAAGCTGCCACAAAAGCAGACACTATAATCAGAGAAGTAAACAAGTTAAACTTTTACCTTTTCCAGTTTACGTAATTTTCCAGTTGCTAAAAACTCATCAATTTTTTCAGCAATTTTTGTTCCCACTCCAGGCTACATGGAAAATTAAAAATACGAAAGTCATATAAATATAATGCTTACCAAATCATTAAAAGATAAAGAAGTAGGAAATGAAAAACAAATTAATACCACATGACAAGGCTTGAAATAAAGGATACAGAAAATTGAACCCCAGTAAAAAAAATTCTCCCAGAGGCAAAATGCTTAAATGATTGACAAAAGGGAAAGCCTAGTAAAATAACTGTAAATATCTCATTTATTTAAAATTAATTTTTGTTACAGAAAAATTAGAAAACATAGAGCTGCATAAAGAATCCCCTCATCAATGGCATACCCTGAAAATTAAAATCACCTATAACCTCATCCCCTAACATTTGGTATATATTACACTTTACTTCTTTTCTACTCACAAATATAAGCAGAATTATGTGTGTGTATATATGTGGTTTTTACTTAATACAACATGAACAAATTTCCCTATCAATAAATAAACACAACTATGGGATGTGTAATGGCTACACAGCACATCATTGTATGAATGTGTAATAATTTACTTAACAAATACCCTACAGGTGAACATTTAAATGGTTTCTAATTATTTGATAATATATCATATAATATGCATATTATAAGCATATACAAGCATATTATATATTATATAATATGCTTTCACAAATTTCCTTTAGAACAGAGGTTCTAAAGCCTTTGCACACATCAGCGTCACCTGGGGAACTTGCTAAACTGCAGAATGCCAATTCCCACCCTATAGTTTCTGAATCACTACAGCCGGAGTGGGGTCAAGAATTTGTTTAAGTTCCCAGGTGAAGCTGATGCAGCCGGTCTTAGCACCACACTCTGAGAATCACTGACATTTCCACATGGTATACCCACCACATGTGACAATTTAAGTTTAAATTAATTAACATTTAAAATTCCATTCTTTGGTCACACTAGCCACATTTCAAGAACTCAATAGCCAAATGTGGCTTGTGGTTGCCATACTGGACAGCACTGCTCTAGAATATAAGCTCTTGGAGAGCAGAGATCCTGTGAAAATACTGCTTTATGCCTAGTACTTGGCATATACGTGCTTAAAAATTATGAACTAATGAATCCATGTATACACATATCTCTATTGGTTTCCTTAGGACAGATTCCTCAAAGTGGAATAGCTAGGTCAAGGGAATATACATTCTACCAAGTTATCCTTCAGAAAGGCTGTAACAATCAACACTTCCATTAGCAGTAAATGAGTGTCGTTTTTTTTCACATCTTTATCCACTGCATATATTTGATAATTTGATAGACACGATATTGTATTTTGTTTTAATTTGCATCTTTGATTATTAGTGAAGTTGAACTTTTTTAATGTTTATTGGTCCTTTTTAAACATTCAATATGCATAATAATCTGTATGGCAGTTATTTCCTAGTGTCTCTTAGCCCTAAGTTCACTCATCTATATTCTTGACTAATAAATGTGCCTAAACTATTGAATGCATTCTCAAATTCTGAAAATAGCAATTATCAGGGCCGGGCGCAGTGGCTCATGCCTGTAATCCTAGCACTGGGAGGCCGAGGTGGATGAACTGCTCAAAGTCAGGAGCCTTTGAAAACCAGCCTGAGCAAGAGCGAGACCCCGTCTCTACTATAAATAGAAATAAATTAATTGGCCCACTAAACATATATAGATATAAAAAAATTAGCTGGGCATGGTGGTACATGCCTGTAGTCCCAGCTACTCGCAAGGCTGCAGGCAGGAGGATCACTTGAGCCCAGGAGTTTGAGGTTGCTGTGAGCTAAACTGACGCCATAGCACTCTAGCCCAGGCAACAAAAGTGAGACTCTGTCTCAAAAAAATAAAAAAAAGAATATAGCAATTATCAGACAGAAATGAAAAGATTTAGAATGTAAAATAGATTAGAAAAGGGAAACTGCTCAGACTTCTCATTTCCTGTACCAGAAGATAAAAAGAAAGGTAATCATTTTTTCCTTTACAGATATTTTGAGTATTAAATTTATTAAAAATTTAAAATTTATTAAAATTATTTTACTTAATAACATACTCACCTTAAGCAATTTAGACCCAGGATTTCCTATATCTAATATTAAGGAATGAAAGGCAAATTAAATTATTCATTCTGGAAATTTCAGATATCTAGAATTATGGAGAGCACTCAAATGGGCTAGATAGTAGGTCTGTGATTTTTAAAATTATAGTGAAAAGGAATAATAATGAGATTTTTACATTAAGTCCAGTCTTAAGCAAAATAAATTTTGGATACTTTTGTATTCTTTTTAGGGATATACCATAAGCTCAGATTTCGGATGAATGTTCCAGAACTCTTCAGTTTTTCTCTAATAAATGAGCAGATCATTTGCAATAAACATAAAAAAGAAGTGCTGTACAGCGTTGATGAAAGGGGAACAGAAGCAGGAACAGTTCCTGAGGTCAACAATGAGTCAGCTCGCATGGACGGAAACTCAATTAGAATTAAGTCTAACGTATCTATAACTCACTTGGCTAGTCTGTCTGGGGAGGATATAATAATGATGGGGACTGTTTATGCCATAAAGGATTTAAACCCTATATACCAGAACATGATTTAGACTGAATAACAAATTCAAAGTTAAGATGTGGCACATGATTAATGTGGATAATTTGCTACTCCACCATAAGATGCACAAGATTTCTGGTAATGTTATGACTTTGAAGGGTGAAAATATAAGGACAATTACGATTCATGCTCTCAAGACTCTCGTGAGAAAGTTTAAAACAATCAAATATTAATATTTAAATTCCAGAGGACTTTTGTGAAACATAAATAGGTGAAGAACAACATAAGGCGTGATAACTATCAGGACCTGAACTAATCAAAATCTATAGCAGTTTGGTATCTTTAACAAAAGATGAATAAGATATGGTCCTTAGGCCAGGTGTGGTGGTTCAAGCCTATAATCCTAGCGCTCTGGGAGGCCAAGGCAGGTAGATCGCTTTAGCTCAGGAGCTCGAGACCAGCCTGAGCAAGAGCAAGATCCCATCTCTACTAAAAAAAAAATAGACATAAATTAGCTGGACAACTAAAAAAAAAAAAAATATATATATATATGTATATGTATATATAAAATTAGCTGGGCATGGTGGAACATGCCTGTAGTCCCAGCTACTTGGGAGGCTGAGAGGCAGCAGGATCGCTTGAGCCCAGAAGTCAGAGGTTGCCGTGAGCTAGGCTGACACCACAGCACTCTAGCCCGGGTAACACAGTGAGACTCTGTCTCAAAAAAAAAAAAAAAGATATGGTCCTTAAACTTGAGGAGCTTTGAATTTTAGTGAGATACATGTGAGAGACAGCAATCTGACTATCAATAGGTAGACCTTCCCAGGATATTCTTAGTGATATTACAGGTTGAGTAGCCCTAATCTGAAATGTCCAAAATCTGAAACTTTTTGAGCACTGAAATGACACTCAAAGGAAATTGCTCACTAGAGTATTTGGGACTTCAGAGTCCTGGATTGGGGATACTCAACCAAATACAAATATTCCAAAGTCTGAAAAAAATCCAAAATCCAAAACACTTCTAGTACCAAGCATTTCAGATAAGGGATATTCAACTTGTGCTACACATCACCAAGAGATGTGACCCTCTAGAAACTATGACACTATTAGTGTACAGGGCTTCATGGAAACTACTTAATAGAGAACAAGGCTAAATGCCATAATATAAAAGGGATTTAATCATGTACTTTTTAGTAGGTATGTATGATCTCTTTGGGGAACACTCTCACTAACTCACATAGGTTGCTAACCCTGGGGACCGGATATGCTAGCACCACCTGGTCACTATACTCTCCCTAAGGACCAACACTCAAGCTGAAATTCAATGTGAGAATGAGTACATACATATATGAGAATGCAGAGAAAGAAAATTCTAATTACATATATTTTAAAAAATTTAAATCCACCCTCCCCCAAATAAAAGAATTCTGAGCTTAAAAAAGTATACTTGAAACAGCATTAAATATTATCCCAAGAAATCAGGAGCAGTGAAATCTGCCTGTGTGGGTCAAGGCAGCTTCAGACAGGTGAGTTTAATTTTATGGGAACCCACTAAATTTATACTCATGTGAACTCTTCAATCAACTTGCTCACTAAACTTACCAACTTCTTAGCTTCTGCTCCACTCTTTATTTTGTGTGGGTACTTTGCTATAACAGATGCTGCTTTTCTATAAGGAAAAGAAAAGGAAAACCAATTAGAAATCCAATAAGAACTTAATATTTCTTAATGGAATACATAGGCAAGCAAATAACTACCCAATAATCTCACCAAGATAACTAATTTTCTACCTTCATATAAAACTTAAAACTCAGATGAGCTGACAGACCACCTACTATATCTCTAACATTTTAAAAGTACCTTAAAAATCCTCACATTTGAGGATGATTTTAACTATATATGTAACACTAGAGAGATTCAGGAGACCAGCAGTCTCTCCTTTTCTTGGGAATAAGTAGAAAATATCATTATCCCCCCTTTTTTAAGCTCGTAAAATTTAGCAGTGGGGGGGGCCCTTTTTTTAATAGCTAGTTTTTAGAAACTGTTCATTATGCCCTCATAAAAATGTGCCACTGTATTTGAATTATTAGGTACCAAATCTGCTTAAGGATGTCTACTTTAAAATTCATGGTTTCTTATAATTTAAGCAAACTGAATTAATGACTTCTAGAAAATGCTATACACTCCTTCATATCTTTGTCTAGATGTTTCCTTTGTCTAGATGACTCTCCCTCTCATTTATCTCCTGATAAGTAAGACTAAATACCTGCTCTCTGAAGACTGCTGAAACCCAGATTGAAGACAGGGTTGAATATCTCTATTTCTAGATCATCAGCTGTGTGGATAATAGTACAATTACTTTGCATAGGAAGTCATAGGAAGGAAAGAAAGGAGGGGGCATAATCAATTTTAAATTATGTTGTGTGGGAAGGGAAGAAGGAAGTTGAGTTGAGATAAAGGGAATATAGGGCTAAACATGTGGGGAAAAACCCAGTGAGACACAGATCTGGAGTCACTGACATTAAGTGGTATTCAAAGCCAAGAATGGCAGGATTGCCAGGGATAGCATGGAAGTGAAAAAAGAGGGCTAAGGGCAGACTTCTGGGAACTACAGGTTGAGTATCCCTTATCCAAAATGTTTGGGATCAGAAGTGTTTCAGATTTTGGAATATTTGCATATACATAATAACATATCTTGGGGATAGGATATCCCCAAGGATAGGATAGGATAGGATATCCCCAAGGATATCTGAACACAAAATTCATGTATAGTTCAAATATACCCTATACACATAGCCTGAAGGTAATTTTATACAATATTTTTAATAATTTTGTACATGCAACAAAGATTTGACGGGTGTTTTGACTACAAATTGTCACATGAGGTCAGCTGTGGAATCTTCCACTTGCAGCATCATGCTGGTGCTCAAATAGTTTTAGATTTTGGATTCAGATTAGCTCAACCTGTGCCAACATCAAAATGTAAGACAGACAGAGAAATGAAAGAACAGAAGGGAGTGCCATCACAGAAGTCAAGGGACTTCCATGCAATAAGCTAGTGGTGAATGCCACTGCAAGTACAATAAGATGAGACATAGGTGAGAGCATTTTCATAGGAATAGTAGGATGGAAATTACACTCAATGAGATAAAGAATGACTAGGGATGAAGAAGTCTAGGCAAGGAATGCAGATTATTCAAGATGACTAAATGCAAAGTGAGAAAAGAGACAAGGTGCTAGCTAGAGGGAAGTTAAAATTGTTATGGTTTCGTTTTAAGAGCTGAGGGACTTGGATATGTCTACATGATAAGGAGCAGAAGCAGGTGGGAATAATGGATAGGAGGCCTATGGTGAGACAGGCAAGGAGGGGATCCCATGAAAGTGTCAGGATCAGCCACAGTCCATCAGATGGAATATGTGGTCCCTTGAATACAACTATTTCCCAGTACAGACCTGAGCATTGTCTTTCACTGCGGCTTAAAATTACACATTTCCAGTAATGCACCCTTGATGATGGGAAAAATACGTATCTGCTACAACTGTTCTCAACTAGAACTGGGAACCTCTCTGAATGGATCCTACAAGGGCTCTGCCTCTGTCCCAAATTCTTCCAGAAATATTGTGTGAGGTACCACCCTCGGTTCTTGCTTTTTCCCCCTCTTGCAGATAGACCCAAATATCCACCGGACCCTCAGTCCTGTTAATGGCCACACTAAACAAGGGCATCCCAAAACGCATGCTACCAGAGAACACTGCACTGTCTCACCTGTAAGCATTGTATTTGTGGATAGCCTGGCTCACGTTCTTCTCAAAGTTTGCGAGTTCTGAAACGGCAACAACAGGCTCGGGTGAACAAGAACCACGAGTAAACAAATGAGAACTGAGTTTCCTGGAAAAGGATGCGGCAGCCTCTGAGGGACGCTGACCACCCGTTCCTCCACGGGCCAGACCAAAGGCAGCCCAAAAGTGATGAGCCAGGCGTCGCCGACAGGACTAACAGCCACAGGCGCCGAAGCAAGACCCCGAGAGAAGGAAGGGAAGGCAATGGTTCGGAAGGAAAAGAGAAAAAAAGCCCCGGTGGCCCGGCCCGGTGAGCTAACCTGTGAGCATGTCGGTGATTCCCCCGTTGAGAGTCTCCTGCGGCGCCTTCCGCTTGCTCATGGTGGCCTGCACCCGAGGACCCCGCAGCGTTCAGGAACAGGGACCGGCGCCCTCCCAGGTTTGAGGAGGGAGCAGGACTTGGAGACCGGGCGGGAGCAACTCAGACCCGGGACGACCGGCGCGACCGGCGCTACCGGCGGAACAATGGCCGCCTCTGACAGGGGGCGCGGCGCGCGCGGTGACGTCACGCGCCGGGCGGGGCCAGAGAGGAGGCTGGGCCGGAACCGGGTTTGGCTGGGGGTGGGCCGCGGGAGGCGGGCTTCCGGTGCGAGAACCCGGACTTGGGTTCTCTCAGCGGGTGGGGCGGCCGAAGCCTGCGCCCGGCCCCGAGACAAGGTGTGCGCGCAGGGAGGTACGACCTCTGCAGAGCGCGGAAGGAAGGCCGCCGAGAACGGGAGGTGTCAAAGTGGTATTTCGAGTTCCCCTGCCTAGTGGCAGGAGCCAAAGTGATGAAGACCGCGAGAAAGGGAGCGGTGTTCCACCTAGATTATGAGGGATGACCCTCAGGACAACATGAGGGTCTGAGAAGTATATAGATAGGGTTAGTCTAAAACTTATATGGAAAGACAAAGGCCCTAAGAAAGCTAAAATTCTGAAAAAAATAAACTGAGAGTGACCACTTTACCCAATTTCACAACTTATGTAGACATAGTGATCAAGACTGTGTGGTATGGGTGGAGGTACAGACACACAAATCAAAGGCACAGAATAGAGAACCCAGATACAGGCCCATGTAACGTGTGTGCCCTACACAACATGATGGCAAGTGGCAAGAAATGAAATAGACTAGTCCTGAGACGGATCACAGTAGGCCGAATGGAAAGGTGACATCAGCAATATTTTGTTTCACAAGCGTAACTCCTGGTTCATACTGCAGTTCCAGGCAATTGCTTTGTGCATAAATGAAATTAAAATCTTATTACAAAACGATACATAGTTACTGTGCAACAAACTGAAAAGTGATCTCACCATCCAGCTTAACACTATTAATCAGTGATCTCACCATTCAGCTTAACACTATTAACATTTTATACTCTATAATACTCTTCCAGTCCTTTTAACCTTCCCATCATTTTGCAATAATGAAATAAATGCTTTAGTTTCTTTGATTAGCAAGGTTGTGGTGGTTGTGTGTGTTTTTTTTTTTACAGTATTAATATACATCTTAATGTGATGGTTATTGAACATTTGTATTTCCTCTCTTGTGAATTTCCTATTTATATCATTTGCTCATTTTTCTAATAGGGTAGTTGTCTGTTACTAATTTGGTAGATCTTTTATATATTACTATTTACCCTTTTTGTATATTTTTTTGTAAAAAATTTTGTATCTGTATTTTCCCCAATTTATTCCTTGCCTCTTAACTTTATTCCTGCAACTTCTTAATACCTTGAGTCCCACTGTCATTTAGATATATGACTTGTCCTACTTTTATTCTGTTCACATTTTTTCCTATGCAATCTCTATTCCAGGCTACATCTATATTATTTTGTTCTGCAGAATGATCACTCCTCTTTAACTAAAAATGTGTTTTGTCCATCTCTGAATTTTGAAAGTTATAAATGTAGGGAATTGTGGGGTCATTTTTATATGAATATTAATGACCTTTTAAAAGTTAGTGTCAGAGAATCCTAGGAAAATAATCAATTTTCTATGCTTATATTCTTAGAATATTTGACCCACTTAGTTACTCTTACAATAATTTGTTTTCAGTTAGATTCTACGATACCATATGCTCTGGGTTTTCCTTCTTCCTGGCCACTCCTCAGGGGTGTGTGCGTGTGACAGTGTGTGTCTCTGTGTGTGTGAGCACTGGTTCCCAGCTCCTTCTTTACTTTCCAAACTTTATGAGAAATTACTTCCACGTATCCATCTTACATCTAGCTTTTCCACCCTGTCCAGTTTCATCTGTTTAAATGCCATGTCTAGGCTTGAAGACTCCTGAATTCCTATTTCCAGCCTTGAGCTCCAGCCTCACAAATCAGATTGTGGACTGGGTACCTCTAGTTGTTATAATAAGGTGTCTCAAAGATAAAATGTCCTAAACTATTCTTGCCCCATGAGCTTCTCTTTAATTTTTCCCCACCTCTGTTAAAGGCATTTTAATCCACTTGCCATCAGTCAAAACCCTACAGGTCATTCTTAATTGCTTTCTTTTCACACCCCAGCATAGCAGCAACCCTCATCTCATCTATTCCGTCTCCAGCTTACTTGTTCTGAATTGGGTCGCCTGTCACCACCCTAGCCACCTCTGCCCTCCTTCAGTCTACCCTGATCTCCCGGACTACTGCCATGGCCTCCTCAGCCTGCCTCCTGCTCGGGTCGCCTACAACAGTCCCCAACCTTTTTGGCACCAGGGACCAGTATCGTGGAAGACAATTTTTCCACGGACAGGGTGGAGGCAGGGAGGCGGAGCTCAGGCAGTGATGTGAGCAATGGGGAGTGGCTGCATAGAAGAAGTTTCACTGGCTCACCCACCACTCACCTCCTGCTGTGCGCCGCCCCCCCCCCCAAGTTTTATGGAAGACAATTTTTCCACAGGGGCAGGGTGGGGGCAGGAGGGGCTGGCAGAGCTCTGCAGCCCAGTCTCTGACTGGTCACAGACCAGTACTGGTCCGTTGCCCAAGGGTTGGGGACTGCAGCCCTATAAAACAAGACAAGTGTGATCTTGTCATACGTGATCTCAATTTACATCGCCCATTTAAATATTCTCTCACTGCACTTAAGAGTAAAATCCCAACTCCCTTCCAAGGCTACAAGGCCTACTGTGATCTGTCTCAGGACTAGTCTCCTATTTCATTTCTTGCCACTTGCCATTGTGTTGTGTAGAGCACACGTTACATGGGCCTGTATCTGGGTTCTCTATTCTGTTCCTTTGTGTGTCTGTACCTCCACCCATACCACACAGTCAAGTAAAATTGGGTAAAGTGGTTACTCCCAGTTTATTTTTTTCAGAATTTTAGCTTTCTTAGGGCCTTTGTCTTTCCATAGAAGTTTTAGACTAATCCTATCTATCTATACGAAAATTGCTTAACATTTTACAGGAACTGTGTTAAACTTGTTTACTAATTTGGGGAGAACTGACACCTTTAATATATTGGGTCATCCAATCCAAGAACATGGCATGTCTCTCCATGTATTAGGTCATTAAATATGAAATGTCTGATTTTGAATCAAAAGTTTATTATATCTCAAACAAGAAGCAATAGAGTTAATCAAAGTGTGCACCTAAACTATTGACAGAGTTTTGCCATGTTAACAGTAGCTTGTTTATGCCATCAGCAAAGAGGTCTGGAGAGCGAGTGGCAAAAGACATTTTCCACAGTTTGTTAAGAATTGACTATTTTCCCTTGCAAGAAGTGGTCCAAAGCCAGGAAGTGTAGTCAGTTGGTGCAAGGTCTCCTGAATATGGTGGACGACAGAGAGTTTCCAAGTCCAGCTTCTGTAGTTTAAGCAGCGTTGTTTGTGTGACATGTGGTTGTCTTACAAGAGGACTGGCCTGTCTCTATAGACCAATCTCAGCTGCTTAATCGCAAACATCCTCATCATTTCATCCAGCTGGTTGCAGTAGACATCCGCTGTAACTGACTAACCAGGCTTCATGAAGCTGTTGTGGTTAATATCAGCGCTGGACCACCAGGCAGACACCACTGGCTTTCTCTGATGAATATTTGGTTTTGGATTGCGTTTTGGCATTTCATCTTTACCCAACCATTGTGCCAAACACCTGAGATTGTCCAAAACACTCCATTTTTCATCACATGTAACAATACGGTGTACAAATGGTTCACCTTCATGTCATGACAGCAAAGAAAGGCAAGCATTTAGACAATTTCTCTTCTGACATTGGTTTAATTCATGCCGTACCCATCTATCCAGATTCTTTACCTTGCCCATTTGTTTCAAATGGTCCAATATTGTTGGAATAGTAATGTCAAGTCTTGCTGCTAATTCATGTGTAGGTTGAGATGGATTTACTTCCACTACAGTTTTCAGCTCATCATTATCCACTTTGGTCTCAGGTCGTCCACATGGCTCATTTTCAAGATCACTATAATGGAACTTCTCAAACCACCGACTAGGTGTTCATTACCCACAGCCTCCCCAAACACTTCGTTGATATTTTGAGCTGTCTGTACAGCATTGGTTCCATGACAGAACTTATATTTGAAAAAAAACCATGAATTTATTTTACTTATTCATGGTTTCACAAACATTGCTCTAAAAAAAATTTGAAAGATAATCTAAGCCAAACCATTTGTTTGCAAGAATGAGGATGTACCTTCACAATAAAAATAAAACAAGAACTGTCTTTGCCAGGTGCAGTGGCTCACGCCTATAATCCTAGCACTCTAGGAGGCCAAGGCAGGAGGATTGCTTGAGTCCAGGAGTTCAAGACCAGCCTGAGCAAGAGTGAGACCCCATCTCCACTATAAATAGAAAGAAATTAGTCAAACAACTAAAAAGAAAAAAAAATTAGCCAGGCACTGTGGTGCGTGCCTATAGTCCCAGCTACCTGGGAGGCTAAGGTAGGAGGATTGTTTGAACCCAGGAGTTTGAGGTTGCTGTGAGCTAGGCTAATGCCACGGCACTCTAGCCCAGGAAAGAGTGAGACAATGTCTCAAAAAAAAAAGAACTGTCAAAGTGAAATGTTATAGGCCGGGTATGGTGGCTCACTCCTGTAATCCTAGCACTCTGGGAGGCCAAGGCAGGAGAGTAGCTTGGGGTCAGGAGTTCGAGACCAGCCTGAGCAAGAGTGAGACCCCTTCTCTACTAAAAAATAGAAAGAAATTAGTTGGACAAAAATATATAGAAAAAATTAGCCGGGCATGGTGGCACATCCTTATAGTCCCAGCTATTTGTGAGGCTGAGGCAGGAGGATTGCATGAGCCCAGGAGTTTGAGGTTGCTGTGAGCTAGGCTGACACCATGGCACTCTAGCCCGGGCAACAGAGTGAGACTCTGTCTCAAAAAAAAAAAAAAAAAAAAAAAAAAAAGCAAAATGTTACAGATAGCAACTGTCAAACTTAGTACTTAAGGAAATCAGACATTTCATACTTAATAACTTTAATAGCTCTTTAAATTTTGCCATCAGTATAATTTTAGCATGAAAGTATTGTACTTGTTATGTTAGATTCACACCTAAGTATTTCATTTTGTTTTGAGTGATTAAAAACACTATTGTATTTTTAAATTTTGGTTTTCAAGTGTTTGTTGCTAGTATTGATTTTTGCTTATCTTGTGATCTTGTCGAACTCCTTTTTTAGCCCTAGGAGGAGTGTTTTTGTGCATTTTGTTGGATTTTCTAAATAAACCATCATGTTATCTGCAACTATGGATGGTTTCATTTCTTCCTTTCCAATCTCTTTGTCTTTTATTTCCCTTTCTTGCACTGGCTAGAACTTCTAGAACAATGTTGAATAGCAGAGGTGAGGCTAGACATGCTGGTTTCCAATGTGAGGGGAAAAGATTTTCTTTTCTTTTTTTTTTTTTTTTTTTTTGTAAGAGACAAGGTCTTGCTATACTGCCCAGGCTGGACTTAAACTCGAGCAATCTTATTGCCTCAATCTCGTAAGTAGGTGAGACTACGGGTCCAAGCCACCACACGCAGCTTTCCTTTCACAGGAGAAAAGGCACACAAATTTAACATGCACAGCACGGGGACATCACAGAATGATTACACAATAACTTAATGCTGTACAGAAGCTTACATACCCTTTTTCATAGGGGAGGGGGGAGATGGGGAACACTGGCAATTGTTTTGAGGGGCAGCAAATAATTAGGGAGAATGAATGGACCCGGGAGGTGGGAGGCTGACATCACAGGAAGGTGAGAAGCAGAGCAGCACAGGAACAAAGGTTGTCTAACTATGCCGAAAATGCCCCCCAGGTAGTCTCTAAAGCCCTCTCAGATGGAAAGTTTGTGAGTGGTGGTGACTCCCAGTCTCTTCTCTCTGGTGCTTGATCTTTCCTGGTTATTTGATAAGATCCCTAGAGAGGGGGTTTAAGACAACTGCACTTCCTTTAGAGAAAAGCTTTCTTGGTCAGATAAGGAAATTCCAGAGAGAGGCTCTCCCTGCACTTGTGGAGTGAACAAGTCAGTTTAGAGGGAAGGTGGTTCTGTAAGGCCTCTCAGCATGTCAAAGCTAGCTTTTGTGGTTATTCTTTGAGCACCAACATTCCAGTTTAAAACTTCCCTGGAAGTTTCATATGTTAAATAAAAGCTGAGTTGGCAGCTGTGGAGAGAGAAATCGAGTTAATAGTTGAGTGGCAAAGGATCCCATTAAACAAGTTTTCCATTTCTGTGAATGGGCCAGTCCAGTTAAACAGTTCTGGCTCATTTAAGGAAATGGGATTGTATTAACAGATGGCCCCTCAAAGCAGGACCTCTATGAGATACAGGCAAATAGAGATTTTAAAATATATATGGATACATATAGTCATGCATATTTATGGGGTACATGTGATATTTTGATACAAGGATACAATGTGTAATGATTAAATCTGATTAGTGATATTGAGCACTTTTTCATATATCTGTTGGACATTCATGTCCTCTTTCAAGAATGTCTATTCAGATCTTTTGTCTATTTTTAAATCAGATTTTTTGGGCTATAGAATTGGGTTCCTTATATATTCTGGATATTAATTTATTGTCAGATGGATAGTTTACATATATTTCCTCCCATTCTGTATATTGTCTCTTTGCTGTCAATTCTTTCCTTTGCAGTGAAAAAAACGTTTTAGCTTGATGTGATCTCACTTGTCAAATTTTTCTTTGTTTTACTGTGTTTTCAAGGTCTTACTCAAGAATTCGTTGCCCAGACCAATGTCCTGAAAAATTTCTGTTTTCTACTAGTAGCTTCATAGATTCAGGTCTTACATTTAAATCTTTAATCCATTTTGATTTGATTTTTGTATATGGTAAGAGGTAGGGCTCTAGTTTTGTTCTTCTGCAAATGAATATCCAGTTTTCCTGGTACCACTTATTGAAGAGACTGTTCTCTCCCCAAAGTATGTTCTTGGTGCCTTTGTAAAAATCGAGTGGCTGTAAATATGTGTATTTACTTATGCATTCTCTAGCCTGTTCCACTGGTCTGTGTGTCTGTTTTTATGCCAGTACCATGCTGTTTTGGTTACTATAACTTTGCAGTATATTTTGCAGTCAGATAATGTGATGCCTCCAGCTTTGTTCTTTTTGTTCAGAATTGCTCTTTGGGGTCTTGTGGTTACATATGAATTTCAGATTTTTTTTCTATTTCTGTGAAGAATGTTGTTATTTTGATAGAGATTGCACTGACTCTGTAGATCACTTTGGGTAGTATGGACATTTAAACAATATTAATTCTTCCAATTAATGAACATAACTGTTCATATTTTATGTCCTCTTCAATTTCTTTCATCGTGTTTTATGATTACCCTTGTTGTAGAGCTCTTTCACTTCTTTGGTTAAGTTTATTCATAGGTATTTTATTTAGCTATTGTAAAAGGGATGGCTTTCTTGATTTTTTCTAAATATAACCTCTTATCATCTGCAAACAAGGACAATTTGACTTCCTTTCTAATTTGGATGTCCTTTATTTCTTTCTGTTGTCTAAATGCTCTTGCTAGGACTTGCAGTACTATGTTGAATTAAAAAAAGGGGCATCTTTGTCTTGTTCCAGATCTTAAGGCTTTCAATTTTTCCCCATTCAGTATGATGTGGGTTTCACATATATGGCCTTTATTGTTTTGAGGTATGGTATGTTCCTTATATACCCAGTTTGTTGAGAGTTTAATATCATGAAGGGATGTGGAATTTTATCAAATGCTTTTCAGCAGCTGTTGAAATGATCATATGATTTTTGGTCCTCATTCTATTAATGTGATGTATCAGATTTATTAACTTGCTTATGCTGAACCATCCTTGAATCCTGGGATGAATCCCATTTGATCACGGTAAATGATCTTATTAATGTGTTGTTGAATTCAGTTTGCTACTATTTTGTATCTATGGTCATAGGGATATTGGCCTATAGTTTTTTTTTTTTATTTTTGATGTCTTTGTGGTTTTTTGTTTTGTTTTGTTTTTTTTTTTGAGACAGAGCCTCGATTTGTTGCCCAGGTTAGAGTGAATGCCAGGGTATCAGCCTAGCTCACAGAAACCTCAAACTCCTGGACTCAAGCAATCCTGCTGCCTCAGCCTCCCAAGTAGCTAGGACTACAGGCATGCACCACCATGCCCAGCTAATTTTTTTTCTCTATATATATTAGTTGGCCAATTAATTTCTATTTATAGTAGAGACGGGGTCTTGCTCTTGCTCAGGCTGGTTTCCAACTCCTAACCTCAAGCAATCTGCCCACCTCAGCCTCCCAGAGTGCTAGGATTACAGGCATGAGCCACCACACCTGGCCTCTTTGTCTGGTTTTGGTATCAAGGTAATGCTGGCTTTATAGAGTGAGTTTGAACATATTCCCTCCTCTTCAAAAAAATTTTTTGGATAGTTTGAGTAGAATTGATACTAGTTTTTCTTTAAATGTTTGGTAGAACTCAGCAGTAAAGCCATCAGGTCCTGGGCTTTTCTTTGTGGGGAGTCTTTTTATTACTGCTTCTATCTTGTTACTTGCTATTGGCCCATTCATATTTTCTCTTTCTTCATGTTTTATCTTAGAAAGTTGTGTCTAGGAATTTATTAATTTCACCTAAGGTTTCCAATTTATTGGCATTTGGTTGCTCATAATAGTCCCTATGATCCTTTGAATTTCTGTGGTGTCAGTTACAATGTCTCCTTTTTTCTCTCTGATTTTATCTATTTGGGTCTTCTTTTCTTTTTAAAGGTTTGTTAATTTTACCTTTTCTAAAAAGCCAACTTTTTATCTCATTAATCTTTTATGGGTTTTTTGGCCTAATTTCATTTATTTCTGCTCTGACCTTTTATCTTTCCTTTAATGTTTGGGTTTGGTTCATTATTGCTTTTGCAGTCTTTTAAAGTACATTAGGTTCTTTATTTGAAGTCCTGCTACTCCTTTGATGTAGGCATTTATTGCTATAAAAATGTGGTAGCACTGCTTTTACTATATCCCACAGGTTTTGGTATGTTGTGTTTCCCATTTTTGTTTGTTTCAAAACATTTTTAAATTTCCTTAATTTCTTCATTGCTCATTGATCATTTGGGAGGATGTTGTCTAATTTCCATGTATTTGTATAGTTTCCAAAGTTCCTGTTATTAATTTCCAGTTTCATTCCATCATAATCAGAAAAGATACCTCATATGACTTCAATTTTTTTAAATTTCTTAAGACTTGTTTTGTGGCCTAACATATGGTCTATCCTTGAGAATGTTCCATGTGCTGATGAGAATATGTATTCTACAGCAACTCAATTAAATGTCCTGTAAATATTTTTAGGTCCACTTGGTGTAGTGTAGTTTCTTATGTTTCTTTGATTTTCTGTCTGGACGACCTGTCCATTGTTGATAGTGGGTGTTGAAGTCCACTACTATTGTATTACAGTCTATCTCTCCACTTAGATTTATTAGTAATTTCTTTATATGTTTGGGTGCTCTGATGTTGATTGCATATATAATTGTTATTAATATATCTTCTTGATGAATTCATCTCTTTATCATTATATTAAGACCTTCTTTGGCTTTTTTTTGAGACAGAACCTCACTCTGTTGCTCAGGCTAGAGTGCTGTGGTGTCAGCCTAGCTCACAGCAACCTCAAACTCATGGGTTCACATGATCCTCCTGCCTCAGCCTCCCAGGTAACTGGGACTACAGGCATGCACAACCATGCCCAGCTAATTTTTTTTCTATATATTTTTAGTTGTCCAATGAATTTCTTTTTATTTTTAGTAGAGACGGGGTCTTGTTCTTGCTCAGGCTGGTTTTGAACTCCTGACCTTGAGAGCAATCTGCCTGCCTTGGCCTCCCAGATTGCAAGGATTACATGCGTGAGCCACTGCACCCGGCCAACTCATTTTTTTTGTTGTTGTTTTCATTTGCATAGAATATGTTCTTTCATACCTTTACTTTCAGTCTATGTCTTTATAGGTGAATTTCCTGTAGGCAGCACATAGTTGTATGTGTTTTAATCTAGCTAGCCATTCTATTTCTTTAATTAGAGAATTTTGCCCATTTACATTCCATGTTATCATTGATAGGTAAAGACTTACTGCCATTTTGTTATTTGTTTTCTGGTTGCTTTGAAAGTCCCCTCTTCCTGTTTTCCTTTGTTAATAAGTGATATTATCTAGTAGTATGTTTTAATTTCTTGATCTTTATTTTTAGTGTATCTATTGTAGGTTTTTGTTTTTGTGGTTACCAAGAGCCTTCCAAAAAAAAAAAAATCTCTTATAACAAGTTATTTTTAACTGATGACAACTTTGATCACAAAGAAAAAAACTTTAAAACTCCACATATTAACTCCATCCACCCCACCTTTTGACTTTTTATTGTCTCTTTTTATATAGCCTCTTAACAAATGGTTGTAGTTATTATTTTTGGTAGATTTATCTTTTAGTCTTTATGCTAAAAATGTGAGTGGTTTACACAGAAAGTTTAGAATATTCTGAATTTATCTGTGTGCTTACTTTTACCAGTAAACCTAATACCTTCAGATGATTTTCTGTTGCATGTTAGCATCCTTTTCCTTCAGATTGACAACCTCCCTTTAGTATTTCTTGTAAGACAGGTCTGGTGGTGATGAATTCGAGGGTTTTTGGTTTTGTTTGTTTTTTTTTTTTTTGGTCTGGGATAAACAACTCATTGATAAGAGGCATTTCTATGGAATCAGAAGAAAAATAATGATTAATGTCTAGAGTAGTCTATAAGCTAGGTTTTCTAGAATCAGGAGGGCAACGAGGTAAGAAGATTTCTAGATGTAGGTTTGAAGCATCTCCAGTTGTAGGAGGCAGACAATGGCAAAGTGAGATATTTTCCTGGACTGTAGTTGGAATCAGGTGCTCCAGTAAACTGAGTACTTCATACATCAACAGGCTTTTTTACATATAAAAGCTATTTATATATGTTACTGTAACAATTTCTCCCAATTTTTTTTTCCTTCTGTCATCTAGGCCAGCTGTTTCTGGTCCCTTGGCTAGTACAGTGGGTTGAATGGCAGTACCCAGGAAGGCATGTTCACATCTTAATCTCCAGAACCTGTGACTAATACCTCATATGGCAAAATACGTGATTACACTAAAAAATCTTGAGAGGCAATGCTTTTTCTGGGATTTCTACATTGATCCTCAATCCAGTGGCGAGTGTTCTCCTGAGACACACAACACGGGAGATCTGACCGAGAGCCGCAGCAACATGACCCTGTAGCAGGGGCGCAGCCACAAGGCAAGGGTTGTCTTAAGTCACCGGAAGCTAGAAGAGGCAAGGAACAGAATCTTTCCTGGAGCCTTTGGAGAAGGTACCGTCCTGACAATGTCTTGATCTTAGTCCTGTGTCCTCTGGAACCATCAGAGAATAAATTCTGTTGTGGTAATCTGCTACAGTAGGAAAGTAACAGCTGGAGAGAGCAGGCTCTTCTTGAGGCTCTTCTGTCTGTGCCCATCTGGGTCAAGCCCTCCAGCGCCCCATCTAGGGTACATGAGACAAAAAGAAAACCCAGAGAGCTCACTGCCAGTGCCATTCCCCAGGTAACCACTGTCCCTGGACAGTCTCTACCTTTTGGTCTTCTTGTATTTGCTTGTAAGTCCAAGGACTTTCGCTGTACTCAGTGAGAGGAAAAAGTACATCTATTTCATCTTTTTGGAAGCAGAATTCCTAACTCCAGGGTTTTCACTTTTTCAATCAATCAGTGTTCCAGTCATAAATTTCTTAAACCACTGCTTCAGCTGTATCATTTCTTCGATCAAAATTCTTCCGTGACTACCAATTGCCTACAAAAGAAGTCCATGGCCCCCAGCCCAGCATCCATTCCCTCCCCAACCTACCCCATCCCAGTCTTTAGGGTCTTATTTCCCACTATGTCCTTTATCAGGGTTTCTAAAACCAGGCTTTACTGAACTCTAGTTCCTTGGTATGTTAACAAATGTTACATACACACATGGGGGGCAGGGGAGGCTCCACAGCCAAATGATAATGGTAAATTGCGGATTTACAAAAAGTTAAGCCAGTTTCTTTATTATAAGACTTTTCAGATATTTTACCAGTGTACAATGTAAATCTCTAAAAAGTAATGAACTGCTTCTTTAACTTACTTGATCACGGAAAAACATCACAGTATCTCCATGGAAACCACTTGGTTAGATTCTCCAACTTCCTTTTCCAACCCAACTCACCCATGTGTGATCACATGAACTCCTTTTGCACTCTTGCTTTTATATAAGAGAGGTGTTGCAAAATGTCAAAGCAGCAGCACTCCTGCACTGTTGTTGATCCAGGCACTATACAATTTTATAAAATTTTCCATTACTTTAGTCCAGAAGTCCTAACCATAGGTATGATAAAAGTGGACTGGTGAACCCAGTATAAGTGTTTGAATCATGTTACAAAATATAGAAACCGTTTTAAAAATAAATCCATTTACTAATACTGCTAGATGAGGGAGAGACGGGACACCCATGCCCCCACCCCCACATGCGTCTGGGCAAGAGCTGTGAGTACAGTGGTCCGCAGCCAGTCACTGGCAGACCCCCGTTCCTTCCTGCCTTCTTCCCCATGACGACGCACTCCCAGCTAATCTTTGGGACTAAGAAGAAGGCAGCTGCTCTTCCATCTGGGCTACAGGGAGTCCCTCTGTGGCTAAAGGACCACAGACGGGCTGGGCATTCACTGTGATTTTGCTAAAAGGACAACCACCAAAGTAGTGGGTAAAAATAAAACATGAGCAGCAGAGAAATTAAAAGAGGAAGAGAGGATGGGGCCAGGCCAAGGCTGTAATCGAAACGTTTGTTTAGGAGAATCCAGAGGAAACGCTAGCTGCAGGGTGAGAGGCGGCAGGGGGATCAGGGTCTCTGGAGACCAGGAGAGGACAGGCTGGCACCAAGTTCAGACTCTGTTCTCAAGGACCCGAGCGAGACATCTGTCCAGTCATCTGTGTGGCAAATCGTACTTTGAGCACTCTGTCACAGCAGACAAAATAGCTGCTGTGGCTGTTCCCTGAATGTTTGTGACCAGCATCGCCCACCACCGTGTGCCGGGGCTCCGGGACAGAGACTTCCAGTGTGCAGGCGAGGTGGCAGCTGCTGAGGGCCACGCCCGGGGTCCAGAGTGAAGGGCCCAGCAGCTGGAGAAACGAGAGCTCCGTCTGGCTGCCGGAGACTGCTAGGACACCACTGCAGCCGGAGCCACCATCAGCCCACGCCAAAGGGTCAGGGACCCCCCACGTCACAAGGCCGCTCCAGGCTACTCTGCTCTTCCTCCTCCAGCCAGCTCCAGTCGAGAGTCTGAAAGTCGACAGGCAAGTTAAAAAGACAACAGCTACCAACAGACTGCAGGCTGTTTTTCCTCTTTGGGAGGCAACCAGCACAATTTAGAAGTTAGTTTAAACCCTTTTATTAGTGATAGACTTGTTATTGCAGGACACCCTGGAGCTAAGCTACATGTTCAAAACTGCACAGGATCTTTTCTTTGGACTGGCTCAGAGGCTCTGAGATTTTGGTAGCCCTCGTGGCTCCCAGCACTTATTTTATATGCTCAGGGCAGGCGGGTGGTACCAAGAGCTCATGTCGGCCATTGGTTTCCAGCCTCACCACATGAAACGGCCTGACGAGACTTCCTTTTCCTCTGGCAGAAGTGCAGGCAAGCAGTGAAAGGATCAAAACGTGTGGTGCCAGAAGAGCAGCAAGAGACGCAGAAAGCCTACAAGCTGGGGGACAGTCGACTACGTCAGAGGTGACTAAAACCAGCAGTGGTGTCCCCTCCAATGCTTCCGAAAACCCAGGACCTAGGGGAGGTTAGCGGGTGGTTGCATTAGCAGGAAAAGGCTGTGTGCAGATCGTAAAGGAATGGCTTAGGATCCTCTCGGCAGTTTGAGCTTTGTGTCAGTGTAACTGTGTCCTGGCTAGGTTTTCTTCCGGTTAGCTTCCCCGTAACTAGTGCTGCCTGCTGCAGAGCTGAGTCCCCGAGGCGTGGGGCCTTTGTCCTGCTTCGTCACCATAGACCAGACCAGCACTTGGCACTCACAGACGTTCGGCAGTGGCACGGAAGGTGCAGGGAGGGAAGGGCCTGGGGACGATGTCACCTTCCCCATCAGGGTTAAGTGTTGTCAGGACTGAATGAGACGGTGCAATAACATGCTTGTAAGCATTCAGTAATACTGGCACTGTTATAACAAATGATAAAATATATGTGCTAGAAAATCCTAAGTATATACTGAGATCGTGGATAAAACTGGGCTGCCTTTCCATTCCTGTCCTTTTTTGCTGCAAAAAGAAAGGATGTGGAATAGCTGGGTCCACGCAGGCTGTTACCGTGAAACTCTGGTCCTGCCCTCTCATGGTGTCTTGCATGGCACTTGCTAGCTGGGTGCAGAGGGTATGAGCTTCAGCCACCAGTTCCTCACTAAAGAAAATGATCAAACTGTTAGAAAGTGGTCATTGTTACTTATCTGGAGCTGCCGCCACCGCTTTAAAATATGCTAAACAGCTTTCAACGATATTTTAAAAATGAAGTAACAATTATTTTCATGCTGAGTGTCTTAAAACACCATGTCACTGACCAATGATTCCATTCACCTAGTTAATAAGCTCCTCCAGGCAGTACCACTGCTGCCCAAAATGTGAAAGAGCAAAAAGACCTGTTTAATTAAAAAGTTAGAGGTAAAATGGGCTCTGACTTACTAGATAGCTGAATTTAATTGTCTCCAAACTGCCAAAATCTAATGACATCCCCAAATCACCTGTTTTCCAGTTTTTGCAATAGAAAAGAAAAAATATGCCAAGCAATTTACCAGGCTTCCATAGTCCCTTGAGATCTGCTGAAAAGCCAGTTCTGGGAATTGTTTTTAATCTAATCTGATCTCTTTCTTTTCTATAATAATAAGCACGTGTTTCCTGTCAGGAATGGGTCACAGTGGGCAAAGAGAGCATTTATTAATTAATAAACCACGATCCTTCTGTAACCTCAGCTTTGTGACGTGAGGGACGAGACACCCTGTACGCCCAGGCCTACTTTTCTAGAGCTTTGGGGATGTCATGGGAGGGACTATACCAAATACGGGAAGATGGCACCCAGGCATTCCCCTCACTCTGCAAACGTGCCATCCTCAGGGAAGGGACTCAGAGCACATTTTTGCTCAGCCTTATCTACAGGACTTCTGGCTAAGCCAATTGTCCAGTGCCAGCTGCAGAGAGAACAAAACAGGCACCAGGCCTCCAGGACAGCACCAGAGGTTGGGAGACATTAAGAATCTAAGGTCACACATGATTAAATACCAAAACAGGTTACAAACACTCCAAAGCAAGAACAGGACTTTCTTTCTTTTTTTTTTTTTTTTAAGAGACAGGGTCTCTCTCTGCTACCCAGGCTGGGGTTCCGTGGTAGGATCACAGCTCACTGTAGCCTTCAACTCCTGGGCTCAAGCAATCCTCCCACCTCAGCCTCTCGAGTAGCTGGGATTACAGGCAGGTGCCACCATGCCTGGCTAATTTTGTTTTTGTTTTTTTTAATAAATAGGGTCTTGCTATGTTGCCCAGGTTATTCTCCAACTCCTGGCCTCAAGCAATCTTCCCACCTCGGCCTCCCCAAATGCTGGGATTATTGCGTGAGCCACCATGTCCGGTCCAAGAACAGAATTTTTAGCCACATGTGGTGGCACTTGCCTATGGTCCCGGCTACTTGGGAGGCTGAGGTGCAAGAATCACTTGAGCCGAGAAGTCTGAGGCTGCAGTGAGATACGACTGTGCCAGTGCACTCCAGCCTGGGCAAATGGAGCAAGACCCTATCTGTTAAAAAAAAAACAAAAACAGATATTAATATAATTGACATACCTTAAAGTTCACCCAAGGGTTTTAGCATACTTACTTAACAGTTACACATCCATCACCATACCTAGTTTCAGAACATTTTCATCATCCCCAAAAGAAACCTCATCCCCACCATCAGTCACTCCCATCTCCCTGCTGCCCCAGGCAATCGTTAACCCATTTCTATGCCCAGGGATTTGCCTGCAGGACCCCACAGGGCCTGGCACACAGAAGGCACCTGTGGATCTGAACTCGAAACTAAACCACAGGAAGAGAGCGACCAGGGGGTGTGGATAGTCGAACTGTGAAGGAGTGGGAGCAGAGGGAGCCTGCAGGTGAGAGACCACTGAGGGAGGACACCTGGGGAGCCAGGGCTTGTTAGGCACAGACTGCCGGGCACCACCTTTGTGCTTCCGGTTTAGGTCGTCTCGGGTGGGACCTGAGAACTTGCTTCTGATCTAGATGAGACTTGCAACTGGGCTAGAGCAAGCGGTTTGTAAGAAAGTGGACCAGCCTGGAGAGGCACGTGAGGTGGCCAAAAATGCCTGAAAAAGCTCAGGCCTGACCCTCTGTAATGCAGGAAGCCACTATTCCTTACTGACCAAGAAACAACTGGGTCAGAGCGGTACTTTGTGAAGGTTAATTGGCCCAGAGGAGGCCTGGCAGGGACAGCCAGGAGGTGGAGAAGAAGGCAGAAGCCCTGCCAGGGAAGGCTGTGCTGTCTCCTGCTCACCGGTGGCCCGCTGTGGTCTAGGCAAGGGCAGGGGATGAGCAGGAGGCACTGGGAGGGTGGGTGACTCAGGGTGCTGGTGGCAGCAGCCTGAGGGAGCCTGGTTTGGGAGACCCATGGACTATCACAGCACAGTACTGACCAGCACTTCCCAGGTTGCCATCAGCAGTCAGTAATCCAACGCTCGGATAAGAAAGCTACTCAGTGGTTGAGTTACAAGGGACTATGAGAGCAGAATGTCATTCACTTTTGTCCCCACAGGGCCCGGGAGATGCACCAGATACAAAGAGAAGCATGTGCAAAATCGTGAGATGCTTATCCATGACAAACACACGTTTCCATCCCTGGGACCTCCTGACCGGCCTGGGATGTCATGCTTGGTGCTGCTAACCATGACTTACCTCTTCTTGGCTGACTCAGGCAAACTGCTGGGGGCTGCAGAGGGCTGGGACATCAGCTGACCAGGGTGACTCAGTCGAGAAGCATTCATGCTGTCCGGGCTGCCACTTACAGGACCTCGGACCTTGCTCTTAAGGACAAAGCCAAACAGAAAGTCGACAAAATTCTGGAGCCAAGCGATGAATCAAATTTTGCGTTCGCTCCACAGTAAATCCTCATGAGACCACCAGCCGCAAGACACTATAGCTAGTCCTCGAAACCACCAGTCTCCCGGGGCAAGACAACGGCCGGTGTGTCTCATCTCCGCCTCAAACGCGTTTCTGTACCAGTACGTGAGGAGTCCAAACATGAGGAGGCTCGAGTGCCTGCATCTGTCCCTAGGCTTTATTTCATTACTTCGATTCCTTTTCATTAGTTGATGAACTTTTACCAGTAAAGGAAAGGAAGGCGTTTATACCTTTAAAGTTATGAGACTTTTTTTTTTTTTTTTTTTTTAGCTTAGATACAGGACCTGTGATAAAGTTATGAGACTTTGTGTGAATTACAGCCTCTGGGATACAGCCGGGAAGAAAACCAAGATGTCCTGACTCTCTGTCCCGGAGGTGCTGCAGCCATTCCACCCCCAAGCCCAGATGACCGCCTGGGCTGCTGACTTGCCCGTGCCCCTCCTCCCCTCTCCTGGCAGCCCGCAGTGCTTCATCCCTTCTCCCAGGGCCTCCTCCTCCCTCCGGCTGTGGGACCATCCTGGCTCTATGCCAACCAGCCATCCTGGCACCCAACCGCGCCTTCCCTGATTATTCCCCCCACACACAGAGACAGGCCGTCTGCTGCATGTGCTCCTGTGCTGTGGGCACACTGGCAGCCAGGGACCCTGCCCCACCCCTGTCCTGTGCACCTCGGGGCTGCTCAGCTCCCACACCCTGCCAGGGGGCCCTCACTGTCAGTGCTGAGGCCCCCCAATGGCAAAAACCCACCCTCCCCCTGCCACTAGAGTGAGTTCTCTGAAACCCAAATCTCTGGGTGTGGCCACATCATTCCCACACTTAAGTTCTTTCGATATGACCAGAAAGGACAAATCCTGTAAGGTTTCCTCCACGCTTCGGAAGCAGGGTGGCCAGCGTAGGCCAGCCCTAGCCTGCCTGCCTCTGCAGGCTCATCCTCCGAGACGCCCTCCAGCTCCACGCCAGCCTGCAGATGGCTCCCAGAACACACTAGACTCTGCCGGGCCTCCCTGCCTGCGATGAAGCACTGTCTCTGTCCCAGACTGTCTTCGCTGCCACCCAACCCCACCTGGCTCCTGCTCACTCTTCAGCGGACGCTCCCTTACGAATGTTCGCGTTGCTTGGGGACACAATCTAGATGTTCGACCCCCAAACCTCATGTTGACAACTGACCCTCGTGTTGGAAGTGTGGATCCCCTGTGAACAGATGAAGGCCCTCCCCAGGCCGGGGGTGAGTGGGCCCTCACCCTCTTAGCGCCCACGAGCGCTGGCTGTTGGAAAGAGCCTGGCCCCTCCCCTGGCGCTGCCTCCCCCTGCACACTGGCTCCCCTGCGTCCTCCACGACTGCAGCAGCCCAGAGCCCTCACCAGAAGCCGAGCAGGTGCTGGTGCCTGGCTTACCTGTCCAGCCTGCAGAACCCAGAGCCAAATGAACCTCTTTCTGAACAAATTACCCAGGCTCAGGTGTCACTTCACAGCAAGCGGAGACACGCCCTCACCTCGAAGGCTATAGGTGGCGTGCCCTGCTGCATTCCAACGACAGTGTGCTTATGACAGCCCACTGCGGCACTTCCTGCCCTGCACCATGCTCGTGCGTGTCTGTCTGTGCCCCTAAGCACACCAGGAGCTCCTCAGAACAGGTGCCGTGCCTCCCCCCGTGCATCTTATAGGGCATGCGGTCGGCACACAACAAATGCCAAACGGATGCAGATGGTAGATCAGGCCTCCACTTCCCCGCCCTACTGGGACGTTCTCCACCCGGGCACCCTCCTCTCTCCTTCTCCCACGCTCTCAGGGGAGGCTGCGTCACTCACGCTCCCAAGGCAAGCCCCTTGCTCAAGCTCGTGTTCCCAGCTCTCCCGTTCCCAGAACGGTGTGCGCTGACCGTCCCCTCTGTCCTCCACACTGCGCATCTCCTGGCACGCCGTCTCCTCCTGCCTGACCTACAGATACGCCCCAGTCTCCAGGACCTTTGAACAGCACAGCCCTGTCCTGCTCCCACCCCTTTGCCCCTAAAGGCTGCTGCTGACTCAATCGTTCTCTTCCCGTCCCCATCAACCTCTCTGCAGCCTTTCACAGCTGGGCTCACTCCCCCAGCAGCTCTGGCTTCCATGACAGTTTTCACCTGGCCCTGCTCTCCGCCCTTACGTTTTCTCCCTTGGCATTCGGTGGGATCACCGCCACGTTAAGACGGTGTGCACAGAAGCACGTTCACCGTGCTGGGAGCAGCAGGCGCGGTGACGGGCCACAGGCCGCGCTGACACGCACGACAGTGGGCTGATCCGGGGGCCCTAAGAAGGATACCTCCATAACCCCATTCCCACAACCTGTGCACGCGACCTCATTTGGGAAAGGGGTCTGCAGATATGTAACTACAGTAAGGGTCCCAAGATGAGATGGAGTGGGACCCAAACCCCATGTCAAGTGCTCTTATATCAGAGCCCCGATGAGGGACAGAGGGGTCACGTGAAGACAGAGACCGGAGGGACGCAGCCACACGCCCTGGAATGCTCGGAGCCACCAGAAGCTGAAAGAGGTAAGGGAGGATCCTCCCCTGCCGACGCCTGGATTTGGACCTTCTTGGCCTCCAGAATTCAGAGAACACATCCCTCTTGTCTTAGGCCACCGGGTCTGTGGTAATTTCTCACAGCGGCCACAGGAGAAGTAGCGCACGCATAAACAAACGCAAGCAGCGCCCGCTCACAGAGCACAGGAGGCAACACCAAGCGAGTGGCAGCAGGTGAGTGGCTCTGGGCTCGGTGGCCTCCCACGGGATGGCGAGGGCCGGAAAGGCCCAAGGAGCCGGCGGGGACACACTCGCGCAGGGGCGGAAAGGCCCGAGGAGCCGGCGGGGACACACTCGCGCAGGGCCGGAAAGGCCCGAGGAGCCGGTGGGGACACACTCGCGCAGGGGCGGAAAGGCCCGAGGAGCCAGGAGGCGGCGGCGGGGCGCACTCGCGCAAGGACGGAAAGGCCGGAGGAGCCAGGAGGAGGCGGCGGGGACACACTCGCGCAGGGCGGAAAGGCCCGAGGAGCCAGGAGGAGGCGGCGGGGCGCGCTCGCGCAGGGCGGAAAGGCCCGAGGAGCCAGGAGGAGGCGGTGGGGCGCACTCACGCAGGCGATCTTCAGGAGGTTCCAGAGCTCCTTCTGCCGCTTCTCCTGGAGCCGAACAACCGTCTTCTCATCCTCGTTCATTAATTCCACCACCTCCTCCACCTTGGGCAGCAACTCCAGAGCCTTCTGCTTGCAGACCACGGTTTTGCTGTAAAGAAAAAGCACGGCAAAGCCGGCGGCGTCTGGGCCGCGGGAAGCAGAACGCGCGCCCCCGCGGCCGTGGGCTGAGCGCGCGGTCGCGGGGAAAGCGCCCCCACGTGGCGGCGGGCAAATCGGGCCGGGAAGATGGGCTCCCGCGCCGCGCTTGTCCCCAGAGCGGGAAAGGAGGGCTCGCACCTGAGCTGCGTGTAGATCACGCGCACTTTCTTCTCGAAGCCCTGAATGGCCTGCAGCAGCAGCCGCACCATCTCCTGGCTGTCGCCGTCCGTGCGCTGGTCTGCGGGGAGCAGGAGTGGCGGTCCCTCCCGGCACAGAGGACCAGGCCCGCCACCGGGGAGAGGGGCCGAGGCGGACGCAGCACCGCACTTACCTCGTGGTTTTTCCCGCAGTCTCCGGTACAGCTCTCTGGCCTGCTCCTCTCTGAAACACACAAAGGGGGTCGGGGTTCAAGGTCAGGCACGCGCCGAGGGGAGACTGGCCACCGACTTTCCTGACGGGGGGAGACCAGTGTCCCCGACGAGGTTTCCGTGATACCCATGGCAGGCAAACAGTTGCCTTCATTATCAAAATCCACACTTCCAGGGTTTAATAACAGAAAATATTTTTTTTTTTTTGAGACAGAGTCTCGCTTTGTTGCCCAGGCTAGAGTGAGTGCCATGGCATCAGCCTAGCTCACAGCAACCTCAGACTCCTGGGCTCAAGCGATCCTCCTGCCTCAGCCTCCTGAGTAGCTGGGACTACAGGCATGCGCCACCATGCCCGGCTAATTTTTCCTATATATATTAGTTGGCCAATTAATTTCTCTATATTTATAGTAGAGACGGGATCTCGCTCTTGCTCAGGCTGGTTTCGAACTCCTGACCTCGAGCAATCTGCCCGCCTCGGCCTCCCAGAGGGCCAGGGTTACAGGCGCGAGCCGCCGCGCCGGCCGGTGACAGAAAATCTTAAGGGAGGGAGACGTCCCTCTGTCCTTCCCAACTCCTCCCCGCTCGGCTTCCCGGCGCGGATCCCAGGTGCCGCGCCGGCCCGGGCCGGAGAACGGGAGGACTCGCCCGGAAGCTCGAGCCCAAAGGCGGACAGACCCCCACCACCCTTTTCCCCACGGAGGAGGCTGGCTCACACTCTCTAAAGAAGAGCCAGAGGAGAATAAAGCGTCAAGTGAGTAGAGAAAATACGGAGTCAAACTCCTGACGCTCGCATTTCTCGTCCTCTGACTCCGCCCCGAGCGGCTCACAGCGACGCGCCCTCCAGTCAGCGCGCCCTCGGGTCTGCGCGCCGCGGCCGGCGCCGTCTCCTCCCTCCGCGGGGCACCGCTCTGCCGCCGCCTCGTGCCGGGGAGCCCGCGCCGGACACCGGCGAGCCCCGGGGAGCAGGGCCCGCGTCCCGGCCGCCCGCAGCCTCCCCCGCGGCGCTAAGGGCGGAGGCTGCCTGCGCCTCACAGCCTCTGGGGCGACGGCTGCTCATCAAGCGCACGCCCGAACCGGCCCGCGGCGTCACGGGCTCGGCGGCGTTTCTTCCCACTGGACGGGCAGGCCCGCGGCGATTTGCCCAGGCGGTGCCCCAGGGCAGCCTCCGAGGGCGACGTCTCACACGCGCCCACGCTCCAGGGGCGGCTGGGGGTGCCGGCAGGGCAGAGCGTGGCCCCGCGGTACTCACAGGTCGTCCAGGGTCCCCCCGGGCTTCCGGCCCATCGGGCTCCGCTGCAGGTCCACGATGTCAGTCTGCAGCGCCATCATGCGTTCCACCAGGTGCTTCACCTCGTTCTCCTGGTGGAAAAGCCAGCGCCCGTCACCTGACGCAGCAACATGATTCAGAGACGCGAGCTCTGCTGGGGACGGGGCCTGCACGCGCAGGACGCCCAGGGGACTGGCCGGAGGAACTCGGACTCTGCAGGCAGACGGCCTGGGTGTGAGGTGGGGCTCTACCACTTTCTAGCTGTGTGGGCCTCGGGCACGTTACTCAGCCCCCAGCTGGTCTCCCTCACCAACACGCTTCTAACAGGGCCCGACGAGCAGTCAGATCTGGCAAAGAACGTGCGGCAGCTGGCACAGTGCCCGGCACACCAGATGCAACTGCACGTTTCTCTGTCTGTCTGTCTGTCTCTCTTGGAATATGCCCATCCAATGCCACCATGGGATGCCCAGACCCCTGATGTCTGACAGATGGGGAGACCTCTCTACGGTTAAATAAGGTTCTGGCTACAAAATTTGTACCTTTAAAAGCACACAGATACCCCGTCAATAGTGATTTATAAGAACAGACACATATTAAGACATGGAGGTAGGCCGGGCACAGTGGCTCACGCCTGTCATCCTGGCACTCTGGGAGGCCGAGGTGGGAGGATCGTTCAAGGTCAGGAGTTCAAAACTAGCCTGAGCAAGAGCGAGACCCCGTCTCTACTATAAATATAAAGAAATTAATTGGCCAACTAACATATATAGAAAAAATTAGCCAGGCCTGATGGCGCATGCCTGTAGTCCCAGGTACTAGGGAGGCTGAGGCAGCAGGATTGCTTGAGCCCAGGAGTTTGAGGTTGCTGTGACCTAGGCTGATGCCACAGCACTCACTCTAGCCTGGGCAACAAAGTGAGACTCTGTCTTAAAAAAAAAAAAAGAAGGGCTCCCTTTACTGGCTGCTCTCTCAGCCTCTTTCCAGAAAGTCTAGTTAAGGTCAAAGCATAGCCAGGGAAACTTCATTTCTGATGCAGAAGATCGACCCAGGGTTTGAAGAAAAAGTGAGAAATGGCAGCACAAAATGTCACCCCCTTGGTAAAGACAAAAACCCCAAATAAGTGTCCTACCCGCCCACACAGCTCCACGGCCTGCTCCATCTCCCTCCAGGCCAGTAGCAGTTTATCTGAGGCTGAAAAAAAATTGGGGAAAGATACTGAAAACCAAAACAATGCCACCACAAAACTAAAATACAAACAGCAACTCAACTATAAGAGGACAAAACAAAGGGTCTCTTGAGCTCACTGCAAAGACCACTCACTGATCCCAAACTCGGTTTGCTCACTGTACTTCTCCAGGTCGATCTGGATGCTGGTTTTGAAGAAATCCAGCTTGGCCTTGAGCTGCTGAGACATGGACGCCATGGAATTCTTCATCTTGGACAGGCAGCTGTTGTTCCGGAGGAGATTCATCCTGTAGGGCCCACAGCAAACCACCTTGGAGTGTCTTTGGGATCCAAGTACTATTCCTGTGCAGTAATAAAACCCCCTCAACCACCAAGGGAGGTCCCTGGTATGATTATTATTATAATAACAGCAGCCACTTATAACCAACAGACAATTTCCTGGCCGTCAGAAATGCATGCGGTTCTGCACCAAAACTGGAATTAGGCAGGTACCACACTACACACAGGGCCAAGAAGCTAAACTAGTCATAACTGGGGAAAGATTTTAAGTGCCCAGCATAATAATCAGGGCAGTTTTGCTAACCCAAATTGCAGCGGGCTCCTCTGGGCCCCCAATTCTGCCCTGGCTCGGCCAGCCCAGCCCCCAGGCCTGCCCTCCCCTCCCTGTGCTAACCGCACTCACCTCCCTAGCCCACCCAAACACTTCCTGCCGGCCAAACCAGTGTCTCCCTTTTGTCTCTGAACAGTTGTCTCTGGGTCCCTGCCTCAGCCACTTCCCTGTGGCCAAAGCCACCAAGCAATGTTAAATCAATTAAACTGAAAACGCCTGGCATAATACATGGCAGCTCGCTGTCCCTGCTGCAGCCGGTTGCAATCCTCCTTCAGCGTCTGGATGCTGTGCCAGACCTGGCCCCACACCTTCCGCAGCTGGAAGAAAGAGAGGTTCCTCTTGGGCTCTTGAACTGGAAACAGAGACACAAGCCATTGTCAGAGAGCAACTCTCCTGCCATTAACCACACCCTGCCTTGGGACACCACTGGTACTTTTTTACATTTTTAAAAATTATGTAACTAGGACACTATTACATAACTTTTTGGGCTATTATGCCTGGTTACTGCCACATATAATTTTTCTATACCCCACTACAGTGTAAGCAGGGCCAATAAATGGCTACTGATTTGATCTGAAGAAACACTTTATGAATCATTTGGAGACGTATCCACATGTACTCTGGCTCATATACTTTCCATAGAAACTCTTCTGTTCACATTTAAAGTTGTATGAAGTTTTATTAAAATTCAGCTTCAACCAGGAGTATTGGAGATGATGAAATAAGCAAGCAGCCTGGAGATCTCTAAGACCCTGGACCTTGCCTCTGGGCACTCTCAGTGTGGAGGTGGGGGAGGGTGAAAGGTAGACATGGAAGACGTATTAAAATGTACACCAGATACTAGAATACCCACCACACAATGGAATATTATAACACATTAAAAAGTAAGGCAGCTACATATGTACCAAAAGAAGAAAAATCTCCAAAATATACTGTTAAGTGAAAAAGGCATATTACATATTACATACTACTATTTGTTTGAGGAAAAAATACTCCGGGAAGAATACCCAAAAATATGACAGCTGTGGTTTCCCTGGACAGGGAACTCAATAGCTGCGGAATTGGGGAGAGACAGTGGCTTGTTGTTCACTGTATATTCAGTCTGTTGTACCTTTTGATTTTTTTTTTTTGGTATCTCTTCTATATATTAATTATTAAAATATAATAAGTCCTATAGCAGAATGACCTCAGAAGTGTGTGTGTGTATATTTTTTTTTTTTTGAGACTGAGCCTCACTCTGTTGCCCAGACTAGAATGCCGTGGCGTCAGCCTAGCTCACAGCAATGTCAAATTCCTGGGCTCAATGGATCCTCCTGCCTCAGCTTCCTGAGTAGCTGGGACTACAAGCATGTACCACCATGCCTGGTTAATATTTTCTATATATTTTCAGTTGTCCAGCTAATTTCTCTGTTCTTTCAGTAGAGACGGGGTCTCGCTCTTGCTCAGGCTGGTCTCGAACTCCTGAGCTCAAATAATCCTCCCACCTTGGCCTCCCAGAGTGTTAGGATTACAGGCATAAGCCACCATGCCCAGCCTGGGCTCAGTATAAATTTAAGAAAACAAACAAACAAACAAATATAAATGAGGCCAGGTGCAGTGACTCATGCCTGTAATCCCAGAACTTTGGGAGGCTGAGGTGGGAGGATCTCTTGAGGCCAGGAGTTTGAGACCAGCCTGGGCAACATAGCAAGACCCTGTGTCTACAAAAAATTTAAAAATTAGCCAGGCATGGTGGTGCGCACCTACAGTCTGGCTGCAGTGAGCTAGGACGGTCCCACAGCACTCTAGCCCTGGTGACAGAGGGAGACCCTGCCTCAAATAAATAAAAAAGGAAAAAATATATATATATAAATGAAACTTCAAAAATAAAGAAAATGGCTGTGGGCAGTATTCTCTGTCCTCTGTTTGAAGTTCTATTTAGGAGGCTGAAATGAATGCATGAATTCCTCTGTCCTTTCTCCTGGGCTGCACCTCGAGTGTCCTAAGGAAAGAGGCTTCCCCGAGGACCAGGCACACTCATTTCCCGGACGTGGCCCCTCCCTGGTCCATGTCTCTCCCTCCTGCCTTGTCCCATGCATTATAATTGATTTTTTTTTTTTTTTTAAGTAACGTTCTTACGGATGCAGCTGACACTTTCAGGTTGGGGCCGTGGGGAGATCTGAGTCTCATAGTTGACTTTACTGTTGTCAAAGAGAAAAACGAGATCCATGTCCAGCGTGCGGCCCTCATTTAACTGCAAAGGGAAAGAACAAAACGAATCTCATGGATCCAACCTCTCTCTTTTCCCACTAATAATGAAGAGGTTTCAGAGAGTTTCCCACTGTTCACCAAGAGCATCTTCTTCTACCAGCCAGTGCTAAGCACCCATGAAGCCTTTCTGAACCACCCCAGCCTGCACTTGTTTTTCCTGTTCCTTCTACACCTACCTGAACATACACTTTACTTACAACACATTATGTGCTGTTTCATTCTGTCTCTCCTGTGCAGTTTAGAAATTCACATGCAGTGCCCTGTGCTACGATTATTTCTCCTCCTATGGTAACTGTCTCCACCAGTTAGCTTATAAGTTCTTCCTGGACAGGGCCCATGTCTCAGACTGCTGTTGCTAACACAGGAGCCCAACCCTGCTCTGTACACAGAGGTGATCATGAGCAGTTCGGGTTGACTCGGGAGAGTAAAGCGTCACGTTGGCAGTCAAGGCGAGAGAAAAGCACTCTAAGCGGTCTGCAGGGAAGGAGTCGAGCACGGAGTGGCTCCTGTCTCCTACAACACCACCTGCTGCAACTTACAGAAACAGGCAGGTGTCTGCATGAAGAGTAACAGGTGACTTGTCGAAACAGAACTGAAATCTGAAGGTGTGATTAGTGTCCTTAGGAGGCACAGTCAGGGAAAATCTGGGAATGCAAGAAGGCAGGGCTCACCTTGCTGTCTGAAATGCACTGCGTGGCCGGCTTTTCCGGGATCAAGGCCAGACCTGCCTCCTGCAGCAGCTCCTGGTCCTTCTCTGGGATCCCCGTGTCCTGCTGGATTCTGGCCTTTAGGCTCTGCAGACTCTCATCCTCCGTCACTGGGTAGGTGTGAATGGTGCCCGTGACCATGTTCAAGATATGAACCAGCTGCAACACAACCCAGGTGTTACTGGGAAAAAATGGCTTCTTTAAAGAGATGCCCACCTGTTTGTCCAGATCCTCTGCTGCCCACAACATTTCCTGGCCATACACAGCAAGGGCCTAGCTTAAGGAAGGGAGCCCGATGCCAAGTTTCACATACCCTAGTCTTTTTCTTTTTCTTTTTTTTGAGACAGAGTCTCGCTTTGTTGCCCAGGCTAGAGTGAGTGTCGTGGCGTCAGCCTAGCTCACAGCAACCTCAAACTCCTGGGCTCAAGAGATCCTCCTGCCTCAGCCTCCCAAGTAGCTGGGACTACAGGCACGTGCCACCACGCCCGGCTAATTTTTTTTCTATATATATATATTAGTTGGCCAATTAATTTCTTTTCTATTTATAGTAGAGACGGGGTCTCACTCTTGCTCAAGCTGGTTTTGAACTCCTGAACTCGAGCGATCCGCCCGCCTCGGCCTCCCGGAGTGTTAGGATTACAGGCGTGAGCCACCGCGCCCGGCCTCTAGTCTTTTTCGTACTGCCGTTTGTCCAGAGCTACGCCCTGACTCCTGTAGAAAGACTCTCCCGGGAGCCTCCATTTCCCCACGAGGTTGCTGGCCCTGACCTGCTCTGTCCTGGCACAGCGGAGACCTGCTGCGTCCCAGTAGGGGCCCTCGCTGCTGCCTCGGGGCTGACGCGGCCCCCTGCTCACCTTCAGGTTTAGGATGTCATCTAGGGCCTTGAAGCAGCCGTTGGGCCCGTACGTGGGGTCTGTGCCCCGTTGTCGGGGGTGCCACATCAGCATCAACTGCAGCCACTTCTCCAGCCGCTGCGCCAGGACGCTGGGGAGAGGAGCAGAGCGTAGGAGGAGACGCCCCCAGCCGTGTGGGCCGCCCTGTGCCCGTCTGGAAGCAGGAGCCTCCTGTGTCTCCCGCCATCACACACAGACGGCAGCCAACAAACGATTATTGGAAATGAAAACGGATTAGTCAGAGAGAAAAAGCATAACCATTTCCCACCAATCTAATTCTTCAGGTGCTCACCCTTCTCTCCTGACCTGTGAAGACAGCCCCCCAAATCGAGAGATTTCCCGACCCATGGGTCCACGCACCCACGTCCCACTGGCTGGGTGAGACCGGCCTGCGAGGCTTCAAGACGCACTTTACAGGCAGGTCCTACCTCCAGGCGGTCCACACACAGTCTAAACCCCACCGAGTTAAGTGGGGATATGGTCAATCCATGAGTGGATACAGAAAATGTGGTGTATGCTCACAATGGAATATTACTCAATTCTAAGAAACGACAGTGAGCTAGCACCGCTTATGCTATCCTGGATTAAGCTTAAGCCCGTTATCCAAAGTGAGGCGACACAAGACGTGGAAAATGGGCCCCCCATCTACTCGCCATCAAATTGGTACTGACTGATTAAAACTATGGTTCTCAAATGGTGGTAGTGTTCACCAGGGATTTGGGGGGGGGGTGCCCAATCTTAGGGATGTGACGAGCATTTTGGAGGGGAAGGGCATAACTCGAACCCTTCTTAGGGAGAGGCAAAGATATACAATGTAGCCAAAATGTCAAAAACAAACAAATAAACAAACAAAAAAGAAAGAAAGAAAGAAAGAAAACACTTTTCATCGGGTGATGGGCAGGCGGGAGGGGGAGGGGGAGAAGGGTGTGTACTTACATAGTGTGTGTGGTGCACACCACTGGGGGATTGGGCACGCTTGAATCTCTGGCACATCGGGGGGAGGGAGGAGGGCAGGGGCAATATTTGTAACCCTAACAATATTTGTACCCCCATACTATGATGAAATAAAAGGAAGAAAAAAAAATGGGGATACGAATAAAAGAAACAGACCCCGTGGTGCCAGATGGGTTAATGCCCCCAAAGCAGTACCTGGGTTCACATGACAAAGTCCAACTGCCTCCCCCGGCCCCCAGAGCCTGGTTCCTGCACACACCCAAACCCTCCCTGCACCCAGCACAGCTATCCTCTGCCTCCCCTCCCACACGCCCTGCTCACCCCAGTCTTTCTCCTTTCAATGTCTCCTGCCCACGTCCTGTACATCCTTCCAGACCCTGCCACAAAGTTAAAGCTCATCCCAGGTCATTCCGTTTAGCTCTAGTCCCCACAATCCTTTCTCCCCACCCTCAAATACGCACGGTGATCATTACCCATGCAACTCAGTTATGTGTGACCACCTCGTAGCTTTCTTTTGTACTATCACCCAATTCTGACATTGTTAGTTAACTGCTGCTGGTGTGGCTCTGAGACTAGGATTGCAAAGCCATGCCGACCACAGGGATTCGTTTGTTGACAGTAGTAACACAGCAACAGGCCACATGAGTGGTGCAAAGAAAAGTAAGGTGCAGTTCCCTACCCTTTAAAGGCTTTCTTTCCGTCAAATAGGAGATAAACCCTACGCAAAACCAAATGCAATACAAGGTAGAGGCTACTAAGGGCAAAAAGAGGGACAGATAAATTGTCATGTGAACTTAGATGATCTCTAAGGAGATGAGCATGGGAACTCACTCTAAGTTTCACACTGAGAAGGACTCTGCCAAGTTCCTAGTCACGGGACGATATCTTGACAACCTATTTAAGTTATCAGGTATCACCTCAGACTTGTATTTCTAAAAAAGGAAGAAAAGTATGTGTAAGAGTGATGCCACTGCGCCTTACCTGTTAAGGTTATTGGGGTAGGGTAGAGAGCTTGAAAACTTCACTGCTCCATTCAAGTCCTCACTAACGACAATGTCCATCTCACTCTTCTGCCGGACTTTCGAGTGCCTGCAAACACGTGACCGTGTTAAGTGCTGTCGCACATCACTTGCCAGGGACACGTTCAGAGAAGCGCGTAGCCGGGGGACTTCACAGCCGTGAGAACATCACAGACCGCAGCCACACACACCTACACAGCGTGGCCTACAACGCACCTAGGCGGCATGACGTCGCCTGCCGCTCCCAGGCCACACACCTGTGCAGCGCATCACTGAACACGGCAGGCAACCGTAACAGGGCGCTGAGCATTTGTGCATCTGGACGGAGAACTTCGACACGATATGCAGGCATGCACGTCCCTTGTGTCCCTCAGCACTCTGAGGCCACTTTACATTTGTGATGTCACTTTTCAGCTGTGCGGGAGTCTTATATCCCAGGCTTTTGGAATGACAGTTGATTCACACCATGATGGAACAGTTTCTGTGAGAGTCTGAGAACGGTCAGTTCTGCCTGAAGGAGCTTTTGAAGAAAAGCCTTCAGCAGAGTCACCGACTGCCCTGCGGCCCGGCGTCCTGCAGGCAGCACTCACTTCATTTTATCTAACACAAACTCCCACGTTTTGAAAGAGGATAAAATTAGGACTTCCAAACCGACCGTGTACATATGATATTTACGTGAAATACGCACAAACACGCACATACATGGCTACTTCATTCTAAATGTGTACTGTTAAGTACTATTTCTAAGGGTAGCTTTTACAGTTCCCAACATAGGGAACTTCTTGGGGTATCTGAAGTAGTATTTGAAGGAAAAAAAAAAAACGTAAACCCAATTGGCTTCAAATCTCCTTGGTAACAAGGATAGTAACTTGAATCTGAACAATGCTCCGTAGGTAACCAAGTACTGCACAGCATTCACTTCTTGCCAAGACGGCCCCACGGGGAAGACACTGTTAGCCCCTCACGTAATGGCAGGGAAATGAAGACCAGGTGATGTCTCCAGGGTCACACAGCTGGAGGGTGGCAGAATCCAGGACTCGACTCTTGAGTCTGTATTCTTTCTACTCTGTCTCAACGCCCAAACGTATCTTTCCTCAAAACACCTGGGAAGTTCAGATAAAAAATGGTTCAGCTCCAAACAATTCTCACTGGCCCCTCTAGAGCACACGGGAAACCCAGAGGGCTGGCGCACAGCCAGGCTGGTGGCCCACAGCTCCGGCTGAACCAACCTGTGACAACTGTAAAGTCAGGAGCACTAAGACTTTCTAATTGCAAACACGGGGGACAATCGTCTACTAGAAAACTTAGTTCCTCAATGGGAAATATAAAAGAACACATAAAATAAATGCTTGTTACTTAGGCTGGTCCTAAAACATATTATTTTAAAAGACTTTATAATAGAATTACAAAGCCCAAACTGCATTTGTCATTAAATTATCTATCTGCCATCCAAGATGAAATAGTGAAATATTTTTTAAAAGTTGTCTAAGCCATTAAAAAGCAGATGAGGCCGGGCGCTGTGGCTCACGCCTGTAATCCTAGCTCTTGGGAGGCCGAGGCGGGCGGATTGCTCAAGGTCAGGAGTTCAAAACCAGCCTGAGCAAGAGCGAGACCCCGTCTCTACTATAAATAGAAAGAAATTAATTGGCCAACTGATATATATATAAAAAAATTAGCCGGGCATGGTGGCGCATGCCTGTAGTCCCAGCTACCTGGGAGGCTGAGGCAGAAGGATCACTCGAGCCCAGGAGTTTGAGGTTGCTGTGAGCTAGGCTGACGCCACGGCACTCACTCTAGCCTGGGCAACAAAGCGAGACTCTGTCTCAAAAAAAAAAAAAAAAAAAAAAAAAAAAAAAAAAAAAAAAGCAGATGAGATGCAAATTAGCCCACAAAACAGCTCCTTGCTGGGTTTCAGAGAAGTCTACTTGAAAGTGGCCACCAGCCTTCCAGCACTGCTAAGAGAAGTTTAGGAAGGTGATTCTGCAGACAGATTTACTATGAAGGTGCCAGGCCCTTGGGGATATATGTTCAAAGTGCACTTGTTCTTCCAGTTCTAATGGATTTTAACTCATGTTGTTATAAATAATGGAAAAGGTCAACATGTGACATGAGCTAAAGAAATTCCATAGTTAAAGCCACAATAGATATACACATAATTTAAAGCTATTTTTATGATGGTTATATTATAAAGCATGACTATAAATTAATGAGCTAATTCCTCAATATTCTAGAACCTATGCAGCCAAATGAGCAATGCCCGTTTTAAATTAAGTTGCCACAGTAGGGCATACTTAGCTATTTCCACCAGAGTCCTAGGGCAGACACCTCACCTCAATACCATCACTGGGACATAAACATGGAACTGAACCGGACTCTCCTAGAATTCATTTCAAAGGCCACACTTTATTCTATATTCTTGTGATGCAAATACCTGTCCCCTAAAAACATTCATGTTTTTATTACATCCAGAAAGGCATTCAGGGGCCGGGCGCGGTGGCTCACGCCTGTAATCCTAGCACTCTGGGAGGCCGAGGCTGGCGGATTGCTTGAGGTCAGGAGTTCAAAACCAGCCTGAGGGAGACCCCGTCTCTACTAAAAATAGAAAGAAATTAATTGACCAACTAAAAATATATATACAAAAAATTAGCTGGACATGGTGGCACATGCCTGTAGTCCCAGCTACTCGGGAGGCTGAGACAGTAGGATCGCTTGAGCCCAGGAGTCTGAGGTTGCTGTGAGCTAGGCTGACGCCACGGCACTCACTCTAGCCTGGGCAACAAAGTGAGACTCTGTCTCAAAAATAAAAGAAAGGCATTTAGGATGCCACCACAACCAGAGTTGGCAATGGTGTAGAACAGGGGTCCTCAAACTTTTTAAAACAGGGGGCCAGTTCACTGTCCTTCAGGCCACTGAAGGGCCAGACTACAGTTTTAAAATAACTACGAACAAATCCCTATGCACACTGCACATATCTTATTTTGAAATAAAAAAACCTGCATGTGGCCTGCGGGCCATAGTTTGAGGAAGCCTGGTATAGAGAGACTGGTAGCGTTACATGCTCCTGGTAAACTGTAGATTTATGCAACCTTCTGGTGAACAGTCAGTGACACACATCAGAAACCTTTAAAAGGTGCATACTTGGCTGGGCGCAGTGGCTCACACCTGTAATCTCAACACTCTGGGAGGCTGAGATAGGAGGATCACTTGAGCTCAAGAGTTCGAGATCAGCCTGAACCCTAAGCAAGAGCAAGACCCCATCTCTACAAAAAAATAAAAATTAGCTGGACATGGTGGCATAGGCATGTAGTCCTAGCTACTCAGGAGGCTGAGGCAGGAGGTTCGCTTGAGCCAAGGAGTTTGAGGCTGCAGTGAGCTATGATGATGCTACTGTACTCCAGCTTAGGGGACAGAGCAAGGCCCTGTCTCAAAAAACAAAACAAACAAACAAACAAACCCCCACAAAACTCGTGCATACTCTTTGATCTGTTAATCTCTTTCCTAGATATTCATCCTCAGGAGATAACTGTGGATGTACAAGAATTTCCCTATAAGGATGTTATACCCGGTGTTATTAAATGAACAGCTACTCAATGGAACAGACGTTATAGACAACATGGAAAACATAATGTATTTTCAATATTAAGTTTGAAAGGTAAGTTATATGAGAATACACCTATCGACTTATTTTGAATTTTTGTGGGTTTTTTTGATACAGAGTCTTACTCTGTTGCCCAGGCTCGAGTGCCATGGCAACAGCCTAGCTCACAGCAACCTCAAACTCCTGGGCTCAATTAATCCTCCTGCCTCAGCCTCCCAAGTAGCTGGGACTACAGGTGCAAACCATCACACCTGGCTAATTTCTTCTATTTTTAGTAGATACTAGGTCTCGCTCTTGCTCAGGGCTTAGGCTGGTCTTGAACTCACGAGCTCAAGAGATCCTCTCGCTGCAGGCTCCCAGAGTGCTAGGATTACAGGCATGAGCCACCACATCTGGCCTTGTTTTTTTTTTTTTAAAGTAGAAAATACCACATGCTGAAGAGCCTGGAGACACACAAAAATGCTCATGTTGATTGTTTCCTGGTTGGTGATTATAGTTGATTCCTCTTTCTTTATTGTTTCCATATTTTCCAAAACAAAAAGTGAAAACAAAATTAATATTATGGTCAACATGAGGAGGACTCAAACCGTGCAGCACTGTTTAGGTTCAAGATAGGAATTTTGTGTGTTGCAGTAAATTGGCTCTGGAAGGAAAATCTCACGGTATAAAACCACACGTGCAGGAGAGTGTTCATATTATGCTCCCCCTGGTGTAAAAATAAACGTACAAATAAGCAAGTACTGTGTTTCCCCGAAAATAAGACACGGTCTTATATTTATTTTTCCTCAAGAAGACACCCTAGGGCTTATTTTAAGGGGATGTTATTTTCTGCTCAAAGTCTCGGCTTGCTGCATGCACAGGATGTCCGGGACCTGACAGGGGGAGCCGACCTTTTTGGTGGGGCTGCCCGCACCTTTCCAGTCACCTCGGGGATAGCAGCTGTCACGATGGGGCAGATGAGAAGGGCTGCTCGTCTTCTTTACTGCTCCGTGACAAAAAGCATGGGTTGTGCAGATGCGCTGTGCAGCCACACCCACCACTAGGTCTTATTTTCGGGGTGGGGCTCATGTCACGCAAATGTTTACGAATCCCTCTAGGACTTATTTTATGGGTAGGTCTTATTTTCGTGTAAATACGGTATACGCCAACGTACTTCAAGGTGCACAGAAGACCCCTGGAAGCATACGAAACCGGTGACATCAGGTGCCGACGGGGAGGGACACAAGGGCTGGGTGTGAGGTGACTGTTCACTGTACACTCTCTCATGCTTTTTGAAATCTGCACCATGTGAACTTATTACTGCTCCAAAAAAATAAAAAGTTGAAATAAAGACATTTTAGAGCAACAGTAGCATCATTTAAATTAACGTGTAGCCTCGCAAGGAACAATCTTTTTTTAATTTTTTTTTTTCATTTCAGCATATTACAGGGGTACAAATGTTTAGGTTACTTATATTGCCTTTGCCCCACCCAAGGCAAGGAACAATGCTGAATGAATCCTAACTCATTTGGGGGAGTGTTAATTTTTAAATTATGTATTTTAGTAATTATTAACTTTGTCCCCCCTTACTTTATTTTACCCAATAAATAAAATTATAATATTTATCATGTACAAAATGTTTTGAAATATGTATACATCATGAAATGGCTAAAACAAGCTAACTGCCACATGCATCAACCCCATATACTTTTTGTGGTGATTGACTACTATATAAATATTTCATGGCCAGGCGCGGTGGCTCACGCCTGTAATCCTAGCACTCTGGGAGGCCGAGGCAGGTGGATTGCTCAAGGTCAGGAGTTCGAAACCAGCCTGAGCAAGAGTGAGACCCCATCTCTACTATAAATAGAAAGAAATTAATTGGCCAACTAATATATATATATATATGTAGAAAAAATTAGCTGGGCATGGTGGCGCATGCCTGTAGTCCCAGCTACTCAGGAGGCTGAGGCAGCAGGATTGTTTGAGCCCAGGAGCTTGAGGTTGCTGTGAGCTAGGCTGACGCCACAGCACTCACTCTAGCCTGGGCAACAAAGTGAGACTCTGTCTCAAAAAAAAAAAAAAAAAAAAAATTTCATGAACAATGCATTACTTTTTTTTTTTTTTTTTATAATTTTTTTTCTTTCTTTTCTTACAAACCAAGAATTCATGGAACAATGCATTACTTTTATAATTAGTAAAAAGAAATAGAATAGAGTAATTTTTAAAACCCTAATTGTATCCTGTGATTTTTTTTTACTAGAAAATCTTTTTTTTGGGTAATTTATTAGGTTCACATTTTAAACTACTTTCTTATGCTTTTAAAACAAAAATTTATGTCCAGGTATAGTAAAATCTTCCAACAATAAACTGTCATGTGAGCATTTCCTCGAGATTTGTCAGGTGTTCCTGCCCTGCATCTCCGTTCACTAACACACAGCATCTTCAGTACCAGCGCACCTCACAGGACGGTCTGGAAATGTACTCACCTGTGACCGCTGGACACAGGGCAAATGGCATTCACACGGTGTGACATTTAAAGATGTCAGGGTTCAGAATCCACATGAACACTCAAACACTGCCCTGCCAGTCTAGGTTCCCAGAGCCCAGGCCGTGCCACGCTGGGTCCTGATGGGCCTTCCTCCGGGAAGAGAGCTGAGCCTCGCAGGCCCAGCGTGGCGTGGACGCCCAGTGAAACGGGGGAGAGAGGAGCAGAGACGGGGCTCACGCCTTCCTCCAAGCGGCCCTCCCGCCCTGCCCGGCCCTGCTCACCACTGCACAGGCTGCCAGTTGGGAAGGAAGGGCCGGAAGCCCGTGATGCACTCGAAGGCCAAGGTGCCAAAGCTCCAGTAGTCGACGGTCACCGTGTACTTCTGCTGCTCCAGCAGCTCCGGGGCCTGTGGTGACACGGGGGCGTGCCTGAGCCACTCCGTCTTGCAAGGGCCGTGGCAGGAGGGAACAACCTGCTCACACGCCACCCCCACCTTTCCTGGCCCCACCCCGGGGGGGGGGGGGCACCGGTTCATCCACTTAAGGTGAGGAGGGAACCCTGAGCGTGGCGAGGGGCGCGCCTACCATGTTCTTGTCCCCCCACTCCCACTAAGTGCAGAAGGGCCGGAGCACACCACGCGCCCTTCGCAGTGCTTTAGAAACAAGGGCTGCGGCATTCCGGGCACTTACTGAACACTAACTCAGTGCAGGGCACAGCCCCGGCGCTGCGCGGAGAGGGTAAGACAGACAACACGTGACAAAGGCCGACGCAGCCAGGCTGTACACGCCAACGCACCTCACGCACGTTAAATGCTAACACAGTCTCCGGAACCAAGTAGCACGCAGTCACAGGAAGGGATGGGAGACTTAGAATCAGGCAGGAAAAAGCAGAATGCAAGACTCGCCAGAGCAGAGAGGGGCCGGGACAGGGGGCGTAGCACAGACAGGCCACACTGGGCTCAGGGGAAGGCTCCGCACATCAGCGGGTGGGAGGAAGCATTCCCACCACGGAAAGGACCGCCACGGGCAGAGGCATGGCGGCAGGCTGTGCACCGTCGGGCTGGAAACGTGACACTTAACAAGCGAGGCCCAGGGAATCCAAACCACGAGGAGAAATGAGGGATGGTTGGGTCCATCCCGACCTCTCTGAAGCCTCTACTCCACAGAGTGCTCGCCTGGCAGAGCCCCGAACCCCAGCGGGCAGGACAGGCAGGGCATACAACACACTCAAAAGGACTTCATAGCATTTCTTTTTCTTTCTTAAGAAATTAATCAGAGATTTCAGCTCACCCAACTCCGTGGCTTTCAACCTTTTTTGTTTTATTTCAAGCTGGACTCCCTCATTCAATCAAGGTCTCACTGGTCGCGGCCATCAGTAGGCAATCTGTGACAGGCTGCTGAGTGTGCCCGCCAAGCCCTTCTGGAGCCCAGTGGCCCTCCGTCCACAGGGCCACCTCCAGCCCTGGCCTGGTCCCACAGGCCCATGAACTGCATCGCTGCAATTCATTCTATGCGCTGTAAAACTTGCCCTTCCTCCAAACTTAAAACCCTTCAATGTCTCACCAGAGGTTTTATGGTAAAGTCTAAAATCTTTAACCCAGCCAAAATGGCCTTCACAATCTGTCCCCGACCTCAGTCCCCGGCTTCAACTCGAGACACTCTCTTCCTTCTTCACAAGGTTGCAGCCACGCTTTGTGGGTCTTCCCACGAGCCGTCCCTTTGCCCAGAATTCCCCCCACTCTGCTTCCTCTCCCGCCCCCACCTCCAGACCCCTTCTCCTACTCACCCTTAAGGTCTTAGACTAGGCAAGTGCCTCCCAATGTACATTCTTTCTTTCTTTTTTTTTTTTCTTTGAGACAGAGTCTCACTTTGTTGCCCAGGCTAGAGTGAGTGCCATGGCGTCAGCCTAGCTCACAGCAACCTCAAACTCCTGGGCTCAAGCAATCCTCCTGCCTCAGCCTCCCGAGTAGCTGGGACTACAGGCATGAGCCACCATGCCCAACTAATTTTTTTTTCTATATATATCAGCTGGCCAATTAATTTCTTTCTATTTATGGTAGAGACAGGGTCTCGCTATTACTCAGGCTGGTTTTGAACTCCTGACCTCGAGCAATTCACCCACCTCGGCCTCCCAGAGTGCTAGGATTACAGGCGTGAGCCACCGCACCTGGCCTAATGTACATTCTTAACCCCCCCCCTTTTCCTTTGTAGCTTCTACCACACTGTAACTTCCTAGTTATCTGTGTAAGCATCGCGTGATGCCCGCTTTCCTGCTAAACTCTGAGCTCTGAAGGCAGGGAGATGCTTGACTTCCTCCTCATTGCATTGCTAGCTCTGAGCACCGCACCTGGAAACAGACTACACCTGACCAACATTCTCAAATGAATGACAGACTCAGAACCCAACATGCAGCCCAAGTAATATAAAGAAAGATTAGGAAGCTCAGAGCTCTGACTCCTCCTCAATGGCCCCTGAGATACTGCAGAGCAACTGTGGCCTCTACAGATAAGCATGAATCTTGTTAAAATCCTTTATTTTCAGATAAAATACCGAAGCACAGAGAAGTTGCAGGATTTGTGTAAGGGCACACTGGCAGAGCCCTCTGGACATCAGAGAAGACGGCTGTATCCTACCACTGGGCGCTTGTTGGTAAAAATTGCTGACTTGAACAGGTTACGGGTCTGGCCTTACATGATTTCCATGCATCTGGGAAACATCACGAGAGCCGGCCAGACGCAGGTGCTGAGGGCAAGGGCAGAGAGGAGCCCGGATACGCCAGCAAAGAGAGACTGACATGAACATGCAAGTCCCGTTTCTTACCAGGTACTGCAGGGTCCCCACAAAGGAAGTGCAAAGACTGCCCTGATCCAGTTCCTTGGCATATCCTAGGTCAATAATTTTGTGTATTAACTGAAAAAAAGAAAAAGGGAAGAGGAGAAATCTGAAGGTTGTAAGAATACACCGTCCTTCTATAAGGATTCTGATTATGTGCCATTAGAACAGAGATATTTCTGAATTCCCAGGTGGTGTTACATCCTAAATTCCCAAGAGTCACCAAATACACAGGAGAATGCCCTTGACATGGTGGATTCAGGGCAAAAGAAAACAAAACGCTGTAAAAACGCTAGCCACGTGTTCTCCCAGGCTCTGCCACCAACCATCAGAGGGTGATGAAAAGACCAGGCACCAGCCCTAGAGATCGCTAAACCTGGACTTTATATGCGGAGGAGGGGCCGGCCTCTTCTCAGTAAACGCCTTTAGTTCTCACATCCTAGCAGCACCTGCAGGAGTGAGTGGGAACCAGAACAAAGGTGAGCACCGTGGGAGTCACAGGTCAGGCCTCGGATGTGAAGGAAGCTGTATCAGAAGGGATTAGGTGACCCAGGAGCTGAGTGACAGCATTCCACTCAGCTGAACAAACGGGGGTGAAAGAACACAGCAACTAGCCCCACGGGAGGCAACCTATGCACCTGAGCAGGGCAGCCACAGGAGGACGGCCCAGAGCTCTGGGGCAACTGCAGGCTGGACCAGGCCCGGTAGGCAGGTGCCAGCTCCAAATGCCTCTTCCCAGACACATCCAGGACCAACTGGTAGCTGGTTTCTATCCAGCATAGAAACATGAGGCTCTCAAAACAAACAAAAAACCTATTTCCAAGTGCTGGTCCCAAAGGCTGGGGGTGGAGGTAGGAAGACAAACTTTATTTTCCTTATCAGATTCCTGCAACTTGGGCAATGAACAACGTGATCCATTGAAACTTGGCTCAATGCACAAGCAGGAACTGTTTGCTGAATTCTATTTCAAACCAAAAAGCATTCCCAGAGAATCAAAGGGTCACACCAGGAAATGCAAACAGCTATACAAACACACACACCCAGGATCTGCTTTAGCTGAGCAGCTTCCCCCAGGGGCAGCCCCCAAGACTTTCTACGCCCCAGAAGGCCACTCACTCTTTGCTCTCCTTGCTGTAGAACGATGTTCTCTGGCTTTAGGTCCCGGTGGATGATTCTGTTTTCATGCAGGTATCTAAGTGCAGAGGCTGGGAGGATGGAAAGGGGAGTGAATTTTTACTAAACCTTCTCATCTCAGAATCCCCTAACCTGTAAAAGATAAATACTGGACCGGGCACGGTGGCTCACGCCTGCAATCCTAGCACTCTGGGAGGCCAAGGCGGGAGGATCGCTCAAGTTCAGGAGTTCGAGACCAGCCTGAGCAAAGTGCGAGACCCCATCTCTATTAAAAATAGAAATAAATTAATGGGTCAACTAAAAATATATAGAAAAAACTAGCCAGGCATGGTGGCAAAATGCCTGCAGTCCCAGCTACTCAGGAGGCTGAGGCAGGAGGATCTCTTGAGCCCAGGAGTTTGAGGTTGCTGTGAGCTAGGCTGACGCCACAGCACTCTAGCCAGGGCAACAGAGTGAGACTCTGTCTCAAAAAAAAAAATAAAAAAAAAGACACTGTATGCCCCTGAAACACGCCTTGTGACTTTCAGTGCACAAACTTACAGTGGAGGGAAGGGGCCTCGGACAGACACCCCTCAGGTGGAGCTACAGGGGTCTGCTGTGTGAGCAGAACTTCACTACCACAAGGACCTGGCTTATTTTATTTTTTTTTTGAGACAGAATCTCACTCTGTTGCCCAGGCTAGAGTGAGTGCCCTGGTGTCAGCCTCGCTCACAGCAACCTCAAACTCCTGGGCTCAAGCGATCCTCCAGCCTCAGCCTCCCGAGTAGCTGGGACTACAGGCATATGCCACCACGCTAGGCTAATTTTTTCTATATATATTAGTTGGCCAATTAATTTCTTTCTATTTATAGTAGAGACGGGGTCTCGCTCTTGCTCAGGCTGGTTTCGAACTCCTGAGCTCGAGCAATCCGCCTGCCTCGGCCTCCCAGAGTGCCAGGGTTACAGGCGTGAGCACCGCGCCCGGCAGAGGATCTGGCTTATTCATGCAAGGAATTCTCAGCCTCGCATCGCTGAGGTCACCAACTGTCGTCCACAGCAGTGGTTCTCAAACTGCAGTGCCCAGAATAGCAGCAGCCAAACTTGTCAGAAATGCAAAAATTCTCAGGCCCCACCCCAGACCTACTGAACAGAAACTTTGGGGGGCCCCCTCAGTCTGTGCTAACAAGCTCTCAGGTTGATGCTGATGCCAGTGAAGTTTAAGAAGGGGAACTTCTCTGGTCTGGTGGCTCAAAAACCGAAATTCTGCCATGTGGGAGAGGGAGACGGGCCCCTCGCGGCGAGTACCATGGCCACATGACCTACAGTCAGTCCAGGGAGGTCAGAACTGGCACCGGAAGTGGGGAGGCACAAGACAAAGGAAACAGGACACCTCCGACACGTTCCCACTGCCCAGCGCGTGCTTGCCACGGCCTCCTGCAGGTCCTGTGAGAGGCAGAGCGTCGGGGGCGTGGGCCCCAACGAGAAAGAGCTCGGAACCTAGTTGGGGAAGACGCGGCCTGTGCAACTCTGCCTGTGGAGTCATCCGACACCCACAGCTTCTGCCGTGAAGAGGAAAGGTGCTGACACCGCATGAGGAGGGGTTGACCCCGCGAGAGGAGGGGTTGACATCGCGAGAGGAGGGGTTGACCCCGCGAGAGGAGGGGTTGACCCCGCGAGAGGAGGGGTTGACCCCGCGAGAGGAGGGGTTGACCCCGTGTGAGGAGGGGTTGGCCCCGCGAGAGGAGGGGTTGACCCCGTGTGAGGAGGGGTTGACCCCGTGTCGAGAGGAGGGGTTGGCCCCGTGTGAGAAGGGGTTGGCCCCGTGTGAGGAGGGGTTGGCCCCGCGAGAGAAGGGGTTGACCCCATGAGAGGAGGGGTTGACCCCGTGTGAGGAGGGGCCGGCACTCCGTGAGGAGGGGTTGACCTCACGAGAGGAGGGGTTGACCTCACGAGAGGAGGGGTTGACCCCATGAGAGGAGGGGTTGGCCCCGTGAGAGGAGGGGTTGACCCCGTGTGAGGAGGGGCCGGCACTCCGAGAGGAGGGGTTGACCCCGTGTGAGGAGGGGCCGGCACCCCGTGAGGAGGGGTTGACCCCGCGAGAGGAGGGGTTGACCCCACGAGAGGAGGAGCCGGCACCCCGTGAGGGATTGACCCCGTGTGAGGAGGGGCCGGCAGCCCGTGAGGAGGGGTTGACCCCGCGTGAGGAGGGGCCGGCACCCCGAGAGGAGGGGTTGACCCCGTGTGAGGAGGGGCCGGCACCCCGAGAGGAGGGGTTGACCCCGCGAGAGGAGGGGCCGACACCCCGAGAGGAGGGGTTGACCCCGTGTGAGGAGGGGCCAGCACCCCGTGAGGAGGGGTTGACCCCGTGTGAGGAGGGGCCGGCACCCCGTGAGGAGGGCTGTAGCACAGCAGTGAGGGTCCCATCTGCAGCTCAGACTCCAAGGATGTGATTTTTGCCCATAAGAGAGGCTTAATAACTTTAACAGAAATCCTAGCCAAGAGATTATAAAAGAAAAAAACGGAACAAGTAGTATTGGAAGAAGATGAAATTATCTTTATTTGGGGATGACATGACCATCTGCCTAGAGAGAACTCAACAGACTAAAACCTGGGAAGAATTTAGCAAGTCATCTGGAAGCAACAAGCACACACAAATCAAATCAACAGCTTTTCTCTATGCCAGCTACATCCAGTCAAAATGGAAAAGAAAAAAGTCCCACTCACATTAGCAACTCTATAAAACAACATGGGATAAATTTAGCAAAAACGTAGTGTTATGTGAGGAAAACTATATGGCACAAAGAAAAACAAATATAAATAACAGAAAAAGGTTTTAAAAGTTTATGGTAAAAGATGCTATAAACAAAGCCAAAAGACAAGGAGCTGGGAAAACAGTACCTACAACACCTGCTGAAGAGTGAACATGCCCAGTGGACGAAAAGCTCTCACAAGCCAGTGAGAAAACAACCCAGTAGAAAAATGGGCAAAGAACATGAAGTGCCAATTTGCAGAAGAAGAAATACAAATGGTGAACGATTACATGAAAAGTTGCTCAAGCTCACTGACGGTCAAAAATGGAAACCAAAGCAACATTAAAATATCTTTTTCACCTCCAAGAAGCAAGACTTTTTGACGAGAAATAGAATATTCCTCTACATTCCTGAAGGAGTTAAAATCGGTGTGTATTTTGGGGAAATATGGCAACATCTATTAAGTAATTTATTTATTTTTTAGAGACAAGGGTGTCACTATGCTGTCTAGGCTGGACTTGAACTCCTGGGTTCAAGCAATCCTCCCACCTCAGTCTCCAGAGTAACTAGGAATTAAAGGCCTATGCCACTATGCCCCGGCCATCTGTTAAATTTGAAAATACGTTGGTTGACCCATTATTTCCACCTCTGGGAATCTAGCTTATAAAATCAAAAGCATCGTGACACACACGTAAGGATGCTTATTGCACAGCTTGGAGCGAAACAAATAAACTGAAAGCCAACAACAAGGAAATGGTTGAACAAACTACGGCAGATATGTGATGTAAGGGTCTACCCTTAGGGTCACGCCATCTGACTCATGGGTGTCGGCGATGCACTGCCAAGTTAATGGCATGACCCGGTTTCTGTTTTTAACATGTAGCCCTCTCTGTGCCACACCCACGTTCTCTTTCTCTCTCCAGGGGGCTCTGTGCGGGGCAGGGGAAAGATGTCTACAGAAACTGCATCATCAAACAGTCTGAAATGACTCTCGGCTGAATGTTTCCTGAAGACATGTCTGAAAGTCAAACTGAGAGAGCACACGACTGACTTCCACCTTAACAGGGGAGTTCCAGATGAGAACATCAAGCTAAACAGGTTGAGTATCTCCCATCTGAAATACTTGGGACCAGAAGTGTTTCGGATTTGTGTTTGTTTTGGATTTTGAAATACGTGCATGTTCATGATGAGATATATTGGGGATGGGACCCAAGTTTACACACGAGATTCATTTATGTTTCATATATACCTTATACTCATAGCCTGATGGTAATTTTGTACAGTATTTTTAACAATTTGTGCATGAAACAAAGTTTGTGTTAAGTACTTAGGTGTGGAATTTTCCACTTGTGGCATTATATCAATGCTCAAAAAAGCTTCAGATTGGAGTGCTCAACCTATATCACAAAACCCCTAATTACATCTGTTCTTTTAAACCCAGACTTTGATCATATAGTTCCAACATCTTATACTTGTTCTTTATGTTTCTTTTCTTTCTTAAGTACACAGTAGATTGGCTTAGGTCCAACTAATGTTCAAATGCAGTGAGACTCGCTGCTTTCTACATGCCTGAAAAATTCCACTTCATCTTGTTCTCAATTGTATTAATGTTCAAAGACCAATGCTTCTTATCAGTGCTTTCATTTTTGTTTTATTATTTTTTATAGTATTAAAAAAAATTAGGCCGGGCGCTGTGGCTCACGCCTGTAATCCTAGCTCTTGGGAGGCCGAGGCGGGCGGATTGCTCAAGGTCAGGAGTTCAAAACCAGCCTGAGCAAGAGTGAGACCCCGTCTCTACTATAAATAGAAAGGAATTAATTGGCCAACTGATACATATATAAAAAAAAAATTAGCTGGGCATGGTGGCGCATGCCTGTAGTCCCAGCTACCCGGGAGGCTGAAGCAGAAGGATCACTCGAGCCTAGGAGTTTGAGGTTGCTGTGAGCTAGGCTGACGCCACGGCACTCACTCTAGCCTGGGCAACAAAGCGAGACTCTGTCTCAAAAAAAAAAAAAAAATAAAATAAAACAAAGGACACTAAAGACACTCTAAGAACTGCGCCAACATGACTTTGCAGATAGGGACGGCATGACTGTGGAATCTGAATTTTCGGTGGCAAGCAGCAAGGCCATGCAGTAAGTGGAAATGTCTGCTCACTGATGTTCTCACCAATGACCCATTTTGGTACAGGACACACCAAAGAGTATCAATGCATAATATATAAAAGTGTAGGCTGGTTTGTTCCAAAGCAGAATACATAGAAGTTGAGACTGTAATTGGAGGAGGTGCCTATGCCCATACTGAGACAAGGCCCCTGAAGCTAGAGTGTCACATCTTAGCGCAAAGAACACCGGGCATGAGTAGGTGAGGCGGCCTGAGAAGCCCCCGTGAAGAGGAAGGGCCCTCAGCCCAGCCTGCGAGCTCTTCCACACCTCCTGTCTCTATGCCACACTGACTGACAGCTGTCACCTACGAGGAGAGACCCCAAGTCGGTAACTGAACCTACTGATTACTATTAATACTATCTATTCTTAGGCTTAAGCAGCTGCACATGACAAACTTTCATCTTCATTTTGGGGTATTCACTCATTCTCAAATACTATGGTCAACTTAACAAAGTGTGGAATTCAAGAACCACACGGGCATTGTTACACATAGCTTCTTGGACTGAGTGACCCCATGTGACTGAAATAGTAAAAATTCTGGCACACAAGACCTCTTAGATGCTCCCCTCATAGAGCGAGCCTTCAAAAAGCCTGATTCGGTCTGACTGTGCTACATTTAACAAAACAATACCTGAAGAGCAGTGTCGGGCAATGCAGCAAAATTGTCTCAAGCCAAGAGAGTCTGACCTGGTTTACATTTGATGGAACATGCGATACTGAGATTAAGAAAAATATTCTAGAACCTGGAAGTCTATAAAAAAAATCTAAATCCCCAGCAACAGCAATAATACCATTTATAAAAACTGAAAACCACACCACGAAGCTTAAAAGCCTAAGAGCTAATCTCATGTTCTAGTCACAGAAAAAGAACGCCCACCCTGTGAGAACTCTCACACGACACAGTGGAACCTCCCGGGACAGACACTCCACCGGCAGGGGCAAGGAATGGGCATGCTTTGGGAGGCAAAGAGCCTCTTTCCGTTGCCCCATCAGCAGTGGTGCCCATGTGGACACCCCAGCTGCCCTTAACTCGCGAGGACACAAACGTTTACCTGAAGAACGTGACGATCCTGTGGCTCTTACTGATGAACAAGGATTCGGAGTCACAACCCCTGTATATTATTAGCCAGATCACTAACCACAAAACAGGGATCAGACAGGAGCAGCCAGATTTCCACGCAAAAGAGAAGGTTTACAGGGGTCATGTCCAAGTGCTCACCACGCTACAACTTTAACGGGATTACTAAGCTCCCTCCAGAACACTTTTGTTTGAGATACTTTCTGTAGAGAAGAAATAGAAAGATAAATGCGCCAAAAAGTTGAGACAGAGCTTAGGAAGAGGAAAAAAGGCAGTCACCAACGAACGGGTGGTCCAAGTGACCACCGAGTAGGAAGGCAGCAGAATGGTCGCTCACTTGATGAAAATTGACAGGGTGCCTATGATGAGACAGCCACTTGGATATCACTGGGCTTTCCAAGCAAAACAGACCGGAAGGCCAACTGTGGACAAGCAGAGAAAGGTTACGTATGGCTTGAGCCTTCTTGGCTAAAACAATCCCTGACTAATCAGCAAGGCTCCGAAGGCAGGAATGCCGGGTGCAGGAAGGGAAGTGCAGGATCATTCTCTCATGCATGCAGCGAGACCCTTACTGAGGGTCTTGTGTGTGTACACTGTGGGAAATTTGTCCCTGAACCAAAGCATTTTCTTTCCTCGCTGCACAAATGGTCGGGTCAACCAGCCCCCGCCCCGGAATTCAGCCTTCACTGCCAAGATACAGACTGAGACGGCGGAACAGTAACGGCAACAGCAAGTATCAGAGGAGTGCAGGGGCAACACAGATACGAGAATCCTGCCTAAGTCACCGTGAGTGACAGGTCAGGGCAGTCCCTGCAGGGCGTGCAGGTCTAAAGCCACGTCACAAAGGACAGGAAGGCACGGGGGCCTCGGGAGGTGCAGCAGCAGCACTCCAGCAAGGAGGTGGCAGGGGACTCACAAGTGGGTTCCAAGAGTCCCCTCCTCCACAGGCTGGCCACAGTGGATGGGAGAAACGCGCACTTGCGAGGCGTGGCCGCTGTCTCACAGTGGGCTGTGATGAAAGTGTCCTCTCAAAGGCATGAAGACGGATTAGCATAACAGGGAGGAGAGGAGGCCACGCTGCGGTCACGGCAGGGACCTGCTCTGACACAGATTAGTGGAGCCAGATGGGGAAAAGGGACGCACGGCACGCAGGAAGGTTTGACGGGGTCTGGAGACTCCTCAAAGGGGAGGGTACGAGGCGCAGGGCAGATTCTGAGAGAACAGACTCAAGACCGACACCCAAGCCTGGGCAGCTGGCAGGATGGGCAGGTGACACGGAAAGGGGAGGTCCGAAAGGAACCTGGTTGAGGAACAAGTCTAGGACCTGGACTTGGAAGTGACTCTGGGAGAAATATCCTGTGGACATGGGCAGGAGTTTGGGAAGGGGGCCAGGGTTGGATACGCAGATTTGGGGAAGGATGGGGTGATAAGGATGCCCTGGGAATGGCCTGGTACAGATTACTGGAAGGCAGCGGGCGGCTGGCTGGGTGCAGAGAGGGATGAACAGGACAGCACAGAGTTGAGCACAGGCAGGAAGACAAAGCTCCTAGCAGGACACGACGGCAGGGCACCTGTGGGGAGCGGTCAGGCTGGGACAGCTGGGGGGCACCAGAGACATGGGGCCACCATTCTGAAAATCAGCTGCCTACACGGAGAAAACGGCATCATTACAGGTATAAGGGGCCTTAGGGGCCACTCAGACGCCCAAACCCCCATCCCAAAGTTGAGGACACGTAGGCCAGAATGTTCAGTGCCAGGACTGAAAGGCAGCTGCCTACCCTCCCCTTATTATTCTATCTATTAACCTGGTTATCCATGCTTTGCAGCACTGAGCTCAGGTCATGCCCTTGCCTACATGCAGCAGGGCGGTCACCAGGACAGAAAAGACAGCACTCTGCGGAGTCTGGTCTTCTGATTCCTGGAGTGCAGCTCCCTTCCCGAAAGCCACATGTTTTCTCTGAAACCCTCTCTGCTCTTGAATGCTGAAGTCCTGGCTGCAGGCTGGAAACAGCTCCAGTAGGAGCAGGGGTGGCGGCTCCGGGAAGGAAGCACAGACAGAAATGGGGGTGGGTTCCAGCAAACCTGCCACCTGCAGAACCAAGGAAGGCTGATTCCGATCTAAGGTGTGACAAGGCTGTGGCTCCCACAGCTGGGCTCCGGCCTGCCCAGCTGGCCTCGGCTCGGGCAGGGCCACACCTCTGAGGCAGCAGGGAGTGCCACGGTCTGCCCTTAACCTTGAGTGCTCGGGAGTTTGCTCCTCTGTTGGCAGAAGAGAACACAGACTGACGTTTTCCAAAGGATAACGAGCAAGCCTTGGAAATAGAGTCCATTTACATATAACTTCCTCGAGCTATTTTAGGGCCACGTTGTTTGGAAGTCCACGTTATCTCCAGCTGCTATAGCTCCTGTCCCCGGATCTCTCGTCAGCATAAAGGCAATGGTCTACCACGCCTGTCCTGGCACAGGACACAGGAGAACCACCCACGCACCTGCCGGTGTCTGCTCACTTTCTCACACGTACTCTGCAGGATCTTGGGCAATCTAAAGTTCACGGAAAAGTCCTGCCTGCATCTGCTATCTTGATGCTGTCCTGAGCAGGTATCTCTGGAGAGATTAGTGGCACAGGAGAGATTAGGGGCTGACAGGTTTTTTCTTTTTATTTTTTGAGACAGCATCTCACTCTGTTGCCCTGGCTAGAGTGCCATGGCGTCAGCCTAGCTCACAGCAACCTCAAACTTCTGGGCTCAAGTAATCTTCCTGCCTTAGCCTCCTAGCTAGCTGGGACTACAGGCATGCGCCACCATGCCCGGCTAATTTATGTACAAGTATATATGTGTGTGTGTATGTATATATGCATGTATATGTATATGTATATATTTAAGTTGTCCAGTTAATTTCTTTATTTTTTTTAGTAGAGACGGGGTCTCGCTCTTGCTCAGGCTGGTCTAGAACTCCTGACCTTGAGCAATCCTCCCGCCTCAGCCTCCCAGAGTGCTAGGATTACAGGCGTGAGCCACTGCGCCTGGCCAGGGCTGACAGGTTTAACCCAAAAGACAAGGTCATGAATCCGGACCAGTGGTCAGGGGTGTGGCTCTGCCACTGATCTAAAGTCGGCCTGGCAGAGAGCAGCAGTGGCAACGGCAACAAAGGAAACACAGGGCCGGCGACTGGAACAAAATATGCCCAGGAAATGTTTCAAAATACAAAAGTTATGTTAGATGAGCTCCAAAAAAAGCTTTTGAACTCTGGTTCAGTCATGAGAAATAAATTTGATGAATTTAGTACACGAATCAGGAAAGGAATGAAGGTAAAATACAAGTTTACCAGCAACCTCAACTACAACCACAAAATCAGGGGATGTGACTGTAGCACAGGGTGACTGAGATAGAGAGGGTCTGAGGATGATTAGCCATTTCCAGGAAGGGGAGTCTCAAACGGCAACCACCTGTCTAGTTCACTGGATCCAACCTCAGGTCACAACCAAAGTAAGGGACTTTTCCAAAGGATGCTAAAAGTCCAAGTCCAGAGGGGGAAGGAAATGAGAAAGGAACTGACGTTTGCTGACTGCACACTACACTAGAAACAGAGCACTGTGCTAAGGGCTTTATGAATAAATATCATCTCATTTTATTCTTGAAACATTCTAATGAAGTGAGTACTGTGCCCATTTTACAGCTAATAAAACAAATTAAGGAACATGCCCACGGTCACACTGCTAATATGGAAAAGCCAACAATTGACTTGGAAGTGTTAATTTCATGTGGACATCTGATTTTTAAAAAAATAGGTCCTTGGCCAGGTGGCTCACACCTGTAATCCTGTAGAGGATTGCTTGAGCTCAGGAGTTTGAGACCAGCCTGAGCAAGAGCAAGACCCTGTCTCTACTACAATAGAAAAAAAAAATTAGCTGGGCAACTAAAAATAGAAAAAATTAGCCAGGCGTGATGGTGCATGCCTGTAGTCCCAGCTACTCGGGAGGATGAAGCAGGAGGATCGCTTGAGACCAGGAGTTTGAGGTTGCTGTGAGCTAGCTAGGCTGACGCCACGGCATTCTAGCCCAGGCAACAGAGCAGCACTGTCTCAAAAAAAAGAAATAAACAAAATAAAAAATAGGTCCTTATTTTAGTTTCCTTTGGGATTTATTTCACTCATTTGACAAATACTTATAGAGAAGCTGTCATACACTAGGTACGACTGTTCTATATGCTGGAGATAGAGCTGTGAGTACAGTTTGTGCCCTTCAACTTGGAGTCTCAGAGAGGAAAGATGAGAATGAGTAACCTAGGGAATTTAACATTCATCCACCTACAGGAGAGCCTGCCTGTCCTGTCATTCCAATTTACGTGTAACTTACGCACACATACACAATTTGAATACGTAACACAAAAGCTACCACACAACTCATCGGTAACTGAGTTCAAAACGTACCTAGACCAAAAGAGCATGCAACCAGCAGTAGCTCTGGGAACCTCAGCAGAGAATCACCTGAGTCAGCAGACAGGTGTACCTGAGCCAATCATTTAAAGGCTTTCTTTTATTATTATTATTTTATTTTAGCGTATTATGGGGGTACAAGTGTTAAGGTTACATATATTACCCATGCCCCCCTCCCCCCATTTAAAGGCTTTCTTAGTAACTATTTGCTCAATGCATAAATAACTTAATGAGTGAAAGAAAAACATTTGAGAGAATAGCATTAAAGAAAAATAACTTGATGAAGCTCTAACCAAAGAAAAACAAAAGTTCCCATGAAGAGCAAAAGAAGGGCAATATATGTAACCTTAACACATGTACTCCCATAATACGCTAAAAAAAAATTGATGAAACAAAATAAATAAAATGATTAAAAAAAAAAAGAGCAAAAGAACATGCCTTCAATCCAATCCAACAGAGAACAAATTAAGAACGTGGCCACTGAGGCACAGAAGATACGATCAAGGGAAACATCTAACAGAACGTGGACGGGCAGGCCACGTGGCAAGGCATGGAGAAAACGAGTTGGATCCCCGACTTCCAGTGAGAACGTCAGCTCCTCCAGGCAGACGGAGAAGGCCCTCCCCGAGACTGGCGTGGGCCAGTGCACAGAGGAAGCCGGCGGGCGGCAGTGGACACCCACTCAAGGCAAATAAAACTGGTGTTGCGTTGGCTTCCCTCAACGCGTGCCCCTGCCCAGAGGGCGGAAACACGGGAGAGCGAGCGAGACGGAATTTGTGTCAGGACGTTTGGATCTCAGCCTTCAGTGTCACCGCTTGACTGACGCCTGCCATTCACTTCCTCCTCGCCTCCCCTGTGGAGGCCGCCAGCTGGAAGGGGCAGACCCGGAGCAGCAAGGCCAGGGCGCTCTGCACGCTGACGGCCCCCTGCCCTTCCAGGTCGAGGGCGGAGAACACAGCTTTACAGACGGCGCGAAGCGGGTCTAGGTGAAGGGGACGTGGGCTTCACGGACCTACTCTCTTAACTTTTCTCTGTGTTTGAAATTTTCAAAAGAAAAAGTCTGAACAAACAAAAAGGATCCATAGCTTCAAAAGGTTGAGATAGGGGAGGAATGAAAATGGGATCATTCCTCAAATCTGGGGGGCAAATAGTCAAAGATAAACTCTGAATACCTCTAAACCTATGTCCCAAACTACTGACTTGCACCAATAGCCTTGGAGATTATTTTTTCAAAAAGCCCCGGGCAAGTCTCTCTCACTTCTGATGTCTATTCCCCGGGCCAGGGCCGGGCGCTGACTCGCCCCCTAAGCCCCTCCGGGACTAGGCACTCTGCAGGGCACGTTGCTCACTCTTCTCCTCCCCGGGCCAGCGTGGCCTTCTCAGGGTGCCGCAGAGACCCTCATCTGAGGACTCCAACGGCACGAAAGGATTAAACAAGGGTGATCTTCCCCACGACAGCAGCTGGCAGAGAACTGCCAACGTAGGAGTTGAAAAGTTCACTGCCAAGGGACGAAATGCACTCAGGGATGAGATGTACCTGTTCCATCTCGGGCCATTCCAGGAAAGCAGGGAGTGGGGCCTTTTAGTGGGAAAGGAAAGCTGTCATTCTACAGACACAATTCACTCGATGACTTAACCAGGAAGGAAGGGGAATCTATTTGAGCTCGGCGCCTGCCTGCCCAGTCCTTGCTGACCTCCCCACTCCGTGGGTCCTTCCCAGCAGCTCATCCCACCCTCCACAAAGACCAAAGGACCGACACACCTCCGCTCTGTGTTCTGCAAGGACTCTCACAGAGGCACCACACACTCCCCCCGACCGGCAGGGCCTGACGCCCAGGGCTTGGGACTTACCAATGTCACTCAGCAAGGTGAGGATGGCTCCTTCCCGCAGGCCGCAGCAGTTCTCGAACTGGTTCAGGTACTGTCGGGAAGTGGAGAAGCAGCATCAGAGCAAGTGGTCACAAAGCAGGCAGGTTCACACATGTCCCCCACCAGCCAAAGCCACACAAGTGCTGACCCCAGGTCCTGGGCTTTGGGGGACCTGCTTCTGGGGACACCTGGGCCGCAGGGCTAGCAGGAATTGGCTGGAGGAAGAGGAAGAAGTGGAAGAGGGGGAGGTAGCAGCGGCAGTTCTGAGAACCCCCCTGGTGGCCCTCAGGTACGCACAGCGGTGGCCCTGGCTGCAGGTGTCTGAGTCATTCTAAGGTGGGGACATCACCCGATTTAACCCTCACTACCACCACTGAAGGGAGTGCGGTTGGCATCTCCTCTGCGCACACGAGCACACTGGCAAGCGGCGTCCATGTCTGTTGCACCGCACGGAGCGTGAAGCCAAGTCCAGCTGATGCTCGAGCCTGACACTCAGCCCCGTGCCCTACCGGCCTGCCCCATCGAGAGGCCGCGCAGTGGCCTCCAAGGAGGACAACAGGGAAAGTCCCTTCCCAACTGAGGCTTCCGGTCATTAGTTGACATCTATGATCATGAGCGCTTGAGAATCTGCCTGCCTGCGTGGCACACAGACTTTCAAAAATCAATTCTGACTTTTACTTTTGCTCACGTGCCAGCCAAGCTTGTCCCTCCACGCGCACAGGCATAAGGAGAGGCAGGCCAGCTCATCTGGAGAACAACGGGACAACAGGTCTCAAGAGCTCTGGGCGGCAGGGCCCTCCCCAGGGCCCCTCTGGAAGGCAGGACAGAGGCCCTCGGGACACAATGCACAGCCTCCCGCCCCCTGCCCACACGCCCCCTGCAACCCACCCCAGGCTGTGCTCTGTGGTCTGGCCGCACCCCACCTGCTCCCCACGCCGCCCTCTCAGACTCTCCCCTGGCCCAGCAGCGAGGCTCTACCTCCACGCCACTGCAGTGAGTCACCGGCTGATCGTCAGAGGGTAGGAAACAAAGGGGAAAATCGAAGCACCGTCAAGTTCCCCATTTCTCATCCCTGGGCCATGCCAGCAACTGTGTCCACATCCTGCTGTGGCACCACCCTGGGGCACACCCACCTCCCACAGCAGGAGGTCACCGGGCAGGGGCAACCTTCATGGAAAGTTTCCTTTTGAAAAAGAAGGCACCAGGCCGGGCGCGGTGGCTCACGCCTGTAACCCTGGCACTCTGGGAGGCCGAGGCGGGCGGATTGCTCGAGGTCAGGAGTTCAAAACCAGCCTGAGCAAGAGCGAGACCCCGTCTCTACTATAAAGAGAAAGAAATTAATTGGCCAACTAATATATAGACAAAAAATTAGCCAGGCATGGTGGCACATGCCTGTAGTCCCAGCTACTCGGGAGGCTGAGGCAGGAGGATTGCTTGAGCCCAGGAGTTGGAGGTTGCTGTGAGGTAGGCTGACGCCACAGCACTCACTCTAGCCTGGGCAACAAAGTGAGACTCTGTCTCAAAAAAAAAAAAAAAAAAAAAAAGAAGGCACCAGGGCCAGAGGAGTAACAGAACAGCACACAACATGCGCCTGGGCAACCGCCAGGGAAAGACCTTTATAAAGGTCTGGCACCCCCACCCCCATCGAGGGCCTTCCAAAGTGAAGAGCTGATGGGAGCTGACTCACCAGCAACCTCTTTTTCAATTAAAAAAAATGATAAACACCAGTAACTCTTTTGTTCAGAGCTTTCGTTTTCCCTAACAATCCACAGCACCATCCAGGCTGACAGACGGAGGGGAGGCCTGCAGGTGGGTGTGCAGGGACCGAGACCCAGGTCTGCTGGTGCGGCTGTGTGAGGCCTGGTGACCACCCTGCCTCTCTGGGCCATGATGTCCGTCTGAAGTGTGGGGACCTTATCTGTCCACCGACATCACAGGGAGGTTGGACATCGAACCAGGTGGCGTGTGTGAGCAGGTTGTGTGTGTGTGCTGTTTTAGGGAGTGCCTAAGAGGCGGCACCCAGAACCCTCCCCGAGAGGAGCAAAGGCATCACCCCCCCAAGCGTGCGTCCTGGGGGAGAGCAGCTGCGGCGCTGAGGGAAGAAAGTGCAGCCCCGCGGGGGAGCCGGGGCGGACGGGAAGCCCGGCCAGGCCCAGATGCTAGGCCGCTGCTGCTCCTGGCGGAGATCCCTCCTGGTGAGGACAGCAGCGGGACCGGGCGGCCCTGACATGCGGAGAGAAAAAGTTTGCTCTGGACTCGCCCAGTCTCCCCACGGCCCAGCCCTGGTGACGGCGTTCCCTGTCACTTCAGTTTTCGAGGGGCAGAATGTACAGAAAGCCCTTCCCTCCCTTTCTTGCAGGCGCTTCCAATTCAGTCTCCTGGTTTCCACACACGCCGCCCCAGAGCGGGCACAGGAGAGGGGGACTGACACGGAACAGCAACCCCCCAGGGCCGCTGTGGCTCCTCGAGCTCCCTGAGGACAGCGGTGAAAGGTCTCCCCGCTTCCCCTTCCTGGCGCCCCGCCCCCGCCCCGCCAGCACAGAAGCCTCACCTTTCGGAGGTCCCCTCCTTGGCAGTACTCCATGGCCAGCAGGGGCAAGTCATTGGGGGCCAGGTTCTGCATCCCCTCGGGGACGTCCCGGGCAGCGACCACATTGGGGTGGTTCAGCCTAGGAAGGAGGAAAAGCCTGTGAGGGTAGAACCCACGCCCCTCTCTCTGTGGCTGAGCCAAGCCCACCTCCCAGTGAAGGCTGGAGGAACCTGGGACCACGGAGAGGCCCCAAGGACAGTGGGGTCCTGGACAGGCCCTGGTGCTGGGCCGGTTAGCGCTCCCCAGCCCTACTTTCAGCACAGTGCACTCAGAGCCCTGTGAGCGCGTCCCACGTAACTTAACGGTCTTCAGAGCGCCCAGCTTGCCGCACCGTGGAATCGCTTCTAGAAGCAGAGAAGGCAGCGGGACTTCCAATCTCATGCCACTCGAGTGGGCAGGTATGTGCATGTGTGCGGACAAAGGTGGTGCCGCCTCTTTAAGAGTCTAGCCTAGGCCGGGCGCGGTGGCTCATGCCTGTCATCCTAGCACTCTGGGAGGCCGAGGTGGGCGGATTGCTCAAGGTCAGGAGTTTGAAGCCAGCCTGAGCAAGAGCGAGACCCCATCTCTACCATAAATAGAAAGAAATGAATTGGCCAACTAATATATATAGAAAAAATTATCCAGGCATGGTGGTGCATGTCTGTAGTCCCAGCTGAGGCAGGAGGATTGCTTGAGCCCAGGAGTTTGAGGTTGCTGAGAGCTAGGCTGACACCACGGCACTCTAGCCAGGGCAACAGAGTGAGACTCTGTCTCAAAAAAAAAAAAAAAAAGAAAAAAAAGAGACTAGCCTAGCCATGCATGCTCACGCACGCCTATAATCTCAGGAGGCAGAGGCAGGAGGATCACTTGAGCCCAGGAGTTCAAGGCCAGCCTGAGCAACATAGTGAGACCCCGTCTCTACCAAAAGAAAAAAAATTGACCAGGCATGGTGGCGCATGCCTGTAGTCCCAGCTACTCAGGAGGCTGAGGCAGGAGGATCCCTGGAGCATGAGACTGCACTGAGCTACAACCGCACCACTGCATTCCAGCCTGGGCAACAGAGCGAGGCCCTGTCTCTTTAGGTCTTCCCAGCTGACAGCTGACTCTCAGGCGCTTAGCCGATCACCTCCCTGGCCAGGAGGACAGCATCTGTCTGTCTGGCAGAATGACGGACCCTGTCTCCTCACTGGAGGAGCACACATCGGCAATGGCGAGGCAGCACTGGAGACCCACGTGCCAACTCAGAATTTGCAATATTAAGGGGAAAAAAGGATTTTTTTGCTGACAAAGGAAAATCGCCTTGAGGACCACTTCGCATTATTTAATATAACAAATAACGCTGACCCAAAGCCCTTGCGAGGGCCCAGTGCGGACGTTAAACACGACCCCCTCCAGAAGTCCTCACAAGCAGGACGGTCACCTCTCTGGACATCCTGGCTGGTGTCCCGATTGAGAGACCGAGATCTAAGACTCCCCACCCTACAGGCCGAGGGGGGGCGGCTGCCCCGGCCTCACTGCAGCACCCCAGGGCCCCGCGGCCCCGCGGCCCCGCCAGGCCCTCACCTCCTCATGATCTGGATCTCCAGGCACCAGCGCTCGCGGTTCCGGGGGCTGAGCTCCTGCCTGCACTGCTTGATGGCGATCTGCTCGCCCGTCTCCTGCGGAGAGAGCACGGGGTCAGCGGGAGCGGCGCCCCGGGGCCTGAGGCGGCACCTGCCGTCGTCACCCCTGCCCTCTGAAGCCACGTCTGCACCCCTGAAGGACGGCCCAGCCACCTGCGCCACCGGCTGTGTCCTCGCCATCCCCACCGCGCACCGCCCCTCCTGCCCCATTTCTCTGTCCTTCGGGGCCTTGCTCCGCTCCTGGCCCCGCCACGATGCCTCTGCTGACCGTTTCTGCCAAGGGAGATCTCTCTCTCCAAATCCCGACTGCTGCTGCACTGGCTGAACCGCCTGTCGTCACCGGTACTGGACCACTTTGACCTACAAAATGGCACTTTCGTATGGTCCAACCTAACAGTTAATGGCACCCTGAAGTCCACTTACAAGGTTTTTCTCTTCAGAGACAGCACAAAGACAGTACAGGGGACAGAACACAGGCTGATCCAAATTCCTACTCTGCCATTTACTGTGTGACTTTTGGCAAACCGCCTGGTCTGACTCAGTTTCTTCCTCTGTAAAATGGCAACGCCGACACCCGCTTCTCGGGGCTGTCACAAAGACGAGAACCCAGCCGTGTCTGGCCCTGGGCAGGTGGCCAGTGACCCCCTGAGGGGGAGCCAGGTCAGGCAGGTACTCCTGTCACTGTCAGCCCCCCAGAGCGCAGCTCCCCCTGCCTTCCCAGCCTCCCTCCAGGACGCTGTAGCCAGGTGAGCCGGCACAGGTGCCCAGGCACCACCAGCTCGAGAAGAGTCTGCCCTGCTCTGCGTTCCTGTAACCTTCACCGCCCACGCGGGAGAGCTACTTTCTGCAGGGTGACAGGGCTTCTTCTCTTCCTTGCTGGACCACACACCTGTCCGCTTTCCTGGGCTGTACCCTCTGCCCCAGCGACCAGCACAGCACCCTCAATGTGGCCTCCTGCACCGGAGAGAGGGCAGTCGACCGTTTTTTGTGCGTGACCCTCCAAGGGACTGGTTCCTGAGGGTTAACCCGCTCTGTTCATGGACACGCGAGGAGCTGTGAGGACACGCTAGACGGGGAGGGTTCCGACCTGTGGCGCAGGTGGCAGCAGGGAGGGCAGCTCTGGCCTCGGGCGCTCCCGCCGCCACTCGAGGAGCCCCCACCACCCCGCTGCCACCTCCTGGGTCCTCGGGGGCCTCCAGCACGGCTGAGGGACAGCAGCTGCCCCTGGCTGCAGCTCCAGTGGCACCGGCCTGGGAGCTGACCCCCCCTCCAGGAACCAGGCTGACCTGTGCCCGAGTGGCAAGCCTTCCGTGCACCTGAGGGCCCCCCACCCAGCAGTGCCACACACCTGGGAAGAGCCCGCCCGCAGGAGGGCGCAGTGAGTCCAGGAATAGGGAAGATCTCGAAACTGTCCCAAAACACTACTGCTGCTCACTCGAAGGCTACCCGGGAGGCCCTGCCAGACCACGTTCTCTGTTTTCCCATTTTATGAAGATGCGTACTGAAAAGAATCATCGGTCTGGTAAGCAAGCGACTCGCACGGCACTGAACCGGGCGGGCAGAGGACTGGGGCAGGGCAGCCTCGCGGTTACTGAGCGGGCCGGGACCCCTGCAGGAACAAGGACCCAAGGAGCAAGAGAAGGAGAAGTGGAAACCTCCCAACACACCAGAAGTCGTCTACTGAGACCACTGAGTCCCTGCCTGATGAGCCAACCTGTAACACTGATATCTAAGTACTGACAGCTTCAGAATAAGGGGGAGCGGAGCAGTCTCTCGACATCATGGCCCCCGCGCAGAGCAGACGCTGCACCGCCACAAAACACCCTCAGCAGCTGCCCCCACCGCAGCCCCGTGCTGTTGCGACCAAGCCATCAGCGACCTCACACGCCTACTTTAAAAAAAAAACAGCTCTATTGAGAGATAATTCATGCAACGTACAATTCGTCCGTCCAAATTATACAATTCAATTCTTTCTGGTATACTCAGACTTGTGTAACCAAAACAATGATCGATTTTAGAACATATCCACCATTTCCCATGGAAACCCCACACCCACTAGCAGTCCAGCCCCATCCCCCCTCCAGTCCTGCACAGCCAACGATCTGCTTTCTGTCTCAATGGACTTGCCCGTTCTGGATGCTTCACATAAATGGGATCATCCAACGTGTGGCCTCTGTGACGGGCTTGTCACGTAGCACAATGTTTCCAAGGTGTACCCGCGGTGCAGCCGCCAGCCCACAGCCGAGACTAAGGCAGAGGGTCAGCCATGTTCTGCCCTAAGCACCATTCTCTTCCTTCCTTTGTCTGTTAGGACCCTGATCTTTGGCCTAGATTCTGAGTCTCTCTTTGAAAAAGTGCTGACCTCTTTCAAAAAGCCAGACACAGTGGCTCAGATCTGTAATCCTAGCACTTTGGGAGGCCGAGGTAGGAGGATGGTTTGAGGCCAGGAGTTCGAGGTTACTACAGTGAGCTATGGTTACGCCACTGCACTCCAGCCCAGGTGACAAAGCAAGACCCCATCTCTAAAAATTAAAAAATAAACAAAAAAAATTGTGAATGCCGGTGCTTCTGAACTGATTAGTACAGTAGAGCAAGTAACCATGGGCAGAAGTCCACCTGATGCTTTTCGAGAATTAGGGAATGTGTCAAAAGAATAACATTCCATCAGATGTGGTGGCTTGCACTGTAGTCCCAGCTACTCAGGAGGCTGAGGCAAGAGGACTGCCTGAGCCCAGGAGTTTGAGGGTGCAGTGAGCTGTAATCGTGCCTGCGAACGGCCACCGCAGTCCAGCCTGGGCAACATGGCGAGACCCTGTCTATTAAAAAAAGGAAGAGAGGCCGGGCGCGGTGGCTCACGCCTGTAATCCTGGCACTCTGGGAGGCTGAGGCGGGCGGATTGCTTGAGGTCAAGAGCTCGAAACCAGCCTGAGCAAGAGCGAGACCCCGTCTCTACTATAAATAAAAACAAATTAATTGGGCCGGGCGCTGTGGCTCACGCCTGTAATCCTAGCTCTTGGGAGGCCGAGGCGGGCGGATTGCTCAAGGTCAGGAGTTCAAAACCAGCCTGAGCAAGAGTGAGACCCTGTCTCTACTATAAATAGAAAGAAATTAATTGGCCAACTGATATATATATAAAAAATTAGCCGGGCATGGTGGCACATGCCTGTAGTCCCAGCTACTCGGGAGGCTGAGGCAGGAGGATCGCTTGAGCCCAGGAGTTTGAGGTTGCTGTGAGCTAGGCTGACGCCACGGCACTCACTCTAGCCTGGACAACAAAGCGAAACTCTGTCTCAAAAAAAAAAAAAAAAAAAAAAACAAATTAATTGGACAACTAATATATATAGAAAAAATTAGCTGGGCATGGTGGTGCATGCCTGTAGTCCCAGCTACTCGGGAGGCTGAGACGGGAGGATTGCTTGAGCCCAGGAGTTTGAGGTTGCTGTGAGCTAGGCTGACGCCACGGCACTCACTCTAGCCTGGGCAACAAAGTGAGACTCTGTCTCATAAATAAATAAAAAAATAAATAAACAAGGAAAAGAACACCACTTCTTCAGTCACCGCACAGACCGGGCCACAGCTGCCTGCACACTGTGAGCTCCCCGATCCCTCGTCTGCTCTCACAGTTGAATCTGTTTCGAGTTTCACTTCTCACTGGCGTTCAGACCCGGGCACTTTCGCCCAGCTCTAGGGCAGCTTCACCAACAGCAGCTCCGCCTGGTGCTATCTGCTACAGTTGGAATGCCTGTCTGCTCCAAAACTCATGCGGAAGTTTGACTCCCCTTGTGAGAGGACGAAGAGGTGGTCCGGCCACGCTGGCTCCCCCCTCACGGCTGGGATCGGCGGCCCCGCACGTGCCCTCCTCTGCCTCTTTGCCCTTCCACCTCTGCCACGCACAGACGCGGCAGGAGGGAGGCCCTTGCCAGATGGTGGCGCCTTCGTCTTGGGCCTCCCAGCCTCCAAAACCCTGAGAAAATGAATTCTCATTCATCATCGATTACCCAGGCTCGGCTACTCTGTATGGCAGTGCGGCTACTCTGTATGGCAGTGCGGAACGAACGAGGCGCTGCTACAGACGCTTCCAGCCCGGCGGACTCTCCAGAGGAGCCAGGACTCATTCATCACATGGAGCAGTTAGTCCGAGATGCTGTGACTTGTGGTGTTTCGCCTCAGAACGACTCTGAGACTTTAAATCAAGATACTAAAAAACCTGTACCTATTTAACTTCAATAAACAGAACAGCATTATTAGCTTTCTATTGCTGCTGTAACAAATTACCACAGACTCAGCGACTTAAAATAACCACAAACCTATTTCCTTACAGTTCCTCATGTCAGAAAATCTGCCGTGGGTCTCACCGGGCTACAGCCGAGATGCCAGCAGGTCTGATCCTCCCTGGAGACCGAGGAGAACGTTCCGTGCTTTTCCCAGCTCTCAGAGGCTGCCCACGTTCATTGGCTCACGGCCCTGTCCTCCCGGCCAGCAATGATCCACCGAGTCTGCCACTCCTGCTCCCCTCTTCCACTCTCACAGACCCTCATGATTACACTGGGCCCTCCAGATAATCCGGGACAATTTCCCTTTCTAAGGACAACTGATTAGCAAACGTCATCATCTGCACCCTGAATTTCCCTTTGTCATGCAACCTCACATATTCATAAGTTTGGGGGATTAGGCTATAGATCTCCCTGGGGAGGGGGTATCATTCTGCCTGCCAGAAATAGAACGTTCCCTTCACAAAACATGACAAGCAATCAGATCCAAAAGGAGGATTCATTAAGTGATTCAGTCACTTATTTATTAAGCGATTTAGCTAATCTGCCTGGCTACAAATTGGATAACTGCAGTCTTTTCGAACGACACAAATACCGTGTTTCCCCGAAAATAAGACAGGGTCTTATATTTGTTTTTCCTCAAGAAGACACCCTAGGGTTTATTTTCAGGGATGTGTGTTTTTTTTTAAGTATGGTACAACAATCTACATTTATTCAAATATAGTGAAGTCGTCTTCTTCTGGATCATCATCGTAACTCTCCAAACCCCGAATTCCATTCTGAATTTCTTGCGACTCTATTTCCTTTAGAACCATTGGCCCCAATCACTCATGTTGAGCCACAGAGCTGTCATGGGGCAGATGAGAAGGGCTGCTCGTCTTCTTTACCGCTCTGCGAGGAAATGCATAGGTCGTGCAGATGCGCTGTGTAGCCACGCCCATCACTAGGTCTTATTTTCGGGGTAGGGCTTCTATTGCGCAGATGCTTAGAAATCCTGCTAGGGCTTATTTTATGGGTGGGTCTTATTTTCGGGGAAACACGGTACTGGATCTAACGTACAGCTGTCACCTGGCCCAATCCAGAACCCAAGAATAGATTTTGATATTGAAGATACTGAAGACTGAAGATTTGACATTGGCCTTAAATACCCAAACCCAAACTCAAAAGACTGAACTTGGCCACGTGAACACTGAACAAGCCTTGGAATAGGTGGCAAAGAGACCCAAACTGACTTTCTGCTGTGGACAGCCCAGCCCAGCCCAGCCCTACAGCTGCAGAGGGACCCCAGCCTCCCGGGCCGAGGAGTGGCTGACTCAGGTACAGATGCACTCAAACTTTTCCCCACCCAGTGGCCCTCACCCGTCTCCAGGAAGTATTCTAAACTACTCCAGTTTTTCCATGAGTAATGTTTCATTTGGAACAGAAATCCACACAGAATGACTTTCTGTAGCTAAAAACATACCTGCTCTAGAAAGCAAAATTCAATTAGGCATTACAGAAACGGACTACGAATCCTGGTTTTGAAACCCTGGGGAGTTTGTTCTTGGCTAGCAGTGAAACTCGAACAGCAGGGCTTTCCTGACTCCACCTGGAATCCCCCAAGTCTCAGCTCAGTTCCCTGGAAACCCAGGCGTGGCCCGAACCCTCCTGTGCACCCAGCGTCTAGCAAGCGGACTGACTCACGTGGGGCCAGATTTAAAACTGGATTGTATCTTCAGTAAAGGGAGAAAGGGGCCAACAGTATTCTCTCTATTGAATGTAGGTGACTGTGAAGGTCTCTGGACCTCTAGAGTAGGCAGTTCTTTGCCTTTTGTGCACGAAGCCGTGAAACTTGTCAGTATGTTAAAGAGCGCGAAAACGGCAGGTGGAGACGCATCTCCAGCCTTCTGACCGCCGCCAAAAGGCGCCTCAGCAGAAGTGAGCTGAAGACCCGGCCGTATGGGAAACAAAAGGGATGAGCCCGCTGCCCAAAGTGGGCTCTTTCGGCGACTCGGGGGAACTCGGAGAAAGCGAGAGCTACATTCAGACCCGCAGCTCGGAAAGCCCGGCCTCTTGCTATCACGACAACCGTCGACCAGGCCACCACAGCACACAGGACGATTAGTTATAGCCTCCTCCCCTCGTTCCAGACACCGTACCCCGCACCCTGCAACGAATGTTTCAGAAAGGTGGTGCAGGCCGGGCGCGGTGGCTCACGCCTGTCATCCTAGTACTCTGGGAGGCCGAGGAGGGCGGATTGCTTAAGGTCAGGAGTTCAAAACCAGCCTGAGCAAGAGCGAGACCCCTATACTACTAGAGGGGTCTCTTTCTACTATAAATAGAAAGAAATTAATTGGCCAACTAACATAGATAGAAAAAAAATTAACCAGGCATGGTGGCGCAAGCCTGTAGTCCCGGCTACTTGGGAGGCTGAGGCAGGAGGATCACTTGAGCCCAGGAGATTGAGATTGCTGTGAGCTAGGCTGACGCCATGGCACTCACTCTAGCCTGGGCTGTGGGAGGGAGGTGTGCCCTGACCGCAGGGATGCACTGGACGGGTCTAGGTGTGGGCAGGTGTGCTGGGAAACCAGCTCTCTAGGAGGAACACCCCAGCTCAAGGAAGGAGCCTCTCAGCTCAAGCGCCTCCTCCTTGGGGAAGCCCCCGACCCTGACTGGCCCCAGCCCTGGCGTGAGGTCTCCGTGCACTGGGTCCCTCTCCCAGTGGCACTGACCATTGCGAGGAATTGAAAACTACAGCTAGTTGGTTAACAGCTGTTCCCTTCTCCAAAAAAGATCTGTTTTAACCACCATGCTACCCATTCCGTATATATTCATGGGTTGACAGAGTGAATGATTTTGTGCACCTAACACACATACAGCATCAGGTATTTGCTATGGCAGAGCGGAGGGAACTCCAAAGCCGGACACGGCCTGGCTAAGCAGGAACGCGGAGCCTCGGCCAGATACACTCCTGCACACGGATGGAGAAGCTGCGTCTGGGCAGGCCCCGGGAGCCCAGGTGAGGGAATTCACAGAAGAACCAATTCACATGGAATGAGGCCATCCAGACAGGTTTGCAGAGGAGGTGGCCCAGAGCGGGTCCTGGAGGAATGTGCAGGACTTACGTACAGGTGGAGGAGGGAGGCCGTCCCAAACGGAGTGCTCAGCAGAGCAATCCCCTGGCAGCAGATCCAGAGGCGCTGCTGGAAAGACAGGCTGGGAGACGCTCAAAGGGCAGGAGGAGGGGTCTGGCTTTTGGCTTTTTTAAAACTAAAGAATTAATGTTTTTGAACAGGGTAAGGAACCACAAAGCCGCTATTGCAGAACTAATCAATATGTACACACATTCTCAGGCCCATATCTATAAAAGCCAGAAATAAATTCCATGTGGCAACAGCTCTGCAAGCCCAGTGAGCAGATGAAGGCCATGTGGAGCCCAGGATGACAGACACACATGGGATGAAATTCCTTTTTGAAGGAAACCGGGATGTCTCTAGCTAAGCTGACTCGAAAGGCACTAGCCTGGCTAGAAGCAGCCCAGCCCAATATGCATGCAGCCACAGAATGATCTGGCCCTTCTGCTTTAATGCCAGGCCCCAGACTGTACTCTGACCGGGACACATTTGAGGCAGTTTACTGCTCAGGCCCCCCTCAGCTGCAGGGTTTGCTGGAATCCTGGTTTCCAAGTTGGGTGTGAGGCTGTTACCCTTGCTCCCACATTCCTCCGGGGACTATTCCATCCACTCAGAGCTGACAGGGCTCAGGGAAGGGCCTAAGGTGTCTTTTAACTGAATGACACAGGAAGACGGCTATCTGGAATGACCCTCTGACTTTGTTGGCTAGCAGCCACAATGACCTCTCTCCTGACTGCAGCCAGGTTGACAATTTGCCATCCCTTTAATCCAGACAGATGCTCAATAGCCCTTCAATAAAAAACAGGTGCCTTCCAGGGTACACAAAAAATTGGAAAGATGTCCCATGTTCAAGAATTAGAATAATTAATATTGTTAAAATGCCCCTACTACCCAAAGTGATCTACAGATTCAATGCAATCCCTATCAAAATAACAATGACATTCTTTTTTCTTTTTCGTTTTTTGGGAGAGGGGAATCCACAATGATAATGACATGCTTTTTTTTTTTTCCGAGGCAGAGTCTCACTCTGTTGCCCTGGCTAGAGTGCCATGGCGTCAGCCTAGCTCACAGCAACCTCAAACTTCTGGGCTCAGGCGATCCTTCTACTTCAGCCTCCCAAGTAGCTGGGACTACAGGCATGCGCCACCATGCCTGGCTAATTTTTTATATATATATTTTAGTTGACCAATTAATTTTTTTCTATTTTTAGTAGAGACAGGGTCTCGCTCTTGCTCAGGCTGGTTTCAAACTCTTGACTTTGAGTGATCTTCCCACCTAGACCTCCCAGAGTGCTAGGATTACAGGTGTGAGCCCAATGACATTCTTAAGGGAAAAAGGAAAAGCAATCCCAAAATTCTTATGAAACCACAAAATACACCCAATAGCCAAAGCAATCCTCAGCAAAAAGAACAAAGATGGAGGCAACATACTATCTGACTTCAAAAAACACTACAAAACTATAGTAACAAAAACAGCATGGCATTTGCATAAAAACAGACATAAAGACCAATGGAACAGAATAGAGAACACAAAAGAAAATTCACACATTTACAGCCAACTCATTTTCCACTAAAATGCCAAGAACATATAATGGGGAGAGAACAGTCTGTTCAATACATGGTGCTGTGAAAACTGGATATCCATACACAGAAGGATGAAACTAGATCCCTATCTCTCAGCATATACAAAGATCAACTCAAAATGGGCTGAAGACTTAAATGTAAGACCCAAACCTATGAAACTACTATAAGAAAACACAGGGGAAATGTTTCAGGACATTGGTCTGGGAAAAGATTTTATGGAAAAGACTTTAAAAGCACTGGCAACAAAAGCAAAAATAGATAAATGTGATTACATAAAACTAAAAAGCTTCTGCCCAGCAAAGGAAACAATCAACACAGTGAAGAGACAACCTAAAGACTGGGAGAATTTGACTATCCATCAACATGGGATTAATATCCAGAATATATAAGGAACTCAAACAACTCAACAGCAAAAAAAAAAAAAAAAAAAAAAAACCCAAATAATCCAATTTTTTTAAACTGGCAAATGATCTGAAAAGACATTTCTCACAAGACATATAAATGACCAACAGGTATATGAAAAATGATCAACATTACTAATCAGAAAAATGTAAATCAAAACCACAATGAGATATTATCTCATCCCAGGTAAAATGGCTATTATCAAAAAGACAAAAAATAGGCCGGGCGCCGTGGCTCACACCTGTAATCCTAGCACTCTGGGAGACCAAGGCAGGCGGATAGCTCAAGGTTGGGAGTTCGAAACCAGCCTGAGCCCAAGAGCGAGACCCCATCTCTATTATTAATTAGCCAACTAAAAATACAGAAAAAAAATTAGCTGGGCATGGTGGCGCATGCCTGTAGTCCCAGCTACTCAGGAGGCTGAGGCAGGAGGATCACTTGAGCCCAGGAGTTTGAGGTTGCTGTGAGCCAGGCTAACACCACGGCACTCTAGCCTGGGCAACAAAGTGAGACTCAAGAAGGAAAGAAAGGGAAGGAAGGAAGGGAAGGGAAGGAAGGGAAGGGAAGGAAGGGAAGAGAAGGAAGGGAAGGGAAGGGAAGGGAAGGGAAGGGAAGGGAAGGGAAGGGAAGGGAAGGGAAGGGAAGGGAAGGGAAGGGAAGGGAAGGGAAGGGAAGGGAAGGGAAGGGAAGGGAAGGGAAGGGAAGGGAAGGGAAGGGAAGGGAAGGGAAGGGAAGGGAAGGGAAGGGAAGGGAAGGGAAGGGAAGGGAAGGGAGGGAAGGGAAGGGAAGGAAGGGAAGGGAAGGAAGGGAAGGAAGGGAAGGAAGGGAAGGAAGGGAAGGAAGGGAAGGAAGGGAAGGAAGGGAAGGAAGGGAAGGAAGGGAAGGAAGGGAAGGAAGGGAAGGAAGGGAAGGAAGGGAAGGAAGACCGTATGACCCAGCAATCCCACTACTGAGTCCACATTCAAAGGAAAGGAAATCAGTATATCAAAGAGATATCTGAAGTCCCATGTTTATTGCAGCACTATTCACAATGGCCAACTTACGGAATCAAACCTAAGTGTCCATTAACGAATGAATGGATAAAGAAAATATGATATATATACAGAATGGAATATTATTCAGCCGTAAAAAGAAAGATATCTTGTCCTTTGCAGCAACATGGATAAGCCTGGAGGACATCAGGTTAAGTGAAATAAGCAGAAATAAATACCTTATGTTCTCAGCCAAAACAACTGATCTCACGTAAGTAGAGAGTAGAATAAGGGTTATCATGGGCTGGGAAGGGGATGGGGAGGAGGGATGAAGAAATGTTGGCTAATGGGTACAAAATCACAGATAGGAAGAATAAGTTTTAGTCTTCTATAGAAGACCAGGGTAACTACAGTTAACAATAATATATTGTATATTTCAAAATAGCTAGGGGAGGATTTTGAATGTTCACAGCACATTCAAAATGATAAATGTGTATGCCAATTACCCTGACTTGACCATTACACATCGTGTATGTGTATCAAAATATTACATGTACCCCATAAATATGCACAATTAAAAATAAAAGACAAAAATAGTGCCATCATTCAAGGACTTCAGTGGGTCTGAATTTTGCACAGGAAGTTAATTTTGATCTATTTTTAGTGAGTAAGCGTTCCCCAGAGCAATGGTCTCCAAATTGGATGTATGTACTCCAGGTGTTACCCAAGACTGGAATCCAAAAAAATGAAAAAGAAATTAAGTTTTTCTAATATTAACTATATTAACTATACTAACTAATATTAACTATACAGTATTCTCCTTAGATCATTTTTCAGAAGGTCACAGGCCATGTCTGGTACTTAAAGTATCTTGGGGCTGGGAGCAGTGGCTCACGCCTGTAATCCTAGCTCTCTGGGAGGCCGAGGCAGGAGGATTGCTTGAGGCCAGGAGTTCGAAATCAGCCTGAGCAAGAACGAGACCCTGTCTCTACTATAAATAGAAAGAAATTAATTGACCAGTATATGTATGTATATATATATATATGTATATATATATATATATATATATATATAGAAGAGATTAGCCGGGCATGGTGGCGCATGCCTGCAGTCCCAGCTACTCAGGAGGCTGAGGCAGGAGGATCGCTTGAGCCCAGGAGGTTGAGGTTGCTGTGAGCTAGGCTGACGCCAGGGCACTCACTCTAGCCTGGGCAACAAAGCAAGACTCTGTCTCAAAATAAATAAAGTATCTTGGGAAAAGTTAGGCATTGCACACGGCAAGGGGTGGACAGGAGTCTACAGAGACATGGTGCAGGTTCAGTTTGCCCCACTTCGGCAGAAACATGGATTGTATTATCTAATTTTAGTAAAAAGAACTCATAAAATGAGTAAGTGACTTAAAGAGATTCCTGCAGAGAATTTAGGCACATATAACACCTACACAGCAAACATGAATAGGCACTTCTGGTGTGAGAAACTAAAGTCGACACATAAGGTATAAAAATAATGAGGAACTAGTCAGATTAAAAAAAAAATCAGTCCAAATAATTCAAAATTATTTTAGAAATATGGATTTTCATCATCCTTAAGGGTAATTCTCACTTTCACGTGGAATTGTGTATTTCATGCTGTGTGGTATCGCAAACAATACGGGGAAAGACATCATAATTAGCAAATATTATTCTCATCCTTTAATTTTGTTTCTATTTTTGTATGTTTTATAACGTGTATTAGTAAATATTAATACATGATACTGTACTGCTACCATAAATAATATAACTTAAAATACATATAATTGGGGTTGACGGCTTAACATTTTCTTTTTTGTTTTTGGTTTTTTTTGAGACAGGGTATCACTCTGTTGCCTGGACATTAGGGCAGGGGTGTGATCACAGCTCAGTGCAGCCTCAAACTCCTGGGCTCTAGTGATCTTCCTGTCTCAGCCTCCAGAGTAGCTGAGACTACAGGTGCACACCACCACACCTGACTAACTGTTCTATTTTTTGTAGAAATGAGGTTTCCCTATTTTGCTCAGGCAGGTCTTGAACTCCTGACCTCAAGTGATCCTCCCATGTTGGCCTCCCAGAGTGCTAGGATTACAGGTGTGGGCCACCACATGTTTTTACTATTTAGAGGCATATTCAATAGAGCCTGGAAACACTTACCTGGAAAGCCAACTTAGCAGTCCTGAAGCCTCTTCCCAGTCCTCCTGCTCACTCTCTCCCAAGACCACCAAGGCCAAAGGTGAGCCCCGCCACACATTTAGTACAGCTGGGTTGGATGCGGAAAGGAGGGAGTCTGCCTTCCCACCCCACCTCTCCCCAGGCTGCAAGCTCCACGGAGCCCCTACCTGATTGTGCCATCGGATGACATTTCCAAATCCCCCTGTCCCAAGTCGTTCTTTCATTTCCCAGGCCCCACATGTCTGGGTTGGCAGGGACGGTGACCAGCTCATAACGATGCCGTGTTAACTCTGCAAGCAATTTGGGGTGGAGGACAAAAGGTTAAACGGTTTAAAGGTATACTTCAAAATAACTAAAAGAATATGAACGTCCCTAACACAAAGAAATGTTAAATGCCTGAGGGCCTGGATACCCAATCGCCCTGATTTGATTTACACTGTATATATTGAAATGTCACAAGTACCCTACAAAAATATAAAACGAGTATGTACCTATAATTAAAAATTCAAGTTATTGAAATTAAATTGCAATTGATTTACTTAAAAAAATTAATTTTAAAAAATGCTGATGTATATAAAGTACTGGGAACAGTTCCTGGCACATAGAAAACTGTAGTAAGAGGCGAGCGGATTGCTCGAGGTCAGGAGTTTGAAACCAGCCTGAGCAAGAGTGAGACCCCGTCTCTACTATAAATGAAGAGAAATTAATTGGCCAACTAATATACAGAGAAAAAATCAGCCGGGCATGGTGGCGCATGCCTGTAGTCCCAGCTACTCGGGAGGCTGAGGCAGGAGGATCGCTTGAGCCCAGGAGTTTGAGGTTGCTGTGAGCTAGGATGACGCCAGGGCACTCACTCTAGCCGGGGCAACAAAGCGAGACTCTGTCTCAAAAAAAAAAAAAAAGTAAAAGAAAACTGTAGTAAACATCAGCCCTAAAAAAAGCCTTTAAAAACAGCCTTTAAAAACAAAGTTAGAATTAAGGAGAAACGAAGCTCAATGCGCGGGAAAGGCTAAGAAATACCACTGCTTTTGGACAGGAGAGAATGAAAAACAACCGGTTTTCAATAAATCAGGTAGTTTGTTCACACTTTGAGCCAAACGTCTGTCCCTCCCCACCCCAGGTGCTTGGCGCCAAGCGGGTAGGGCGACTTGGGGCGACAGGGAGGCTTCCGAGCTCCCCGCGGCCCTGTCTTGGCAGTCCCCGAGAAGCACGGCCCTCCCGGAGCCCCTGCCTGGGCGGGCGGGCGCGCAGCACGGGGTCTGCAGGGGACACCTGGGCCGCCCCGTGGGGCCCACCGGCCGGCGGGGTCTGCAGGGGACACCTGGGCCGCCCCGTGGGGCCCACCGGCCGGCGGGGTCTGCAGGGGCACCTGGGCCGCCCCGTGGGGCCCACCGGCCGGCGGGGTCTGCAGGGGACACCTGGGCCGCCCCGTGGGGCCCACCGGCCGGCGGGGTCTGCAGGGGCACCTGGGCCGCCCCGTGGGGCCCACCGGCCGGCGGGGTCTGCAGGGGCACCTGGGCCGCCCCGTGGGGCCCACCGGCCGGCGGGGTCTGCAGGGGCACCTGGGCCGCCCCGTGGGGCCCACCGGCCGGCGGGGTCTGCAGGGGACACCTGGGCCGCCCCGTGGGGCCCACCGGCCGGCGGGGTCTGCAGGGGACACCTGGGCCGCCCCGTGGGGCCCACCTGCCGGCGGGGGCGTGGGCGCGGGGCTCACCTGCCGGCGGGGGCGTGGGGGCGTGGACGCGGGGCTCACCTGCCGGCGGGGGCGTGGGGGCGTGGGCGCGGGGCTCACCTGCCGGCGGGGACGCGGGCGGGCGCAATACCTGGGGCCCCGGCGCCCCCTGCACACATTAGGACGCGGGAATCGCCAGCCAGCCGGCCCCGCGCGACTTCCTCACGCACTTCCTGCTCTGACGTCACGGAGCACGTGGGGCCGGGCCTTAAAGGGGCCGCGCCGAGGTTGGTCCCGCTGCACCAGCCGCAGGTGCGCCAGCTCCGCAGCGCAGGTGGCTGCCGAGGTGGCGGGGACCCGGGGACCCCGCGTGGCTGCGGGACAGTCTGGTGGGCTCACTGAGAGACGAGAACAGCCCTAAAATGAGCCCTAATACGCTTGTGTTCTCTTCAGACGAGGGACTGGGCCCGGATGGGGATTTTCCATCCTAACTGCTTTAGCCCTTTGCACTCGCTTGCTTTTTTCTCTCCATTCCTTTATTCTACTCGGGATTTAATTTTTTAAATACCCCAGATTTTACAAAGCGCGGCAGTAGAATAAAAAACTGGAGTTTCTTTTCATACAAACGTATTTATTTGGATTTTTTAATATTTCAAATTATTGATACATTCAAAGAGTAGTTTTAATCTCTATAATTTTTGCTAACCTTGTCAAGTCACACTCGACATCCGAGTGCAAAGGGTTAGGGACTGTTTTGGGGACTGGCCGTTGCCTCGTGTCCTCCTCTGGGTGCTCTCTTGGTCCCTGGGCACCTTGGCTCGGTGTGGAGAAGGATGTGAACTAAAATAAAACCTTAAGGCTCACCCCCCACCCAACCTCGGCCACCCCCTCTTGGCCAAGGATGTGAACTAAAATAAAACCTTAAGGCTCACCCCCCACCCAACCTGGGCCACCCCCTCTTGGCCAAAGGAATATCCTAAAACTAAATTGCCTGCCAGGAGGGAGGTCAGATATACCTTATTATGCCCCCCACCCTTCTTGGGGACATCCTTTGTAACCTATTAACAGGCCTAAGGGTATGCAAAACACACCTGCAGGTCCTCAATTGACACAACAAATCTATGTCAGGTGGCTTATCTCTGATAAACAGCTCAGGTGTTAAAACATTCCAAGCCTTTAGACAAAGCTTCATGTCTTTAACCAATTACAATCCAAAGAATCTTTAAACCCACCTATAACCTGTAATCTTCCCCCAGCCCCCATTTCGAAATGGTCCACCTTTTCGGGCCAAATGAATGTATGCCTCCCATGTATTGATTTGTGGCTTTACCTGTAACCCCTGTGACCCAGCCACAGAGAGTCCACTTGCTCGAGGTTCCTGGGCGTGGCTCCGGGTCATGATCCTCAAATTTGGCTCAGAGTAAATCTCTTTAAAATTATTTTTCAGAGTTTGGCTTTTTTTTTTTTTCCGTTGACAAATAACAGCTGCCCCCCCCCAGAAGTGACAGCCCCCATGCCGGTAAAGAAAAGAAAAAATCCAGTAATGTAAAACTAAACTGAGGTTTCAGCCCCAGTGAGTGGGGAAATTGTGAAATATGCTCTAAGCCCTGAGGTTAATGTTCACCTCCTACCTACTTGGCCTTATAATACCTTTTATTATTGAGTTTCTCAGGTCTGGGGCATTATATTAGCAGATAAAGGAGGTATGTAGTAATATATTTTGCTGAAGCAGGAAGAAAGTATTAAAGGAAACCTGAAGATGATCATAATCGATCACATATATAGAGTTGCCTGCTGAGTGCCAGGCACTGCCCTAAACTCTGTCCTTAGATTTCCTTATGCAGTACTCTGGGCAACGCACAAATTGAACAATACCGTGTTGTTATTATCCCATTTTGCAAATGGGAAAACTGAAGCACAGAGAGGAAAACCCTATACCCTAAAATCACAGACCTGCTAAGCAGATGAGCTGATGCTCAAACCCTAGCAGCTGGATCCTGCACCCACATCTTAACATGCAGCTTACAAGAAGCAGGTCAAGAAGTTCAGAAGGAGGCAAACTGGATTTTGAATGCAGACACTACCGTTGACTACCTCTGAGGCAACAGGGCCTGTCACTCAAGCACTTCCAGCATCCATTTCCTCTTTTTAAAATGTAAGCAATGGCCGGGCAGTGGCTCACTCCTGTAATCCTAGCACTCTGGGAGGCCAAGGCGGGTGGATGCTTTGAGCTCAGGAGTTCAAGACCAGCCTGAGCAAGAGCGAGACCCCATCTCTACTAAAAACAGAAATAAATTAGCTAGACAACTAAAAATATATAGAAAAAATTAGGCAGGCATGCTGACACATGCCTGTAGCCCCAGCTACTCGGGAGGCTGAGGCTGGAGGATCGCTTGAGCCCAGGAGTTTGAGGTTGCTGTGAGCTAGGCTGATGCCACGGCACTCTAGCCCGGGGAACAGAGTAAGATTCTGTCTCAAAAAAAAAAAAAAATTAATAAAATACAACATTTATTGAGCACCCATATGTGCTGGGCACTATGGAGAGTCTATTTCCTGCATGATGTCATTTTCTCTGAAATCCTGTCATCTCTGAAATTCACTGTCCCTGAGAAACCTGTTGAGACTTCCACTGATATGCCGAAGGTTCACTCTGCACCTCTGTGATTTAAAAGTTCACTTTTTGCTCAGCTCCAAATAGCTTGGTTTTCAGCTGAACATAAATCTCTCTGATAAGGTCACATGCTAATAAGAGTTTTTCGTTGTTCTTGTTGTTTTTTAATTAATGATGGCCCAGGAAGGGACCTCTGGATTTCACCATGTTCCAAGTTATTTATTAAGCCCCGTTTTCCCTCCAGATAAGACATATCTGCATCTGGTCTCTGTCCTTCTCTGGAGATGTGAGCAGACTGTTTACAAATGATATTTTCAGACACAGCAGAAAAATGTTCCTTTTCTCTTCCTGCGCTGAGGCTGAGTGTGCTAGTTAGCTGTGCTATAAGGTGATCCAGGAACATGGAGCAACAGGCTGCCCAGCAGCGTTCCAGGTGTCAGGGACCCCAAGAGGATCCAGGCAATGAGACTCCCGTCACAGGCACCTGCAATCTTACTGGGTTTGTAAGACCTGCAGAGAGCCATCGAGTAGGGGGCACAGGGACCAGGCAGGATAAAATCAAGCACTGACTTGTCCTGCAGTACAGAACCAGTGACGAGGATAAACTTTCTGAGCGTCGCTAATTTAATTTGTTATTAGCATCGTTAATTTTATTTTATATTTTTATTTTATATTTTAATTTAATTTAATTTTTTTTTTTGAGACAGAGTCTCACCCTGTTGCCCTGGCTAGAGTGCCGTGGCGTCAGCCTAGCTCACAGCAACCTCAGACTCCTGGGCTCAAGCGATCCTCCTGCCTCAGCCTCCCCAGTAGCTGGGACTACAGGCATGCGCCACCATGCCCGGCTAATTTTTTGTATATATTTTTAGTTGGCCAGTTAATTTCTTTCTATTCTCTGTTCTCACCTAATAGCAGGGAGCTATTTGAATGAGGAAAGGCTTGTTTCTGCCCAAGCTGGGAGCTGAGTCATAGAAGGAGAAGACAGCATGAAAGATAAGACAATGAAACAGACCAACTGACTGCCCAGGCTCAGTGCGGAGGATTTTTCCAGCGCCCCCCCACCCCCCCACCCCACCTCGGGCCCCCAGAGAGCCTGCTCTGCTTCAGGAATTTCCTCAACTCTTCCCTTATCCTTCCAATTTCGCTTTCTCCCAGCCCTGCAGAGAGAGGACTTTGCAGGTCAGGACTTGCTCCCTCAACAAACAAAAGCTCCTCTGCCAGAAAAGTTGGAAAAGCTAGTTTAGTTGGGGGACATGAAGAAGTCCCCCTTTGTTCTGGGGGGTTGCTGGGAGAAGGGGGTGGGCTGCTGCAGACTGTGCAAATGCAGAGCTGGCTGCAGAGGAGGAAGGAGAGAAGATGTGGCCGTCTGCCTCTGTGACTTGACCTGGGCCAGCGGTGAAACTTCAGGAGGAGCAGGGCCCCGCCAGGCCATCCATCCAGCTGGCACTTTGGCGGAAATGCTGACAGCCAAGGCTTTGAGGCTCTGAGTCACTCTCCCCAGTGGAATGAGAGCCCGGGGGAGGAAATCACTTTAGGAGTGCCCTTTACTTCTACACACACATGTTTGTATTCCAGTAAATTCAAATTAGAGAGGAAGAAGTCCTTGAAGGGCAGCTGTCCCCCCAAGGGCTGTGATGGGAAGGCCCAGATAGGGGCTGGGTGGTTCCCAGGTCTCCTTAGTTCTGAGCTCCTGCTCTTGCTCACCACCGCACCCCCAGTGCCTGACACATCAGCCCTGCTCAGTAGACGAGGGGATTGGCCGGCACAGAAACTGGCCATACTGCACTCCTTTTTGTTGTTTTTGCGACAGAGTCTCACTCTGTTGTCTGGGCAAGAGTGCCGTGGTATCATCCTAGCTCACAGCAACCTCAAACTCCTGGGCTCAAGCGAGCCTCCTGCCTCAGCCTCCCGAGTAGCTGGGACTACAGGCATGTGCCACCATGCCCGGCTAAATTTTTTTTTTTTTATGTATACATTTTTTTTTTAGGTGTCCAGCTAATTTCTTTCTATTTTTCCTTTTCTTTCTTTTTTTTAGTAGAGATGGGGTCTCGCTCTTACTCAGGCTGGTCTCGAACTCCTGAGCTCAAACGATCCGCCCGCCTCTGCCTCCCAGAGTGCTAGGGTTACAAGCTTGAGCCACCACTCACCGCCTAAACCCTCGTGGAATAGGAGTTATTAATGCTGGGTTTTTTTGTAATGCAATAACCCCAAAGTCAGCTGAGCTCCCTATCCTTCGTGATTCAAGAGAAATGAGCTCAAGGCTCCAAGGCTCAGTCCTTTCACCTTCCCTGTCCCCCCAGGAGCGTGGTGTCGGAGTTTTAGGGAGCGAAGGCTGGTGAGGCAGGTGGGATGTTTCTTGGTTGCCTCTGACTCTGACCTCCTGCTTTTGCTAAATTCCTCTCCCCACTCCAACTGGCCGCTTTGCCACTGCACTCTGTCCTAATTGTGCACAGCACTTGCCACTAATTCAATATAATATTTGTCTATAGTTTACTGCCTCCCCCCTCCTTGCCGCTCCCCACCAGTGTTTTGTGCCCTGTCCAAGCATCTCCTCATGCCGGCCACAACCAAGTAATAACCGCAGCGGCAAACATTTATCGGCCACACACTGGGCGCCCTGTAATGATTCACTGGGGGAATTTGATCAGTTTACAGATCATTTTGCCTTCCTGGGCTTGTGGATCCTGCTCCTTACCCTTCCCTTGACTTTGTCCGGTGATCATTCCTAGAAGACCGTGGTGTTTGAGAGACGTCACCAAAGGTTTGCAGAGGTGGAAGGATTTACATCACAGTGCTGCAAACAGTTTAAAAGTAAACATCAAGGGCAGGGCGATGGCTCACACCCGTGAGCCCAGCAATACAGGAAGCTGAGGCTGGAGGATCGCTTGAGGTCAGGAGTTCGGCGACCAGCCTGAGCAAGAGCAAGGACCCTCTACAAAAAGTAGAAATAATCGGCCAGGCATAGTGGCACCTGTCTGTAGTCCCAGCCACTCAAGAGGCAGAAGAATTACTTGAGCCCAGAAATTGAAGGCTGCAGGGAGCTATGATGACACCGCCACATTCCAGCTCCAGCGACAGAGCAAGACTCTGTCTCAAAAAGAAAAAATAAAAGTTTATTTATTTATTTATTTAGAGACAGAGTCTCACTTTGTTGCCCAGGCTAGAGTGAGTGCCATGGCATCAGCCTGGCTCACAGCAACCTCAATCTCCTGGGCTCAAGCCATCCTCCTGCCTCAGCCTCCCAAGTAGCTGGGACTACAAGCATGTGCCACCATGCCCAGCTAATTTTTTGTATATATATAATAGTTGGCCAATTAATTTCTTTCTATTTTTATAGTAGAGATGGGGGTCTTGCTCTTGCTCAGGCTGGTTTTGAACTCCTGACCTCGAGCGATCTGCCGGCCTCGGCCTACCACAGAGCTAGGGTTACAGGCGTGAGCCACCGTGCCCGGCCAAAATAAAAGTTTAAATCAGACAACTTCTCTTCCCAAGCCCCTGTCTCCATAAGCTGGGCCTCGTGCCCGTCCTTCCCAGCCCTCAGCTCTCCTGCCCCTGAACGAAGAACTGGAGCCCTCCCAATTTCCCATGCGGGGCAGCTGCAAAGCCTGACCCCTATTAGAGCTAGGATGTGAGTTTGCACCCAGGGTGTCTCACACGGCCAGGGCAGCCGCTGAACTTGGGTTTTGGCTGCTGGGCCAGGTGCCCAAAGCCGGTCCTATGTGCTGACTGGCCCACGCTCTGGGCAAGGTTGCTGCTCAAGCTGAAATTGCCTGCCCCAGACCCTGCAGACCGAAGTCCTGGGCTGAGCAAGGGGCCAGCTCCACGACATCTAGCTTCTGTCTCTGTCTCTGCCCTAGCCACCCCCCTCTGCAAGAAAAAGCGACCCGTAGTGATGTGATTCAAAGCGTGCCTCTCCTCAGAAGGCAGAAGCACTGGACAGTCGGTTTTTGCTACTGAATGACATTTTTTCTCTCTCTCTGCTCCTGCTACTTGTTACATCAAGTGTCACAGTGGCTGGTCCCGAGGACAAACCAAGCGGTTACAGGGAGAGTCAGAGAATCGGAGTTTACTCGCTGGTGGGCTCAGAGGGGCCTCAGCACCAAATTCTGAGCACGGTCTGCCCGATTTTTCCCACTTTTATTAAGTTGGGGTGGTCGGGAGGTGGGGTACCAGGCGTGGGTTAGTTGACGTGCTAGGCGTTGGATTCAGTATTGTGCTGATGCACCAGGCAACAGACTAGTTGGTGGGCCAGAAACAGGTTAGTACTATGCTGACGTGGGTCTCCCGTGAGGGGTGGGTCTCAGGTGCCTGAGGAGCCAAGTAACAGCTGGGGGTCTCCCTCCCCACTCTTCACAGCCATGAACTGCCAATTGCTGTTGATTTGTACTGGTTGAGTGGATATGTCAGCCAAGCAGACTGAACATGGCATGACCTGGAGGGATAAATCTTAGGGGGGAAAAATTATAGACCCCACTACTCATTTTATTACGGGAGGATGTTAGGTAATTTAAATACATAGGTAATCTCTCTACCTCATTCTGGCCTTTTTTTTTTTTTTTTTTTTTTGAGACAGGGTCTCACTTTGTTGCCCAGGCTAGAGTGAGTGCCGTGGCGTCAGCCTAGCTGACAGCAACCTCAAACTCCTGGGCTCAAGCGATCCTCCTGCCTCAGCCTCCTGAGTAGCTGGGACTACAGGCATGCACCACCATGCCCGGCTAATTTTTTTTTCTCTATATATTAGTTGGCCAATTAATTTCTTTCTATTTATAGTAGAGACGGGGTCTCGCTCTTGCTCAGGCTGGTTTCAAACTCCTGACCTTGAGCAATCCTAGAGTGCTAGGATTACAGGCGTGAGCCACTACGCCCGGCCTCATTCTGGTCATTTTTAAAAATCCGATTTGTAGAGGAATAGTTTGCATGTCATCAAATTTACCAATGTTAACTGTACGATTTAACAGTGTTTTTATAACTGCACGCAGCCTTGTAACTGTCAGAAGAATCGATGTGCAGAACATCACGCCAAAAAAGCTCCCTCCTGCCTCTTTGCCACCTAAACCCCAGCAGCCCCCTCACTGCCCGCAACCCTGGGTCTGCAGTCATTATTTTGCAGTTTTGCCCACTCTCTTCCTGTGGCGCACACGCAGTCCCGCCCACAGATTGTGCAGTCCCTCGTTGGAGGTTGTTGCAGGGCTCAGCATATGGAGAGCACCTCGCCCTGGGAAAACCACCTCCGTGATCATGGAAAAACCCTGCCAGGTAGGATGAAGGCCAATTTTAATTTAACTTTGTACTACAATTTCTAAAGAATTTCTAAGGTGTGGCCGGACTGCCGGGTTCGGCTGGATTTCTCATACTGAAGAGTCAGAGGCCAGAGATGACCAAGTGACTGACGCGACTAGCAAAAGCCCGGGTCAGTGGCCTGCATTGCTCTGGGGGGGCCTCGGGGCTGCTAATCACCGAGAGCGCGGAGCCCAGGCCAAGAATGAGGAAGAAACGGCACAAGAAAAAAAGGCTGGGCTTGGAGGGAAGAGGTTCCCTTTGTAGAAAAGACCACAAAGCTGGCGGAGTCAGGAACGTTATTTAGAGGCCTGAGCTCTGTGTTGCAATTCAGCTGTCAGACCCAAATCCCTCCTGAGCCTGGGCTTCTGTCAGCACTTCCCCTGTCAGTGGTGTCCGTCCCCTCCACCTGCCAGTCCCAACTTCTCCTTTCTGCAGGAGGCTGCTGGTGACTCCCAGGGAGGCCGTATCACCCCAAAATAGTCCTCGTTGGCATGGGATTGCTTTGGAAAACAGCAGCCAAAGAAGAAGCTCTTAAAGCAGAAAGTACCTTCTTGGAAGGGAAATTTACATCTATTAAAAAAATCCCTCAGGCCAGGCGGGTGGCTCACGCCTGTCATCCTAGCACTCTGGGAGGCCAGGGCGTGCGGATTGCTCGAGGTCAGGAGTTGGAAACCAGCCTGAGCAAGAGCGAGACCCCCGTCTCTACTAAAAATAGAAAGAAATTAATTGGCCAACTAATATATAGAGAAAACAATTAGCCGGGCATGGTGGCGCATGCCTGTAGTCCCAGCTACTCGGGAGGCTGAGGCAGGAGGATTGCTTGAGCCCAGGAGTTTGAGGTTGCTGTGAGCTAGGCTCACGCCACGGCACTCACTCTAGCCTGGGAAACAGAGTGAGACTCTGTCTCAAGAAATAATAAATAAATAACCATGACAGACAGGAGAAGATAGCATGGCTGGTGCTACTGTTTGTAGCACCCCATAAAGGCACTGCGGTATGATCAGCAAGATCATAAAATGGAGTTTAATTTAGGCAGACAGTACTTACAGGAACCCAGTTTGTAGCTGCACATGAGTAAGGTGTTGGTGCTCAGAACATCAAAATAAGAATAAACAGTCCTGGAATTTTGGCTAATAACTTTAAGAGCCTCTGCATTTGGACAAGCTTAGGTATAGAGCCACATAATGTTTGAGCTTATGGAATTGCATGTGGCCTACAATTTTGTTCATACTGGAAAAAATCAGAATATAGGTAGAAACTGGGCTAAACTCAGATGATATAGGATTGTGTGAACAGATGTGGAATGGAATTCTAATCTAACTTCAAGCCTGTATGTCCAGTTGTCTACATAAACTCCAGAGAGGTTCCCTCTTATCCTTGAGATAACTGTTTCTGGAAATCAAGCTCTGGCTCCCTCTATTGCATTTATGAAAACTTTTCGCAAAAATGTATTCATCTTTTTCTTTGGAAGTGCTGTCATGCTTCAAGGCCATCCAACAAAAATGTGAAGATCCAGGCCCATGGATTTGTCACATGGGTGGGGTGAGTTCATTTGAAGGGACTAATCGTTTTTATAATTTTATCTTCAGAGTCTTCTAGTCTTACCCCTGTTTGGCACAAGGTGGTCGATTTCCCCGACTGACTGGCAGAAGAAGAGAGTGAAACAGAGCCCATTCTGTTTCCTTTTTGCAAAGTAGGAGAGGAGGCTTCCAGGACAGTCCCAGCACCGGCATGGCTGGACGGCCATGTGCCATGCGCTGGTTTTGTCTAAACAGGCCTGACTTAAGCTTGCCTAGGTAGTCCCTTCTAACTTCCTTCAGCCTTCTTTAACGTACTCCTGTGCTGATGATCAATGATCTGAAACAGGAATTTGCAATTTATTTATTTTATTTTATTTTTATTTAATTTTATTATTATTTATTTTATTTACTTATTTGAGACAAAGTCTCGCTTTTTTGCCCAGGCTAGAGTGAGTGCCGTGGCGTCAGCCTAGCTCACAGCAACCTCAAACTCCTGGGCTCAAGTGATCCTTCTGCCTCAGCCTCCCAAGTAGGTGGGATTACAGGCATGGGCCACCATGCCCGGCTAATTTTTTCTATATATTTTTAGTCGACCAATTAATTTCATTCTACTTTTAGTAGAGATGGGGTCTGGCTTTTGCTCAGGCTGGTTTCCAACTCCTGACCTTGAGTGATCCACCCACCTCGGCCTCCCAGAGTGCTAGGATCACAGGCGTGGGCCACCGCGTTCGGCCAGGAGTTTGCAATTTAACTTTGCTTGTTAGGTTGTCAGCAGATCACCCAGCCACGCTGGGTCACTTCCTACAGTTGGGTCAGGGTCGGAAGACCGGAAGTGCAGACTGAGGACAGGAGGTCAGGACCATCTCCTATGTGCCCATCAGCGCCAGCTTTGCTGGCCTGCTAGGCTGACGCCAAGGCACTCTAACCCAGGCAACAGAGTGAGACTCTGTCTCAAAAAAAATAAAATTCACCAACTCTATTCGGGGAGGCTCTGGCCACTGACCTCATGTCCTTTCTGCAAGAAGAAACCCGCTGCACGCTTCCACAGTACATCAATGATCTCCTTCTAGCAAGCCCAGCCAGAGAAGACTGCCGCTGGGGAGCCCGGTGCCTGCTCCAGCTGCTCGCTGACACAGAGTACAAAGTCTCCCGGGAAAAGGCACAGATCTGCAGGCGACAGGTGAAGTACTTGGGTTTCCACATCGCTCAGGGGTGCTGGACCCTGGGACGTGAGCGGAAGCACGCCGTCTGTACAATTCCCAGGTCGACCAGCCGGAGACAGCTCAGAGAGTTCCTCAGAGCGGCCGGATTCTGCCGTGTCTGGATCCCAGCCATGGCCAAGAAACCCTTGGCCTTCAGGGTTTCTCCCCGAAGGCCAAGCCTCTGGACGAGGCCCTAGGCGGGCCCAGAAACAAAGACTGTAACCTGTTTGTGCAGGAGAAACAAGTGGCTCTGGGGGGTTTGACTCAAACTGTGAGCCCCTGGCAGAGACCAGTGGCTTGCTTGCCAAAAACAACTGGACCTGGTAGCGGCAGGATGGCCACCTTGCCTCTGCACACTGGCGGCCACCGTCCTGCTAGTCAAGGAGGCAGACAAACTCACGCTGGGACAGAACCTCCGTGTGCAAGTCCCTCATTCAGTAATGTCTCTAAATGAACACCTCGGGGCACCGGGGCACGAAACCCAGGTACTTCACCTGTTGCCTGCAGATCTGTGCCTTTTCCCAGGAGACTTTGTATCCCTTTGTCAGTGAGCAATTGGAGCAGGCACCGGGCTCCCCGGTGGCAGTCTTCTCTGGCTTCTCTCAAGCAACCTGTTAGCACAATACCAGGGACAGCTGTGCGAAAATCCGAGGGTCGCCCTGGAGACTGTGCGGACCTTGAATCCCACCACCCTCCTACCCACCGAGCCAGGGCCCCCCGGCCATGACTGTACTGAGGCGGGAGAGGAGGTCTATGCCAGCCAGCCAGATCTGAAAGACAGTCCTCTACCCGCACCGGACTTAGAACTCTACACGGATGGCAGTAGTTTTGTCCAGAATGGGAAATGACTGGCGGGCTTTGCAGTTACCACAGTGGATGAAGTCATCATCACGTCAGCTCCTTTGCCCCAAGTGTGGTTGGCACAAAGGGTGGGGCTATGGGCCCTCATCCAAGCCCTCAGGTGTGCCTGGGGTACGAAGGCAAAAGTATACACAGGCTCTCAGTATGCCTTTGCCACAGTACATATCCAAGGGGCAATATACAGAGAGAGGGGACTGTGGACTGCAGGTGGAAAGGAGATCAAAAATAGGGACGAAATCCTCCCACAGTTCCTCTTAGGCAGATCCCCCTGCGGCTGTGCCTGGCTTAGGTTGCCCCTCACTTGAGGGGTCTTACCCGTCATTGACTAACCAGCCATCTTATGGGGCTAAGCAGCAAATCACAGGAACAACATGTTTGTCGTGTGGCCTCCGGGCCTCCACTTACTGTGGGGCTGGGCAGCTCTTGCCTCAGTGCAGAAACTCAGGCCTATTGTTATGCCTCTAGGCAGCAACCATGTTTGTCACAGGGGCCCTGTCCAGAACACATTACTTTCAAACGCTCTGGGCAGGACACGTACCTTACTCACTAAATTTAATTCTTAAACAAGGAAAATATATGTCCGTCCCCTACATGGATGGGAGCCTGACCCTGCCTCCTTGGGAAGTAATGAACCTTGAGCAAGTGTCACTGTCACGAAACGGGATTCACAATGCCGGGAGAATGAAAATGAGGTCGTTTATGCCAACCGTCTAGAACGGTGGCTGGAACACAGGCTCGGAGCACATTTGCTCCTCTTCCCCACTCTGAGCGCGAGGACCAGAGTCCCTAGCAAGGCCAACGCGCCTCTCCGAGCGGGCCCTGCCTCCGTGTCTAGCCTCCTCCGTGTCTCCCAGGTCCCCTGCCCTGGTCACGCTGGTGGGCAGTGGCTGTCCAGCGGTGCCATCGGCAAGGCCCCCTCGCCCAGCTGGCTTGGCAGATTCGTGCTTCCCTCGTTCAGCTCAGCACAGAGACGCCCCTTCCATCCTAACCCCATCCGCAGCTGAAGTGCCCAGTCCCCCGTGTGCTGCCCCAGGTGCCAGCCCCTGTATGGGGGCCGGCAAAGTGTGGCCCGGTGCTGAATCCGCCCCCACCTGACTTGGTAGATACAGCTCCATCAGAACGCTCCGGGGGTGGGCATGCGGCTTAAAAAGCCTACAGTTCTAATCATTCGCCTCCTGGCCCTTTGCGGAAAACCCTGCTGACCACGCGCCCTGGAAACACGCCGGCTGCCCTCGCTGGACTGGGGGCTGCTTGAGAGCAGAGCGCAGGCCTTGCCCACGGCACTCTGCAGGCAGAGCCCAGCGCCCCAGGCATGACGGGTGACTGGTAAGTAATGGCGTGTGCGTTCTCTTCCCTGCCCCCTGTTCCTGGGGGTGAGGGGCCATGCTGTCACCTGAATTGGAGGCACAGGATCTGTTCAACTGAGACGGGTTTCCTGGACTCAGACAGCAGGGCAGAGTGAGGCAGTGGAATGAAGCAGGTTGGCTGGGTCATGAGAATCTCCATCGCAGGCCGGGCGCGGTGGCTCATGCCTGGAATCCCAGCACCCTAGGAGGCCGAGGCAGATGGATTGCTTGAGGTCAGGAGTTCCAGACCAGCCTGAGCAAGAGCGAGACCCCGTCTCTACTATAAATAGAGAGAAATTAATTGGCCGACTAATATATATAGAAAAAAAATTATCTGGGCGTGGTGGCGCATGCCTGTAGTCCCAGCTACTCGGGAGGCTGAGGCAGGACGATCGCTTGAGACCAGGAGTTTGAGGTTGCTGTGAGCGAGGCTGACGCCATGGCACTCACCCTAGCCTGGGCAACAGAGCGAGACTCTGTCTCAAAAAAAAAAAAAAAAAAAGAATCTCCATCACAGTCAGAGAGGGGCTGCCATGCAGAGAGGGGGGACAGGTGCAGGGCGAAGACCCAGATCTGCCGCCCGTCAGAGCAGCCCCCTGTCACCCAGCCCAGCAGGACCCTTCTCTGCTGCAGGCAGCCCGAGTGGCACCTGCCGCCAGCACACACCAGAGTCCCAGCCTTGGCGCGGCCGCTGCCCACTCGGGCCCAAAGTGCCTCCCTTTCAACGCCCTCTCGGTCCTCTCCGGACAGCCTGTCTGGGAGCCCATCCGTCTTTACGAGGTGTGAACTACAATAACATCCGGAGGTCCCCCCACCGGCTGGCTGAGTGGGCACCCTCTTGGCCAAGGGGATGCCCGAAATCTGATTTTCCCCTCATGGGAAGGGAAGTCGGACAACTCATCACGCCCCTCCCTTCTCGGGGACTTCCTTTGTAACTCCCTAACAGGCCTGAGGCTGTGCAGACAAGCCTGAAGGTCCTCAGTCTACACAACAAATCACTGAGTCTGGGCATAAGTCTCCCAATCGTCTCCAATAAACAGCTCCTCAATCTTAAATTAAAACGTTCCCAGCTTTTAGCCAAAGCTTCACTAGTTCCTTTAACCAATTACAAACCAAGGAGTCCATAGACCCACCTGTAACCTGTAAGCCCCCTGCTTCGAGATGGCCTGGCCCGCCTGGCCCGCCTTTTCAGGCCAAACCAATGTATGCCTCCCACGTATTTTTTCTTTTCTTTTTTTTTGAGACAGAGTCTCGCTTTGTTGCCCAGGCTAGAGTGAGTGCCATGGCGTCAGCCTAGCTCACAGCACCTCAGACTCCTGGGCTCAAGCGATCCTGCTGCCTCAGCCTCCCGAGTAGCTGGGACTACAGGCGTGCGCCACCATGCCTGGCTAATTTGTTTTCTATATATATTAGTTGGCCAGTTAATTTCTTTCTATTTATAGTAGAGACAGGGTCTCGCTCTTGCTCAGGCTGGTTTCGAACTCCTCACCTTGAGTGACCCGCCTGCCGCGGCCTCCCAGAGTAGCTGGGACTACAGGCGTGAGCCACCGCGCCCGGCCTGCCTGCCACGTACTGATTGATGACTGTACCTGTAACCTCTGTCTCCCTGAGATGTATGAAACCAAACTGCAACCCAGCCACGGCGAGTCTGCGTGCCCGAGGCTTCTCGGACGTGGCTCCTGGGGTCATGGTCCTCAGATTTGGCTCAGAGTAAATCTCTTTAAATTATTTCACAGAGTTTGGCTTCTCTTCTGTGGACACAGGTGGTGGTGCGTTGAGCTCACGCAGGACTCAGGCTGGACTGAATCCTGGCTCTGCTGTCCGGCAGCCGTGTGACGCTGGGCAGATGACCCCACCCCTCAGTGCCTCTGTTTCCCCCTCTGCAAAACCAGGACAATGGCAGCACCCACCTCCAAGAACTGAACACGTGTGAAGTAGCCACATGGGAAGAGCGGTAACAGGCGGTGGCGATTAACGTTCTCCAGGGTCACGGGAATCGCCTTTTGATAAAACTATGAAAATTGTTTTTGCGTTGTGTCCGGGGAGCCGGCGATGGTGGGATGTTTGAAACCTGGAGACGTGAGTGGCTGGGGTCCCTCTGCTGGTCCCAGCGGGAGGCAGGTCCCCAGCGGCAGCCCCTGCTTGCCGTGCCTCCTTGTGGGGGCACAAGGCAGCCCCAGAGCATCACAGAGCCGTGCGTGGGCGAATGGCAGTCCCTCCCTGGGGCACGGCCTCCGGTTCCCACGGTGGCCTCCCCGGTGGGGTGGGCACACGCATGCCCACGGGTGTCAGGCTCTCTCCAGGTCGCCTGGAGCAGCTGGGGGAGTTCGGACCATCCAACGAAAACACGTTCTGTTTGCAGCGTGGGAGGGCGGTGACTTACGCACGGGAACAAACAATTGAGTTTGACTTTTTGCCTGACTCCCCGCTGGCTAGGGCCGCTTCCGCTGTGCTGTTTACTGCTTTTCCGTGAATCATGGGAGGAATTCAGCACTCAGGCACCGCGTCCTGTTTAGCGGCCAGAGGGTTTGGGGGCATGGCGCAGTTCAGCCCTTTTGCCCCCCTCCCACTGTGTGTGTGGACCCCCCACGCTGCGGCCTCACTGTCAACCCACTAGCACAGCCCATGGCTCGGGGGTGCCTGAACCCTGTCCCATGAAGCTGGAGGTGCAGAGGCCACTGTATTCCCTTTCTGCCTCCTCTGCTCCCTACTCTCGGTGAACTAAAATTAAATCTTTTTTTTTTTTTTTGAGACAGAGTCTTGCTTTGTTGCCCAGGCTAGAGTGAGTGCCGTTGCGTCAGCCTCGCTCACAGCAACCTCAAACTCCTGGGCTCAAGCAATCCTCCTGCCTCAGCCTCCCAAGTAGCTGGGACTACAGGCATGCACCACCATGCCCGGCTAATTTTTTTCTATATATATTAGTTGGCCAATTAATTTCTTTCTATTTATAGTAGAGACGGGGTCTCGCTCTTGTTCAGGCTGGTTTCCAACTCCTTACCTTGAGCAATCCGCTCGCCTCGGCCTCCCAGAGAGCCAGGGTTACAGGCGTGAGCCACTGAGCCCGGCCTAAAATTAAATCTTAAGGCCCCCAAGCTGACTGAATGGACCACCCCCCCACCTTGGCCAAGGGGACCCTAGAAATACCCTAAAGCTGACGTGACACCATGAGGAGGGAGGTCAGACAGGCCTCATCATGCCCCCTCCCTCCTTGGGGACTGCCTTTGTAACCCCACAACAGGCCTAAGGCTGTGCAGGACAAACCTGCAGGTCCTCAATCTACACAACAAACATATGGCCTGTGGCTTGTCTCTGATTAGCAGACCTCCTTATCTCAAAACATTCCAAGCCTTTAGACAAAGCTTCATGTCTTTAACCAATTACAAGTCAAAGAGTCTTGAAACCCACCTATCACCTCTAAGCCCCCACGCCCTCCACTTTGAGATGTCCCACCTTTTTGAGCAAAACCAATGTAGCCTTCCATGTATTGATTTACGATGTTACGTGTGCAGTTCCTGTCTCCCTGAAATGTGTAAAACCGACTGTTACCCAGCCACAGCGAGTCCACTTGCTCAAGGCTTCTCGAGCATGACTCCGGGTCGTGGTCCTCAAATTTGCCTTGGAGTAAATCTCTTTGAATTTTTCTATAGATGCCAGGAGCGGTGGCTCACGACTGTAATCCTTGCACTCTGGGAGGCTGAGGCGAGAGGATTGCTCGAGGTCAGGAGTTCAAGACCAGCCTGAGTAAGAGCAGGATCCTGTCTCTACTAACAATAGAAAGAAATTAGCCGCACAACTAAAAATATATAGAAAAAATTAGCCGGGCTTGGTGGTGCATGCCTGTGGTCCCAGCTACTCGGGAGGCTGAAGCAGACGGATCGCCTGAGACCAGGAGTTTGAGGTTGCTGTGAGCTAAGCTGATGCCACGGCACTCACTCTAGACCGGGGAAGAGTGAGATTCTGTCTCAAAAAAAAAATTAAATAAATAAATTATTCTACAGAGTTTGGCTTCTTGTCCGTTGACACCTCCTTTCTGGTCTGTACACTTTATGAAGTTACTTCATAGGGAATAAAATGTAGGCCGGGCAAGGTGGCTTCACGCCTGTACTCCTAGCACTCTGGGAGGCCGAGGTGGGGGGATTGCTCGAGGTCAAGGAGTTCAAAACCAGCCTGAGCAAGAGCGAGACCCCTGTCTCTACTAAAAATAGAAAGAAATTAATTGGCCAACTAATATATATATAGAAAAAAAATCAGCCGGGCATGGTGGTGCATGCCTGTAGTCCCAGCTATTCGGGAGGCTGAGGCAGGAGAATCGCTTGAGCCCAGGAGTCTGAGGTTGCTATGAGCGAGGCTGACGCCACGGCACTCACTCTAGCCTGGGCGACAGAGTGAGACAGTCCCGTTGGTGACTGGAATTTGAGACAGGAAGCCCCGAGCCCTTAGATAAGGGAAGGCTGGGGACAGTGAGCTCAGGCTGTTTGGATTGGCGCAGACACCCCACCGGGAAGAGCCCGCAGTCTGGCTGGAGCAGGGGACGCACCTCTTCCCGGGGTGGGGGCGGGCGCGGGGAGAGCTGCGCCAGTGCTGAGCTCACGCGGCAGCAGTGCCTGGCTCCGGAAGGACGAGGCCGGAGGGGGCCCTGCGGGGCTGTGGGGGACGCAGGCCCGGGGGGACACCCAGGGGGACACCACGTCACCTGGAGAACCGATAGCAGAGGCTGCGTAAGCCAGAGCGCTTGCGGGGTACACCCCTCCCTGGATGCCCTCACTGCAGAGACGAGGTCTCTCCGCAGAGCCCATCGCAGACGGGCCACGGCCTGGCACTCCGGGGTCACCCTGGAGTCAGAAGGGCTGGGTCATCCGCGCCCACCCCGCTGGCTTTGCTTCTGTTTCTTTTTTTTTCCTTTCCTTTTTTTTTTTTTTTTTTTGAGACAGAGTCTCCCTCTGTTGCCCAGGCTAGAGTGAGTGCCGTGGCGTCAGCCTCGCTCACAGCAACCTCAAACTCCTGGGCTTAAGTGATCCTCTTGCCTCAGCCTCCCGAGTAGCTGGGACTACAGGCATGCGCCACCACGCCCGGCTAATTTTTTCTATACATATTAGTTGGCCAATTAATTTCTTTCTATTTATAGTAGAGACGAGGTCTCGCTCTTGCTCAGGCTGGTTTCGAACTCCTGACCTGGAGCAATCCGCCCGCCTCGGCCTCCCAGAGTGCCAGGATTACATGCGTGAGCCACCGGGCCCAGCCTGGCTTTGCTTCTTATTGGCATGGTTTTAACAGAGCAGCAAAAAAGAAATGACCAGAAAGGCTGAAAGGAAACAAGCAAAGTCCCCCATATGAAGCTGCGAGGTTTGGTGGCCGGGTAGAACATATGGTGGCCCACATAAGCAGAGGGGACCAGCACTCTGCACCAGACCCGGGGCCCCTGCCTGCGACTCAGGGCAGCCGCTTCTCAGTGTCCTCAAATTTAAAGTAAAGGAACTAGCCGGGCACGGTGGCTCACGCCTGTAGTCCTGGCACTCTGGGAGGACCAGGCGGGCGAATCGCTCGAGGTCAGGAGTTTGAAACCAGCCTGAGCAAGAGCGAGACCCTGTCTCTACTATAAATAGAAAGAAATTAATTGGCCAACTAATATATATAGAAAAAATTAGCCGGGCATGGTGGCGCATGCCTGTAGTCCCAGCTACTCGGGAGGCTGAGGCAGGAGGATCGCTTGAGCCCAGGAGTTTGAGGTTGCTGTGAGCGAGGCTGACGCCAAGGCACTCACTCTAGCCTGGGCAGCAAAGCGAGACTCTGTCTTAAAAAAATAAATAAATAAAAATAAAATAAAATAAAATAAAGGGCTCTGATGAAAAGTTCCCAAGATATGATGTCACCAAGATTTATTTTCCTTTCTTTTTTTCTCCTTGACTAAACTTAAGGCCCCCATTGTCAGCGTATCGGCCCCCGCGGAGCTTTTGAGATGAAGCCAGGGTCACATTCAGCAGGGACACAAAGGCCCTGGCTTCTGGAGTATTTCCGCAAAGCTCAGGACACTGGGCAGCGACCTGCAACCTGCCCTGGGTCCGCCCTCCCTCGCTCCAAACCAGCGGGTGCCCAGCCTGCCGGAGATTCTGTCTGGGAGGTCGCACGGGCACGTTCACATTCCCATCGCTAAAAACCCAAAGGGGGCATCTCGAGGCATCTGGCGGGCTGTGGGGACGGCCTGTTTCTCCCCTCCCAGTCGCCGCTCGGCTCGGCGTCCTGCCCTGGGCGTCCCCTGCCAGCTGCAGGGGCCCACGTCCAACCTTCATTCCCTGTGGGCTCGGGTCGGATGTGGCCGCTCGGCGAAACCCGTCCTTCCCAGTAGCTGGAAGTTTCCTCACTACCACTCCTCCACCTTTGCTGCCCACAGCGCCCCGGCCCCTCGCCGTGGCCGACCACCTTGCAGGAGAGCAGCTGCACCTGCCCCAGGCAGGGCCACCACGCTGGCGGCTGGGCCGAGTCCCGCCTGCCGGCCCTGCGCTGGCTCATCCCATCACCCTGCTCCGTGGCCACCATCCGTGGGGCCGCACGCAGCTGGACAAAACTGCGGAAAAGCAGCTGGGCCAGGCGGCATCACCTTCAAACCAGCTCTCATGGCCTGACAAGTACGGCTCTGTGTGGGGTCATAATACATGAGATGCGGCCTCTCCCGCCACAGCCGGCCGTCCTCTGTCTCCTGCACCAACCTCCTCTTCCCTCCCGCGCCTTTCTCTCAGCCCTCCCTCTCCTTTCCCACCGCCCCTGAGCCCGGCTGCACGCCGGGGACGCTGTGCTCCTCTCTGGCCCCACGGCCTGCAGATGAGAGCACAGGGCCCCGCACGGGCTGAGCCTGCCACACGGCACTGGCAGAGCGGGTTCACACCCGAGACTTTCCCCGCCCCGCGGTCCCACCTGCCTCCTCAGCACCTGGAAAGGTGTCAGCAAGGTGGACAGTCTGTCCGTTTCCAGCAGCATTTGCATCTGAAAGCAAACTCTCCCCGCTGGAAGGAGGGGCGAGGCCCCGAGGGAATGCCATGGGGAGGCTGGAGCAATGCGGCTCTGGTCTGTCCCTTCCCACGCCCACTCAGGGGTGCCAGGCCAGAGGCCGCTGGTGCAGCCTGCACGTCACGGCGAGGTGAATGGCTCTCCCTAAACCTCCAGAGCTGGACGGCGCGGGGCAGAAGCCCAGGCCTGAGGGTCCTTCCCACCAAAGCAGCCCACTTCCCACTGTAGGTGAGGCCGGCCCTCCACCCCCAGGGGCGCTGGTGCCCCCAGCCTCTGTGTCCCCAGGGGCCAGTGACAGCTAGCTGCCTCCCAGCCCCTCCCAGGGTGTGATTGTTCAGGACTGCAAGCATGCTCATCACTCCTGACCGGGCCCAGAGCCAGCTGGTCCCGAGAGCCCCTTTCGGGCCTCTGAGATTAGGCCTGTCCAACTCCCAGATTCCTGTGATCCGATGACATCAGGGCTGTGAATAATCGGCCTGGCTCAGAGCCAGGATGGCTGTGCTGCTTCCACCGTGAACTTCCTCCCCCTTCGCGAGAACAGGCCCGCCCGGCCCTCCCTGGAGGCCTGTCCACTGGGCATCCTCCCGGGCGGGAACACGCCCCCCAGCGCCCGGACCCCACCCCCTGCCTTGGGACTTAAAGGAGGCCGGAGCTGTTCGGGACACTGGAGCTGGGATCCCAGGAGCCCAGGGCCGGAGGGAGCCGTCGTGGAGCCCGAGAGAAGCGCGGTAGGTGGGGTCGCTGTGACTGTGACTGTCTCCTCTCTCTCGAAAACCCTCCCGGCAGATGCAGTCCACGAAGGATGCCTGAGTGAAAGGCCCCTTTGCGATTCGGGCAGCAAGAGGATCCGCTAGAATCCACTCCCAAGGGGAGCTTTTATCTGGCATCTGCCAGAACTGGGAACTGGGATGGACCGAAGGGCTTTGGAGGGGCCGGGGGTGCAGGGGAGAGGACGGGAAGGGACGCCTGTCTCGGAGGAGGCTGTGCCTGCCGGGTGGAGGGAAAGGGAAAAGAATCACACAGGAATGCTCTGAGCAGACAATGGCAGCCGCTGGTGACCGGAGGGCAACCAGCGTAAAGTCAGCTGCCTCAGGGCACAGGGCCAGGGGCAGGGAGGTCCTCTGGGGTCCTCCCTCCCACAGCCAGCCCAGGAAGAGACTGAGGCTGCCCCTGGGCTGCCCGGGATGGGGACCTGGTGGGAGGCTGGGGAAGGTGTGGGGCCCAGACCGCTTTGATCTGGGCAGGCCCCTCCTCTGCGGGAGGACATCGTGCACAGTCCTCTCTGAGGACTTTTCAATTACAGGGGGGAAAATGACATCAATGTCTTTTATCCTGAAAGCACTCTGCAGGAAGCTATCTTGGCTCCCTAGAGTTTCTCTGTCATTATCTTTGTTTTCTTAACCTCCCGGGAGGGAGGGAAGGAAGGAGGGAGAGAAGGAGGGAAGGGGAACAAGCGGAGCTCCCAGGTAACTAAAGACAAACTCAAGCGCAAAGAACTGTGGCAACAATGATTTGTTTAGTGGCCAATTTGGAATGATATGGTGGTCTCCTGCAGTAACTGATGAGAGAGAAAAACTGTGTGTGCGTGCAAGCGTGCGTGTGGGATGTAGGGGGGGTGCGTGCGTGTGGGGAGTGTGTGCATGTGTGTGGGGAGTGTGGGTGCACGTGTGGGTGCACACGTGTGTGTGTGCATGTGCGTGTGGGGTGTGTGGGGGTGCATGCTTGCACGTGTGTGCATGTGTGTGTGCATGTGGGGGGTGCGTGCACGTGGGTGTGTGTGGGGTGTGTGCACATGGATGTGTGTGGGGTATGTGCGTGCGTGCATATGTGTGCATGTGCATGTGGGGGGGTGTGCATGTGCATGCCTGTGTGCTTGCATATGGGGTATGTGGGTGTGTGTGCATGTGTGTGCGTGTGTGTGCACCTGGGGTGTATGTGTGCACCTGCGGTGTGTGTGCACGTGGGTGTGTGTGGGGTGTGCATGTGCATGCCTGTGTGCTTGCATATGGGGTATGTGGGTGTGCGTGCATGTGTGCATGTGTGTGCGTGTGTGTGCATGTATGTGTGTGCATGTGTGCATGTGTGTGCGTGTGTGCGCCTGGGGTGTGTGTGCACGTGGGTGTGCGTGTGGGTATGCGTGTGTGCACGTGGGTGTGTGTGCATGTGGGTGTGTGTGTGGGTATGCGTGTGTGTGCACCTGGGGTGTGTGTGCACGTGGGTGTGTGTGCACGTGGGTGTGCGTGTGGGTATGTGTGTGTGTGCACCTGGGGTGTGTGTGCACGTAGGTGTGTGTGCACGTGGGTGTGCATGTGGGCATGCGTGTGTGTGCACCTGTAACCCAGGAGGAGCGCCAGCCGGTGCGGCTGTGGACGCAGCTCCCTCCAGGTGGCTCCGCGGCAGGCAGGCCGAGGCGGGAGGACTCCCTGCCACGGAGACCCTGGCGCGTCCTGTCCAGAGTCCGCACGTGGCGCGCTGCCGGGGCGCGTTTCCCGAAGGGCAGAGTCGGGCTCGGGCAGGCAGCGGCGCCGTGGGTATTGAGATACAAATAGCTCCGTCCTACCCACCAATCGATTCTCCCCAGAATGTCCTCAGAGAGGCCGGCCTCGAACCTCTGGGTCGCGTCCGCAGCAAATGTAGCTGCCCTCTCTCCGGACGGCGCCTTCGCCCTCTCGGTTCACTCCGCGTCGCCGCACATCGCGGTCTCGGCTGGGCCGCTCTCGGAGCCAGGCGCCCGCGGCCTGGAAGTAGCTGGGAGCAGCGGCCGGGCGCCCGCGGCCGGGCAGGCTCCTCCAGGCAGGACTCCGGCTTTCGTTTCCCCGGGGACTGATGTGCCGACCTGCACGGCTGTGAGCAGTTTCAGACTCCCGTCCCTGCCCCCTTTGGTGGCAGCTTGAGGCCACCACACCCACGTAGGGCATCGGGAAAGCGTGCTGTGCAGGGTGGGGCCCGTCTCTAATCTGCCAAGGGACGAGGCTTTGCAGCAGCCTCAGGTGGGCTCCCCAGTTGGGGAGGAGCCGCGTGAGCTGGGGACGCCCAAAGCTTCAGGAATGTGTACAGCACGGCCGAGGGCCGGCGTGGCCCCCAGGCGGTGATAGTGGACTTCGCTCCACTCGAAATTCGGAATCCGTGTGCTTCTCTGAGCTGCCGAATATCTGGCGATGAGAATTTTGGATTGTTGGTTGAAAGGTTGAGTTTTCATTTGATTGTTTGGCATGGTGCATCTGTAGCCTCAGAACACAACTTTTATTTTCTGCGGGTGGTTTTTGGCTCTGTTTTGATAACACGGTCAGCAAAGACAGTGAGGGGCAGGCGCATTCTGTTCATTCCTTCTGGGGGCCGTGCATCTTGTAGACACAGGAGGGAAGTTCTGCGCACAGTCTCAAGCTGTCAACCTCATCCTGGCCGAGCACTCGCGGTTTGCCACGCGGCGGTCTCCAGCCAAACCCGGCAAAAGAGTGAGGAGGATCTAGACTCGTGCAAAGTTAGAGCTAGAAAAAGTTACCTACGGGGTACAGTGTGCTCTGCTTGGGTGATGGGGTCCCCACAGCCCAGACGCCATCACTACACAATATATATGTAATGGAATCCATAAATCTGGTAAAATTTAAAAAAATTGAAAAACAACAATAAAATATATTAAGGGGCTTGTGTCTGTCTTCAGTGAGGCCAGTAAAACTTTACTGTGATTCTTTGAATTTTCAAATGTTAAAATGATGTTCATTTTTTTTTTTTTTGAGACAGAGTCTCGCTTTGCTGCCCAGGCTAGAGTGAGTGCCGTGGCGTCAGCCTAGCTCACAGCAACCTCAGTCTCCTGGGCTCAAGCGATCCTCCTGCCTCAGCCTCCTCAGTAGCTGGGACTACAGGCATGAGCCACCATGCCCGGCTAATTTTTTCTATATATATTAGTTGACCAATTAATTTCTTTCTACTTACAGTAGAGACGGGGGTCTCGCTCTTGCTCAGGCTGGTTTCGAACTCCTGACCTCGAGCAATCCGCCCGCCTGGGCCTCCCAGAGTGCTAGGATGACAGGCGTGAGCCACTGCGCCCGGCCTGATGTTCATTTTTAAAAGCAAACAGAACAAACAAACAAGAATCTTAAAGATCACTTGCCTGGGTCCAACCCTAAATCAAGCCGCATGGTCTCTTGACAATGGCTCAGTTGTCTATTTACATATAAGAGCAGCATGTTCTCTTTCTGATACTCTGAATATTTCGTATCCTATTGCCTTGCCTGGGAAACAGACTTCTCTAGAAGGGGGTAGAAGGACAGATAAACTCAATTCTCCATTACCTGAAAAATAACACCTGTGACAGAGGGAAGACGGACCCGGTGCTGGCGCAGAGCAAGCATTTCAGAAACGCTTTTGAGGGGACGACTCAGGTGAGCTCTGGTGCCGAATTTACCCGGCTGGGTGTCTCAGCCGCCGCCCGTTATCGGTTACACCTGCCGGGGCCCCGGGCCCAGGGGCCGCCTCTCCGCCAGCGGGCTCAGCCCGTGAGCAAGGCGACCGTGCTTCGCTCCTGCCAGGGGGCCGGGGGCTTGGGGGTCTGCCTGGGGAGAGACCGCGAAGACCTGAGTCCACCTGCAGTTTCTGGAGTGATCATTTCAGGGCAGCTGAGCCCAGAGACTGGGGGAACCTTCCTGTTAAGGAGCCTTTTCTGGGCCGGGCATGGCGGCTCACGCCTGTAATCCTAGCACTCTGGGAGGCCCAGGCGGGAGGATCGCTCAAGGTCAGGAGTTTGAAACCAGCCTGAGCAAGAGCGAGACCCCATCTCTACTATAAATAGAAAGAAATTAATTGGCCAACTAATATATATATAGAAAAAAAATTAGCCGGGCATGGTGGCGCATGACTGTAGTCCCAGGTACTTGGGAGGCTGAGGCAGGAGGATCGCTTGAACCCAGGAGTTTGAGGTTGCTGTCAGCTAGGCTGACGCCACAGCACTCACTCTAGCCTGGGCAACAAAGAGAGACTCTGTCTCAAAAAAAAAAAAAAAAAAAGAGCTTTTTCTGTTTATTATATAGTCACAAATATTCCATTCACTTACGACTGAGCTTTAGAGAATCCAAACTGAACTCCCTGGAAGGTCCCTGAATCCTTATGAGTCTCAGAGATCCCAAACTGCACCTCCTCCTAGGGCCACCCGTGAAGGGAGAGCCTGGGGTGGGACTCCCACCCGTCCGCCCACTGAAAGGAGTTTGCTCGGGAGAGCGAGGGGCCCTGGCTGCTGGCCGTGGCTGCCCGGGGCCCCGGCCACGGTGCCGTGCTCCGTGAGGACGGACCTGCTCCCCGGCTAAGTCCTGCTTCTGCTCAATGCACAGCGTATAACTCTCGCATTCCAGAAAGCTTGCTTGACCACCCCCACCGCACAGGACTGAAGTGGGCGCCCTCCTCCACATTCCTCGCCATGCCACCCTCCCTCCAGTTATCTGTCCCCTTCCTAAACCGTGCGTTCCCTGAGAACGCGCGTGAGGTGCCTTTCGATCCCAGGCTGTGCCTGCCGCCGCCTGGCTGGTCTCGGCAGACGCTGGTGGCGAATGCAGAGCAGGAGTGAATCGTCCCCTGTGGAGCAGGAGACGGGGGCTGAGGATGGAGGTCTGTGGGGGTGCAAGGGGGGGGTCTTACAGGTGCTGGAGGATGTGGCCCTTGGGGCTTCTCCAGCCCTTTTCGTAGAGATCTTTTTTTTTTTTTTTTTGAGACAGTCTCACTCTGTTGCCCAGGCTAGAGTGAGTGCGATGGCACCAGCCTCGCTCACACTCCTGGGCTCAAGCGATCCTCCTGCCTCAGCCTCCCGAGTAGCTGGGACTACAGGCATGCGCCACCACGCCCGGCTAATTTTTTCTATATATATTATTTGGCCGATTCATTTATTTCTATTTATAGTAGAGACGGGGTCTCGCTCTTGCTCAGGCTGTTTTCCAACTCCTGACCTGGAGCAATCCGCCCGCCTCGGCCTCCCAGAGTGCTAGGATGACAGGCGTGAGCCCCCGTGCCCATAGAGATCTTTAATGAGCAGTTTGATGTCAGCTGAGTTTCCCAAAGACAGGGAGGGGACATGGGCTTCGTGGGGGCCCTAAACCCAGCGATCCACCATGAATAGTCTGAGAGAGAGAAAATACTGTCACCTGGGTCCCCACTAGCTATTCACATTTTGTCATGTTCACAGAAAACAGAGGCCTGTTTTGTTTTTGCCTTGTTGGCCCAAGAGCCTGTGTCAGCCACCTGGGCTGCTGAGAGAAAGGGAAGGGTTTTTTTTCCTGGGAAGCTCCAGTTTCCTTATTCTTCTAGCCCAGCGCCTCTGGTTTCCAAATACCCACAACGGGCTTATCGGCCACATTGGCCTGGTGTCCATCTGTCCCAGCCGCTGATTCCAGCTTCCTCGGGGAGTCCGGGGCGGCCCTGGCATGTGTAGTGTAAACAGGCTTGGGAAAAGCAAATAAAAAAACAGATTAAAGATAGGATAAAAGACACACCCTATGTTCAGGAAATAATGGGCCCTATTAATGCTCCTCTGTGAACACAGGTGAAGGGCATGACATTTTATTTCGATCTCAGAGATTCCAGTCACTGTGAGGCGTCCAGATGATGTGGGAAACGGGGTTCGGCATTAACACTTGAACACAAGAGGACCCGCACGGGGCTTGGCATCTCTCCTGCCTGGGTAGCTCCATGTTGCCCAGGGGCAGCTGTCAGTGCCTTTTTTTTTTTTTTTTTTTTGAGACAGAGCCTCACTCTGTTGCCCAGGCTAGAGTGAGTGCCGTGGTGTCAGCCTAGCTCACAGCAACCTCAGACTCCTGGGCTCAAGTGATCCTCCTGCCTCCTGCCTCCCAGGCTAATTTTTTTCTATGTATTTTTAGTTGTCTGGCTAATTTCTTTCTAGAGAAAGAAATTTTTTTTAGTAGAGACGTGGGTCTCACTCTTGCTCAGGCTGGTCTTGAACTCCTAAACTTGAGGGATCCTCCCACCTCGGCTTCCCAGAGTGCTGGGATTGCAGGCGTGAGCCACCGAGCAGGGCCGGGAAGCTGTATTTACAGTAGGACTTTGGGGGAGTAAACACAGTTACCCCCTGCTATGCAGCAGCCTGGGAGTAGGGGCTTCACCTGCTTCCCCTTTAATCACCAGAGCAGTTTAGCAAGGTGGAAATGATCAGCCTCAAGAAAACTCAGGAAACTGAGGCTCAGAGAGGCTAAGTTGCACACACACAATCTGTAAGTGGGGTTCCAGGGTGAGAATCCAGAAGTCATGCCCCATGTCCACTGGAGCACATTAATGTGCTCTTAACTCTTTTTTTCTTTTTTTTTTTTTTGGAGACAGAGTCTCACTTTGTTGCCTAGGCTACAGTGAGTGCCATGGCGTCAGCCTAGCTCACAGCAACCTCAGTCTCCTGGGCTCAAGCGATCCTCCTGCCTCAGCCTCCTGAGTAGCTGGGACTACAGGCATGTGCCACCATGCCCGGCTAATTTTTTCTATATATATTAGTTGGCCAATTAATTTCTTTCTATTTATAGTAGAGACGGGGGTCTCGCTCTTGCTCAGGCTGGTTTCGAACTCCTGACCTCCAGCGACCCGCCCGCCTCGGCCTCCCAGAGTGCTAGGGTTATAGGCGTGAGCCGCCGCGCCCGGCCTTAACTCTTAAGCTGCCATTGAGTGTCCCAGGGAGCATTGCAAGAGTGTCGGGTTTGGGGTACAAGAACCAGGTATCCGGTTGAGTCCTGATGCCAGATCTCCCAGGGTGTGTCACCTTAGTGTTAATCCCGTATACTTCCCTGAAGTTCAGTTCTCTCATCTGTTCAAATGAGATAATAATGTTGCCTTAAATGACTTAACGGACACGAAAGTGTTTTGTAAACTGCGTGCCCGGAAAGTGGCAGGTACTGGGATACCTGTCGTGGAGCCAGTGACAACGATCAGAGAACATTTCTCACGCACTATAAAAGTCACTTTCACGAAAGGCCAGCAAGATGCAGAGAAACTCATGGGATGACACCGTGAAAGCTTCTGCTTGTCATTTCCTGATTCAGTTGTGTGGAAATGCAGAGGTGGACTGAAGAGCTACCAAATTATCGCATGCTTAATTACCTCGTGATGACGTTGGCTTCAGGGAGTGGGAGGAACAGTGAGAGGAACACAAGGAACTCCTGCTTAACAGGACACCTGTTCAGATGAATGTTAGGTTTCAGGGCTTGTTTAGATGCAGACTTTGGGGTTAGCGTTTTATTGCACTGACTAATTGAGTTAGCATTTGCCAGCTAAACCTTGTTTTTTCTTTTTTCTTCAGAAGATCTGAGTTCATTAGGAAAGGGTTTCTTTTGTTTTCGTTGTAGGAGGAGGCAGGATAGATTTCTATATTCCTAGACAACCAACACTCCCCTAGTTTCTCCAAATGACCAGGATTTCCTGGCAGAGGGTGGAGTGTTGAGATGACACCGGAACGTACTCACTGTGGCTTTTTATGAGTTTGATTTCGTACAGTTCAGACACAGGCCATGCGGCTGTAGTTTGAGGATGATTTGGAGAAAATTCCGCCCTGATGGGGGGAGGTAGGGTGTGCCGGGAGAGAAGTCTGTTCTACTCACCCCGTTGAAATTGATCGTCTTAGATAAGAAGCAGATTGTTTTTCTCTTCTCCCCTAGTAATAAAAGAGTTCTGTTCGAGGAAGACGAAACAATCATCTGGCCTACAGAAAATCCCCCTTTTGAAAGGTTCAGAATTGCTTAAGTAGTTTTGAAAATGGTTTTTGTTTCGACGTCTTTAGCAGTCAGGGCCTGCAGCAGTGGGTCCAGGGGCTGCCAGGCGCCAGGCTCCCGTCCCAGGCTGAGACTCTGGCCTGGGCAAAGGGGAGTTGTGTGAGCACTCACCACCCTTTGCAAGGCTCGGGTCCTCCTCCCGACATCTCCCCTGACTTGTCCTGACTCTACAAATGTGCCTTTGCCATTCCAAGGTGTTCTGACCATTTCTTTTCTAATTTGTTGGCATCTATTCTAGCCTATGGGGGTTGAGGGCAGGGGCGCGCGTGCGTGCGTGTGTGTGTGTGTGTGTGTGTGTGTGTGTAGGGGGGGAGTGTGTTGTTTTTGTTTTAAAGCCGTGAGTCATTTCAGGGTATTGGTACTCTTGGAGAATGACTGTCTCTTACTCAGCTTTCCAGAAAGAAGTTTTACAAAGCACTCATAAAAGAGTCTCCTGGAGCAAAGATAAATGCAGCGAACCTTGCACATGGTGCAAAATCATCTGCTAATAGTATCGATTTACTTTTGTCTTTCCCTTGCAATTTCTACTCTCCTCTAGCTTGCTCGTGTTTCTGCCTCCTCTTGCTGGCAAGAGCACAAACTACCAGAGCCGCCATTCCCTAATAGCTGGGGCAGTTGCATGGTTTGCCATTTGATTGATTGACTGCGTGTGTGTGTGTGTGTGTGTGTGTGTGTGTGTGTGTGTGTGTGTGTGCACAGTTCCTTTATTGCAAATCTCTTTCCTAGAATCTAAGAAACGGAACTCCAGTGCCATGTATAAGAGTTTCAGTCTACACAGCACACACACACATGCATTTTAGCATTTGTTCTCACAACAACAGGAACCACAGGAGGTTAGCCCCCTGGGGAAACTTGGGAGCGTCCAGCCCACTTGGTTTTGCGTTGCTGGGGGCAGATGTTTTTTTTTTTTTTTCTTTCGAGACAGAGTCTTGCTGTGTTGCCCAGGCTAGAGTGAGTGCCGTGGCGTCAGCCTGGCTCACAGCAACCTCACACTCCTGGAGATCTCTACGGTAAGGGCTCGAGAAGCCCCAAGGGCCACATCCTCCAGCACCTATAAGACCCCCCCTCCGCATCCCCCACCCCCCTAGACTTCCATCCTCAGCCCCCCCTCCCCTGCTCCACAGGGGACGATTCACTCCTGCTCTGCATTCGCCACCAGCGTCTGCCGAGACCAGCCAGGCGGCGGCAGGCACAGCCTGGGATCGAAAGGCACCTCACGCGTGTTCTCAGGGAACGCACGGTTTAGGAAGGGGACAGATAACGGGAGGGAGGGTGGCATGGCGAGGAATGTGGAGAGGGCGCCCACTTCAGTCCTGTGCGGTGGGGGTGGTCAAGCAAGCTTTCTGGAATGTGAGAGTTATACGCTGTGCATTGAGCAGAAGCAGGACTTAGCCGGGGAGCAGGTCCGTCCTCACGGAGCACGGCACCGTGGCCGGGGCCCCGGGCAGCCACGGCCGGCAGCCAGGGCCCCTCGGTCTCCCGAGCAAACTCCTTTCAGTGGGCGGACGGGTGGGAGTCCCACCCCAGGCTCTCCCTTCACGGGTGGCCCTAGGAGGAGGTGCGGTTTGGGATCTCTGAGACTCACAAGGATTCAGGGACCTTCCAGGGAGTTCAGTTTGGATTCTCTAAAGCCCAGTCGTAAGTGAATGGAATATTTGTGACTATATAATAAACAGAAAAGGCTCTTTTTTTTTTTTTTTTTTTTTTTGAGACAGAGTCTCGCTTTGTTGCCCAGGCTAGAGTGAGTGCCATGGCGTCAGCCTAGCTCACAGCAACCTCAAACTCCTGGGCTCAAGCGATCCTCCTGCCTCAGCCTCCCGAGTAGCTGGGACTATAGGCATGCACCACCATGCCTGGCTAATTTTTTCTATATATATTAGTTGGCCAATTAATTTCTTTCTATTTATAGTAGAGATGGGGTCTCGCTCTTGCTCAGGCTGGTTTCCAACTCCTGACCTCCAGCGACCCGCCCGCCTCGGCCTCCCGGAGTGCCAGGACGACAGGCGTGAGCCGCCACGCCCGGCCTGGGGGCAGATTTTTATGTCTCCAAACATGGATGCTTCTCGGAAGGGCAGCACATTAATCTGTGTTCCGCCGTTGTTGTACCTTGCGTGAGTGCGTTTATGGGTCCCTGTCCTGAGAGCAGATGTGTATGGGGGGAGGTGGGGAAGGTGGTGGGCACGTCAAGACGCTGGCGACACCACTACGCTTGCTGTTTCCCGGGTCCTTCCTCGGCCGGCTCACTGCCTCTCCAGTGGCTTTGCCCATCCAGAGCCGAGGAACTATCAACGGGCTCTCACCGACCCTCACCCTGCTCTGTGACCACGCAGGGAAGAGCACCGAGTCTCTCAGCCAGAATGGCGCACATCCTTGGCTCTGGGAGACCGAGCGTCTCCCCGAAGAGCACCCGCGGCGAGGTTCCTCGCTCCCTGGCTACCAACCAGACGTGGCTCCCGTCCCACTAGTGCAGCCGCCGTGCGCAGGATGTCCGGGGGGCGGCCGGTGAACAGAGCCACCTGTCACTGTGGCCGACAGGGCCGGACACGGCGTCCAGGCAGGAAGGTCGGAGCTGGGGATGCACACGCACGTGGGAAGCAGACGGGCCCGAGCGCAGATGTGCGCACCGTGTCCTGCCCACGCGTCCTGGAAACCCAGGTGCCCCTTAGTTGGGCAAGCCGCCTCTCCTGTTTTTTTTTCTAATTTGCAGAGATTCTTTGTTAACTTGCCAAGCTCTGGCTCCGCCGAACCCCATCTACCAGAGAAGGGTGCCTTTTGCAAATCTGTAGAAATCAGCTTTGTGTGCTGGGGTGGGCCTGCGGGGGCTGGAGTCCTGGGGGCTCGGGGACCACAGGCCTTGTGGCCTTTGCACCACTTCTCACACAATGATTCGGGGGTTCCGGCCCAGGGAAAGTGAGCTCCCTCGGGGCCAGCCCTTGCCCTTGCTTCCCTCCCTCCCTCCCTCCTTCCTCTTACTTGCCCGCTTTCTTAGTTCTCTGATGGTTCTAGGAAACTATTAAATATAGCAAAAGGAGGAGAACTCAGAGAATTTACAAGTCTGTCTGTATATAGTGGGCCTCTGAAGGCTTCTCACACCTCCCCCTCTGGCCCCCTCTCCCAGCCTGGCCTCCCGAGCGTGCGTGGGTCTCCCCGTGGCGGGGCCTGTGGTCTGCTCCTGTGGCCCGCTGGCCCCGGCTTGCGTCCACAGCCCCGGCGTTCACGTTGGGCTCTGCTGTCACTGCCCCCGGCCTCCACACCCACCTCTTTCAAGGCAAACGAACAAGGGCACATTCTCCCTCCCTGTCTTCTCTCTCCGTCGTCTTTGTTTTTTTTTTTTTTTTAATTTCTGTATATTATGGGGGTACAGATTTTAAGGTTTCAATAAATGTCCTTTCCCCCCATGCCCCCACAAGTCTGAGTTTCCAGCGTGACCATCCCCCAGATGGTGCACATCTCGCTCATTATGTATGTATACACCCGCCCCCCTCCCCCCTGCCCAATACCCTATTACTGCAGTTCCTATGTGTCCACTTAGGTGCTGCTCAGTTGATACCAGTTTGCTGGGGAGTACACATGGTGCTTGTTTTTCCATTCTTGGGTCCGTCGTCTTTGGACTGCGCTGTTTTTCTGCTGGCCGGATGACTAATTCCTTTGTCATCTCCTACCCCACTCGGCCTTCCAGCTGCTCCGATGGCCTCTGTGTGGTGCAGGCGGAGCCATCTCGCTCGCGCTGGGTTGGCTCCAGGCCCACGAAGGCCCAAAGAGGCCAAGAACAAGCCTCTGACTCTCCCCAGAGCGGGAGGCAAAAGCCGGGTCCCGCCCCCAGTGCGGGTTGCTCTCCGTGGAAGGGCCGTCCCGGCAGCCTCGGGTGTGAGCTCGGCCTGAGGCCGCCGCTCCCCCCTCCCCCGTGCCCAGGCAGGACCCTGCGATGACACCTCGCTTTCCGCTCTGCAGCCTCCCGGCGTCTAGAACCGCCCCCATTCGGGAGGCCTTGAGATCAAGCAGCAATTGGGCAGGCGTCCAGAACAAAACTAAACTAAACTGACCCCCAGCCCAGGTGCGTGAGCGAGTTGCAAGGGCCGGTGTTTCGGCGCTCGGTGAAGGAGAGGGATGCTCGGCGGTGCTGTCGCGTTCCGAACCCTCCGAGAGTCCTCAGGGCCGGCCCCAGAGAGCCGAGGGGGCAGCTGTCCCGCGTGGGCATCAGGAAGGAAGAGGGGAATCAGGTTAAGAAGATCTATTTTTTTTTTTTAAGACAGAGTCTCGCTTTGTTGCCCAGGCTAGAGTGAGTGCCGTGGCGTCAGCCTAGCTCACAGCAACCTCAGACTCCTGGGCTCAAGCGATCCTCCTGCCTCAGCCTCCCGAGTAGCTGGGACTACAGGCATGCGCCACCATGCCTGGCTCATTTTTCTCTATATATTAGTTGGCCAATTAATTTCTTTCTATTTACAGTAGAGACGGAGTCTCACTCTTGCTCAGGCTGGTTTCGAACTCCTGACCTCGAGCGATCCTCCCACCTTGGCCTCCCAGAGTGCTGGGATTACAGGCGTGAGCCACGGTGCCCGGCCAAGAAGATCTATTTTGAGAGGTTATAAGTAATGGGGTGCAATAAAAAGGGGAAAGTAAGAGGGATTTGGGGAAGTTTTGAGGAAGGAGCAATTTGAGGGCAGCCGAGAAGAGAGAGCCCAGAAGTCCCCCTGTGTCTAGGGCTTCCACCGCGAGCTCCTGCTCAGGGGCGTGGGCGGCCGTGACCTCCCCGCTTCTCTGCCCTGGACCCGGAGAGGGGCCCCCAGCTGGCTCCCGCCGCCTGCACCTCGGAGGCCTGGGTGTGGCGATGGCGTGTGAGGACGGAGGCCCCGAGGAGGCCGGGCAGCTGCTTCTGCGGCACAAGACTCCCCGGCATTTGCAGGCGGGAGTCGCCGTGGGCGGACCCCACCCGCCCCCAGCGGCCCGGGAAGGATCAGCCGGGCATAGGGCGCCTCCCGCCTCAGCCTCCCTTTCTGTGTGCACCACACTCCAACTGTCAAAGGAACAATCCAGAAGCCAGAGCCGGCCGGGGCGGGGTTGGGATCCCGGAAGACCCTGCACCGGGAGGCCCCAGGCCCCTGCGGCAGGGGGAGGGCCGGGATCCGAGTTGTCGTGGCTGCAGAGCGATGAGTCAGGGACAGGGACTCCCCGCCCCCACGCTGGCCTCGGGGGATCCAGGGGCCGCCAGGCCAGAGCAGCGCCCGACCTGCCGACCGCCCGACCGACTAACCCACTTTGCGCTGCCCAGGGCAAGGTCGCCGGGAAAGGCAGCTGGAAGCTGGGAAGTCAGGTCCGGGAAGACGTGAGTCTAACGGCCAAAACCCAGGTGCCTGTCTCCCTGGGTGGCGCCGGGTCTGCACTTCGCTCGAGCGCGCTCGAGCGCGATCGATCGTTGCAGGCCACCAACAAGGAGCAGTGGGGCGGGCAGAGGCCAGGCGGGTGGGGGGAGCCGCCCTGTGCTGGACAAGACCCTCAGAGCCGGCCACAGCCCCAGCGAGGAGGAGCACACGCCAGCAAGGCCGGCTGCGACGTCCCGACAGCTTCCTCTGGAAATTCCGGACAGGACACCCCTGAGGCTCCGCGGCGTCCAGCCGAGGGCAGGAACACCCTCCTGGGAAACAGGCCAGGGCGGTGCGGTCCCCAGGTGCCAAGCGGGGTCAGCAATGGCCCTCCCTCCCGCCCCCTGAGACCTTGGGGCTGGGTCATCGCCAGCAGCACGGGTGGCCCTGGCGGAGGGGCAGATGAGGCCCGGCCTGTCCCCATGGAGGCGCTGCTCAGCCTCAGGGGGAAGCACGTTCTCAGCGAGCCACGGCACGGAGGGAAACTGAGGACATTGCACTCAGTGAGAGAAGCCAGTCGCAGGAGGACGCATGCCGTGCAGCCCCACTTCCGTGGGGCGTGTAGAGTGGCCAGACCCGAGCGACAGAGAGCGGGAGGGCAGGTGCCAGGGCAGGTGCCAGGGCCGGTGCCATGCCAGGTGCCAGGGCCGGTGCCAGGGCAGGTGCCAGGGCCGGTGCCAGGGCAGGTGCCAGGGCAGGTGCCAGGGCCGAGCCAATGGAGCCAGGAACTGGTGTCTCTCGGGACAGTTTCAGCCGGGGACGAAGACGTCCCGGGATGGGAGGCGGTGACATGGCACAACGTGAGGGGTCTTCACGCCACAGAACGGCACTCTTGAACCTGGTTAAAGTGGTAGGCCGGGCGCGGTGGCTCACGCCTGTAATCCTAGCACTCTGGGAGGCCGAGGCGGGTGGGTTGCTCAAGGTCAGGAGTTCAAGACCAGCCTGAGCAAGAGCGGGACCCCGTCTCTACTATAAATAGAAACAAATTAATTGGCCAACTAATATATATAGAAAAATTAGCCGGGCATGGTGGCGCATGCCTGTAGTCCCAGCAACTCGGGAGGCTGAGGCAGGAGGATCACTTGAGCCCAGGAGTCTGAGGTTGCTGTGAGCTAGGCTGACGCCACGGCACTCACTCTAGCCTGGGCAACAAAGCGAGACTCTGTCTCAAAAAAAAAAAAAAAAAAAAAAAAGTGGTTAAAGCGGTAAATTTTGTATCCTGTATACTTTACCACAACAGAAATATTAAATTCACACACACACATTCGAGAGAAATCCTCTTCTAGACCCCGAGCGCGCGGGCCTTGCTCCCGTGGGGGCTGGTGCTGGCGGGACCGGGCGAGCTGGCGCCTCGGACCCCCCATCTTTGTTGCGCCCCTGCCCTGCACCTCCCTCAGCTAAGCCTTTTCCTCTTCCCCCAGGATTTAGGGACATTGAAGAAGTGCCGGCGGCCGAGATGAGGACAGAGCTCCTGTGCGTGCTGCTGCTCTGGGGAGCGGTCTTCCCCTCGCCCAGCCAGGTGGGTGTCACTCGGCGTGTCCCCCGAGCTCCCTCTAGGCTTCCTACAGCCAGAGCAGGTGTCCCGCCAACCCCCCATCTCCCCCAGCGGGGATGGCGTCCCAGAGCGTAGGGCGCGGGGACAGGGACCACACAGCTCGAGCGCCGTGTGCACTCGCATTTCCGCACGGGAGACTCAGGACCCAGTGCGGAGCCCTGGGCACTTGGTCCGACTTGAGAAAATGATTCTCAGTGCCATCCACTGCCTGTGCCGGCCTTCTTTGGAGCTGTTTTATTGTGTGGGTGTGTTTTTCTTTCTTTCTTTCTTTCTTTTTTTTGAGACCGAGTCTCACTCTGTTGTCCAGGCTAGAGTGAGTGGCGTGGCCTCAGCCTAGCTCACAGCAACCTCAAACTCCTGGGCTCAAGCGATCCTCCTGCCTCAGCCTCCCGAGTAGCTGGGACTACAGGCATGCGCTACCATGCCCGGCTAATTTTTTCTATATATATATTAGTTGGCCAATTAATGTCTTTCTATTTATAGTAGAGACAGGGGTCTCACTCTTGCTCACGCTGGTCTCGAACTCCTGACCTTGAGCTATCCTCCTGCTTCGGCCTCCCAGAGTGCCAGGATGACAGGCGTGAGCCACCGCGCCCGGCCCGCACTCGCTCTCTGAGAGTGCCTGGCGGTAAAGGCCATCTGCTAAGGCCAAGCGAGCCGTCCCTCTGCAGTAGGACTTCAGAGAAGGGACAGCCTGCATGGAGGAGACGTACACCCCACCGCCCAGCATGGTGGCCCCTAGCCACATGGAGCTATTATGATATAAAATTAAATAAAATGAAATAAAATTTAAAGATTCGGCTTCCCCATCACGCTAGCCACATTTGAAGGCTCAGTGGCCACACGTGACCTGTGCCATGTTGGACAGCGCGGACAGAAAACATTTCTGTCGTGCAGAAAGCTCTGGACAGCACCCGTCCAGCAGCCAAGGAAGAGCCAGACCAGGAGGCAGGAGTGGGCTCCCCCCGGGCCAGTTCCGGGGCGTCCCCGGGCAGGGGCCCTGACGGGCAGGGCCGAGGTGGGATCCCGGCCCCTAGCCTTTACCCGCAGGATGCCACGCGTGCTGAGCGCCCCACGCCTGTTTTGTTTGCAGGAAGTCCACGCCCGGTTCAGAAGAGGAGGCAGGTCTTTCCAAGGTGAGACCAAGCGGAGGACGACGGGTGTGGAGAGCTGGGGCCCGGCTCGCCCTCTGCGGGCGCCTGCTCCCTCCTGGGGGGTCTTTCCGGGCGACTCTGGAGAGACGCCTGCCCGCTCACTGTCCACCAGGCAGCCAAAGCCAGCCAGGTTCTCAGAGCCATAGGAGCCCCGTCCGCTCAAGGGGTCACAAAGCTGGGGGACCCTGCCAGCTCGGTGGCCCGAAGCCCTGGTCACACGGATGAGAGAAGAGGGAGCCAGGGGGAGAGACAGCGGCTTGCCCAGGGCCACACAGGGGCCGGCAGCCACCAGGACGGCTCTGGCCACGGCCGCACCCCGGGTCTCTTCCTGGGCCGTGGGCCGCCGCAGCGCGCTCGGCGCCCTGCTAGCAGGCGCCCTGTGCCTGCACTTCCTTCTGCAGGCCAAGCAGGGGTAGCTAAGCAGGGTGCCCCGCAGACGGGCGTGGTCCAAGAGCCACCTCTGTCCTGGACTCAAGAGAGTAAGGACCACGCCCACCGGGGTTCCAAGATGGAAACGCTGACAGTGGCTGCCTTGGCTCAGACATGAAGAGCTCCAGGCCCAGCCTCAGGCCCCAAACCACCCACCTGGGGCCCTCACCTGTCCTCCCTCGTGACCCAGTTCCTGTGGGTCTGGAGGACTTTTCAACCCCCTGTTCAAAGGAGACATTTCCCCAGAGTGAGCCTTGCTTGCTGCAGGGCACGGTGTTTCCTGCAAGGGTCCCCTGTCCTCAGCAGACCTCCAAAAGCAGCAAGGATATTATTTACAGTGAGCATATGGTTACTCCTTTACGTAGCTAAAAGAAAACTTTTTTTTTTATTAAGTTGGTATTCTGGTTGGAAAACAGAGAAAAATGGCAAGAGAATATTAAGAGGGGTGCTTCAACTTTTCATGATACCAGAAACACAGATGAAAGTAGCACATTTCTGCAAAGATTAAAGTGTCAGTTTTCTTTGTTTGGGCCCAAATACACCATCTCTGTGTGGTAATAATACTCATGTGGGGCCGGGCGCGGTGGCTCATGCCTGTAATCCTAGCACTCTGGGAGGAAGCGGGCGGATCACTCGAGGTCAGGAGTTCGAAACCAGCCTGAGCAAGAGCGAGACCCCGTCTCTACTATAAATAGAAACAAATTAATTGGCCAGCTAATATATATAGAAAAAGTCAGCCGGGCATGGTAGTGCATGCCTGTAGTCCCAGCTACTCAGGAGGCTGAGGCAGGAGGATCGCCTGAGCCCAGGAGTTTGAGGTTGCTGTGAGCTAGGCTGACGCCACGGCACTCACTCTAGCCTGGGCAACAAAGCGAGACTCTGTCTCAAAAAAATAAATAAAAATAAAATAAAGTGAAAAATTAGAGAACCACTTAATAAATGTATTCTGATAATTTTTTTTTAAAACAAGGGCCCATCAGAGGAAACAATAAAAGGGGTCTTTGGTGACAAAACATTCAGTATCTGTTGACTTCTAGTTGTAGTTTTTTCAAGAGAGGGATACACAATGGGAGGGAGTGAGGATTTTTCTCGGCAAGTCTGGGGGCAGCAGTAGGGTGGGGATTTTTGAGCCGTGTTCCGAGGCGTGTTCTGCCTTTCGTTGTAGTGACCTGCAGAGACGAGAAGACACAGATGACCTACCAGCAACACCAATCGTGGCTGCGGCCCATGCTCAGAAGCAGCCGGGTGGAATACTGCAGGTGCAGCAGGGACGGGGCGCAGTGCCACTCCGTGCCCGTCAAGAGTACGTATGCTCGGCCGGGCGCGGCGGCTCACGCCTGTAACCCTAGCACTCTGGGAAGCCAAGGCAGGCGGATCGATGAGCTCAGGAGTTTGGGTCTACCCTGAGCAAGAGCGAGACCCTGTCTCTACTAAAAAAATAGAAAAAATTAGCCGGGCATGGTGGCGCACACCTGTAGTCCCAGGTACTTGGGAGACTGAGGCAGGAAGATCGCTTGAGCCCAGGAGTCTGAGGTTGCTGTGAGCTAGGCTGACGCCACGGCACTCACTCTAGCCTGGGCAACAGGGTGAGACTCTGTCTCAAGAAATATATATATATATATATATATATATATATATATATATATTTTTAACTCACATTATTTTTGGAGCTGCTTTGAAAGTCCAATTGACCTTTGAACAACACGTTTTTTGAACTGTGCGGTCCACTTCTATGGATGTTTCTGAGCAAAGGTGGATAGAAATGCAGTACTGATGGGGTGTGAACCATGTCGGCCCCCACCCACCGTGGGCCCTGAGCCCGCGTGTTTTGGTACGTGGGTGCTGGGCCCCGTCCACCCCCGAGTGCACCGAGGGACAGCTGTGACTCGAGGTTTCCTTGTCTATACTTGACAGGTTGCAGCGAACCCAAGTGCTTCAACAGCGGGACGTGTCTGCAGGCTTTGTACTTCTCGGACTTCGTCTGCCAGTGCCCCGAAGGATTCGCTGGGAAACGCTGTGAAATCGGTGAGTGGGAGGGTGGGTGTGAGACAGGGACTGGAATCCCGGCTCCCGGGTCTGCCCGGAAAGGAGAGGAGGTGTGACGGGCCAGGGTGGCCGGGGACTGGGCCGAGCCACGGTGCAGTGCTGGCCGGGGCAGAGCCTCTCGGAAGGCTGAGCGGGAGGGGGTTCCCAGGAGAGCCTTGTCCTGCCCCCCCAGACACCAGGGCCACGTGCTACGAGGACCAGGGCGCCAGCTACAGGGGCACGTGGAGCACGGCAGAGAGCGGGGCCCAGTGTGTCAGCTGGAACAGCAGCGCGCTGGCCCGGAAGCCCTACAACGGGCGCAGGCCGGACGCCCCCCGGCTGGGGCTCGGGAACCACAACTACTGCAGGTGAGGGTCATGGGAACCACGACTACTGCAGGTGAGGGTCACGGGGCCACAGCAGGTGAGGGTCATGGGGACCACGACTACTGCAGGTGAGGGTCACAGGACCACAGCAGGTGAGGGTCATGGGAACCACGACTACCGCAGGTGAGGGTCACGGGACCACGGCTACCGCAGGTGAGGGTCACGGGACCACGGCTACCGCAGGTGAGGGTCATGGGAACCACGACTACTGCAGGTGAGGGTCACGGGACCACAGCAGGTGAGGGTCATGGGAACCACGACTACCGCAGGTGAGGGTCACGGGACCACGGCTACCGCAGGTGAGGGTCACGGGACCACGGCTACCGCAGGTGAGGGTCATGGGAACCACGACTACCGCAGGTGAGGGTCACGGGACCACAGCAGGTGAGGGTCATGGGAACCACGACTACCGCAGGTGAGGGTCACGGGACCACAGCAGGTGAGGGTCATGGGAACCACGACTACCGCAGGTGAGGGTCACGGGACCACAGCAGGTGAGGGTCATGGGAACCACGACTATCGCAGGTGACGGTCACGGGACCACAGCAGGTGAGGGTCATGGGAACCACGACTACCGCAGGTGAGGGTCACGGGACCACAGCAGGTGAGGGTCATGGGAACCACGACTACCGCAGGTGAGGGTCACGGGACCACAGCAGGTGAGGGTCATGGGAACCACGACTACCGCAGGTGAGGGTCACGGGACCACAGCAGGTGAGGGTCATGGGAACCACGACTACTGCAGGTGAGGGTCATGGGAACCACGACTACTGCAGGTGAGGGTCATGGGAACCACGACTACTGCAGGTGAGGGTCACGGGACCACAGCAGGTGAGGGTCATGGGAACCACGACTACTGCAGGTGAGGGTCACGGGACCACAGCAGGTGAGGGTTACGGGGCCACAGCTACCGCAGGTGAGGGTCACGGGGCCACAACTACTGCAGGTGAGGGTCACGGGGCCACGGCTACCGCAGGTGAGGGTCACGGGACCACGGCTACCGCAGGTGAGGGTCACGGGGACCAGGACTACTGCAGGTGAGGGTCACAGGGACCACGGCTACCGCAGGTGAGGCCCACGCTGCCACGCCAGACCAGCCGGAGAGATAGAACCAGGGCAACACAGATGTCCGCAGACAGACACATATATACGTTTATTTTAAGGAACTGGCCCGCGTGACTCTGGGGACTGTCAGGTCTGAAACCTGCGGCGGCAGTGGGCTGGAAACATGGGCAGGGGCTGGGGCTGTGTTCCCCGGGCGGCATTTCTTTCCAGCTCTTGCTTTTAAGGCCTTCCGCTGATTGGATGAGGCCTGCCCCACTGACTGGGATAATCTCCTTCACTGAAAGCCAAGCGACTGTAAATGCCAGCCATATCTACAAAACACCTTCACAATGCCGGATGAGAGCTGCATTAATAACCGGGCACTATAGCCACGCCAAGGTGACACGTGAGACTATCACGGTCATCGTCAAATTGGCATCCGCACACATGTCCTTAAACAACCACCCTCGGTCTCCAAGCACAGACCATAACTGAGTCATGCTTCTGCCCAACACGAGGCAACCATCCAGGGCACAGCCCCGGGTGCACCGACCCTTTCCCCAGAAGAGCGTGCACAGCCCTTGGGGCCACGAGGGAGGCTTCGCTTTGACCTCCCCTGCCCCTCCCTGGCTTGATTTTTCAGAAACCCGGACCAAGACTCGAAGCCCTGGTGCTACGTCTTCAAGGCGGGCAGGTACAGCTCAGAGTTCTGCAGCACGCCCGCCTGCTCCAAGCGTAAGTGGCAGTCCCCCCACGCCACCCCGCCGTCCCTCAGTGTCTTGGAGGACAGGGTCCGGGAGGACCAGGCTGCCTGTCCTGCAGCTGAGGAGAGGGGCGGGCAGGCAGGAGTTAGTCCTTTTGACCGCAGAGGGAAGAAAGTCAGGAGACTCAGGTCTGAGCCCCACTTCACCTCTGAGTGGCTGTGTGACCCTCACCTCTCTGACCCTCAGTCTCCCCGTCTTAGCGAGGAGAGGATGGGGCTGAATCCGTGGTTTTCAGCCCTTCTGAGAATGAACGGAGATTTCCATGTTTTTGATGAATGGGCCCTTCTCTCTCTCCTTCTCAAGCCTTTTTTTTTTTTTTTTGAGACAGAGTCTTGCTTTGTTGCCTGGACTAGAATGCTATGGCGTCAGCCTAGCTCACAGCAACCTCAAACTCCTGGGTTCAAGCAATCCTCCTGCCTCAGCCTCCCAAATAGCTGGGACTACAGGTGCACGCTACCACCACCAGCTAATTTTCCATTTTTAGTAGAGACTAGGTCTTGCTCTTACTCAGGCTGGTTTCGAACTCCCAACCTCGAGCAATCCACCTGCTTTGGCCTCCCAGAGAGCTAGGATAACAGGCATCAAGGCACCGCGCCGACCCCTTCTCAAGCCTTATTTTATTTTATTTTATTTTATTTTATTTTATTTATTTTATTGTATTTTATTTTATTTTGAGACAGAGTCTCGCTCTGTTGCCCAGGCTAGAGTGAATGCCGTGGCGTCAGCCTAGCTCACAGCAACCTCAAACTCCTGGGCTGAAGCGACCCTTCTGCCTCAGAGTAGCTGGGACTACGGGCATGTAGCCACCATGCCCGGCTGATTTTTTGTATATATTTTTAGTTGGTCAATTAGTTTCTATTTTTAGTGGAGACGGGGTCTCGCTCTTGCTCAGGCTGGTTTCGAACTCCTAACCTGGAGTGATCCACCCACCTCGGCCTCCCAGAGTGCTAGGATGACAGGCGTGAGCCACCCCGCCCGGCCTCTCAAGCCTTTTAATGTGAAAAAATCTTCCCAGATTGAAAAAAATACTAAGCTACAAAAAGGGTACTATGAATTCAGTGGTGCTTTTACAAGCAGTTATGCATTGATCACAACAGTGTGAAAGATACGTTTTAAAGCTCTAACTAATGCGCACAGAAGTCGCATGCGTTCAGTGTGGGGTCTCCCAGCAAGGCCGGGGCACCTGTGAGCTCCAAGATGTCGCAGCATCTCGACAGCACCGGCCCCATCCGCCAGGCGACAGTCTGAGTTAGGACCCACCGATGTAGATTATCTTGAAGGTCCCTTCCTGTTAGGGTCTTCACTCACAGAGGCCCCTTTCACACGGGGAGAAAAGAATGGGGCGAATAAATGGAAACAGGCAGCATCCTACGAATTCCACTTCCTCTTCCTTCCCAAGCCCAGCAAGCCCTTCAGCGCCCTGGCACCCCAAACCTGAGCGGTTAGGGCCCCCGACACACCTGCCCCCCCAGTGCAGCACCTCGGTTTGCTGCAACCTGGCAGAATAAACAAGGAAACTGCTAGGCCGGGTGGCTCACGCCTGTCATCCTAGCACTCTGGGAGGCCGAGGCGGGCGAATGCTCGAGGTCAGGAGTTCCAAACCAGCCTGAGCAAGAGCAAGACCCCGTCTCTACTATAAATAGAAAGAAATTAATTGGCCAGCTAATATATATAGACAAAAATAAGCCGGGCATGGTGGTGCATGTGTGTAGTCCCAGCTACTCGGGAGGCTGAGGCAGGAGGATCGCTTGAGCCCAGGAGTTTGAGGTTGCTGTGAGCGAGGCTGATGCCACGGCACTCACTCTAGCCTGGGCAACAAAGCGAGACTCTGACTCAAAAAAAAAAAAAAAGGAAACTGCTAATACCTTTCAAACAGCCCAGAAGCAGCCTCCACTGACGGCACAGGGCTCCCTCCTGCTGGCAGCCTCGCCCCACAGCCTCCTGGGAGGCCGCAGCCAGTGGTGGAGGTCAGAACCCGAGAGGAGACTGTGTGCCGTCCGCGAGTAAAAGGGCTTGAGGAAGGGGGCGGGGGAGGCGGGAGGTGCCGCTCTCCGGGTGCCAGGCTGGCCACCGCCGGCCTCTCCGGCCCCTACCTGCGCCTCCAGCCCCGGCCTGACCTGCCCCCCGCCGCGTTCGACGGGTTTCGCCTCAGCTGGAGGTTTCTTTTCTTCCAGGAGAAAACGGGGACTGCTACTTTGGAAAAGGGTTAGCGTACCGTGGCAGCCACAGCCTCACCACGTCCGGGGCCTCCTGCCTCCCGTGGAATTCCATGGGCCTGATGGGCAAGGTCTACACAGCGTGGACCTGGAGCGCCCGGGCCCTGGGCCTGGGCCGACATAACCACTGCCGGTGCGAGAGCAGGGCCCGAGGGACTGGGCCTCCGCGGAGGCAGGGCTGGGCCGGGCTGCGGGGCGGGAGGAGAGCTGGTGCCTGGGGTCCCCACAGACCCCGGGGCGGGCGGGGACCAGGGGCGCCATCTGGCCCGACCCACTGGTTCGCTAGAGTCTCAGCCATTGAGAGGAGCAGGCGCGCGGGGGCGTTCCGACCAGAACCCCAAGTTAGGGCTCCCGTCCTATCACCCCCGTCCTCAGCTGCTCTGCCCGCACCTGTCACCGCTGTCCTGTGAACCGAAGGGTCTCCACAGAGCAGTGCACCGTCCCTCCCCGAGGCCCTGCCAGGCCAGGGAGCTGGCTCACAGTAAAGGAAAGGGCGGTCACCCCCCTAGCGCGGGTCTGCCACCGAGCCCAGCCCGGCTCGAGCGCGACGAGCGATGTCTCTGCGCTCGAAACCGTGAACTCCTTGACCCTTTAGGAACCCAGACGGGGACGTCAAGCCCTGGTGCCACGTGGTGAAGGACAGCAAGTTGACGTGGGAATACTGTGACCTGCCCCAGTGCTGTAAGGGCTGGTCCCGGACTCACCCCCTTTGGCTGGCGTCGCTTCTTAGCCATCCGTCTCCGCACCGCTCTGTGCTCACCGCTCTGTGTGTCTTCCCGCCGTGTGCCGGGCTGCCGGGCCGCGGTGGGGGCTTCCTGGACTCGGGCAGTGCTGGGCGGGGACACTCACGCGCCCGGGTGTCCCCTCCCGGGTGGGGTGTGAGCGGGGGCTGGGGGACGAAAGAAAGGAAGGCACCAGCTTCTCTTAGAAGTCAGCAGGCTCTAAACCTTTCTGGACGCCCAGTCCGTGCTGACGGTGACGGTAGTGTGACTGCGAGGAGAATCTCACACGTGGCTCCTTAAGTGACCAGTAACGTGGAGAGGGGTCGTCCTTGTGTCTACAGTCACGGATCAGAAAGCAATCTCTCTGCCGGGCGCGGTGCTCACGCCTGTCATCCTAGCACTCTGGGAGGCAGAGGCAGGAGGATCGCTCGAGGTCAGGAGTTTGAAACCAGCCTGAGCAAGAGCGAGACCCCCGTCTCTACTATAAATAGAAAGAAATTAATTGGCCAGCTAATATATAGAGAAAAAATTAGCCGGGCATGGTGGTGCACGCCTGTAGTACCAGCTACTCGGGAGGCTGAGGCAGGAGGATTGCTTGAGCCCAGGAGATTGAGGTTGCTGTGAGCTAGGCTGACGCCACGGCACTCACTCTAGCCTGGGCAACAAGGCGAGATTCTGTCTCAAAAAGAAAAAAAAAGAAAGCAATCTGTCAGCACTCAGGTGGCCGGCCCGAGTCACCAGGCCTGCTCCCGCGTCCTCTGACCCTAAGGCCCGTCCTTCTCCTGTGGACTCGGCCTCATTCCCCACTGAGCACAGGGGGACTGGGCCAACGACAGGTGCTGAGAGACAGAACATCCAACTTGGTGCACATTGGTAAAAAATGAAATCTTAGTTTGAAAGTTGTCACTCCGTTCCTGTGAACGCATAGATCAGCCAGAATGTTCCTCAGGGAACAGAGTCTCACCGGGAAAGGTGAGAGAAAGACCACCAGTTAAGGCACAAGCAAAGAGGCCAGGCACGGCGGGTCCCTCCTGTCATCCTAGCACTCTGGGAGGCTGAGGCAGGAGGATCGCTCGAGGTGAGGAGTTCGAAACCAGCCTGAGCAAGAGCGAGACTCCGTCTCTACTATAAAAATAGAAAGCAATTAATTGGCCAACTAATATATATATATATATATATATATATATATATATATATATATATATATATATATATATATATATAAAATGAGCCGGGCGTGGTGGCGCATGCCTGTAGTCCCAGCTACTTGGGAGGCTGAGGCAGGAGGATCTCTTGAGCCCAGGAGTGTGAGGTTGCTGTGAGCCTGGCTGACGCCACGGCACTCACTCTAGCCTGGGCAACAAAGTGAGACTCTGTCTGAAAAACAAAAGTGACAAGCCAGTTGGCTGGCCCAGAGCGGCAGTGGGGTGTTAAGGACAGCTCTGTGCAGGGCTGGCTGCGTGGACGGAGGGCAATGGGCAACCTCCCTCAGAAGCAAGTCGTAAGGCTTATATCTTAAGCCAGGAAATGGCTGTAGGAAAAACTCAGAAGGAGGGAGGTATCGCAGAAAGACCCCCAGGTTGGGAGTCAAGCAGACCGGGGTTCTAATCCAGCTGCCACTGTAACCACGGGGAAATTTCTCAGCCTCCCTGAAATTCAGCGTTGTGAGAGTTAAAGATAACATATATGCAATACTCGGTGTGTTGCACCCAACAGATGAAGTTGTGGTTTTTGTCACCGTGGAGACCGTTCCGTCACCCTGCGCCTACACGAGTGCAGTTAGCCTGCAGAAAGCTGGGGTTCCGGACGGGCGCGGTGGCTCACGCCTGTGATCCTACCACTCTGGGAGGCCGAGGCGGGCGGATCGCTCGAGGTTAGAAATTTGCAACCAGCCAGAGCAAGAGCGAGACCCGTCTCTACTATAAATAGAAAGAAATTAATTGGCCAACTAAAAACATATACATAAAAAATCAGCCGGGCATGGTGGCGCATGCCTGTAGTCCCAGCTACTCAGGAGGCTGAGGCAGGAGGATCGCTTGAGGCCAGGAGTTTGAGGTTGCTGTGAGCTAGGGTGACGCCACGGCACTCTAACCGGGGCGACAGAGCGAGACTCTGCCTCAAAAAGAAAAGAAAAGAAACTTGGGGTTCCAAGAGGAGAAACAAGATGCATGCTCAGGGGCTCCCGCTGGCCCTGCAGGTCTCACCTGCCGTGTCCTGTCTGTCCTTTCCCCACCCAGCCACCTGCGGCCTGAGGGAGCACAGGCAGCCCCAGCTTCGCATTAAGGGAGGCCTCTTCGCAGACATCGCCTCCCACCCCTGGCAGGCCGCCATCTTCGTCAGGAACCGGAGGGCTCCGGGAGAGACCTTCCTGTGTGGCGGAGTCTTGATCGCCCCCTGCTGGGTCCTGTCCGCCGCCCACTGCTTCCAGGACAGGTAGAGCTCGGGGAAGCCAGCAGGTTTCCTGGCCTTCTCCCAGGCCCGAGAGGGGCGGCGGCGGCGAGCTCGGCGTTCTGAGGCTGCTTCTCCCGCAGGTTTCCTCCCCACCACCTCAAGGTGGTCCTGGGCAGGACGTACCGCTTGGTCCCCGGGGAGGAGGAGCAGAGGTTTGAAGTGGAGAAGTACATCGTCCACGAGGAGTTTGACGATGACACCTACAACAACGACATCGGTAAGGGGGGTGCTGCGCCCCGGCCCCCACTCAGGCTCCCACCGCCCGTCCACGACACCCACCCATCCACCCACGCATGCACCACCACCCCCCGGCGCCGTGACCCCCGGGACACCTCCTCTCCAGCGGGAAGCCGCTCTTCACCCCCGGCCCGTCCCTCCCTCGCCCCAGCCCTGCTGCAGCTGCGCTCGGACGACGCGCCGCGCTGCGCCCGGGAGAGCCGCTCCGTGCGTGCCGCCTGCCTCCCCGAGGCCGGCCTGCAGCTGCCCGACTGGACGGAGTGCGAGCTGTCCGGCTACGGCAAGCACGAGGCGTGTAAGTGAGGGGGTCTCGGCCGTCCCTCTGCGGGCAGCAGGGCACGGGGTGGTCGGTGGTCCAGCAGACAGAGGCAAAGCTGGCCGCCAGAGCCGGGGCCGGGACCGGGGGCGGCGAGAGCCGGGGCCCAGGGAGGCGATAGCAAGTTCACTGCCTCCCTTGGTAGCGAGGACGGCTCTGCCTTCCAGCCACCTCGTCTGGCCTGGACGTGGGGTTTTACTTTGAACTTCTCCAAGCCTCGGTTTCCTCGTTGGTAAAGTAGAGATAGAACCAAGTTAGAGTATGAAGATTAAATGAGATAATATTAGATTAAACTGGTGGTTGTTAACTGGGGCGGTGTTCCCCCCACCCCGGAAATACCTGGGAGGTCTGGAGACATTGTTGGTCGTTGCAACTGAGGGCAGAGGTGGGAATGAGCACTCAGGGGAGCTGCTAGATGCCCAGAGTGCACAGGGCTGTCCCCACTGTAAAGAACCATCTGGTCCTGGCCGGGCGTGGTGGATCACACCTGTCATCCTAGCTCTCTGGGAGGCTGAGGCGGGCGGATCGCTCAAGGTCAGGAGTTCAAAACCAGCCTGAGCAAGAGCAAGACCCCGTCTCTACTATAAATAGAAACAAATTAATTGGCCAACTAATATATAGAGAAAAAATTAGCCGAGCATGGTGGCGCATGCCTGTAGTCCCAGCTACTCGGGAGGCTGAGGCAGGAGGATCGCTTGAGCCCAGGAGTTTGAGGTTGCTGTGAGTTAGGCTGACGCCACGGCACTCACTCTAGCCTGGGCAACAAGGCGAGACTCTGTCTCAAAAAAAAGAAAGAAAGAACTATCTGGTCCCAAACGCCAGCCGTGCTGCTACTGAGACCCTGGGTCAAGTCCTATAGAACTGCTGGTTTTATGGGTCAAAACGATCAAATATTGGCAATGGCATAGGATTCAACCTAATAACACATGCAAAATCTTGATAAATGTTAGCTGTCAGAAAAGTTGGCTTTCTCCTCCTGAGAGGTTTACAAACAGCTTCCCCTAAAACCATAAGACGTCCCCCTCTCTTTCAGCTTCTCTTTCTTATTCCGAGCGGCTGAAGGAGGCTCACGTCAGGCTGTACCCGTCCAGCCGCTGCACGTCACGGTATCTGTTCAACAGAACTGTCACCAGCAACATGCTGTGTGCAGGAGACACTCGGAGCGGAGGGAACCACGCCAGCCTGCACGACGCCTGCCAGGTAAGCACGGCGGCTCTCCAGACTCCGGCCACACCTGGGACAAACATGCCTCTTGGCCCACGAGTTCTCGGCCGGGAACCGGCGCAGCCGGCATGGAGCAACTCTGTCCCAGCAAGACCCCGGGGTCCCAGCCGGGGCCTCAGAGAGCAAAGCAGTTGGAGAATGATCAAAGTCGCAGCGCCGAAAGTGCAGGAAATTTCCCCAACAGCTACACGGGAAACTCCGCCTGGTACAGGATTTCCTCTAAGTGCAAGCAAGTTCTGACTAGTGAAGTGACGGATAAAGCACATAGTTAAGAAATTCTTGGCCCGGCGCGGTGGCTCACGCCTGTAATCCTGGCACTGGGAGGCCGAGACTTAAATACAGCCAAGGAATCGTCACTCCTACCGTTTGGGGCCAGGCTCCCATGGGGGCTGGGGCTGGGCGGTGTTGGAGGGTGGAGTCCAGCTCTTGGGCTGCAGACTGTGCGGCCTCATCCCTAATCACATCGATGGTTTTCCCCTCGGTTCCTTGACAGCATTTGGTTTCTTTTTGAGTGGTGTCTTCAGAAACCTCAACTGTACCACTTAGCTCACAGTCAAAAACGGGTTGTATCAAAGTGAAACCCTGTCTATCTGCAAGCTTGAAGTTAAAAACAAAAACAAAAAGTCATTTTTTTTTTTGTTTGTTTTTGTTTTGCACTCACTCTCGCCTGGGCAACAAAATGAGACTCTGTCTCAAAAAAAAAAAAAAAAAGAAAGAAAAAAACTGCAACATTAAGAGAAACAAGTATAAGGGAACCAGTTTTACCGTTGGCTAATTGATACAAACAAGACTTAAGTTCCCAGGGCGAGTTTCCAGGACAGTGTAGACACGCCAGTTCACCTAACGTGCACAGGTTCGGGATGGGGAGGAAACTCATGCAGATGTGGGAGAACACGCACACTTCACAGACAGTGGCCTCGGTCAGGAATCGATTTTCCTCGTCAACGTCATAGTAAAACGACATTAAATATTTTTCAAGGACCTGCTGTACTTTGAAGAATACAATGTTCACACTACAAATACTAACCCTAAATTTCCCCCCCCCCAAATAGTCTGCCTTTTTTTTGTAAACCACTCTCCCATTCATCTCCTTTGCAGGGTGACTCCGGGGGTCCCTTGGTGTGCCTGAAGGACAACCGCATGACACTGGTGGGCATCATCAGCTGGGGCCTTGGCTGCGGGCAGAAGGACGTCCCCGGGGTGTACACCAAGGTCACTCGCTACCTAGACTGGATCCGAGACAATGCGAGGCCATGACCAGGAACACCAGCTCCCTGAAGTCACACGAGGCCCTGCCTTCTTCCTCCCGGGAGGACGCCACAGAGCAGGCGTGCTTCTCCACACGGACTTCTCCACACGGGACAAGCGGGAGAGAACCCACAGCGGGAGGGCGAGGGTGTGTGTTGTCACAAGTGCTTCCCGTTTTGGGAGTTTTCGGGAGTTATGGGGCTGGTTTCAGAATATATTCTGTCAGACTGGGAAGACAGACACGTAAATGCCAGTCTCTCCAGGAACGCCACCTCCTGGGGCAGACAACGGGCGAGCCAACCTGTGTTTAGCCGAAAGCCCAACCTCTTGATCTGTCGCCCTGAGCAGCTTTGGACACGGGACACAAAAGATAGAAGCAAACGTTTCAATAATAAAAAAATCAATAATAACAGTACGTGGATCCTTCAGGAAAGACTCTGCGTTGGAAACAGTGGTGTATTTATAGTCAGGAGAACCCGGCAGGACCTGCTGAGGAAGTGGGCTGGCCACGCAGGTCCTGGCTCTCAAAACCGCCCCTCAAACCAAGTCTCCTGCCCCCTCTCCCCACGGCCCCTGGAAGCTCTGGCCTGTGTACAGTGTAAGACCCCTGTCTTTACGAGCTTTACAGTAGAATGGAGGATCGCACCACTTTAATAGCTAGGCCTTAGCATAGCTGTAGCAATCCATTTTAGTTCTTGCTTACCATAACCCTGTATTATACTGTACTTAAATAATAAATCCAGATATATTTTTCACAAAGTCAGAGTGGAGGGGTTTTGTTACACACGCGGCATCCATCCCGCTGTTCGCGTGTCCGTGTCGCTCACGTTCACTTCTTTAATCGTTTGGGATGCTTGCGTCCTCCAGTGGACACACGTGGGGCGCTCGCTGCGCACACAGCACGGGGGACACGGCAAGCGTGTGTGGAGGAAGGAAGATGAGTGACAGGGCAGGATGGAGACAGGCACGCAGTGGCAGAAGGTTTCAGTGGAATCGGTGGCAGGAGGGCGGGGACCTGGAGGAAAACACTGACTCAGGGAGGCGCGCGCAGGCGGGGAGGCGCGAGGCAGGGGCAGACTGCGAGGCGCGCTAGGACGGTACGCAGATGGGGAGGCGCGCGCAGACGATGCGCGGACAGCGAGGCGTGAGGTGTGCGCAGGCGGTGAGGCGTGAGGTGTGCGCAGGCGCTGAGGCGTGAGGTGCGCGCAGGCGGTGAGGCGTGAGGTGTGCGCAGGTGGCGAGGCGCGCGTAGGCGGTGAGGCGTGAGGTGTGTGCAGGTGGCGAGGCGTGCACAGGTGGTGAGGCGCGCGCAGGCGGTGAGGCGTGAGGTGTGCGGAGACTGCGAGGCGTGCACAGGTGGTGAGGTGTGCACAGGTGGTGAGGCGTGAGGTGTGTGCAGGTGGTGAGGCGTGAGGTGTGTGCAGGTGGTGAGGCGTGAGGTGTGTGCAGGCGGCGAGGCGTGCACAGGTGGTGAGGCGTGCACAGGTGGTGAGGCGTGAGGTATGCGGAGACTGCGAGGCGTACACAGGTGGTGAGGCGTGAGGTGTGCGCAGGTGGTGAGGCGTGAGGTGCGCGCAGGCGGCGAGGCGCGCGCAGGCGGCGAGGCGCGCGCAGGCGGCGAGGCGCGCGCAGGCGGCGAGGCGCGCGCAGGCGGCGAGGCGCGCGCAGGCGGCGAGGCGCGCGCAGGCGGCGAGGCGCGCGCAGGCGGCGAGGCGCGCGCAGGCGGCGAGGCGCGCGCAGGCGGCGAGGCGCGCGCAGGCGGCGAGGCGCGCGCAGGCGGCGAGGCGTGAGGTGTGCGCAGGCGGCGAGTTGGGCGCAGGCGGTGGGGCGTGAGGCACGCGGAGGCGGCGGGGCGCGGGCTGTGGACGGGGCGCAGAGGCGACCCTGGCACTGCATCCCACACGGGAGCGTAGCCATCGGAGGCGCAGACAGAGCGAGCGGAGGACGGGGCGGCGGCGCCCGGCTGGAGCGAGCCTCGTGGGAGGCGCGCGGCGGGGGCGAGGCTGCGGGCTTGGAGAGCCACGCGGGGCTGGCACCGGATTCTGCAGCAGCAGGGCCGCTGAGAGCCTTGCCGAGGGAAGGGCGGGACTGATCGGGCCTCTGGAGAACCGCGGAGCCGGGCGGGCGGGCAGACGGGAGGGAGCCTCCTCACGCAACCACCGCGCAGGAGAGAGGACGGCGGGGGGTGGGGGGAGGAAGAAGGGCCCAGCACGACCTTGCTCGCATGGCCGAGTCCCCAGTTCCCCAGTAGCAGTTCAAACCTGCAGCTAGCTCTAGGGCCACCTGTTTCCCGTCGTGTCGCTTCGCTGTGCGTCCGCAGAATCGAGCTGCAGCCCAGCGCACGCAAGTGCGCCACCTAATGTCGGCAGCTGTCTGCGTCTCTGGACCACTTGCCTACTCCTGCCTTGGGCATGTGCTGACATTTCCTAGAGAGGAGAAAGGGGCTCTCAGTCGTCTCTATTTCTTTTCTTTTCTTTTCTTTTTTGAGACAGAGTCCCACTCTATTGCCGAGGCTAGAATGAATGCCGTGGCGTCAGCCTAGCTCACAGCAACCTCAAACTCCTGGGCTCAAGCGATCCTCCTGCCTCAGCCTCCCGAGTAGCTGGGACTACAGGCATGCGCCACCATGCCCGGCTAATTTTTTCGAGATATATATATATATATTAGTTGGCCAATTAATTTCTTTCTATTTATATTAGAGACGGGGTCTCACTCTTACTCAGGCTGGTTTCGAACTCCTGACCTCAAGCAATCTGCCCGCCTCAGCCTCCCAGAGTGCTAGGATGACAGGTGTGAGCCAACGCGCCCGGCCAATCGTCTCTCTTTCTTGAAGGGTTTGTCAGTACTGCTCAGTTCAGAGGTTCTTGGAAGAAAAGTAGTTTAAACTCACCACACACAGGGATTCTCTAGAGCCCAAGAGCTGGACTTAGGGGAGGGGGACTTCCCTGAAATGCTCAAGTCCCTGTGTCAGTTACATAAATGCAGGTCACAGAGCCTTCACGGATTTCTCGACTTCAGACTGCTGGCTTCCGAGTTCTGAGGTTTCACCCTAGACTGTACACCTCAGCCATTCCAGGGGACCACGGAGGGTGGTGCTGACCAGGCAGCCCAGCTACTGCCCCGGGCGAGGCGAGGCGGGTCTCATCCCCTCCCGGTCGCATGCCAGCTTTTCTCCAGACAGGCGGGTTAACGAAGTGGACTGCAGCAGCCAGGGCCCCCATGGTGGAAGGGCACAGTTTGGCCCCAGCGTTCCTCTGAGTGGGGTCCTGGAAGCCACAGATAGACGGAGATGGCTGTCAAAGAGGCCAGCGAGGGACAGGGCGGGATCCGCCGCTACACCACAGATGCACTCGATATATACTGAAAGGCACTCGAAGACCAACACGTCATCGCAGTGCGGGTCAGGAAACCCAGGAGGAGATGTCTGGAACTTGCTGGGGAGGAGAATGGATAAAGGGGGAATGAAATGCTATTTCTTCATTATCCCCAGCTGTTTTAATAAAACAAATAGACTCTAAAAGACCTGCAGAACAAGAGAGAGTCCCAGGTAACTGTGCAACTCATCTTGGTGAAGACCCCGAGAAACGCAGGTGGGGAAACTGCACCCTTCCAGAGCCCAGACAGGCCAGTCTATCAAAAAGTGCACAGACTTATGGGTCCCCCTTTAACTTCAAAAGCCAGACTCACACAATCCCCAGCACCTAGGAGCTGGGAGGAAGTCTCTAATTAAATTCCCTTTTTAAAATTCCTAACAATTAAAAAAATGAGTATTCATAGCAGTCACCACCTGCTGGCCACAGAGGAAAGCAGAGGTACGCAACAAACTCGAGGACACTCCCGAGAGACAACACCCCGACGACAGCCAGCAAACGAGGCTTCTGGGCAGACAGATACTTGCGGTTAGCAGGCAGAAGGCTTACAGTCTTTTCAATCAGTGTCTACCCTTTATAGACTCCGGATGCCTTGCCGTCCAAGAAACCTCTGATGCAAGAAAGACTTCTAGTGCCTCGAGGCCCCTTTTGTGCCTAAATTACCCAACCTGAGAAGCAGATCAAGACCACGAGGAAAGCACTAGAATAGACACTTGTGGCTTTAATGGTTTTGTCTTTTGTACCCCAGGGAAAATTTTCATTGGTCTAGAACTTGGTTCTTACAACCTTAAAAACGACGTTGCTGTCAACACTCCCTCTCTTCTAGAGGTGACTAGAGAATCAGTCAGACTCCGTGTGTGGCTTCAGACCTCCTGGCGGGGGACCGATGCAGCAAGACCCTCCCGGCTAGACCAGCTCCGTGCTGGCCACCCCCACAAGGCATGCCGGGCGTCGTGTTACTGCTAGTCCTGTTAACAAAACACTCAGGACACAGGACTGGTAAAACTCAGCTTTACTGCGGTCTAACAGAGACACTCCTTCTGCACATGTAAACACACTCAAACCGACCAGGTTGAGGGGCCGTGCTCCGCCACAGCCAGCCCCTCGGCCTGCTGCAGGGTGGCGGCAGCAGGGACTGCGGCACACGCAGCGTGACGGTTGCTTCATGTGTGCTTAGACCAGGAATCGAGATTGGTTGTTTCCTGTGACCCGGGAAACCTTAAAATCCCCCAGAGCCCACGGGAGAAGTGATTCCAAGTGCGAGAGAGTCCAGAGCAGAGACGTCCCTACCACAGCCGGGCGCACCAGGGCCACAGCAGCCCAGGACGAATTCTGGAGTGACGGAGCGAGAAACAGCCCTGGCTGTATACAGCAGTTCATCCCAGAGGGAAATCACAAAGCAACATTACTCTGCAGCCAAAACTAGTCCCACAAATAGGAAGATAAAAGTAGCAAAAAAATTCACACAAGTGTTTGGAAACAGGGCTTTAGAGAAAAGTTCTAAGGTTTGGAGAGTATAGGTCTTCCTTTTTCTCCATGCATGAAGCAGAGCACAGTATCATTCCCTAAGCTATAATTTTTAAGAAAACATTGAATATAAATATTTAAATAGTAATAGACACATTGAATTAGAATACAAATTAGTCACTGGGAAAGCCTGAGGTATTCCTTCAGTTGCCATGTTACTTAGACCGGCTTGGTTACACCTACGACCAACATAGCCCATCTGCCTACAACATTAATTTTGTTCAAGGATTTAAGGGATTTTTTTTGGTCTTGAAAAGGGACTGGTAGATATCTACTGTTAATAAATACATAAGGGCCAGGCGCAGTGGCTCACACCTGTAATCCTAGGACTTTCAGAGGCCAAGACAGGAGGATCACTTGAGGTCAGGAGTTCGAGACCAGCCTGGGCAATATAGTGAGAGCCCCGTCTCTAAAAAAATAGAAAAATCAGCCAGGCATGCTGGTACACATCTACAGTCCCAGCTACTCTGGAGGCTGAGACAGGATCACTTGAGACCAGGAGTTTGAGGTTGCAGGGAGCTATGATGACACTACTGCACTCCAGCCTGGGGACAGAGCAAGACCCTGTCTCGAAAATAAATAAATGAATAAATACATGATAGAGTACAAAATAAAAGACTGTGAGGAAATGATAACATTACCAAGCAGCTTCCAGGATTAGCCACAGCCTCAAAGGTAAGCATTCTTTTTACTTAGGGCTACCGATGGAAGTTTCCAACAGGCTCGTTTAGGATCCAGGACTAGGCCAGCACTGACAGATGTAAGTATGAGATCACTCATGATAGCTGTGATCCACCTTCATGGGAAATGCGGCGGCCACCTCTCCTTCAAACTATGACACACAAAATCTGGCTGCACTGGGGGTTATGGGATTGGCGTTTCTGAAGCTCTCCTACTTTTTAGAAAATCCTATGGAAGGGTCAGGCAACAGGAAAGAGGCTGGTGAATTCTGCCAAGTGAATAGAATTGTTTTGGGTTGGGGAAGAGGGATTTCAGACCACCACCTTGGGAAGAGAGCAGGTCGCCTTTTACTGAAGATGAGACCCAGTGCTGTGGACCAGTGACAGTGACTGAGAGCTGAGATACCACCACGGTCCTCAAGGGAAAACCTGATTCTACTGGGGTTTCCATGTCAACAGTGGACGTGAATTTAAGAAGTCTCCAGCTCATTTCTAGAAGTACAGATTGTTTTTTCTATAAGAGTAGAGGATCAGAAAGAAACCAACGCAACTCCATTCTCCCCAGCTCTCCCCAGTGTCGTTTGATCACCTTCCCCGCCAATCTTTCATGTGAGTGTGTCTCCTCCCAGCTCTTCTCTACTCCTCTTTCTCGTCCCTCTTAGATCAGATCCTCAGCCAGCCTTTCTCTAACATTCATTGTTTCTCCCAAATCTTTCTTCTTTCTGATCTTCCTACCTTAGGAAAAAAATCAACAAATAAGTCTTTCAGTGGCTTTAGATAATTAAAGCCAAGCAAGCAACAAGTTGTCTTTTTCTATGGTAACTGTGTTAAAAATAGTTAAATATGGCGTCAAGCACCTCTCCCTTCATCGCACACCACTTGCTGGAGAACTGAGCTGGCGCTGACTGGGTTCCGGTTCTGTCCAGTTCTCACTGGGGACCCTTCCTCCCTTGATCGTTCCTCGGCACTGCAGGTTAAGGAAAAAAGGGAGCGGGCAGGGCCAGGAAGGGACTGACCTAGGGGACAGGCTGGTATTTTTTACTTTCATCAAGTAAGAAATTAAAATGTTCTTGACTGTTGCCTCTGAAAAACTCTCCCTTCAGGTTCGAACTTGGAATTTTCCAGCTTTGGTCATGTATTTTATGCCCTTAAAGGGTTTGTACTTTTCTCCATACATATCCAGACGATTCACTTTGAGTCCTGGAAGGGAGGGAGGGAGGGAGGGGGGAAAATAAGATATATTATTTAAAAGTAGGTAGCATAACTGTTTCCATTCGTTTCAATTTACAGAGATCCGTGGGACAGAGATCATGGTGACAAGAGACAGCTTATTCAGAAATGATGGATTCTCCACTCTTGGGACAAACACTGACAGCAAAAAACGGCTCCAGGCTAGGTGTGGTGGCTCATGCCTGTAATCCCAGCACTGTGGGAGGATGAGGCAGGAGGATTGCTTGGGGTCAGGAGTTGGAGACCAGCCTCAGCTAACATGACACCCCCTCTCTACTAAAAACAGAAAAATTAGCCGGGCATGGTGGCGCGGCACCCTGTAGTCCCAACTACTTGGGAGGCTGAGGCAGGTGGATTGCTTGAGCCCAGGAGTTTGAGGTTGTTGTGAGGTAGGCTGATGCCACGGCACTCACTCTAGCCCCAGCAAGAGACTGTCTCAAGAGAAAAAAAAATGGCTCCAACAGAAAAGCTATCCTATGAGAAGACTTGTCCCTGAAGTGGAAAGAGCAGAAAGTGATATGCAGAATTAAAACAAAGATAAAAAATAGGACCACTGTGATTTTCTCAAGTTATTAGACTGAATAAGTGAATTAATAATAACAAAATATATGAATTAATAATGAAGTAATTTATAACTAAATGAATAATGAAAAATAATGAATTAATAAATATTTAATGATATTGTTTCCTTCTCATTTGTGTCTTAGACACTTTTATTCAGGTTATTTACTTGGGTCAACTTCAAAGTAAGGATTGCAAACTTTCCCCAGCAATGTGCAGGAAAAGGTTTCACTAAAAATTACATTATCAGGTAATGAAACCAAACAGGGAACAACAAGAAGGCTTTCTGATTTTTGTGCCTTTGGGACAAAGCCATTTCTGCTCCCTTCAAAGCCCCAGAGCTCTGGTCACTTACCAGAAATGGCGAGCTGCTGGATCTTAAACTGTAGGTTAATTGTGGGGTTTTCATCCGGTTTGGAAGCGCCAGTCTGAAGACTCATAGTCCCCTTCAAACTTGGTAACTTCTGGGGATTTATTTTTCCTACATCCCAAGACAGCATCTTCAAAGAAAATAAGATGGAGAAGTGGTCATTCCAATAAAATAATTAATTACAGTGGACCCTTCATTTGAGGTGGCTGGGCTCTAACCTCAGGGCATCTGTCACAATACTATAAGCTGCCTCGAGGGTGTTTTTCGATGGAGAATCCTACTTGTCACCCTAAGTTATCTCAAAGGAGAAAACAACGTCCCTTTGATCAGGCTCCCCGCGGAGAGCCCTGTTGAGTTACTCCTGGGAGATGTCTGCTTGTCCCTCACCTTTGTGACGGGGTCGAACGTGTGCGTCCCCTGAGACGGAGTGAGGCTCATATTCAGGACCCCTTTGGGCATCTGGCTGGTGACCATCACGCCCTCTATGGTCTTCCCCATAGTCTGCTTGGGTCCCACTGTTATTTCGAAGCGTCCGAGGGAACTACTGTCCCGGAAGCTGATGTTATGTCTGACGTACACTGGAATGGCGACCAGGCTGCAAGAGAGAGAGGTGGGAAGCCCGCTGCGTCAGCGCTCGGGATGATGGCGGCACTTCCTGCTGCACAGGGCGCGTTTCCTGCCCTGCTGGCAGCTTCTCTCTTACCTCCGTCCTTACTCTTTATCTTAAAAAATACACACAGAAACCCCCCCCCTCAGTAATCTAACTTTTTCCTTTTTGAAAAGCTACAACACCATCTATTAAGTAAATTAACTCTTCTAATAATTCTCTGAATAATACAAACAAAATCAAAGAGTATACAAAGCTTACTATGAGAAAGGCATAATGAACAAAAGTGAAGAGCCACTAAGCTTCTGTGTTCTAATTTGTGACATGTGACCAATCACTATTTGTACTGGGGACAGTGATACTCATACCTCACAGACCTTTTATAATTTCCTGAGGGGGCTTTTATGTGGCCTCACTGGCCCTTGTGAAAACCCTATGAGCCAGGGGAGGCTGTCATGGTTTCACAGCAGAGGAAGAAGCCACAGAGTGATCCTGAGGTAGCAACAGTTCCTTCACATCTACTGAGTGCTTCCTGTGTGCCAGTCACCATGCCAAATGCCACCTGTCTCACCTAACCTCCGGGTGTGAAGCAGGTACTGCTGCCATATGCTAAAGCGGAAGTAGGAAGTGGAAAATAATTTATGGATGGACACTGAAGTCCTACTTAACTGAGGTTAAGTAACCTGCCCAAGGTCATAGACGTACTGAGATGAGGTTTAAGTGCAGGTGGTTGAATTCCAGAGGCTTTGATGTCAAGCACTCAGACATATTCCTAAATGGTTTATTCCAAATCGCAGGGGAAGGCTCTGGTGGCTGAGGTCCCCTGGCTCTCTTCGGTCTACATACCTCTACCACACAATAGTGCTTCCAAAGCCGTTAGCCCCCAAATTAAAGAGAAGGTTCAAGACCAGAAATTTTATACTTTTCAAAGTATAATTTAATGCTTCTTTTGGGTTGAGGGTATTAATGCAGGTATGCTCAGATTCTAATTTGAGAAAAGAATGTTCTTGTTTAGACATAAAACAACAAAAGCAGCAGTGAACTTAACGAGCACTTATTTGTGTTGAGCACTAGATTCTCTTATGCAATCCTCATAACAAGGTACTTCTATGATTTTCAATCTACAGATAAGAAAACAGAAACAGAGAGGTCGGGCAACTCACCCGAGGTTACCGAATTAGTAACTAGAGAAGCTGGAATTTGAACCTAGGAAACTCTAGAGCCTGAGTTCTTAATCACTACAGATACGTTTCCACATGCACATGTAAACACGGATTCCAGCCGTAAGTATAAGTGCCGCTTACTTCTGCGCACTGACATGGTAAGAGAGCAGGCGGAAGCTCCCGTCAGCAGGGATGAAGGACAGGGTGCGCTCGGATTCCCAGCGTTTGAAACGGACACAAGGATGAAAGCTGACGTCATCCAACAACCTGGGGTTCTATAGTCACCAGGCGAGGAAAAGCAAAAGGCAGGGATTAAATGCCCGTATTTCTTTCATGAAAGTGATTTAGATGCTATTTTCATTAAAACACACACACACACACACACACACACAAATTCTGTAGTTACTTATAGAAGATCCAAGCCTGATATAAGCTTTGTTGCTGTGCTATTTCTTCTTGCTCTACTCCACTCTCTCCCCTCTGTCTTTCCAGAAGCATTTAATTCCTCATCCCAAGAACTCCAGCTCTGGCCCGGGATTTACCATGAAGGAAAGCGTGAGGTCCGGCATCCCAGTCAGCTTCACGCAGGCGTCAATCACGCCCTGGATCTCAGCGGTGATCGTGGAACCTGAGGCAGGAAACGCACAAAAGAATATCAGAGGTTGCCGAAGGCCTCTCTGCCCCTCCCAACCCACTCATTTCCTCCGTCCCGCCCTCCTCCTCTCCCTTCCTTCCTTCCTTCCCTCTCTCCCTTTCTTCTTTCCTTCTGTACATCCATCCATTCACACAATCCATCTGTCCATCCTTCCAGACATTTGTCAACTGCATATCACGTATGAGGCACTATGATGAAGTACTGGGATAAAGAGATGAATGATAGTAATTAGCCTGAAGTTTTCGGTCTAGTACCAGAATTAAACAGAGCCTAAGCCAACGGTTCAGAAAATTTCCTAGCAGCAAATGCTCTCCCTGAGGTCACCAGTGAGCTGTGCTGCTAAAGCACACGGACACGCTTGGTCTTTAGGCTCTCTCTGCAGAGCCGGTCACTGCTGATCACTTTTCCTTGTCAAATCCTCTGCTACTTCCTCCAGCTCCTCTTCCTCAGCGTCTTCTGCAGGCTTCTCTTTCTTTGCACACGCCTTAAATGCTTTTTCACAGGTCCTAACTTCTCTTTCTTTCACTCTACACACTCTCCTTGGGTTATTTTATCTACTTTCCAGGCTTCAGTGTTCATTTACGGCCAATTATTTCCTACTCTTTTTTTTTTCTTTTTGAGACAGTCTCACTCTGTTCCACAGGCTACAGTGCTGTGGCGTCAGCCTGGCTCACAGCAACCTGAAACCCCTGGGCTCAAGTGATCCTCCTGCCTCAGCCTCCCGAGTACCTGAGACTACAGGTGCAGGCTACTACCACCAGCTAATTATTCTATTTTTAGTAGAGATGGGGTCTCACTCCTGCTTGTGCTGGGATTTCCTGCTCTCTTTTCAAGTTCAGCCCAACGCCTGCCTGATGGACATCTCCACTTGGATGTCACTGAGGCACCTCCAACTCCACATGTCAGAAGTGAATTCGCTGTCTCACTCCCTGGACCTGCTCCTCCTGTTCTCCACGTCTGTGTGATGGCGCCATCTATCCTGCTGCCTGGGCCAGAAACAGACGCATCTTGACTGGTTCTTCTTCCTCAGTCCCCGCAACTAGCTAATGCTCGGTTCCTGTCCTGTCTGGGACCCACGTCTCTCACCTGCATGCATTCCTCTCCACAGTGCACTACGGACGTCCGTGTTCTGGCCCGGACGGCAGCGACCTCCCCCTGCCCCTGCCCTCAGCCTGAGCCCACTTCAAGTCATGCTTCACATGGCAGCCGGACTGATTGCTCTAAACTGCAAGTCTGACCAAGTTACCCTCCAACTTAAAACTCTTCGATTGCTCCCACTGCCCTTCTTAAAATGGCATGCAAGGCTCTTCCTGATCTGGCTATCAATTTTCTTTCTTTAACTTTTTCATTGACACAAAACAGTAAAATGCAAAAACCTTAAGTGTACAGCTCAGTGAATTTTTAAATATGCACACGTCTATGCAAATACCACCCACGGCAAGACAGGGAGCCTTCCCAGCACCCCTGGACTCTCCCTCTTGCGCATCCCACCTAATCTGCATCCCCGAAATTCTGATTTCTATTACCTTGGATTAAACTGCACCTGTTTTTTGTATAAACATGACACACTGAATATAACCCTAAGCATCTGACTTCATGGCTCAATGTCGCCAGAGTCACCCCAGGATGAACCGGCAGTCCCTTTTGTTCACGACTGTAGAGGACTCCACTGCACAACCACACCAAGATCCATTTAGTCTTCCTACTGCCAGCCGACGCGTGGATTATTTCCAGTCTGGGCTAACGTGAAAGGCTGCTATGCCTGCTTAGTTTTAAAGCCTCATCACCTACTTGTCTCTTAATCCTGTCATACTGAACTTTATTTCCCAACAGTATTTTACTCGTTTTAGAGTGTCCGTATTTTGCTCCCAAAGCCACGCAAGTCATAGCAACTTCCATTCATCCTACTGATGAAGCATGCACACTCTCACCTCTGCACCTGTGCTGGGAATGGGTGGGGTACCTCCCAGGTGCTCCACCTTTTGACCTTTCTCTCACTCTACTAGACTTTAATTAAGCTTTCTGCAACCACAGACTATATTTTATTCATCATCAAATGCCACCTATCCAGCACTGTGCCATAACACAAGTTTTCAACAAACATTTGTTGAATGAGTAAGTTCACGTTAGAGATGTGGTCTTGCCATGTGCCTAGGCTGGAGTGCAGTGGCTATTCACAGGTGTGAACCTTGTGCACTGCAGCCTGGAATTCCTTGGCTTAAGGGACCCCCCTGCCTCAGCCTTCTGAGCAGCTGGGACTACAGATGCGTGCCACCAGGCCTGGCTTCCGCAAATTCCTAAGCTCTAGGACTTCTAGTCAGTCATATTTACCTAATTCTGGATAGAATAAAAGGCTCTCCAAAATTTAGTGATGACAACTTTAGTTCTGGCATCAGAATTAGGCATCAAATACTCTCAAAAGGGAAACCTAATCAACAAGAGATTAGTTTGTTACTTCTCTTTTTTATTCAAGAGGATAAGATTTATAAAACAAGTAAAAGTGTGAGACAAACACTGGTCTGCATAATAATGTTAAAGTCCATTCCCACTACCTACCTAGCACAGTGCCTGACACAAAGCAGGCACTAAATTAAAATGAACACTCTTCTCATGCCTGTAATCCTAGCACTCTGGGAGGCTGAGGCGGGCAGATTGCTCGAGCTCAGGAGTTCGAAACCAGCCTGAGCAAGAGCGAGACCCTGTCTCTACTATAGATAGAAATTAACTGGCCAACTAATATATATAGAAAAAATTAGCCGGGCATGGTGGCGCATGCCTGTAGTCCCAGCTACTCAGGAGGCTGAGGCAGAAGGATCACTTGAGCCCAGGAGTTTTAGGTTGCTGTGAGCTAGGCTGACGCCATGGCACTCACTCTAGCCTGGGCAACAAAGCAAGACTCTGTCTCAAAAAAAATAAAAAATAAAAAAATAAAATAAAATGAACACTCTTGAAAGGAGGGTAATTCTGATACTATTGAGCATTATATGAAAGGGGCCTCTATTTTCATATTGCTGAGAACATATTGAAAGCACCTACCTGATTTATCAATAATGGCATCAATCTCTTCAATAACATCAAAATAGGCCTCATTGTTGGTATATTTCACCCCAGTCCGTCGCCAAGGCACCACTGACAGCTGCCCAGTGGGAAGCTGGTCACCCACGTTGGTGCTTCCTGAGACAATATTATTGCACTTTAGAACTAATTTGATTGTAATAACCACTGAACACTTCCTTAGAAGTTTCTATATGCCCACTATTCATGCATTCGATGGAAGAGTTTTTCAAACAGAAGATGAGAATTTTCCCAACTTCTATACATAGGGTAACCTAGTCTATTTTTAAAACTCTGTGCTGCCATCTGGTCTGCCTCCTCAAGCAGAATAAGGTTAAAAAAAAAGTCACCTGAGAAACAGATATCATATTTTCGTTTTGAAAGTAACCTGAACTTAGTATCTCAAATTCCACAATAGCTTGCAACTTAAATAATGTATTGGCTTTCAGTTGGTTTGGTGATCTACATATAGATATAAAATTTTCATGGGTTAAAGACTGTATTCTAGTTTGAGGTAGGTTCTTAGGTACATTTATGGCAGGTATTAAAATGTATATATCAATATGATCTGTTTCATACCAATTATGAAACTTAAGAAAATAATACAAATTTGATCTTTCCCTGTCCTTAAGAGTTATAGATCAATTCCTTCATTTGTTTTTCCCTCCACAGGCATCAAAAATTTTTTATTAATTCAAAAGTTTTATACTGAAATAATAAAATACTACAATTAATTTAAATTTTATTTCCTCCTTCCATTGCCTGGATCTTTTTAATCTACAGAAACACTAAACATACATATATTCAGCATGTTTACAAAACATTTCAGCTTTTCAAAAGTGGTCCTCAGATACCTTTTTCTAGATTGGACTGAGATACAAACTTAATTAACTTCATAGTATTCATAAGTGATCCAGGCGCCAACAAAGCTTTTAGGGCTTAAAATGAGCTCAGAGTATGAAAAACCCACCAAATTTGTTTTCTTAAAAAGAGGCACTATGTATTAAAACATATCATCAAGCTAGAATAATTAAAGCAGTGTTGTGACAAGACAGAAAGTCTAAAAACAGACCAAAAACCCATAATCACAGTAATACAGTATAAGATAAAACTATCTTTTTTTTAAATATATACCTGGTTTGAGAAAAAAACTATGATTTAAAATAGGGACAAATTATTCAATAAACGGTGCTAAGAAAACTAAGAACTTTGGAGAAATAAACACAGAGCTTTACGTTGTATTGTACACCAAGATAATTTTCAAATGGATTAAAAAATTTTAAAAATCAAACCATAAAAGAACTAGAAGAAAATACATCTTTCAAAACGATAACTTTCCCTTTTTTGATATCAAAAAGACATTATCCTGTGTTTTCTTCTAATAATTATAAGGTTTGTTTGTGTTTTAACTCCTTAATCTACATGGAACTTATTTTATGTATCATATGAAATGGAAGAACTTAATTTTTTTTCCATAGCCAAGTTGACTATCCAATACAATATATTTAACAATTGGCGCCTGGTCCACTGATTTGATAGATGACCATGTCTACCTATACCAAATTCCTATAAAATCAAGAGTCTATTTCTGGACTTTCTATTTTATTCCAATGATCTATTTGTCCATTATTGTACCAATATTATATTTTTGAAATTACTGAAACTTCATACAGGGTGAGTACCCCTTCGCTGAAGTGCTTGAGACCAGAAGTGTTTTGAATTTCAGATTTTTGAATATATGCCTCATACCACTTGAGCATCCCAAATCTGAAAATCTGAAATCTGAAACGTTCCAGTTAGCATTTCCTTTGAGTGTCGTGTTGGTGGTCAAAAAGTACCAGATTTTGGAGCATTTTGGGTTTAGGGTTTGAGATGCTCAACTTGTAAATATCTTGCATCTGGAAGGACACATTTTGTCTCTTGCTCTTTCTAAAAAATTTATTTTCAAAATTGTCTTTGCTCTTCTAGTATGTCTACTCCATGAATTTCTATCATGTGTACTATAGAAACTTAATATGTCTTGATATCTAACAGGCCAAATCCTTCCAAACACTTTGTAGTTCTTTTTCAAAACTGTCCTGGCTATTCTTGCTTATTTATACTTTTTAAAATGTATTTTTCAATCAGTCTGTAAAACTCCATGAAAACCCTTGTTTATGCATTAAATAAGACCTCAAATGTAAAACCTTAATGAAGCAGAATGATTAATTTTACTAAATCAAAACATTAAAAATGTAGCCAAACACCACCATGGACATTAAATGACAAATGAAAGATTGTGAGAAAACATCTGCAACACAATATTCAAAATATGTAAAAAAATTCCTACAAACTATCATGTTTATTTCCAATATACACGATAGTTTAAGATCTTAAATGAAAGGAATTATTTTAAATCAATGTCAAAAAAGGAAAACATTTCAACCAAAAAAATAAATGAACAAAGGACATGAAAAGGTAATTCACGATAAAGAAAAAACACTTGAATGGGTTTTAATCTCCTTAGTCACAAACACTGAGTGTGTAAATAACAAGGTATCGATAAACTATCAAATTGCCAAAGTTTCTAAAAATTAATAATAATAATAATAGGGTTGGTTCCAGTGCATAGAAAGGACTTGCCACTCAAAGGACAAATTGGTGCAACTCTCTGGAGGGCATCTTGGCACGAGGCATTAAAATGTACACACCCCTCAACACAGCACTTCCATTTCTATTACAATACTGAAATCACTCTAGGTGTTAACCCCTTGTTATTTAAAAAGACAAAAAATCAGAAACATCATAAACAGGGATTGAGTAAATAACTTAGGGTAATTCCACATGGAAGAAAACTATAAAGTCCTTAAAAATGATATAGAAGAATATCACAATGGGATAATGTTCATAAAATATTGATAAAAGGTAAGTCTAAAGAAATACAGGAGTTGTTTAGGCTGGGTGCAGTGGCTCACGCCTGTAATCCTAGCACTCTGGGAGGCTGAGGCAAGAGGATTGCTTGAATTCAGGAGTTCGAGACTAGCCTGAGCAAGAGTAAGACCCCCGTCTCTACTAAAAATAGAAAGAAATTAGCTGGGCAACTAAAAATAGAAAAAATTAGCTGGACATACTGGCACACACCTGTAGTCCCAGCTACTCATGAGGCTGAGGCAGGAGGATCACTTGAGCCCAGGAGTTTGAGGTTGCTGTGAGCTAGGCTAACACTATGACACTCTAGCCCGGGCAACAGAGCAAGACTCTGTTTTTTTGTTTTGAGACAGAGTCTCACTCTGTTGCCCAGGCTAGAGTGAGTGCCGTGGCATCAGCCTAGCTCACAGCAACCTCAACCTCCTGGGCTCAAGCCATCCTTCTGCCTCAGCCTCATGAGTAGCTGGGACTACAGGCATGCGCCACCATGCCCGGCTAATTTTTTCTATATATATTAGTTGGCCAATTAAGTTCTTTCTATTTATAGTAGAGACGGGGTCTCGCTCTTGCTCAGGTTAGTTTCGAACTCCTGAACTCAAACGATCCGCCTGCCTCGGCCTCCCAGAGTGCTAGGATTACAGGCGTGAGCCACCGTGCCCGGCCTCAAGACTGTCTTAAAAGAAAAAAAAGAAAAACAAAAAGTTGTTTAAAAAAATTCTATCCATCCATCCATCCTTTATCCAACTAGAAAGATGAGAAATATGTACAACAGTATGTTAAAAGTGTGGGGGGAGTAAGAGTGATTTTGATGTTCTTCATTGTGCTTTTCTGTACAATAATCATGTGTTTCTTCTGTAATCGGCAAACAATTATTTTTAAAGGAGAACACTTCATTTTGTCATTAAAGTCAGGCTATTGTCTACATAACAAATATACCATTTCAGGTTATATTCAAAGACTATAACGAACAAAATTAAATTAAGCACTTGAGATCCCCAAAGACAAACACTCGAAACAACGCACAACAGCAGACTAAGCCACACCCAGGATGGCAGCAGCTGTCGGTTTACCCCCTCTGCCATACCTGTGATGGTGTTGACAACCGTTCGAAGGATAGTGGGAGGTTTTATCAGTTCTTTGAGGATGTTCGACTCGGTAGCCAACGGAAACCCATTGTCAAGCATCTCTTCTAATACCTCATAAACCACAACCACATTGTCTTTGATCACCGGCTCTGAACACACTCCAAAATAATCCTGATGAAGATATAACACACATATTTATCACTCATAGACTACAAAAAAATAAAAAGGATGTTCCTAGAGAAAATAGATGTGGTTGGTCCCCATGTGTTTATAGGGTTTCTGGGGTGCTCTTTTATAATGAGGGGGCGCCCATAGTTCTCTTAGGCAGCCTGATATGGTAGAGAACACAGAACTAGCTTATGGTACACTAACGCCATGACTAGCTTCTTCTATAAACTAGAGGAAGTCAGTTAATCTATTTGGGTTAATTTCCTGAACTTGATAAAATACATACAATATAAATTTGTATCTTTGTTGTACATGCTTATGAATAAGAATTTTAAAGAATTATGCAAAATAACACCATGATATGGCATAGAGTTGCACATGAAAATCTTAACCCCTACTGTTGTGCTATTGTTTTCTTTCTTTATTCCTTTCTCTTTGTGTGTGGAGATGAGGTCTATGTTGCCCAGGCTGGTCTCAAACTCCTGGATTCAAGTGATCTCCTCACCTCAGTCTCCCACAGTGCTGGGATTATAGGTGTGGGTCACTGGGCCTGATAATTGTGCTATTTCTTAACATTCATGTAGTAAATGAGAAGAAAAAAAATGAAATGAGGGGGATGAAGCAGCACACCCCAAAATCTCTTTCGATCATTCCTAAAATGCTAGGATTCTAAGAACTCTTTGTCCTTTTATTAAAGAGGCTAAATTTAGATACTAAATTACCTGGATTGTGGAAAAAGTACTGGATTTCAAACCAGAAGACCTGGATTATAATCTTACTTGTCACCTGCTAGATAAGTCATGTTAACTAATTGGGTCTTGATTTCTTTAATGCTATAATCAGGATAATGGCGCTGGAGGCACAGGGACTGAGAACTAAGCATGACTGATGAGATGATAGTGTGTGTGAAAGTACTTTGCAAGCACTATGTAAAATGCAATGCCTGATGATAATGATTTATTTATTTTTTATTTATTTATTTGAGACAGAGTCTCACTTTTTTGCCCAGGCTAGAGTGAGTGCCGTGGCATCAGCCTAGCTCACAGAAACCTCAAACTCCTGGGCTCAAGCAATCCTCCTGCCTCAGCCTCCAAGTAGCTGAGACTGCAGGCATGCGCCATGATGCCTGGCTAATTTTTTCTATATATATATATATTAGTTGGCCAATTAATTTCTTTCTATTTATAGTAGAGACGGGGTCTCACTCTTGCTCAGGCTGGTTTCGAACTCCTGACCTTGAGCAATCCATCCACCTCGGCCTCCCAGAGTGCTAGGGTTACAGGCATGAGCCACCACGCCTGGCCTGATGATAATGATTTAAAAAGAAATGTTTGTGGTCATTCAATGTTCCCTTGTAGCAATGCCAGTCACATCTTTTATAGGACCTCTAAGAGGGCCATAAAACCCTCTCAAACTTATCCAATGAAGGGAAATGTATCCCTTTGGAGAAAGTCCATTCTACTCACGAACAGCTATGATTACTACGAAGTACTTTCTTTTGCTACACTGAAATTTGCCTCCTAGCTCTGCCTTACAGAACCAATTTAAATAACAGCCCTGTCATTATTTGAAGACAACCACATGCTTTCACTTCAAGTTTTTTCTTCTCAGGGCCAGGCTCCCAAGATCCTTCCACTGTTCATGCTATAGTATAGTTTCCAGATCATTTCACCTTCTTTGCATTTCACTGACTCTGCTGGATGTGATCTAAATTATATCACATAACGTCAATTCTCAGTGAGATTCCAATACCTAAGTCACTGAGAAGTCAGGATATATTCCTAAAATAAAAGATTTCCTCCTAAAAAATGAGGATTTAAAGGAAAAAAAGTCACACATTTCCTTTCCAGGAGTGATTTTATTTTAAAAAATAAATAAAAATAAGCTAGGCACAGTGGCTCACACCTATAATCCTAGCACTCTGGGAGATAGAGGCAGAAGGATCACTTGAGGTCAGGAATTTGAGACCAGCAAGAGTGGGACTCCGTCTCTACTAACAGAAAAAAAAAAAAAAAAAAAATTAGCCGGGGAACTAAAAACAGAAAAAATTAGCTAGCATGGCAGTGCGAGCCTGTAGTCCCAGCTGCTCAGGAGGCTGAGGCAGGAGGATTGCTTGAGCCCAGGAGTGTGAGGTTGCTGTGAGCCAGGCTGATACCATGACACTCTAGCCCAGACAACAGAGGGAGACTCTGTCTCAAAACGAACAAACAAACAAACAAACAAACAAAATATTCCATTAGGTTTTATAAACCAGGCATAATGTGAAAGGAGCAGTTGGAAAGGAGACTTGCAAACTGACAAAGAGCCACAGCAAAAGTCTGCGATTCTATAGCTGGACCTCTCCTGGCATAGTCTAGCACTGGGGGGAAAATGCTGCCAGGGAGGACACACGTCAAATTAGACATTAAAATCAGGATATGTCCTTTACTTTTAACAACTGTTTCAAAAATTACAAGCTCTGAAGTCCCATACTTCCAAATTAGCAACTATAGTCTGCTTTCCCAAATTACTCTGTGGTTTCAACTACATTAAACAACTTTTCTTACTTCCTGTCTCACAGTAAGTTATGTAACATTGGTTTGGCTATACAGAGTAGCTGTGGAGTTTCACCAATGGGACTGTTAATCTCGGAATACGTAAAATATTATATATGCAGAAATGCTACAAGATCCAGTTAAGGTGGTTTAAGATCATAACTACTGGGTTCTTCTAGTTTTTCCACGTACTGGGACTTGTAATGCTTGGGTTTTCACTGTGCAGAGGCGCCAGTAAGCCCCACGAGAACTGGAATTCCAGGCAGTACTATCAGAGAGTATTTGTGGGGAAAAACTTATATAACATATTTTAATTTTCTCGGGAATGAAAGCTGCTCTAAACATGTGATGTAGACATGAGTGCCAATGAAAGGACTCTTTAACTTGCTTTTTAATTTTTATAATAATATCTGGGTCCCCATTCTCTCCTCCAATTCCACAATTCATGTGACTAATTCCAGACTTCACATGACATAGAAGTTAAACCAAACTAGGGCCCTTCTAGCAAAGCTTCTAGAAAAGCTTTTCATTTATCATTTGAGTTATGCAAATAACCACAAGAGTTAGAAACTGAGTGATTCTGTTAGGGAGAGGATTCCACTGTTTAAATCTAGAGTTTGGGCAGTCTAAGATCCTGTGTGACAAATGATGTTCATATCCTGGTATAACTTACATATCCCATACCCCACCCCCCTAAGATCTTTGAATCTATTTCCAAAAAACAAAAACAAAAACCCCTCAAAATGAAGACTGTACCTTGTAAAAATGTGTCACTTAAATTCTTATGGGTATAGGAGATTTCCCAATCTTATGTTTGCAGTGAGAGCTCATCACTAGCACTCATATGCTATGGATGAACACACCAAACTCCAGAGGAAGTATCGCCTCACAAATTGTCTTTGTCAGGGACAATTAAAGTAAGCATTACTTAGCTTCTTCTACTTCTTTTATAAAACCTTACACACATCACTTTTTGATGCAACTCAAAGCAACGTAGCTAACAACGGCTAGCATTGAGTCCACTATACAAAAACGATCTAAACTCCTCTAATTTATGAGCAGAAAGTAGGACCAGAACTAAAAAGACTATACAAGTCATATTAAGTAGGATAGTTTTCCCATGCTAGAGGTTCAAATGTATTCGATTTGTCAGGAGTTTGAGACCAGCAAGAGTGGGACCCCGCCTCTACTAAAAATTAAAAAAGAAAAAAAAATTAGCCGGGGAACTAAAAATAAAAAAAATTAACTAGCATGGCAGTGTGAGACTGTAGTCCCAGCTGCTCAGGAGGCTGAGGCAGGAGGATTGCTTGAGCCAATTCAATAAATACACACAAGATGCAGCCAATTCAATAAATACATACAGGAATCTTATGGTCCAATGGGAGAAGTAGTGAGCAATATCAGATTTTCTTTTTAAAGTTTCTTAACTGAGGCTGAATACAACAGAAACAGGACTATAAAGACACCTTATAGTTTACATATATGAACCTTCCCACATTCACAAACCTGAAATGTGTCTACTACTCGGTGAAGAAACTCAATGACAAACAGAGGTGGGACCTCCGTCTGGATCACAGCCACAAAAAAGATCTTGTGGCGGTAAACGCTTAGGAGGTAATGGTGAGGGGTGGGGATGACCGGAGGCACATTTTCTGCCTCAGTAGCTCTCTCTTGCGCCTCAAAAAAGTAATCACAAACAGAACGGCTGACCACGCTTTTCCAGTGTTTCTCCAGGAAAATATCTCCACAGGAGTTGATCAAGAAAAGACTATGAATCATGGTGGAGACTGTCAGTGAGAGAGGAGAAAGCCTTTTCACTCTGAATGCCTCAGGACTCTGCAAGTTGCCAACCCTAAAAACAAAAGAAGCCATATTCAGTTTCATTCCACCCAGATTCCTTCCCTATCTTTTCTAGCAGCCCAAGATTTACCCATCTTTCAAGAAACAGACCCATGTCTTCCTCTGGAAGACTGGATGAGCCTGAAGTATCCCTCCCTTGAATTCCTGAGGGTAATCATCAGCCATCTCATTTGTCAGTCAATCATATATTCCCCATCACCTTTACTACTGCTTTGCTATCATATCCACTTAAAACACTACTTAGCCGTTGGATGTCTATATTCTCAGCTGAAACTGGAAGCTCCTTGAAGAAAAGGACTGTGCCTCCTGTTTCTTGTTGCTTCGTTGCACAGTACCTCTTTGCACACAGGAGGGCTCAAAGAATCCTGAAGTTGATGTCACGTTTCGGCCACAGCTCACACATACACTGGAAACGTGCAGCTTAATGCGGTGCCCCCCTTAGCCAAAAGGGGCCAGCTAGCACTTGAAAGGTGGCCGGCGGTGAAAGTGAGATGGGCCAAGTGCAAGACACAGGACAGATTTGGAAGACCGTCTGTGAAATAAATAGAACTTCAAATACCTTACCAATATCTTAATATTGATTATATGTTATAACATTTTGGATACATTAGGTTAAATCAAATATATTAAAATCAACTTAACCTGATTTATTATTTTAACGTGGTTATCAGAAAACGTGCCACCGTGTACGTGGTTCGCTCTCCATATCCGCTGGACAGAGGTGGTCCACGCAGCGGGAAAGACGCCCTTTGTGGCCCTCACCCGCCCGGTCAGACCCCAGTCTCTGGGCGCTTGTTATGCACAAGGCCCGTCGGTGGGTGCCTTTAGGCAAAAATCCCTCTGGGCGACAGACACCCTAGGCCCCCCGGGCGGTGGCGTCTCCGCGGTGCCAGGTGAGGCCACGCGACCTGGCCCAGGTGGTCCAACCGCAGAGGCCTGTGGCGCCGGGGCCCGGGCGAGCGCGACGCCCCGGTGGGGGGGAGCAGGGCGGCACGGAGGGTGGCTGCTGGGACGTGCGGGAGGACAGGCCCGCGGCGACGGAGGCCGACCGGGCGCGGGTGGGCGCCGGGGCGGGAGGCGCAGGCGGCGCCGGCCCGGCCGCATCGCGCCCCCGCGTTGCCATGGCAACAGCGTCCCCGCCTCGCCCCGCGGACCACCTCCCCGAGCCCCACACTCGGCCGCTCACCTCTCCCCGCCGCAGCCCGCAGCTCCCACGGTCGGTCCTGCAGCATCCCGCGCCCCGCCCGGTGCCGCCGCCGCCCTGAGCCTCGCGAGCCCCGCCCCCAGCCCGCCCCGGGCCTCGCGCACCCGCTCCCGCCCCGCCCCGGGCCTCGCGCACCCGCTCCCGCCCCGCCCCGCCTCAGGCCGGGGTAGCCAGCCGCCTCACCCGGCCTCGCTTCGCGCAGCGCCCGCCGCTCCGCCCGCGCACAGGCCCCGCCCACCGCCCGCTGATTGGCCGGCTTTGGGGCCTCGCGCCCGCGCGCGTGCGCGACTCGGCCTGAAGGCCGCTGATTGGCCGTCGGGGCCCTGTTGTCGGGCGCGGGCCCCCAATTGGCTCTGTTGAGACTCCGGCGACCTCTGATTGGTGCAGCCCAGCGGCCCGCGACCCGATGGAAGACCGAGGAAGGTGTGCGGGCCCGCTGTGGCCCCGGCAGTCCAGTCGGCTGCGGGCGGTCGTGGCGGCCTGCGCCGGGCGCGGGGCTTCTCTGGCGGCACGAGGCGGACAGTAAGCCCCGAGGGTAGCAGCTGCCCCTTTGGACAGGAGCGCTTGAGCAGGGACGCGCCGGTTCGTGGGCGCGCGGGGCCCCTCCGGAGTCTCAGCCCGCGGGCCGGGAAACGCGCGGCGCGCCGGCCTCCCTCCAGTCGCTGCGGGGCGCTCGTGACCCCGACTCCGTGTGGGGTTTGCGTGGTGCGAGGCCTTGTGATCCGGGACCGCGGGAGCAGATTCGGAAGACGGGCCAGGTTAGGGCCAGGTGGCGCGAGGCGCGGTGCGGGGAGCCTTGCCCGGCGCCCCGCACCGCGCGTGCGGGTGGCGCGGGGAATACTGCGAAATGGGGCGTGGGCGGCAGCTCGTCCACGCAACAGAGAGTCGTGTTTAAGGTGGTGTGGGTGGTCCTTGGTCACGCTTGCTAAGGGCAGGTGTTTGGTTAATTTTGAGCTAAGGAGAGGGGAAAACCCAAGAGCAAACCCAAAAGCAAAGTGGCTGAGCTAGCTTTGCGCAGTGGCAGTATCGTAGCCAATGAGGTTTATCCGAGGCGCGATTATTGCTAATTGAAAACTTTAAAAAAAAAAAGTGGCTGAGCTACTAGCACGAATACACCTTAGAGGCTCCTGGAGCTGGTGGCCTAGGTCTGAACCTGCCCTCTGGCACTCACCACCTACCTGTGTGACCTTGAGAAGGTCCTTAATTTCTCTAACGTTCAGATCCCTCACTTCTCAGGTAAGGGGGCTCACAGTACCTAATTCATAGGGTTGTGAGGGTGGCCTAAGAAAAGTGTTGGCAGTTGTCACTACCTAAGAAACCTCACAAGCTACAATTACACGTGGTTAACTAGGTTATGTCTGTCTGAGGTGCAGAGGTGCAATCACTGCTGTGGGCATTTCTCCTTCATCCACTGAATTAGCATGAACGGAAAGCCTCCCGTGTGTCAGGCCCTGTGCTGGCTGTTGCAGGTGCTGCGATGACAGCCACACTTCCTGTGGCCACGAGGCAGGCAGGAAAGACCAATGAGAAGCAAGTGATTGCAATACAGTGTAATGGACAGGGAGCCCGTGGGCGTGGGAGGCGTGCTAGTGAGGGGGCTGCTGAAACCTGGAAGTGAATATGGATTCCTTAAATGAAGGGGTGGAAGGACAGAGTAAAGAATACATTTGAAAAGCTCTAGAAATGAGAGAGTTAAGTATAGCTGAGCCAGAACAGGAGAAAGAGTGTACGGAGATGAGCTTAGGAAGGTAGGTAGGAGCCAGATGGTTGTGAGCCTTGTACTAGTTGTTAACATTTGTAAACACTGTGCCGTGCTCTGTCCGTTCGTTCCATAAATACTTAGCACTACTATGTACCAGGCGCTGTTCTGGGGCTTGGATATACAACACTAGCAAACAGAATGCAAAAATCCCTGCCTTAGTGGAGCTTATATTCAAGTGGGGGAAGACAGAAAAATAACCAATAAACAATGGTAAAGTATATAGTATGTTAGAAGGTGTTAAGTGCAATGAAAAAAAAAACAAAAAACAGAAGGGAGATCAGGAGTGTCATGGGATTGGAGGAAGAGTTACAGTTTTCCAGAGGGTAGTGAGAGCGAACCTCATTGAGAAAAGACATAAGAGCAAAGACTTGGAGAAAGTGAAGGAGTTAGCTGCAGAGATGTCTGGAGGGGGAGCATTCCGGCTACGGCAGTAGGCATCACAAAGCCTTAAGGTCAGCGCATGCCTGGTGAGTCCCAGGAGCAGGAAGGATGACAGTGTGGCTGGGGCAGAATGAGCAGAGGATACCCCAGGACATGAGGTTATAATGTGGAGGGCTGATCACACAGGGTCTTGGAGGAGATTTTAAAGATTTTGGCTTGTGGTTGTGAAAGGGAGAGCTTTGCTCACTGAGAAAGACGTTTTTGTGGGGTCTACAGTGGGGCTCCATCACGCTCTCTGGCATTGACTCTTTTTTTTTTAGACAGAGTCTCACTTTCGTTGCCTGGGCTAGAGTGCCGTGGCGTCAGCCTAGCTCACAGCAACCTCAAACTCCTGGGCTCAAGCAATCCTCCTGCCTCAGCCTCCCAAGTAGCTGGGACTACAGGCATGCCCAGCTAATATATATATATATGTTGTCCAATTAATTTCTTTCTATTTACAGTAGAGACAGGGTCTCGCTCTTGCTCAGGCTGGTTTTGAACTCCTGACCTGGAGCAATCCACCCGCCTCGGCCTCCCAGAGTGCCAGGATGACAGGCGTGAGCCACCGCACCAAGCCGCATTGACTCTTCTTTGTCCTCTGAAATCCTTGCAGCAGGCCCCACTGCTGCTCATACACTGAAGAGATGGAATAATGCCTCCCGCCATGCCTCTGTTCTCACTGACCCCTCTACCTGGCACATATTTCTCTCTTACTCATCTGTGGAAATTCTCTCCAGCCTTGGAGGCCCAACCATATGTTTCTTCCTCTGTGATCAGATAGCATTTCACAGCTCTTTCATGTAACCCTGCAGTGCTTTTCACACGCTGCCATGCTTTCGTGTATGCCTTGACCGTCATGTCTGGATTGCAGCCTCTTTGAGGAACCAGTGTGTGTCTTGCAGCGTCTTGTATATGTTCAGTCATCTTTTTAACTAACACTGGTGGGGTGCCTGCTATCTCCTGGACACTGGGTGCAAAGGCAAAATCCCATGTGTCACTTCAGGGAGAGTACACTCATGGGGGATGCTGTAAAGAAATACCAGCTCCTTTGAGCCTGGCCACATGGAAAGGACAAACTGATGTCCCTGCCCTCGAGAAAGAGACCCACCTGTAGCTACTAACTGCTGCTCCCACCATACTGGACTTGGGAGGCTCTCTGTATTCCTGTGACTCTTCTACACTAGTGGAGACGGCTACTTTTTTGTTTAATTTCTCATAGTAGAGCAGAGACCGGGAATGGACACTTACACACAGCTTGTCTGGCACTGGAAGATGACTAAAGAGAAATGGCAGAAGGAGTAACATGCAGTTAATAATATAGCTCTCAAAATGTGATGTAGGCCAGGTGCAGTGGTTCACACCTGTAATCCTAGCACTTTGGGAGCCCGAGGTGGGAGAATTACTTGAGGGCAGAAGTTCAAGACCAGCCTGGGCAACATAGCAAGACCCTGTCTCCACAAATAAATAAATTAGCTGGGTGTGGTGACTTGCACCTGTAGTCCCAGCTACTCAGGAGGCTGAGGCAGGAGGATTGCTTGATCCCAGGAGTTCAGGCTATGATTGTGCCACTGCACCATGCGATTGGCTTGTTTGAGTAGTTTCATGGGCCGACAGGACTGTGAAGCCCTTTAGGCTGAGAGCTGCCTGGAGTGCAGCTAGTTCAGCTGAGGGGAGCTACCAGGCAGTGAGCTTTCTTGCTGGGTGAGTACCTGGCAAGAGTAGGGGATCTTAAAGTTAGGCCTTTGGGCCCTGTGATGTTCAAGGATGTCACGGCAGCACTTGAAAGTTTAGCATCTAGCATGCACGGATCTAGGGTATGGACAAGAGACATACACATGCAGTAGCCAGCAATAGGGAATGGGGTGAAAAGATTGTTCCATACATGACTAAGGGAATGAATTTCTATTATACTATAAGACCTGTGATATATGAGTAGCTGGTAAGCGTTTAAAATATATATATATATATATCATTAAATAAAACTGAATTCCTAACCCACTTTGTTCTCATCCTAAATGGGAGCCAGTGAGGATTATGGTCAGCTGCACATAACAGAAAAACCAAATAACACCGGCCACAGGACAGGGGTTTATTTTTCTGTCACATCAGGAAAAATCAAGAGGTCAGAAAGCCAGGGCTGGAATGGCAGTTTCCATCTAGGACTCAGGCTTCTCTTAGCTTGTCCCTCCACCCTCCCTGTGATGGAACTGTTCCTCTCATGCTCACAGCATTGTTGCTGCGGCTCCAGTCATCAAGCCAGATTCCAGGCAGAAGACAAAGTGCAAACGGGCATGAGCCAACTGGCTCCCTTGGTGAACTTTCCCTGAAGTCCCACTGGTACTCTGTTGTTCAGAATTGAGCTAAGAGAGGTCCTGGGGTTGTTTTTAGCCGGGCACGTGACTATCCCCACCCTCACCCCCGGACAGGACTCTGTGAATAAGGAAGACCGGAGAATGGATATTGGATAAGCACCCAGCAGGCCAGCCACAGCCAGTGGGAGTGAACAAGGCAACTGCATCAATGAGTAGACTGAATGTTTTCAGCAAGGTCTGGAACTGGAGGGCTTTGGGAAAGCGACTGGAACAAGCGGTGACAACGGCCATAGGCACAAACTGGTGGTGTGATCTCGGGCAGGTTATCTAGAGAAATTCCTTGGGTCTCAGTGGCCTCATCTGTAAAAATGAGAGGATTGGAATAAATCATCTCTAAGATCTTTTTCAACTCTAAAGTTCTATTATAACAGTGGTCTTTTTTAATTTATTTTTATTTATTTATTTTTTTTTTGAGACAGAGTCTCACTTTGTTGCCCAGGCTAGAATGAGTGCCGTGGCGTCAGCCTAGCTCACAGCAACCTCAAACTCCTGGGCTCAAGCGATCCTCCTGCCTCAGCCTCCCGAGTAGCTGGGACTACAGGCATGTGCCACCATGCCCGGCTAATTTTTTCTATATATGTATTAGTTGGCCAATTAATTTTTTTCTATTTATAGTAGAGACGGGGTCTCGCTCTTGCTCAGGCTGGTTTCGAACTCCTGACCTCGAGCAATCCACCCGCCTCGGCCTCCCAGAGTGCTAGGATTACAGGCGTGAGCCACCGCGCCCGGCCGGTCTTTTTTTAATTAAGTGAAATCTTTCAGATGAAGGCTCATATAGAAAGCAGATGAAGCAGAGATGCTCCAGGTGACGTGTGGATCAGAATCCTGCAGTTCTGTCTACCTGACCTCAAACTTAATTCCCTGGTGGCCCCTGAACCATGGAGCACACTTTCTACCTAGTCCCACGTGTAAGTAACCTCAATAAACGAAAACAATGCATTTATTGGAAAATATCAGACTATAGATATAACCATGTGCATTGCTGTCAGAAATGGAATATTGCTTTTACTTGGCAATAACAATCTTAAGCATTTTTAAAAAGCTATCAAATAACCAGAGTTTCAAATTGTGACACTGCGCTGTAACTCCCATTTGGAATGACTGGAGAAATATTCATCAGGTCTCACAGAATGACAGAATTTTCTCCCCGGACCGTATTGGGGGAGGAAAAGAGCTTGGATGTGAAGACAGGAGTTTTCAGAGTAACATACTTATTAGTTTCTAGATAGCGATTTAGATAAAAACTGCTCTCAGAGGGGGGAGAAAACCCTTTGCTTCGCAAACACTTGTTTCCTGCTTGCCAGACTGAGCTGTTTCCTGTTTATCAAATGTGATTGTTAGTGACTGGAAGCAAAGACCAGAAAAACTTACCTCTCATCGGTCACCTGCCTGGAACTGGCTTTTGTTTGTCATACTTTTAGCATTTCCAAAGATTTTTAAATGTCCTTTTCATTATTTAATAATAATTTTTCAACTTTAAAAATTAAGCACAGACTCAGTGAGATCTGAACCAATTATCCTCAAATTTCTTCCCCTAGTATCTGCCCTTTTGAGTATTAGTGAAATTTTATGAATACTCTATTTTCCCCACCCAGTAGCATCTAAAGTGTGTCTTTATCTTTAGAATAGTTCAGCGACCCTGGCTTTATGCCCTTTTCTCTGCACTGCCACCACCCATGCAGGCTTCTGCGTTTCTGTCCCCACGGTGCCCGGCCTCCTCCATTACGCTTTTCCTCTCAGCATTGTGACCCTTTTTATTTCCAGATAGTCTTGAAAACACTGTCTGCTTCAATTTTAGGATCCCCAGGGCAGATTGTGGGTGCAGGGGCTACATTCTTTGAACCCCAAATCCTAGACGCATGGCAACCAAAGATTGTTTTCTCGGACTTTTTAAATGTCGTTTTTAGAAGTTCCTCCACAGACAAAGTAAAGTAAAATCATATTTAGGTGTTCATGAAGGGCAATGCATAACTTCAAGGCTTAGGACAGCGTGTTTGCAGCGAGGACTGTCCGGGAAGCAAGGCGGGTCCCGCTGTTCACAGCGTTCGCCCGAAAGCACGAAGGCCGCAGGATGGACCGGCCTGGTCCCGACTTCAGGGACCCGCGGGGACCTGGCCTGGCCCCGACTTCACAAAATTGAATAAAAGGTATCTAAAAATTGAGAACTAGATTAGGTTTGAGGAAACAGTTGCAAAGAGTGTAGCAGGACCTGTAAGTTTTAACTCATGTTACAACTTGCTTTTGCAGAGTAAATATGAGGGCTTTGTTTTGTGTATGGCTAATGTCTGTATTTCAGTGTCTGTAAATAAAGTTTTATTGGAATACAACCGAGCTCATTTGTGTAAGTATTGTCTACGTCTGCTTTTCTTCTGCTCTGGCAGAGTGGAGTGTTTACAAGTAGACAGTGTGGACTGCAATACTTACTAGTTGGCACTTTAGAGAAACGTTTGCTGACCCTTGATCTAGAGCAGGCATCCTCAAATTACGGCCCACGGGCTACAAGTGGGCCGCCTAGCACATTTATCCGGCCTTCCGGGTGTTTTTGCCGCCACTGCCTGTCCTGCTTAGCAGCTGACTTGTCCCGGGCCCACGGTGCGCGCTCTCCAACGGTCTGAGGGACAGTGAACTGGCCTCCTGTTTAAAAAGTTTGAGGACCCCTGATCTAGAGTGATGGTCATATACTCAGAAAGGCAAAGAGGTAGGACTTTCATAATTTAAAAATTCCAATCCCAGCCGGGCGCAGTGGCTCACGCCTGTAATCTTAGCACTCCGGGAGGCTGAGGCCGGCGGATCACTCGAGGTCAGGAGTTCGAAACCAGCCTGAGCAAGAGCGAGACTCCATCTTTACTATAAATAGAAAGAAATTAATTGGCCAACTAATATATATAGAAAAAATCAGTCAGGCATGGTGGTGGCATATGCCTGTAGTTCCAGCTACTTGGGAGGCTGAGGCAGTAGGATCACTTGAGCCCAGGAGTTTGAGGTTGCTGTGAGCTAGGCTGACGCCACGGCACTCACTCTAGCCTGGGCAACAAAGCGAGACTCTGTCTCAAAAAAAAAAAAAAAATTCCAGTCCCATTCTAAAAGTGATATTTTTGTATTCACCCAAGTGTTTCACTCCTGTTCAAAACTGTACCTTTAGTGCTGTCCCAAAGGGCTTTAGCACTGAGAAAGTGACATCAGTTTATACAGGATATTGCCATAGGTCTCATCAGTTGTTTGCTTTTTTCTGTGAAAATAAGCGGCTTACTGATGAGCACATCCTTCGCTCTGGACGCTGTTCTTAAACAAGAACTTCCAGGAAAAGACAGAAGCCAAGAATAGAGAACGCTATGTCAAAGTGAAGCAATTATATGAGTTAAAATATATAGCTTCTGATATCACATGTGGCACTTGGAACCAGCGTGGAGAGGTGATTGCCCTTGGATTTCAGGGAATTGTGTTCCCCTTTTAACAGCTTTAGTGGCTCTGGAAAACAGATGGTTGTATGAATTTATAGAAGAGACACATGCAGAACTATCCCCACTACCTGTGGGGATAGTGGCCATAGCCACAGGGTGGACCTTTTAGGAAAATTGGTGTTGAGGGGCTGTGAATCCCAGCTACCTCCTCTTCATCAAGGTCTCTGTTGCTCCTTGTTGCACAATGAGAAAGTTCTAGGTTATGCCTATGGACATCAGATGCTTCCAAGAGCCAAAGGCTGTAGGTGTCTTTAGGCAGCAAGCCAGATCACTTTGAAATTGTGTTTATTTAAGCTGGGAAGAACTCTCCAGAAGCTCCTCCACCCAGCAGCAGCTGACCTGTGTTGGCTTGTTTAGAGCACTCATGGAATTGGCCACGGCACAGAACTCTTAGGAAGCAGTGGACTTCCCAGTAGGAACAGAATACTTCCCTTGTAATTATGGTAGAGTTATCACTCTATTTAAACATCACTTGTAGGTTTAGGCAAATGCTAATTCTAGCTAATAAAAATTAAATTCTGGGCCGGCGCCGTGGCTCACGCCTGTAATCCTAACACTCTGGGAGGCCGAGGCGGGCGGATTGCTCAAGGTCAGGAGTTCAAAACCAGCCTGAGCAAGAGCGAGACCCCCGTCTCTACTATAAATAGAAAGAAATTAATTGGCCAACTAACATATATAGAAAAAATTAGCCGAGCATGGTGGCGCGTGCCTGTAGTCCCAGCTACTCGGGAGGCTGAGGCAGGAGGATGGTTTGAGCCCAGGAGTTTGAGGTTGCTGTGAGCTAGGCTGACGCCACGGCACTCTAGTCCGGGCAACAGAGTGAGACTCTGTCTAAAAAAAAAAAAAAAAATTAAATTCTGATTATAGAATCTAGGTGGTAGGTATATGGGTATTTACGTTTTGCTCAAATTTTCTGTATGTTTAAAGTTTTTTTCTAATCAGATGTTGGGAAAAAATTAGATTCAGATCTGAAAGCTCCATTTTCTCCAATTTTCTGGGGAACAAAACAAGACTGATATTTGAGAAAATATTAGAACTTCTCTTTTAAAAACATAATCCTCTCCCTGAATAAACCTCAATGAAGATCATAAAGATACTGTGAAAAATGAAAATACAGGTTGGGATTCAGAAGCTGTAATGATTTCAGTGATCTTTTCCTAAGGCTTGAAAACTCTTTCGGAAAAATATTTGGACATTTTCTCATAAAATAATTCCCAGTATTATTTTAAAATTATCAGTGAATGGAAATAAGACTAGTTGTGTGTGTGTGAGTGTAATGTTCTCTACCCTCCTTCAAATTTAAATTGCCATTACTTAATTATATCTAACTCTTAAATGGCCCTTTTTGAACACTTTTAGCTGTCAGAAGTTCCCAGAGAGCCTCAACACAATGCAGTTTTCAGGGTCCTCTCTGTCATTTTCTCTCATGTCTTTCATAAGCATCTGCTGCCACCTCTCCCAGAGCGGCCAGAGTACTCTCTAGCTCCTACTCGGTTCGCCTCTCAGCCCCTGCGCACACAAACAGAAAAGAATAGAAAGTGACTAGTGAACTTTGTGCATTTATCTAATTAGACTTAATGCATTTTCTTAGCTTACTATTTAATGTTTCCATATTAATATACTGATAATAGCGCCCTAACCCCAATTCCCCATGCCACAAAGCATTTCTTGATTAAGTACGTAGGAAGCTAAATATTTATCTTACTAAATTAGAAAAAAGAAAGAAATTGAAGAAGAGAAAATGAAAATAACAGTGAGATGATACTGAAAACTGATCAAGAAAAAAAATTAGAAAAGAATAAGAAAGATATAATCATGAATACAGGAGGGATTTAAAAATAAAAGTTTTCCTCATGAAATTGTGGGACAGCAAATTTGCAAATCTAGATAAAATGGATAATTTCCAAGTAAAATGTTAATTATAAAAAGCAGTGCAAGAAAAAGTGGAAAATCTGGATGGTCCATAATCACAGAAGAAATTGGAAAGGTAATTAGACATCTTCCCTTACCAGAAGAGAAAAATAAAAACTATTATTGGTAACTTCAGAGAGACCTCCGTGTAACAAGAACAGGATAATATGAAAAAGGAGCAGCAGAGGACAGAGAATAAGAAAGAACACTTAGAAATTTAAAATATACATTTAGCACTACTGAATTGTACACTTAAAAATCATTGAGATGGCAATTTTATGTGTATCTTTCCCATAATTAAAATTTAAAAAAATTAACTCAAAATAGATCAAAGATCTTAATGTAAAAACCAAAACTATAAAACTCTTAGAAGGAAACATAGGTGTAAATCTGTGTGACTTTGGATTAGGCAGTAATTTCTCAGGTTTGACACCAAAAGCACAAATAACAAAGAAAAAATAGATAAATTGGACCTCATTACAAAATACAGACACTGGTTGGGCACAGTGGCTCAGGCCTGTAATCCTAGCACTCTGGAAGGCTGAGGCGGGAGGATTGCTTGAGGTTAGGTATTTGAGACCAGCCTGAGTGAGAGCAAGACCCCATCTCTACTAAAACTAGAAAAATTAGGGTGACTTCTGGGCCCCCCCTCTCTTGGGGCCCCAGAACCTCGTCCACGAAAAAAAAATTAAAAAAAAAAATTAGCCAGTCATCGTGGCACACACCTTAGTCCCAGCTACTCGGGAGGCTGAGGATGGAAGATCACACTGCACTGTAGCTGAGGTGACAAAGCAAGACTGTCTCCAAAAAGAAAAAAAAAGACACTATCAAGACAGTGAAAACATAACCCCCCAAATGGGAAATAATCTTTACAAATCATAGATAAGAGACTAGTATCTAGACTATGAGTACAAAGAACATTTGCAATTCAACAAGAGAAAAGATAACACAATTTATAACTGTGCAGCGGATTTGTATAGACATTTCTCTAAGGAACATATTCAAGTGGCCAGTAAGCACACGAAAAGGTGCATCAGATGGTTGGTCAGTGGGGAAATGCCAATCAAAGCCGCAATAAGATGCCATTTTACACCCACTTGGAAGGCTATCATCAAAAAAAGAAAGGAAAAAAAGAGCAAGTGTTGGTGAGAATGTGGAGAAATCTCAAACTTCAAATATTGCTGGTGGGGCCGCCAAGTGCTGCAGCCCCTGGGGAAGGTGGCGTGCCACTCCCGTAGTGACTGGACGTGGAGTTGCCGTGTGACCAGCATTCCCACTCTTGCGTACATGCCCAAGGGAATCGAAAACGTGTGCACGCGCAAACCTGCGCATAAATATTCATAGCATTATTCAAAACAGGCAAAAAGTAGAAGCATTGTTCAAAATGGGTAAAAAAGTAGAGGTGATCTAAATGTTCACTAACAAATGAATAGATAAAATGTTGTATATCCATGCAACGGGCATGAAAAGGAGTAAAGCTCAGATACAGGCTGCGACAGGCTGAGCTCGAAAGCAGCACACTAAGTGGAAAAGGCCAGTCACGAGACCACGTGTTGTGTGATCACATCACGGGAAGTGCCCAGAAGTGGTTGGATTCCCCCCATAACCAAAGGCGGTACCAACAGGACTTGCCAACACTTTGGTTGAGACGCACGAGCCTGAGACCGGGGCTGGCGCCCGCCAAGCCTGGCACAGACACCTTTCCTTCCTGCCCCAGGCTCGCCCGCAGCCTCAGGCGGTTCCTTGCGCCGCCTGCCGCTTCCCAGCAAACGCTCAGGAGCACCCTCTGCAGACCTCCAGAGTTCCCTCTCCCTTTGGGACTCTGTCTCCAGGACTCAGCCGCCTGGGCCTTTCCTCTCTCTCTGCGCCAGCCCGGCCGGCCTGGGTGTCTCCTGGGCTGCGGCCTGGCGTCCCCCTCGGCCTGTGCCACACCAGGACTCTCACAAGGCGGCGGCCCACGCACCCGCCTCCCGCCGCCTCACGGCAGCCACTGTCCTCACTGCCTGAGGCCCAGTGTCTGGAAAACCGATGTTTCATGTGTTTTGTTCCTGTTGTTCCAGACAGAGGTAGGTGAGGTCCCGTCACTCCATGCCGACTGGAAGTGAGGCGCGGGCAGTCCCTATTTAAGACAGAAGAAGTTTTCCCTCTTAAACTCTTTTTTTTTTTTAAATATATATTTTTAGTTGGCCAATTAATTTCTTTCTATTTTTATTTTTTTTTAGTAGAGACGGGGTCTCGCTCTTGCTCAGGCTGGTCTCGAACTCCTGACCTCGAGCAATCCACCCTCCTCGGCCTCCCAGAGAGCTGGGATGACAGGCGTGAGTCACCGCGCCCGGCCCCTTCTTAAACTCTTAGCCCTCAATATATTTCTCAGTGCAGAGTCAGAGCCAACGGCCAGCAGGTCAAAGGTCCCATACTGTTTCCAAGTTATGAGATCATAAAATGATCCTTCAGAAGGGCCTCTCAGATCCTGGCTGGAGCACGTCCCACTCTGTTTCGGACAGTTAGTTAGACTCGCTTGTAAAGAACGCTTGGTAATTCTTACTGGATATCCACAACACGCTCGGGCATTACTGGGAGTACACGGCCCGCCCTTAAAGAACCTGCTGCCACCCAGGGCGACAAGACGTGTACACGTGTGACATGGAACCAGAGGGTGGCATTGCTGATGTTTAGACGGACGGTTAGGATGGTGAGTGTGAAACCTCACGTGCCAGAGTCTGTCTTCTTCCCGATAACGCACGCTGGCAGGGGGTTCTGCCGCTCCCACCTCCCTCTTCAAAGTGCTTCCACTCAAATAGCTTCGCGTTCCCTTCTTGCCTGCTTCATTTGACAAGAACGAAAAGTTGACATGCTATAGCAGAAACAGGAGATCGGTTCTCTCGGTGCTTACTTCATCCTCTTTCTAGGGTACACTTCTCCACTGCAAAAACCCGGAAAAGCTAAAAATGATTTTCCCCAGGCTCCCATGCAGCTGGGGGGGGGGTCTGGATATGATTTAGGTTGCCCAATCGGAAGCCTTCAAGAAGTGAGTTTGAGGCCGGGCGCGGTGGCTCACGCCTGTAATCCTAGCTCTCTGGGAGGCTGAGGCGGGCGGATTGCTCAAGGTCAGGAGTTCAAAACCAGCCTGAGCAAGAGCGAGACCCCGTCTCTACTATAAATAGAAAGAAATTAATTGGCCAACTGATATACATATTAAAAAAATATTAGCCGGGCATGGTGGCGCATGCCTGTAGTCCTGGCTACTCGGGAGGCTGAGGCAGGAGGATCGCTCGAGCCCAGGAGATTGAGGTTGCTGTGAGCTAGGCTGACGCCAGGGCACTCACTCTAGCCTGGGCAACAGAGTGAGACTCTGTCTCAAAAAAAAAAAAAAAAAGAAGTGAGTTTGAAACTGGATCAGCTGGGAAGAGAGGCACAAGGAACTGGCTTTGCTGGTTCAGATTGGGGCAGGTGCACACGCGCGGCTCTGGGCTGCCTGCCGCAGAGGGGCTGCGGACGCACAGAGCACAGCCCGGCAGGTTCCTCCTGGAGACTGCAGGACACGTGGAGGCAGTACGGCAGCAGCCGCCAGACTGCCGACAGGCTGAGGTTATGGTGTGCTAGGGCAATGCTTCTCCATCAGGGGCTGCTTTGCTTCCAGGAGGGCATTTAGCAAAGTCCAGAGATGTTTCTTGTTGTCACGGCCCAGGGCATTCTATTGGCATCTGGTGGGATGTTGTGAGACATCCTGCAATGCCCAGGACAGCCCCTCCACAAAGAATTATCCTATCCAGGCCGGGCGCGGTGGCTCACGCCTGTCATCCTAGCACTCTGGGAGGCCGAGGCGGGCGGATCGCTCCAGGTCAGGAGTTCGAAACCAGCCTGAGCAAGAGCGAGACCCCGTCTCTACTATAAATAGAAATAAATTAATTGGCCAACTAATATATAGAGAAAAAATTAGCCAGGCATGGTGGCGCATGCCTGCAGTCCCAGCTACTCGGGAGGCTGAGGCAGGAGGATCGCTTGAGCCCAGGAGATTGAGGTTGCTATGAGCTAGGCTGACACCATGGCACTCACTCTAGCCTGGGCAACAAAGCGAGACTCTGTCTCAAAAAAAAAAAAAAAAAATGTCAACTGTGTCTGTCCTAGAGCCTGCATTTTGGTGGTTGTGTCCAGATTCCTGAAGGTCCCAGTAATGGCAAAGTGGCCATGCCTTCAGAAGATCTTTTTTCTTTTTTTTTTGCTTTTACTTTTTTGTTTGTTTGTTTTTGAAACAGGGTCTCACTCTGTTGCCCCAGGTAGAGTGCAGTGGTGCAATCACAGCTCACTGCGTCCTCAAACTCCTGGGCTCAAGCGATCCTCCTGCCTCAGCCTCCCGAGCGGCGAAGACTATAGGTGCATTTTTCAGTGGAGGAGTCATATAGGGTCAGTTTGTGCAATGGCACGTGCAGACTCAGCAGCACACTAGAAACTGCCCTGGGTTTCTTAAACAGAAAAGGAATTTAATACAAGGAATTAGGTGCTTATAAAAACGTTTGACGGCTGGAAAAGCAGGCTTTAGGTTGGACCTTCAGGAAAGAGCATTGGAACGACAGTGCAGAAGTGACCCTCTGTGTTTCCCGTAAGTGGCCCGAGGTGGTCTCTGAAAATGGTTCACTGCTCACTTGACCAAGAAAAGCCCCACGAAATTGCGCAAATCAAGAGTGTGCCGCCATGCCCGGCTAATTTTTGTATTTCTGGTAGAGACCGGGGTCTCACTCTTGTTCAGGCTGGTCTCGAACTCTCGACCTCAAGCGATCCTCCTGCCTCAGTCTCCCAGAGTGCTGGGATTACAAGGAAAGAGCCCTGTGCCCAGCCTTTTGCTTTCACTTGTATTTACTTCATGCTGGATATATTCCCTCAGCCTTAACTTTTTGTTTCTTCAGTTTCTTTCGGGGTACCTTTTCCTTCTGTGCAACCTCCTCTTCCTGTTTAGGGACAATTTGTTCTTTTCCAGTAAGGAGCGTCTCAGAGCGCCCAGGCGGGCGCATGTGGGGCTCCGTGCGCTGAGTGCGGGCGGCGCACCTTGGCGCTGTGCTCACCTGCATGTGCTCAAGGACTCGGGAATCTACATCCGGACCCCACAGTCGGCACTGCTCCCGGCGCCGGTAAGCACGTGCGGCGAGACGTAGCACTCTGCTTGGGCTGCCCACCTGGTACCTGCCAACGGCACCCTCGTGACGGCAGGACGGCACGTGCTGCCTTGGAAAGTGACGTCTTTCGGGCACGCGGTGGCTTCTCGTATTTGCACAGCCCCGATGGCCTGGGCAGTTTCACAGGTGTCCTTGAAGTAAACAAGAAGGTTTGAAACTCTGTTTTTGAGACAGAGTCTCGCTCTGTTCCCCAGGCTAGAGTGAGTGCCGTGGCGTCAGCCTAGCTCACAGCAACCTCAAACTCCTGGGCTCGAGTGATCCTCCTGCCTCAGCCTCCCGAGTAGCTGGGACTACAGGCATGCGCCACCACGCCCGGCTAATTTTTTTCTATATATATATTTTCTATATATATATATATTTTAGTTGGTCAATTAATTCCTCTCTATTTTTGGTAGAGACGGGGGGTCTCGCTCAGGCTGGTTTCGAACTCCTGACCTGGAGCGATCCGCCCGCCTGGGCCTCCCAGAGAGCCAGGGTGACAGGCGTGAGCCACCGCGCCCGGCCTGGAATGCGTATTACACGAAACAGAAGCAGAGGCAGAACGTGGCTGGCTGGGGCGAGCGCTGCTGAAGGGGTGAGGAGGTTTGTGAGGAGGGACAAAGGACAGCAGGGCTGGAGGACGGAGAGGAGGCGGGCTTGACTGCCGTGCACGGTGCTGTGGAGGAACAGCGGTGTCCCACGTGGGCGCGGCGAGGCTGGGGCGAGGGTGGCAGGCCCTGAACGGCTTCCCGGCCTGTAGGAATCGGGATGCCACGGAAGGGCGTTCCGCAGGCGCGGGGCCTTGAGACTGCCTTTAGGAAGAGAGCTCCCGGTGATGTTTCTGGATGTGACCTGACACCCGCATGCCGGCCTGCCGCACCCACGAGCCACCTGCCAGCTGGCACACGAAAGGACGCTCCGGCGCCCACGAGTGGTCCTGGCAGCCGCGTGGCCCTCCTGCAGCCGGAAATTTCTGTCGTGCCCGGGGAGGCTGCCCTGGTCCCTGCAGCGAGTGGAGGAGGGCCTGGAATTTAGTTAGTAATTAACTGAGCAATGGCAGTCTTAAAAATGCCATAGTTAGTCTACAAAATTCTATCTCAGTTAACAATTATCGGTATCCCTTGGCTGGTCCTTCTCTCCCTCCTCCCCTCCCTCCCTCCCTGCCTGCCTTCCTTCTTTCCCTCCTTCTCCCTGCCCTCCTCACTTCTTTCCCTCCTTCTCCCTGCCCTCCTCACTTCTTTCCCTCCTTCTCCCTGCCTTCCTCACTTCTTTCCCTCCTTCTCCCTGCCTTCCTCACTTCTTTCCCTCCTTCTCCCTGCCTTCCTCACTTCTTTCCCTCCTTCTCCCTGCCTTCCTCACTTCTTTCCCTCCTTCTCCCTGCCTTCCTCACTTCTTTCCCTCCTCCCTGCCTTCCTCACTTCTTTCCCTCCTTCTCCCTGCCTTCCTCACTTCTTTCCCTCCTTCTCCCTGCCTTCCTCACTTCTTTCCCTCCTTCTCCCTGCCTTCCTCACTTCTTTCCCTCCTTCTCCCTGCCTTCCTCACTTCTTTCCCTCCTTCTCCCTTCCCTTTCTTTCATGGGAGCTGAGTGTTTACGGGTCCTGAGTGCTCCCTGGTCACGGCTGGTCTTGCAGATATTCACGGTTCGTGCACAGTGTCTCTGAAGTCACCCATCTGCTGCCATTCCCACAGCCAGTCACCTGAAATGATGGACTAAGCATGAACTTTGCTTTTCTTTTAATAGATAAAGATTTAGCTTTATTTTTATTTTTATTTTTTTTTTTTGAGACAGAGTCTCGCTTTGTCACCCAGGCTAGAGTGAGTGCCGTGGCGTCAGCCTGGCTCACAGCAACCTCAGACTCCTGGGGTCAAGCGATCCTCCTGCCTCAGCCTCCCGAGTAGCTGGGACTACAGGCATGCACCACCATGCCCGACTAATTTTTTCTATATATTTTTAGTTGGCCAATTAATTTCTTTCTATTTATAGTAGAGACAGGGTCTCGCTCTTGCTCAGGCTGGTTTCGAACTCCTGACCTGGAGCAATCCATCTGCCTCGGCCTCCCAGAGTGCTAGGGTTTCAGGCGTGAGCTGCTGCACCCGGCCAAGCAAGAACTTTTGTTTGTTTCTTTTCTGTACAATGGAGAAAAGTTCTTTTGGGTGGTTTAATCAGAAATGGGATAATTTTAAATTTCTTTTAGCCTCTGAACTGAGCCCATGGCATTTGGGAACAAAGAGGCTGAAATGTCTAGAAAATGAACTGCAGCCTTCTGCAGGGAAGAGGATGGGATAGAAGAGCAGGAAGAGTTAAGAATAACTCCGGGGCTTGGTGTTGGTGACTGGACTGCTGGTATCATTGGCTGAGAGAAGGAAAAAAAGAGGTGGAGGGGTCAGGGCCACCTACAATATTTACACGGTCCAGTGCAAAATAAAATGCAGGCCGGGCGCCGTGGCTCATGCCTGTAATCCCAGCACTTTGGGAGGCCAAGGCAGAAGGATTGCTTAAGGCCAGGAGTTCAGGGCAAGACCCTGTGTCTCCAAAAATGAAAGTTAAAAAAGAATAGCCGGGCGTGGTGGCGCATGCCTGTAGTCCCGGCTACTCGGGAGGCTGAGGCAGGAGGATCGCTTGAGCCCAGGAGTTTGAGGTTGCTGTGAGCTATGATCATGCCACAGCACTCTAGTCTGGGCGATAAAGGGAGAACTTGTCTCTAAAATAAATAAATAAAAAGGAAATTAAAATGCAGGACTCGGCCGGGCAGGGTTGGCTCATGCCTGTCATCCTAGCACTCTGGGAGGCCGAGGCGGGCGCATCGCTCGAGGTCAGGAGTTCGAAACCAGCCTGAGGAAGAGCAAGACCCCGTCTCTACTATAAATAGAAAGAAATTAATTGGCCAACTAATATATAGAGAAAACAATATTAGCTGGGCATGGTGGTACATGCCTGTAGTCCCAGCTACTTCGGAGGCTGAGGCAGGAGGATTGCTTGACCCCAGGAGTTTGAGGTTGCTGTGAGCGAGGCTGACGCTGCGGCACTCACTCTAGCCTGGGCAACAAAGCGAGACTCTGTCTCAAAAACAAAACAAAACAAAACAAAAACAAAGATAAAAAAGTATTAAGAACTTCACAACAGCTACGGAAGCGCCGGGGAGCACACTCCTGTCCACGCCCAACCGTTCCTGTGGCTGTACTTGGACAGAGGGCTTCTAGGAGGTCATTAAGGTTAAATGAGGTCAGAAGGGTGGGGCCCGAACCCATTGGGACCGGTGTCCTTATAAGGAGAGGGAGCTGGGGTTCTAGGAGGTCATTAAGGTTAAATGAGGTCAGAAGGGTGGGGCCCGAACCCAATGGGACCGGTGTCCTTATAAGGAGAGGGAGCCGGGGTTGCCCCCGACTCTGGCGCCTGGTCTTGGGCCTCTAGCCTCCAGGGCGTGAGGAAAGGGAGTCTGTGGTCGAGGCCGCCCAGCCTGGGGCATCCTGTGGGGGCAGCCCGAGCAGACCGACGCAACTGTGGGAAGCCAGAGCTGGAGCCGCAGTTTGGGGGAGACCATGAACTCCACGGGGGCCCTGGCCAGTTAAGGATCTGAGTGATACTCAGCCATGACTCGTGTCATGGCTTACAGATCCGGCAGCCAAGAGGGAAGCTGGAAATACCCGTTTGGGTGTCATTGCTACACAAGCAGTGATTAGATCCGTGGGAGCGGACGGGATCTCCCAGGCGCCCCGTCCAAAGGAGGGAGAAGAGAGTGAGCTCAGAAACCCAGGTGGGGAGGGCTGAGGTGCAGGAGGCTGGGAAGACAGACGAGGAGAAGGAAAGATCAGAGGAAGGAGGGAAGCCCAGAGCAGGGTCTGGCGCTCTGGGAACCAAAGAAAGCTAGAAATTTGTCAGCCTGTCAAGTGCCGTCAAGACATCAAGCAAGATGGGAGGCTGAGGCGGGCGGATCGTTTGAGCTCAGGAGTTCGAGCAAGAGCAAGCCCCCATCTCTACTATAAATAGAAAGAAATTAATTGGCCAATGAATATATATAGAAAAAGTTAGCCGGGCATGGTGGCACATGCCTGTGGTCCCAGCTACTCGGGAGGAGGCTGAGGCAGGAGGATCGCTTGAGCCCAGGAGTCTGAGGTTGCTGTGAACCAGGCTGACGCCATGGTACTCACTCTAGCCTGGGCGACAAAGCGAGACTCTGTCTCAAAAAAAAAAATAAAAATAAAAAATAAAACGAAAAAAAGAATAAACACATCAAGCAAGATAAAGATAAGAACATGCCTGGTGGAGCTAGCCACCGGGAGGGCCCCGGGAGCAATCTGATTTCAGCGGTGAGACTGGACGCCGGGCGGGGATGAGCTGAGGAAGGTGCGGGTGACGGGCAGTGCGGTGCCCTGTGCCCGCCTGGCCGAGCGGCTCACCAGGCAGCGCTCCGCCTACAGGTTCCTGATGTGGTAGGGCCTAAGAATCTGTACTTTTTAAGGTCTCTAGATGATTCTGATACCTTGGCAACTCGGGGACTTCATGCAAATGACATGAACTGTCTTCAGAGAGGCCCAGGTTCCAACCCCAATTCTGTCACATTTTAGCTGTTTGAACCAGAACAGGACACTCAGATCTCGTTGAGCCTCTGTACCTCACTCACAGAAATCATGGCGATAGTTCCATTTTGTGTCATTGGTCTGGAGATTAGAGATTTTATGTATATAGACACATAAATATATATATATGGTTATTAAGCATGAAATGTCCAGTTTCTTTAAGTACTAAATTTGACGGTTGACATCTCTTGACATTTCGTTTTGATGTTTATTCTGAAGGTCCATCCTCGGTCTTTTAAATGCACACTTTGGCTTTTGATTATCTTTCAAAAAGAATTTTAGAGCAATTTTTTTAAACCACGCACAAGTAAAAAATGCGTGTTGTTTTCAAATATGAGTTCCGTATGGAGCCAATGCAGCACAGACAGCTTAAAATATCAACATAGTGTTTAGGGAAGGGTGTGGCTAATGAACACAGTACATCGATGGTTTGAGAAGTTCATTTCTGGTGATTTTAATCTCGAAAATGAGCCACGTGGGCGGCCTGAGACGAAAGTGGATAATGAGATGCTGAAATCGGTAGTGGAAGCGAATCCATCCCAACCCATTAGCAGCAAGTTCTGACGTTACTATTCCAACAATATTGCACCATTTGAGACAAATGGGCAGGGTGCAGAAGATGGATAGATGGGCTCTCCATGAATTGAATGAGCATCAGGGCCGGGCGCGGTGGCTCACGCCTGTCATCCTAGCTCTCTGGGAGGCCGAGGCGGGCGGATTGCTCGAGGTCAGGAGTTCGAAACCAGCCTGAGCAAGAGCGAGACCCCGTCTCTACTATAAATAGAAAGAAATTAATTGGCCAACTAATATATACAGAAAATTAGCCGGGCATGGTGGCGCATGCCTGTAGTCCCAGCTACTCGGGAGGCTGAGGCAGGAGGATCACTTGAGCCCAGGAGCGTGAGGTTGCTGTGAGCTAGGCTGACGCCACGGCACTCACTCTAGCCTGGGCAACAAAGCGAGACTCTGTCTCAAAAAAAAAAATGAGCATCAGAAGAGAAATCGTCTCAAAGTTTGTCTTTCTCTGCTTTCGGGACATAAAGGCGAACAATTTCTACACAGCAGTGTTGTGTGTGATGAAGAAGGGGTTCTTTTTTGCAATTGCAAGAGTTTGGCACAATGTTTGGATAAAGATGAAGTGTGGAACCCCAGTCCAAAACTGAACATTCATCTAGAAAAGCTAATGGTGTCTGTCTGGCGGTCCAGTGCTGATGTTATGTCCACTACAGCTTCATGAAACCTGGTGAACTGATTACAGCAGATGTCTGCTGCAACCAGCTGGCTGAAATGACGAGGATGCCCTGATTAATTAGCCGAGATGGAGCAATAGAGACAGGCCGATCCTCTTGTAAGACAACGCCCGACCCCATGTCGCACAAACAGCGCTGCTCAAACTACGGAGGCTGGACTTGGAAACTCTTCTGTCACCCGCCATATTCACCAGCCCTTGCGCCACCGACTACCCCTTCTTCCAGACTTTGGACCCCTTCTCGCAACGGAAAATATTCAATTCTCAACAAGCTGTGGGAAAGGCTTTCATGATTTCATCACCACTCGCTCTACAGGCTTCTGCGCTGCCGGTATAAACAAGCTACCGAGATACAGCACCTCTTGTATTTTCCTGGATAGAGCTGGAACCCATTCTACTAAGTGAAGTAGCTCAAGAATGGAAAAACAAGCACCGCATGTACTTACTGGCAAATTGGTATTAGCGGATCAACACCTAAGTGGACATACAGGAGTAACACGTATCGGGGGTCGGGCAGGTGGGAGGGGGGAGGAGGGGACGGGTTTATACAACCAAACGAGTAAGATGTGCAACGTTTGGGGGATGGACATGCTTGAAGCTGTTACTCGAGGGGGGAGGGGGGCATGGGCAATATATGTAACCTTAATATTTATATCCCCATAATATGCTAAAATAAAAATAAAAAAACAAGCTACCATTAAGATGCAAAACTGTGAGGATAGTTTAGGCGCACACTTTTATTAGTTGTACTGTTTTTTGTTTGCAATATGATAAATTATACTTGCGATTTATTTTATTTATTGAGACACAGTATCACTGTATTGCCCAGGCTAGAGTGCCGTGGCATCAGCCTAGCTCACAGCAACCTCAAACTCCTGGGCTCAAATGATCCTCCTGCTTCAGCCTCCCGAACTACAGGCATGCGCCACCATGCCAGGCTAATTTTTTTCTATATATTTTTAGTTGGCCAATTAATTTCTTTCTATTTTTAGTAGAGACGGGGGTCTCGCTCTTGCTTAGGCTGGTCTTGAACTCCTGACCTTGAGCGATCCTCCCACCTCGGCCTCTCAGAGTGCTGGGATTACAGGTGTGAGCCACTGCACCTGGCCTTATGATTTGAATGAGACATTTCATATTTAATGACCTAATATACATGTACATATATAAAACTGGTCACAGAGTAAACGGTTAGTAAATAGTAGCCAATATTACTGACAGTGGATATAGTGCATGCAGACTATTCTCTTAATAAAGAGGTTGGCGGCCGGCCAGGCGCGGATGTGGATCGGACCAAATCTGGGTTTATTCTTTTTCTCGTAATGGAAGCTCAAAGGCAGGGAGCTCAAAACTGGTGTGGCAGCTCCACAACCTTCAGGAGGTTGGACCCAGACTCTTTCTATCTTTCTGGCCTACCATCGCATTTAACCTGCGACGTCCGCCCACAGCATTGCTTCATGGTCCACAGTGGCTCCTGGAGTTCCAGCCCTCACCTCTGCGTTCCAGAAAGCAAGAAGGTGCAAGAAGCAAAAGGGAGCATGCCAGGGTCTGTCCTTCTTTTAAGGAACCTTCCTGCATGTCTTACCCAATTACTTTTGCTTACTTCTCACTGGTGTAAGAGCTTCTCCCTAGATTCAAGAGAAACTGGAGTATATGCCATCTTAAGGGCACATTTTGCCCTATCCACAACGTAATTGAGTCCTGCTAGTAAGGAAGAAGGAGGAAGCAGACATTGGGCAGGCAACTGGCAGTGTTTGGACATCGGTTGATTCCCACACGTACTTGAACATATGGAAGGAAAGCTGTTTATTCTCATTTCATTAACACGTAAGCCAGGTAGTTCTCGCTAAGCTTTCCCCAAAATCACTAAGAAGTGAGCATGCTTTCTCAGCAGATTTATGGCAGCACATTTCAGCAATGTTGTAACACGAAGGCTTGACTTTCACATAAGTTAGAGACCTCTGGCTCCTAGTGGGAAAAGATGAAACTCAAACTGGCTTTAACGAGTGAAGACCTGGGCTAGGCTGGCTGGGGGACGAGTTCGGGATAGGAAGGCTCTGCAGAAGGACAGTTGAGGCTGAAACATTTTCTCATTACATCCACGTGGAGGGAGTAAGCCTGTCTTTCTCGTGTTCTCCCCTAAGAACGTGGAAGAACCTCCCCAGGACTCTTCAGTCTGACTTCCCGCCAGTCTTAGAAGACAAATGGCAAATAAATACCCCTTCTACACAAGGCGCGTGATGGAGGGTAGGAACAGCTTCAGGCTGAACGGTCTGGCCCAGTCGGGGACAGGTGAGGGAGACCCCGGCGCATGGACCACAATGTCATCTGTAGTTTTGTTCCCCCAAGAACATTCCGGAAGACATTTTTGCATTCCTGGGTACTTACTATTGAAATACAGTGTGTTGCAGTGTTGCTGACCAGTGGTTGAAAATGTTATTTATTGCTTGTAGATGGGACTATCTCGGTAAAGATGGAATTTATGGCCGGGTGCGGTGGCTCACGCCTGTAATCCTAGCACTCATGGGAGGCCGAGGTGGGAGGATCGCTCAAGGTCAGGAGTTCAAAACCAGCCTGAGCAAGAGCGCGACCCTGTCTCTACTATAAATAGAAAGAAATTAACTGGCCAACTAGTATCTATAGAAAAAATTAGCCGGGCATGGTGGCACATGTCTGTAGTCCCAGCTACTCGGGAGGCTGAGGATCGCTTGAGCCCAGGAGTGTGAGGTTGTTGTGAGCTAGGCTGACGCCACAGCACTCACTCTAGCCTGGGCAACAAAGCGAGACTCTGTCTCAAAAATTAAATTAAATTAAATTAAATTAAAAAAAATAAAGGACAGGCTGACTCTCTTGTTAGGGGCTAATGCAACTGGTGACTTTAAGTTGCAGCCAATGTTCATTAACCATTTCAAAAATCCCAGGGCCCTTAAGAATGATGCTAAGTCTCTTCTGCCTGTGCTCTATAAATGGAACGACAAAGCCTGGATGGCAGCACATCTACTTACAGCATGGTTTACTGAAAACTTTAAGCCTTCAGTTGAGACCTACCACCGAGGAAAAAAGATTCCTTTCAAAATATTACTGCTCTTTGACACGTACCTGGTCACCCTGAAGCTCTGATGGAGACGTACAAGGTTAAGATTAATGATATCTTTATGCCTGCTAACACAACATCCATTCTATAGCCCATGGATCAAGGAGTAATTTTGACATTTAAGTTTTATTATTTAAGAAATACATTTTGTAAGGCTATAACTGCCAGAGATAGTGATTCCTCTGATGCATCTGGGCAAAGCATTATGAATTGAAAACCTTCTGGAAAGTACTGACCACTTTTGATGCCATTAAGAACATTCATGATTCACGGGAGGAGGTCAAATCATCAACATTAACAATAGTTTGGAGGCAGTAGATTCCAACCCTCATGGATGACTTTGAGGGGCTCACGCCTTCAGGGGAGGAAGTCACTGCAGATGTGGTGGAGACTGCCGGAGAACTAGACTTAGAAGTGGAGCCTGAGGGTGGGACTGAACGGCAGCAGTCTCAGGATACAACTTGAACAGTTGCTTCTTATGAATGAGCAAAGTGATTTCTTCAGAAAGAATCTACTGCTGGTGAAGATGCTGTGAACATTGTTGAAATGAGCGATTTTATTATTTTGGTTGGCTTTTTAGATCTTTTGCAGACCCTCCAGTTAGCCTTATTGCCGGAAACTGATTTTTTTTTTTTTTTTTTTTTTTTGAGACAGAGTCTCACTCTGTTGCCCTGGTGAGAATGCTGTGGCATCAGCCTAGCTCACAGAAACCTCAAATTCTTGGGCTCAGGCAATCCTTCTGCCTCAGCCTCCCAAGTCGCTGGGACTACAGGCATGCGCCACCATGCCCGGCTAATTTTTTCTATATATTTTTAGCTGGCCAATTAAACTTCTTTCTATTTTTAGTAGAGATGGGGTCTTGCTCTTGCTGGTTTTGAACTCCTGACCTTGAGCGATCATGCCCACCTCAGCCTCCCATGAGTGCTAGGATTGCAGGCATGCACCACAGCGCCCAGCGGGAAACCAATGTTCTTTATTCATCAAATGATCTTATGACTTGTAAAGTCAAGGAGCTGCTTCAGATGTGGCTTTTTTTTTTTTTTTTTTTTTTGAGACAGAGTCTCTCGCTTTGTTGCCCAGGCTAGAGTGAGTGCCGTGGCGTCAGCCTAGCTCACAGCAACCTCAGACTCCTGGGCTCAAGCAATTCTTCTGCCTCAGCCTCCTAAGTAGCTGGGACTACAGGCATGCGCCACCATGCCCGGCTAATTTTTTCTATATATATATTAGTTGACCAATTAATTTCTTTCTATTTATAGTAAAGACGGGGGTCTCGCTCTTGCTCAGGCTGGTTTCGAACTCCTGACCTCGAGCGATCCTCCCACCTCGGCCTCCCAGAGTGCTGGGATTGCAGGCGTGCACCACAGCGCACGGCGGGAAACCGATGTTCTTTATTCATCAAATGATCATATGATTTTGTGAAGTCAAGGAGCTGCTTCAGGTGTTGTTAAATACAGAGATCTAAACCAGGCAGACCCTATCCGATTATTAGTATCTGTAAAACAAAATAAGTAGAATTCTTTTCCAAGTTCTATCTTCCTTTAAGTAGCTTATCTTTTTCTGTGGGTGCCACATGCTATAAAAGCAAATCAAAAGCAAAAGCAAAACAAAACAAAAAACAAGACAGTGCAACGGGAGCGACCTGTTTCACCTGCTCAGCGCACCCCAATGTCCTGTCCCTTTGACGTTCAAAGTCACCCACCTGGCCAGACACGGTGGCTCACGCCTGTCATCCCAGCACTCTGGGAGGCTGAGGCGGGCGGATTGCTCAAGGTCAGGAGTTGGAAACCAGCCTGAGCAAGAGCGAGACCCCGTCTCTACTATAAATAGAAAGAAACTAATTGGCCAACTAATATATATAGAAAAAATTAGCCAGGCATGGTGGCGCATGCCTGTAGTCCCAGCTACTCGGGAGGCTGAGGCAGGAGGATCGCTTGAGCCCAGGAGTTTGAGGTTGCTGTGAGCGAGGCTGACGCCACGGCACTCACTCTAGCCTGGGCAACAGAGTGAGACTCTGTCTCAAAAAAAAAAAAAAAAAGTCACCCACCTTATTGAACACAGGCCCTAATCAGTCCCGCAGCGGCTCCTACGTCCATCGCTGCGGAGCCCACACCTGGCTGGGCTGGGCGCAGGCTCTCTAGCCCACACGCAGGCGCTCTGCCCCGCCCCAGGCGGCGCGGCGGCTCGGGGCGCCAGGCCCCCGCCTGGCAGTGCTGCTCACGCTGCCAAGGTGGCCTGGAACCTGGGTCCCGGTCAGATTCCTCCTTCCTCATAATAAGCAACTGCCTGGGGACACTTGCGACCTTTTCCTGACACAGGACCTCCACCGGGCCTGACTCAAGGCAGCTGGGATATTCTAGTGACATCGTACCTTGAAAGGAAGGAATGTGTGCACGAGGGTCTCAATTCCATCATAACCTGGAGAAATATTGGCCTATATGCAGAATTTCCTTCCCCTTCACAGCACAGCAAGGAATGTGGGGAATGGTAGCTTTTGTCAGTCGTTTAAAAATGGGCTGGGCACGGCGGCTCACGCCTGTAATCCTAGCACTCTGGAAGGCAAGGAGGGAGGACTGCTTGAGGCCAGGAGTTCCAGGCCAGCCTGGACAATATATCGAGACCCCCATCTCTACAAAAAACAAAACTATCATTAGCTGGGCGTGGTGGTGCACGGAGGCTGAGGCAGGAGGATCACTGGAGCCCAGGAGTTCCAGGTTGCAGTGAACTGTGATGGTGCCACTGAACTCAAGTCTGGACAACAGATTGAAACTCTGTCTCAAACAGAAAAAATCATGTTACATCCTTATTCTGGGGCAATAAATGGTTAATTAAGAAGGGAGGCCGGGCGCTGTGGCTCACGCCTGTAATCCTAGCTCTCTGGGAGGCCGAGGCGGGTGGATCGTTGGAGCTCAGAAGTTCAAGACCAGCCTGAGCAAGAGCCGAGACCCCGTCTCTACTAAAAAAAAAAAAAAACAAAACAAAAACAAAAACAAAAAAACCACGTTAATTGGCCAACTGAAAATGGAAAAAAAAATAAAAAAAAAAGAAGGGCAAGTGAGTTTTTTCAGGAAAAAAAAATTTTACTCCCAGGATGAGGTACCTTATAATCTCCAAAATTAGCCATGATAGCAGATGGAAACTTACAATTGACAGCTTATGGCTTAAAAAAAAACACAGATAAAAAACAACATTCTACCTCACCAGAGAACCACTACAAGAGAGTTTGGAGAAGTGTCTCCCCATAGACTGATTATTAGTTATAAGGAGAAACACAGTAACTCTATAGTAGTGAGACCAGACAATAATTTGACCAAGCAGTCAAAGTAAACTTCTGCAACTATGTACCTATATTAAAAATGAAGAAAGATTTCAAATCAATAACTTAACTTTCCACCTTAAGAAACTCAGGGAAAGAGAACAAATTGAACTCAAAACAAACAGGAGGAGGGAAGTAATAAAGACTAGTGTAGAAATAAATGAAATAGAGAACAGAAAATCAACCAAAAAAAAAGTTGTTTCTTTCAAGAGATCAACAAAATTGATGAGCACTTAGCTAGACCAAGGGATGAAAAAGAGAGAAGACTACTAAACTACTAAATTAGGATGGAAAAAGGGGACAACAGACAAGAGGGAATACTATGAACAACTGTAATCCAACAAATTAGACAATTCAGATGAAATGGGCAAATTCCTAGAAATACTCAAAGTACAAAAACTGTCTCCAGAAAAAAAATCAGAAAATTCAAATGGGCCTATAACAAGTTAGGAGATTGAATTAGTAATTTTAAAACTTCCCACAAAGAAAAACTCGGCTGCAGGGTGAACTCTACCAAACGCTTGCAGGAGCTATGCCAGTGTTTCACAAACTCTTCCAAAAAGTAGAAGAGCAGGTAACATTTCCCAATTTCACTCAATGAGGGCAGTCCTACTCTGATTCCCAAACCAGACAAGGATAACACAAGGGAAAGATACACCCTACAGCCCAACAGCCTTTATGAATATAGATGTGAAAATCCTCAGTAAAACACCAGCAAACGGGATGCAGCACACATAGAAAGGATCAAACCCCGAGGCCAAGCAGGAACCATCCTAGGAGTGCAGGGTTGGTTTAGGATCTGAAAAATCAATTAATATAATATTCCAAGTTAATGGAATGAAGGGCAAAAACCATTTGATCATCCCAATAAATGTAAAGAATTTGGGAAAATCTTACAGCTTTTCATGATAAAAATGCTCAACACAAAAAGAATAGAAAGGTACTTACTCAACCTGATAAAAGGCATCTGTAAAAAACCCAGTGGTGACTGAATGTTTTCCTCCTAAGATTAGGAAGAAGATAAGGACTAGTCTGCTCTTATCACTTCTCTTTAACACTACACCCGAGGTTCTAGCCAGGTCAGTTAGGCAAGACAAAAACATAAAAGGCATCCAGTTGGAAAAGAAGCAAAACTATCTCTATTTACAGATGACATGATCTTGTACATAGAAAATCCGAAGGAATCCATTAAGAACCACTAGAACTAAGAAAGAAGTTCGGTGAGTTTTCAGGACACAAAATCAATATACAAGAATCAGTTGTGGCTTGATTGTGGCTGACACCTGTAATCCTAGCACTTTGGGAGGCTGAGGCAGGAAGATCTCTTGAGCCCAGGAGGTCAAGGCTGCAGTGAGCTATGATTGTGCCACTGCACTCCAGCCTGGGTGACAGAGCGAGACCCTGTCTTTGAAAAAAAAAAATTGTATATTTATACATTTGCAACGAACATTCCTAGAATGAAGTTAAGAAATCAATTCCATTTACAATAGCATCAAAAAGAATAAAATACTTAGGTATAAATTTAACAAGAGAGGTACAAGACTTGTACACTGAAAACTGTAAAATGTTGTTGAAAGAAATTTAGGCCAGGTGCAGCAGCTCATGCCTGTCATTTCAGCCCTTTGGGAGGTCAAGGCAAGAGGATTGCTTGAGGCCAGGCACGGCACTCTAGCCCAGGCGACAGAGCGAGACTCTGTCTCAAAAAAAAAAAAAAAAAAAAAAAGAACTTAGAAAAATAACAAAAGAATAAATAGAAGAAAAATATAAAGACAAAGGTGAAAATTAAGAGGGGAAAGGACATACAACAGAGAAGATCAACAAAGCCAGAAGCTGGGCCGGGCGCTGTGGCTCACGCCTGTCATCCTAGCTCTTGGGAGGCCGAGGCGGGTGGATTGCTCAAGGTCAGGAGTTCAAAACCAGCCTGAGCAAGAGCGAGACCCCGTCTCTACTATAAACAGAAAGAAATTAATTGGCCAACTGATATATATATAAAAAAAAAAAAAAGCCAGAAGCTGTTTCTTTGACAAGACTCATAGCACTGACAGACTTCTGTCAATAATGTTCAAGGAAAAAGAGGTGAGAAAGCAAAACTAAACCATATTCGGAGTGATAAAATCATAATTATGGATGTAGAGAAATTATATTGCCTATAAAAAGATATTATAAACGACTCCCTGAAAACCAAAACAAAATGGAAAAATTCTTAGAAAAATATTTTATTAAAACTGATTAAAGGGCCAGGAGCAGTGGCTCCTGCCTGTAATCCTAGCACTCTGGGAGGCCGAGGTGGGCGGATTGCTTGAGGCCAGGAGTTCGAAACCAGCCTGAGCAAGAGCGAGACCCCGTCTCTGCTATAAATAGAAAGAAACTAATTGGCCAACTAATATATATAGAAAAAATTAGCCGGGCATGGTGGCGCATGCCTGTAGTCCCGGCTACTTGGGAGGCTGAGGCAGGAGGATCGCTTGAGCCCAGGAGTTTGAGGTTGCTGTGAGCTAGGCTGACGCCATGGCACTCACTCTAGCCTGGGCAACAGAGCGAGACTCTGCCTCAAAAAAACAAACTGATTAAAGGAGACAGAAAATCATAATAATTTTACAACCATTAAGAAATTGAGTTAGTACACAAACATTTTCCTACAAAGAAAACACCAGCTCTGGGACTTCACTGGTGAATTTTCCCTAATGTTTAAAGAATCAGTAATTCTGTTTTATAAAACTTTCTAGAGTATAGAAAAAGAAGGAACTCTCCTTTTGCATTTTATGAAGGAAGAATAACTTTGCTATGAAACCAAGCAAGAATACTTCAAGAGAGGAACATTTTATTTTATTTTATTTGAGACACAGTCTTGCTTTGTTGCCCAGGCTAGAGTGAGTGCCGTGGAGTCAGCTTAGCTCACGGCAGCCTCAATCTCCTGGGCTCAAGTGATCCTCCTGCCTCAGCCTCCCGAGTAGCTGGGACTACAGGCATGTGCCACAATGCCCGGTTGATTTTTTTCTCTATATATTAGTTGGCCAATTAATTTATTTCTATTTATAGTAGAGGCGGGGTCTCGCTCTTGCTCAGGCTGGTTTTGAACTCCTGACCTCGAGCGATCCGCCCGCCTCGGCCTCCCAGAGTGCTAGGGTTACAGGCGTGAGCCACCACGCCTGGCCCAAGACTGGAACATTTTAGATCAGCTTTATTCTTGGACATAGTCACATAAATCCTCAACAAATTATTGGCAGAAGAAATCCTGCTATTTACAAAAAAGATAATACTGCATGACCAAGTTGGATTTGTCCCAGGAATGCAAGGTTGACTTAAAGTTAGAAAACAACTGTTGCCGTTCATTACCTGTAGAGATAAAGAAGAAAACCATCAAGCATGTTGTTAGTTACAGATAGGCATTTGGCAAAATTTAACATCTGCTCATGTTAAAAACTCTTAGCAATGTGGAAATAGAATGTAAGTTCTTCAACCTCATAAAAAGCATCTTCAAAACACCTACAGGAAACACATAATCCTTAATTTGAAAGCATTCCTTGTAAGGTTAAAAGCAAGACAAGGGTACCATCACCACACAAATAACAAGAGAAAGGATTGATAACTTCATGTAAATAGTAGGAGCTTCTGTTCACCAAAAAACACCACTAAAAAAAGTGAAAAGAAAATCTTAAAATTAGAAGAAATAATATGCAACATATATAACTGACATGTATCAGTACCTGGACTATATAAAGAACTAAGAAAATGTAAATACTCTAATAGAAAAATGGGCAAAAGACTAGATAAACAAGAGCCTCACAGAAAAGAAAATTCAAATGGCTAATACACATATGGAGGGAAAAAAGAGCAACTTCACTAGCAATCAGGGAAATGCAAATTAAAATACTACAAATAATAATACTAATAAGAATTAACACTCATGGTGTGCATACTATGTAATATAGACTGTTTTTAGTGCTATAACTATAATAACTTAAAAAAAATTTCACAACAATCCTATGTGATAGTATGTTAACAAGTCTTAAAATCAGGTAGTATAAATCCTCCAACTTTGTTCTTTTTCAAAGTTATACAACAATTTTGTCTTTCATATTTCTCTAAAAATTTTAGAATCTGCTTGTCAGTTTCTATAAATGAAGCCTTCTGGGATTATGCTTGCAATTGCATTGAGTCTATAGATCAATTTGGAAATAATTGATATCTTAACAACATGGAGTTTTCCAACCCCAAAACCAGGTATATCTTTCCATTTTCTTAGGTCTTATTTAATCTCTCTTGGCAATATTTTGCAGTGCTCAATGAACAGATCTTGTACATCTTTTGTCAGATTTACCCCTAAATCTTTCTAATTGGTTAAGTATTGCAAAAAATAGTGTTTTTGACATTTTAATCTCCAATTGTTTGCTGTTAGTAGTAGAAATACATTTGATTTTTTTAAATTCCAGTAAACTACACATAACATAAAATTTACCCTCTTAACCATTTTTAAGTGTACAGTTCAGTGATATTAAGTATATTGATATCGTTTTGAAATAATCACCACTATCCATCTCCTAAACTCTTTTCATCTTGAAAAACTAAATCTCTATACCTATTATTAATCCTCTTTTTTCTCTTCCCAACAGGCCCTGACAACCACCCTACTTTCTGTCTCTGTGAATTTGACTACTCTGTATAAGCGAAACCATGCAGTATATGTCTTTGTGTGACTGGTTTATTTTACTTAGCACGATGTCCTCAAAGTTCATCCATGTTGTAGCACATGTCAGAATTTCCTTCCTTTTTAAGGTTGAGTAACAGTCCATTGTACACGTAGACCACGTGTTACTTATCTGTTCATCTGCTGATGGACACTGGGTCACTTCCACCTCTTGGCTAATATGAGTATTGCTGCTATGTACACACAAGTGTACAAACATCTCTTCAAGATTCTGCTTTCAATTCTTTCAGATGTATTTTCAGAAATGGGATTGCTAGATCATTTGATATTTCTATTTTTAATTTTTTGGGGAATCTCCATACTGTTTTCCACAGTGGCTGCATCATTTCACATTCTTACCAACAGTTTACAAGGCCTCCAATTTCTCCACCTCCTAACTAATGCTTATTATTTTGTGTTTTTTTTTTTTTTTTTTTTTTTGAGACAGAGTCTCACTTTGTTGCCTAGGCTAGAGTGAGTGCCGTGGCGTCAGCCTAGCTCACAGCAACCTCAGACTCCTGGGCTCAAGCGATCCTTCTGTCTCAGCCTCCCAAGTAGCTGGGACTACAGGCATGCGCCACCATGCCCGGCTCATTTTTTCTATATATATTAGTTGGCCAATTAGTTTCTTTCTATTTATAGTAGAGACGGGGTCTCGCTCTTGCTCAGGCTGGTTTTGAACTCCCGACCTCGAGCAATCCGCCCGCCTCGGCCTCCCAGAGAGCTAGGATTACAGGCGTGAGCCACCGGGCCCGGCCTATTTTGTGTTTTTTTTTTTTTTTTTTTTTTTTTTTTTTGAGACAGAGTCTCACTTTGTTGCCCAGGCTAGAGTGAGTGCCGTGGCGTCAGCCTAGCTCACAGCAACCTCAAACTCCTGGGCTCGAGCGATCCTTCTGCCTCAGCCTCCCGAGTAGCTGGGACTACAGGCATGAGCCACCATGCCCGGCTAATTTTTTTTATATATATATATCAGTTGGCCAATTAATTTCTTTCTATAGTAGAGACGGGGTCTCGCTCTTGCTCAGGCTGGTTTTGAACTCCTGACCTTGAGCAATCCGCCCGCCTCGGCCTCCCAAGAGCTAGGATTACAGGCGTGAGCCACCGCGCCCGGCCTATTTTGTGTTTTTTGATAGTAGCCATCCTAATGGGTAGGAGGTGGTGTCTCATTATGGTTTTTTTGGTTTTTTTTTTGAGACAGAGTCTCGCTTTGTTGCCCAGGCTAGAGTGAGTGCCGTGGCGTCAGCCTAGCTCACAGCAACCTCAAACTCCTGGGCTCGAGCGATCCTTCTGCCTCAGCCTCCTGAGTAGCTGGGACTACAGGCATGCGCCACCATGCCCGGCTAATTTTTTATATATATATCAGTTGGCCAATTAATTTCTATTTATAGTAGAGACGGGGTCTCGCTCTTGCTCAGGCTGGTTTTGAACTCCTGACCTTGAGCAATCCGCCCGCCTCGGCCTCCCAAGAGCTAGGATTACAGGCGTGAGCCACAGCGCCCGGCCTCATTATGGTTTTGATTTTGGATTTCCCTAATGATTTGTAAGGTTGGGCATCTTTTCATGTGCTTGTTGGCCATTTGTATATCTGATTTGGAGAGAGGTCTGTTCAAATCATTTGCTCATTTTTTAATTGGGTTGGACTTGATTCTTGAATATTGATTTAATATCCTGCAAACCTAATAAACTTATTAATTCTAGCAGTTACTTGTAGGATTTTCTAGCTAGACAATCATCTCATTTATGAATAAAGAGAGCTTTTCTTCCTTCCCAATTTGGATGCCTTTTTGTTTTCCTGCCTTTATTGCTCCAGTTAGAAGCCACAGTACCATGTTGACTAGAAGTGGTGACAATAGACATCTTTGCCGTGATCATGTCTTAAGAGGGAAAATATTTGTCATTCACCATTTCATGTTAATTGTAGGCTTTTCAGAGATGCTCTTTATCAGTGTGAAGAAATTTCCTTCTATTTCTAATTTGCTGAGAGATTTTTTTTTTATCAACGATGGGTGAATTTTGTCTAATGCCGTTTCCTCCATCTATTGAGATAATCATATGATTTTTCTTCTTTAGTCTGTTAATGTGGTGAATTACACTGATTGATTTTCAAGTATTAAAGTAGCCTTGCATTCCTAGGATAAAGCCAGCTGGTCATGTTTATGAAAGATATCCCTTTTCTTGTAATGCCTTTGGTTTTGGAACCAGAGTAATGCTGGCTTCATGAAATGAGGTTGGGAATATTCCCTTTTCAAATTTCTGGAAGAATTTGTATAAAATTTGGTTTATCAAATGCTTGGTAGAATTTATCAGTGAAAATATATGTGCCTGCGGTTTCTTTGTGGAAGGTTTTTAGTTAGAAACTACAAAATTTCAATAGATTATTCAAATCTTATATTTCTTCTTGTGTGACCTTTAGTAGATAATGTCTTTCAAGGAATTTTTCCATTTAATCTAAGTCGTTAAATGTATTGACCTAAAGTTGTTCATAATATTCCTTGTTCTTTTAATGCATGGAGGATCTACACTTCTGTTTCCTTTTTCATTCTTCGTATTGTTAATTTATGTCTTGGTTTTCCTGGTTGATCTTCTTAGAACTTATCAATTTTATTAGTCTTTTCAAAGAACAGTCTTGTGGTTTCATGGATTTTCTCTATTGCTTTTCTGCTTTCCATCACATTGATTGATGCTCTTTATCATTTCCGCCCTGTGACCTACTGTGGGGATTATCTGTTCTTCTTTTTCTAATTTTTTTTTTTTTTTTTTTTTTGAGACAGAGTCTCGCTTATTGCCCAGGCTAGAGTGAGTGCCGTGGCATCAGCCTAGCTCACAGCAACCTCAAACTCCTGGGCTCAAGCGATCCTCCTGCCTCAGCCTCCCGAGTAGCTGGGACTACAGGCATGCGCCACCATGCCCGGCTAATTTTATATATATATATCAATTGGCCAATTAATTTCTTTCTATTTATAGTAGAGACGGGGTCTCGCTCTTGCTCAGGCTGGTTTTGAACTCCTGACCTTGAGCAATCCGCCCGCCTCGGCCTCCCAAGAGCTAGGATTACAGGCGTGAGCCACAGCGCCCGGCCTGTTTGTTTGTTTTTTGAGATAGAGTCTCACTTTGTTGCCTAGGCTACAGTGAGTGCCGTGGCGTCAGCCTAGCTCACAGCAACCTCAGACTCCTGGGCTCAAGCGATCCTCCTGCCTCAGCCTCCCGAGTAGCTGGGACTACAGGCATGCGCCACCATGCCCAGCTAATTTTTTCTGTATGTATTAGTTGGCCAATTAATTTTCTTTCTATTTATAGTAGAGACGGGGGTCTCACTCTTGCTCAGGCTGGTTTCGAACTCCTGACCCCGAGCAATCCACCCGCCTCGGCCTCCCAGAGTGCTAGGATTACAGGTGTGAGCCACCGCGCCCGGCCTAATTTCATTTTGATCAGAGATCATAATGCACATAATCTCAATCCTCTTGAATTTACTGAAACTTATTTTACAACACAAAATATAGTCTATTTTGTGAATATTTTATGTGCACTGGCAGAGTACATGTATTCCTCTGCTGTGGGGTACAATGTTCTACAGACAATAGGTTCAGGTTTATTGACAATGTCGTTCAAGTATTTTGTAGATTTGTCTATTTCTCCTTTTGGTTCTTGATTTTCATTCAGTATTTTGAAGGTCTGTTATTAGTTCCATGAACATTTAGGATTATTATTGCAATTTGATAAGTTGACTCTCTCATCATTCTGAAATATCTATTTATTCCTGGTAATATTCCCCGTTCAGAAACCCATCTTGTTTAGTAGTCCTATAGCCACTCCATCATTCTTTTGATTGATGTTCTCCTGGTATATATTTTTTCATTCTTAACTTTTAACCTATTTGTGTCTTTTTATCTAAAATGTGTTCCTGTAGACAGCACATAGTTGGTTCTTACTATCTCTGACTTTTAATTAGATGTTTAGGTCACTTACATTTCATATAATTTTCAATATGGTTGAGTTTAAGTGTATCATCTTACTATAGTTGTCTATTTGTCTCACCTATTCTTTGCTCCTTTTTTCTTCTTTTCCTGTTTTCTTCTGGATTGAGAATAAAGCAAGAACTCATTCATTATTGTGGGAAAGGCACCAAGTCATTCATAAGGAATCCGCCCCTGTGACTCAAACACCTCCCCCCGGGGCCCCACCTCCAATAGTGGGGATCAGATTTTAACATGAGATTTGGAGGGGACAAATATCCAAACTATATCACCCCCATTGTCCATTTTAATTCTATATAAGTTTTAAATCTCATAATACATTGTTATCAATTTGCCTTATGCAATGATGAAAAATTATACTTATCCACACATTTCACATTTATGGTGTTCTCACTATCTATCTATAAATCTAAATTTCAATCTAGTATCCTTTCTCCTCCTTTCTGAAGAAATTTATTCAACATTTCTGGCAGTTCAGGTCTGCTAGTGATAAACTGTCACAGCTTTTTTTTGTCTAAAAAAATGTTTATTTTGCCTCCATTTCTGGAAGACATTTTTGCTGAGTCAAAAAATTCTAAATTGATTTTTTAAATCTTTCAGTAATCTGAAGACATTTATTTTCTTCTTGGTTGCATAGCTCCTGATGAGAAATCTGATGTAATTCCTATCTTTGTTCCTTTGTATCAATATGTTTCTTTTTTCTCTGGCTCATATTAAGATTTTTCACTGATTTTCAGCAATTTTACCATAATGTGCCTTGGTATGGTGCAATTTTTTATCCTCCTTGATATTCATTAAACTTGAATTTGTGGGTTTATAGATTTATTAAATTTGGGACTATTTCAGTCATCATTTCTTCAAATTTCCTCCAATCACTTTAATATACAGTGGATTCATTTTCAGGACTGAGATGACACCTTCCTGAGGACTAAGGCCTAAAGCACTGAAAGGTCCTTCCATGACAGCTGGGAGAAACAGGCATTATTTCCGTTCATATGGGAGCTCTGGGAATCGTCTTGCCTACCCTTCTTTGGTGGTTCTTTTCCTCAACTAGTTTCCAATTAGTTTCTCAAATTCGTGCAAATCAATACTCATCCAAAGAATCAAGAGGACCCCTCTGTGAACCTCTGGAGTTCTGTATGTATCGCTTTCACCTTTCTGGTTCTCTGCCCTGCCAACGTCAGCTACCTTGGCCTGTCAGGATCCTGCTTGTCTTCCCAAGTCAGCAAACCTGCCAGGCTCTGAGTTCTCCCCCTCCTTGTCCTGTGGCCTGGAAAACCATCTCAAGGCAATAGGCTGGGGCACTTAGAAGGCTAAACTTGCCCGGTGTGAGGTGGCTCATGCCTGTAATCCTAGCACTCTGGGAGGCTGAGGTAGCAGGACTACTTGAGCTCAGGAGTTTGATTCCAGCCTAAGCAAAAATAAGACCCCATCTCTACTAAAAATAGAAAAAATTAGCTGGGCATGGTGGCGAGCGCCTGTAGTCCCAGCTACTCGGGAGGCTGAGGCAGGAGGATCACTTGAGCCCAGGAGTTTGAGGTTGCTGTGAGCTAGGCTGACACCACAGCACTCTAGCCCAGGCAACAGAAAGAGACACTATCTTAAAAAGAAAAAAAAAAAAAGAAAAAAAAAGAAGGTTAAACTCGTTTCTTTTATTTTGGGACCACTGTCCTACATTGTCTGTTGTCCGAAAACTACTGTTTCTGTAGTCTGAAAACTACCGTTTCATACATTTTGTCGGATTTTCAAATTAAGAGGGGAGGATAAATTCAGTCCCCATTACTCAGTCATGGTCAAAGTAGATGTTCTTACCTGGAGAGATTTTAAAAATACAGAGTCAGATTCATTTCACTCTCATTCAGATTCAGCAGGTGTGGTGTGGAATCCTAAACTCTTTACTTCCTAAAAAGTTACTGCAGTGTTGAGGTATCTTGATACCTCAGTCAGAGCCGTGTTAAGGCATTTTCCTCTTAAGAAGGAAGTCCAGACCATTTCATTTTCAAAATTTTTCCTGATTTCTTACAGCCAACCAATGATCCAACTGAAAACAATGGGTACTTACAGCCAACCAATGATCCAACTGAAAACAATGAGGAGAATGTTTAAAATATGAAACGTGTTTGAAGGCATCAGAGAGCTGCTGAGGCAACCAGGACTTATGAAGATACAATCTCAGAGAAGGGGCACTGTGCCTAAAGGTGAGCTGACATTCAGCAGGACCTTTGTCCCTTGGGGAGATTTGGGGCATAAATCCAGAGTCTGAGTTTTATTTTTTTTTTTATTTTTTTTTTTTTATTTTCACCTCAAAAGCACCTGGAAAGAGTCTGAGTTTTGATTGTGAGCACAGAAAGAGGCCCTAAAAGACGAAGACACCACAAGAGATGGTTTTGCCAGGTTGGCAGGTTCGGAGAGACAAAAACTTAAAGACAAGAGGGACCGGATTCCCGTGACAAAGGAGTGAGTAACTGAGCCCAATACCCTGTCAGTTTCCCTCAGATCATTTGACAGATTCTAAAGAGGCGTGAGGCAGAAGACTAAGAAGCTAAGCAGAAAGCCTTTGGAAAGTAGTTTTTGGTAGTCTCAGGGTTCTGAAGAAATAAGAATTAGAGTTCAGCATCCACTGGGATAAAGTGTGCCAGGGAACACACAGCACTCTCAGTTGGAACCTTGAGAGGGGTATGCTGCAGTAGCAGCAACAACAAAGAGGTTAACAAAGCCTTGCCAAAATCCAACATTGAGTTAGCTCAGTCTCTGATTAAGGTGATCAGCCCTCACACTAAATGCTTTGCAAAAGACAGTGTGTGGCTTCACTGAAGATAATATTATCCAGAGCCGCTACAACTTTTCGTACTTAATGTGTGGCATTCTTTTTAAAATTACCAGGCAATTCACATGGCTTAAGAGAGAAGGAAAAAAAAACACAAACTACCAGGCTAGCCAAGAGCCAAGAAGAAAAAGATGACCCAAACCAATGGAAAGAATATACAATAGAAACAGACCCACAGAAGATTCAGCTATTGTAAGAATCAGAAAGAATATTAAAATAGCTAGGATTGGTATGTTCAAGAAAATATAGGCAAAGGTGGGGGAAATATATAAATAGATGGAAAATTTCTCCAAGTAAATCTGAGTTTATTTTAAAAATCATATGGAAATTCTAGAACTTAAAAATGCAATGACCAAAATTAAGAACTCATAAATGGGTTTAAAAGTAGGCAGTTGGATAGGAAACATACAGACTCATGCACAAAGTGAGAAAAAGATGACAGGAAATAGAGAGGGTAAACAATGAAAAATTCTGACATTTTGTAATTAAAACCCTAAAAGGAAAAACGAAACCAGAAGAGATGATTTCCTAAAAGATATCAAGCCACAAATTCAAAGGATTCCATGACTGGCACCCATTACATTCATGAATCCCAGTGCAATGAAAACAAAGAAAAGCACATCTAGACACATCATAGAAAAACTGTTGAAAACCAGAGACAAAAAAATCCTAAAAGGAGTCAGAGGAAAAATGACATTACTTTTAAAGAAGTGAAAGGGAGGCCGAGGAGGGCGGATTGCTCGAGGTCAGGAGTTCGAAACCACCCTGAGCAAGAGCAAGACCCCGTCTCTACTATAAATAGAAACAAATTAATTGGCCAACTAATATATACAGAAAAAATTTAGCCGGGCATGGTGGCGCATACCTGTAGTCCCAGCTACTCGGGAGGCTGAGGCAGGAGGATTGCTTGAGCCCAGGAGTCTGAGGTTGCTGTGAGCTAGGCTGACGCCACAGCACTCACTCTAGCCTGGGCAACAAAGTGACACTCTGTCTCAAAATAAAAAAAAAGAAGTAAAAGGGAATGATAGAAACCAGAAAATAATGGAAGAATGTCTTAAAAGTGCTGGAAACAGGTGCCATACTAGAATGCTATGCCTACCAAAAATATGAAGGATAATAAGGATAATAATGTCAGTGTCAGTTTTTAGGAGAAAAAAACCCCAAAACAAAAATAAGTCAAAACCTTGAACAACCTTGAAGAGAACTCATCACCAGCAGATCTGTTGCAAAGCAGAGGAATTATTCAAATGGAGGAAAAGAATTCAGACAGGGGCATAGAAATGAATAATGGAATGAAGAGCAATATAGAGGATAAATATGTAAGTAAATGAATATTGATTGTACAGAACATTAACTATAAAATCTCGTATGGCTTAAAATATATCTACAACTAAAACCCATGACAACAATGAAAACAAAAGGGGGAGGGGTAAATGGAGGCAAAGTACAGTATTCTAATGGCATAGCCTTCCTGAGGAAGTAGTGTAAGTAATATACTACTACAGATAATTTATATTAGAGGGTAATAATTCAAAAAAGAATGTTGTAATCTCTAAAACTAGCAAGAGAATGTATAATTAATAATTTAATAGAGGGGGTTTTAATGGCATAATTAAACTATTTTAATTAATTCAAAAGAAAGAAGAGAAAAGAGATAAGAATAAGGGAGCCACAGGAAAATAAATAGTAAGATGGTAGGCATAAATCCAAATATACCAGTAATTATATTAAATGTAAATGGAGAAAAAAACTATTCTTGTTGAAACCAGGACAGAGTAATCTTCCAATTTTAGGCAGACCTGGACTCTCTATAAAACATAGCTACCAAGTGCAACTGAAAAGGCAGGGGGATTCCTAGAGCAAAATAAGAAAGAGAAGTAACCTTTAGCTGCCAGCCCAGCAGCATTGAATTCTGAGTAAAGGTTGAGCTAAGAAAAACTGTCCTTTCAGAGAGCAGATTGTTTTTTAACTTGCAAATGATGACTTTAATCTTTGTTGCAAAATTTTTATTTTCGGAAGACCTCCTGAACAGTGCCATTTAGTTATGCAAATGTAAAGCAGAGACTTTCTGGAAGCTATTTGAAAAGCTCAACCGTGCTTTGTTGTTGTAAATAGTTTAAAATGTTTACTATTGTGTGCTTTATCCCCAGTTTGGTCTTTTCACAGGGATGGCCGTGGCTAGTTTCCCTCCAAATTACCCAGAAGCAAACACAACTCAGGTCTGCATTATTTTTCTTCTGAAGACCACACACTCTAGTCTCACATGAAGAACTCATTTACTTTTTATTAGGGTGACTTTATCTGTCCTCTTTGGGAAATAAAAACCTTGCCTATTCTCCTAAGAGATAATTTGCCCTTTTTATTTTTTTGCTGGATGTGTTTTCATTACAAAAAGGGCCCGTTTTACCTGAGAATGCATCTGTCTGATTCGCCTAGGATGGAAGACACCCTTTCTAGCAGATTATGTTGTTCCCCAGATTTTCTCTACTAATTTGGAGGTGAAGCTTGGAAAGTGGTAATAAAGGGTTAGTCAATAAACCTCACCACACATTTACGTTATCGATGTCAGCGTCAGGATATTGAGTTGGCTGGACCCATCATCTGAAAATAAAAGTTTTATGTTATCATTGAATGCTCTAGACAATCTGTGGGACAGAATGATGAGGCTAAGGATTAGGATAGAGAAGGAATACAGAGGTGTAATGAGACAGGGCCTGACGTGGCTCAGTCTCTCTTAGGGGTGTAAAAAATGTTCATTCACTAGCACCATTTTTTTTTTTTTTTTTTAGAGACCCTACTACATACAGTACCAGCACCACACCGTGCTGCCACTGGAGGTGCAAACAGGTGCCACAAGAGAGCACTTACGTGGGAAAATATTCATAAAACACATATAAAGCCCACACATTCAGTGCAAAATGCACAGAGCAAACGATCACTACTACAGAAGTTCAGAAAAGGAAGTAAACGTGGGAGTTAAGGCACTGGGTGAGAGGGCGGGGAGGTTTTGGGGGAGGGCAGTCTAGGCACAAGGCGGATAAAGGACAGGTAGTAGGGACACACCTCCGCACAGACGCATTAAACACTTAGCACGTCTTTTCACGGGCATTTACTGCCTTTCCAGTGAATGCAGAAACAAAAGTATGACTGGCGCTGTGCGCCGGAGAGTTTACAGTGGGTGAGAGACCAGACAAAGAAACACACGTGCAGCGGCGGCAGAGGACAGACGGGCCGTGGAAAAGTGCCTGTCCGGCGCGGCCGCCAACGGGCGCGACTCCGCCGGGGCGTGGCGACAAGCCCGGCTTCCGGCCGAGGCCGCCCGGGCTCCGAGCGTGCGCCCCGACGCGCCGCGCGGCCCGCCGGCCTCCGCCGCTTCCCACAGACGGGGCCGCGGGCAGGTCTCGCGCCGCGCGGCCGGCCGCGTGGGCAGGAGGGCCGGGGTCACGCGGGGGGCGCGCGTCGGAAGCGCGCCTAAGTTTGCACCCTCTCCCCGCCTCGCACCTGCGCCGCCGCCGGCAGCGCTGAGGGGACTTGCCGACGGCAGACGCCGCCGAGTGGCCCCCGCCTGGTGCCGGACTTCCGTGCCACCCCGAAGCCACCCCGCCCTGGCGCCCGCCCTCAGTTTCCCCCAGCTGTGGAGTGGGGGCACACCGCCCCATTGGCTCCCCGGTAGCTGCCCGACGCCGGCGCGTGAGAAAGGACCGCGGGAACCCCGTCGCCGGCCTCCCGCCCCACCAAGTCCCCCGCCCCCTTTGGCTTTGGCCTTTTGTACCGGCCCACGTGACCCCGCGGCCGGCTCTTCCCTCCCGCCCCGCCCCGCCCTCCGGCCTTTCCCGGCTCTCGGCCCAGCTCTTCCCGCTCCGCGGCCGCCCCCCTCCCTTGCTCCGCGTCCTCCTCCTCCCCCGCGCCTCCCGCCTGGGCTGTTCCCGCTCCCTCCCCCAGGCAGCCGTTCCCTCGCGACGCTTCCCCTCCCCCCGCGGCTGTTCCGCCGCCTCGCCGCCCCTCCCCCCGGCCGGAGCTCACTGTCTCCAAGATGGCGGCCGTGTCAGTTTGGGGCATCTCCGCGGTCCGGCCCGGCGCCCCGGGATCCCGGCTCTCTTTCTTCCCGGTAAGTAGCCGAGGGGCCACCGCCGGCCGCCCCCGGCCGCCCAGCCCGAGGCTGCGCCGCTCCGGGGCCCGCTCGGCCGCCTCGCGGGGTCGGCGGGCCGCTGCAGGCCCCGCCGCGGCCTGCGCCGCCTCCCGCTGCTCTGCGCCAGGCCTCGGGCTGGGGCGCCGTGGCCGCCCCCTCGCGCCCGGCCGGCGCCGCTCCCCGCCCGCGGCCGCGCGCCGCCGCCCGGTCCCGCGCTCGCGGCCCGGCGCTCCCGCCCCCGGCGGCCGGCCCAGCGCCCGGGAGCCGGCGGGCGGCCCAGGCCGCGGAGCCTCGGGCTGGGCTGGGCTGTGCCCGCAAGCCCGCTCTCCCCCGGGGCGCGCCCACCGCCCAGTCCCACCTGCGCCCGGCCGCTCGCCGCCCGGGGCCGGGCACTTCTCCCGCGCTCGGGGCGCCCGCTCTCCGGCCCTCGGGCGGGGGGCGCGGGGATCCGCGCCGGGCTGAGGCGGCGAGTGGGGGTGACAGGCTGGCGGGTGTTGTGGTGCGGAGGAGGCAGCACGTGTGGTGTTGTGTCTGTCGGGCTGTCAGCCCGGCGCGGGCGGGAGGCGGCGGGCCGCCTGTCATCCTCGCGGTTCGGGCGGGAACTGCCGGACCTGTCAGGCTCCCGGCCGCCGGCGCGCCCCGCGCCCCCCGCGCCCCGGCCGCCGGCGCTCGGCGCTCGGAGGGGCCGGGCCCGGGCCGCGCCGCTCAGAACTCCTTCACGTGATTTCATTGTTAACTTACTCCTCGGTTCCGTGTCCGCCTCACGGGAGCGGCGGGGCGCCCCGCCGGCGAGCTGCAGGGCTGTGCCGAGTCAAGTTCTTAAAGTTTCTCGCTCTTGGAAAAGAGAGCGCGAAGCCGCGTTTGGGGGTGGGGAGCGGGCTCGGGAGGGACTGTCGGCGGCCAGTCGCGCGCTCTCCCGCCGCCGGTGTACTTCCCGAGAGTTTGGGTTCGGGTCTGCGGCGCTGCGCGCGGGGGACCTGCCGACTGGTGGGAATCCGGCCGGAAAGACAATGAGTGACTGTCATCCCTTCCCTTGCCTCCGCGCCGAGTCGGTCCGGACGTTCCCAGCTTTGTAGGCTTAGGTCGCAGCCTCTCGTTTAGTTCAGCCTCGACGTCTGCGTGATGAGGTTTCCTTGGGGTCATGATGCTCTGATTTCTGCCCGCTGGAGACCCTTACCAAAGCGAAGCATTGTAACAGCTCTCTCTGGGTGCTTCTTTTTTAGTCAGCTCATTTTAAAAATGAAATCTTGGCTCAGGTTTGTTTGAGTGTTTGCTGCTGCTTTCAGCCTTTTCTTTCCCACCTGAGTTAATAGTAATATCTCTTTCTTAATATCTGTTAGTTTTTCTTTTGATTTTAATGTCACTGCTAGGAATAGTTGCTGTGGGAGCCGTTTTTTTTTTGTTTGTTTTTTTTTTTTCCTAGCATTGTTTATATTGTAATGTAAATGATCCCCGGCGTGAGAGAAGTTCTAAAGAACATTTTCAGTTAAACTTATTTTTGGAGGGGAAGGAATTATCTAGATTCAGAATTCACTGTTTTAGTAATTTTAAAAATTTTGTATCTGCCAGATTCTTTTGTATGGAAGGATTTTAACTTTGATCTAGAGAGGCAGTATATTTGTGTTTTGTGTTTTATTAATATTCATTTCAGGATAGCAGTCTTGAATTAGTATCTTTAGTAGATCGACTTCTCTTTAGACTCACAAATAGGGAATACATTACTGTGCTTTTGATATGTGTTATGTGCATTTGACCCTAGTGATTCTGGGCCTTTCTCATTTATAGTTTTCTACCTGTATATTGCTTAAACACAATTTGACAGTTGTTATTCCCTCTAGTATGTGGATATTAGTATCTTAGTTTGGGTTAGGAGAAGCTATCAGCATGTAATTCTTGAAATTGGATTATTTTAAAATTCTTTAAGCACTTTTCACATTAGGCTATTTTCAGTGTTTTGTTTTCTGTTTTGAAAACTTAAAGTAATGTTGTACTTAAATTATAAACTGGGTCCGTGTAAATTGTATTTGTTGTTTCTTTTAATATATGAAATAGTTAACGTTTTCTCAGTCATTTTCTACCTATCTTGACTGTTTTTATCCACCCTGAATGTCTGGAATTTTGAAAGATGGAAGATTCACTCTTACTTTCATTGCAGGATTCTTTCTACTAATCCAGATACTTGTTGAAGTGCTGAATAGTTTCTTGGGGAAAGATGTCAAGGAAGAGTTGAAATTCATAGACTGGTGAGCAGAGATTGTGGAGTACAGAATAGCCAGCACCCCTTCTGGTTAGTTGTAGTTTAGGTCATTCATAGAACATCTCATCTTGTTTCTTTATTGTATCCTAATCACTCATCTTTTTTTTCTTTTCTTTTTTATCCCAGTGGTTTACATATATTATTGTTTTGGAATGTTAATAGAAATGTGCTAAAACTCTTATGGGTGCCCAGTAAACACTTGCTACTTGGTTGCTTTAAAAGACTAGAATACTTGTTTTCAAAATGGGCTTTGGTAGAACACTAACCTTGTTTTAATTGTTTTTCAGGCATAAGAAGCACATTTTTCTGCTCTGAAGCTGGGAATGAGATATTCTTGAGTTCTTACAACTTTATGAAGAGACCCATGTGTGGTGCTACTGAGAAATTTATTGGAAAGTTTGAAGACATTTCAAATAACAGGTTATTTTGGTTTCTAAAGTAAAAGCAGGGAGGCATTCTGTTTTGTGAAAGGAGGAAGGACTCAGGCCAGAAAACTTGTATGCTATGGTTAACTGGTTCCCAGCCTCCGAGAATCTTGTTTTCCATGGTGTAAAACTTACTCAGCATCAGGATAAGGGATAACGACTCTATGGATATACAGAATCCTTCACCATGGTAAAACTCGCCAACCCGCTGTATACTGAGTGGATTTTGGAGGCCATTAAAAAAGTAAAGAAGCAGAAACAGCGTCCTTCAGAAGAAAGGATATGCAATGCAGTGTCTTCCTCCCATGGCTTGGATCGTAAAACTGTTTTAGAACAATTGGAGTTGAGCGTTAAAGATGGAACAATTTTAAAAGTTTCAAATAAAGGACTCAATTCCTATAAAGATCCTGATAATCCTGGGCGAATAGCACTTCCTAAACCTCGAAACCATGGAAAATTGGATAACAAACAAAGTGTGGATTGGAATAAACTGATCAAACGGGCAGTTGATGGCTTGGGAGAGTCTGGTGGCTCAACTTTGAAAAGTATTGAACGTTTTTTGAAAGGTCAGAAGGATGTGTCTGCATTATTTGGAGGCAGTGCTGCCTCTGGCTTTCACCAGCAATTACGATTGGCTATCAAACGTGCCGTTGGCCATGGCAGGCTCCTCAAAGATGGACCTCTTTATCGGCTCAACACTAAAGCAACCAGTGTGGATGGGAGAGAGAGTTGTGAGTCTCTTTCCTGTTTACCTCCAGTGTCACTTCTTCCACATGAAAAGGATAAGGTAAGAATGGTACATGCAACAGTGTTCATAGAGCTGATGATACAGGATGCTGCAAATCCACCTGTCTAGGAAGTTACATAGAAGTTGCATTCAAGTTTTGTGTTTGGGGACTTTTGTGGAGTAATCATCTCTGGTTTATTATTGGTGATTTCTAGCTATCTCAATCAGAACTTGAGAGATGCTGATTGTTCTGATACTGTGGAGTATTTGAAGCCTAAGATTAAAAGTGTAGAATGTTGATCTACCTAAAAGAAAATATTAAGATTAGGATTAAAAAGTGACATACAACATTTTTTTCTTTTTAGAGACAGGGTCTCACTCTGTCACCCAGGCTGGAATGCAGTAGCATGATCATAGCTCACTGCATCCTCAAACTCCTGGGCTCAAGCAATCCTCCTGCCTCAGCCTGCCTAGTAGCTGGGACTACAGGTGCATGCCACCACACCTGGCCAGTTTTAAAATTTTTTGTAGACACAGGGTCTCACTGTGTTGCCCAGGGTGGTCTCAGACTCCTGGACTCAAGTGATTCTCCTGCCTCAGCCTCCCAAAGTACTGGGATCATAGGTGTGAGCCAGAGAGCCCGGCCTACAACTTTAAAACTTTTTGAAGTAAAGTTTCTTATGTTATCTTATTGCTGGAAGTTGATGAGCAGCCAGATGCTGGAGAAACAAGCATCCAGATGCTAGAATTCAAAACAAGCAGATGACTCTAAGAACCTGTCTTTTTTCATTTTGTTGCAGGTTATCATTAGACAGGAATGAGACAGATTCTTATGACCCAAAGTAGTAGCTAAGCAGACTCAGCCATTCTTCTTTCTGCTGTTTGTGTTATAGCTTTCTATCATGTGTTATGGCTTTGCATTTGATGAAGTCCTAAATGTTGTTATTTTTTTGTGTATGACTGCTGTAGTTACATGGGACATGAATGCAGCATCCTGTATTAGAAAAGTTCTGGAGAGTTGGGAGTTTTGATGCACGGGGGTATACCTTACTCTATTGTGTGTTTTATGCTGTTATTTTATGTAGTTGAAAGTATGTCTTCTTAACAGTAAATTATAGCACTTAGATATTTGGGGATGAGGAGAATTTTGTTAGTAGACGTATTTTACGCTGACCCAGTAGCTTAGCTGTACATTTATTTCAAGTGCCTTGAATCATAGTTCTTTGGAGAGTGGTAGTGCTTTAAGTTGATTCATACCTTAGTATATATTGGTTAGCAAAGTAATCTTCATTTTGCTTAAAATCATGGAGGCTACTTCTGGGATGAGAGAATTGTAATGTTAACACTGAATGCATTTTAAAACTTTCAAATTTGATCTAAATTTATTGTAGTTATTAACAGCCCACTGAATGAACTACCTGTAGATTTTTCTTTAAATAACAATTGAAAACCAGTAGTATTTTTCTTTGATGAAATTTTTAGAGAACTATTTTAGGGTTCAGTTTTCCCTGTGAACTTTAAAATAGAAACATTATCGTACTGTTATTACCCTTAAAATGATTCTCATAGAATTATGAATTGACAGAGAATCCCATTCATAAAATAGTTCTATTATCATTTAAGCATTTAAGAGTATTTAAAAATTCAAGGTGGACAAGTAACTAAATTGCTTTATTCTGTAATTCAGTACTATAAGAACTCTTACCTGTAAGAATTGACCACATGTGACTGAAGTTAAACTATGATTAGATTTCTGTAATTATTATAAAATGATCTAACAGGTTGACTGCATGGAAACAGGAAATGATTTATAGTTAGATTAATTCAGGGCCATACGTGTGAATTAGGTATTAAGTTCTTGTTAGAACACCTGGGTATTTGCCTTTATAATAATTTGCTTTGCTTAAATTACATATTTTAATTTTTAAAAGTATTAACCATACATAAAATGTCAGTTCATATTTTTAAAGATCTCCAGTGTGGTACAGTGCAGGACAAATCCAAGTCCTAGAACCCTGGGATTTTACTTTTGAAGGGTACTTTGAGAACTATCTAAGCCAACAGTCCTTATTATACAGCTGAACCTTTGCTGAGGCCATTTCATAGCACCTTTGCATTAAGAAATGTTTTATTCTGTAGAGATCTGCTGGTTTGCTTTGGTTAGAAATACCTGTTAGGTTACATAGCTTTAATATATAATGTTAACTGAGGGAACTAAATTTGGAGTATACATGTAGGGAAATTGAGTTTCTTTGAGCAGACTTCTATGTGTGCTGATCTCATTGGAAACCAATTTCATGATAATATCTATGAAATTAGAGTTGATGAGATCTGTTCTATATTTTTAAGTGGAGGCTTATTTTCGGTAGTGAATTTCCTGAGTGACTTTCCCCAAAGATAATGAAAAGCTCACATTCAGAATCATAGTACAGCGAACTCTAGGATAAGGAATTATTTCCCCTTTTATCAGATAATATGTCTATACCTTTTATTGTATTTTAACTACTTTCCTTCCTCTCCTACAAACTACACAATCAATTCCTATGCAGAATTAATGGCTTGCTGTTACGAACCTAGATTTTCTCAAAAAAAAAAAAAAAAAATTATCCAGAGTTTCACTGTAATGGAGAAAGGAAGGTGTAGGCCAGAAGTGATCTATTTTAGGCATTAATTAAATCAGCATATAGTTATTGAACATCTGCTGTGGGTCAGGCACTCTGCTTTGATCTGAAATGGCTTTATCTTTTCTGGAATGCTAATACAGGTGTATCTATTGACCCGGTCTATTGTGGGGTAAGAGAAGAAATTCAAGGACTATATGGAATGACCTGTGCAAGTTCCTCTTTTTCCTCTATCAATTCTAACTTTTTATTTATTTTTATGATATTAACCTTGGAAGGAACTGTGGAACTGTATGTTAAATTTTCAGCTGAGTGTTTTTTGTTCTTTTTGGGGGAGATCAACTGTGTAGAAATATTTTTAAGAGGAGTTTTTGTGAAGTCACTTCAACTTCAGTGTGTTATTCTCACATGGATGAGTAGTGAGGAGAATCTGTGGGATACTGTGATTTAAAAGTTTTATGCATGTTGAAAGGGAAATTTCTAAACTAGCTTTTAGGTGTGGTAGTGTGTGGTAGAGTTTATTTAACTTAAGTGTTAAATAATGTGCCAGGCATTACTTTAATGTTGTACATGTATTAACTCATTTAATCCTCATACAACTAACATAGCAGTACCAGCAATGAAGTAGGTACAGATGAAGAAACCGGTGCATAAAAGAGATTTAGTAACTTGCCCAAGTCACACAAATATTAGGTGACAGAGCTGGGATTTGAATTTGGGCATTCTGGCTCCAGAGACTTCCTAACAGCTATTACACTGACCCCCTCTTGGGAGTTGTGATGTATAATGGCTTATCACTGCAGTCAAGTACAAAGTTGTCATTGTCCTTGATGTTACTTCATAGCACATTCCCTAAATGTAAAAGGTTGCATTTCCCCCACACCCTTTCACTGTTTGTGTCTCTTTTTTTTCTTCCATGGAACAAATTTCAAAACTGACTTGGACCACTGATAAGAATGTTTTAAGAACCAGAGATCTTATGAATGATCTAGTTTTGTTCAATTACAGAAACAGAGATTCATCTATATGACATTTTGCTTTATCTTTTTTTCCTAAAAATAATTTCTGTGCTTACTAATTTTCAATTGTCATTGAAGTTTTCTGATTGCAGGTTAGGGATCTATTGCATAGCTGTTAACAGAGGGCTCTAATTGGGGGCACAATATTGCTTTCCTTGAATGTAGGATTCTAGGTGAGGAGGATTGTGTGTAACTGGTTTAAATACCAACTTCCTCCTTGTAAATTTCTTTCTTTTTGAAATATAGATATTTCTGTAAGGTAATTTGTTCATTTACTTCTCTTATTCATTGTTTATTCAACAAACATTTGAATGTCTGTGAACAAAGTGCATTTAGGTCTTGTGGGGTATTAAGGCAGACAGAATAGAGAAATGAAATAAATTTTTTGAAACTCTTTTAGTTTATGAAATATAACTTTGTTACATTGTATTTTTTCATAGCAGTTAAGCATCATAAATCTTTGAGAAATATGTTTCTTAGGTGAGGCTTGTTACTATTTGAGATGGTCCATTTAAAATGCTAATCTTTATATACTGAGTCTGGGAGGGATGTTCCTTTCAGGAATAATTTTCACCTTGATTTCAAACCTCTGGTTTCATTTTACACACAGAAATTTACTTGAATATATAAAGTTTGTGTTCTATATTACTAGTCCAGAAAAGTATGCTCTTTCATAGTAATCAGCCAAATCATTGAAATTTTGCTATTCTGTGGAGTAGTATTTTGAACAGAATTATAATTTGCTGAAGCATTCAATTGGAAAGGGAAGAGAAGATATTGTCAACTAATGTTATTATTCAGCTTATTACCTAGCTAGATAGCTTAGAGCAGAAAGATTGAGTGATAAATCTCTTGCCTTCTACTATGAGTTGTATTGCAGTACAGTAAACTGTTAGTAGAGTCCAAATTATTTGGTTTTACTGGAATTGATACTTTAAATTCATAGACTAAATGGGGCTTTGATAGGATCTTAGATTTATTAGAATGGAGATGTGTTTTTAAGTTACTGAGAGTTGAGAGTGGTGACTCTTGATTTAGCTATTTGGAAATAGGTTATTTTTGTTTTTGTTTTTTTGAGACAGAGTCTTCCTTTGTTACCTGGGCTAGATAGAGTTCAGTGGGATCATCATCATCCTAGCTCACTGCAACTTCAAACTCCTGGGCTCAAGCTATCCTCTTGGTTCAGTCTCCTAAGTAGCTGGGACTACAGGCGTGTGCCACCACACCTGGCTAATTTTTCTATTTTTTGTAGAGACAGGGTCTCTTGCTTAGGCTGGTCTCAAACTCCTGGCCTCAAGCCATCCTCCCACCTTGGCCTCCCAGAGTGCAAGGATTACAGGCTTGAGCCACCGCACCCAGCCTAGAAATGGTCTTTATAGTAAAATTGCTTCACATTTTACATATTAGAAAAGTGGTATTCTGTAAGAAAATTGTTTGTAAATGTAAGGTTGGTAATTGCAATTTCAGACATCCAGTTGCTATGATACTTTATTAAAAAGGCAATGCGCATTAGTCGTTGTCCATGCTATTAAATTCAGGAACATGTGGCCTGTTTGTCAGATGACTGTCACTTTGGAAAAAACCAAAAAACCTTCTGAAAGCAAAAGATAAAAAGTTGAGGATATAGTGACATGGATAATATAGATTTTGTAATATTATCAAGTGTGAAATTTGATAATATTGTGATCTCAATTTTTATGCAATATATTTAATAATTTTTTAATACATTTTTACATCATTATTTATACCTTTTTTTTTTTGTGACTCCATATGTGCTGGACCCCAAGAAGGTGGCAAGAAGTAAAAATTTGTTATTAACAAATCATTGAGGTGGATTAATTGTAAATGTGGTTAGGAATTGACTTTGTCTCAGCAAACTTGTTCATATTTTTTAAAAAACCCAGAAACTTAAAAATAACTCAGGTAGAGATATGTTTTCAATACAGTATTTGTTTAAATACAATTAACTTTTCAGATAGTTTTTGGTCTTCTATTTAGCCTCTGAGTGGTAATTTTCATCCCATGACATACCCTGAAAGGAAACTGGAGCTACTAAAGCTTGGGTTAGCCATTATTAATCAAAACTTCTGTGTTCACCCACTTTTTCTTCTTCTTTTTTTTTTTTTAAGACAGAGTCTTACTCTGTTGCCCAGGCTAGAGTGCTGTGGCATCAGCCTAGTTCACAGCAACCTCAAACTCCTGGCCTCAAGCAGTCCTACTGCCTCAGCCTCTTGAGTTGCTGTGACTACAGGCATGCGCCACCATGCCCGGCTAATTTTTTATGTATATACTCTTGGTTGTCCAGCTAATTTCTTTATTTTTTTTTTTTTTAGTAGAGACGGGGTCTCGTTCTTGCTCAGGCTGGTCTCGAACTCCTGAGCTCAAATGATCTGCCCACCTTGGCCTCCCAGAGTGCTAGGATTACAGGCGTGAGCCACCATGCCTGGCCTCAACCACTTTTTCTTATACTTACACAACTTAGACATTTTTCTTATACTTACAGTTTACTAGCACTTTATTCTTTCTTGGACTACCTTCTAATTGATGAAATAAAGGGAAGAAATTAATGAAGACATCAGATACCACAAATTGCTTTGGGAGTAGAGGTTTAGAGGATCTCACCATCTTGGCCTTTCTTTTCTTTGCTTATAGAAACCTATTAATAGCTAACATTTGTTGAGAGCCAATGATGTGTTGGGCACTGTTCTAAATGCTTTAACATGTTCTTTCTTATCAAAGTCTCAAAAGAATTCTACATGGTTAAGTTTTATAAGTATAATATAATATATAGTAGGTATTTAATAATGTATAATAATACAAGTTTTTATTATGGTTTCATATTAAAAAATGGAAAATGAATGTAAAGAAATGTAAAATATGTTACATTTCTTTCTATCCTTACTATCTGTTTTTTTTTTTTTAGTTCATCCTGGACATATGGGCCAGTAATTCTTTTACATTATGCATATCTTTCATTTTATGAAAGCAAATACATGATAAGAACTGTTTGACAAATCTGAAAAAAAAAAATCGTATCATCCTAGGCCTCTTGAGGTTGTATGAATCTCCTTGATATCTTTTAGATTTGCTTTTTCTTTTTCCATTTAAAATTTTAGAGAAAATATATTTTTTATACTGATGTGGTTCTTGGCTATGTGAGAGAACTGAACCCAGGCACCAAGTTTGCTGGTTAAAGTAGAATTAAGGTATGTTTTTTTTTCCAGTGAACTGTAGAGTGTTTCTTAAAATTACAATAATGAATACTTTTCATGCTCCAATTTAAACTTTTTGTAGAGAAACACATGTTACTTATAGGAATTATTAAGAGCTTCATTCTAGTAAGGTTGTTTACCAGTTGGCTACTCAGGAATGGAGTCATTTCACAAAGGATCTACAGCAGATGAATTAGACCAGTAGTAACTTCACCCTTCTGCTTTTCCCAGCTGGAGCAGAATTAGGCCTCATTCAACTGCAGCTGGTTCCCAGGAAAATGGAGGCTGTTCCTTCTGGTTTTTTCCTTTGACAGTAAAGTCATAGTTCCCAACAGATGGCTTTCATTAGCCCTGTACATAACTCTAAATTCAAGGCCAGAGAATTACTTTCAACTTCATTAGGGAACAGGTGAAGAAATAGTTTGTAGTGTAGTATGGCACTAGTTTGTTAAGGGTTGAAATTAAGTATAGAAATTTTAGTAGTATAGCATTTAGCTTTGCAGAATATCATTCTAAGTTAAAGTAATTTCTAACTGCCAGCAATTAAAAAAAGACATTGTAGGAAAAAATGTCTGGCTGTAGTGTTGATTGATGTGTATTTTGTTATTAAATTATGCTTACAAAATATAAATTATTAGAAAAAACAATTGACTATTCTGCATTTTGTAGAATTTTGAGGCAGTAGTAATCTTGGATCATAGTGATCATAACTTTATTTCACAAATAGGGAAACTGACAGCCAAAGAGATTGAAGTGTCTTGTCCAGTGCCACACAAGTTAAAAATGTCTTGGGAGAATTGGTCGGGCCTTTCTCTGTTCTGTGCTTTTTTTCATTATACTGTGGTACTGCTTTATTACTATTACAGAGCAATGAATATAAAATAATGTAGGTAGAACTTTCATCCTTAATGGAAACTATAGAATAAACCCTGATCTAGAAAAATCTTGGTGATTTTGTAAATCACAAATATATAAATCTGCTTGTTTCAGTGTTTGAAAATACCTCTACACTCTTGTTAGAGAGTTGAAAGAACTTTTTGGGAAAGACTGCTTTCTTATGGCCCAAATTAGAGTAATTAGAAAGTTTTCTTATGTTTTTAGCTAAATATTAGAAGAATAATGTTGAGTACCTTAGTGCTGGAAGAAAAAGTACTTGAGTTTGAAAAAAATTGTTCACTTAAAGGTAAGTCTGATTTCAATAGGTCTGCAACACAGATGACCTTGGAATGACTTGGATAATTGCTTAGAATTTAAAGTTCTTGAGATTGAGGTTTCTGTTAATTAAGTAATATTTATCAAAGGTATTAAATATGGATGGACTGAGATGCAGTTTAGCACTCATTATATACACAAAAAATCTGGGAGGAGCTTGAGAAGTTTGTAATACTACCAGTAAACAAACTGTATAGGAAAGGCAGCAGATAATAAATCATTTTTGTCTTTATTGGTTTTTATGACTAACAGCTCATCTCTGTATTACTTCTACTGTGTCATAAAACTTAGCAAGTATGTTAGTGGCAGGTAAAGGTTAAGATTAGGGACAGTTACTTGTACAATAATTGGGCAATTTTAAGATTACTGGTATAAACTGTTAAAAAAATTGTAGCTGCCAGATTTTTTTCAGTTATTTTCTTATTTTTAAAATATTTATTTAAAAATTTTATTTTTAAAAATTTATATTTAAAAAATTTTTAAAAAGCATTAAAGAAGATAGATGGTGTCTTTGCCATTTACCTTTTGTGCAGAGTGGGTGATTCACTGTATGTAGGGGTGTTGTCAGACTTGTGCTATAGGCTGCTTTCTCCTCCAGGGAATTGTGAACTGTAGTTGACCTCTTAGAGAGCTGCTGTTAAGTGGTTTTCAATTCTTTCAGTTTAGTAGAGTCTAGGTTCCTTTTTCTTAGTCGTTGGCTATAGTAAAGCATTTAACTCCTGAGTTTTCCCGAACCTGTAACAGAACTCCTAACAGAACTCTTATTTTTAAGTGTTGAGTGTGATAATGTACTTCACTGGTTTCCTAGTTTTTCTATTCAGGGCATCTTTAAATATCTGACTTAGTGTTTAGGTCCTCTTTCATCATTTTCCTGCCTTATTTCTTTTCATGCCAGTCAGCTTTTCTTTAATTCTATAAAATAAATCCACTATAGAATTATCTGAGAAGGCTTAAAAAAACAACAAACAAATTAGACTAGCAGTGGGGCCCAGGTTTCAGGGTTTTTTGTTTGTTGTTGATTTTTAATGTGCATTTAATCTGCAGCTGGGGTTGTGAACCATTGCTCTGATGCTTAGAACCAATCTCTGTTGTGGGAATTGGCAGAGGGAGTCAGGAGACAGAAGCAGGTACTTTTTACCTAATAATTGACTTTCAGATAAAAATAGATGAAATAACTTCACACCCACTCTCATGAACACTCCTTGGAGCCAGGACCGTGTACTGCTGGGTACCTAAATTGTTTTATCTTATTCCCTGGCCATAACTGCCTTAATCTTCCTCTGTTTCCTCTCCTTACTGTCACTGCACCTGCTCTTTGATCCCATCAAGGTGTTTGCAGAGAGTTACCTACATGATTCCAGCGGGTGCCCCTCCTGTCATTCTAATGTTGTTCTCATCACTTGGCCTTTTGGCTCACCGTCGGTTACGTGCTGTGCTCCTGAGTCACATTGGCAAACTTTAGCTTGAAATTAAGCCAACCATTTCCCCTCCCTGTTCCTATATGGGACTGTTTTTATTTAGGAGAAAATCATGCAACCCTGAGGTGGGGTGCCACTTAACAAATTTGTGGCCTGTAATTTCAGCTCTACCCTCTGCTTGAGGATGTATGTATGTCTGTGTAGTCTTTTCTCTCTGCAGCAATTCAGTAATTCCTCCAACCCATTTTCTTTCTCATTTTCAGTAGATACTTCCATATGCTACTTCACAGAGAATAGAATCTATCCATTCAAATGAGCTCATTCAGTTTATACCCCTCTCATAGCAACCTAAATACATCTGTGCTTATTTTTACCCCCTTTGCTACTTTCTCAGAGGACGGTGAAAGAAGTGTCAAAGGCTAATCTCTCCATTTATGTGCAGGATCCTATTCTCTCCTGCCTCAGGGGCCTTGTTCCATAAATAATGTTCCCCAGTTTTTCTACTCTGCCATCTTTCTCTCTCACGTCTTAACCCTTAGTATGCAGAAGTCCCTCCCATCTGTGTAAAAAACAAATGAAAAACCTCTCCTTCTCTCCTTGTATACTCTATCTCCTTCCCATCATTTTGAAACTTCTTGAAGAAAGATTGTATTCATTCCAAATTTGCTGCAGTCTGAGTTTTGGCCCTAGAGTTACTATTCAAAACTGCTCTTGTGAACAATTTTACCTGACGTCTTAGCAACATTTAGCATTTGTTGATCATTCTTTCCTCCCTTGACCTCTGGGATGATCCTTAGGTGTCTCCCCCCTCCTCCCATCTTTCTGGTAATTCCTTTTCAGTTGACTGGCATTTTATCTTTTGCCTGTATCTTAGATGTTGGCTGTATCTAAGATGTATCTTAGACAAACAGAAGGTTCTGTTTGTCACTCGTTTCTTATCATTTCAACCTTCTTGAGTTATCTTTAGACCTTTCTTCTCTATACCTATGATTCTAATTTCATATCTAATTCCAGACCTTTTTTCTGATCTTTGGACTTGTATATCCCACTTTGTAGTGTTTTATGTCAGTCACTTCAAATTCATCATGACCCAGATGGAATTTATCACCTTCTCCTCAACTTGCTCTTCTTATTTCTTACTGTGGTAAAAGGCATTGCCATTGATTCTTATGCTTAAAATAGCCGGGCGCGGTGGCTCACGCCTGTAATCCTAGCACTTTGGGAGGCCGAGGCGGGCGGATTGCTCGAGGTCAGGAGTTCGAAACCAGCCTGAGCGAGACCCCGTCTCTACCAAAAATAGAAATAAATTAATTGACCAACTAAAAATATATATAGAAAAAATTAGCCGGGCATGGTGGCGCATGCCTGTAGTCCCAGCTACTCGGGAGGCTGAGGCAGGAGGATCGCTGAGCCCCGGAGATTGAGGTTGCTGTGAGCTAGGCTGACGCCACGGCACTCACTCTAGCCTGGGCAACAAAGTGAGACTCTGTCTGGAAAAAAAAACAAAAACAGAAACTTTGTCATCATATTCCACACCTCCCTGGTACATCTTATGGATTCAGTTCAATCCCTCCTCCATCATCTGTCTTATACTTTTTAAACATCTTTAATTAATTTCTCTATCCCAGGTGCTCCTCCTTCAGAGGAGATCCTCATCATTTCTCTACTGATTATCTTAGTAACTTCCTCATTGGGTTTCCCTTCTCTTGTATCTTCTTTTTCTAGTCCATGTTATTGCCAAGAAAGATCTTACTAAGAAGTGATTAAGAACACAGGCTCAAGAACGAGACCATCTGGGTTTGCCTCCCATGCTGGCACTACTTGTCTTATGACTTTGGGTAATTTGCTTAATCATTCTTTGCCACAGTTCTGTCTATAAAATGGGGATAATGCAATGCTTATCTCATAATGGGGTTGTGAGAATTTAATGAGTTAATATTATCAGGGCTAATAGAGCTTTGTGTAATGATAGAAGTGTTCAGTTTCTATACTGTTCTCCAGTAGCCATAGCCACATGTAGCTATTGAGTTCTTTAAATGTGGCTAATTGACTAAAGAGCCAAATTCTTAATTTTATTTAATTGAAATGGCCACATATGGCAAATAGTTACTGTGTTAGTACAGAATATATAAAGTCCTTAGAATAATGTTTAGCACATAAGTGCTCAATAAGTGTTATCTATTACTACCATCTGTCTAAAATTAAGCTTATTCCTCTGCTTAAAATCCTTCAGTGCCAAATTCTGTGGTATAGTATCTGTGATTTGTAGCCCCTCCCCCTGCTTTGTTCCAAACTTGTCTACTGCTACTTTTTCATAATGCCCTCTGTTTTCCACTGTACCAGTGATTCTCAGAGTATCATCCTTGGACTGGCACCAGCAGTAGTGTCCTCTGTTTGAAATGCAAAGTCTTGAGCCAGAGTATAGGCCTATTGAATCAGAAACTGGGGCTGGGGCCCTATATCCTGTATGTTAGGAAGTCTTCCAGGTGATTCTGATGCATGCTAAAATTTGAGAACTCCACTTACATCAGACTCCTACAGGTCCTCAGATCTACCTTGTTTACTCTTGCTCCTATATTTTTCTTCCGTTTGGAATGAATGTTCCTTTTTTCTTCATCAACTAACTCTTATTTAACCTCACAAATTTAGTTTAGGTATATCTTCTTTCTATTTCTTCCCTCTTTATTACCCTGCTCCCAGGCTGACTTGGAGAACTCTCTTCATCTCCATCCTGTCCATATCTGTATACACCTCCATCATAGCCCATTTTACATTGTAGTGTTTTAGCCTACCTCTTGTTAGTGAACTTAGGTCCTTGTTTTTCATCTTTATATCCTCATCTGCCTGGCACAGTGTCTGGTTGCTTTGCATGTATTTATTGAGCATCTTCCAGGTGCCAGCACAGTGATTAGTTCCTAGGTGAAGGACATGCAGTCTCTGTAATTCACACACAATGATAAGTGCTCTGATGCGGCGAAACAGAGGGCTGTGAAAACAAGGGCTGGGGCGGGAGGGTGAAGTCAAGGGACGTCTTTTCAGAGGAAGTCACATGTGTGAGGTTAGTGAAGTGGGGAAGCAAATGGGTGGGGTGGGAAGGAGAGTGGTTCCTGCAGAGGGAACAGCATGTACAAAGGCCTAGAAGCAAAACATTGTAGGCACATAATAAGTGTTTAATTGGATATGAATTTTTAAAAATCGCATGTTTAACTTTTAGATCTCAGTTTTGAAGTTACCATCTTCCCCAGCAAACACTGCATTTTATTTGCTTCTGTAGTTTTTAAGCCACTTTTATGCTGCTTGTGATTTCTTTGAGTGGATGGTTAAGGTATGATAGGTTAACCTCCAAGCCAGCAGGATACATTTATTTACTTATTTATTGACTTTTAAAGCAGAAAAAAGGATTAGTTTATCGGACAGTTATTCTACAGGGTGAGGAACACATCAGTGGTGGCAAAGGTAAATAAATTCCTCTCATTGCACAAGAATGGGGCAAGATTTTAAACAACCAACTTTAAACTTGGACCTTTGAGAGTGCATATCTTTAAGAAGGCTGACAGGAGACCCTCACGCCAACCACCGTTGTCATTTTTGTAGCCCCACTCTGTATTGGCTCTTTTTGCTCTTGTTGCTGCCATCCTGCATTTCCTGTTGCTCTCATTAACCCTCTGTTAACAAGGCATTGGTTAATGTGCTATGCAAGCTCCAACTTTTAGTTTGCTAATGAATACCTGCCTTTGTTTGGGACTTTATATATGTAATTTTCAGTAAACACTTAATTTTTTTTTTTTTTTTTTTGAGACAGAGTCTTGCTTTGTTGCCCAGGCTAGAGTGAGTCCCATGGCATCACCCTAGCTCAGAGCAACCTCAAACTCCTGGGCGCAAGCAATCCTGTTGCCTCAGCCTCCTGAATAGCTGGGACTACAGGCATGTGCCACCATGCCCGGCTAATTTTTTCTCTATATATTAGTTGGCCAATTAATTTCTTTCTATTTATAGTAGAGACGGGGTCTCGCTCTTGCTCAGGCTGGTTTCGAACTCCTGAGCTTGAGCAATCGCCTGCCTCGGCCTCCCAGAGTGCTAGGATTACAGGCGTGAGCCACTGCACCCGGCCAACACTTAATTTTTACTCACTTTGTATGCTTTATAAGCAGGTTGGCTTCATCACTTATTAACTTTGAAAGAAGACTAATAAAAATTCAAAGTTTTCTTGCTAAACTTTCAGCTAAACGGGGCAAACCTAGAGGGGATGGAAAGAGGGAAATAAAATCTTTTCCCTCAAAACTATATATGGGTGGTAATATGTTTCTGAAGTATTTCAGATAATAAAGAATTTTGCTTTCACATGTATTTTCTTTTGATGTAACTCTTTTGTAGTAAAGTAGACATATCAGGTGCTATGACCAAGTTTTACTTATGCAGAATTATGTGGTTAGTTAAGGGAACAAAAGAAACTAGAGCCCAGATCTCTTGAAGTCCGGTACTCCTTCAGCCATATCAAGCTGCCTCTTGTGAAAGACTGTAGTTTGTGAAAATGCAAGCATTGAAAATAAAGTGAGTACTTCTTTAGCATTTGTTTCATACATCTGTTCCACCATTTATCAAATCATATGTATTATTAATCTTTGGATCTAGCTTCTGGCATTTTGTAAGACACTCATGAAGTATTTTTAGAATTGAAACTATCATGTTTGAACTGGAAGGGGGAATAATAGAAATTAGGTGTTTGTTTGTTTGTTTGTTTTAATATTATTTAGCTCTCTTACTAAGCTTAGAAGTAGAACCATTTATCCTCTCAAAATTTATAGCCTCTGTGGATTAAAAGGAAATAACAGATTTTCAGATGTATTCTAGAAATGTTTGGTTCTTCAGGTGAAAAGTACCATTTCCTACTTCTTTCAAGATAATATTTGTTTTTTTATTACCCATAGAGGAGTACTAAAAGTTAAAAAAAATTGTTTTCTCAATAGATAACATATCATCAGTATTCAAAATTCAAAAAGCATAAAAGAGTATTCTGTGAAAGAGTATTCTTCTAACTCCTATTCCCTAGCTACCTGATTCCCCTCCTGGGAGGCAGCCAATTGGTTTTATAAGTTTCTTTTGTACCTTTCAAAGAGATTCATTGGATATACAAGTGATCATTTTATATATACATCCCCCCTTTTTCACAGTTGGTAACATACCTTAATGTACTGTTCTGCACTTTAACTTTCTTTTTCCTCCCTACTTAAGGATATATGGTATGGGCCACATAACGTTTCAGTTAACACTGGACCACATGTATGTTGGTGGTCCCATGAGATTATAATGGAGAGAGGTGAAATTACAGGGGCTTCAAGATGGCTTACTAGAGGAACCCAGCACTTGCCTCCTCCACAATGAAGGACCAAAAGAGCAAGTAGATAATCACACATTGAATAGTGTCTAAGAGAGAACACTGGAATTCAGCAGGGAGTGATAGGGAATAACAGGGAAGTAAAACAGCTGGCCCAGCTGGAATTGGCTTAGAGCCAGGAGAAACTCCCCAGTGTGGGGAAAAGGTAAAAGAGAGAGTCCCTGCTAGTCTGTATTCCTACCGTGGATTCCTGTAATCCTAGCCTCAGAGGAGCCCCTTGGCCCTTGTGGGCCCTGAGATTAGAATATGAAGTTGCCTGGGGTCCATGTGATGGCATCATGCTGGAAAGGGAATTTGCACTGAGAGAGACCCACACACCTCTGAGACCCAGCAGCTGCGGCATTGTGTTCTCTTGAGAGCCCAGCCCTCACCAGACTACATCCTGCCCTGGGTCCTGACAGCTTCTATATATATCTCCACATCCCTGGGGCCCTCCTGATACCCCCGCATCAACCCAAAAGGCTGCAGTGTTGCAACTCCAGCTGGACCCAGTGGGGCCGCTGGGTTCCTAGTACTCTAGCCCGTGCATACCCTACACCTTTGGTGATGAGCAGTACAGCACTGGGAAGGCTAGGCTATACTGAACACAGAGGGAGATAAAGTATGTGACTGACAGCAACCCCAATACCCACCTCCTGTGCAGCAGGACCACCATGCACGTGCATGTGTCTTTGGGGAGCCTGGAGACTGGCCTGCCTGGATAATGTCTGGGGCCTGAAGACAGGTTTACATCACCTACCACTGCTGCTGGAGTGTGCTTCCTGCTGGAGTGGGCAACCTGCCCCACTCTCCACACCTGGTTCATGTGCTTCACTGGGGGGCCTAAGGACAGTCCCATCTACCTGCTGCTGCTGCCAGTACCCACATATGTAATTCGGGGGCCAAGAGATCAACCCACTCTGCCTGCTGCTGCTGGTATCTGTGTATACCATCAGGGAGCCTGAGGACAGGTCCACCCTGTTCACTGTCATGGCTGCCAGTGCCCAAGCATGCTGTTCAGAGGCCTGGAGATCAGTCTGCCCACTGGCCCCTGCTTGTGTACACTCATGCTTTCCGACCAATGGACAAGCACACCCAGCGTCCCTCCAACCCCCACCAGCACCTACCCACATGCCCTACCTGTAGGCCTGTGGACTGGCCTGCCCAGTGTGTCACAACCACTGCTGGTACCTACATGTGCCACCTGGGGGTCTGAGGATTGCCTATCACTGCTACTGCCATTGCCAACACTATCCATGCTGCTCCGGAACCTAAGGATCTGTCTGCCTGCCTGGCCTACTGCTACCACTGCTAGCACTGGCCTACTGCTGCCATTGTTAGCACCTGAGCAAGCCACATGGAGACCCAAGGATCAGCCTGCCCAGACCCACTACACCATTGCCCATATACACTGTGCAGAGACCCAAGGACCAGCATGCCCAGCTCATTGCTGCCACCACTGTTGTCCCTGTCTACAGCAAAACTTTACCACAGCCTTCACTAACAACCACAGCCTAAGCCACTGAGAAACTCACAGATACCACTGACACTGAGTACAGGTGAAGAAATCATATGGAGTCTGCACTACTGTGCCCGTCCAGAATCAAAGCCAAAGCACCCTACCCAACCAACACTATAGGAAAAAGTATTTTCTTATAAAAGCCAATCCATAAAATTGGAAGAAATTACATTAAACCAGATGTGCAGATATCAATGTAAGAACACAGGAAACATGAAAAAGCAAGGAAACGTGACATCCCCAGTAGAACATAATAATTCTTCAGAAACAGTTTCCAGTGAAAAAGAACTCTACAAAATGCCTGAAAAATAATTCAAAATAATATTAAAGAAACATAATGAGACAAGAGAACACAGATAAGCAATGAAAAGAAATCAGAAAAGCAATTTATGATCTGAATAAGAAATTCAACAGAGATAGATGTAATAAAGAACCAAACAAATCCTAGAACCTAATAAGAATTCAGTGAATGAAATAACTACAACTGAGTTTCAACAATAGATTAGATCAAGCAGAAAAAAGAGTTTCTGAATTTGAAGACAGATCTTTTGAAATAATTCAGTCAGACAAAAAAAAAAGGAATAAAAAGAATGAAGAAAGCCTGTGTGACATATGGGACACCATAAACTAACCAAATATTTGAATTTTGGATGTTCCAGAAGGAAAAGAGATGGGCAAAGGCATCAAAAACTTATTTATTGAAATAATAACTAAAAAATTCCTAAGTCTTACAAGAAATACAGACATATAGATACAGAAAGCTCAAAGATTCCCAAACAGGTTCAGTCTAAAGAGGTCTTTTCCAGGGTACATTATAGTAAAAGTCAACCAACATCATAATAACAGTAGAACCTTATAGGTCAGGAGAGAATGAAATAATATATTCAAAGTGCTAAGGGGAAAGAAAAACCTCTGTCAGTCCAAAATACTATACCCATCAAAACTATCCTTCAGAGATGAAGGAGAAATAAAGCCTTTCCCAGATAAGCAAAAACTAAGGGAATTCGTCACACCTCAGACTATCCTTAAAAAGAAGTGTTTAACAGAATCCAAGATCTGGAAGCAAAAGAATGATATCTACCATCATGAAATCACACAAAAGTATAAAACTCACTAGTAGAGCAGACATGAGAAATGAGAAATAACTCAAATGTTACCATTACAGAAAACCACCAAACTGCAATGAAAAACAATAAGAGTGGAAGAAAGGAACAAGGATACGTAAAACAATTAACAAAATGACAGGAATAAGTCCTCACCTATCAATAATAATTTTGAATGTAAATGGATTAAATCCCCCGCTTAAAAGAGACTGGCTGAATGGATTAAAAAACACAACCTACCCATATGCTGCCTACAAGAAACTCACCTCACCTATAAAGACACATAGGCTGAAAGTGAAGGGATGTAAAAAGATATTCAGTGCAAATGGAAACCAAAAGCGAACAGGAGTAGCTATACTTAGATAAAACAGACCTTAAGTCAAAAACTGTAAAAAGAGATAAGATCATTATATAATGATAAAGTATGAATCCAGCAAGAGGCTATAACAATTATATATACACCCAACACCAGAGCATCCAGATATATAAAGCAAATATTATTATATCTAAAGGAAGAGATAGACTCCAATATAATAATTGTTGGAGACTCCAGTACCTCAATCTCAAAATTGGATCTAGGCAGAAAATCAACAAAGAAACATTGGATTTAAATTGTACTTTAAACCAAATGGACCTAACTGACATTTACAGAACATTTATTTCATCCAACTGCTATGGAATACACATTTTTCTCAACAGCATATGTAACATTCTCCAGGATAGACCACATGTTAGGCAACAAAACAAGTCTAACAAGATTTTATAAAATCGAAATCATATTAAATGTCTTCTCAGACCACAGTGGAATAAAACTAGAAATCAATAAAATGAGGAACTTGGAAACTGTATAAATACTTGGAAATTAAACAGTGTGCTCCTGAATAATCATTGGGTTAATGAAGAAATTAAAAATTTATTGAAACAAAATGAAATAACAGACCCAATGGGATACAGTAAAAGCAGTGGTAAGAGGGAAGTTTATAGCAGCAGTAAATACCTACATCAAAAAAGTAGGAAGATTTCAAATAAACAACCTAACTGTATACTTAAGGGGACAAGAAAGGCAAGAACAAACCAAACCCCAAATTAGTAGAAGGAAAGACACAATAAAGGTCAGGGCAGAAATAAACAAAATGGAGACTAAAAACAAGAATATATGAAACAAAAGTAATTTTTTTGAAAAGATTAAAAAAATTGATAAATGGATAGCTAGACTAGCCAGGAAAAAGAGACGACCCAAATAAAATCAGAAATGAAACAGGTGGCCAGGCATGGTGGTTCACACCCGTAATCTTAGCACTTTGGGAAGCTCAGGTGGGAGGATTGCCTGTGGCTAGGAGTTCAAGACCAGTTTGGGCAACACATGGTGAGACTTCATCTCTACAAAAAAAATTTTTTTAATTACCTGAGTGTAGTGGTGCTTGGGTTTAGTCCTAGCTTCTTTGGAGGCTGAGCTGGAAGGATTCTCCTTGCTTGAGCCTAGGAGTTTGAGGCTATAGTGAGCTATGATTGTGCCACAGCACTCCAGCCTCCCCCAAAAGAAAAGCCCAAGACTGGCTGGCTTTCCTGCTGAATTCTAACAAACTTATAAAGATTCTTATCAGTCTATTCCATAACATTGAATTGGTGGAAATTTTTCCTAACTCATTCTGTGAGGCCATCATTATCCTGATGCCAAAACCACATAAAAACACAACCAAAAAAGAAAACTGTAGGTCAGTATCCCTGTCGATCATTAATGCAAAAATCTTCAACAAAATGTTAGCAAACCAAAATCACCAACACATTGAAAAGGTAATACACCATGATTGAGTGGGATTTATCCCAGGGATGCAGGGATTATTGATCATATGCAAATCAATAGATGTGATACATCACATCAATAGAATGAAGGACAAAAACCATATGATCGGGCCGGGCGCGGTGGCTCACGCCTGTAATCCTAGCACTTTGGGAGGCCGAGGCGGGCGGATCGCTCAAGGTCAGGAGTTCGAAACCAGCCTGAGCGAGACCCCGTCTCTACCAAAAATAGAAAGAAATTAATTGACCAACTAAAAATATATATATACAAAAAATTAGCCGGGCATGGTGGCACATGCCTGTAGTCCCAGCTACTCGGGAGGCTGAGGCAGTAGGATCGCTGAGCCCAGGAGATTGAGGTTGCTGTGAGCCAGGCTGACGCCACGGCACTCACTCTAGCCTGGGCAATAAAGTGAGACTCTGTCTCAAAAAAAAAAACAAAAAAAAACACCATATGATCATCTCAATTGATGCAGAAAAAGCATTCGATAAAATTCAACATCCTTTTATGATAAAAACTCTCAACAGATTAGGCACAGAAGGAACATACCTCAACACAATAAAGGCCATATATGACAGACCCACACCTAATATACTGAATGGGGAAAAACTGTGAGAGCCTTTCCTCTAAGAACTGGAACACAAGACAGGGTTGCCTACTTTCACCACTCTTATTTGTCATAGTGCTAGAAGTCCTAACCAGAGCAGTCAGGAAAGAAAAAGAAAGAAAAGGTATCTAGATTGGGAAAGAGGAAGTTATATTGTCCCTCTTTGCAGACAACGTGATTTGATATGTAGAAAATTCTGAAGACTGTACCAACTACTCTTAGAACTTATAAACTATTTCAGTAAAGTTACAGGATACAAAATAACCATAAGAAAATCAGTAGTGTTTTTATATGCCAATAATGAACTGGCAGAAAAAGAAATCAAGAAAGCAATCCCATTTACAATAGCTACAAAAATATTAAAATATCTAGGAATACATTTAACCAAGGAGGTGAAAGATCTGTGTAAGGAAAACTACAAAACACTGATGAAAAAAGTTGAAGAAGACAATTAGAAAGACACCCTATGCTCATAGATCAGAATTAATATTGTTAAAATAACCATACTACCCAAGTGATCTACAGATTCAATGCAATCCCCATCAAAATATCAATGACATTGGCTGGGCATGGTGGCTCATGCCTGTAATTCTAGCACTTTGGGAGGTCAAGGCGGGTGGCTCACTGAGGGTCAGGAGTTTGAAACCAGCCTGAGCAAGAGCGAGACCCTGTTTCTACTATAAATAGAAATAAATTAATTGGCCAACTAATATATATAGAAAACAAATTAGCCAGGCATAGTGGCACATGCCTGTAGTCCCAGCTATTTGGGAGGCTGATGCAGTAGGATTGCTTGAGCCTAGGAGTTTGAAGTTGCTGTGAGCTAGGCTGATGCCACGGAACTCACTCTATCCTGGGCAACAAAGCAAGACTCTGTCTAAAAAAAAAAAAAAAAAAAAAAAATCAATAACATTCCTCACAGAACCACACAGTAACCACAGCAACATGGTACTGGCATAAAAACTAGACTCATAGCTTGATGGAAGAGAATAGAGCATCCAGAAATGAATCTGTGCACTTTACAGACAACTCATTTTCAACAGAGGTGCCAAGAACATACATTGGTGAGAGGACAGTCTCTCTAAGCAATGGCACTTTGACACTGGATATCCATATACAGAAGAATGAAACTAATCTCCTATCTTAGCATATGCAAAGATCAACTCAAAATGGATTAATGACTTAAATGTAAGACCTGAAACTATAAAACTACTGGAAGAAAACATAGGAACATAGGGGAAACACTTTTCAAAATGTTGGTCTAGGTAAAGATTTCATGTGTAAGACCTCAAAAGCACAGGCAACAAAAACAGAAATAGACCAATAGTAGTGTCTTAAACTATAGAGCTTCTGCATAGCAAAGGAGACAGTCAACAGAGCGAAGTGGGGCCGGGCACGGTGGCTCACACCTGTAATCCTAGCACTCTGGGAAGCTGAGGCAGGTAAATAGTTTTAGCTCAGGAGTTCCAAGACGAACTTGAGCAAGAGTGAGACCCCATCTCTACTAAAAATAGAAATAAATTAGCTGGACAACTAAAATTATATATAGAAAAATTAGCCAGGCATGGTGGCACATGCCTGTAGTCCCAGCTACTCGGGAGGCTGAGGCAGGAGGATCGCTTGAGGCCAGGAATTTGAGGTTGCTGTGAGCTAGGCTGACGCCATGGCACTCTAGCCCAGGCAGCAGAGTGAGGCTCTGTCTCAAAACAAAAAACCAAAAAAAACCAGAGTGAAGTGAAATGAATATTTGCAAACTATTCATCCAACAAAGGATGAATATATAAGGAACTCAAAACAACAGCAATGAAATCAAAATCATTCCATTAAAATTTGGGCAAATGATCTGAATAGGCATTTGTTGAAAGAAGACATACAAATAGCCAACAGGTGCCCCATGTGTTACTGCTACAGTTGGGAACAACTTTCTTCAGATTACCTGCTAGTGAACTTAACCCAGGAGAAGGTGAAGTTGAAGGACTAAAACACTTAATGACAGAGATATTGGATTGTCAAGATGGAGTTCTGCAAGACTAGGTCATTGGTAACTGGTGGAGACCGAATTTTGAACCTCCTCAGTATCCATATATTCCTGTACATATTACAAAGCCTAAGGAACATAAGAAGTTGTTTCTGGTTCAGCTTCAAGAGAAAGTCTTGTTTGCAATCCCTAAAAATTACAGGTAGGAACCTGCACCATTGTTTGAATGGTATGACAATACACTAGGCTATGGACCCATCATTTCTAGTCTCCCTTAGCTGTTGAGCAGGTTCAATTTTATATACAACTGGATTCCTATGCAATGGAGAAGTAAAAGAAGCTGTCTCTGTGAGCATAGCTATACACACTGTAGAAGAATAAGTGTGATAGAAAAGTTTTTGGTTTTATCTCTTTCCTGATCTCTAAATTGCTGCCTACTTTCTCTTGTTTGAATAGTAAAGTTAACATGAAGAACTAATTTAGTTCTTCTGCAAGCAAATGTGATAAAGCTTATTTACGTTTGGTTCTACTCATACTTTTTTGTACACCATTAAATAAAATGGACTTCTTTCTAAAAAAACCAAAAAACAAATAGCCAACAGGTATACGAAAAAAATGCTCAACATAACTAATCCTCAGAGAAATGCAAATCAAAACAACCATGAGATTATCATCTTACCAAAGTTGGAATGGCTATTGTAACAAACAAACAAAAACCAGAAACAAATGCTGGCAAGGATACTGAGAAAGAGAACTCTTATGCATTGTTGGTGGGAATGTAAATTAGTACAGCCATTATGGAAAACAGTATGGAGGTTTCTCAAAAAACTAAGAATAGAACTACCATATGATCCAGCAATCCTACTAGTGAATATTTAATCAAAGGAAAGCAAATCAAGATATCAAAGGGATACCTGCCTCTCCATGTTTACTGTAGCACTATTCACAACAGCCAAGATACGGACTCAACTTAAGTGTCCATCAGAGGATGAATAGATAAAATGTGGACACTGTGAAAGAACTATTTAGCCATAAAAAAGAATGAAATCTTGTCCTTTGTAGGAACATGGGTGGAAATGGAAGTCATTATGTTAAGTGAAGTAAGTCAGGTACAGAAAGACAAATATCACATCTTCTAATTTATGTGTGGGAGCTAAAAACGATGTTGTCATGGTGGTAGACAGTAGAAGATGGTTACCAGAGGCTGGAAATGGTGGTAGTGGGTGGTGGTTGAAGAGAGGTTGGTTAATGGGTACAAACATAGTTAGATAGAAAGAATAAATTCTAATGTTCAGTAGGACAGTAGGGCGACAGTAGTTAACTGTGTATTGTATATTTCAAAATAGCTAGATTTGAAATGTTCCCAACACAAAGAAATAATAAATATTCAAGGTGATGGGTATCCTAAATACCCTGATTTGATCATTACACATTGTAAGCATGTGTCAGAATATCACATATACTCCATAAATATGTGCAATTATTTTGGATGAACTTTAAAAAGATTATAATGGAGCTGAAAAATTTCTGTCACCTAGACATTGTGATACAACAGGCTTTGTAACGTAGCGCAGTGCATTACTCATGTTTGTAGTGATGATGGTATAAATAAACCTGCGCTGCCAGTCATATTAACATCTGGCACATACAGTTGTGTATTCTACATAATATTTGATAATGAAAATAAATGATTTACTGGTTGATGTATTTACTATGCTATACTTTTTATCCTTATTTTAGAGTGTATTTTTACTTCTAAGGAAAAAAGTTAACTTGTAAAACAGCCTCAGCCAGGTATTCCAGAGGTCATTATCATAGGAGATGATAGCTCCATGTGTGTTCTTGCCCCTGAAGACCTTACAGTGGGGAGAAGGTGTGGAGGTGGAAGACAGTGATAGTGATGATCCTGGCCCTGTGTAGGCCTAGGCTAATGTGCGTGTTTGTATTAGTGCTTAACAAAAAAGTTAAAAAAAAATTTTAATAGAAAAAACTTACAGGATAAGGTTATAAAGAAAGTAAATACTTTTGTATAGCTTTACAATGTTTATTTAAAGCTAAGTGTTATTACAAAAGAGTCAAAAAGTTAAAAAGTTTATAAAGCAAAAAGGTTTTAGTACACTAAGGGTAATTTATTGAAGAAAGAAAAATTTTAAAATAAGTTTAGCATAGCCTAAGTGTACAGTGTCCATAAAGTCTACTTTAGTGCACGGTATTGTCCTAGGCCTTCATGTTCATTCACCACTCGTTCACTGACTCACCCAGAGCAACTTCTAGTCCTGCAAGCTCTATTCATGGTAAGTGCCCTTCAAGTGTACCATTTAAAAAATCTTTTGTACCTTATTTTTACTATGCTTTATCTAAATACCCAGATTCTTACCATTGTGTTACAGTTGCCTACAGTATTCAGTACAGTCACATTCTGGATAGGGTTGTAGGCTAGTAGCAGTATGCTATGCCATGCAGTCTAGGTATTTAGTAGGCTATACCATCTAGGTTTGTGTAAGTATATTCTGTCATATTTGCACAACTTTGAACTTACCTAATGGCACATTTCTCAGAACAAGTCCCTGCTAAGCAACACGTGGCTGTATCTTAAAGCATGTTACATATCAGTACATAAGGTTTAGTGGTGTTCCATTGTTAATGGACATTTGTTTCTGATTTTTTGTGACTACAAACAGCACCACATTAAATAACCTTATTTGTAGATCATTTCACTGATAAGTCCCTAGAAGTGGAATTATTGGGTCAAAGATAAATATGGCATTATTATTTTGGTATTTCTAAGTTTCTCCCTAAAGATTCATCAGCAGTATATGAGAATAACTGTTTTCCTTACACCCTTTGCAGCATAATGTGAACTTTTTGATCTTTGCAGTCTGATCAGTGAAAAAAAAATCATTACCCATTTTTACTCCATTATTTTATTCACATGGGTTTGCTCTCCTAACCTAGTGACCAGAGAAAACATCTATCTGATTTGTGTTTCTAGGCAATTTTAAGCTTGCATATTTAAAATTTACAACTCTTACAGGTAATCAGAAATTTATTGTTTCTTTTAAAAAGAAGTTATGTTGCTTTAGAAACATCTTTTGCTGGGTCTCTTTTGTAGCCAGTGACCTATACTGATAGATTTCTGTCCTGTAAATGTGTTCCTACTCTACACAAAAGTTTTGGCCTGTTGCTTTTCTACTTATGTCAAGGAAATCCTATTTAGCAGATGCCTTAGTATGTCATAGTTTGCAGTCTTTTCAAGTGCACATTATGTAGTATTGTATTTGGAAACTTGTATAATGTTGAATAAATATTATGTGCTAGGTTTTATATTTGGGTTGCCGCAGTCCTTTAAGGAAGGTTGTCTATTTCCTAGATGAAGCAGTGGCTCATAGAAGTCAAGCAGTTTGCCCAAGGTTATACAGGTGAGCATGTTAGGGTGTAGAGGGTAGTAGTAGAGTGCTCAGGAGCAAAAATCTGAGATAAACTGAAATTCTAATCACTTTAAACTAGTGCAGTAAAGTACTTCCTGAATTATTACACACTAGTTCTGATTAGTTTAAGACTTATATAACAGTATTAAAGACTACAGATTCCAACCTCAACATTTACTTGTTATTTAATTTTTAAGTTACTTAACTCTCTGAGCTTCACTTTTCTTTTCTGTAAACGAAGAGTAGTCACAGTACCTAAATTACCAAACTCATAAAGTCACCACCTTTTTAACCCTTTGCACTTGCTTGCTTTTTTCTCGATTCTTTTATTCTACTCGGGATTTAAGTTTTTAAATACCCCAGATTTTACAAAGTGTGGCAGTAGAGTAAAAAACTGGAGTTTCTTTTCATACAAACTTATTTATTTGAATTTTTTTATATTTCAAATTATTGATACATTCAAAGAGTAATTTTAATCTCTCTAATTTTTCATGGTGTGATATTTTTTTAAACATTCATCCACATGAAGATCTGGTTTACATTCACATGTTTCGCAAATATAAATCGTCTCTCTTCTTCCTCCTTTGATTTTTCTGTTAGAACAAACAACATAATCTTTGTGTTTTTTGTTAGGGTGAGGTGTGATTATATGGAGCTTTCCATCTAAACGTTGCTCTAAGTTAGTGGATAATAATCTACCCCCTGGGAGTTAGTGTACCATCTCTGCATTTACATTTTACTTGTCCTTTCATGCTAATGAAAACAAGAAAAGATACTGGAAAAATAGACAAAAATCCCTCTCCCCCCCCCCATGGTGAAACTACGTGTCAAGTGTAGCTCGACATACGAGCTGCTACCGATGCTCACCGTGTCGAGTCACACTCACATCCGAGTGCAAAGGGTTAAGGATTGATTTTAGCCCTACTGTATTACATCACTAACGGTTTTTTAGCCTTTACTTTCAAAATTAAAGAATAGCAAATACTGCTGACTTCTTTCTCCTTTATCCAATAAAACAAAACATCTGTTTAGTAGCTCACAAAATTCTGTCATTGCATTTTAAGACTATTTGAAATTTTCATGAACATGTATAAATTTTAACAGGATGTAGATAGAAATAGACATCTATATAGTTTTAAAAGCATTTGTCACATATTCTATAATTTATTTAAGCTAAAATAGTTTTAAAAGCTTTTGTCACATATTTTATAACTTATTTAAACTAAGATGGATGTTTCTGGTCATGTTGTTTGGAAGAGGCAAAATATTTGAACAAATCCCCTCTGTCCCCTAGTTTGTTCCCATTTTTTAGTATTTGGAAGTAACAGTATATCTCTCTTTCCCTAATAAAAGAACAACAGAAAGTCTTTCATAAACAGAAAACAAGCAGAATACCTCCGTGTTAAAGTTGGTAAAAATAGGTCTTTATTTTGTATCCTGAAGCTCAAGATTAGGGTAAGGACCTCCCCTCTGCCCCGATCCAATGCAGAGTAACCTGGCCCATATTGGAATCAAAGTAATGACTTTAGTATAATTAACTGTTGTATAGCACTGCTTCTCAAATTTTCATTTGAGGTTTCATATTTTTGAGGAGGCCTGAGATTTTGCATTTCTAAAAAGCTCCCATGTATTCCACTGTTGTACAAAACATGGTTTCAGTAGCAAGGTGGTTCTGTAGGACTAATCTCTCTTTGACTCTTGACTGGTTATCATAAATCAAATGCTAAATTTCAGACATTCAGATGTTCCTGTCCCAGGCACTGTGCAGATACTGAGGTTATAACAGGGATGCTAGGTAGATACTCTGCTCTTAGTCAAGTGGGGAAGCCAAGGAGGTAACAATTATGTATATGTAAGTGGTGGTACAGAAGTCCAGGAAGCTCTGAGAATCTTAAGTACAGGTTTATGAAGATATTAAACCTAGTTTATCTTGACATGTAGGTTGCTAGTAGTATAGGATGGAGTTTTGACTAAGTCATTTATCAGTCCATAACAGTTGTTGGCAAGCTTTTTCTGCAAATAGCTGGATAGTAAATGTTCTAGGCTTTGCTTTGGTCTGACTACTCAAGTCTGTGAAAAGTAGCCACATAGGTAATGTGTGTGATTGTGTGCTCTAATACAACTACGTATACAACAAGTGGTGGGCTGGATTTGGCTTGCAGGCTATCATTTGCCAACCCCTGCTGTAGAATAGCACTATGTTACTGTCAGTTGTCAGATATATTGAGAATAATTTAAAGGAATGATTTATTTAAAAATTTTATATCTATAATAAAATTCATTTGCATTTGAATAGGCTGTCTTAGAACATGAGTTTATGGACATAGGGGTAACCCTGAGAATATATCATGCATGTGATTGTCATTTGCGTATCACTGGGGGAAATGGGTCAAGATCTACTCTAGAATTTTAGTTAGCACTTCTAAAGAGCCGCACAGATGCCTGTTTTCCCCTTTATAATAAAAGAGAGGCCGGGCGCTGTGGCTCACGCCTGTAATCCTAGCTCTTGGGAGGCCGAGGCGGGCGGATTGCTCAAGGTCAGGAGTTCAAAACCAGCCTGAGCAAGAGTGAGACCCCGTCTCTACTATAAATAGAAAGAAATTAATTGGCCAACTGATATATATATAAAAAAAAATTAGCCGGGCATGGTGGCGCATGCCTGTAGTCCCAGCTACTCGGGAGGCTGAGGCAGAAGGATCACTCAAGCCCAGGAGTTTGAGGTTGCTGTGAGCTAGGCTGACGCCACGGCACTCACTCTAGCCTGGACAAAAAAGTGAGACTCTGTCTCAAAAAAAAAAAAAAAAAAAAAAAAATAAAAGAGAGAAAGAAGTCATGACAGGTGGAAGGAGTTATAGAATCTTAGTATAGGTATGCATTGAACCATTTCTATAAATTGCTTTTGGTGGACAATATTGAAAAATATGTGATTTCTAGGCCAGAAGAGGACATCCCTGGGTACCCAATCAGTTACCATCATTTAGGGTAATGAATAAAATTTGGGCTCCGGAGTTTGTTTCTGATTTTACCACTTGTGTGAACTTTGGCAAAGTATTTAACCTCTTTGCCCTCAGTTTCTTCATGGCAATGAGGCTGCACACAGTTTGGGACGCTATAAGAAACACCATTTGATAATACCTGACATAGCACTGGTAAATAGTAAGCCCTCAGTAGATGTTACCTTCTTCTCTTCTGACTTGTCTGCAGAGCAGTTTCTTAATGTACTGAAAGAAACTGAGGAGAAAAAAATGTTCCTGGCACATAAGAATTTTAACATTTTCTTGAAGGTATAAAAAGTAAAACAGGAACACTTTCAAAATAACATGCAAACCAGTGTAAGGCCTTTCGATAGGGAGAGAGTACCTCAGTTAGGTAACCATGTCATTTAATTGTAGAACTAAAAGTCAGAGGACTTCTTTGAATTCAAACCCGTATTTTTACAGATGAGAAGAGATTAAACGATTTCCCCTAAATGTTTATATGTTGTCTTTATGTGTACAGAAGGAGATTCTCTAACATTTGTCCATTAACCAGATGTTATTGCCTATTGATTAGGAATTTATCTCTAAGCTAAATTCATCTGTTTCAGTTTAGGCATCTAGTAACCTGTTCTACATATTTTGAACACTTGGTAAATGTTAACTCACATACTCTTCTGACGTCAACAGAGATGTAGAGTAACTTCATAGTGCTGACTATAAATTAAATAATTTTGATTTCTTCCATATTGCCACTAGGAACATTTTTTGCTTTTGCTTTTTTTTTTTTTTTTTTTTGAGACAAGGTCTCACTCTGTCACCCAGGCTTGAGTGCAGTGTTGTAAACATAGCTCACTGACTGCAGCCTCAAACTTTTGGGGTCAAGTGATCCTCTCACCTCAGCCCCCCGGGTAGCTGGGACTAGAGGCAGCTAGTGCATGCCACCATGCATAGCTAATTTTCAAATTTTTTGTAAAGGCAGAGTCTCAACTATGTTGCCCAGGCTGATCTCGAACTCCTGGCCTTAGGAGATCTTCCTGCCTTGTCCTTTCAAAGTGCTGGGATTGCAGGTGTGAGCAACCATGTCATTTTTGTGGCTTTGTAGTAAACTTACTGAGATTTTTTGCAGAGCTTAGAATTTATAATACCGTTAGTCTCTTTGAGCTGCATTAGTAGAAGGGAAAGGTGACATTGGACATTGACAAGCAAAAAGTGTAAAATAATGGCTATTTAGACACTTTAGTTGTGCCTCCTATATATATCTTCCTTTGCCTTAGTTCACGCTCTTTTCTTTCTTGGGTTCTCGTAGTTGTCTTTTCAATGGTTTCCCTTTATTTCTTCAATAAGTATGTAATGATACTTCACACATGTTAGGTACTTTTTTTTTTTTTTTTTTTTTTTGAGCCTGAGTCTCGCTTTGTTGCCCAGGCTAGAGTGAGTGCCATGGTGTCAGCTTAGCTCACAGCAACCTTAATCTCCTGGGCTCAAGTGATCCTTCTGCCTCAGCCTCCCAAGTAGCTGGGACTACAGGCATGCACCACCATACCCAGTTAATTTTTTCTCTATATATTAGTTGGCCAATTGATTTCTTTTTATTTATAGTAGAGACGGGGTCTTGCTCTTGCTCAGGCTGGTTTTGAACTCCTGATCTCAAGCAGTCCGCCCACCATGGCCTCCCAGAGTGCTAGGATTACAGGCGTGAGCCACCGCGCCTGGCCAAGGTACTTTTAAATGCTGGGAATTCTGCAGTAAACCAAATAGCTAAAAGTCCCTGCTGTCATGGAGCTTACATTATCTAGTAGATTCCAGCTCTAAACTTACAGAGTTTACTGCTGTACTTGTCTGAGCACTCTCTGTAAAATAGTTCCTCTCCTTGTTAAGAATCCTTGGGTCTATAGGGTTTCCACTGCCTCTGGACAAGGTTCAGGCTCCTTAGCCTTTATGCATCTTCATCTCTTGCCATGCTCTTAACCTCTACCTTGCAGCATTTTGTAGTTCCTTGGTGGAACCACAATCTCGTACCTTTCAGTTTTTATACATATATTTCCGCCTCAGACATCTGCCTTTTAGACGCCTCAACCCCAATAAACAAACAAAACCAAAAATAGCTAATACTCATCTTTTAAGCCTCCTAGACTTACCCACCTGCCACTTCTCCATGTTGGTTCAATGACTCTTCCTTAATAAACATTCTCATGATACATCAGGCATACTGATGGTATGGCATTTTCTTCCCTGAATTATGATAGTCTGCTTATTTATATGCCTGTCCTGCTAGAATTAAAGACAAGAGCTGCTTCTTTTGTTTCTTAATTTTCAGTGTCTGTCAAGGGGTCTGAGTTATAGTAGGTCTAAAATACACATTGAACAAATGAATGAATGACCCAGATTTCCACCATCTCAGCACTATCAACTGTTTGAAGAATGTTTGGAGTTCCTTAAATGAACCTTTGAATTAGTGGAGTGCTTATTTTACTATGTGCCAGGTGATAGAGATAAATAGATAACCTGTTCTCAGATGAGTCCACAGGCTGACACTTTGATTTTATATAAACAATCAAAGTGTTTTATATATAAAACACTTTTTATTTTATATATATTTATAAAAAACAAATAGCCTCTGTCAAGTATCTAAACCAGGGGTGGGGAACCTTTTCATGTTGAAAGGCTGCATTAATTTAGCTATAATCAAATAAGGCCACACTCAAGAAACTTCAATTAGGTATATGTAAAAATATAAATTATTTTGTAAAAATCTATGTACTTAATAATTTCAAAAAAATGAAAACTATTTGTTAATTTTAAAGTTAACTAACCTTTTTATGACTTTTTTGTGTCTTCTTTTTGTTTGAAAGCATTTGACTATTTGGTTGCACCATGGAAGTCCACAGTTTTAGTTGATCCTCTAGATGGGTATCAGTCATTTGTGACCTTAAGGGTGTCTTGATTTGGGTTAGGTAGGAGAATGTAGATTTGTAGCAATAAGTGATTGAAAAAGCAAGAAAGCATTTTTTAGGCATCTTGCCAAAGGTGTGGGCATTCTGCATTTTTCCATATTTCAATTGGATCTTTCTTAGCATCACACAATGACTTTAAAATGTCATCTAATGAGAACTCAATCAATTCCGTCTGTAGTTCTTGAAGTGCCTTGGTGATATAAATTTAGGTCAGGCTGAAATGCTAATTTGAGTATGATGTTATGATTCTCAGAGTCAGTGAATCTTTTGTTATATTCTCCAATTAATAGGTCTATAACAGCTGCTGTTCTTTAAATGATTCACATATATCGTTCTACTTATCAGTGACCTTTGCTAACTTGGAAAAATAAAAATGTTCATCAGAAATTTCCTTTTGAAGTGTTTTGATAAAAGATAGCTTTATTTGAAATGCTTGGATTTTTTGCTGCATATCATATATAGATTTAGTTTTACTTTGCAAAGAAATATTCAAGTCATTTTGATTTGACATGGTATCACACAGAAATGCTGCATTCCTATAGAAATCTTTCAATAATTCATATTGCTGATTCTATTCTTCATAAAAGTAAACTATCTGTTCTCACAGAGATAAAATTTTGGCTAACACCTGCCCCTATCATAGCCAAGACACTTTAGAATTATATGGCAAATCCATGCTGAATACCTCATCGTACAGCTTTAGCATGTTAGGAAACTGGGAGACCGCATTGCATTTGCAGGAATATAGTTAACAGTACTTAAAACTTGTTGCAAAGTGTCATCTAAAATAGTAGCTTTAGCATAGAGGTTTTGCTGATGCAAGATACAATGAAAGGAAATGAGAGCATCTGGATCTATAAATACTTTTTTTAAATCTGTGCAATAAATCCTTCATGTTTTCCTGTCATGCAAGGTGCACCGTCTGTACATAATATTCACTAAATTTACCAAATTCAGTCCAACTTCACATTTATCTTGAAAGTTGTTGAAGATACTATTTCCTGTGTTCTGTTCACAAGAATGCCCAAAGCAAAAAAAAAAAAAACAAAAAACACCTTATGACCTCAATGAAGTATAAAACTTGCATTGAGTCAGTAGTATCAGTTGATTCATCCAAAGTGATTGAATAATATATATTTTCTTTTTGAAGTATTGCATGTAGTTGTTCTGTTAAGTTGAATGCTAATTCATGCTGCTGGTGAATTATGATTCTTCATGAAAGAGGCAGTTGTTTTGTACTTTGAAATGTTATTGATGTTATTGAGGTCTAGGCATACTACAACTCCCATGATACATTCTTTCACAGTTCTTACATAACTGAGTGGCTTCCCTTTCTTTCCAAGTATATAAGCTACTTTATAAATTGCTTCACTGGCATTATTTCCAGATCTTATTGCTGTTGAAAGAATTGTCTTTGCTTTTGTTTTTCATCTTTTAATTTCTTCAGTACAACCTTTCACATTCCTCCCTCTAATTTAAATTATTTGTGGTCTTTATGAGTGTTATTATATAATGCTGATAAGCATTGAATTTCTTTAATGTTGATATTGCAGTATCACAAAGCAAGCAAATCATCTTATCTTTAGCAGAAACAAGATAATATTGCAATTCTCAATATTCATTAAAAAAAATCCATTCCTTCAGTGTTCTCTTGGTCTTCTTTGACATGGTGGGCTGCAGAGCAGACAGAATTAAAAAATACTGTTGAGCTGTGCAGCTATTCACAAATTCCACTTAAACAGAAACATGGTGCACTGTTTTCAAAAGCTGATAACAGACTGGTGTATTCGACCCCTATAAACTCTCACCAACCAGCCTGTATGGCAGTGTCACTAGTCAGGTGGGGGAAGTTAGACTAAATCATGAGTGTAGCAGCCGTCAATTTAGCCCTTATGGCTTACTAATACTCCAATTGTGCCGGTCAATCTGGCAGGATTTTTTCACTGAAACTTATTTTATTCTTTGGTATTATAGATATGTTCTTTTAAAAAAAATAAAAGACAAAATGTATTAACAAAAATAATTTGTTCTGTAAAATTTGGATTCAGTCAAAAGGCTGCACTTAAGGACCTAGAAGGCCACAGGCTCCCCACCCCTTATCTAAACAATGCTGAGAGTATCTTTTTATTGAAGCAGTATTTTCAAACTTTTGAAGAGATACTGATAAAAATTTGGGGAAGATGAAAGTATATGCAATGCTAACTTTCTTTGTGCTCCTCAGAGATCCAGAGTTATTTGCATAGTTTAATAATATATAAAATGTCTTTTGAACTACTGTGTTTGCTCATTAAATCATTTTTACCATCTTTAAAAATGTGAAGACTTGTACAAATTGTTTTCCCAATTAAGAACAAAATTTCTACCTTTTAATGCTACCCTTGGAGAAAAATTTCATGTATCTCCCTCCTCCCTTCATAGTAGAACTGTCTGCTTGTATATCTCTGTATTTCACCAGCATCCTCTTTTCTTAAACAGTAGATTTAATCATTTTCATATTGCAGTTTTCTTTGACACTTACTTTATGGATATTACACTTTGACTTTTGTTTTTATTACCATTAATCTCTCTGTTTTATGTTTATAGAGATATTAAGCATTTTGTATACTTAATGCTGGTTTTTCAATTCAAAGATGTACACATAACTTTATTATTTTGAAAACGATTTTTAGAATATACTTTGTGTGCAGATCGATTTTAAGGAAAAGGTTTAATCTTTGACTAAATAGCTTTGCTGTTAATTTTTATAGCACTCACATTTAATACTAATTTTAAATAATGAGTAGAATATAGAGTTGTGTTTCTCAAATTGCTTTTTGGTACCCAGTTCCTGAGTATGTGTTTGGAGAACAGAGGATTCCAAGGTAGAATAAGCTTGGCAAATGGTGCATATTCATAGTTCACATAAACATATTGAAGGTATTGTTGATCTCCCACTTCTACATTGGTTTAACTTTGCCAACAGCTTATTTGTATAAGGGAAGACAACCTCCCTTCCCTCATTTCTTACAGCCCTTAGAGACTTGTTTGGATAAGACACAGAAACAAAAGGCATTCAAATCAGAAATGAAGAAGTAACATTCTCTCTGCTTGCAGATCAACTGATCATATATATAGAAAACCATAAAGACTGTATCAAGAAACCAAGAGCTAATAAACCCATTCACTAAAGTTACCTAATTGCTCTGGCTTGTTCTTTCAGTATTATGTTCAATAAAAGTAGTGAGATTGGGTATCTTTGTCTTGTTTCTGATACTAGAGAAAGAACTTTTAGCATTTCACTGTTGAGTATAATGGTACCTGAGGGCTTGTTATATATGACCTTTATTATGTTGAAATACATATCTTTATATATTGTCTCAGATTTTTATAATGACAGTGTATTAAAATTTTCAAATGCTTTTAATAAATTTTTTGATATATTCACACACACAAAAAAAACTTGTTTGGGAAGCACTGCTGTAATGCATTTCTGGAGCTCTAATGTCCTTTTGGAATTTTGCCTTTTGGTGGTTTAATAGGAGTTAGAATCCTTGCACTTGTCTGTATTTGCAGGAAATTATCTGTGGGAGTTACTTCAAGGGGAAAAAGAACCAGTCTCTTTTCAGTTGGAAAAGCCTGTCTCCAGGGTCTGTATGTATCCATGAGCAAACTTCTTTGCTATTTTAAATTCCTGTGTGAACACCAGACTTGTTAGCTGTTTTCAATTATTGAATAGGAATAGATAAATAGATGTTTAACTCAGATGTTCCTGGCTTTAGAAAAGACAGAAAGTTAGTATGAAATTATAAGTAAATCAAAATGCTTTGTTTTTTGAAAAAACTAAACCTTCAAGTGAAGAAAAATATCCTTGAACACACATAGTTAGCTAATGCTTTTTTAAATTACCTGTTTCTCTGCTGATAGTATAGAATAGAATATATACCAGGAGTTTGAAATGCATTTATAAAACTGTACAGAGCTGGACTTGGTGGTGGGTGCTTATAATCCCAACTACTCAGAAAGCTCAGGTAGAAGGATCACTTGAGCCCAAGACCAGCCTGGGCGATGTAGTGAGACCCCCATCTAAAAAAAAAAAAAAAGAAACAAAAAATATGTACAGAGGGTTGTGGTTTGAAAGTGAAACCTTTCCAGATCACTAATTTGTAATTATCTTGAAGGTAAAGTGTTCTACGTCTTTTACATCTTTGTATTGCCCACAGACAAATATTGTTTTATGAGTGATAATAATTTATGTTCTCAATTTAAGGCAAGAGAGACTTTATATAGGATCCACTATTATATGCCATCATGGTATCTGGAAAGTTGTGTAGTTACCTACTGATTTATCTGTCCTCCTGGCTTCCCAGCTCTGCTTTCCCCCAGCTCATATGTGCCAAAAGGATCTGGCTGTAGATTGCAGTCCTGTTTACTGCCAGCTTAGACGTGAGGATTCTCCTTAGTACAGAAGGGACATGAGGCCATGGCCCTGACCTCACTGGACAGATTGTGTGCTCTGATATGTTTTTTGTGGACATCGGTAGAGTACTTCCGACTTTGACATTTTAGCCTACTCTATTATGTTGTTCTCCTCTTTCCCTTGATATTTCCCTTTATGCACTGGTTATCCCATTTGAAATAGTTTCTGGAGGCTTGTGGATGAGAATTTGTTGAATTATGAACAGTGATTCCTCAGAGACCTGAACCTGTAATCTAACCTGACCTAACCTAATCCTGAACCTGTAACTAAATTTAATAATGGTATGTACCAAAGTATTTTATTGGATCACACACTGCTTCAGCTTCTACTTCAGTTTCTGTGTCCCTTATATATGAGGTTGCTTATTCTAAATGAGTAACATCTCTTGATTTCTTCCTTTTTAAAAAAAATATCTGCTGATGTGCTGTCTTCCCTGGTCCATTTTATCCTTTTCCATTTTCTTAACTTTCCTTGCTTCTCTTTTGTTCCCCCCATTGTCTATCCTTGTCTTATTGCTGTGATTCCTCCTCACCCCCAATTGATCATGCAATGGACTGAAGTATTTTTGTTGATTTAATTTTATGTGTGTGTGTGTATATATATATATTTTTTATTTATTTTTTTTTTAATTGGTAGCTGGCCAGGTGTGGTAGCTCATGCCTGTAGTCCTGGCACTTTGGGAGGTTGAGGCAAGCAGATCACTTGAGGCCAGGAGTTCAAGAACAGCTTGAGCAAGAGTAAAATCCCATCTCTACATAAAATAGAAAAATTAGCCAGGCATGGTCGTGCACACCTGTAGTCACAGCTACTTGAGAGGCTGAAGCAGGAGGATTGCTTGAGCCCAGGAGTTTGAGGTTGTAGTGAGATGTGATGACACCACTGTACTCTAGCCCAGGTGACAGCATATCTTTACAAAAACACAAAAATACAACAACAAAACCCTGGTAGCTTGAGACATTTCTGTGTGTGTCTGTGTTTGTGTTTTAAGAAAGAGCCTAGTCTCTTAATCTGAAGCCACAAATGTGGTTCATTTAATTGATATATTGCTTTCAGCTGATTTTTTGTGGGTGTGTGTGTACTACTCAACAACAGCAGTTGAGTAGTTGTAACAGAGTCCTTATGACCTGCAAAGCTCAAAATATTTATTGTCTGGCCCTTTAAAGAGTTTGCCAAACCTTGCTCTAGAGCTGGGGTCCTCAAACTTTTTAAACAGGGGGCCAGTTCACTGCCCCTCAGACCATTGGAGGGCCGTTGCAGAGTGCGGTGCACATTCCACACATGTGCACTGTGGGCCCGGGACAGGACAGGCAGCAGCGCTGTGGCAAAAACACCCGGCAGGCCTGATAAATGCCCTTGGCGGGCCGCAGTTTGAGGACCCCTGCTCTAGAGTATATATTCAGAATCCATGTACTTTTTACTTCCTATACTGCTACTATATCTGGTCCAGACTTCTTGACTAAGCTATTGCTCTTACCTCCCAATTGATCTTCTTGCTTTTGTCCTTGTCGTCTTACATCTATCTACACAGCCAATGGAGTGATCTTTTAAAAAGGTAAATGACAAATTAATGTTTTAATAAATAAGTAAATATCAGGCACAGTCTTAAGTGAAAGAAAGTCACAAAAGGACCAACAATCTCAGGGTAGGAATAAGGAATCACATATCTGGTATTTAAAAGTTATTGAATAAAAGGCTGGGCGCGGTGGCTCACGCCTGTAATCCTAGCACTCTGGGAGGCTGAGGCGGGTGGATTGCTCGAGGTCAGGAGTTTGAAACCAGCCTGAGCGAGACCCTGTCTCTACTATAAATAGAAAGAAATTAATTGGCCAACTAATATATATAGGAAAAATTAGCCGGGCATGGTGGCGCATGCCTGTAGTCTCAGCTACTCGGGAGGCTGAGGCAGCAGGATCGCTTGAGCCCAGGAGTTTGAGGTTGCTGTGAGCTAGGCTGACGCCACGACACTCACTCTAGCCTGGGCAACAAAGCAAGACTCTGTCTCGAATGAATGAATGAATGAATGAATGAATGAATGAATGAATGTATGTTATTGAATAAAAGAGTGAACATTTTTCTGTGAGTGAACAGTGCTTAAAAAATTGAAAAATGATAGTTCCTGTAATGCTAAATTTTTTATCTACAAATTTATATATAGTAATACTCTTCTGTATATCATTTTATGAGTTTTAATAAATGCATAAGGTTGTATAACCACCACCACCTAGTCAGGATACAGAAAAGTTATATTATTCACTCCAAAAAAACTTCCCTAATGATACCGTTCTCCCCCCCACACATAGACACTGTCTCTCTCTCTAGGCAAACCACTGAGCTATTATTGTCCCTTTAGTCTTGCATTTTCCAAACTGTCATATAAATAGAATCATGTATAGTCTTTTGTGTCTGGCTTCCTTCATGTAACATAACGAATTTTAGATCCGTCCATGTTGTTGTATGTATCAATAGTTTGTTCTTTCTTATTGCTGAGTTGTATTCCATTATATGGATGTCCCATAGTTTATCTCCTTTCCCTGTTGAGGAACATTTGGTTTCAGTTTTTGACAATTACGAATAAAACAGCATTTTTATACAGGTTTCTGTGTGACCATAGATGTATTAGTTTCCTGTGGCTGCTTAACAAATTGCTAAACTGGATAGGTTTAAAACAATAGAAATTTATTCTGTCACTATCCTGGAGGTCAGAAGTCTGAAACCAGTGTTACTGGGCTGAAATCAAGGTGTCAGCAGCAGGTGTTCTCTCTGTAGGCATTTTCAGCTTCTGGTGGCACCTGGCAGTTCTTGGCTTGTGGCAAGCCGCATCACTCCAGCCTCTGCCTTGGTCTGCACACCATGCCTTCTCTATGTGTTCACCTTTCCCTGTGCTCCCCAAGGACACTCTGGATAACACATAGGGCCCACCTGGATAATCCAGTATAGTCTCCCAATCACAAAACTCTTAATTTAATCCCATCTGCAAAGACATTTTGCCAAATAACATTTACAGGTTCTAAGAATTAGGACCTAATGCCTGTGGGGGCCATTATTTAGCCTACTATTAACATATTAATACAATACGTTTTCATTTCACTTGGGTAAATACTTAGAAGGGGTATTGCTGGGGTATACAGTAAGAGTATATTTAACCTTTATAAGAAACTGCCACACTGTTTCTGTAATGGCTGTACTGTTGTACATTCTTACCAGCAGTGTATGAGAGTTTAATTTATTCTGACTCCTTCTCACTGGCACTTGTTATTGTCATTTTAAAAAGCCATTTTAGTAGGTATATAGTGGTATTTCATTGTGATTTTGGGAGTATCTTTTCATGTGCTTATTTGTATCTCTGTTTAAATATTTTGCCTGTTTTTTTTATTGGGTTATTTTCACTTTGTTACTTGTTCTCTTTTTTCCATATCTCTGTTTTCCCCACAGTTAGTCCTGAGCCCCAGGAAATTAAGAAGGAAGATATTTGTGCTTTTATAATACTCAATATGTCCTATATTCTCTCACCACACATTTGTTTCCTTTTTGAGTTTATAAAACTAGATATATTAAATTTGAGTTCTTTTCTAACTCCTGATAGATTTATTCAGAAAAGGAAATAGAATCTAAATTAGCATGTAGTAAGTACGTTAGTCAGGTCTGGGGTTGCAAGTGACTGAAACTCTTGAGTAAAAATGGTTGATTTATTAGTGCATAGGATCAAAGTGTAAAGAATGATAGGACCAGAATTGGCTTTGGGGACAGCAGATCTGGGAATTAGATTATTGCCTAGAGTATATCCTCTCAGCTCTGCTCTCTGAATCGATTACATTATCTGCTGCCTTAGGTTTTGCCCAAATGATTGGGATAATGATTGCAGGTGTCTTAGGAATCATATCCTTCTATCTTAGTGACCCCAAAGGAAAAAGGGATCTTTTTTTGCAAACTTTGCTCAGGAAACTCCTGAGGAAGCACTCTTGTTGGCTTAGCAAGGAGCCATATGTAGATCTCTCAAGCAGTTACTCTGACCTACTGGAGTATCTTAGCTCATACTTAATGTTAACAAAACAAGCTCTTCATTTCTTTTCCCTTTTATTCCCCACAGTTTTCTCCATGTCAGTAAATTCACCCCTTTATTGATGACAGAGAAAAAGGAGTCCTCCCTGGTTTCCTACCTCGTTTTCTGTAAGGACTAGCCCTTTCCCTCCACATCTGTACCATCACCCTTGTTCACTGTTCTGTATCCACACAGTCTCTTTTTCCTCTTGAGACCTTTGCACATGCTGTTCCTTCTGTACAGAGTGTTTTACCTCTCTAGACTTTGCAAGGCCAGCCTCTTATCTGTTAGATTTCTGCTTAAATGTCACCTCCTCAGAGAGGTCCTCTTTCTTCTCTAACACAGAGCGTCTGTCAACCAGGCTAGAGTGCTGTCGCGTCAGACTAGCCCACAGCAACCTCAAACTCTTGGGCTCAAGTGATCTGGGGACTACAGGCACACACCACCACACCCAGCTAATTTTTTCTATTTTCAGTAGAGATGGGGTCTCATTGTTGCTCAGGCTGGTCTTGAACTCCTGAGTTAAAGTGATCCTCCTGCCTTGGCCTCCTAGAGTGCTAGGATTTTAGGCATGAGCCACCGTGCCTTGCCGAGAGGTCCTCTTTCTAAAGCATGTAGCTCCACTTTCACTCCCATCTTCTCTTTAGTGCTTTGTTTTTTTTTTTTTTTTTTTTTTTTTTTGAGACAGAGTCTCGCTTTGTTGCCCAGGCTAGAGTGAGTGCCGTGGCGTCAGCCTAGCTCACAGCAACCTCAAACTCCTGGCTCAAGCAATCCTCCTGCCTCAGCCTCCCGAGTAGCTGGGACTATAGGCATTCGCCACCATGCCGGGCTAATTTTTTGTATATGTATTAGTTGGCCAATTAATTTCTTTCTATTTATAGTAGAGACGGGGTCTCGCTCTTGCTCAGGCTGGTTTTGAACTCCTGACCTCGAGCAATCTGCCCGCCTCAGCCTCCCAGAGAGCTAGGATTACAGGCGTGAGCCACCGCGCCCGGCCCTAGTGCTTTGTTTATTTGCTTCACAGTGCTACTTGTTGCAACTAAGAATCATTTTATCCATCTCTTTACTTTTTTTTTTTGTCTTTTTCATGCTAGACTATAAACTGCACGAATTTATGGACATTATCTTGTTTATTTTTGTTTCTCTGGTTCTAGTACAATATGGGGCACATGGTTTTCAGTGAATGAATCAGGAGGATGCATTTTTACCATTGGCCCAACCTAGTTTAAGTGCTCTTGTGAGGTAGGGGTTGGTGGATCAACAGGAACACAATAGCCACTACAGCAGGCTCCAAGTGCACCTACATTAAAATGCAACACATAATTCTTTTTTAGTTTTTGAAAATCATAGTGATTAATTCTACCATTAATCATTATACTTATTAATATTTTTGTCCAAATAGAAATAAATCTCTAAGAGGTATTTGTAGACACAGATCTAAACGAATAGTTTCCCAAGATAACAGCATTAAAAATATTTAAAAATTTTGTTTTTTATATAAAGTAACAGCAAGGTTTTTTTATGTTTTAATTCACATCATGGTTCTCATTTTATTTAATTTAATCAAGTCAGATGTATCTAGTTACTGTTATCCCCATTTTATGGACAAGGAAAGAGACTCAATGTAGTTAACTAGCTGATTTTCTCAGTTATGTAGCTAGTTACTTATATGCAATGCTCTTGTTAATGTATTTTCAGCAACTGATTAAACTAAAACCTGAGAGCATTATATTAAAAAGTAAAGGATGATATATGATGTGAGGCACTTGGTATAAAAGCCAGCCTTGCACAGGGTCCTGTGTATGCAGAGTCATTTACTGTAGTGTTTATGTTAAAATGATTTTCAAGGTAAAAACCTGGTGTGTTCATCATTTATATTGTTTTATTCATCAACTTTTAAATTGCAGTTTAAAAATGTCTTCCATATATATATACTTTCTAGAACTGTATCAATATAATTGCCATTATCCACATGTAGCTATTTAAATTTAACTTGATTAAAGTTAAAATAAATTAAGGGTAACCACTAGCCATGTTTGAATTACCTGCTAGCTCACATATGGCTAGTGGTTACTATATTGAATAGCACTGGTATAGAACATCTTATCATCCCAGAAAGTTCTATTAGTTAGTACTGTTCTTAAGGACACTATTAAAATATTACTTGAGGACAGGGTTTCATTTTCATTTATTAGGCTTTTGGATTTTTGGAGTTAAATATGTTAGCCTTAGGTTATCCTAATGAGGGAGCTTTGAGATTTACTATCTATGGATCAAGCCTGTCCTGTTCACAATCTGCCTGATCTTTTAATGTCTCTCTGGCTCTGTATAAATCAACCATACTAGGCTGAGGAGAGAGGGTATTTTGTTCTAAGTAGTACAGAATTTGCAAATATATGTTTTATGTAGTTAAAGCCTTAATGCTGAATATCTTTTCCTTATCAATAAAATGAGCTATTGAATACATGGAATTTGAATTAATTGAGTGGGGTTACAAAGTTATCAATAAAATTCGTAATGAACCTTCCAGTCCCAGAAGAAATCTTTGGTCTGTTTTGAAGCTATCTCAACTTCAACTCTCCTTCTCTAGACTCTAAGCCTTCAAGCTCAGTTTAGTGCCTTGTAGAACTCAGTCCACACACTTGTTAAGTAACTACTCTGGACCAGTCATTATCTTTTCGTTATTTACTAATTCATTTATAATTACCCTTTATGAATAGATTTTTAACTAGATTATGAGCTCCTTGAAAGGCAGAAATCCTGTTATATGGTTAAAACACTTAAAAATTTTAGAAATTAAGAATTAAAAGAGTCTTTGGATATAATCATATCAAGTATTTTCATGTTACAAATGAAAAACCTTGACAGGTTAAGTCACTTCCCCATAGTGGGAGATCCAGGACTAGAGAACTAGCCTTTCATCAGTCAGGCTAATCTCCTTGACAGATTGATTTAAATTAATCTGAAGGAAGTCCTAAGCACTACCCTGGGTTGAGGCTACTACATTGTGTGTATAAACTGTGTCAGTATAGAATAAAGTTATTTGTAACTCCTGATTTCAGCACACAACATTTCCTGTGTATGTATTTCATGACACATTTCTAGGGGCAGAATATATGATATTTTTGGAGATACAGTATTATGATCTTGAATAAGCATTTTTGGTTTTAGACTAGAATAGATTGACTGCTTTCTTAGGTTAAGTAAATACTCCAGATTTGTATTTTCATGTATTATATTTGGTATATGAGCATCTCAAATCTGAAAAGGTCTAAAATCTGAAAGTTTTTGAGCACTGACATGACACTCTAACAAGCTTGTTGGATTTCAGATATTCAGATTTGGGATGTTCAACCAGTAAGTATAATGCAAATATTCCAAAGTCCAAAAAAATTCAAAATTGATGAAAGGCCTCTGGTCCTGAGCATTTCGAATAGGGGATACTCAACCTATAGTCTATAATGCATTATGGGGTTGGAGTGTCCATTTATAGAAACTAAAGCTCTGTTTATATGAGCTGTGAGTTCTGATTTCTAGTTTTATATTCCAGTTACAGTTCTGGTTTCAATGTTACTATTGTGTGTACACATGTGAACTTGCGCATGTGCACCCACATAGTTCCAGATACCCACTCAAAGGAGTGCTAAGAACAGAAAACTTTCCTAGATTCAGACACAAGACTATGTAGTTCTAGGGTACTTGAACTGTTTCTTAAAATTTATTTTTATTCCCTACAGTCCTTGGCAAAGTGGTGGGTGTACATTAGGCATTTGTAAGGTGATTGTTATTTGACAAGATAGTTTTGCTTATTGGAAACATTATTTGTTTATTTCTGTGGGAGTGTAATGTATGCTTATAGTTGGCATCTACCAGACCAGGTCAGGTTTTTTTTTTTTTTTTTTTTTTTTTACAGAATACAAGTTATTTCCTCATAGGATTAGACTCCTCACTCCCTTTCCCCAAAAACTAAAATCAGTTTCAGAAAGGAGTCTTTGCTTCTGAAGCAAGACTTTAATTATAGGCTTTTCTTTTTTCCAAAGGCAGTTCCCTTTTCTGCATTTGTTCTTTGGGTGAAGTGTGCGTGTGTGTGTGTGTGTGTGTGTGTGTGTGTGTGTGTGTGAGAGAGAGAGAGAGAGAGAGAGAGAGAGAGAGAGAGAGAGAGAGAGAGAGAGAGAGAGAGAGAGAGAATGTGTGAGGGGGTCTGCTTGCATCATTTGAATCTGTGCAGCACATTGGCTTTCTAGACATCCTTTGTATAGTAACAGCATGTGCGGAGGGGCTGGCAGCCTGTAAAACAGTTTTACTTCTCTTCCCCCTCCTTTCAACCTCACTCCCTCCTAGATCTAGTGAGATTACATAGATAAATGTGCTGGCTAGGAAAACAGCAGAAGGAGTTGAATCTCTGCCAGAAATTTGCAGCATGAAACCAAGCTGGCTGCTTCTGCCTCCCTTTCCTGGTCTCTTATTGTGTGTGTGCAGCCTGCACTTGTCAGGGCTTTCCTTGTTGAGCATTAATTACCCCACTATGTTCTCCACCCTTACAACACTGTCTTCTTTTGAAAGCTACTGTCCTCAGGCTTCAAACTTGTTAAACACATAAGGCTTTATTTATACTGTTTGAAAGTAGTATTGAAGACAAAATATACTTAAGTCTGAAGGAGAAATTTTAATTTGATGTAATATCGACTTAGGGTATGTTTGTGTATGTGTATGCACACACATGTGCATGTGGGGGTATTTGTTTCTGGGCAATATTAGGGTAGCATAAAGAAGAGAAATACTGGTAACTACCTGAAATATTAGATTGCTTTTGTTGAAACATTTTTTTGGTTTGTCAAAGAGGTGTACCTTCTCAAAGGACTTTGGAAACAGCTTAGAAAAGTACTGATACTTTTAAAATGTGACTTTATAGTGGCTTTATGTATAAGAATCAAAATCTGGAAACAACTCAAATGATCCTCAACTGAGGAATGGATAAATGGACTGTGGCCTGTCCATACAATGGAACGTTACTAGCGACAGAAAGGAACAAACTGATACAGCCACCAACATGAATGAATCTCAGATGCACTATGCTAAGTGAATGGACCTAGACTCAGAAGGCTACCTACTGTGTGATTCCGTTTATATGTAGAAGTAGTGATTTTTCACTATTAATCAGCATTGCAAATAGTCATTTCTAGAATAGAAATGATTTTATTTACTGTCATTGGGGTTCTTATTTTCAAGAACTTTTTATAAAAAAGTTGAGTATCTAGACTGCAAACTGTGTTAGTAATTTTCAAGGGAAAAATGAGCCTTTTTTATTTTGCAGAGTTTAATGAGACTGCTTGAATCCATGTCTAAAGAAAAAGGCTTTGCCTATCAATTAAAGCTTTATACAATGCTTAAAAAAATAAGATGAGATCCTAACTTTTTTCTGTATCCTTTAGGCTTACACAGTTTAGGAAAGCATTATCTTGAATAAGTTCATTTGGTCACCTTTAACTATAATGTTTTCATTTCATTTGTTCTTAGCATATGCCATCCTGTGTTGTAATCTACCTTTAATGCTTATGTCCTGTTTTTGCAACTAGATTGTAAGACCCAACAGCTGGAAGCTAGTTTTATTATATCTCTGTTTCCCTAGCACCTAATCTAGTATCCTCATACATAATAAATATTATGGATAATGGCATGTGGAGATAACATTGAAGATGAGAGTAGAATGGGGTGATATCACTAGCTGACTGTGTAAGTCTGCTGGGCTGTCATAATGGAGTACCATAGACTAGGACACAGTTTAGTCCATAACACTGACCTGTAGATAGATGGTTATATGAAGTTATTAACATATTATTATTAACATATTAAATAGAAACCATGTTAGATATTTCAGTAGAATAAATAAAGCAGATACTGGAGAACTGAAATGCAAAATAGGAACACAGAAGTACGGAGGTAATAATTTCCTAAAACAGCTCCCACCCCTTGGTCTAGGGGAACAAAAGAAAGATTTGGGTTAGTAGAAGCTTGGTGGAGGGAGCTCCACAGAGCTAGGATTCAGACCTGTGAGGAGGGCCCACTGCCTGGCTGCTTTCAAAGGCTTGAGCCAGGAGCCCCCTGGCTGGGCCTGGGGGGCTGGGCCTGAGACCTCTGAAGAAAATACAATGTGCTGCTACTGGCTGGTATTTTTGAGGGAGCGTGGTAAGTCTAGTTTTGAGAGAGCCAACACAAGCTGAAGACAGGAAATGACTGTTTCTACTAGGAAAGGGCCAATGCTAGGGTGACAATGGCAAGAACAGGAGACAGACTGGAAGGAACAAGTCTGTTCTTTTTTCACCTTTACCTTCTAGTCTTCCTCTAGTGTTCACTGTTGGTGAAGCCTAACGGGAAGCCAGCTGACAAAGGAGAGATGTAGTGTGCAGTGTCAGAGCCCAGCGTCATAAAGCAGAGTCTAGAAGCGTGAGCTTGGAATTGAGAGACAATAGCTTAATAGTTGGCGCAGATATTATTGACGGAAGCATAGCCTCTCTGACATTCAGTTTGGCAGTATGTATCAAAAATCTTAGAAATATGCATACCTCTTGACCTAGTAATTCCAGTTCAAGAAATATATACTGAGGAAGTAATCCAAAAAGTGACTAAAGATGTATGTATTAATACAAGGTTGTTTGATTGGCAATATTGCATATAATAAAAAAGTAATTTAAATGTTTATTAATATAGGATTGACTAAATTATTTCAGAACATGTAGTAAAATGTTTTATAGCCATTAGAAGCTGATGCTGATTTGGATTTATTGATGTGGAAATAGAAATTTAACAAAAAAGTACATTATACACCATTCTAGTATGAACTTAATCTATTTATAGAAAAAGCTGAGAACAATATGCTTGAAAAAGACAGTACAGTGTCAGGTTGAAGAGTGTAAGCTCTGGAGCCAGACTGCCTGGGTTCCTGTCTAGGTTCTGCCACTTACCTTTTTGACCTTGAGTAATTAATCTTTCCAGGGATCTGTTTTTCCATCTGGAAAATGGTGATAATGGTTCCTACCCCATAGGGTGGTTGTGAGGTCTAAAGGTGTTAATACCTATAAAGCATATAGAACAGTGCTTGTGGGTAATGAAGTATTAAGTAGCTGTTTAAGAGGAGCAAGATTATAATGAGCGCATTTTACTGTGTTTTCTCCCTTTAAAATATTTAATAGAATATCATGATTTTATAATTAGGATCAACAATAAAGCTTTTCTATTAAAATTAAAAACAATGGGCCGGGCGCGGTGGCTCACGCCTGTAATCCTAGCTCTCTGGGAGGCCGAGGCGGGCAGATTGCTCGAGGTCAGGAGTTCGAAACCAGCCTGAGCAAGAGCGAGACCCCGTCTCTACTATAAAATAGAAAGAAATTAATTGGCCAACTAATATATATACAAAAAATTAGCCGGGCATGGTGGCGAATGCCTATAGTCCCAGCTACTCGGGAGGCTGAGGCAGGAGGATTGCTTGAGCCAGGAGTTTGAGGTTGCTGTGAGCTAGGCTGACGCCACGGCACTCACTCTAGCCTGGGCAACAAAGCGAGACTCTGTCTCAAAAAAAAAAACAAAAAAAAAACAAAACAATGAAGCAAAGGTGTATTAAGTATTCTTTGCTTACTTACAGATGACCTAGAACTCCAAGATACTCTCTGTAGGTAGAAAAGCATTTCCTGCTACAGCTGAGATGTGGCTGACAACCCCTGTTCCTTGTAGAGAAATTTCATTCTTCCAAGATCTACACAGATGCTTAGGGACTTGGATTATTTTGGTTGCTTTTGGCTTGGTTCCCAAGGCCTTCTTCTTTCTTTTACCTTAGCTCCATGAGCGATTCTCTTCCTTCTCTGCTTTGCTCAGAACCAAACTTAAGGCTCCTTGCCCTTTTTTTTTTTTTTTTTTTTTAATTGCTGAAAAGTTACTCCTCTGTGTTTCATGTAGACTGCAAGTTTCAAGATTTTTATTTTAGCCAAGAAAAAAATTTAGAACTGAGTCTTACACAGTTCTTAACAGTCCCTTGACTAGCTTGCCTCTAGGAATTTGTCACTGGCCACTTTCTTTACATTTCAACCTTCTTCCACTTTTCTTGACCCTCTCAATGCCCTTTCTTTGTTTCTTAGGGGAGATGCTAATCTGCTGTGCTAAAATAAGAAGTATTATTACCCTTTTAGTTATATTTAGAAATCTGCTGTAGGTTTCCCATTTTTGTATTTGTTTTCTCCTTAATCATTCTCTGAGAGTGGAAAAAAGGTAAAAAATGGATTTCTTTTTACTGTGAATAATGCTACTGTTTGAAGAAGGCAGGAGAACCTCTGGTCAGTTTTAGTTTTAAGTATTTATATCCAAGTTTAAATCATTTCACACCATATTATTTTAGTATCACTATTTACTTAGTCATAATAGAAACCCAACATTATCTACTAATAAAGCTCCTTCCTTCCTTCCTTCCTTCCTTCCTTCCTTCCTTCCTTCCTTCCTTCCTTCCTTCCTTCCTTCCTTCCTTCCTTCCTTCCTTCCTTCCTTCCTTCCTTCCTTCCTCCCTCCCTTCCTCCCTCCCTCCCTCAAGGAATTATTTTATCTATAGGTTGTTTAGTTGAAACTGCATAATATATTTAGAGTTATGAACTTGAAAATCAGAATATCTACCTGACTTTGAATACCACTGGTATCACTTTGCTGGTCATGTGTAGCCTTTGATAATAACTTTATCTTTGGTAAAATGAGGAGTATATAGTGGTTTTTGAAGATCCCTTCCAGTTCCAAACACCATGATTCTGTTATGCATCCTATCAGATAAGTATCAATAAAATTATTCTTGGTAGGTCTCGAAGGAAATGATACTGTCTATTCAAGTGTTACTTAAACCTTCGTTTGGCTGGAATAAATGCCTACAATTACAGTCTTTTAAAAATATAATGAACATGAAAGCCTTGTTGAGCATCTTGCTCCTTCTAAACCATCACTTTTAATATATTTTAGCATAGAAAATATCCTTTTGCTAATGTTCTTGTACTCACATACCACTAAAGAATTTTTTTTAAATGGGTAATACACAGTTTGGTAAATGCGTGTGTACGAAAATGTGTGTAAAAATATTTTTTTTTATTTTATTTATTTATTTTTCCTTTTTTTAAATTTCAGCATATTACGGGGGTACAAATGTTAAAGTTATGTATATTGCCCATGCCCCCTACCCCCAGAGCTTCAAGCCTGACTTTCCCCCAAATGTTGCACATCTCACTCATTATGTTTGTATATACCCATCACCTCCTCCCCCTCCCACCTCACCGACGCCTGATAAATGTTATTCCTATATGTCCACTTAGGAGTTGATCTGTTAATACCAATTTGCTGGTGAGTACATGTGGTGCTTGTTTTTCCATTCTTGAGATACTTCACTTAGTAGAATGGGTTCCAGCTGTATCCAGGAAAATACAAGAGGTGCTGTATCACCATTGTTTCTTAAAGCTGAATAGTACTCCATGGTATACATATACCACATTTTATTAATCTACTCCTGTATTGATTGGCATTTGGGTTGTTTCCAAACTTTGCAATTGTGAATTGTGCTGCTATAAACATTTGAGTGCAGGTGTCTTTTTTGTAGAGTGTCATTTGACCTTTTGGGTAGATGCCCAGTAGTGGAATTGCTGGATCAAATGGTAGATCTACTTGTATTGCTTTAAGGTATCTCCATATTGCTTTCCACAGAGGTTGAACTAGTTTGCAGACCCACTAGCAGTGTAGGAGTGTTCCTGTCTCTCCACATCCATGCCAACATTTATTGTTTGGGGACTTTTTGATAAAGGTCATTCTTACTGGAGATAAGTGATATCTCATTGTGGTTTTGATTTGCATTTCCCTGATGATTAGAGATGTTGAGCATTTTTTCATATGTGTGTTGGCCATTATTCTGTCTTCTTTTGAAAAATTTCTGTTCATGTCCTTTGCCCATTTTTTGATAGGGTTATTTGATTTTTCCTTGCTGATTTTCCTGAGTTCTAAATAAATTCTAGTTATCAGCTCTTTATTGGATGTGTAGCTTGCGAAAATTTTCTCCCATTCTGTGGGTTGTCTGTTTGCTCTTTTGACAGTTTCTTTGGCTGTGCAGAAACTTTTTAATTTGATCAGGCCCCATTTATTTATTTTTGTTGCTGCTATGATTGCCTTTGGGGTCTTCATAAATTCTTTGCCTAGACCAATGTCTAGAAGAGCATTTCCAACGTTTTCCTCTAGAATTCTAAGTTTCTGCGTGTAAAAATCTTAATGCAGTTGTGTAAGTAAATACTTATATATAGAGCGTTTATTAGTCCACAGGAAATTTTAATCACCTTGCTGATTTTAGGAAGTTAAAATAGAACAAAAACTTGTCCCGAGTTAAGAAGTGGCAATTAGTTAATAAAAATAAACTTTGAAGAATAGATACAGTTTTGAAAAAAGTTTGTAGGAAACCAGCGTTTATTTTATTTTATTTTTTATTTATTTATATTTACATTTCTTTTTTATAAAAGCTATATGTAATGTACTGTAACAGGAAACCAGCGTTTATTATGTTTGAGTTACACTTTTGTAACTTTATCTCGTTTAATCTTCACAATAACTTGAAAAATATGTGTGTGGTACCTTTTTATACTACAAGGTTAAGTAGATTGCCCAGATGCCGTAGTGGCAGAACCCAATCTATCTGTAAATGCTATGGAGGTGATTCTTGTAGGTAGAGGGCTACAAGACACTTTGAGGGACAGGGCAAGATAACCTGTAGAGAAAGCATAAAGTATGATCTCTGAAGACGAGTAGAGTTGGAATAGAGGAAGATAGAGTGAGAAGGGTAGTGTGGTGTATAGAGGAAGTGCCTATAGGAGTTGACATTTGCGATATGTTGTATAAGTTTTGAGCCACGTAAATAGCTAGGTAAAAATAGTGTTTTAAGAGGATTAAACTGGCAGCAGTGTGCAAAAAAAATCAAATCAAATCAAAGGAAAAATAGACTAGAGGGAGTCAGTCCATGTGGGAGATGGCATATAGAGATGTAATTCTGAGTTAGGGGAGAGCTGTGGGCATATAAAATAAAGTAGAATGAAAAGGACCACAAAGAAAGGATAGGCAATAATAATTTAAAAGTATCATCCAGTATTTGGATGAATGAGGAAAATGGTGTATCACTGACAAACAGAAAGTAGAACTTTCGAATAACCACTAAGCATATGAAAGGAAGATAATTCTTTACAGTCTCTTACCATAGAATTTAAATTCAGCAAATATGTATATTGTCATTTTTTATGTCACTTCTGATTAGGAAATAGAAAATTGTTACAGTATCTTAACAGATGATTGCTTTCTCATATAAATTTACAGTAATCTACATATGTAGCAAAAGTGCAAATTGAAATTGATTGTTACCGATCTAATTATATCATTAACTTTTTTCTTTTTACCAATAATCTTATCATTGTGCCTAATTGTAGAAGCCATTGAATGAACTCATCATAATAAAAATGAATTCAATTAGTACCTCATTAAAGCTTTGTAATGGCTATTGGTTATGTTGGAACTGATTAAAATTACAGAAGGTTATCTTATAGAGTATAAATAACAGAAAATAGAATCTTAGAGGCCTTTGTTTTTATTATGTATCTTTTGCAACTGTATACTTTTGAGGAAAATACTGTCCTAAATATGTTTAATAAGCAGCCATAAAGTGCTTGATATATATGATGCTAAAGAATTTAGAGATTAAGTCACACAAAGCACACTTTATATAAAGATTATATTAGAATAGAATCTAGGAGGAAAAGCTTTGAGTAATTGATAAACCTATTTGGGGCTAAGCATGGTTTTGTTGCACTGCTTTAATTTCAACAAATCCTTATTTAATACATATTATGTGTAAGAAACTTAAGGGATCTAGGGTGATATCTACTTACCTGAGACTGTCTTTCTGGAAAAGATGAAAAAAAGTGGAGTTCTAAACTATCAGAAAGGATTTGGGAGGATCATGAGTTCATCAAAGGTTATTAGTAGTAAAGAAATGAAGACTTTGGTAAAACTGAGGTGGGAGGGCTTGCTTAGACTGGAAGGGAACCATATGATTTAGAATGCCCAGCTTTCTCAACAAAGTATGAATTTCCTAAAGTGAATTCTATGTGCCAGTGTGTTTCCCTTATAATATTGGAAATAACTATTAATATTTGTGTAAAGATTCTCTCAAAAGGCTTACTTTTGAATTTTTCGATGTATTAGTGGTTAATGTGAATGATACCTAATTGGTTCCTACTTATTTTCTATGGATTTTGTTTTGTATTGACTGATGTTTATAAGTGCTTTGAAAATGTGAATATTGCCTTTTCTTTGGTCTTCTCAAATTTTTATGTTATGTTACAGTATCCACTAAACAGTAATATTTACTAAACATCTTATGCATTGGGGGATATTTTGAGAATCTAGCAATGCTTATTTTCCTAGTGCTTGGTCATTGAGCATTATTTTGGTTTCCTTCACTGTACCATGCCTAAGAGTAGCCTAATTTCCCACTCTCTAAGCAACACTTACTCCTCTTTATCCCTTACGTATTAGGTATGATACCTAATAGATATTATCAACTTGTATATAATGTCTGTGCTGAAAATTATTACATTTCAAGTTTTGTGACATAAATATCCATGAATAAAATTAATTTGAAGTTAAATTTACTTGATTATAATTGTGGGAGAAGAAAGGGACAGGATAAACAAATACTTCAGAACCCAAAGATGACTCAAACAGGTAGTCTGGGCTGTAGCTGTAGGTGGGTGGATTTGAGAGAAACTTGTGGTAGTTTATGCACAGAGTAACCTGGCTGGTAAGATGTATGGTTGCCAGGAAGAGTTTTTAGTTTGAAACTGAGACGTGCTTGACTGATAGTTTTTAGTTCTTGGACTTATCTTACAAGAAAATTGGTAAGGCATTAAGATGAGTTGTTTTTATGTAATTGGATTAAAAGATAACCAATTTCCATGTAGGTACAGTGAGAATAAATGATTAAAATTTAAAGTCAGTAGCCAAAAGTTGTTTTTAGTAACTGAAATTCTTTTTCATTTTTGGGGGTGCTACAACTATATTTTTATATCCAGTTACTGTACATAAGATTAACATATTAAGAGGGTTTCACAAGAAGAGTTAAATATACAAATTTTAAGGTGAAGACATATTACAGTAGTTGCTTTTCATTGCATGAGTTTTGACCTATTAAGTCATCTGACTTGTGAGAATATGAAAAACCTATACCACTTGATTTTGTTCTTTTTTGTGTGATAAAATTTATATAACACAAGATTTGCCATTTTAACCATTTTTTAGTGTACAATTCAGTGGCATTAAATACATTCATACTGTTGTGAAACCATCACCATTATCCATTTCCAAAACTTTTTATCATCTAAAACAAGCTCTGTACCCATTAAACAGTAACTTACCATTCATTCTTCCCTTCCTCCTGCCTCTGAAACTGCTATTCTGTTTTCTTTCTCTATGAATTAATTTGCTTATTTTAGGTACTTCATATAAATAGAATCATACAATATATGCTCTCTTGTGATATATCACTTACTTTTAGAAAATGAGTTATAGTAATTATAGTTGAACATAAGTTTTGTGTATGCTTGTCTTTGTCCATTTTCTGCTGCTATAACAAAAATGCCATAGACTGGGTAATTTATAAAGAAAAGTTTATTCGGCTCATGGTTCTGGCAGCTGAGAAGTCCAAGATCGAGGGCTGCACCTGCTGACGGCCTTCTTACAATGTCGTAACATGGTGGAAAGATGGAAGGTGGAAGGGAGCATGCGGGAACAAGAGGGAAAAGGGGCTGAACTCTCACAATAACTAACCTACTCCCATGTTAACAGCATTCAGCTGTTTATGAGGATGGAGCCCCCATGGCCCAGTTAGCTCTCTAAGGTCCTTCCTCGTAACACTCCCACAGTGGCAACATGAGATTTGGAGGGACATTCAAACCATAGCAATGCATTATGGATATTTTGTATTTAAGTCTTTGGAAGAATGATGTGCCCACTGTTCCTTTGTTTGCTTAGCGCATGTTTGAATGTTACAGGAAATCTTCCATGAGTTACTTCTTCCATGCTCTTTTAATATCGGCTGTGCTAACTTATTTCAGTAATTTCCAGTGGCTATAAAACTTGAAAAATTTTGTAGCTTTTAAGAAATCACATATCTTTATTGCCTGATAGCTTATGACGTAAATCTCTTGGAGGATTTTGAAATCATAAGCCTGAGTTTACAAGTGTAATTTTTTTGTTTGAAAATTCTGGTGGTGACACATTCCTTTTTTATTTATTTATTTATTTGTCTATGTATCTGTTTATTTATTTATGAGACAGAGTCTCACTCTGTTGCCCCGGCTAGAGTGTCGTGGCGTCAGCCTAGCTCACAGCAACCTCAAACTCCTGGGCTTAAGCCATCCTTCTGCTTCAGCCTCCCAAGTAGCTGGGACTACTGGCATACGCCACCATGCCTGGCTGATTTTTTCTATATATTTTTAGTTGGCCAATTAATTTCTTTCTATTTTTAGTAGAGATGGGGTGTCGCTCTTTCTCAGGCTGGTTTCGAACTCGTGACCCAGAGTAATCTGCCCGCCTCGGCCTCCCAGAGTGCTAGGATTACAGGCGTGAGCCACTGCACCCAGCCCAAATTCTAGAATTTATAATTCATTTCAGTCTTGAAAGAACTAGAAATAATTGCATATAACAAAATAGATTCTTGGCTGTCCTTTATGTCAGTGTTTAAAAACAGACAACATATAGATGGATTTGAGTTCCTCAGTAGATATTAGAAAATAGAGATAATTACAAGTTTATAAAGGCTTTTAAGAAAATTAAAGACAAGTCTTAGGAAGGAAATGAAAATTGGGTTTTAAGATGGGAATATCTCAGATGATGTATCTGGATAGAAATATCATTATTTAAGATATCTGAAATGATTATGTCCAAAAATTCTTTTATGATTTCTCAAGTAACAGAAATCACTGGGCAAAATTTTTATAGTTCTTGTTTTTAAAAGTTATTTCCAAAAGCTCAAGTCAGAATGTCTACTCAGGTTATCAGAGTATCTACCCTGGCAGCTTGTCTCAATGCTGCCATCTGGTGATTGTTATGGAGATCTCAATATGGTACTTAAGGTGACTGCTAATGACATGAGGTACAACCTGCCCTCTACCACAAGTCTTTCCTACTTTTGAGAAATTGAGTGGAGATGAGTTGCTATGGCAGAAATCTTATTTATACATGGCCAGGAAATCACTTTGTGAGATTGCTTTTAAACAGTAGAGCATTTATTTATTATCATGATTATTATTGAGCTGCACATAGATTTATCAGGCTCATACCCAACTCATTCTATGTAAATTTCTATTTATCTTATTTCTAGTTCTACAAGGTAATTTAATAAATTGTTCAACAGTACTTGTCAAGTGGGTACCAAATGCTAGGCACTGTTCTCAGTGCTAGTAATATAGTCCTAAACACACAGATAAAAAATAATAAGATACACACACCTGTTAATTAGTGGAGAGGGTTGACGGGGAAAAGTAAAGCAGGGAAGGAGGCTATGAATTATTGTGGTTGGCAGATTGCTTTGAAATGTTAGATAGGGCATTCAAAGAAAGCCTTGCTGAGAAGAGCCTTTTGAGTAGAGATCTGAGGGTTCTGGGGAAGAGCGTTCTAGATAGAAGGAAAGCAAATGCAAAGGCCGTGCGCCTGTGACATCTGATTTGTTGAGGAAAATGCAGGCAAGGACACTAGAGTAGGATGCAGGGGGCAGAGAGCAATAGATGAGGTTGGGGAGGTAATTGTACGTGGGGGTGGGAGCTACAGATCACACAGAGCCTTGTAGTTCATGTGGTATTTAATCCCTAATGGGAGCATCTGGACTGGAGGGTTTTGGGCAGCTGAATGACATGCTTTGATTTACCTTTTAACAGGTTCACTATGGCTGTTGTGTTTAATGGTGTGTAAAGTCATTTGCTACAACCTTTTTTCTTGTTTTATTGGCTGCAGGAACAGGTTTATACAGATCATGGGAACAATAAAGTGAGGAGGAAGCTTGGACAGGTCTGGGAGCAGTAATTATATGACATATTGTCTCTATGCAGATTTTTAAAAATACTATTCAGCGATAATCAATTGCTTGGAAAATGTCATAAACCTCTCCTATCTGTCCTTTCACCACCTCAGTACATTTCAGATTCAAATCTTATCCTGAACCCAATGTAGTTTTAGCCCTTTCTCACTATGCACATTAATAGTTCGGAAATGAGAATGATCTGGAGTTGTAATTTTTTATGCTTTTAACAGTATATATAGTTAAGTTTGATCAACAAATTAAAGAAGAATCACAGACTATGTCTTAACCCAGATGATTTATTTAAACCATTGTTTTTGCTTGTAGCTCATCAGCTAAAAATGACTAACTCCCAAAGTATAGTTACTCTTTCCCAAATTGCACTTAAAAGGAAAAAACAAATTGAAGTTATCACTTAATTAAACTGTCATGCTCATTATCAGTAATACTCTTTCTCTGTGGATTTAATTTTGTTTTGGTAGCTGAAAATTTGTCATTTTTATGCTTGATCCTGTGGTGTCACAGAGTAAGTATGCATCTTCAATGGGAAGTGTGTGGGTTAAGGAGATTATGGCTGCACTGCCATACTCAGTCAAACTGCTGTGTTTGACTGCCAAACTATCTGTTTTTATATGCTTTGAGTCTGTTTGGAACAATGCCTCTATTTGACTTAACAAATTGCTTTTCAACCTTATTTTCACATTGTGAATATCAGTACTGTTTAGACTTAAGTTGTCATTACTGGTACTAATCAGCAAATTGTTTTGTTTAGTGGGTAGGCAAGGTCTAAGATTACAGTCATTTCATAAGTGACAGAATAATTTAGTTAAACTGCCTGCATAGCTCCAAGTGACCAGGCAGCCAGTTTGTCTCAATCACTGTCTCCATCTCTCACTTTAATGAATAGGTTGGAGTGGCCTCAGTTAATTTGGTTTGGGATAAAGTCTAGTAATGTGAAGCATTGATCATATATAAAAGAAATATTGACAGCAGTAATATTACAGGGAATATATAGGGACAGTTTTGCTAGGGGTTTCGTAGGTATGGTTTTAAGTACCATTTTTTGCTATTAGACATTTTATTGCCTAGTTCTAGATGATAAAAATACATATTTGGAGACACGGATTACTACAGTTTTAGTTTTTTAAGACTATATTTCCTGTGTTGAAGAATAGCAATAATTTTTCAGACTTTTTCTTTATCCATGTATGTTTGCTACCTTAAGTAGTAAAAGGATCTAATCTGTACCTCAAAAGTAGTAGCAGATTAATGAAGTACCTTGTTGTACTTAAATATGTTAATTTTGGTGATTTAGTTTGAGATGTGATACTGTTTCCAGTCTGCCCTATAGCTTCCTATCCTAATGTAGGCTTTTCTAACCCTTCAATTGGAGTTACCTAGTCTTCAGTAACTTGCAGGATTCTTTATCTAAATCCAACTTTGTTCCTTTTTAGCCAGAAGGCTGAAGTGAGATAATGTGCTGTATGTGGGAATGTGATACTGTGACCTCTCGTTAGTAGGTTATGACATGGAATTACGTCCATATGCCCCAGGAGAGCTACTTTTCTATATCTTCACCATGGTTTTATAAGGAGACCCAGGAAAAAAAACTGACACATCCCTTGATCTTCCCTGCCTCTAAAGATGATTGTTGTCCCACATTGAACAAATTTTTCTGACTTTTAAGATTCTATCTAGTAATACCCTGATATCTCAACTTTTGTAGGGGTGGGGGCAGGGGGGTGTTATTTACCAATATTCTTTTCATTGTTTTTATCTTGAGCACAGTCTTCATTTTCACTGACGTGAGCACATTTATGTGATTCTTCTAAATTCATGCTGGGAAACAGCTTGCTTTCCTAACTCCATAATGTTCGTTTTTTCTTTCTTCAGCACTGAACTAGAATGTAAGCTCCATGAGAATAGGAGCTTTGTCTGCCTTGTTACCGCTGTGCCCTCAGTGTCTAGAAGAGTGCTTACTTAATAGTAATATAAGGAGTTCATGCACATTTGCCCTTTGGGGTTTCCTTCATTGGCTAGAACTTTATACTTGCGAAATCACAAACTCTACCGTGTGCTTGTAGTCCCCGCTACTCAGAGGATTACTTGAGGCCAGGAGTTCGAGGCTGGTAGTGTGCCATAATTGCATCTCTGAATAGCCACTGCACTCCAGCCTGGGCAACATAGTGAGACCCTGTCTCTTAAGAAAAGAAAAAAAAATTATAGAGTCTGAAGTTCCTGTACTAGACCACAGACCTTAATCCTTCTACTTTTCCAATTCTTTCACCTCCTATTGAACTTTTATCAGCTTAATCTGGATTCTTATGGTACATTAGCTCCACCTACTTATTTGTCAGCCCTTTTCTGCTCATGATGCTCAGCTTCTGCTTCATGATGCCCCATTTTTAAAGTGTCTGCATTTGCATTTTAGGGGCTCTTACCCTTTGACCTGCCTTGTCTCCAGCTCTCTGTTTTTGTCAGTCTAAGGCTTCACAGGAGCTAAAAAAAAGTTGTATACCATTTTGATTGCATCCAGTACAAACTGATTCTGTTGAATTTTAGCTTCATGGTTAGGGCTGATTGACAGTTACTTTCTATTACCAACACCTTCCCTAAGGTGATTCCTTAACACCTTCCACACAGAGACTTCTAGAACTTTTCTGCTAACTCTAAATGCCCAAACTCATACCTATTAGGTTATTAGGTATGAAATGTCTGATTTCCTTAAGTACTAAATTTGACAGTTGATATCTCTGATATTTCACTTTGACACTTATTGTTTTATTTTTATTGTGAAGGTACATCCTCATTCTTTCAAACACATACTTTGGCTTTTGATTATCTTTCAAATTTTTGTAGAGCAATTTTTGTGAAACCATAGATAAGTCAAAAATCTGTGTTATTTTTGAATTTAAGTTCCATTGTGGAACCAGTGCTGCACAGACAGCTGGAAATATCAACGAAGTGTTTGGGAAGGATGTGGCTAATGAATGCACAGTACATTGATGGTTTGAGAAGTTCGTTCTGGTGATTTTAATCTTGAAAATGAGCCACGTGGACAACCTGAGACCAAAGTGGATAATGATGAGCTGAAAGCTGTAGTGGAAGCAAATCCATGTCATTGTATGTGTGAATTAGCAGCAAGGTTTGAGGATACTAGTCCAACAATATTGGACCATTTGAAACAGTTGGGCAAGGTAAAGAAGCTGGATAGATGGGTTCCGCATGAATTAAACAAGCATCAGAAGAGAAATGGTCTTGAAGCTTGCCTTTCTTTGCTGTTACGATATAACGGCAAACCATTTCTACACCATATTGTTATGTATGATGATAAAGGAATCTTTTTTTTTTTTGAGACAGAGTCTCACTTTGTTGCCCAGGCTAAAGTGAGTGCCGTGGAGTCAGCCTAGCTCACAGCAACCTCAAACTCCTGGGCTCAAGCAATCCTTCTGCCTCAGCATCCCAAGTAGCTGGGACTACAGGCATGCGCCACCATGCCCGGCTAATTTTTTCTATATATATTAGTTGGCCAATTAATTTCTTTCTATTTTTAGTAGAGATGGGGGTCTCATTCTTGCTCAGGCTAGCTTCTAACTCCTGACCTTGAGCAATCTGCCCACCTCAGCCTCCCAGAGTGCTAGGATTACAGATGTGAGCCACTGCACCGGGCCAGATGATAAAGGAATCTTTTTGACAATTTGCAAGCATTTGGCACAATGGTTGAATAAAGATGAAGTGTCAAAATACAGTCCAAAATTGGATATTCTTCAAAGAAAGCTAATGGTGTTTGTCTGGTGGTCCAGTGCTGATGTTATCCACTACGGCTTCATGAAACCTAGTCAGTCACACAGTGGATGTCTACTGCACCCAATTGGATGAAATGATGAGGGTGCTTGTGATTAAGCAGCTGAGATTGGTCTATAGAGACAGGCCAATCCTCTTGTAAGACAACACTCAGCCACATGTCACACAAACAGTGTTGCCCAAACTACAGAGGCTGAACTTAGAAACTCTGTCATCCAGTGTATTCACCAGACCTTACACCAACAGAGTACCGCTTCTTCCAGGCTTTGGACTATTTCTTGTGAGAAAAAATATTCAATTCTCAACAAGCTGTGGAAAACGCCTCTCACTAGGTCACTGCCACTTGCTCTCCAGGCTTCTTTGCTGCCGGTAAAAAAAGCTACTGTTAAGATGGGAAAACTGTGTTGGTAGATTAGGCATACACTTTGATTAATTGTACTGCTTCTTCTTTGAGATATAATAAACTAATCTTTTGATTTGAAATCGGACATTTCCTATTTAATGACCTGATACTTCTTTTGTAGCAAGTGATGTTACCTTTTTTTTTTTTTAGCGCAAAGATAGAGGCCATTTTGCAGGGGCTTCTTCAACTTTTCTCTTTTATATCTTGAATTTATTCTCTGTTAATACTTGTTTTTCTGATTTTGTTTTTACTGAAGAATGTTTGTCTATATAGTGAGTTTGTCTATATAGTGAGTGTTTCTGTTATCTTTGTTCTTGGACCCAGCCAATCTCACCTCTCAGTTTTCTTGGTTAATTATCACTTTTTCATGTTCTATCTAGCCAATCCCTGCCCCACTTTTAGAAGGTAATTTTATTTCCTATTTTTAGATATAATGGAAGTTATCAGAAATGGGCACCCTCAACTTTTCCCTATTTCTACCATCCCACCCACAAATAATATGTATCTGCTAAAGCCAGTCTCTTTCCTTGCTGTAAATCCATCCTCTTTTCTAAACCACTGCTGCTCAGTAGAATTTTCTGTAATAATGAAATTGTTCTGTATTGGTGCTATCTGGTACGGTCAGTCATTACCCATATATGGCTATTGAGTACTTGAAATGTAGTTACTGTGACTGAGGAACTAAATTTATTTTAATTAATTTAAATTTAAGTAACCACATGCTATTGTGGCTATCATATTGAACAGTGTAGCTCTAGACCTTACTACGTATTATGTTTCTGTTATTTCTTGTTTCTTGAGTCTCTTTGGCCACACTTGTCTTCTCTTCCACATTTAAATTGTTTCAGTCTTTCTCATCTTGAACACTTGGAATACATTTATAACTCTTTGCCATTTCTTTTTAGTTGTCTCTTGTCTGCTGTCTACCCCCTTCGTGGCAGTTTGATTCCTGTGACTTTAGTTCTTATCCTGTCACTTAAAAGGGCTCTCTCATAGTGATGTCTCCAAGTATTCTCAGCTGCAGAATCCAGTAGATACTTTATCTTTCCAGAATTGATTGTTGATTGCCCTCTGCTTCTTGAAATTCTTGTGAGTTGTTTTTTTTTTCATCTCAGACTGCTCTTTTTTGGTCTCCATTTTTTTCTCTGATGCTCCTTCATCCCATTTCTTTTCTCCTCTCACTTTTCAACCCTTTTCTATATATTCCACCTTCTCACTGAGTGCTATCAGTTATCACCTGCATGCTCATATCTTTTAACTCTATCTTTAGTCTGTTCCTCTCTTTTAAGTTCTAAACTACAATGTCCAAGTTACCATTGATATTTCTTACAGAATATTCCAAAGGCATTACAGTCCTACTCCATATTTATTCATTAATTTAAATTTAAATTTAACTCTCATTAAAATATACATATGGAAAAGTGTACAGATTATAAGGGTACACCTTAATTCCACACAGCTAACATCCATGAAACTACCATCCAGGTCATGAAAAAGAACATTACCAGCACTTCAGAATTCCCTTTACAATTCACTACCTCTTCCTTCCTCCCCAAAGGTAAGCATTGTCTTAACATAACAATACAGAACTATATTTGAACATTACTTAAATAAAATCATACAGTATGTATTCTTTTGTGTCTGTTCTTTTAAGTATTGCTGGTAACATTCATCCATGTTATTGACTATTATTTGTTTATTTTGTGTTTAACATTCTGTTGTATGGATATATCACAATTTATCTGTTCATCCATCACTAATTATGTGGGTAATTTTTGAATAAAATTTGTTATTATGAATAATGCTGTTCCGAACATTTTTGTGTATGTTTTACTGTATGTGTGTATGTACTTAAATTGGATATATAACTAGGAATGGAAGTACTGGATCATGTGGTATGCATATGTTATATTAGTTTTCAAAGTAGTCTTTTGTCAATTTATATTTATATTCCTGTTAGCAGTACATGAGTTGTTTCATTTTCTTATCAACATTTAATGTTGCCAGTCTTGCCCAGGCTCAGTGACGTGTAATCCCAGCATTTTGGGAGGCCGAGGCAGGAGGATTACTTGAGGCCTGGAGTTCGAGATCAACTTGGGAAAGATAGCAAAACCTTGTCTCTACCAAAAATTTTTTAAAAATTAGGCGGGCATGGCCGCATGCACCTGTCGTCCCAGCTACTGGGGAGGTTAAGGTGGGAGGGATCGCTTGAGCCCAAGAGCCCGAGGTTACAGAGAGCTATGATCACACCAATGCACTCCAGTCTGGGTGATAGAGTGAGTCCCTGTCTCTAAAAAGAAAAAAAATACCAGGCTCCATAATTGTAGCTATTCTTGAAGATCTGTTTCCTTGGTGATTAATGATATTGAACATCTTTTCCTACGTGTATTGGCCATTCATGTTATTCATGCATTTTCTGTGGAGAACTACCTATGGCAGTCTTTATGGTCTTTTCTATTGTGTTGTCTGCTTTTTCCTTGCTGTGATGTAAGAGTTCTTTATATACTCTGGTTATGAGCTTTTTGTTGGTTAAACATACTGTCAACATCTTAGGTTTTATGGCTTGCCTTTTCATTTTCTTAATGGTGTCTTCCTAGTCTTCCATCTTCCTTACTTTCCTTTCCACTCCAAGTCAATTAGCCATCAGGTCCTGTCAATTTTTTCTTTTAAATATCCGTTTATCTTCTTTTCTCCATTCCTTTGGCCAGTACCTTAATACAGGCCCTCACGACTCATGGCTTGGATTATAGATCATGTCCCTTCCAATCCGCCTTTAGCTGCTTGTAGAATGACTTTTCTAAAATTTAAATCTTGGCTGGGGGATAGACACACTTGAAGCTCTGACTTTGGAGGGGAGGGGCGAAGGCAACACATATAACCTAAACATTTGTACCCCCATAATATGCTGAAATAAAAAAAAATTTAAATCTTGGTCATACCATTCCTCTGCTTAAAATCGTCCAAGTGGTACCTTAGAGGCTACAGCATAAAGCTCAAGAGGCGCCTGTCAAATGCTTGTGGAAGAACTTAAGTCAAATGGTACTTAAGTCAAATGGTACTTCTGTGAAGCTTTTTCCTGACACCCCAATCATTTCCGCCTTTGTTCCCCGTTGCTTTCTCTTGGAGTACCTACAAACATGCTGCTGTTCTTTGTCTGTTCTCCCCAGTAGACTAAACATATCTTTAGAGCTTTGTATCGTATCACCATTCTGCACAAGGCCTGGCATAAATACATAGTTGTATGGTGACTGATTTAAAATTGAACTCATCATCTCTTTGCTTTCCTCCTCATTTTCTGCTTTAAAATGCCTTACCTTTTACAGTTGGCATCACTGTCTTTTCAGTTACCTTGGTCATGTTTAACTCATTTCCTTTTCTAACACTCCCACAAGTAATTGGTTTGTAATCCATTACTAATTAATATTTTCTCTATTCCATTTCCTTAGCTTTGGTTCAGGTTCTCATCTTGTCTTCACCTGACTGCTATAATCACTGTTCAGATGTTCTACTCATCTTTAGGCTTTCCCCCCATTTGTCTTTGATATTGCTGCTGGAATTATTTTTCTTAAATACAGGTGGTTATCTCATGGTTCAGTAAGCTTCTATTTAACTGTAGGAAAAGTCTAACTTCTTTTTTTAATTAGAAAATTTTTAAATTTTTTATTTAGTTATAATTATATATTATAGTATATATTATGCATATTATATGTATTATATACATTATATGTGTATTTAATATACATATTTTAATCAGTTGGAAGTTCAACTTCTTTATAAGTCATTCAGTGGCAGTCTTCACAAACTGATCTAACTTCTTCCTTTTTTTTTTTCTTTTCTTCCTTTATCACAGAAACTATGTACTTTAAGTACTGGGCTTAGCTGACCACATACCCAAGTTCATCCTGTTTAGACTAGTTTTCTTCCCTTTCTCTCCATTACTCTTAGGGGGAGGCAGTGCTATGGAGAAACATGGACACCCAGCCTTAAACCTGCTTCTAACATTTACTGTTGTCCTTGGACAAGCTTCTTAACATACTGTAATATAGTACTGGCACTTAATACATGTTGTCTTCCTCTTTTACCTTGCCCCTTCCCAAACAACAATTGGAAATTATCTCCACTACTACAGAACACTTCACTCTCATGGCATTTAATGTCTTCTGCCTTCCATTGTGTTCACTGGTTTACGTTTTATTGCTCTTCTACAAGTTCACATGCTCACTCAGGGATGATGCTGTGTCTTCTTAACGTACTCCAGTTGATTTTTCAATCTTAGGTGAAAGATTTGCTTTGTCATTTAGTTTCTAAGTGACAGACATGATTGGGAAATGATTTTTTTGGAATCTCTAAATGGTAACCACAAGGACCATTTGTAAAGGCCCAGCCAAAGCAGGCTTTGTAAAAACTCATCTACTTAGTTGGAATTTAAGAGAATGATACAGTTGTCTTAAAGTTACTCTTTAGGAATTTAAGGCTGTAATTTTAGTGTCATTATATTAATACTGAAAATAAAAAGCATTAGTACTGGAATAAATTGTGTTTTTCTTTGCAGCCGGTTGCTGAACCAATTCCCATCTGTAGTTTCTGTCTTGGTACAAAAGAACAAAACCGAGAAAAGAAGCCAGAGGAACTCATCTCCTGTGCCGACTGTGGCAACAGTGGTATGTGACTTCCCTCCGTTTTCCTTCTAGAACATGTTATCAAGGCCAGAGAAAAGTATGTTTAACTGAGTTTGTGTCCTTGATCCTTACGAAATTAATACAGTCGTGTGGCTCTTAATGACAGAGATACACTCTGAGAAATATGCCCATAGAGTGTACTTACATAAACCTAGGTGGTATAAGTTTGTTACTCCTAGGCTATAAACCTGTATAGCATGTTACTGTACTGAATAGGCAGTTAGAACACAATGATAAGTGTTTGTGTAGTTAAATGTATCTAAACATAGAAAGCTACAGTAAAAATACAGTATTATAATCTTATGGGACCACTGTTGTGTATGTGGTCCATTGACTGAAATGTTGTGTGACAGATGACTATATTTTAATTTGATTCTGGTTTTAGGTAACAGAGATGAGCTGCTACCCTAGGGAGGGATTTCAGTGTATAGCTGAAATGTTTAATTCTGTCAATTTAAATCAGGTCTTAGTGGGTTTTTTTTAATAAAAAACTTTTTGTGGGCATATTTTTCCTGTTGATCTTTATATTTCACGATTGAACATCTGCTTAAATCATGGCAATCAGTTTGGAGTTATTGCTGGTTTCTTTAATATTCACTACTTATCTTTCTTGATTTATGCTTTAAGCTTGATGAATAAAAGCAAGATGGTAACAGATGTGTTTTTCTGATGGAAATTTACACGTGTCACATTGGGAAATAGAGTGTTGGCACTGTGGTCTAGTAAGCAGTGTGGAATTCTGAGCCTAGAGAAAGATTTTGCATAGTCTCCTAATTTGCCAATTCCAGAGATATTTTTGTTGTATATTTTAAGAACTCACAAGACCTTACAGAAAGGCCTTAGTAAACCAGCATTATCTTGGCTCATTGGCTTAATTTTCAGTGTTTTGTATTGGTAACAATTAGGATTTAGTCCAGAAAACAGAAACCACACTCAGTCTAGAGGAAAGGAATTAGCACTGGAATTAGGTATTTGTGAAACTGTTGGAAGGATTGAAGAGGCAAGCTCAAGATTGGATTTTAGGGACCAGTGTCTCCTAGGACACTGTAGAACTGACCTGTCAGGAGAGTCACTATGTCTGCCTCCATCTGGAAGAGGTGGAACAGGAGGGAGGCCACGGCAGAACTCTTGAGCACTGTAGCTGAAATGCTGAGTTTGGCCATCATCATAATAGCTATGGCTAGTTGCGAAGGAGAAGAGTAGACACTGTTGTTTCCATGACATTGCTTGTCATTAGAAATCAGTACCTCTCAACTTGTGCCCTATCTATTAAATATATGCCATGTCATTAAATGCTTTTAAATCTTAAAAAAAAAAAAGCAGTCACTTCTAGGAGGAAGATCTTTGTTTCATTTGCCTTTCAAATATCCTTGGAACACAGTTAGTTGGTAGAACTTAATTGATATCTAGAGCCTAGTTGTAAAGGAGTCCAGAAAGTATGGTTTGGAGCTTTTCAGTTTTTATATATTGAAGGCATTAGAAGAAGGTGGAAATAGATCTTGAGTGCTAAGTGATCATATCCAGCATGATATCAAAAACCAAAATGAATTCTGAATGGATTTCACAGTTGCAAATAAACCATAAGAATATAATGGCATGGCATACAATGCAGTGATTTCCAAACTTGCTTAGTAGTGGAACCCTTTCCCCAAATTAAATCTAATAGGAACTTAAATACATAAAACATAAAAATGAATTTGTTTTACAAATGGGGAATAAAATGGGGGGGGAGGTATCATGTTATAGCCCTACCTTCTAAGAAGCATTATGTTTGAGGTGGTGTCTCTCTAAGCTAGGGAAGAGCACAACTTGAAAACTATTACTGTAGAGGTAACTTTTTAAAGAAAGGGTAGCTATAGAAATAAATCACTCTAGAATATAGCAGCTTAAAGCAGTAACAAACATTTTTTTTTTTAAATTTCATGCTGTTTATGTGGGTCAGGAATTTGAGAGTGGCTTCTCTGGGTGGTTTTAACGTGGTATCTTTCACAAGGTTGCAGTCAAGATTTTAACTGGTGCTGCGGTTGTCTGTAGGCTTCCATGATGGCTCTCACTTACCTGGCTGGCAAGTTGATGTTGCTGCCTGTTGACAAGAAGCTTCAGTTCTTTGCCATGTGGACCTCTCCACAGGGCTGCATGAGTGTCTGCTACATGGTAGCTGGCTTCTCTGAGCAAGTGTCCAAGAGAGAGCAAGGTGGAATCTGCAGTATCTTTTAAAACCTAGCCTTAGAAGTCACACTGTGTGGTTTAAACAGTATCCTATTGGTTATGCAGATCAATCCAATTCAGTGTAGGAGGGAGGATGTGACTATCAGGAAGCAAGAATGATCGGAGTGCAGCTTGGAGGTCAGCAGTCACAATAACCAAGGAAGAAAAGCACGGACATAGGCAAATTTATGAATGTTGATATTTTCTGAATTGAAAACTATCATCACAGGTGGGCGCGGTGGCTGTAATCCTAGCACTTTGGGAGGCCGAGGCAGGAGTTCGTTTGAGCCCAGGAGTTCGAGACCAACCTGAGCAAGAGCGAGACCCCGTCTCTACTATAAATACAAAGAAATTAATTGGACAACTAATATATATAGAGAAAAAATGAGCCGGGAATGGTGGCACATGCCTGTAGTCCCAGCTACTCGGGAGGCTGAGGCAGGAGGATTGCTTGAGCCTAGGAGTTTGAGGTTGCTGTGAGCTAGGCTGACGCCACGGCACTCACTCTAGCCTGGGCAACAAAGTGAGACTCTGTCTCAAAAAAAAAAACAAAACTATCATCACATTTTTTCTATGAGGAAAAAAATAAAAAAGCAAACTAACATACCCAAAATAAAAAGAGCAAGAATAATTTAGGAAAAATAATTACATTAAATATGGCAAAGGGCCAAAGGCTATAAAAGTATAAAAAGAACATGTTTTCATTTCTAAGCATAAAGTCCAAAGAGCAGAGTCTATGAACAGGAAATTTATATGAGAGAAAATAAATAGTAGAGCATATAAAAAACATTTTACCCCAGTAATAATAGGAATACACTCCAAAGCAGCAGTGAAATATCATTTTGCAGCTTTTATAATCATCAAAATTGAAAGTTAACAGAGCCCAAACCTAGAGCTGATGAAATTGTGGTAAAACATTTCTTTTTGCTGGTAGCACTAGATATTGTATCACAGTTTTTGGAAAATGTTTTGGCAGTGCATATCAACCTGTCAAGCTATAAAAAATGTTTAATTCATTTCACTTGCCAATCCCACTTTCAGGAATTTATTCTAAAGAATTAATTTTGGGGCCAGACATGGTGGCTCACGCCTATAATCCTAGCACTCTGAGAGGCCGAGGCGGGCAGATCGCTCTCAAAGTCAGGAGTTTGAAACCAGCCCAAGCAAGAGCAAGACCCCGTCTCTACTAAAAATAGAAATTAATTGGCCAACTAAAAATGTATAGAAAAAAATAGCTGGGCATGGTGGTGCATGTCTGTAGTCCCAGCTACTTGGGAGGCTGAGGCAGAAAGATCGCTTGAGGCCCGGAGTTTGAGGTTGCTGTGAACTAGGCTGATGCCACAGCACTGTAGCCTGGGCAACAGAGTGAGACTCTGTCTCAGGGAAAAAAAAAATTAATTTAAAAGAAGGAAATAATCTATAAATGAAATAATTCACTTTAGTGTTATCTAACTTACGAGTAATAGTCTAAATATTTAACAGTAGGGAAATGGTCACATAGGTTATAGTGTCTCGAATCAGTGGAAATAATCAATTTAAGGAATATAAACATAAAGTTTACTTAAATAAAATAAATGTAGCAAAGCAAAAATTGTATATATGCTGTGATTAAAACCATGCAAGGGCTATCAGCTAGTCTAAAAAAGAAAAGTAGAACATGAAATTGTCTTATTATTCTAGAATGATGGGATTATAGATGAAATTTTCATAACCTCTTCCATTTTCCTTCAGTGCTAATGATGGTTTGATGATAAACTTACAGTCTTATAAAAGAGAATTCTTTTGGAACAGAAAAGAGAGAAGAAAAGACAATTTAACCAGTCCTTTTTCACATCAAATAAAAATAAACATAGCCAATGTTTGGAGAAGGAGGACAAATCTTTTCAGCGTTGAGTGCAAATTGGCTACCATAAATTTTTGAGAATCAAACTGATATTAACTTTGGAAGAAGAAGCATTTTTTCTGTTGTTGTTAATTGTGAACACAGTAAAAATACTACTTTTGGTTTTAGTTTTAGCTTGAGTGCCTTAAATCAAGACCATATAACTCACTTTAAATGATGAGATTTTTATTATATATAGTAGGCTCCCCCTTATCTGAGGGGAATATGTTCCAAGACCTTCAGCAGATACCTCAGATACAGGGGCACTACTATATTTCAAATTATAAAAGTAACACATTATCGTTTAAAAATGAGAGCACAAAACGATATAAAGTGAAATGTAAAATCCTCTCTTTTAAAATGTTTATAAGTCCATTTTCTAAAAACTTTTTGTGTGTTCTTCCAGAAATGGCCTGGGCATGTTATATATTCACGTACATAGCAGCCTGTGCGTGAACATAATGCTTTGATGCAGGCCTAATAAAAGTTTAAAGTCTGTCAGGTTTTTAATAATCAAATTGGGGATGTGTGTTCTAAATCCTATTTAATAGTCATAAAACTGAATTGGGGCACTAAGTCCTGATGAGACATGAGTGACAGACATCCAGGAGCATCTTGGTTTTTTTGATATATATTTTGTATTTAGGATAATTGCCTTTTCCTACTTTGTTTCTTCACTATGGTAACAAAATGTTTCATTCATGAATTTTTCCCGTCTTATTAGGTCATCCATCCTGTTTAAAGTTTTCCCCCGAACTAACGGTTAGAGTGAAGGCCTTACGGTGGCAGTGCATTGAGTGTAAAACGTGCAGCTCCTGTCGAGATCAAGGCAAAAATGCAGTGAGTATCTTTGCCTTCCAGCGTGAGTCTTTCATTTAGAAGAAGAACGTACAGGTGGCATTTCTATCTAAGCATGACTGGTTATTTTTCAGTCACTTGGTCCAAGAGAATTTATAATAGTAGCTTCTTCAAATTATATGTAATTAGCTTAGAGTACTTGCTTATTTAGACTTTGATTATCTCTAGATAATTTAAAGTACCTTAATGATATATCTGCAGAGATACTATGCTACATTAAGGAAATACTCCTGAAATTTCTTTGAGCAATATGGAGGCATTCATTTAGAATGGTCATTTGGTATTACAAATTGTCCCTTTCTTTTTTGAAAACATACCAAGCTTAGCTTATTTCTGGTTATTGGATTTACTTGAAAGTAGTGCAATTGTAGTTCTTTATGAAAGATTGGATGAAGCACAAGTTTTTGCTAAGTTGTACTATCCGTATACATAGTTAATACAAATGAAAGAAACTTAGATTTATGGTAACTCATATCTTTTTTGAGATTTGAAAGTTCCTAAGTTTTATGAGGTTATAATCCTGACATATTTCTGCTTTTTTTTAAGGATAACATGCTCTTTTGTGATTCGTGTGACCGGGGTTTTCACATGGAATGTTGTGATCCACCACTTACCCGGATGCCAAAAGGTGAGAAATACTTTCTGAAATCAAACTGGGAATATATAGCAATATGTTAGTGAAAATATATTTTATTTACTTTAAAATGAAAGAATAATTGATCTTTCTTTTTTGGGGTTGTATAAGTAGGAAGAGAGCTGTCACCTTAAAAGGTGGGGGTAGTCTTTCTTTTTAGGCATCCTAACATTCTTATATGGTATGGACTTATTATTTTCCTCTGTTTTCAAAATTTAGGCATCCATGAAGGGTGAGGTGGTTCATTTATAAATATTTGCCCATCTCTAGCTATAGGATAAAATGCTTGCCTTATGTAATATCTCGAAATATCGCTTTCTTTAAAGGGGGAAATGAAATTGTATTAGGTCACATTGATTATATCACTGCTTAGCACTTTTGAGGGACCTAGAACTGTAGAAATATGTTTATTCAGAACTTTAACAAAATTTTATAATATAAGTTTTGAACAAATAAGTATCCAATCATAAGGGTACAGCTTAATTTTATTCTGTTCTTTTGACTCTTGTGCATTGAAAGGTATTTAGTTGAGTTATAATTGCCTTTTGGTTAGATTTCCATGGAATACCCATCTTATTGCATACTGATAGTTTCTTTTTTAAAAAGTTGAGTTAGTCACTCCTGTTTTGTCCTATCATAAATTCCATTTCAACTCTGATTTTGTGATTATAGGTTTTTTAAGTAAAATGCCTATTGGATATTTGATAATGTCTGTTTGGAGAAAGTTTTCCTGTTGATGGAAAAGGATTCAGCCATAGGTTGTAGCCAAGTTATCCACTTTAGGATTTTACTAGAATTACTGTTATGCCATTTATTGATTATTACCTTTTGAAAAGTCTTAAATTTATATGTAGTAGAAGAATAAATAACCACCTTTCCCTATTTTTTCCATTTATTTCAAGTCTGGACAAGAGGCCTTCTGAGAATCCTTCAAGATAAGAAAGATTTTCTTAGGATTGCTTTCCTGTGTATTTAACTTCTACAAAAGAGATTTTATAGCAGCTTATAGCAGGAAACATTTTATTTTGCGATTATTTCAGACTTATAGAAAAATGGCAAAAATAGTGCAGAGAACTCTCATTATGTCTTTTCACCCTGCTTCCCTAATGGTGTCATCTTACAAAAACCATTGTGCCATTACCAGGAAATTCATGTTGATATGATATGATTAACTAACTATAGACCTTACTTGAATTTCTGGTCCAGGATCCAGTCCGAGATCTCACATTACATTTAGTTGTCATATTTCCTTAGTCTCCTCCAGTCTGTTATAATTCCTCAACCTTTGTCTTTCTTTGTCTTTTCACTTTAGAAGAGTGCCCGTTAATATTTTGTAGAAAGCTCTTTGAATTGGGTTTGTTTGTTGGCTTTCTCATAATTAGATTGACATTATGAATTTTGGCAAGAATACCACAGAAGTGCTATTGTGCCCTTCTCAGGGCATCATAACAGGTATATAATAGTGTTGTATCTTATTACTAGTAATGTTAACTTTGATCTCTTGATTACAGTTAAGAAACCTGACAGCCACCTTAAAGTTACTCTTTTTCCCCCTTGACCAGTAACTTTACCATCTGTTAATGATTCTTGCCTGCACCAATTATTAAATGTTTTTGCATAGTTTGTATACTTTCATTATTCTTTGTACATTTATTAATTGGAATTCTGCTATGAGGAAGAGCTGTTTGTTTCTCCTATTTAATCATTGAATTACCTATATCATTATGAACATTCTATAATTTATAATCTATTGCTGTGATTGTTTTTTTTTTTTGCCCAAATTGTGCTAGGTTTGGCTATTGGGAGCTCCTTCAAGACCTGTGTCCTTTTGACATGCCTCTAATCATTTTTTGAGCACGTCTTTATTTTCTGCCGCTACAAGATGTTTCAGGTCATCCTTTGTTTTCTCTTCCCTCACCTGGTTTCCCTCACCTGGTTTCTGTGGAAACCTGGCTTTTTTTTTTTTTTGAAGGTGGTAATTACACAGCCATATCTGGGTGCTGGGTGTAGCTCAGGGGTTTCTAACTGGGCATCAGTGGACTTCATCCATGCACGGGCTTCAAGGTGCATGTGAATCCCTTCCAATTATCTGTAAAATTTTGTGTGTGTGTGTTTTCATGTTTATGAGGAGGAAGGTTTTTTATCAGGTTTTCAAATGACAGTTCTTTATCTGAAAGAGGTTAAGATCCTGACTTAGCCTATCCAAAATCTTTCGGTGTATTTATGTCTATCATACTTTTATGTGGAATTTTATTTTTTTATAGGCATGTGGATATGTCAAATATGTCGACCTAGGAAAAAAGGACGAAAACTTCTACAAAAGAAGGCAGCACAGATAAAACGGCGCTATGCTAATCCAATAGGACGTCCAAAAAACAGGTTAAAGAAACAAAACACGGTGTAAGTTGTACTTGTGGCAAGGTGAGGGGAGAAAAGGATAGGGTCTTCTCTATAGAGTAGGGTTCATTTGTTTTCTTTATGAAAAAAAATATTTTCCATTGTTGTAACTGGCACTTTCTTAATAATAATAAGGGCTAACACTTATTGCACCCTTAATAAAGTGCCAGGAACTGTTCTAAGTGCTTTACATGCATTAAATTGTTTAATTCTCCCAACAATCCAATGAAGTGTAGGTACTATTGTTACTTCTGTTTTTCAAAGGAGGAAGGAAACTAAGGCATAGAGAGATTAAATTTCACGAGGTTATGTAGTAAGTTTTAAAATACGGTTAAAATCTATGTAGTCTGGCACCAAAGTCTGACTCCTAACCATTATATCGCTTCTTTTATATTAAAAACAGGAAAAAAATTTTCTGTTACCATAGCATTTCAGAGGTTCTGAGATGTTTATGTCTGTTAGGTATACAAACCACTGGGTTGGTTCTTCCTCTTGAGATGATAGCTAAGTCCCATTTTTGTGTTCTCTTAACGTAAAATAATTTGCAGAAATCAGAAATTATGGACTAGGAAACTGGGCTTTGTCTGCAGGAGGTAGGGCAAGATTCAGTAGCTAATTCTGTCTTTTTTTCAATATCATTATAGTAATTCACCTTTGATAATAGGTAAAATATATTCAGGCTTTTCAACCTCTTCTCACCCACCTTTTTTATACTTAAGACTATCTTGTAGGTTATATAACTGAAATGAAAGAGCCATTAGCAGCCTGAAATATGCAGAGCTAGTATATTGTAGTCTATATTTTCAATATTAAATCAAGCTGTAATTTTCCTATAAAAGGATCTTTTGATTCCTGGCTTTCAGAGATTAACCCATCCTTGTGTTTAGAGGTTAAAGTATAACTCTGAGTTGGTACAGAGATCACAGTATTATAACTTATACCTCGAAGGGCCTTAGTTGTTCTCTGGTGCAGCTCTCATTTTACAGATGAAAAGGCTGATGTTTAGAGAAAATGTGATTTGTTCAAGAGGTACAGCTAGTAAGTGGTAGAATTATGACTTGAGCTTGTCTTCTGACCCCTGGTTCACTGTAAATAACTAGGCTTCCCGGAAATATATATATCTAATAACAATATTACTTCTCATTCATATAGTACTGTTTATAGTTTACAGAACATTCTTAACAATATAGTTTTTTTTTTGTAAATCTATAGGCTGTTTACTAATTATATGTTACATATTAACATAACCTTATAAAGATTTCTTTTTAATAGTTACCTTTTTTCCCTGTTTAATTCTTCAGATCAAAAGGTCCCTTCAGCAAAGTTCGAACTGGCCCTGGAAGGGGTCGCAAACGTAAAATCACTCTCTCCAGCCAGTCGGCATCATCGTCATCAGAAGAAGGATATTTAGAGCGAATAGATGGCTTGGACTTCTGCAGAGATAGCAGTGTCCCCTTGAAATTCAACAAGAAAACCAAAGGGCTCATTGATGGCCTTACCAAATTCTTCACCCCTTCCCCTGATGGGCGGAAACCTCGAGGGGAAGTGGTGGACTACTCTGAGCAATACAGAATCAGGAAAAAGGGCAACAGAAAATCAAGCACTTCAGATTGGCCCACAGGTAAAAATTTGAAACAAACTTGGAAACAGAAAGTATTCCATAAGTTATTCCGTAAGTTATTTTGGAATAACACTGATTATCTAGAATAGATATATTTTATTATAAAAATTGATTATGAAATATAAGAACATATTAAAAATACACATTTAGGTGATACTAACATAATAACTGTGTCAGGAATTTAGATGAAATTGCAGAATGGATCAGTAGGAGCTCTTGGGCAAAAGGAAGTTGCATTTTTGGTAGAACTACAAAGAATATACCTATAGAAATTTGAGATATAACCTTGAATCAGGATAATTTTACATTTCATAAATTTCTAAGTAAATCATGTGATGAGTATCATGATGCTTGTTTTATTCCCAGAAAGAAATTGAAAAGAGTAGAGGTGAGTAAAATGCTATTGTTCTAAATTAAACATAAAGACCAAAATATATGCAAATGTGATAAGGTCGTTGATTTTTCTATTTCAAATCTTGGCAGATATAGTTTTAAGTTTTCATGGATTATACTTAAAAAAGAGAACCACAGCCCCAGACTATTTGTTTATGTATCACCCTGAGTTCCCTAGTTTTCAAATGGTCTGTTACAGGAGAGAAAGTCCTCCTCATTGTCAGATTCCCTTTTTATGCTCTATTGATTGACTTTTTAGCAGGGGCAACCAGCTAATTACTCTTTAAGCATTTAAGACTTTTCATGTCTTCATCAGCCATGTAGACCTTAAACTCCAGTCTGAGAGTGTTTATCTAAGAAACATTCTAAGAAAATACACAATCCATTTAGATTGGACTTGGAAAGAATCTTAAAGCAAACCCTAATGAAAGACATTTTTGAATTAACCATTTGCAGTGGAGATGGTTTATTAGAAGAGTCTACTAGAAAGTTTTAGAAATAGAAATAGAGCAAATGTATAAAGTATATGGAGAAGAGAACCAATATGGAGCTTTAGGCATTGGCCTCTAAGCTCTGTCATCTTCTGTAAAGTTTAAGGAACAATTTTGCATCTTCTGATGCAGGGCTGTCTAGCGCTGTATTAGATCTGTGCCTGCATCCATCTGTGTCGTGCACTAGGGGGCGTTAAAGTCACTTACTACCTTTAGATTGTACTTTTTTTTTCAGTTTGACAATGTTGTTACCAGTGAGCCCTTGTCCTTTTTCTTCTTGTATTAAATGTGTAACAGCCTGTATGTGCAGTTGATTTGAAAAGAACTGTCGCCTACTGGTCTTTTTATCTGTACTCATACAAAGAGGAAATGAGGCCACAGCATTGTCGTCCTCAAATACAAAGAATAATGATCTGCATAATTTTCAAATATTCCCTTCACTAGTTTTTTTTTCTGAGTTGAGGAAGATCCATCATTTAGTGGATAATTATCATTAATTTCTCATACTTAACCAGAGGATCTGTGATCCTCATCTGTTGTAATTCTCAGGTTTGTGGAGTTTGTGCTTTAAAAGGGCACCCAGGTCGGTGTGGTGGCTCACGCTTGTAATCCTAGCACTTTGGGAGATGGAGGCAGGAGGATTGCTCGAGCTCAGGAGTTCAAGACCAGCCTGGGCAAGATAATGAGACCCCTGTCTTTACAAAAGATGGAAAAAATTAGCCGGGTGTGTTGGCACACACCTGTAGTCCAGCTGCTTGGGAGCATGAGGTAGGAAGATCACTTGAGCCTAGGAGTTTGAGGCTGCAGTGAGCTATGATTGCACCACTGCATTCCAGCTTGGGCAACAGAGGGGAGACCTTGTCTCAAGAAAATAAAAATAAATAAAAGGGCACCCAGAATGTGATGGGAGTTAGTACTTCCTAACATAAGGTAGCTACTTCAAAGATTATCTTTTTAAACCTTGATGTGTTTAAACTCATACTAAAAGTGTCATACTATTTCAAAATAAATTTATACCCTTTATACCCTTCTCCTATTCTGCCTTTGTGTCTATTAAAATATTTCTTTTAATGAAGTTTACATTTAGTTATGCGATATTTTTAGGAAACTTTAAGACAGTTCAGGATTTTTACTATAAGGCAGTTATATAAATATTCTTTATTGAATAGTATCCATGTAGGAGTCAATTTAGTGCTATCCTCTTCTCTGTTTATAAATAATATTAAGGTCTTTAAATGGAAATAAAGACTTCTGAAATTTTTTCTAGTCCATGTATTAAACTGAGGATAGTACAGATAACATGTGAGTGAGCCTTTTCTTTATATGCAGACAATCAGGATGGCTGGGATGGCAAACAAGAAAGTGAGGAGCGGCTCTTTGGGAGCCAGGAAATCATGACTGAAAAAGATATGGAATTATTTCGTGATATCCAAGAACAAGCACTGCAGGTAAAGTTGGATATTCGGGTTGGGCAATTAAGCAACTTATTTCTGGATGAGAAACAGGATGACATTGTAGGTAAAGCAGCAACTTGTCTATCTAATCTAGAATATTTGTGGTTAGTGTGTATATAGTTTTGCTGGTTATAATATTTTCAAACCCAAGATAACTGTTTTGGTTTTGCAGATAAGCACATTGCATTGATTACCAGTATTAAACGAGCTTGGAGTATTTATTTTCTGTCTTATTTTATGAAGAAGAGTTTGGTATTTGACCAAAAAACCAAGCTTCTCAAGAGTGATGAAGCACCCATTCATTAATTGAAGGCATACTTGTTAAATACTTCTGCTTTGATCCTTTGTGACACATGGCAAGATATAAATGTATAGACAAAATATAAATGTATAGAATCTGCATAAGTGCCAGATGCCAACATGAATGACAGAATTCTTTCCCTTAAATGTAGTTTAGGAGAGATGTGTAAATAAATAATATTAATTTGAAAAGTTCAATTATAAAATACATTGTGTTTTGGAAGAGTAGGGAAGCAGGCATCTACCTCTGCCTGGGACGTCACAGGAGGATTCATTGAGGAGTCTTAAAGGACATGTAGAAGTTTATCAGGCTGATGGGGTAGGGTCCTGTATCATCCAGAGAAATAGAGTGAAGATGGAACAGACTTGGATGAGAAAGTATGCTCAATTGTGGGAATTAAAATGACTTAGGATAAAGAACACAGGGTGTAGAGAATGGCAAGCCATGAGGTTAGAAAAGTCTGTAGGGTCTAGATCATAAAGGCTCTTTGCAACCAACCAGTTTATCATGTAAGCCAAGTTGAGTTCTCAATCTCTTATCTTGAAAGAAAGAATTTATAAGGTTAATATTGGAGATTCTAGTTGTGTAGGTAAAACTCTTTGGATTAAGAGACACATTGGTGAATAGATTGTTTATGTCTGTTTAAGACAGTTTTGAAAATAAAATATATATATATATATTTTTTATATATATATATTTTTTTATTTTGGCATATTATGGGGGTACAGATTTTAAGGTTTCAATAAATGCCCATTTCCCCCCCTCCCCCCAAAAGTCTGAGTCTCCATCATGACCATCCCCCAGATGGTGCACATCTCACTCATTATGTATGTATATACCCGCCCCCCTCCCCCCTCCCACCTGCCCAATACCCTATTACTGTAGCACCTATGTGTCCGCTTAGGTGCTACTCAGTTAATACCAGTTTGCTGGAGAATATATCTGGTGCTTGTTTTTCCATTCTTGGGATACTTCACTTAGTAGTATGGGTTCCAGCTCTAACCAGGAAAATATAAGATGTGCTATATCACCATTGTTTCTTAGAGCTGAATAGTACTCCATGGTATACATATACCACATTTTATTAATCCATTCTTGGATTGATGGGCACTTGGGCCGTTTCCACAGCCTTGCAATTATGAATTGTGCTGCTATAAACATTCGAGTGCAGGTGTCTTTTTTGTAGAGTGTCACTGGATCATTTGGGTAGATGCCCAGCAATGGGATTGCTGGATCAAATGGTAGATTCACTTGTATCACTTTAAGGTATCTCCATATTGCTTTCCACAGAGGTTGAACTAGTTTGCAATAAAAAATATATTTATAAGTACTCAGCAAGAATTTACTCAGCTTTCCACCATATTATGATTTAATAAAATATTGGCTTTCAGTCAGATAGACCTGGGTTCAAATCTTGGTGTGTCAGTTACTACCTTCTATTTTAGGCAAGTTGCTTAATCTCCCAAGGCCTGTTTTCTTTCCTACTAATAAATAAAGTATTATAGATACTGTAGTAGAAATCTATATGAAGTTCATTGAGAACTCTAAGGGGGGCATAGTTATGTTCTTCCTGACTGGAAGAACTGGTGTTTTTCCTAAGTAAGTTGCAGACATAATGCTAATATCCCTTTACTCCTAATTATTTATGTGTATTTCCTAAAACAAAGATGTTCTCGTACATGACCATGATCTAATCATCAGATCAGGACTTTAACACATAAAGTGCTATTGTCTAATTTAGTTGTCATGTCTCTGTAGTTTCCTCCTAACCTGGAACAGTTCCTTAGGCTGGGCATGGTGGCTCACACTTGTAATCCAGTTACTTTGGGAGGCCAAGGAGGGAAGATTGCTTAAGGCCAGGAGTTCAAGATGAGTCTGAGCAAGAGTGAGACCCTGTCTCTACCAAAAAAAAATATATTAAAATTTAGTTGTCATGGTGGCATGTACCTGTAGTCCAAGCTGCTTGGGAGGTTGAGGCAGGAAGATTACTTGAGCCCAGGAGTTTGGAGCTTGTAGTGAGCCATGATCCCACCTCTGCATTCTAGCCTGGGCAACAGAGGAAGACCCTGTCTTAAGAAAAAAAAAAAAAAAAAGAACGGTTCCTTAGTCTTTATCTTTCATGACCATGACAGTTTTTATTCCATAGAATGTCCATCACTTGAGCTTGTTTTATTTTTCATCCTGATTAGAAAGTACCACAGAGGTGATATGTCCTCCTCAGTACATCATACCAGAAGGCATGCAGTATCTATTTGTTTCATTACAGGTGATGCTAACTTTGATTACTTGGTTAAGGTGATGCTCTGCCTTGTTTCTTCTCTGTGTAAATGATTATTTTCTACCTATAATTAAGTATCTTGTGAGGACATACTTTGAGATAAATATGCAAATACCCTGTTTCTCATCAAACTTTTACCTACTAGGTGTAGCATTTAGAGAAGATTCTGAAATATTTACTTTTTTGGTCACCAAACATGATTTTCTAATTTTACTATTTCTTTTATATTTATTGATTGATACTCTAAGAAAGAACTATTTCTTCTTCACACTTATTTTTTTGATTGTTTAGACTCATAGATTCTTATTTTATGGGTTATAATCAGTTGCTATTAGTATTTATTTGGATGCTTAAATTGACTCAAATTTGGGCAGGAGGGAGCTTCTTTAAGCTGGCTCCTGTGTCCTTTCTGCATGTCTCCATCATTTTATTTACTTCTGGACACAGCCAGATATTCCAGGCTCTTGTTCTAGCCATAGATCCCTGGCTCCTTTTAGAGGAGAATGGGAGTAAATGCTAGTTCTATCGTTATACTTCCTTAGAAGGCCCGAATAGGTGTTATCCTTATTTTCTCTCTCTGTCATATTCCACAATCAGTTCAGCAGCAAATCCTAATAGTTCTGCCTGTAGAATATGTCTAGTTCTTACCTGCTTCTAAGCTATAGGCATCTTTGGCTTGGGCTATTGTGATAGAATCCTGACTACTCTCCTTACTTCTGCTTCTGCTCCCCTCCCCAGTCTCTACCCAGGGGCCAGAGTAATTATTTTCAAATTTAAGTTGCATCATGTCACTCCTTTGCACAGAAAATCTGTCTTTCAGTCTTGCTTGGAATTTTTAAAAACTCAGAGCCTTTATTCTCCCCTCCAAGGCTCCATGTGATCTTGTGTCGCCTCCTGTTTGGCTGCTCTAGTTTCACTCTTGCCCTTAGCACTCTGCGCCAGCCTCAGCCACCTCTTCCTTAGACACACTCAGCGCACCTGCCTGGAGCCTGCATTTACTGTGCCTCTGGGTTGCCCAGCACCAACAAAAGACAGATGATAAAAGAGTTAATGTTGGAATCCATCCACCCAGCAGCACATCATTTATTGAGTGACTATAGTGTTCCTAACTGCTAGTGTAGGGGCTATCAGGGAGACTTGGTTTCTATTCCCTCAGACCTTACAGTCTAGAAGCAAGCTTAACTCAAAAAAGCAAATCCAGCATTTGCTCATAGTGATTATCTTGAGTAGTTAAACTTTGTGTAGAACATTAAGTCAAGAATTATTGAAATGTTTACCAGGATTTTTTTCAAAAAAGGTCAGTCATTGATTTTTATTATTTTTTTAACACTATTGCAGGCAGTAGGTGAAGTAGGGATATAGTTCACCTAGTACTGTGTTCTATCATTGGCTATACAATGTGCACTTCCATAAAGAAGAGCTGCCTCTGAAAACTGGAAGCATGAAAAAATTAATAGTATAGATTTTTGTTCTAGAATTTTATTTCAACTATGATTGTATAAGCTTGAAGGAAATGATTTTTCCTAAAAGATCTATCAGCAGAAAGAAGCATTTGTATTCAACTCATTCCATTGAAACATAAATAGCCTTCTTGAAATATATAGGATGATTTTTACTTAAAATTTCACCAAGGAAAACATTATATTTTTATGCTAATTTTAATGCTTTCTGATTTTGAAGGATTCCTTTGGTTTTGTGTGGTTCTAAAAAAGTTACAGAGCATTTTTGAAATCTGTGTGTGCTATTAAAATATTTTGCTGCCTTGCATAAAGAGTTAGTTATTAAAATAGAGTAAACTAGGTTTACTTTTATTAAAATAGAGTAAACTAGGTTTACAGCTAACTTGCAAAACCCTCCAAAATCCAGCTCTATACTGGTAATGATAACTTTATTAACTCTATGAGGTAGGGATTCTTATCCTCTCTTTACATATGAGGAAATTGATACTTTTAGTTGAGTGACTTCCCCTAAGTTATATAACTAGTAATAGCAGAACTGGAATTAAAACTTAGGCCTATGTGACTTCAAATTCTGTGCCCTTAATCATAGTAACATCCAGCATTACCCTGTAAAAATGTTACGGAGGCAGCAAAATCATTAGGCATGTACTAGGTACAAACAGGTAAAGGTGCCTAGGAAGATAAACAGCAAACTGTGGTGCAGAGCACGCAGTAAGCATCCTTCATGGCTATGTTCGATGATACAGACTCTTCCATGTGGTCACAGATGTTCATGGTATGCTGTGGCAAGAATTTGTGTGATCACAAAGTGGTCACAAAAGAAGCAGGGCTAAAGATTGGTCACATTTAGGTAAACTGAGAGGATTAGGGCTTACCAGTTAGAGTATCAGCTTTAAGGCAGAAATGACTGCTTTACCATCTTCCTCCTTTATTCACTGGGGATACATTCTGAGATCCCCAGTGGACGTCTGAAATCATAGATAATACTGAACCCTATATATACTACACTATGTTTCTTCTTATCCATATATACCTGTGATACAGTTTAATTTATAAATTAGGCATAATAAGAGATTAACAACAATAACTAATAAGATAGAATAATTATAATAATATACCTTAATAAAAATTATGTGAATGTGGTCTCTGTCTGTCTCAGAATATCTTATTACACTGTATGTACCCCCTTCTTGTGATGATGTAAGATGGTAAAATTTGCACCGAGGCTAACCACGGGCAACTGAAACGATGGAAAGCAAAACCTCAGATAAGACTACTGTAAATATCTCCAACTGGAGGCAAAGACCATTTTCTGTTTACCTGTGTATTCCTAGAACCTGCCACTAAGATGCCAAGCAGAAGCTCACATTTATACAGTGCTTACTACATTAATGATATAGTACTTTAAGCACTTTGCAAGTGTCAACTCATTTAATCCCTCAACAAATCTATTAAGTATTAATAGCTCAACCAAGGTTCCATGGCAGAGATATTAATAGGATTTGAACTGTGCTGGTTATTTCTAGTATCTAGACTCTTAACTACTATCTTAATAAGTACTGTAAATTTGGGCTAAATTGTCAAATGAACGAACTCAAAGTACATCTAAGCAGCCTTTAACATGTGACTTATGTGAATAATTAATGGGTAAATGCCTTAGCACTGCGGTCCCCAACCCCTGGTCCGTGGCCTGTTAGGAACCAGGCTGCGCATCACCACCTGAGCTCTGCTCTCCTTCCCCCACACCCATCTATGGAAAATTGCCTTCCATGAAACTTAGGAACTGGGCCACATAGCAGGGGATGAGCATTGGCCGGCAAGTGAAAGAAGCTGCATCTGTTTTTACAGCCATTCCCCGGGGCTCACATCACTGCCTGAGCTCCGCCTTCCTCTCTCACAGCACCCGGTGAAAAAATTGTCTTCCATGAAATTGGTCCCTGGTGCCAGAAAGGTTGGGGACCACTGTTAATACAATAAATAGCCCCCATCCCCCATTCCTATTAATAATTTCACCAGTATCAAGGAGAAATCACTTCAACAACAGAAAATGTCATGTTGAAATCCCGGCATGCCAAAACTAATATCCTCATGCTAACTATCAAAACCCTCCAAAATCTAGCTCTATACTGGTAATTCAATTTATCTCTTGCCATTGCTCAACAAGTGTTCCACTTTATTTTATCTCACTATAGTTGGTCCTCAGTTTGCACGGTGCCATGTTAACTGAAACTCATGTATATCAGAACTAAGATCAAATCTGTTCCCTCAGAAATGAGGACACAATTCTGATGTGCATGTGTTTCCATTAACATGTACCATAAAAAGCAAGGACTGCCTGTATTATAACGCCTTTTTGGGCAAGTATTATGTTTTCTATGTCTTTTCCACATTGTGACTTAGACATAGTAGGTCCTCAAATATTTGTTGACCTGATGGGCCAATAATCACACTGTTCTGTATTTATAGTAGTACCCCTCTTATCTGAGGTTTCATTTTCTATGGGTTTGGTTACCCATGGTCTGAATGTTACCATCTTCTCATCATCACCAGAAGAAGGATGAGTACAGTACAGTAAAATATTTTGAGAGACAGAGACCACCTTTACATGACTTTTATTTTTTTTTTATTTTTTTTTACCTACCTCCTCCTCCAACATGACTTTTATTATAGTATATTGTTATAATTGTTCTATTTTATTATTATTAATTTCTTACTGTGCCTAATTTATAAATTAAACTTTATTATAAGTGTGTATGTATAGGAAACCCTTAGTAAATACAGTTCAAGTACTCCTTGTCTGGAATGCTTGGGACCAAGAAGTGTCTCACATTTTTTTCGGATCCTAGGATATTTGCATTATATATTTACTGTTTGAGCATCTCAAATCCGAAATCAGTGCTACAATAAACATCTTTTTTGAGCGTCATATTGATGTTCAAAAGTTTCAGATTGAGGATACTCAACCTATATAAGATTTGATACTATCTGTAGTTTCTGGCATTCACTGGGCATCTTGGACCGTATCCTCTGTATAAACAAATAATTAAAATTACGTGGTTACGGCCGGGCGCTGTGGCTCACGCCTGTAATCCTAGCTCTTGGGAGGCCGAGGCGGGCGGATTGCTCAAGGTCAGGAGTTCAAAACCAGCCTGAGCAAGAGCGAGACCCCGTCTCTACTATAAATAGAAAGAAATTAATTGGCCAACTGATATATATATATAAAATTAGCTGGGCATAGTGGCGCATGCCTGTAGTCCCAGCTACTCGGGAGGCTGAGGCAGAAGGATCACTCGAGCCCAGGAGTTTGAGGTTGCTGTGAGCTAGGCTGACGCCACGGCACTCACTCTAGCCTGGACAACAAAGCGAGACTCTGTCTCAAAAAAAAAAAAAAAAAAATTACGTGGTTAGTAATAGGTACCTTTTTCCTACGTGCCAAGTACTGTATTCAGCATTATATACCAATTTGTTGCACTTCATTCAGCCCTATTTTTAATTACTTGCCCCCATTTTGCAGATGAAGACATTGAAACTTTAGAAGGATTATTTTACTTAGAGTTATACAGTTGTTAAATACCAGAGTCTGTATTTAACTTAGATAATCTGACTCCACGGCCTTAACTCTTAACTGCTAATTTATGGTATAATGTTACCATAGAGATATGCAGAAGATGCTATAAGAATGAATAGGAAGGCATCTGACTAGGGATGTTAGGGAAGTCTTCCTAGAGGAGATGACATTTGACCAAGGTGTTGAAGGGATGAGTAAGAGTTTACTATTGGGTAAAACAAAGAAGTCATTTCCAATAGAACAGGTTTGGTGTGAGAAAGCTTATTGAACTCTTGGAGCTATGTGTAGTTTGTTTGGCTGGAATTCAAATGAGAGATGAGGTTGGTAAGGTGCTAGATCATGAAGAGCCTGTGTTTCATGTCAGAGTTTATACTTTATCTTGTAGGTAAATAGCTCTTGAAGAACTAAAGAATTTTTTAAAATTGGGTGACATCTATTTGCACTTCAGAAACCCAACTATGGTGATTTTGTGAGCAATGGTTTGAAGAAAACCTGAACAAGGACATTTATCTACCAGCCAGAAGATTACAGCAGTCAGAATGAGATGTGACTGGGGCCTAAATGAAGGCAGGGGAGACAGGTAGTAGGCAGAGATAATCTCAGAGATAGTCTTTCTGAGAAAGATTTAAGATAGGAATGGAAAACATCTAGTGTTGCGTTGGGACTGAAGGAGACAGTAGAACCAAGTAGGTTTTCTTGTTTTCTGTTTTGAGTGTTCTGTTTTGAGGTGGTGACACTAAATGTAGGAATGTAAGAATAGGAGCTTATTTGGATGGAGAGAGAGACCATGCTTATATAAGCTGTGGGATTGTGTGAAATCTAAATTGGAGAACTTTGGCAGACTGTTGTAGATACAGATATACAGGAGGGCTTTGGGTAGATTTGCTATATTACCAGCACACAGATGATAGTTGAAACCACATAGGTAATAACTATAGTTGTTCTCATAGATAACATTCATCTAGTAATATTACTGAGTTCTGGTTATCATGTTCTAAGCACCTGAGATAGAGCAGTGAAAAAACCAGATTTGTTAAGGAATCCTTCCTCTTGGATGCTTACAGTTGAGCTTACGGTGGAATGGAGTGAAGTAGATGGTATGCCATGTGGTAGTGTCATAGAAAAAAAGTGGAAGAGAGAATTCAAAGAGAGAGGATGGATGTATGCAGTTGAATTGGTGGGTTGGGGGCTCTCTTTCCCTGACATTTAACAAAATCCTGAAGGAGCTGATATGAGCGATGTAGGTATCAGATAAAGAGCATTCCAGGCAGAGAAGCAGGAAATGCAGAGGCCCAGAATCCGGATTTGTGCTTGGCATGATCAAGGAAACATGAGGAGGCCAGCATGGTTAGAGCTGAGTGAGGGGAAGCAGTAGTTAACAAGGTCAGAAACGTAATGGGAAGCCAGATTTCCTAGGGTTGTCTGGGCCATTGTTAGGGCTGACTTTTACTCTAACTGAAATAGGAGCCCTTGGAGGGTTTTGAGCAGAAGAGGTATGTGATCAACTTAGGTTTTAACAGGATTGCTTTGGCTCCTGTTTAGATTGAGGGGACAGTATAGAAGCAGGGAGAACTCGAGGAAACTTAAAATTATCTAAGTAAGAGGCACGGTGGTTTGGATGATAGTGGTCATGGCAGAAATGGAATTCTGACCATGTCTGAAGGTAGACCCTTAGGATGTGCTGATGGATTGGATGGTTGTGAAAGCAAGGGGTCAAAGATGATGCCAGAACACAGCTGGAGGATGTAGTTGCCATTTACTGAAATGAGGTAGTATATAGGAAGAGGATGTTTAGGGAAAAGAAGATCAGGAGTTTGATTTTGGATGAGTTAAACTTGAGATGCTTAGAAGACAATTCAAGAGAGGGGATAGCAAGTAGACAGTGGGATACATATCTCTAGAGTTCAAAGAACAGGTCTAGGCTAAAGACTTAAATTTAGTACTCATCAGCAAGTAGGGAATATTTAAAAGAATGAGACTAGATGTGATCACCAAAGGAGAAGAGAACTTTGAGGAGTCCTGGGGTAATCCAATGTTTAGAGAGTGGAGAAACTGAGAAGGAATGGCCAATGTAGGAGAAAAAACCATGGAGATTGTGGTTCCTTAGAAGCCAAGTGAAGAATATGTTTCACGAAGGAAGGTCAAATGAAGGCTGAAAATTAATAATCTGATTTAGCAACATGGAGGTGATCTTGAGAAACAGTGTTTGTGATGGGGTCAAGGGAGGGTGAAAACATATTTGGAGTGGGATCAAGAAAGAATAGAGGGTCCAAGTGTAGTGTCTCACACCTGTAATCCTAGCACTCTGGGAGTCGTAGACGGAGGATCATCAGCCTGAGCAAGAGTGAGACTTCCATCTCCACTAAAAATAGAAAAAAGTTAGCTGGGCAACTAAAAATAGAAAAAAAAAATTAGCTAGGCCTGATGGTTCATGGCTATAGTCCCAGCTACTCGGGAGGCTGAGGCAGGAGGATCGCTTGAGCCCAGGAGTTTGAGGTTGCTGTGACCTAGGCTGACGCCATGGCACTCTAGCCCGGGCAACAGAGCAAGACCCTGCCCCCCCCCCCAAAAAAAGAAAGAAATAGAGGAAGAGAATTGTGATTATAGTAGTACTGTCTGGCCACTATTTTGAGGTATTTTACAATGAATGGGAACAGAGAAATAGATAATAGTTGGATAGAGATGTGAGGGCAAAAAAAAGGTATACTTTTTTTTGGCTGAGCGCAGTGGCTCACGCCTGTAAATCCTAGCACTCTGGGAGGCCAAGGCAGGCGGATCTCTTGAGCTCAGGAGTTTGAGACCATCCTGAGCAAGAGCAAGACCATGTCTTGACTAAACATAGAAAAATTAGGCGGGTGTGGTGGCACATCCCTGTAGTCCCAGCTACTAGGGAGGCTGAGCCAGGAAGATCGCTTGAGCCCAGGAATTTGAGTTTACAGTGAGCTATGATGATGTCACTGCACTCTACCTGGGTGACAGAAGGAGACTCTGTCTCCAAAAAAAAGTATACTTTTTATGGAAGGAATAATTTATATGCTGATGGGAATGACCTAGTAGAGGGAAACTTGATGATACAAAAAAGAGGGGAAAACTGTTGGAATGATGTCTTTGAGTAAGTAGGAGAGGATGTCATCAACACAGAGGTGGAGACCCTGGCCTTAGGGACACAGACAGTTTACCGCAGTAGCAGGGAAAGGAGGGTGTACGGCACAAAGGCTAGACATATACCAATGTGGTTGAGAAAAGCTGTGAAAGTTCTCTTTTGATTGCTTTTTGTTTTTTAGTTGAGTAGGAAACAAAACATTGGCTGAAAGTGAAGATGGAGTAAGAAGTATTGGAGGCTGGAGGAGACAGGAGAAAGTAGGAAATTATCTTTTAGAAGAATGGGAAGGTGCCTAGAATAGGGCCCGTTCATGGTTATGAAGTATAAATAGAGTCTAGTTGGCGTGATTCTGTGTTTTTCTCCAACCATGTTCAAATGTGAGAGTGATGACTTGGATTATGTTGAGAATTGAATTTAATGAGGTTTGGGATTTTGTTGTTGAGTCAGGAGAGAAGGACAGAAATCAAAGATACATGCAAGGATGGAGTTACACTGAAAGACCTCAGAGTGTAAGCCTCACTGAGAGAAAGGAAGGCGTGGGCAGAGTGAACAGCTGGTGGGATCACCAGATTATAAGTCCTCTGGAGAGAAAAGATAAGAGGGCTGAGGACAGAATTCTGTATTATCAATATTTAGTGGTAAAAGTACCAGCAATGAGATGGAAAAGGAAATACTTATAGAACAGAGGGTTTAGGAGGAGAGAGCGGGCGGAAGTAGTTTATCTTGTGAGGTTTTGTGGCTTGGCTGGCATCACTTTCCATACAGGCCATAGTTCTCTGTCCACAATTCTGAAATCTAGAGTCCTGAAAACTTAAAAATAAATTATTGTGGTAGATATATGTAACATAACATTTACCATTTTAACCATTTTTAAGTACCCAGTTCACTGGTATTGAATATATTCGTATTGTTGTGCAACCATCACCACCTCCTGTCTCCAGACCTTTTTCATCTTGCAAAACTGAAACTCTGTGCTTGTTAAACAGTAACTGTCCATCTACCTAGCCACCTAGCAACCACCATTTTATTTCCTGTCTTTATTAATTTGAGTATTCTAGGATCTCGTATAAGTGGAATTATACAGTATTTGTCCTTTTATGTCTGGCTTATTTTACTTAGCATAATGCCTCTAGGTTCATCCATATTATAGCATGTGTCAAAATGGACTTTCTTAAGGCTGAAAATATATACCACATTTTGTTTATCCATTTAGTCATCAAGGGACACTTGGATTGTTTCCACCTTTTGGCTGTTGTGAATAATGCTGCTGTGAGTGTTGGTGTACGAGTATCTGTTCTGGTACCTGCTTTCAGTTCTTTGGGATGTATACCTAGAAGTGGACTTGCTAGATCATGTGGTAATTCTGTTTAATTTTTTGAAGAACCACAATACTGTTTTCCATAGCACCTGTACCATTTTACATTCCCACCAGCAGTAGGACAAGGGTTACAATTTCTCCATGTCCTCACGAACACTTGATATTTTTTGGTGTTTTGTTTTGTTTTTTGAAATAATAACCATCTTAATGTGCATGAACTAGTATCTCATTGTGGTTTGATTTGCATTTCCACAGTGATTAATGATGTTGAACTTCTTTTCATGTGCTTATGGGCCATCTGTATATTTTCTTTGTGGAATGAAAAAGATTTTTTTATAACTCATTTTGCGGGAAGATTTCACTTTACCTCAACTGAGTTGTTGCCAAAGCATGATCTGAACTAACTTGAGACTGTTAATAATGCTTTACTTATCCCATTTGGTGTGCATATTCATATGTTTTGCTAAAGAAACATTAGTGTGCCTGATTATGGAGCACTGCTCCAGATTCTGCTGGGGCTGTTGATTTAATACACATGTATGTACTATCATACTTCTCTAAAAGCAGAAAGATTCAGAATTCAAAGCACATTCTACTCCAATCCACGGGTTTGGGATAAGAGTTTGTGGACTTGTAGAATCATTTCTTTGGAAAACTATATTCCAGTTTTTAAAAATGTGCAAACTTTTGGAATTTAAGGAGAAATTAATTGAGGGCTACTTATACTTCTTATCTGACCTCTACCCATTTTGTTCTTTTCTGTTTTTATGCTTCACTCTTATTATTCCTACACTGGTGTTTTTGCCTCTTCACCTCTCTCAGTCTTGTTTTTTCCATCTGTAAAGTGGGTCTACTGTTTTCTACTTTAAGGAATGGATTGTGGGGATTAAATGAGACAAGAGTGCAAAGCTCAGGGTGTGGCACCATTGTTGCTCCACAAACCTGACTGTCTTTATTCCTTCAGTCCATGCTCTCTCCCTTTTGGAGCATGTAGACTCATTCTTGCATAGCTCTTTCATCATGTGACTTTAATCCCAAACGAATGGAATCGCTCACTCTAGTGTTCCTGTGAGAAAATGTTCAAATAACCAGAAAGACAACTCTTCTCCCCACATTTCACAGTCTCATACTGATTATAGAGGGGCCGTCCACCCTCTCCTGTTACCTCAGAATGTCATTCCCTGATAGGGAAGGGTAAGGGAAGGTGGAAGGTAGCTATCTAATGCCCGCATAGGGAAAAGAAGCAGGGCTGTAGTTACATAAATTGGTAAATTGTTTACATAATTTTGGCTTTTCTACCAAATCCAGAGTTGAGTCAGGAGTGGCATTTTTTATATTAGAAATTATAGTTGGATAAGTCCTTTAATGTAAGCTAAGAGTTTTATTTCTAGTAGGCATATTTATAGAATTTTCTTTTGGTTTTGCCCAGTTACTAGTATGTTTAGTGGTCCCTCTTAGTTATCTTGATTAAAAGATCAATTGTGACCTGGAATATATGTCATCTTTTAAAGAATTGGATATATTCAAATAAAAATGGGAGTATGAAGTTGTAGGACTTGAGTTAAATGTTTAAAAAATATAGTTTTATGCCCTTTATTATATTAGATACCTGCTGATTTGGAAAGTCACATGTTTAATGAAAAAGGAATTTGGGCAAAAATGTTAAAGTAAAATGACCTAGAAAATGTGACCTTGTGATTGAGGTATTAACATTTGATTTTGGCCAGGACTGGGTTAGTGAGTGGTGTGGATGCAGCTGTTGCTTTCTCCCTGTGTAGCACAAGCATCTTCTTAACTTCTAAACCTCATACGCAGGAGCACCGTCGCTCTGGAGGCCTGCTCCAGGGAGTTGGGAGTGGTGGCGGGCACTAGATGAGCGCATGTGCAGGAGCCTGCGAAGGTCGGGTGGTGTGGGCAGAGGGGGACCTGCCGCGAGCCCAGTTCTGTACAGGCTCTCTTAGTTGCGGTGATGTGCAAACAATTGTACTGGAACTGGGTATCTACTTTCACATCAGGCATCCGCCTGGAAGAGCGGTGGGCAGCTGATGGGAAACCTCTCAAACAACAGGGAGTGCCACAGCAGGTACATGTCTTCAGCTTTTGGGCTTCCTATTTGGTTCTTGCCACGGAAAGTTAGATTTGATTTGTGGTGTTTGATTATTCTGAAATTTTTCTATACTGCTATTGTTATTTTGAGCTGTGACAATAGATGAAAAGATATACTTTATGAGCTAGAATACTTGGTTCTGGCATGTAGTTTAAAGAACAGCTTTTTAAAAATCTTTTTACAAAGTTCTGTTTTGGTTTTGAGAAATGAAAAAAAATCTTATTTTAACCCTGCTTTATGTATTTCTTCACTTTTTTTTTTTATTTGGAGGAGCCCCAGCACTTGGTATTACAACACAATTTATCTAATTAATAGATGTTTGTTCTTTGTTTTGAGGCATCTAAGGAAGAGCTTGAGGTTTCACTTGGCTGTATTCCAGTGTGACACCTGAGATAAATCCCTCAGCCTTTTATAAAAGAGAACGGTGGAAAGACCAGGAAGAGTTTTGAAATGAGTTGTAGTGAAGAGACTTCTTTCTTACAGATTAACTTATATAAAACCAGTGAATAAAAATCTCTGATCATTTTAGTTTTGTTATAAGATGTGTGTGTATCTGTAGGCTCCAACAGGGGACTTGTAATAATCTCTTAGTGGTCTTTAAAGCATAAAATTGAAGGATAACTTTGGTGGTTCTTTCTTTTCATAACGAGTTATTAATACTTGTATTTGATTAGGAAATTCTAGTTTTGTCAGTTAATATTCATGGAGCATCGGTGACAACACACAGAGACACACACTCACACATATGTATATATGAATCTTGCTAGATTGGGTACAAAGCAAAACAAATTGCCCTTGAATTTAAGGTTTTAAAACCCAGTCTTTGTTGTCTTTAGCAATGGCTTATGTTTGAATTGCTGATATGGAAGTCAAGCAAGTCATAAAAGCTTAAAAATTTATTCTTGGCTGGTCCGAAGGTAGTGAGTTATCTCACGTGATTGTTCACAGTCAGTTACAGATTGAACTCCTTGTTCTACTACTTTCCCCCCTCCTCACTACTGCACTTGACTAGTCTTAAAAAAAATAAAATAAAATAAAATATATATAAAAAAAAATTTATTCTTTTTTTCAGTATAGTTGTTCAGATTATTGCAGGGATAAAAGGCATAGAGATTGTTTTCATTATAAACAGAAGGTAGAAAAAAAAAGGATAGTCTGTGTAAAACAAAGTATCCTTAGGTCAAATCTGTGCAGAACTAATAAAGGGAATTTTAGGTATAATGTGAAATGAAGACTCTCTTGATATTTGTTTTGTCCTATTCTTTTTATACTGTTCTTGAACATCTACTCTCCTAAACCATAAAATTATCCTTTTCTACATGTGTTTACATGTTCAGTAGGTCATTTCCTTTGTTGTCAGCTGAGGTGACATATGTATGACTTTGCAGTGTTCCCCCCAACACATACTTTTGAAAATATTATATCACTAAGTGCCAGCAGTTTCTATTTAATAACTAAGTAATTGAGTGAGTTTAGTTGAGGAAAATGTTGTCAGCATTATTATATATAGAAAGTGCGATGATACCAACTGCATTTGGTTCTAAGATTTAATAGCATTTTTATTCTTTATTTGGGTCCTCTATTTAAAGAATAAGATAGCTTATTTCAAGTAAACTTTTTAGCTTGTTCCTGGCTTTTTTGTTGTTGTTGTTCTCCTATGGAATCCTGGGACTCAAGGTGACATTTAGATTCAGAGTCCCTTGTTATCTCAGTGTATCTAATTTAGCTAACTTTTCAATGTATTTCTTGACTGCACAGAAAGTTGGAGTGACTGGTCCCCCTGACCCACAAGTCCGTTGTCCTTCCATCATTGAATTTGGGAAGTATGAAATTCACACCTGGTACTCCTCCCCGTATCCTCAAGAATACTCAAGGTATGTTTTGAGAGACCCTTTACCTTCTGTTTTTAGATCCTTAAAACCCTTGAACAAGAAGGATCTTGAAGATGTTTACTCCAGTTTATCTTTTTACATGTACATCTGAGAAAACTGGGGGCTTTTAAATGTCCAAAATAGCAGTATACTTTGGCAGCCACTTAATCCCAGTTGACTTTAGATTTTCTCTTCTGTAACCTGTCCAAAAGCTGTTAAGATTAGAAACCTGACACATGGTCAGAAGAAAAGGGGAATGTCTTCACTCCTTACACTAATAATTTTTTTTAAAGGCAAAAGAACCATGTATATAAGTTAAAATAACGTTTTACTTGAGTAGCCTTTGATCTGAATTTTTATAATTTAACAAACTTAGTGAATGGTTTGTTTTCCAAGGAATAATTGCATAAATGGTATAAAACTGCAATTAAATAGCTTGGGTTTCCAGATATAAAAATTGATCACTCACCAGCTTTTTGGGATAAGGCAGCATGCTTGGTGGAGCCAATTTGGTTTCATGACTCAGCTCCAAAATTTATAAACTGTGTAATATTAGATAGAAGTTACCCAACTACTCTGTGCCTGCCTTTCCTCATCTGTAAAATGGGGCTACTAGTAGTGCCTACTTCATAGGGTTATTATGAACATTAAATGAGTTAAAACATGTAAATCACTTAGAGACTGATAAGTGTTCAGTGTCAGTTATATTTTTTTCTTTAGGGTTGAAATTAAAACAGATGAAATAAGATGTGATCAAAAATTAAACGATGGTTTATTTGAAGTACAACAGTCACATTAGTGCTTTCTAATCTGTAAACTACTTATGCCTTAGTTTTCCATCTAGCAGGATGTTGTAAGGAGTAATAAAATATGGTGCTTTGTGGATTAAACACATGGTCAAAGTATTCTCATCATATAACTTTTACCTATCTAGTAACATTGCCTATCTAAAACATAAGCAAAATTAATTATGACAACATTTATTTAGTGCTCTACAAGAAGAATAGTGCTTTAATGTGGATTATTTCCAAGAAGCTGGGAGTAAGCCAGCACAGTTATCAGAAGGGCCATCCTGTAAAACTCAGTGTCTTTTTATTTGTCTTACTTCCATGCAATGTAATAACTGCTTATCTGGTTTACAAGTCTGTAGCAGAAGTAGAAAAATAGAGGTAAGGATGCCATTATAGATATCGAGCACCGTGAAGTAATAGCTAACGAAAAAAGAGGAAGAAACAAAACTCCAAGAAACCAATGAGTGCCATTTACTGTAGGGTCAGTTAGTGCCAAACACTGTGTATGTCTTTAAGGCAGCACTCTGTATCAGGGAATAGCAACAATTAATCTGACTTTAAGAGAAGTTTAAATTATATTTATTTCTATGTTATTATATATTTACATGATATTTACATATGTACTGAAAGAAAGAAGGAAATTTCTCAACTACCTATACAACTTAGGTGTTCAAGGTAACTCATTTCTCAGAAGTTTTGGATAGCTAAGATCTTGTACGATCAAGAAGAAATATGCTGAGGAATTAATTTTCTTCATCAGGCTTAAAATAACATTATTTGATCATTTTTTTAGTGAGCTTTTTGCAAACTGTCCAAATCATGAGAAAGCTATTCAAGCTGTCTGTCCACTGTTCCAGGGATTGTGGTACACATAGACGGAAACCACAGGGCCCTTGTCTCTTCTACTCAAGGAGGAAAGGAAATTAATAGATTCAAGAATGGAACTAGAGAGCCAGCCTCAGCACTCACTTTGTGGAGAATGATGAGAATGGAACCATGAACTGTGGTCTTTTAAGATATTGAAAGTATTTCTTGAAAATGTTGCTTCTGTTTTGATGAGATTGTCACTAGAACCAGGTGTGAGGGAACCTGGTTACCAGTGAGGGAGTAAGCAGTGCCAGCAGAAAAGAAGGCACCAAAAAGTATAACAGGGATCATAGTAGAAGCAGGAGTAGGATGGGAACTATAAATTTCATTTCCTTCCTTAAGCAGAGTTTTAGACATTTCCTATACATTTCCTTATCCATTGTGGAGGATTCTTTCAGTTTTCCATTAGAAAATACTCTGTAATTTAGTAGATTCTGTAGTAACTATGACTTTCTTTTATCTATATATTCAAAGTTCTCTTAAATGTTTTGAAACTACACATATCTATTTAAATGAGTTTATGCTGTAGGAAGTGTCCCATAATATTCAGATATTTGTGTGTGCATGGTGTATTAAGTAATCTTGCATCGCTGACTTGAAAAAACAAAACAAAAACAATGAAGCAGTAATACTGTTTCATTTGGAGCAGTCTGATTAAGTCTCAGACATTGAAGAATGTGAAACAGAGTTTAAACCATAAGCTCTTCCAACAGGGCCATGTGGTGTCCACACCTTGGAGAGACAGGCTCATAGAGAACCCTACCCCTGCCATTAAAAACATGACTTAGATGGGCTGAGGGCAAAAGAAACTGTGATCATGGGATACCTCTGCTCCTGAGCTGCTTAGAGTTTAGCTTCATTATAACTTCTTTCCTATGAGATCCTAACAAGGCAGATTCCTATGTAATAAAGTAATGCAGGAAGCCTCCTCTGCCCTTTGATTCTCTTTGTTACTTGATTTAACACATAGATTATGATATTATCACTAGGACCAGGTTGGATTATTCTCATAATCCCAGTTGTTGAAGAAGAAACCAAATAGAATCTTGAATGCCTTCAGCTATTAAATGATTATGTAAAATGGATGAAAGAATAACAGTAATAATCATAAATAATAGCAGCTGTAATCTCTGTTCATTGAGCTTGGTACTGGACTGAGCATACATGGAATAATTCTGTGAGGTAGATATTACTATCACCGTTTTACAGACCAGGGCCTAGCAAATGCATTCAAGACATACAGTTTGTGGCCGGGCGCGGTGTCTCACGCATGTAATCTTGGCACTCTGGGAGGCTGAAGCAGGAGAATTGCTCAAGATCAGGAGTTCGAAACCAGCTTGAGCAAGAGCAAGACCCCGTCTCTACTAAAAATAGAAAGAAATTAGCTGGACAACTAAAAATATATAGAGAAAAATTAGCCGGGCATGGTGGCGCATGCCTGTAGTCCAACTACTCGGGAGGCTGGGGCAGAAGGATCGCTTGAGCCCAGGAGTGTGAGGTTGCTGTGAGCGAGGCTGACGCCACGGCACTCACTCTAGCCTGGGCAACAGAGTGAGACTCTGTCTCAAAAAACAAGAAAAGACTTACAGCTTGTAAGTGGCAGACCAGATTAAGCTCACTTCTCTTACCATATAGCCGTAAATTTTGTGCTACTCCATGTAGCATGGGTATTTAGATTTATTTCACTTGGCTTTTGCCATAATCTTTGATATAAGTAATATTTGGTATAATTTTTATTGTTATATTAAAATTTTACTACAAGTTGACCTATTATAAAGGCCACACAAACTGCCACTATGTTGGCCAGTGTTCAAAAGCTAGAAGGTACTATAGGAATTCCTGAGAAGAATGTTTACATCACCCTGGAAATAGGGGAAGCATACCTGGCTGCAGCCCAGCCCTCATTTTCCAGGCTGAGGTGTCAGCATGGTGGCAGACTTTCAAGTAAACTTCAAGTACGCAGGCAACACCCCATGATGTAGCTGATCACGATGACCATACAGCTACCCATTTGATAGTCAAGACATAGTTGTTGTTAGGAACAAGGCCACCAAAAGCAGCCCCTAGCAATATTCTCTAGGGCTAGGAGTATTCATAATCTCCCATAACTACATTTCATTTCATGTAGTCTAATGTTCTTTCTATATGATACGCTTTTTCAATGAGAGAACTGCAGCTATTTATGCTATTACTAAAAAGAAATGTTTTACCAGGAGCTTTTTCAGATGATTCCCTTTAGATTAACAATGTCATCCCAGTGGGCTTGGTTCTAATAAAGTAAGGGACTTTTGAAATCTTTTTGAGCAAGAACTAGATTAGAATAACATGAATCATAATGCTTGCTTTTACTTTATTGTTTTTCATATAAGGTTAACTAAAATTTTTTTTTCTTAAATCATCAATAAGATGCCATGGATCTTGTTATTCTAAGGAAATGGCATGAGTTCATAATTTACTCATGAGATGGCAGTAATTTTCTCAGAGATTTCATTTCTTCTGATGTTTTCTTGAGCAACTGGGTTACTGCTAGAGCTTTAAAAAGATTTGGTCTTTTCTTATAGGCCTTAGGAAATAAAGTTTTCTTTTTTCTTTTTTCTTTTCTCCTTTCTCCCTCCCTTCCTCTGTCCCTCCCTCCCTTCTTTTCTTCTTCCTTTTCTCCTTTCCTCCAGAAAAATAATTAGAACTTATTGTATATTTATTATTTTTTAATTGACAGATAAAATTGTATGTATCTATTATGTATAACGTGTTTTGAAATATATAGACATTGTAGAATGACTAAATCTAGCTAATTAACATAAATGTACTTTATTTTCATGTCTCTGTACTGAGATCTAATAGTTGGATCGGACGCTCTTAAAGTTGGCATTTATCTTTACCATAATTTGGAAAGCTTAGTGGTCTGTCACTATTTCTTTTTTTCTTTCATTTTTCTTTTCTAATACTTTAAAAAGCACAGAATTTCACTTGGGTTTCTCAGATTCACATAATATTTAGTTAATATTTAGCCCTCATAGTGAAACTATACTCAGGTTGTTTTATTTCTGTATCTTCATGTTGTGACAAGTTAAAATTGCTCATTGAGAATTTAGCACAGATAAATAAAGATAAGTAATAGAATAGTTAAGGAGAGGCGTGCCATCCATTGTATTTACCCTGGGAGAACTCATTCCTCTGCCTTCATTTTAAGAAGAAATTATTCAAAATCCAGATATTCAGGCAGGTAGTCTGGCAGTTGTGGGTCATCTATAAGACTGACTTTAGGCCAGACATGCTGGCTTACACCTATAATCCTAGCACTCTGGGAGGTGAAGGTGGGGGGCTCACTTGAGATCAGGAGTTCAATACCAGCTTGAACAAGAGTGAGACCCCTTCTCTACAAAAAATAGAAAAATTAGCCAGGCGTGATTATGCATGCCTATGGTCCCAGTTACTCAGGAGGCTGAGATGGGAGAATCACTTGAGCCCAGGAGTTTGAGGTTGCTGTGAGCTAGGCTGACGCCACTACAATCTAGCTGGATGACAGAGCAAGACCCTGTCTCCAAAAAAATAAATAAATAAATAAAACGTAGTTCATAGCTTTAGTGCCTGTATTAGATGATGGAGTTTATAATTGGCACCATTTTGAGATTTGTAGCTTTCATGGTAAAGAAGGAAGAAGCTATTTATCTCACCATTCCTCCTCTGGACAGTGGGTTTGAGGCAGGATGCAAAGGAAATGCAGAGTAGCCTAGGTTCATCTCTTTCCGTGCTCTTGCCTCCTGCTTCTTGACTTTAATTTGTGTCAGTCATTGTTTCACTCAGTACTTTATTTTGGAATGCTTGCACTAGTGATGTAATTTCAGGTTGTATTAATGTGGCTAATATTAGAGATTTTGAAAAACAATATTGTATATTGTAGACATTTAAAAATATTACACCACAACAGTGCCTTGGAAGCTATATTCAGTTTGCTGAATGGCAGTTTTAAAAATAAGATTGAGGTTATATGAGAAGAATTAAAGCACATTGTGAATCCCCAAGCAGAAAAAAAAAATCACACACCCTAACCCACCCTTATTTGAGTATGAAATCCTTAGTGCATACAGGACTAGTGTTTTATAAATATACCTTAAAAAAACTTTAGTACAATGTTAGGTGTTTTCAGATAAGTTATAATTGTGTTTCAAAAGCTGCTTCCACAGTAGGAACTTGAAAAAGTAGATGTGGTCTTTACTCTTTAACAAATCAAACATTTTTTGTGTGTGTTAATCTGTTTAGCAAATACGATTTTCTTGAATTCTAGGGTAATCTTTTAAGCATAAATGTCCAAATTGATAGCAACTAAATTGAGTTTATTTCCTTCCACTCAGTATATAATTATGAGAAAAGATACAGAAGTTTATTTGAATATGTTTTATCATTTTTGTCAAATACCATGTAGTATTTTTGCATATGCAGTTTTAATGATTGTGTCAGATCTCATATTACCAACGCATGGCAGTACTGGTTATAGTTCACGATAGAGGGAAGCCAACTCTGTGCTGAGGGTACAGGGGGTGTGTATGTTCTAACAGAAGGGCCATGTGGTCTTATGGATTCAAACTAAAACAGGTATAAAAGCCACTGATGTTTAATTTAGGTTATGTTCCTTCCATTACCTTATGAACTGGTCTAATCACTTAATTTTATTGTCTAAGTCCTCATAAAAGGGACATTATGAGGAAGACGTCCTGTTAAACTACCGTTAAAATAGCAAGACTATTGAATAAATACAAATTAACAACTTAGAACATCTGAAATAATAATTTGAGTCATTATTTTACTTGTTGAGTAATAGTTTTGACTTACATGATTTCACATGGTGAGCCAGGATTTCAGGGGTAGAAGGAATAAGGTAGTATAGTGTGCTCTAACCCGCCAAGACATATTCAGTGTTAGAATTTCATACTTAAAAACATATACAGAGTCTGTCTTTGAAGAGTACACTGTATGTCCATTTTATTCAGCATTGTATACTCAGTGTACCTAGCACAAGGCCTGACACATGGTAAGTATTCAACAAATTTTTATTTTCTAAAATTAATGAATGAATGAACAAATAAAAAATAAAGGAAGAATAATGTATAGCTTGACAAAATACTTCTTATTAGTGTGTTCTGAAGGTAGACTTTATTTTCTGTTTATTGGAGATTTTCAGGGAGGGAATGTGACATTTTTGTGTCTATCATTTGGTAGCTTGAAAGACTGGGAATTATTATTTATTAATCTAACAGGTATCTAAATTCGTTTGGGGTATTTTCCTTTCTTTTATTCATTAGTGGAGATAATGATACATTCTCTATGTTTTTTGCCTGGGTAGTAAAAGGAGAGGCAGAAAATATAATAGTTGGGAAAGTTTGAAGTCTTATAAAATATAAAGCTCCGTCTTTTTTTGTTTATTATTTACAGGCTGCCCAAATTATATCTTTGTGAATTCTGTCTAAAATACATGAAAAGTAGAACTATTCTACAGCAGCACATGAAGAAATGTGGTTGGTTCCATCCTCCTGCCAATGAGATTTACCGAAAGAATAATATTTCTGTCTTTGAGGTAAGGTAGATGTTTAGTAGTTGCCATCCTATCCATTTCAAAAACAGTGCCACCTGTACTGCATCTAATGATGCAAATTGTTGGGGGGGAATGTTATTTTATTGTTGTGTGCTCAGCTATTGAATCAGATAATCAGCTTTATGAGAAGCAGACTTAGACCATGCCAATGGTACCAAGTTCACAAACTTGACTGCAAAATAAATTATTCCGTATTTCATTGAATCAAAGACATCAATTATAATATGCCTTACTATTTTATGTACCATTAAAAAGAAAAAAGTATTGCTGATTATAGTTTTTTAAAACTTCATTTGGTTATTTAATGATTTTGTATATGTTAAGATGTGATAAAAGTACATCTTAGAATCTATGAAATATGGCATTTAAATGAAAGGAATTCTATTTATTTAAAAGGAATGTCTCAGAGATGTGTTTAATTTAGTAAATCTTATGATGATATGACTTTTGCTATGTCTGTGATTCTGTGCTCCTGTTAGTAGTGGTCCTTAATTTCTTGATCCTGAGTTCTGTGGTTCGAGTGCCAAGTATTAATTAGTTGCTATGTTCCATGTTAATTACTACAACAATAGAATTTCAGATTGTCAGGTCCATTCAGTCTCTCACTTTCCTGGTCTTCCCTAAGACTTTATTTTAGCTGATCAATAGAGGAGCTCTTCACCTTGGGAGAAGGGGGTGGGTGTGGTATACAGTACTGTTTCAGAACACCCAAAAGCAAATTGCTTCTCAACTTAAGCATATATTGGTGAGTATTTTAAAAAGTAACATTAAATTACTTAGATTGTTGAGGAATTCACTTAGTATGCCAGACAGTGTCTTAGGAGCTAATACGGACATCTGTTGGCATTTTTCATAAAAGAGAAAGCTCTAGCAACTCCAAGGACACAGGGCTGTCAGGAGCAGTAGAGAGTAGTGCTCCTGAGCTTGGCCAACTTGAGTGTCATTTGCCAGGTTCTTACCTAGGAAACATACTTGGTGCTGCTGCTTGGCACTAGTTAATACTCCCTCAAGTAGCTTTATTTGGGGGTAAACCTGATCATGGCAGTCAGACTACATTGTTTTAGGCTGCTGTGGAGAATAGGTTACAGTTATATCTTGTTTTTCCTAATAAGTGTGTTTTAGCAAGATTACATTTAGTTCTTTTGTTGAATTAAATACTTTTGAAAATTAAGCTTGCCATCCCAAGGATTTCTATGATTAATCTTTTTATAAAAGCAAAAAGTGCTATTTTAAAGCCAGATTATCACCACCATATCTAGCTATTCCTGCTTTGTACACTATTTTATGTATTTGATTATCTTAAAACAGCAGGTACCATATTACTACCATTTGTTTCACAGGATAACTTCTAGGTTCCAATGTGTTCTCGTCACTGACAGCTTCTCTTCCATAGGACTGTGGATACCTAGAGATGCTTGGAACTGATATGTGTTATTCTAGAACTAAAGAGACACTCTAGTGACCATTTTGTTCTGTTTTTTCCCTCTAGGTTGATGGGAACGTGAGTACCATTTATTGTCAAAACCTGTGTCTCTTGGCAAAGTTGTTTCTTGACCACAAAACACTCTATTATGATGTGGAGCCATTTCTTTTTTATGTTCTAACACAGAATGATGTCAAGGGCTGCCACCTTGTTGGCTACTTTTCTAAAGTAAGTATGTCAGCTTAAAATTTGTTTGAATTCATATGGAAATCTGAAACAATCTTTGTTGGTTCTCACTAGACGGCACTACAGGTGTCATCCACCTTTCTGGAAAGGAAAATAGAAGGAACATTCAGAAACTTACCAAGTGCTGGAAGATGCCTAGTAACATTCAGCAGCCTATATTCTCCTAGGAACATGAACTGCTGGCAATACTCAAAGGAAAAGTTTTTAAATGACTTGTATCCCCATGGTGATAATAGATAGAACTTGTGAAATAAACAGTCATTACCTCAGAGTTCTTTCTCAGCTTAAACCCTCTCTTCCTAATTTGAATTTTAGGCATAGAAATAAGAGTAAGAAGCCATTTTTATTAAAGGATGCTTTCTCCTCCTTTAATCTTTCATTCGCTTGGCAGGGGGAGTTTCTTTTCTAGTCAAACAGTAAATAAAAAACAATTTATTTTTATTTAAATAAGCCATGGTAAAATCTAAGCCTATAATACAGTTAAGTGAAAAGTACTAGCTTTATTTAGAGTTCTTTAAGTAGGTTCTACTTCATTAGCTAAATATGATTTAAAATATCTTGACTAATTTATAATAATGTCTTTGTACCCAAATTTAAGACTTTTGTGTAAAGTTAAGTGCAGCTGATAGGGAGTGGGACTGCCCTGTGTAGCATCAGAGAAAGAAATAAACAAAACTCTGAAATAATTGATGGATCTTCTCACTTCTGTAGTACCATATTGGTTCATCATTTGTAGCTTTGCACATTGTTTGGCACTCAGATTCCTCTGTTGATTGACACACTGTTTTTGAGTTGCAGATAATGTTGGATGGCATCGCTTTATATTTTTACTCTCCTGGGATGGTTGCTTTGTAGGTAATGGCAGTGACTTAACATTGTCCCATCTTCTCCCAGTGGAGTATTTTTTCTTGACATACACTGCTATTCCCAAAGGACCAGGGCTGTGGTTTTGGCTGTTGGTCTGTTTCTTAGTAATTAGCATTAGCATTACTATTCAGTTTTACCAGCCTGTTGTTTTAAAACTTGGCTTCTATTCTATTTTCTCATAGGAAAAGCACTGCCAACAGAAGTACAATGTTTCCTGTATAATGATTCTTCCCCAATACCAGCGTAAGGGCTATGGCAGGTTTCTCATCGATTTCAGTAAGAATTAATTTAATTTGTCATTATCTCTTCCTGTGGACTTTCTGTATATGTAGATTTTAAAGATTTGTAGATGATTTGTTGGCTGCTGGTATCTTTTATCATATTGTATGGATCTTTAAAACCTAAAGCCACAAGTTCCTTTTCTTTTGATTGGACATGGAATATTCTTATTTTTTTTATTTTTTTTGAGACAGAGTCTCACTCTGTTGCCCAGGCTAGAGTGCCGTGGCATCAGCCTAGCTCACAGCAACGTCAAACTCCTGGGCTCAAGCGATCCTCCTGCCTCAGCCCCCTGAGTAGCTGGGACTACAGGCATGCGTTACCATGCCTGGCTAATTTTTAACATATATTTTTAGTTGGGCAATGAATTTCTTTCTGTTTTTAGTAGAGACGGGGGTCTCGCTCTTGCTCAGGCTAGTTTTGAACTCCTGACCTTGAGTGATCCTTCCGCTTCGGCCTCCCAGAGTGCTAGGATTACAAGTGTGAGCCACCGCGCCCGGCCGGACATGGAATATTTTTAAACAGCCAACACTGAATACAATTTTATGTGATTTGCAACAAGCACCTTTAATTTGCAACTGTCTATTTACAATGAAACTTAATTTTATATAGTAATACTAACAATACTTAAAAACATTATATAGCTAAAATTAGTATTAACAAAGAAGTACAGTGCCTGACCTATTTTGGTTACCCAATTATTTGAAAAAAATGTGTGTATTTTTTAGTTAGGCTCTACTTAGTGGTTAAAAATATGCAACACATCTTTAAAAATGAATGATATAGGAAAGAATTTAATCTGAGTTAAAAAGTGAGAGCTAACAGTTCTAAAGAGATCATTGTGGAACTTGAGTTTTGTTTCACACATTGATAATCTTGGCTTAGAAAGTTAAATGTATGTTTGCAATAAATGTTACAATAATTATAAAATAGTGATTTCAGGGAGTATTTTCCCTCAGTTATTGCTGTAAAATATTTAAGGGAATATGTACAGAAATAATTGTTCAAACTAAGGATTTTGATTCTAGTCTTGAGAAGTTAATTCTCATCTGGACCAATTTAAGTTTATTCTCCTTGGCTTTAAACTATATTCCTTACCATATTTTATTGAAAATATATGCTACTGGTTATTTTGTACATTTTCTGGCTTTTTTGGATTAACAGTATTGACGTAACTCAGATTATTTCCTTTAATACACTATTTTGAAATAGAACTCATGATTGGACATGTTACATATGCCATTAAATAGTAAAGTTAGGGAAAATCTTTTATCTATGGTGGTTAGTATTTTTGAGGTATATAAACAACAGTATATGTGCTTACAGTATTTGTTTTTGTTTACTTTTCCTCATATTTTTCCAGATTACCATTCTGAGACTGCTTTTAAGTTTTCTTTAATAACCAAAAATACCACATTTTTCTGTCATCTCTGCTTTCAATTCTTTGCCCTTAGAATTTATGCCTTTCTTTTCCAGTTCTTGAGAGATTACATACTAGACAAGAGGACAGAGTGATACCACCATACACTCACAGTAACACTCGCACGCGTGTGGGCAGTCTTGCTCGCCAAGAATTAGATAGGTAAAATTGTGAGGAGAACTTTGGTTAAAGTGAGAAAGTACCATCTAATTTGCTCACAGAAGAACCACAGTCTTAATAGGATTACATAAAAATTAAGGCATTCTTTTGTATTTCTCAATCTAGATGTAACAGTTGCCATCTAGTGGTCCAAATAAAGCAAGGGTGGTGTTCCTCCCATAGTGCTTTGAACTAAAGAGCAGTGTTACCCTGATCTTAGTAATGCAGCTTGTTAGTATAATAGAAGTCCTATTTTTTAATAGATTGAATATTTTATTTTTTATTTATTTATTTTTTTTTTTGAGACAGGGTCTCGCTTTGTTGCCCAGGCTAGAGTGAGTGCCGTGGCATCAGCCTAGCTCACAGCAACCTCAAACTCCTGGCTCAAGCAATCCTCCTGCCTCAGCCCCCCAAGTAGCTGGGACTACAGGCATTCGCCACCATGCCCGGCTAATTTTTTGTATATATTAGTTGGCCAATTAATTTCTTTGTAATTGAATATTTTAACAAGGTAATTTATATTAACTGTAGACAAAATAATACTTACCTAATCTTTAGTACGTGCAGATTCTGTAACCTCTCATCCAATTTGTTTTAAAGTAGTCTTTTTTTTTTTTTTTAAGTAATTGACCTTTGAAATTATACTTGGATTGGTTGTAGAAAAGGGGATTGCTATTTTGGTGGATCAAACTTTTTTAGGGTCTCTGACATATTTGTGATTTGGGGGTTTCTTTAGGTTATTTGTTATCAAAGCGTGAAGGCCAAGCAGGGTCTCCAGAGAAACCATTATCCGATCTAGGTCGTCTTTCCTACATGGCTTATTGGAAAAGTGTAATATTGGAGTGCCTTTATCACCAAAATGACAAACAAATCAGCATTAAGAAGTTGAGCAAGTTGACCGGAATCTGCCCTCAAGACATCACTTCCACACTCCACCACCTACGAATGCTGGACTTCCGTAGTGACCAGTGAGTATCACATCCCTTTGCATACCTTTGAAAGAAAATCAAGGGGAAGTTTTTGGATCAGGCAGTCAGATTATTGATGAAAGGGCATTAAGCGGTATCACTTGGTGATGGTGAGACATCATTTTCCTTTCTATGAGACTTGATTTGATTCACTGTGTATATATATTTTTTAACTTTTTCTGGTCTTTCTCCTAACTTTTGGACATACGCTACTGAATATTTCATCTTCTAGTATTGGTAGCTCTTTCATAATACAAGAAGTAACAACTCAAGGAACAATGACATTAAGTAAAATATGCCCATGATTAATTTCCATGTAAATGGCACAAAGTGAAATATAGACTGAAAGGAAAAACATTTCACCCTTGCCTGAAGTGGTCCAAAAAAGCTCACAAAGAAAAGAGGCATTTGAGCTAAACAGAGAGTAGGAAAGAGTGCAGCAAAACATCAGAGGATAAAGAATGAGGTAATAAATGGTTAAAATAACCCATGGCTGTGGTAGAGAGAGGGAAGCATTTGGCCAACTTCTTATTTATTAGCTCTCTCACCTGATGGCATGTTTCCATATTTCATCTTCCCATGCAGGCCATCTTGGAAGCATACATCGTCTCCTTCAGGCTTTTCCAGGGCTTATACCTCCTCATTCATTTATGTACATCCTGTACCTTGTTGATTGCTATAAACTTTTCTCTGGTTCTAGATTTGTGATTATCCGCCGGGAGAAACTTATCCAGGATCACATGGCAAAGCTTCAGCTGAATTTGCGGCCTGTAGATGTAGATCCGGAATGTCTGCGCTGGACGCCTGTCATAGTGTCCAACTCTGTTGTCTCAGAGGAAGAAGAAGAGGAGCCTGAGGAAGGAGAAAACGAAGAGCTGCAGTGCCGGGAAAGAGAATTGGAGACCAGTGTAAGGGCTTGAATAGTCTCTAGTTTTGATGACAGAAGATGAATTTTTGGTTTACACGAGTATTTATGATATGTATTATGATATCTTAACAACAAAGTAAATTCACATGAGAATCTCAGTTTTATTTCAATGGTAGAAATTTCAGGAAGACGGAATCTGGTTTATTTGTGTATTTTTAAGCTTTGGACCATTAGGGAGATCATGGAATTTCTTATAATGTGTTACTTATGATTAAATATTTCTTACCAGAGTGCTAATAAGCAGTTCAATTTTAAGCTGTATAATAATTGAGGAATCTGAATTGAATCTAAATCTAACAGTTATTAAAAGTGAAGATACATTTCCCTTAAAATAGAACATTAAGGAATAAATGTTGTGAACATTTATGTTTTCTAATAATGCTGAAAAGTTCCATGGATACACAAATGTTTTAAGCCATTAAAGGGTTGATGATAGACTCTGTTGCATTATATAGTTTTCAGTATTTTTCTTCATGTGATACCATTTGGGTTCTTTTTAAAGCATTGATTCATCCTTTAAATATCCATGTCCTTCTTTGATAATCGTAAAAAAATCTCATGTCCCTCTTTAGTGCAATTTAATTTTCAAAATGAGATTAAATATTCAGAATAAAAATAAGTCATACATAATTACATAAATTTTCTTTCATATTTCTCCAATGCCTCCTTCCTGTTGCCCAGGCCCCAAGATCTGTATCTTCCATGTTTATGAATTTTTATTTCTGAGAAATTTCATAAATAATCTCATTTAACATTTAAAAGAAGATTAATGTTCACTTTGCTTATTGAAGATGGTATCCCATTGTTATTAACAGCACAAGCTCTGGAGCCAGACCACCTGGGCTAGTGCCCCAGCTGCTCCATTTACCATTGCATGACCTGGTGCAGCTTGTTTACTTTTGTGTGTGTTTGCCTCAGTTACCTCATATGTAAAATGAGGATATAGTGATAATACTTCATATGATTGTTGGGAGAATTAAATGAATAATACCGATAAAGCTTTAAAACAGTGCCTAAATGTAGGAAATATTCACGTTAGCTATTAAATAATTGTTCATTTTCTTTTTAAAGCTCAGTTTCATTTACTTATCTCAGTATTAAAAAGGTCAGAATAGGTAGATATAACCAAATAAGACTGAAAAATTAACCAGCATTGTTTCATTTTCTAAAATCAGGTAGGAAAGTCTGTGTCTCGGGAAGACAAAGAACAAGATTCTTATTCTTCAGTAGAAAGTGAAAAGAAATCAGAAGTTATGGCTCCAGTCAGTTCTACACGTTTGAACAAACAAGTGCTTCCCCGTGACAGTCTTCCCGCAAACAGTCAGCCACCTCGGAGGGGCCGCTGGGGGAGGAAGAATAGGAAAACCCAGGAACGTTTTGGTGATAAAGATTCTAAACTGCTCTTGGAAGAGACAACATCAACTCCTCAGGAACACTATGGAGAATGTGAGGAAAAATTGGAAACCTCCCAAGAACAGTACACGGAAAGTGAGGAGCACTCAGGAGCCTCCCAGGAGCAGCCCAGCCAGGACGGGCAGCCAGACCTTCCCACGAGGAGACTCAGCGAGGGGGGTGAGCCGTGGCGAGGGCCGCTGCGCAGGAGCCCTGAGGCTCTGCAGTGCAGGCTGCCAGAAGGAAACGACAGACTGCCCCGGCGTTACAGCGATGGCGACAGGGCGCTCCTCAGGGGCTTCAGTGAGAGCAGTGAGGAAGAAGAAGAGCCAGAAAGCCCTCGGTCAAGCTCGCCACCAATTCTCACAAAGCCCACACTGAAGCGAAAGGTAACACATTTATTTATGTGTCCTCTTTCTCCAGTTGCAATTTATTGTACACATTGGTTCTGTCTTACAGTTCTGAAAGAGTAAAGTTAGAAATTCCTAGTGTGTCATTTTATAAACTTTAAGCCACAATCTATTATAGTTTATGATCTTTCCAGTGAGCATTGGAAAGTGTGCGTGACTTCTTCGATTTGTGGCAATGGACTTGGGAATCATAAGCTTATTTAAGGGCTGACAAACTGATTTTCAGCTTGATGGTTTGATGTTCAAATTGTGACTTTCAGGGACTTTAAAAATATTTTAAAAATATGTACAGATTAGGAGTGTTCATATTAGAAAAGAAGACCCTTTATTACATAGTCAGATGGAAACTGAGCATAGTGGTGCCCTGTATTTTGGGGCACTCAGAGTTGTCACTCACATAATCTTCAGTGGTAGTTTTCCCTGTTCTGTCTCCCCTCCTCCCATGTCCCTCCAGTGGTTTGACTTGATCTTATTATAAAAATATTTTCTAGATTATATTTCATCATCTTGTAGTGTTTCAATGACAGCCAATTATTAATAGATAATAAATAATGTAGATTATGATGATGAATTCTATTAAACTATGTACAGAAATATCCCAGGCTGAGAGTAAACTTTGAGCACTGCCACAAGGCGGCCAGACTAAAGCGTGACAGCCCCCCCCCCACACACACACACACAAGCCCCACTCTGTGGGAGCAGGTGACAGCTTTCATCCAAAACAATTAAGTCATTCTTTTCCTTAGCAAAACCCAAGGCAGAAACATTTTTTTAAATAAGCTTTTTCGAACAGTTTAGGGTTTACAGAATTATTGCAAAGGAAGTAGAGAAAATTCCCGTGTACCCCACATCCAGTCTCCCCTGTTATTAACCCTTTGACGCTGGGGTGGTGCATCTGTCACAGTTAGTGAGCCATGTGGATCCTTAGTAACTAGACATCATACACCGTTCAGAGTTCTGGTTTTCCCTAATGTCCTTTTTCTGCCCCAGGGTCCCATCCGGCATACCACATTATGTTTGGAGTCATGTGTCTTTAGGCTCTTCTTGGTTGTGACCATTTCTCAGACTGTCCTTGTTTTTCATGGCCTTGACAGTTTTAAGGGTGACCGGTTGGGTATTTTGTAGGATGTCCCTCATGATACTAGAATCAGGTAGTGTATTTTTGAGAGGAAGACCATAGAGGTAAAGTGCCATTCTCATATCATATAAAGGGTATCTGCCAGTATATCTCTGTGTATCAACAAAGTGTCAGATATAAGGTATTTACTATCAGTGTGACTTTTCACTGTTGACTGTTGAAGTTAACCTTGATCACCTGCCTTAATAAGATAGTGTTTGCCAGGTTTTTCCACTGTCAAGTTACTCCTTTTTTCCCCGTTTCTGTACGGTACTAGAAGGAAGTCATTGCACATAGCCCACAATTAAGATAAGAGCAGAGTAACTGCATAAATTATTTGGAATTCTACTTGGGGATTTGTACTTTCTCCCCCATCTATTTATTTATCCACGCATTTATTTATATTAGTATGGACCCAGATATTTACTTGATACTTCAATTTATAATCCAATACTACTTTTTAAAATTTGTTGCTCAGGCTGGGCACAGTGTCTCGCGCCTGAAATCCTAGCACTTTGGGAGGCTGAGACAAGAGGATCACTTGAGGCCAAGATTTCAAGAGCAGCCTGGGCAATGTAGTGAGACCCTGTCTCTACAAAAAGAAAAAAAAATAGAAAAATTAGCTGGGCATGGTGGCGTGCTCCTGTAGCAACTACTCAGGAGGTTAAGGCAGGAAAATCACTTGAGCCTAGGAATTTGAGCTTGTTGTGAGCTATGATGATGCCACTGAACTCTACCTGGGGCAACAGAGTGAGACTCTGCCTCAAAAAAAAAAAGAAAGAAAGAAAAAGGAAAAATTCAAATTGTTCGCGCTTTGGCCATTAGGACCTTTTTCAGTTTTGCTCCCGTGTTCCTTTAACATATACAACGTCGTCACTGTGGGGTTCTTTTGTTTATTTTGTTTTGAGCACTTTCTTACTTTGTGGTGCTATAAGATGCTCCAGGTTCATCTTGTATGTTTCACACCCCTGTCCTCAAATCAGCCATTTCTCCAAGGAGCTGGGATGTTTTTAATCTAACTTGAAAATTATATTTTCAATTAGAACTAGTAAATTTGAAGTAGGGAAAAATTGAACATTGATTAACTCTACTGTTCATTCCATGATTGTGAGGAGTAAACCTTTGCCATCCTAGGGCTCATATTGCCTGTTTATAAAGTAAAGCAGATAATGCTATTTTTTTGTATGAATAAAAGAATACTGTAGCAGGCAGTGAGATTATGTGCAAAGTACTTTGAAAGTTCTTGAAGAAATTCACTTGACTGGTAATCAATGGACTGTAGGTTATAACTATTTCTATACCAAGTAGAAATGTGACCTAAGCAAGTCCTGTAACCTCTCTGGCCTCTATAGAATGAGGGGATTGGATTAGATGATCTCTAGGGTTTTATCTCTTATTTTGTGATATCAGTTGTATAATTTAAGATATTAGGTCTACGCAGTACAAATTGTGCCAAAAGTGCCAAATTCCAATATCAGATTTATTTGACTTTTGAAATGCTTCACTAGCACCAAGTAAATACATTCCAGCTCCGTATCTCTGCATTCCACTGTAACTTTGTATGGATGGCTTATAAAAATGGCATACAGCTTGGATAGTTCTGCTAAGCTTCGGAGTATTGCTATCAGGCAAATCAAGTGTTTTTAATCCTTTTTTGCTCTTAACCACTTCAAGACCGCGCTCACCAGCCATGAAACCTTGCCCACAGCTGGCACTCATAGTCTGCCCGATAGCTTGTGCTGTGCATTGACGATGAATCCGTTTTGTTCTTGTGTGATGAGGAAAGCTTTAAAGCACTGAAAGCTTGTTTTACTTTACAGGCAGCTTTACTTGTAATGTAAATCAGAATAGGTAACATAAACATATATGTTTTCATTACATTATTTTTAAATGTTCACAATTTTATTTTGATAAATGAAAAATTAGAAAAGTCATATCACGGCTGTCAGCTAAAGTCGCTGTGTGTGTTCATCTGTGGCTGTTAACTATAGTTGACACTGGGCTGTGCGCATTCATCTGTGCCTGTCGAGTACAATCGATGCTGGTCCCAAAGTGTTTAAAGAAAAGACAAGTTTAAGGGGCTAGTCTCTGTGTCATTTCAATATCAAAATAAGCACCTCCCTTGGGTGTTAAATTTAACTGAACTGTTAACAAGAGAATCATAATATCTGCTATGTGGACATGCCTGTCTGTTTTTCTTTTTTTCTTACAAAGTTATATTGAAGTATCCAACACCTTTGTGTCCATAATACTTTATGTATAGTGTCCTACTATAGTATTTTGAAATAACTTTCAAAATGTCTTTTGGCAAACAATGTCCTCACTTTATATGTGCTAATTCTATTAGGTTTTAAAACTGTTCTCATGTTATTAACAGAAAAGATAGCATTCATTACCATAAATAAAATACTTGCTTTCTCTATTAAATAGAAGCCAATTCTTCACCGAAGAAGGAGAGTCCGAAAGCGCAAACACCACAATAGCAGTGTAGTCACGGAAACCATTTCTGAGACTACAGAGGTATTAGATGAACCTTTTGAAGACTCTGACTCTGAGAGGCCAATGCCAAGATTGGAACCCACGTTTGAGATAGATGAGGAAGAGGAGGAAGAAGATGAAAGTGAACTCTTCCCTAGAGGATACTTCCATCGTTTGTCCTCGCAGGACGTTCTCAGGTGTCGATCCTCTTCTAAGAGGAAGTCTAAAGATGAAGAAGAAGATGAAGAATCAGATGATGCTGATGGTATGTTGTACAGAGCTTACTTATTGTGGTTTTATGGTGTTTAAGTGTACAACACTTACAGCAACAGACCCTTCAGCAAAAAGGCTAAAAAATGAACACAACCAACTAAGCAAAAAAAAGGAAGGCCTGGCAATTGCTAAAAAGTTGTATCAAGTATATCCATCCCTACAAGTCAGAATCTGCTTAAAGAAAAAAAAAAAAAAAAAAAGAAAAAAAAAAAAAGTATATCCATCCCCATTTTTTCATGTTTCCCATTCAACTCAGGGGAAAATAGCCTGTGGAGAAAATATCTTAGTGTTAGGAAACTGTTCTTTTTTGCCTAAGTTTTTCCCAGCCTGTATCAAAATCTTTAGTTAATGGCTGAAGTTAGTGTCAGGAAGACGTGACAACGCTGCATTAGACCGTGCGCTCCCTAGACGTGGCCTCTTCAGTTCATTGCCGTGTGTTAGTGCTCAGGACAAGCCCTCGGTAAGTGCTGTTCCATGAGGAGCGCTAAGAGGCACTTCTTCAGTAAGAACAGATTCGTATAAAGTGGAACTTGGTTCAGATCAGTTGAGGAATCCTTCCAGAATCACATCTAATATGTCTTATCCAACTAGTAGTAGAGTTTTTAATAAATAGTAACAGTAACTCAAAATAAGTTAAATTTTATGGTGTAGATAAAAATTTAATTATTTACTTTAAAATAGCCTTGTTGTCATTTCCTCTTTAAAGACAGAAAAACTAGGACTCATGTAGATGAGCCACGTCAAAAACTAGTCTTATTTATCCTAACCTGAAGTTGTTGCAGATTGTTCATGCTGCCTGCATTTGTAGTACATTTGTCTTTCATGGGCTCCAAATGAGCTTTTTTCACTTTGCTATGTAAATTTGAGGAAGTCTAGTTGTCTACCCTTGGTACATAGACTTTTAGCTTTTATGTATTAACTAGTTAAATAAATTCACTTGATTTCAAGTATATCAGATGACTTGCATGTTTTCCATTCTCACCTTTTTATGTAACAAATACTTTTAATACAGTGATAAGATGACTGAATTCTTTGGTTTAGTGTGAATAATTCTCCAAGGTTTTACTCATATTATATTTTTAGATATATAACTAATAAATTAAAAATTTATTTTGTGAATTTGGCATTTTACATTCTGTCTTGGATAATTATACACTAAAATAGTATCCCCTGCTGTTGACTTGGACAGATTTTCTGTGATGCAGCTGTTTCCTTTTTGATTTTCAAGTTATTACTACTACCTTTTTAGTAGTAGTAGTTATTACTACTACTATTACCTACTACCTTTTTAGTCCTCCCCCCAATCTTGTTCTCACCTTAGTGTTCTTATCCTTTAAAAATTATTGGGGATGGGGCAAGGGAGGACAAGGGCAATATACGTAACCTTAACATTTGTACCCCCATAATATGCTGAAAAAAAAAAGATTAATGGGGATTGTAAATGTACTTAATGCCAGTGTACACTTAAAAATGGTTAAAATTGTAAGTTTTATGTTGTGTATATTTTACCACAATTAAAAAAATAATGGGGACAAAATAATTCTAATATCAAATTTATTTCTAATAAACATCCTTGGTGCTTTAACTGTTTTCTTATTTGTCTAGGACTAAATGCCTTGCAGTTGTTCCATGCAGACACATTGGTGGGGCAGTTGCTCACACAGGATGGCTCGTTTGTGGCCTAGAGCAGTAGGCTCATGACACTGCTAAAGTAATGATTTTGAGGAAACTAAGAAAATCGGAGACCATACATCCCAAATGGGGGGGGGGAATAAGCTGATTTGTAACTTTCAGTAGCGATAACTTGATAAAAGCACTACTTACTATTTTATTATCTTTATAAAGCTCATCTCCATTTTATAGATGATGAAACTGAAACTTAGAATAGCTTTCCAAAGCTATACAGCTGGCAATGATGAACTTGAACTGGTTTTAACTAATGTCTGGTAACATAATGTTAACCAAGATTCTTTCCGCCAGTTCACTGCATGTCTTTAAAAGATGTCATTAATTAGGTTTATCCATTAGGTTCTTAACGTTTAAAGTGAAGATAATCAGGAGTTAATAAAAGTGATGATTAATAAAATCATTTCTGTGGTACATGGTGCTCTCAGAGGGCAGTACTAGAAAATATAAGATCTTTTAACCTGTCTTTATTATTTTTTATCCTTCCTGTATAGACACTCCTGTCCTAAAGCCAGTATCTCTCTTAAGAAAATGTGATGTGAAGAATTCTCCACTTGAGCCAGATACATCCACACCTATGAAAAAGAAAAAGGGGTGGCCCAAAGGCAAGAGCCGTAAACCAACCCATTGGAAGAAAAGACCTGGGCGAAAACCAGGGTTTAGGCTGAACCGGGAAATCGTGCCCATTTGTACCCAAGAGTGCGTTGTTGGGCCCATTGCCCCCACTCCCAAATCTGGACGTAAACCCGAGATTCAAGAGAGTGAAGAAACTGCTGAACCCAAGGAAGACTTGCCCTTATGCGAAGGAAGGAAGGAAGAGGAGATGCACGTGGAAGCAGAAGAAGCTGACGAGGGAGAGGAAGAGGATACAGGCAGCAGTGAGGTCAGAGCGGCTTCTCCAGTGGACAGCAGCAATAGTCCCGAGACCGAAACTAAAGAGCCTGAGGTGGAGGAGGAGGAAGAAAAACCCCGCCTCTCAGGAGAGCAGAGGCAGACAGAGGAAGAGCAGCAAGAATTGGGAGAACAGGAGCAAGAGGAAGAAGATGAAGCAACTGCAGAGACAAACCAGAATGAAGACCATGATGCAGATGATGAAGACGACGGCCATCTGGAGCCGACACAGACAGCGGGGCTGGGGGAGCAGCCTGTCGGGGAAGATGTCAAGGAGGAGCCCCGTGGCCAGGAGTCTTTTTTAGGTACTAACCTGCAGAACAGGGAGAATACAAAGGATAAAGATGAAACAGAGCCAGACTCTGAAGAGGAGCAGCCTTCCCACGAGACATCGGTGGTGTCAGAGCACATGCCGGGGTCTGAGGATGACCATGAAGAAGAGTCGCACACTAAGGAAGACTTAATTGAATTAAAAGAGGAAGAGGAGATTCCTCATAGTGAACTGGATCTGGAAACTGTTCAAGCAGTGCAGTCTTTGACTCAAGAAGAAAGCAATGAGCACGAGGGCGCCTACCAGGACTGTGAAGAAACTCTCGCGGCTTGTCAGACCCTGCAGAGCTACACCCAGGCTGACGAAGACCCTCAGATGTCCATGGTTGAAGACTGTCATGCTTCAGAACATAACAGCCCAATCTCCTCTGTTCAGTCTCATCCCAGCCAGTCAGTCCGTTCGGTCAGCAGTCCCAACGTGCCTGCCCTTGAGAGTGGTTACACCCAGATCAGCCCGGAACAAGGATCCCTGTCCGCACCCTCTATGCAGAACATGGAGACCAGCCCCATGATGGATGTGCCTTCCGTATCAGACCACTCTCAGCAGGTGGTGGACAGCGGCTTCAGTGATCTGGGCAGCATCGAGAGCACCACAGAAAACTACGAGAACCCCAGCAGTTACGACTCCACGATGGGTGGCAGCATCTGTGGGAATAACTCTTCCCAGAGCAGCTGCTCCTATGGTGGGCTGTCGTCCTCCAGCAGCCTCACCCAGAACAGCTGTGTGGTCACCCAGCCCATGGCCAGCGTGGGCAACAGCTGCAGCATGATGCAGCAGAACAGCGTCCAGCCTGCTGCAAACTGCAATATCAAGTCACCTCAGAGTTGCGTGGTGGAGAGGCCTCCCAGTAACCAGCAGCAGCCGCCACCACCGCCACCACCCCAGCAGCAGCAGCAGCAGCAGCAGGCGCCAGCACCACAGCCGCCACCACCCCAGCAGCAGCCCCAGCCCCCACAGCCTCAGCCCCAGCCCCCACAGCCACAGCCCCCGCCCCCGCCCCAGCAGCAGCCACCCCTGTCACAGTGCAGTATGAATAACAGTTTCACTCCAGCTCCTATGATCATGGAGATACCAGAATCTGGAGGCACTGGGAACATAAGTATCTATGAGAGGATTCCAGGGGATTTTGGGGCCGGCAGCTACTCTCAGCCGTCAGCTACCTTCAGCCTCGCCAAGCTGCAGCAGCTGACGAACACCATCATGGACCCTCACGCCATGCCTTATAGCCATTCCCCTGCTGCGACTTCCTATGCAACCAGTGTTTCTCTGTCCAATACAGGGCTGGCTCAGCTGGCTCCGTCCCATCCATTAGCTGGGGCTCCTCAAGCACAAGCCACCATGACACCGCCCCCAAACTTGGCATCCACTACCATGAACCTCACGTCACCTCTTCTCCAGTGCAACATGTCTGCCACCAACATTGGCATTCCTCACACTCAGAGGTTGCAAGGGCAGATGCCAGTTAAGGGGCACATTTCCATCCGCTCCAAATCTGCACCACTGCCCTCTGCGGCCGCCCACCAGCAGCAGCTGTACGGCCGCAGCCCGTCCGCAGTTGCCATGCAGGCCGGCCCTCGGGCACTGGCTGTTCAGCGTGGCATGAACATGGGGGTTAATTTAATGCCAACTCCTGCCTATAATGTCAATTCCATGAATATGAACACCTTGAATGCCATGAACAGCTATCGAATGACACAGCCCATGATGAACAGCAGTTACCATAGCAACCCTGCCTACATGAACCAGACAGCACAGTATCCTATGCAGATGCAGATGGGGATGATGGGGGGCCAGGCCTATGCCCAGCAGCCTATGCAGCCAAACCCGCACGGGAACATGATGTACACGGGCCCCTCCCACCACAGCTACATGAATGCCGCCGGCGTACCCAAGCAGTCGCTCAACGGACCTTACATGCGAAGATGAGCAAGAGGAACTCGCAGTTAAAAACTTAAATATATATAAATAAAGGAACCTTTTATACTGACAAACCAGAGAAAAATGGACCTTTTTTCCAGTTAAAATATTGCTGTAGATTTAGAGGAATTTTTCTTTGGTTTATTTTTATTTTTTAGTAAGTCTGATCTCTTTTTTTGGGTTCATTTTGTTCTGGGTTTTGGTTTTCTTCACAATCTTGAACATTTTACAGTAGAACTCATCTAAAAAGGATTTGGGGATAGGGGAAACATGCACAAAATCTTTTCATAATTAAAAGAGCCTTACTTTCTTTACATACCACATGGACAGAATTTGTGTAAAAGTGAATTACTTTATTTTAAAATGTATGTTTCCCCTCACTGTTTGCAGCTCCCAATGTTGTCATTTTTAAATGTTATATATACATCTCAAGGGTTAACCAGACCCTTTCCTCCAAACCCAACCTTTCATTTCCTACTTCATTCCAGCAGGAGGCACTTAGGGGAGACTCGGATGGGGACATGGAGAACAACCCAAGCTCCTTAAACTTATTATTATTGTTAATATTATTATTATTATTAATAAAATGAGGCAGGAATGTGCTTCTCCTTTTAAAATCCCCTCCACTCCCTACCCCCCACACACACACCTCTTGAAACCTTTCCCTAAGAATGTTTCTTTATAAACGGACTTAATTGAAATCTTTGTTTTTCTTGAATCAAGTGTAATATAATTTTTTTCTTCTTCTGTTTTTAAATATTCCCACTCAGCACTCAGAGACACAAAAATACTGTAAGTCTCAACAGCAGAATCTCAGAGGAAAGCTCTTTGCAACCCTAATCCAGCCTTTGGAGGAATAGAGACGGCCAGTTAACAATCAAGAAGGGGAAATTGACCTCTTGTTTTTTACCACCTGGGGAATCAGCCATAGCACACATACACCACCGGCCTCTGTTCTCAGTGTGTACTTTGAAATGCTAAGGGTCTTGATCTCTCAAGGCTCTCCTGAGCCTTTGACTCTTAACAAAACTCAAGTAGCAGTCCCCAGTGATTTGCCTCTTACATTCTTTCGGAAAGTGTTGGTGGATGACTGTACATTTCAGTGATTTAAAAAATACCTGACAAACCTTTGACACTGTTTATGCTGGAAGAGATGACGCAGAGTCTGTGTCGGAAGGGAGATTATGGTGTGAATTTCATAGCTACTTATTGATACATACCTCTAGTTCTGATTTTGTTTTTTGAGATACTGAGTTCATCCCCTGTGAATCCGAGCGCACAAGCCCCTCTCTGCAAGTGGCTAATAAGAAGAGGGACAGACTTACCACCAGCATAGTAGGGCAAACCTGGACGGCGGGAATTCAGCAGGTTCACATGTTGCTCCCAACTCCATTCTCTTCTCTTGTGCAGCCAGTTCGCCCATTCTCTTTTTATTACTTACTCCAGGGATAGGTAAAAATATATATATATATATTCCATCATTAGAAGATGGAAACTATTATACCACTTGGTATGTGCAGTCAAATATCCAAAAGGGGGGAGTACTGCTTAAAGAAATAACTGTAAGCATTAAATTCTCTCCTTTATTTGTACATTTTATATAGATAAATTTTTAAAGTACTAATTAGGCATTAAATTTTTTCAAATGCACAGGTTTGTTGGTTTTTTTATACACTTTAAATTGACTTTGTCAATTGTGTTAGATAGAAAAAGGCAGAATTCCACGTCTTAACCACTATCCACTCTGAGCATGTGCAAGGCTGTGTAGGACCCAGTCTCTGTATATACCGTTGCAGCTCCCAGTCATCTGTGTAGAACGTGCACTGTGCTGCCCTCTCCCTACATCTGCAGCTGCATCATTGCTTCCTGGTTGGGGTGGGGAGGGGGGCGGGAGGGAGGTATATTGGGAGGAGGGTGGGTCAAGGCAGAAGGAGAAGCTGTTGAAATGAGGGCCGTGAATTCAGTTTCTGTTGGTTTGCGGTTGTCTTTGGTTTTGTTTGTTTCTTTAAAAAAAAAAATTTCAATCGGGCAGCTCCCTTTTCCACAAGCCTCTTTGTGACTGTAGAACTATTGTAGAAAAAAAAATGTTCTTTTCTATATTATAAAAGAAATTATCCAACACAGTAATATTGGTACCTGTCATTTTTTCACTTCTGTTTTAAAAAAATGTATTTTTAGCAAGATAACTTGGGTAATCTTCTAAAAAAGAAATTTAAAAACTCACTGTTAGTGACTTTGATGCCTTTTAAAATAAGAGCTTTTTCATTTCATTCCATCTTTAAAATTTTTTATCTTTGTTGTAGAATATTGAAAACTATTTTAAGAAAGATAAAAATTCTCTTTAAAGAGATCTCTAGAGTGTGTGAATAGAGCTCCAGATGCCTCTAAAAGCCGCATGTACAAATGAAGCTAAGTCTATTCCTGTCTGTTTATATTTGCTTTTCCTGTTTTGTAACCTCTTTGTACTTGGTTCCTGGTGACTTGTAAGCTGCGGGGAAGGGGTGCCTAGATGCCTTTACACTTCCCTGTGCCATGCGCTCCTGGGCCAGTTGGCCTCCCTTCCTCTACTTGGATGTAATATCTTTTTTTCCCCCTTTCTAGCAAGTACTTTCAAAAGAACTCTGTACATTTTAACATAAAAATAAATTATGTTGAGCCATTTTGGATGTCTGTCTTGCATGTGGAATTTTTCTCCCTTCCAAATATTTCAAATTCTTTAGTTCTTATTCCACACAGCCCTATGAGTGTTAGCCTTTTCATATTCCGCTTTATTATCATAGCAAATACAGGTTCGTGGCCTTTGAAATTTCAGTTTTCATTCATGTGTATGTTTAAATGTCAGCAAATAGATGGTTTTCCAAAAACCATTTAAAGAGGTATGATAACCTCACTTTGAATTTTTAAGGAACTCTGTATGAAAGGGATTGTAACTCACCCAACTTAAAAAAAAATGCAGTTGCAATAACTTCTAGACTTGTAATAAATTAGAGGAGTATTTTTATAATATAACTCAAATGTTTTTAAGGGGGAGCATTGTGATTTTTTTTTTCTAATTTCATTTTACCTGATTGTGTAACCTAGGAAGATTTGTCATTCTCCTTTTGCCACGATTTATAAGGTCCTGAACATTGATGACACTTTTTGGTATTAATATTTCCTGTGAGTCGTGCTTGCCTCTCATCATTTAGAATTTTGGATGTAAGGCAGATTCCAGAAAATGAGAACTAGCTTTAGGAAATTGATCTTAGTTTCTTGTGGTAAGGGGTGAGGCAGGTACAAAGTGTGATGGCCTCCACACTTTATCTGCCCTTTCGCACTGAGGGAGGAGTTTAGGGACCGTCCGTGACATTACCTGTAGCAGATGCTCGTTCTGATACTATAGTCATGTCCTCTCCAGAAAAGGAAGCGTGAGTCCCTTGCTCAAGTAACTATAATTTATTTGGACAATAATATTTGCACATGTACTGTGCAATTAGTGGATTGTCTCAGATATCCGTGCCTACCTGCTTTAAGTGAATTTGTTTTTTTCTGTAAAGGAGACAATATGACCAAAGCATGTATTGCAGGCTTTTTTGGGTGTCAACACCCCCCACTATATATCACATGTAAGTATAATTTGAATTAATTATATAATTCCATTCATAGCAACTCAAGAATGAGCTCCTCTGAGGAGAGAGGCACTACCATTTCTTTACTGTCTGTCCACCCTGTGGCCTTTCCAGTCTATCAGACGAGTGGACGTGGGAGGGAAATAGCACGCCTGACTAATGTGCGTGTCGCTGAGAACCCTGGTCTGCCAGCGTTGGCACCTCTTGTCACACATCAGTAACCAGAGCACCAAGACTCACGTTCTAAAGCCTCTCTGGGCATCTCAGGTGGCGCCTCGCTTGCGTCGTAGCACGGTGACAGCTGTCTGCATTCACTGAACACCAGAGTCCTAGGCTGACAGTTCTCTTTAGGTGAAAATTATTATTTCAGATTCCCCACATTACAGCCTGGGCAGTGCGTGGCGCCTTCTCGCCGTGTCCCTTCCTCCAGCCTTTTCATAATGTGCGAGGTGCGGGTCGGTGACGATGCCATCTGAAAGGAATAGTGAAAGGAGAAACAAAAACCAGCCGCCCTTCAGAACAGTGTGTGCAGAGGATCATGCTGGCCAGCTGGAGGGGAAGAGCTTTACTTCTTACCTTTGACGTGACCTTCAGGAAATCCAAAAATTCAAGTGGACATTTCTGCAAACAAAGTATCATTTAGAGTACCATTTTTAATGTTGGCAAATGTCTGGGTTTCTTGGGCATGGTCATCCGCTTACACACTGCAGCCCTCAGAACAAAAACAGCCCGTCTGTTACTAAATCCCTGTCGGTGGACAGGGTGGGTTTGTTACAGGGTGTGGTCACGTAATGCAACACAGGCCCATGGCTTTTCTTTCTGGAGTGACAGCTACAAATTGGGCTTGATGGCGATTCCTCGTGGTGTTGTTAACCAGGAGGCTGAGCGCTGGTACGTAGATTACATAAAGCCTCACAGAGGTGGTAGCTGTCATTTTTGCCTGAAGTAAGGAAAGCCCTGGGGTATGATGGGCTTTGGTTTTTGAGATCTTTTAAAACACTGGACAGAGCTAGTCATCGTCATCAGAATAAACTTTCTGAGTGCACAGCGGCCCCCCGCCCTGCCTCGGACGGCCCTTACTAATCACAGTCTTCCCTCCCAACCAAAGAGAACCACTGTCCGGACTTACACGGTAAATACTTTGTTTTCCTTATATTTTACTACTAGGTGTTTTTGTTGTTGTTTTGGTTTGTTTGGTGTTTTTGTTGTTTTTTTTTTCCTTCAAGACAGGGTCTCTCTCTGTGGCCCAGACTGGAGTGCAGGGGCATCATTATAGCTCACGGCGGCCTCCAACTCCCAGGCTCAAGCCATCCTCTTGGCTCAGCCTCCCAAGCAGCTGGGACTACAAAAATGCGCTACCAAGCCTGGCTAGTTTTTCTATTAATACTTTTTGTAGAGATGGGGGGTCTCACTTTGTTGCCCAGGCTGGTCTTGAAAGCCTGGCCTGAGGCTGTCCTCTTGCTTCAGCCTCCCAAAGTGATGGGATTATAGGCGTGAGACACCATGCTCAGACCCTGGGTGTGCATTCTTCAACATCACAGTTTCATTCTGCCTGATGGTGAACTTAACAGAAGTTCAAAGTCATAACATTTTGCCTCTGGCTTCCCCCAACATGTTTGTGAGATTTGTTTGTGACATTGGATGTTGCTGTAGTTCATTTATGCTCATTGCTGTATAATAGTCTTATATGACTACAAAAATGTATTTATACCTTCTAAAGGTGGCGAATATTTAGGTTCCAGTTTGGATTATTACAAACAGTACTGCTGTGTCTAATCCCACTTAGGTCTCCTGCAGCACAATTGCAGATACTTCCCATAGGTGTGTTTCTAAAAGGTGAATTGCTGGATACTAGGGTAGGTGCACCCTCAACTGCACTAGATACTGCCAGAGAGTTTTCAAAAGTAGCCATACCTTTTTCTTCTTTGGCTCCCATCAAGAGTGCACTGGAGTCCCCTTACTCCACATTCTCTTCAATAATTGATGTTTTCAGATATTTCGATCTTTGGCAACCTAGTGTGTGTGTATAGTACAATAGAATCTTTGTGATTTTTTTTTTGCACTTCCCTGATTACTACTGGGGTTCAGTACCTTTCCATGTACTTACTGGCTATTTGAAATTCCTTTTTTGCGAAGTGTTTGTTCGGGTCTCATTGAGCTGTCTTTTTCGTATTGATTTTGATAGGGAAAAGCCCCTGCCCGGGGCCCTGAGGCAAAATCCACTGCTGATTGGATACACGTGAAGCTTACGGCTGGTCCTACTAATCCCACCGTTAATCGGATAATTTTGCATGCTCATCGTTGATTGGTTCTGTGTGACCCAAGGAACGTATAAGACTGGAGAGAAATTAGGAAGCGGTGCTCAGAGTTCGGTGGCGTGCCCCTCTGAGCCCGGTGGCGGCGAAATAAAAGCTGATTCTCCGAACCTCTGTGTGCCGCTCGGTTCTTTCCCTGGTCAGTCGCTGTAATACTTGCAGGAACAATTTGAAGGAGTATTTTATGTTTTGAATAAGAATCTTTTGCCAGTTACATATATTACGCGTATCTTCTCCTGTTCTGAGATTTGCCCTTTTACTTTAATGGTGTCTCTTTTCTTTTTCTTTCTTTTTTTTAAGACAGTCTCACTCTGTTGCCCAAGCTAGAGTCCCATGGCATCAGCCTAGTTCACAGCAACCTCAAACTCCTGCTGAGCTCAAGCAATCCTCCTGCCTCAGCCTCCCGAGTAGCTGGACTACAGGCACGCACCACCATGCCCGGCTAATTTTATATATATATTTGGTTTATATATAAATATATATATATATATATATATATATATATATATATATATATATATTTAGTTGTCCAGCTAATTCCTTTCCTTCCCTTTCCCTTTCCCTTTCCCTTTCCCTTTCCCTTTCCCTTTCCCTTTCCCTTTCCCTTTCCCTTTCCCTTTCCTTGTAGAGACAGGGTCTCGCTCTTGTTCAGGCTGGTCTTGAACTCCTCAAGTGATTGTCCCGCCTTGGCCTCCCAGAGTGCTAGGATTATAGGCGTGAGCCACCACGCCTGACCTAATGGTGTCTCTTGGGGAACATGAGTTCCTAATGTGTTCCATTTCAATAACATCTTCCTTTATGGGTAGGGGTTTTTCTGCCCAGACTGAGAATCTTTCCCTACTCTGAGATTATAATGATATTCTTTATAATTTCCAATAGCTTCACTGTTTTGCTTACACAGTTAAATCTTTAATATATCTGGAGTCGATGTTCATGGTGTAAGGGGCGCAGTTTCATTTTGCCCCAGATGGATTACAGTTCTAACAAACTCATTCTTTGTCCCCGCTTTGTAGCAAGTGTCCATATATGCATCAGTCTATTTCTAGGCTATTCATTCTCTTTCATCAATCTATATGTCTATCCTGTCTTAATAACTTTAGCTTTAAAATAAATCCTCATGTTAAATAAAGGAATTCCTCCTAAGTTGTTTTCTTCTTCAGAAGTGATTGATCCCCCCCCACGCTTTTAGCTTGTCAATATATTTTCAGAATTAGCTTATTAGAATTCCTAAAAAACCCTACTGACATTTTATTGGGGTTGAATTTATCCTAGAAATCAATTTGGTGAAAATTCACATCATAATTGTCTTTATTGTTCCAGATTGTTCCATTCACTGGACATGGTGTAGCTCTGTATTTGTTTAAGACTTCTTTAATTTCTATCAATAATTTTTATTGATTTCTGCATAGAGTTTCTGTACTTTGTTACCTTTATTCTTGGGTATTTAATATTTTTGAAACTATTTAAAAATACTAGCTTACAAAACTATTTTTACTTATTTTTCATATACAGAGATGTAAGTGATTTTTATGTTTTGACTTTGTATCCAGTAATCTTGTTAAATCCACTTAGTAATTCTAATGTTTTACCTACAAATTTTTGGATTTTTACCTATGTAATCATATCTGTAAAATTTCTTTTTTCCAAGTTTTATGCCTTTTTTTCTATTTCTGGTCTTACAGTACTGGGTGAGACTTAAGTACAATTTTGAAAAGAAGTTGTGAGAGCAAGTATACTCTTAAACAGATGAAGGAGGATCCATTCAATTCCTAGTTTCTTAAGAGTTTTTATCAAGAAAGGATGTTGAATCTAGTCAAATGCTTTTTCTGCATCTGTTGAGAAGTCATATGATTTTTTTTATCCTATAATCTGTTAACTTGGCCAAAACATCCATTGCTTTTTTAATGTCAAGCCAATATGTGAGAAAATATGTGGATAAATGTAAATGACTATACATACACACACACATCAGGCATATAATTAAATACAGAATGATAATTTCATATAAGTTGAGAAGAGATAGAGTTAAAATGCTTCAATGTCCTTATAATGTCTTGATTAATATTATTGAGAAATTAAAGATGCATATTTTGATCCCCATGTTAACCACTAAAAGAATGGACACATTGTATAACTTCCAAAATAATATAAAGGGAAAATGGAATGATAAAAATATAATAAATAATAAATCTGAAAGAAGGGAATAAAGGGCTGGGCGAGGTGGCTCATGCCTGTAATCCTAGCACTCTAGGAGGCCGAGGTGGGCAGATCACTGGAGGTCAGGAGTTCAAGACCAGCCTGAGCAAGAGCGAGACCTCATCTCTACTAAAGAAATAGAAAGCAATTAGCTGGACAACTAAAAATATATAGAAAAAATTAGCCAGGCATGGTGGCACATGCCTGTAGTCCCAGCTACTCGGGAGGCTGAGGCAGGAGGATCACTTAAGCCCAAGAGTTTGAGGTTGCTGTGAGCCAGGCTGATGCCACGGCACTCACTCTAGCCTGGGCAACAAGCGAGACTCTGTCTCAAAAACCAAAAAAATATATACTTATCAAAATATTTAATTAAATAATTTGTAAATGCACTAAATATTCCATTTTAAAAAACAGATTATTAGGAAAAGAAACCCTATAAAACCTTATTATATACTATTTACAAGAGAAAGATGAAAAACATAAGAAAACCAAAACTGTAAAAATAAAAAAATAGAAAAACTACATTAAGAAATTACTAATGAAAAAAGCTACTCTAGCTATATGAGACAAAGTAGAATTCAAGCCAAAAAGGATTACTAAGATAAAAAGGGTTACTTAATGGTAAAAGTTTTAATTCATCAGTAATATATAAAAATTCTAAATTCATATTCCCCTGTTAACATGACTCCAGATATATAAAGCAAAAACGGGCAGAACTATAATGAGAGAAAAATCTACTTTCATAGTGGAAGTTTGTTTATTAACAAATTTTGTTTAGTAGAGCAGATTTAGGTTCACAGAAGAATTGAGCAGAAAGTATAAAATGTTCCTTGTCCCCACACTTGCACAACCTCCTCCATTGTTGACGTCCTCCACCTCCATGGTACATTTGTTGTAACTGATGCATCTACACTGACACATCATCCTCACCCAAGGTGTGTAGTTTATATTGGAGTTCACTCTTGGCGGTGTACATTCTCTGGGTTTTCACGAATGTATAATGACATGTATCCAACACTGTAGTATCACACAGAAGAGTTTCACTGCCCTAAAACTCCTGTGTTCTGCCTATTCATCCCCTACTTTCTCCTAATTCTTGGAAACCTCTGATCTCGTTACTGTCACCATAGTTTTGTCTTTTCCAGAATGTCGTATAGTTGGAATTATGCAGTATTTAGCATTTTCAGATTGACTTCTTTCAGTTAGTAATAATATACACTTAAGTTTCCTTCATATCTTTTCATGACTCGACAGTTCATTTCTTTTCAGTGCTAAACAACATTCCATTGTCTGGATGTACCACATTTATCCATTCACCTGTTAAAGGACATCTCGGTTCCTTCCACTATTGGCAATTATGAATAGGGCTCCATAAACACCCATTCTCAGGTTTTGGTGTGGACGTAAGTTTTCACTTCCTTTGGGTAAATACCAAGGAGGGCAATTGCTGGATCATATACTGAGAGATTTATAGTAAGAGTTTACTTATCTCTTACTATATAGCATTATATAGTAAGAGTTAGGTTTTATAAGGAACTATGAAACTGCCAAACTGTTTTCTAAGGTGACTCTACTGTTTTGCATTCCCACCAGCAATGAGAGTTCCTATTGTTCCACTTCCTCACTAGCATTTGTTGTTGTCCATGTTTTCGATTTGGGTCATTCTTTTTTCTTAATCGTGGCATCACCAGACTTGGATCATTCTAATAGGTGTGTAGTGGTATCTCATTGCTGGTTTTAGTCTTTTTTTTTTTTTTAAAACAGAGTCTCACTCTGTTGCCTGGGCTAGAGTGCCATGGCATCAGCCTAGCTCACAGCAACCTCAAACTCCTGGGCTCAAGACATGTATATTCAATGATATTAAGGATTTATTATTTTAAAATATGATATAATGACATCTTTGTTTTTTTAAAGGTCATTTAGTATTAGAGTTAAATACTGAAACATGTATAGATGAAAGGATATATCATCTCTTGGATTTGTTTCAAAATAATCCAGCATTGGTACAAATGAAATAACATTAGCAAAGAGCTGATAATTGCTGGAACTGGCTAGTGAGTACATTGGGGTTCATTATACTATTGTTTCCACTTTAGAATATATTGAACATTTTTAATGGTAAAAAAATTTTTTTAAAAAATCATTAGATGGCCGGACGCGGTGGCGCGCGCCTGTAGTCCCAGCTACTCGGGAGGCTGAGATGGGAGGATCGCTTGAGCCCAGGAGTTCTGGGCTGTAGTGCGCTATGCCGATCGGGTGTCCGCACTAAGTTCGGCATCAATATGGTGACCTCCCGGGAGCGGGGGACCACCAGGTTGCCTAAGGAGGGGTGAACCGGCCCAGGTCGGAAACGGAGCAGGTCAAAACTCCCGTGCTGATCAGTAGTGGGATCGCGCCTGTGAATAGCCACTGCACTCCAGCCTGGGCAACATAGCGAGACCCCGTCTCTATAAAAAAAAAAAAAAAAAATCATTAGATGGAGTTAAAGAAGGATTTAGAGGGAAATGTATGGCCTTAATTAAAATGCATGTTATCAAAAAAGGGCTGAAAATGGCTATTATGCATACATCAGACTAGTAAAAAATGAAAAGGATTGAAAATATTATATAATCAATTAGTGAGAATGTGAAGTCACTGGAACTCTTATAAACTGCAAGTAGAAGTGTGAATTAGTTCAGCTGCTTTTGGAAACTTCTTGGCATTATCTAGTACAGTTGAAGTTATGCATGTGCTGTCACCCGGCAATCTACTCTAAGTTATAAGCCTAGAGAAATACATGCACCATATGTCTCATGGTGCATTTACAAGGATGTTCATAACAGTATAATTTGTAATGGCCAAAAAAGCCCGCATGCCATTGACAATAGAATGAGTAAACAGTCTACTGTAGTATGTACATACAAAGGGATTCTACACACCAACGAAACTGGCAGAACTGTAGTTACGTGCAATAAATGAATCTTATGTATAATGAACAAAAGAAGCCAAATAAAAACAATACACCAAAAGTTGTGAAGTATAAAAGAAAAAATCTGATAAGTTGAATTTCATAAAAATAAAAAAACTGCCCTTTGAAAGACACCATTAAAAAATTGGCCACATGATGATATACATATTCACAATACATGTTTCTGACAAAGGACTTGTATCTAAAATATATAAAGTGCCCTTTCAACCTGATACAATAATAAGATAAGCAACCCAATTCTTAAAAAAAATGGACACGGAATTTGGACGCCTCACCAAAGAAGACGTATGAATGTCCAGTAGCATGTGAAGAGGTATTCGGTATCACCGTCAGCAAGGAAATGCAAGTCAAAACCACCGTGAGGTACCATTTCACATGACTGGAACGGAAAAGACTGAAAAGTGTTATGAGAATGTGGAGCAATGTTTTTACTCTATTGCTGGTAGGAATGTAAAACAGTACGATCACTTTGAAAAACAGTCTGGCAGTTTCTTAAAAAGTTAAACACACACTTAACCACATACATCTCGGTCACGTATGTCAAGTCCACTCCTTGACATTCATCCAAGAGAAGTGAAGCAGACCCCGCAAATGTCCATAGCCGGGTGACTCGCAAACGGCCCGCGGTGGAGAGAGCCCGATGCGTGCTGCGTGCTGCTGCTGAGCCGACAGGCCCGGCGGGGACCTGCTACAGCAAAGGACACGGGCGGCACGGACAAATCTCAGAGCCCTTTGCTACGCCAGAGCAGCCGGTTCCGAGAGTGCTTTCCATATCATTCCATTTACATAAAACTTCGGAAAAGGCAAAACCATATCGACAGAAAGCACATCAGTGGTTGCCCAGGACAGGAGGAGAGGAGAGATTAATTGCAAAGGGGCACAAGAACTTTTTTTTTTTTTTTTTCTGAGACAGAGTCTCAATCTGTTGCCCAGGCTAGAGTGAGTGCTGTGGCGTCAGCCTAGCTCACAGCAACCTCAATCTCCTGGGCTCAAGCAATCCTCCTGCCTCAGCCTCCCGAGTAGCTGGGACTACAGGCATGCGCCCCCATGCCCAGCTGATTTTTTTCGATATATATTAGTTGGCCAATTAATTTCTTTCTATTTATAGTAGAGACGGGGTCTCGCTCTTGCTCAGGCTGGTTTCGAACTCCAGACCTCGAGCAATACACCCGCCTCGGCCTCCCAGAGTGTTAGGATTACAGGCGAGAGCCACCGAGCCAGGCCTGCACACACCTTCCTCACCTCCTCCTCACTGAGGAATGAGGGGGCTGTCCCTGGGGTCCTTTGAACCCCATTCTGTGACGTCTGTCCATTTCCTTCTGTCAGGGCAGACTGGAAGGAAGCTGCAGGTGACAGGCAGCACACCTGGAGCAGAGGTGTGTGGCCTGGGGGCCTTCGGTGCCACTCCTCTGGGAGAGACTCCTCCCTCCCTCATTCCTCCAGGAGACCCCAAGTGACCACCCCACTGCCCTGTGCTCCTTGGATGCAAAGCCGGGAGCTTTGGATGCAAAGCCGGGAGCCCAGAGCCCAGAGCAAGAATTTAGAAATTCTAGGAGGAAAAAAATGAAAAGGTCACAAAAGCCCAAAGTAGTTATGAGCCTTTTACCAAAGAAATGCCACCACGGCTGTATCTAACCTGACACATTACAAGTGCTGCAGATAGTATTATATGAATTAAAATGTGTAAGTCTAATCACATTTTACAAGCACTAGAGGAAAATCACTATTCAAGATATGCACACTGGCCCGGCGTGGTGGCTCTCGCCTGTAATCCTAGCACTCTGGGAGGCCGAGGCGGGCGGATTGCTCAAGGTCAGGAGTTCGAAACCAGCCTGAGCAAGAGCGAGACCCCATCTCTACTATAAATAGAAAGAAATTAATTGGCCAACTAATATATATAGAAAAAATTAGCCGGGCATGGTGGCGAATGCCTGTGGTCCCAGCTACTTGGGAGGCTGAGGCAGGAGGATTGCTTGAGCCCAAGAGTTTGAGGTTGCTGTGAGCTAGGCTGACACCACGGCACTTACTCTAGCCTGGGCAACAAAGTGAGACTCTGTCTCAAAAAAAAAAAAACAAAACAAAAAAAAAACCCAAAACCAAACAAACAAAAAAAGAAATACACACTGAATCCTAAAATATATATATATATATTTTTTTAAAAAAGACCTTTTAGTAAAATAATCATCCTTCCCTTTTGTCCCCTGCCTTTGGTTTGTTTCTGGCATTTAAACTTTGTATGTGTTGAGTCTTCTCGAGGCGAGGCCTACAGTTGCAGAAAATTCCCTGGAGAGGGAAGAAGCCGCGTGTGCGCGGAGGCTGTGCGTCTAAATACCAAACAGAAGGCAGGAGGGAAAAAGACGACATGCCTTCTGGAGCCAAAAAGAGGTTAAGAAACAGAAAGGCTTTTTGCAGTTGGATCTAGGGGAAAGGTACTGGGAGAAAACAGTCTGCTAATAAGTGAGCAAAAGCGTGACATTAATGATGGAGACACATTTCAGATGATGAGTCCATTTCCAAAGTGCTCGAAAAAATCTTTAATAAAAATAATCAGGCCGGGTTTGTTGACTCCCGCCTATAATCCCAGAGCTTTGGGAAGCTGAGGCGGGAGGATCTCTTGATCCCAGGAGTTTGAGACCAGCCTGAGCAACATAGGAAGACCCCATCTGTACAAAAAATGAAAAATTTAGTGGGGTGTGGTGGCGAGAGCCTGTGGTCCCAGCGACGCGGGAGGCTGAGGCAGGAGGATCACTGGAGGCCGGGAGTGTGAGGCTGTAGTGAGCTGTGCGGATGCCCTGCACTCCAGCTCGGGCGACAGAGCGAGACCCTGATTCTACAAAAAAAAAAAGGGGAAATCTATGAACATCTAGAGGTGAAGAGGCGACGCGCGCCCATCGTGCCACCTGCAGACACGGCGGCCCTGCGGGGCGCCGGGGGGCTCTGAGAAGGGACACGCCCGCTCTGGGGACGTGGGGCCGGGCGCGGGGAGGAACACCAGGGGACGCACAGGTGCGGAGGGGGCGAGGGGCACAGCGCAGGCGCGGCGGGACGGCTGCGGGCCGGGAGACCCGGTGCGGGCCGCAGCGCGGAGACGGAGCGAACGCGAGGCCACCAGGGCGGGCCCGACGCGCGTGGACGCCCCCACGGGAGCGCGGCTGGGGACACCCGCGGAGGAGGGGGCGCGCGTGGACGCCGGGGCCGGACTCGCAGCGCCGCGACGGCGGGAAGATGGGTCTCTGCTGCGTGCTCGGAGCGCCCGCACCGCGCCGCGCACAGCACGCGGCCCGCTCCGCACCCCGCTCCGCGCTCGGCCCGTGCCCGCCCCGCACCGTGTCCGCACCGCACGCGGCCCCGCGCCGCGCCCTGGCCCCGCGACCCGCTCCGCACCCCGCTCCACGCTCGGCCTGTGCCCGGCAAGCACCGCGTACGCACCGCGGCCCGAACCTCGCCCAGCCCTGCCCGCCAGGCACCATGTCCGCACCCCGCCCCGCCCCGCGCCCGGGCCCGCTCCCCGCGCCCCGCACCGCGCCCAGGCCCGCACCCGGCCCCGCGCCCCGGCCCCACGCCCCGACCTCGCGCCTCGCACCGCGCCCTGGCCCGCACCCGGCCCCGCGCCCCGGCCCCACGCCCGCACCGCGCCCCGCACTGCGCCCTGGCCCCACTCCCCACGCCCCGCACCGCACCCAGGCCCCGCGCCCTGGTCCCACGCCCGCACCGCGGCCCGCTTGCGCCCAGCCCCGCGCAGAGCGCTCGCGGAGAAAGTGACTTTTGAGCGAAGGTCGCAGGAAAGCGAGGGCAGGAGCCCGGCAGATGCGGTGTCGCCCGGGCCGGCGCGCGGCATGGCGGGCTGGTGCCAGTCGGAGGGCTCCGCTTGGCGGGGTGCAGCCGGTCCGCGCAGCGTGAGCAGAGTCGCCCCGCCGGGGTCGGAACAGGCGTGGGGCGGACGAGAGTGCGGGCAGGGAGCCGGCAGGCTGTTCACACATGGGGGAGAGAGCGGGCAGAGGGCTGAGTTCGGGGCACGGTTTGAAGGCAGAATGGGGAGCACTGGCTAAAAACTCGCATGTGGGACGTGAGAGAGAGGAAGAGCCGTGGGGCTGCTGAGCTGCGCTCTGCGCCAGGTGGGGAGGGAGCTGCCATCGCCCCGGCGGCAGGTGGCGAGCAGGTGCGGGGAAGGCTGCAGGGACAGGGGACAGCCCGCCGCACCGCATCTGCGCCCTGAACCTCAGGGCGTGCGGGAGCCACAGCCCCAGGGAGCACCGAGAGTGTGCGTGGGCGCAGGAGGAAAAGGCCCGGGGACACCCAGTGTTCCGACGCAGGAGTGACAGGTGCAGCCCGGCAGGTCGGGAGAAGCAGGCCTGGCGGGCCGGGCACCGGGGCCACTGCTGTGTTCCGACGGGGCGCGGCCGGCCTGCGGGCGCTGCTGTGGGCGTGCCACGCCACACGGGCCTGGCTTAGAGGAAGGCCAGGAGGACCCGGGAGGCCGGGAGTGGGGCTGGCCCCGGCTAAAGAGCGGCTCAGGGAGCGTTGATGACCCCAGGGTTTCGGACGAGGCGGCCTTGAGTCCGCAGGGGGGAGGAGGTGCCCTCGGCTCATGTCCACACCTGCGCTGTGCCAGGCGTCCAGGCCCTGGGATCAGCCTCGAGTCCTTGTCACCTCAGTCCAGCTTGGTGGCCGAGTTCCTGCGACTGAACCTCTTTCCAGTCCTCCGAGCGGTCCTGTCTCACTGCCCGGAACCCCTGTGGGCCCCGCAGCTGGTCCCTGACTCCCCCAACCCCCCTCGTGAGCAGAAGGCGTGCGCTGACACACACAGCCAGGGCCCCATCCTGGTGGGGCCCCCACACAGGTGACATCGGTGCTGGCGGCTCAGCTGTGCCCCGAACCAGGTTCCCTGGAGGCCGGGGTTCGTGAGGACGGAGCGAGAGCGCGCAGAGCACCGCCACGGTGGAGGGAAGGCGCCGAGGTCACAGGCCGAGGGGGCCAGCGCGTGGGAGGGCAGGGCAGGGGCAGGCACGCTCCTGACCCGTGCTGGAAGCCCTAAACGTCCCCACGGGGCATTCTGGACAGTTCTGCGCACCTGCCCCGGGAGGAGGCCAGGCCTGCAGAGGAGCACGGGGCAGGTGGCCCAGGCAGCCGCGGGGAGTCAGTGCACACGGGGCTCGGGAGGTGGCTGAGGTCTGAGGACAGCAGGTCTCCCCGGCTACAGTGAGTGGGTGGGACTGGGCCTTGGATCCAGGAGGAGCCAGGCCACCCGCGGGGACCCTTCACCTCCTTGGCAGGGCCAGGATGCTGCTAAAGGTTTCCAGTGAGGGAGGGAGGGAGTGTTACAGGTTGGATTCCCATCCCCGTGCCCCGCCCAGGGCCTGTGGCTGTGACCTTGGGACTGGTCACACACATACTATTTGGAAAAAGGGGTCTTTGCTGATGATCAAGTCGAGATGAGGTCATTACTCTGGGCCCTCATCCAAAATGACTAGTCTCCGGCTAAGAAGCGGACATTGGGACACAGGGACAAACACACAGAGGGAAGCTGACGTGAACCCAAGGAGAAGACCCTCTCCAAGCCAAGGAACACCGGAGCCACACGCACTAGGAGTGAGGCTGGGACAGACACTCCCTGGCAGCCTGTGGAAGGGACCAACCCAGCCAACGCCTCGAGACTCGGCCTCCACGGCTGGGACAGCACATTCCCCTGCTCTCCCCCATCCCCGGCGGCTGCCCGGTGAGGATGAGGCTTGTGCGGGGACTCAGACTGCTGGCATGGAGGCTGCCCTGCCTCGGGGACTCGGGAGGCAGGGAGTCTGGCCAGCGGGTCGCTGCCACAGCCAAGGGGACCGCCGTCCAAGGCCTGAGCAAGAGCACCAGCCCGGGAAAGGGAGAGCCGCAGGCACCAGCCTCCGTGTGCAGCCTCCAGGTGCAGCGAGGCCACTTGGTTAGGAAGAAGGACTTCGCTGTGCAGTGACGGCTCCTTTACAAGGGAGTAGGGATGTTAAAAATCCTACTCCTTTTTTTTTTTTTTTTTTTTTTTGAGACAGTTTCACTTTGTTGCCCAGGCTAGAGTGAGTGCTATGGCGTCAGCCTAGCTCACAGCAACCTCAAACTCCTGGGCTCAAGCGATCCTCCTGCCTCAGCCTCCCGAGTAGCTGGGACTACAGGCATGCGCCACCATGCCCGGTTAATTTTTTCTATACATATTAGTTGGCCAATTAATTTCTTTCTATTTATAGTAGAGACGGGGTCTCGCTCTTGCTCAGGCTGGTTTCGAACTCCTGACCTTGAGCAATCCACCCACCTCGGCCTCCCAGAGTGCTGGGATTGCGGGCGTGAGCCACCGCGCCCGGCCAAATAGCCTACTCTCTGCACAATGCCATTCACATGGCCTGCGCTGCCCCTGCAGGGCCTGTGAGGATGCGGGGGGAGGGGAGGCACCCCTGCACCCTGGGGAGCCACTGGGCGGGGACTGGCACGGAGCGGGCGAGGAGGCGCTCAGTGCATGGAGGATGATCAGGAAAATGCCACCGTGAGACAGTGAGGCATGCGGGTGGGTCTCTGTCCATGGCTCCTGACACAGAGCTCCTGACACCCTGTGGAGAGGGCCGCCAGGAAGGTCTTTCGTTCCAATACTTGTCCTCTGACCCCTGTCCCCGACGCAGAGCTCCCAAGACCTTCACGCATCCTGAAAGGTAGGAGCGCAGCAGTGCTCACTGGCTGGGCGGGCCAGACCGAGTCAGCCAGGACACCAAGTGCTGGTGGCGGGCAGAGCACCTGGGAGTCCCTCGCACCGCTGGTCGGAGTGTGGCCGCTCTGCGAAGGCGTCCGGCAGCACCTGCTAAAGCACAGACTCCTAAGTCCCTAGCAACCCCTGGGAGACAGGAGTGCCTTTTGTTCACATGAGGTGACTCTTGGTGGCCCCTGCTAGCCTAGCATGGGGGCTGGTTGCCAGGGAACCAGCTTCATGGTTAGAGGGTTGGAACTTTCAGTTTCCAGTTTCAAATTCCAGGGAGTGGAGAGGGGCTGAGGGTCGAGTTGGTCCGGCAATGTGGTCAATCACACCCACGTGGCAAAGCTTCTGCAAATGCCTCCATAAAACCCACAGGACAGGTTCAGAGAGCGTCCCTGGAGGGCGGGGCCCAGCGCCACGCCTCCCCCGCGCCCTGCCCTTCACAACACATCCTGAGTTCTGTGAGCTGCTGCAGCAAATCGAACCCAAGGAGGGGGCTGTGGGAACCCCCAGGTTGCAGCTGGTGGGTCAGAAGCACAGGCCACAGCCCGGGCTGGTGACTGCCGTCCGCAGTGGGGTGGTCTGTGGGACGGAGCCCTGCCCTGTGGGGCCTCGGGCTGACTCTGGGTGGGGCACGCCAGAACTGAACTGAATTACGGGACACCCGGTCGGCGTCCCCCGGAGAACTGGCGGCCAGTGCACGGGGAACCTCCCCACGGCATCACCCTGTGATGACGCATGCAGTGGCGTCATCACAGCTCACTGCAACCTTAACCTCCTGGGCTCAAGCGATCCTCCTGCCTCAGCCTCCCGAGTAGCTGGGAATACGGCGCAAGCCGCCACGCCTGGCTAATTTTTCTGTTTTCAGTAGAGACGGGATCTCGCTTTTGCTCAGGCTGGTCTCCCAAAGTGTTAGGATTGCAGGTGTGAGTCATGTCACGAGGCCCAGGAGTTCTTATTAGCGAGCTCTGGAAGAGCACTCAGGACACAGGAGGCGAGCAAGGAGGGAGCGCGGGTCAGGAGCTGGGCGGGGTGCGTCCAGGTGGGGCACTGCAAGGAGATGGAGATGGCACTCGTGGCCGGTGCTGCATAGACCACAGAATTCAGGCTGCAGTAAGGCAAGGAGGGGAGGGGGCACTAGGGACATGCAGCCTGGGGGCTTCCCTTTCCCCTAGGGATCCTCGTCATGGGGGGGCTATGGGGGGCCCCGCCAGAATGAGAAGAGCAGAGAGGAGTGTGTGGACCCTGGAAGGCCCAGGGCAGGTTGAGTGAATATAGGGATTTTATTCCAGCATTTTCTAAGAACTCAACTGTGAAAGCTCTTCCTGCCTTTCTGTTTTCTCCGAACACCTCGGCTTATAGGCTCTTTCATCTCTTTAAATTCCCTCCTGGAAAATGCAATTACTAAAAGGATGTATTGCCTTCATCTGCAACCCTTGGACGGGAAATTAGGAATTCTTGGGCTCCGCATTCAGCTTTGCTGGTCACTCCGGCGTTACTGCAGACAAGCGTGGGGCAGAGCGGAAGCTCTGCTCACATACCCGCGGGGCGGCCTCCGCGGGCTGGCTGGAGAGGGGCGGGTGGGGCGCGGGGCAGAGCAGGCTGGTGAGCATACTGGGGGCTGGTCCGAGCTCCAGGAGGAGCAGACGGCAGCCCTCCTGGGCAGGCCGCCCGGGCGGTGAGAGGTCTGGAGACATGGGAGAGTGCAGAGGACCCTCCCATTCGTTGGGAAATGGCAAGGTAACTCCTCCCGATGCTGGGATTCTGGTTTTCCACGCGCCTTCCTGTTCCATCCCCTACAATCCTGCCTCCCGCACGGCCTTGGACATCTCTAGGCCAAACTTGGACATCTCCTGGGCCAAACTTGACTTGGACATCCCTAGGGTGTGGCACTGGGCTAGACTGCTGGGACCCCAAAGTCTCAGGGCCACAGCCTCTGTCCTCGGAGTGCTCAGTGCTGATGGACACCGTGGGCTCCTCCCTTCCTGAAGGGGATTAAGGCCACAGAGACAGGACAGCAGAGCCTTCGGGGCCCATGCTCTGTTTGGGACGTTAGCTCTGATGTGGCAGGACAAACGCCGCCTCCAACGATCGGCTGCTTTGGTTCGGATCCTAGGACCATGATGTGCCCACTAGCCTTTGACCTTGAACAGGTTATCCATCATCTCTGCGCCTCGGTTTCCTTATTTGAAAATGGTGATGATAGTGGCACCTGCCCCGTGGAGCCGTTTTTAGGGTTAAATATGCTCAGTAGAATGTCTAGTGCACTCATTATGTTGTAGCTATTTATATTATTTAGTTCATGAGGCAGCTTTTATCTTGGGAAGCTTTATTAATTATTAATAATGTTTCTTTTAAAGAACACAAATCGGTCTAGTTGCATAAATGCACACACACACGGAATGGGGCTGGGGAACCAGCTGGAAATCTGAGGGAAGAGAGCAGAGACGTACAAACGGGCTCCCCTCCCCCACTACTTCACAGCTGACTAAAAAGACCCCCCCGAAATACAGCAGTTCCCTTGAGTACTAAAGGTCGCTGTGGAGAAAGAAAGAAGAGGAGCTTCTGGGGCTGCCTCCTGGGCTGGAGTGTAGACTCCTGTCCCGCGCCACCACCCTGCGCGTGCCAGTTCACGGCCGTCCTCACCCAGGAGCCAGGGCAAGCATGGCGGGCGGGCGCGGGGCTCTGGGGCTCCCAGGAAAAGGCGGGAGAGCCCAAGAACGAACACCCTGGGCTCTGTGCCTGGCGCAGGGCGGCCTCCTGACCTGGCGCTCGTGCTGTGTGCGGATCGCCGTGGGGAAGGGGCTGGCGCCTCTGGTGGCCTGCGTGGGGACGTGGCATGTCTCTGACCCAGGCAGGTACTTTCACTCCCTGCTCGGAGGAGCAGCTGGAGCACGGGCAGACCAGCCCCCGCCGGTCCTTTGGGCCAGACTTGGCGTTAGGCAGCTCCGTCTGAACTCCGACCCTGGCTCGTTAGCGTGTGACCTCAGGGTGGTCACCTACCCACACTCAGCCTGTCTTAGTCCCTTCTCACCACTATGAGAAATACCCAAGGCTGGGTAATTTGATAAAGAGAAGATGTTGGCCTGTAACCCCAGAATGCTCGGAGGCTGAGGTGGGAGGATCTCTTGAGCTCAGGAGTTCGAGACCAGCCTGGACAAGAGCGAGACCCTTTCTCTACTAAAAACAGAGAAAATGAGCTGGGTGTGGTGGGGTGCACCTGTAGTCCCAACCACTCGGGAGGCTGAGGCAGGAGCATCGCTTGAGCCCAGGAGTTTGGGGTTGCAGTGAGCTGTGATGACGCCACGACACTCACTCTAGCCTGGGTGACAGAGTGAGACCGTATCAAAAAAAAAAAAAAAAAAAAGATACTCATCAGGCTTAGGTGTGCAGAGCGCCAGCGTCTGCTGCAGGTAAGGGCCTCAGGCTGCTTCCACTCCTGGCGCAGGGGACAGGAGCTGGCGAGCGGGAGATAATGAAAACAGCAGCATTGCTTCTGCACCAAGCATCACCACCATTTTGCAGGTGGGGAAATGAGGCACAGAAAGGTTAAGTACCTGTTCAAGGTCACACAAGGTCACACAGCTAATGGGGTAATGGGGTAATTGGGTAATTGGATAATTGGGCTCTTCTTACAACTGGCTCTCCCAGGAACCAAGGCGGTGGTGAGAACTCACTCACCCCGAGGAAGGGCATTCTTTGTTCAAGAGGGGAATGCCCCCATGACCGGATCCCCTTCTCACTGGGCCCCACCTCCAGCACTGGGGATCAAATTTCAATGTGCTATTTGGAGGGAACAAATAGCAAAGGATAGCACAGCCTCAGCTTCCTCACGTGGAAAACACGGACATGTGTGCTGTGGAGATGAGCAATAAACGTTTGGTCAAAGAGTAGCGGCGCCCGGGGCGTGGCAAATGGCCCGGTCAGCCAGTGGTGGTGGTGCCCATGGTGATGATGATGATGTGCTGCAGCGGAGAGGGTCTAGAAGGGTTCCAGCGTCAGTAGCTGCTGAGACGCTGGCGTAGTGGGCCCTCTTTTCTGCAGGAGCACAGCCGGGGCACCTCCTCGCCGCGCCGCCTGTGCCCAGGCCAGCTGATAGAGCCCGCGCCTTCAGACGCTGCATTCCCGCCTTCTCTTTCTCAGCCTGAAACCCTCCTGACATGTAACAGGATCCGGGGGACTAGCCTGCAGGCAGACCCTGGACACAGGACCTTCCCCTTGCCTCCTGCCGGGATTTCTGAAAAATCCAGGTCCAGAGCCACCATCCTGGGTGGTGATTTGAGGGGAAACTTGGGCGGGACCCCTGTATCTACTGCCCACCGGCTACCGTTCCTTAATGAACATGTCTTCCCTTTGAGTTGCAGAGATCTCTTCTTTCCTTCCTTCCCTCTCTTTCTTTCTTTCTTTCTTTCTTTCTTTCTTTCTTTCTTTCTTTCTTTCTTTCTTTCTTTCTTTCTTTCTTTCTTTCTTTCTTTCTTTCTTTCTTTCTTTCTTTCTTTCTTTCTTTCTTTCTCTCTTTCTCTCTTTCTCTCTCTCTCTTTCTCTCTCTCTCTCTCTCTCTCTCTCTCTCTCTCTCTCTCTCTCTCTCTTTCTTTCTTTCTTTCTTTTTTCCTCAAAAGGCTCCTATAAGGATTTAGATTTATAGGAGAAATTTAGATTTATAGGGTCCTGGAACTGAAAGGGGCCTTAGACTCCAACTAGTCTAAAGTGAAGCTCAGTACAGCAAAGAAAGACTCACATCTGCCCTCTCCCCTGGTCCTCAAGGCAATCCTAGGGAGGAGGTTTTATTGGTGGGTGTTCTTGTTTACAGACAAGGAAATTGAGTGATTTAGTGCAGTGTGATTGGAGTGTGGACTCTAGCAAGCCAGCCTGCTAGGGTTCAAGTTCTGGCTCCACTGTTTACCAGCTGTGTGACCTTGAACAGGTACTTAACCTATCTGTGCCTCATTTCCCCACCTGCAAAATGGTGATGATGCTTGGTGCAGAAGCAACGCTGCTGTTTTCATTATCATCCCTTAAGGCAGTCCACACTAAATGTACTGATTTCCTCAATGCACGTTCTCAGAGCCCTACCGTGTCAGGCAAAGCTTTGCAAAGTGCTGCATAGACAGTGGTGAGCTTAACCAGGCAGGAGCCCTTCCCTTACGGGCTCAAAGTCTGGTGGGAGAGACCTGCGTCACTGTCAACACTTAAGGCAGGTGTTAGGAAGGCTTCCCGCTTGGTGCCATGGCGAGAAGGTGGGGTCAGGCCGGGGCTCCTGAGGAGTGAAGACCACTTTGCTATCTGATGAGTGAGCTGGAGTTAGCCAGCCTGGGAACGGGGGCTGGGGTTGCTGGGGTTGGGGACAGAGCAGTCTGGGCAGGGGCAGCAAGGACACAGGCCCCGTGGAGGGACAGCACCGACCTGTCCCAAGGCTGCTGAGGCTGGAGCGCAGCGACCAGGGCCGGCCCAGAGCAAGATGAGCTGGTGAGTGGGAAAGAACCCAATTATTCAGAGGCTGGTAGGCCCATGTAACAGATTTTGATCTTCTTCCTGGGAGCACAAAGGAAGGATGTTGAGCTGAGAAGTGGCAATGACCAGCTCTGCAGTTTGGAAAGATCGTCAAGACTGCAGTGTGCAGGGCAGGCAGGTGGGTGGCAAGAGCGGATGAGGGTGTAGGGCGCATGGCTCTGGCACTCAGAGGACAGGTGTGTGCTGGAGACAAAAGGGGTGCCTTGTTGGCAGGCTGGCTACAGCCAGGGCCGTGGGTGAGCCGACCTGGGGAGTCAGCCCAGGGCCGCCCTGTCCAACACAGTGAGCACCAGTCAGAAGCAGCTACCGAGCAATTAAAACGTGCCCAGTCTAAATTTAGATGTGCTGTGAGCGAAAAATACACGCTGGATGCTGGACTTAGTGTAAGAATGTAAAATATCTTATTCATTATTTTACATCCATTGCCATGTTGGAATATCTTGAATATACCGAATGCAAATCTATTATTAAAATTAATTTTACCAGTTTCTTTAAAAAAAATTTTTTTTTTTTTAAGTGTGGCTACTTACAAATTTAAGTTCCTTGTGGGATTGGCACCTGGGCTCACACTGTGTCTACAGCGAGCAGAGGAGACGGTCCAGGACCCAGCGCTGAGAAACGGAGGCCGGGTCTCAGCCAGCACCCGGTTCCGGGCGCGTGCGGGCAGAGCGCGGGCGCGGGGTGGCGGGGTCCCAGGCAGGGAGCGCGTGGAGGCTGTGGGGCCCCAAGGGCGGGATTCCGCCACCTCGCAGCTGCACAGCGTCCCGCCCCCGAGTGTCCCCGCGGTGCAGCGGCTGCTCCCTTCTCCGCTCCAGTCAGCGCCCGCACCCGGCGCTGCGTGCGGGGAAGGCCGGCGGCAGCCGAGCCCCGCGCAGCTCGCCCCCGAGTCCCAGACCGCCCTCTCGACTCCCCCGCCGCCGGGCGGCCCCACGCCGAGGGGCGCTGCTCGGCCGGCTCTGCCGCCGGTCACGTGGCGGGCGGCGGCGCGCCAGGCCCCTCCCGCGCGCCCCGCAGCCGGCCCGCACCGCCGAGCGCGGGCGGGGGCCGGAGACCGATACCATCCCGTCGGAGCAGGCCGCGGGGAAACGGCCCGCGGCTCCCGCGTTTCTGTCAGTCGCCGGCAAACGCGCGGAGGGAGCGACCACACGCGCGGAAGGGGCGGTGCGGCCCCAGGAGCGCCGGGACTGCGCCCGCCCGCACGGCCGCCCGGGGGCGCCCCAGCCCGCCCGCCCGCCGCTCCCGCGCCCGCCGCTCCCGCTCCCGCCGCCCCCCTCGGCCCGCGCGCGGCCATGCGGGCCGCGCTGGCTCCGCCGCGCGCGGGCGGCCCGCTTTGTCCCGGCCCCGCCGCTGCCCCGCGCCCGCCGCGCCAGCTGCGGAGCCCGCCCCGCGCCCGGCGCGCTGCAGTGCGAGCCGCCCCGCCCCGCAACGCCGCAGCGGGGGGAGGGGCGGGGGCGGGGCCGAGCCGGCCGTCCGGCGCCGGGGACGAGGCGGGCCGCGCGGCAGGTGCTCCGGGGCCGCGGGCGGCCGCCGTCCCCGACCCGCCGCAGCGCCCAGACCCCCGCCCGCCTTCTCGGAGGGCGTCGCCACCGCGGTCGCCGGGCAAGGGTCCGGGAGGGCGCTGCGCCGTGACCCGCCATGGCCCAGGCGGCCAAGCAGCTGAAGAAGATCAAAGACATCGAGGCGCAGGCCCTCCAGGAGCAGAAGGAGAAGGAGGAGTCCAACAGGAAGCGCAGGAACCGCTCCCGCGACCGCAAGAAGAAGGTACGAGGGGGCGGCGGCGGCGGCTGAGGTGGCCGCTGGGGAAGGGGCGACTTGGGGGGGGCGGCTGAGGTGGCCTTGGCGGCGGCTGAGGTGGCCGCTGGGGAAGGGGTGACTTGGGGCGGCAGTGGCTGAGGTGGCCGCTGGGGAAGGGGTGACTTGGGGCGGCAGTGGCTGAGGTGGCCGCTGGGGAAAGGGCGACTCGGGGGGCAGCGGCTGAGGTGGCCGCTGGGGAAGGGGCGACTCGGGGGGCGGCAGCTGAGGTGGCCGCTGGGGAAGGGGCGACTCGGGGGGCGGCAGCTGAGGTGGCCGCTGGGGAAGGGGCGACTCGGGGGGCGGCGGCTGAGGTGGATGCTGGGGAAGGGTCGACTTGGGGGGCGGCGGCTGAGGTGGCCGCTGGGGAAGGGGCGACTCGGGGGGCGGCGGCTGAGGTGGCCGCTGGGGAAGGGGCGACTCGGGGGGCGGCGGCTGAGGTGGCCGCTGGGAAGGGGCGACTCGGGGGGCGGCGGCTGAGGTGGATGCTGGGGAAGGGGCGACTTGGGGTGGCGGCGGCTGAGGTGGCCGCTGGGGAAGGGACGACTTGGGGGGCAGCGCGGGCCGGGGTTGCGGCCCGGGGAGAGCGCGGGGCAGGTGGAAGGGCGAGCGGGCGCCGCGAGGCCGAGGGCGCGCAGAAGCCGGCGCGGACGCCGCTCAGCACCGAGGACAGGCGCCGCGGCCCGGCCGCCCGGGACCAACTTCGCGGCTGCGGCGTGCGCCCCCAGCCCGCGCCCCGGGAGGGCTGGTCCGGGTCCGCGCGGCCCGCGCCCCCCGTGACCGCTCTCTGTCGCGCAGCACCTTTCCCGGGCGCCGAGGCGAGGGGCGCCCTTCCTGCCGGGTCTGGCGGCGGAAAGGAAGGCGCTCCCCGCCCCCGCGCGGCCCCCGGCGGCGTCGCGGAGGGTCCCTCGGGACGGGCGGCCGGCGCGCGCGGGCGTCCCGGAGGGGCCGGCGCCGTGCTGCCCAGGGCCGGCCCGAGGGCGGCTCCGCGGACGGGCGCGCGCAGGTGGCTTTCTGCGAGGGGCGTGGGGACCCCCGTGAAGGCACCTACGCGGACCGCGAAAGCCGCGGTCGCTGTTTTTGGCCGTTCCTTTCTGGTCCGGGCCTTCCTGCCCGGTCGGAGCCCTCCGGAGGCACTTTGGGCTGGGCGCGTTGTCCAGGTGGGAGCACCTTGCCCGCGAGGGGGCCGCGGCTGGACGCGGGCGAAGCCCAGCTCCGGCTTCAGGACGCCCGCCGCGGCCCGGGAGTGGAGTGGGCCCCGGGGCCAGGGCAGGGGCGCCGGCCTTGGTGGGAAGGACACGTTTTCCCGGGATCGGCTCGTTCTGAGAAGGAGGTCTGCTGGTGGGCCGCGCCTCCCCGGGCGGCCGCAGGGCCCACGGGCAGCCTCGTCGCCGAGAGGGGACCCGGGCAGAGACGCCTCAGGCTTCCGCGGTGGTCACCGCTCTGGGGTGTCCGTGCCCTTCGCAAGGCAGCGGCCCCTCCTCCCTTGAGAGATTGCCATCTCGTGTGTAAATAGTAGTTTCTCAAAGGCACCCTCCTTCAGCAGGACAGAAAAGCGGCCTTCCCCAAGCCGAGGGTGAATCAGAGTTTGGGCTCGTGCCACTTGGAGAATTCCCTCAGGTCCCTCTGCCGGGGTCCGAAATACCAGAGCCCGTCTCGTGAGTCAGGCGGGGAAGTCTGCTCGAACGGCGGTGCTCACCCACTTTCTTGGCATGAATGTAAACCGCTTGTTAGGAAGGAGTGCTCTGGATTTCCATCCCTGCCTCTTGCTTTTGGAGCCAAGACAGCCCTCTCCAAAACGGCTCATTCAGTGTTTTCATCCCACTTCTTGCTCTCGAGCTTCCTCCTTGACGCTCCTGATACCATAAATAATTTTTTTTAAACAATAGTCAAAGCACAACTCTCTCTTCTTCTCTTTTTTGATTCTTTTCCATTCTGCAAAACTCCCTATAATTCTGAATTCTGACTGCATATGAAACACACTTATAAAAGTGGCAATTTCAGTATTCCTTTTACTTTGGCTTTATTCTTTGCATTCTTGGTGAACTTTATCTCAATTTTTTAGTGCTAGATCGTAATATAGTCCCCTCCCTACAAACGGTGTTATCTTGTTTGACTAGCTGGTCGCAGCATGCTGCGTCAGTAAGTGCCCAAAACCTTCCATACGGATTTTCATTTCATGCAGTGTTCCGGGTGCTGTGATTGCTGCAACGGTGAGGAAATCTTAATTTGAAGTGATAGCAATGATGTAAAAACTCTTTTTGGGTGTGGAGGGTGTGGTATGGGGTGGGCTGTAGGGGTGATTTGTTTGTATTTCATAAGGATTGTGAGTTCTCCAAGCCATTAGAATAGCCTTGAGAGCTGTCTCAGAGAATAGAGTTGCAATTTACAGCTAAATCTAAAATCACAAGAAGACAAGAAGGTGGAAGGCCCTAGAGGGAAGGGTGAGGGGCAGGGCTGTGCAGAGAGCATTTGGAGAAAGCTCTCAGAGGGCCCAGTGAGGGCTCAGAGGGCCAGGGGGGCAATTTGAAGGTTCATGTAAGGTGAAGTCCAACTAAGAGCCATTTTCCTCAAATGAAGTGATTTTTTTTAAGGCAGAGTGTATTAAAATCAGGCAGCTGAGGACTTTACAGTCGGCTCACAGACTATAGGGAGGCTGTTAAGCAGCCTCCTTTGCTCATGTCAGTGTGAGGAAAGAACTTGGTATGTGCAAATGAACATCTCGTGCCAGGGCATTGGCTGTGTGTGGGAATGCTTAGCTGAGCCAAGGGCATTCTGAATTTACTCGAAGGAAAGGTGTCTGTCCCGTAGTGACCTGCCTAGTGGGGACTGACAGTGTGGAACCACATCCCTCTCCTGTGTGGAAATAATCAGGTTGTGACTTCGACGATGGCTGCAGTTGTGCAGTGGATGATCTTGTGTGCGAAGGCGCCTGCTAGGGGTGCTGTGTGCGGCGGGTGAAGGAGGCTGGTGTTGTGACGCACTGACTGACACATATAGGAGCCACCTCGACACAAGGAATCGAGCTGAACTCTGGAGCGCTGGAAGCGCCTGCGCTCTCATGGGGCTCCAGGCAGCCTGCATCGTGTGCAGCACCATCCTCCTTAGGTGCTTGTTATTGTGACGGCAGCTCTTTTCTTTAAAAAAATAAAATTCAGCGTTCATGACATTTCCCGATAAGTCTCCCCTGCTTCTGAAGGTCGGGATGGAAATAAATAAATGGCAGAGCTGGTATGTAAAGGCCATTTGCATTAAGAATGACAGCTTTCAGGGAGCCTTAGGCTTAAGCCTGTTTTATGTTTACCCAGAGGCTGAGAGGAGGGGAGGAGAGGAGGACAGGGAAGTGGAGGGAGAGTGAGGCAGAGGGTGGATGAGGGCAGAGTTCAAGGAAGGAAGGAGACATGAAGGGTGGGGAGACAGGGAGAGAAGAGGCTGATGTCTCAGCCTTGCTTTATGGGGTGGTACCATACCTGCCACCCTCATGCTCGAGGGACCCCTGGGTGGTGTCTCCTGAGCTCTCCTTGTCCATCTGTCCGCCTGTTTCCTCCTCTGATGGTGAAGGGAAAGATTGTGTCCTCGTCACAGCTGTGTACCCAGCGCCTAGCCCAGAACTTGCCACACAAGGAGTGTGCAGTAGGTGTTTGTGGAGTGAATGGTTGGATGAGCGAGTTCATATGATGTTTGTCTCTGCCCGTCTCGATGTGTCTTGGTCGCTGGCGTGTGTTCCTGTGAACAATCCACAGGATTTTTTGACTGACTGTCTTTTGGGGGCACCCGAAGAAAGCCTGACATTTCTTTTCTAGTCGTTTGCAAAGCAGTGGGCATCTGTAGGCAGGCGGTGGGACCATCTATCTTTTGGTGCAGTGAATCCCAGCAGTAAGCGTGTTGTTAGTTCCTCGCAGGGTCTCTGCTGCAGTAAATGTCAGGTGGTTTTAGAGCCATTTGGAACAACAGTGTTTGCACAGGGCCTCAAGGAGCCAAGCACTCATAAAGAGGGATGGAGGACGACCGTAGGAAGAGAGAGAAGGGAAACCCAGGAGTGGAGAATGGCCTCCACCACTGTGCTGTGCAGACAGCTCTGCTGGCCTCCCTGGCTGTGCCAACAGCCCTCTGCCTTCCTCTCCACTGCAGGAGCCCTGCCCAGACTTCAGAGGGGTCTGTGGTTGATCCAGTGGTTGCAATGACAGGAGAGATTTTAGGGGAACTTGCATGAGACTGGAGTAGTTGTGACAAGGAGGGTTTAAGGGTCAGGGAGGTGGGGAAGTGCGAGGGAGGAAGCAGGGAAATTAAGCAGGAGAATCATGCTGGCCCACGACTCTCAGTTGCAAAGGGCCTCAAATGTAAACTTCTGCTGTTATCTCCAATTGGGTTTATAAATTAATCCAAGAGACAGCTGACAGGATTGAGGGAGAACAATGTTCATGACACAGCTTTACACCTGGGTCCTGTGGCTAAACCATTTCATTAATAGATGTTGCAGCATACATTGATATTAGGCTTTTGAGTAAGCCTAATCATGGTGGATTGCATGTGAATTACTAAGTGTTAATTTATTAGTTGTAAGCCTTTAAAACCACAACATTGGTGCTGCTTTGGCATTTCTTCTTATTTTAGTACATTTGGGAGTCTCAAAAAGTGGAAGTGGCCCTGACTCTGGGAGATGCTGGCCATGGCTAAAGTTGTCCCCTGTGATGGAGACACGAGCCAGCCTGCAGGGTCTCTCCGTTTCTCTTGCTCACTCCAGCAAAGGCTGCCTGCTGGCCAGTTCTGGTTCTCTCAATGTAGCAATGCTTTTTAAAACCCCAGTTGAGGCTTCTTCCCCATTCTTCTAATAAAAATTAGCTGGCACTAGTGAGTGTGCACCACGCAATTCTCATCTGTGTTACTGGGTCCTCAGCTTGCCTCCAGGACTCCTCTGCATAGGCCGACACTCACTGTCACCGAGTTCTTCTTCCCTCAGTGTCAAAGTCCCTCGCCCTCTCCTGAGAAAACTTACTTGGCTGCCCCTCTTCTCGCCCACTTCTCTCTCTGGGCTTTGGGTACTTTGGCTTTTGTTCTGGTGTGTGTGCTCGTGCACACACACACGCGCGCGCGCGCGCACGTGCAGGCTCCCGCACACATGCACCGGCAGAAGTTCTTGTTTTATTCCTTCTGCCAATCTGTAAGCTCCTTGAAGCCAGGGCTTGAGTCTTGTGCATAACTACTTTGTAAATACTTATGGCTTGGATTGACTGAGAAGCTACATTTAACTAGTTTAGATTTTTTTTTCTTAGTCCTTCTAATCAGTTTTGAAAGAGTTGGCCCTAAAGATTTGGTACCAAGTAAATCTATTTTTTTTCCCCCTTGAATTATTCTGACTGAAGTGAAATCTCTTGTCGTCAGTGCTTGGGTTTTTGAGAAAGGCAGTAAACTTTGCTCGGCTCCTTGTCTCCATTTCTGGTTCTCGGAAAGCTCAAAGTCTACCCCTTGCAGAGCACTGGGCTAGGAGTCAGGTGCCAGTTTCAGCAAAATGTACGTGGATTACAAGTGAGCCTCTGAAGTTCTCTGAGGCTCAGTTTGCGCATCTGTAAAATAGGGATGAGAATCAAAAGAGATAATAAATGAGAGTGTGCTTTCTAAGTTTTAAAACTCTCACATATTTACAGGGTCATAGTTAGTAACATAATGATTGTTAAATTATTCTTTCTAATAAATCCTATGCCAAAGTTCATGCTTGGTCTTCCAGTGGTAGCGTGAAATCTCAGTGTTTGCCTGGAAAGGCGGCACATTATTATCTCAGGGCTGGTAAATGAGAAAAGGGTGCTGCAAATCATATCTTCCTTTTATTTTCAGGGGGAAAATGAATATTCTATTTGACAAGACTTATTATCACAGACCTGCTCTGTAATCTACACGGGTCCAGTCTATAACTTCAGGATGGGCTTGGATGTTTCAAGCTTTGTTAACGTCCTGCATGGTATTTGTAGCTGCATATCAAAAGGGGAACACAAAAGTGGTTCTTAGTTTTTCTGAGACTTCAATCACTGTTAGGACCATGGACAGTAAATCTGGGTGCGACATCACAGATAACAGAGCGTGTGGTAGTCTGGGTTGACCAGCCTCCTCCGAGGTCCTTCGTGGATCTAGGAGTGCAAAGCACAACACATTCTCCAAGGAGGGAAAACCTGCCTTATAGACACTCCAAGACAAAGCAAAGATTTAATGGCCAGCCAATTTTTTTTAAACCAAACTTTTTTCCCTTCTTATTTGCTTCCAGTGTGCTTGGATACTTCTCAAAGAAGATCTGTCTGGGTTTTTGCTGAGGTCATAATACCTGTTCAGTCGCCTATTCATCAATTTGGGAGCATCATTGATGGTGACAGGTGCTGACAGAAGTGCCTGCATTTATGGGGTGTCTGCAGTGTTCTATGTGTGCTGTGTGCGTTATCTTACCGCGTCCTCCGACGGTTTGGTGATCCCAGAGCCGGGGCTGCCACCCAGGCTCACCTGACTGTGCGGCTTCGTCACAGCCACAGGAAGAGGCTGCCTCCCTGGGTATTGGTTGCACCCTGAGGGTGTTCAGAGCTGTGCTAGCACTGACAGGAGAGACAAAGCTGAAGACTTCCATCCTCTCTGAAGCGAAGGACTCGCAGATTGGCAGGAGATCTGCGGGAGGCAGTGGTGACCTAGGGCAGAGAATGCAGGGCTTGGAGGGATGAGGGCGTCCAGAGTCTCCTCTGAATGCCCAGGAGCAGCCTGGCTGAGGGCTGAGGGCTCTGGGCAGCGAGGCCAGCACCGAGTCCAGTGAGAACGGAGCCCGGCGTTACCTGTGCTGTCTCTGGCTGCCCGGACTCGCCACAGGTTTATTTCCCCTTTGACTACGGTCGACATCTTCTCCACGTAATCGCTTAGTGTCAATCACACACGTACAGAGGGACAGCATTTCTGCCATTATCGCCTATCGTCTTATCGTCCGGACTTTTGCTTTTTATGTGGGGCATGTAGAAGAACCCCGAGCCCTGTAGCCCTGGCCGGTGGCACCGCTGGGAGCTGTGCTTGCAGCCGGGTGTGTCAGGGACGGGTGGGGGTGGGTGAGCAAGGCTGGCTCTCATCCGGGGAGTCTCGCACCATCTCTTGGATCCCGTGGTTTCAGTGCCTGCCCCTAAGAAGCTGAGCAGCCTGCGGCGTTCCCAAGTGCCCGTGGACAGGGAGCAGATGCAGACATTGCCTGGGACTGGGAGGGCTGGGCAGGGGAGGAGGCATCGTGGGGAAGGGAGAGGAGTGTGGAGTTGTCTCTCCCTCGGCCCTTAAAACTAATTCTGAGAGTGAAGGGACAGCCCGAACCCCAAGGTAAGACCCACTGGGAAAGAGGGGAGTGAGAAAACAGGCCCAGTGACCTCTCAACTTTGTTAGCATCAGAGCCACTTTGCGGGGAGGCGCGCTACCTGGAGAGCTGCCACTTCATACCTGCGGGCCTGACACGGGGTACGTGGGGAGACACCCGTGCCTAGCAGGCTTCCCTCGGGTGACGCCTGCGTGGGCAGGCTGGGTGCCTGTAGCCTCTGCTGTCGCAGACGGGCTGGAACAAGTTGCTGGACATGACAAGGCTAAGGGAAACTGCAGCCAGGCGGTGTGGGAAGGAGGCTTGTGCGTAGGGGATTTGCGTTTACTTGTTACTTATTCTGTACCCACTTCCCCAAAACGAGTGGCAAGTCGAGAGTGGACTTTAACACTGTGGCCAGTCTCTGGGAGCATAAGCGGCACCAGCTGGGCCACACCGGACCGGGCCCGGGGAGCAGAGGGGAGTGGTGGAGGTGGAGGGTGGAGGAGGTGGCAGCTGGGCTGGGTCTTTGTAGACTGTCAGGGGCCAGTAATGAGGGCCAGTTGCTCAGCGGAGGGAGAGGTGGGAGTGGAGGTGAGAAAGCGGGGTCTGGAGGATGGAGTGATCGAGAGCTTAATAGCACAGGCTTGGGGAGGGGAGGATGAGACTGTGGAGGGAGCCAAGGGCCTAGCGGGGCAGAGGGGGCCTTAAGGGCTCCAGCAGAAGCTGGTGGCTCACTGCCTTTTGTGCAGCAAGGGGATGTGGCACGCAGCTCTGTGGCAAGCAGGGCACCCAGAAAACTGAGGCTAATCCCACTGAGGGCTAGGCTGGATATGGATGGAGAACAAGTGACAAATGGAGGAACACTGAGTGGTGGAGGAAGTTGGCCTTTGTGAGTGATGGTGTGGGTACATGTGGGCAGCAGGAATGATGTTGAAGATTTCATGTTGACACACGTTATCATATTCGCATATGTAAGTATGTGCATGTCATATGATCAGCTATCAACAGAAACTCCTTCCTGGCTTCGTGTTTGGGCAGATAGTTGGTGGTGCCTTTCGTCGAGCTAGGAGAGAGGCAGGGGACGAGTTGGGAAGGTGACGAGGGTTTTTTTGGCATACATCATCGGGTAGCTGGCATAGGGAGAAGACTTATAGAAAGAGTTCTTAAATATCAGGGCCTGTTGGGCTGTGGTGGGAAGGGGCCGGCTATCAGTTCAAGTCTGTGCTCTGTAGCAAGGCCCAGGAACCCAGATATTCCCAGTGTTGGCTTGAAATGTGGCACACGCAGGCCACCAAGCTGACGGGGTGTTAGAACTAAGGAGCCTGACTGCTAGGTAGGTGCTGTAATTGCAGGGAGAGATGCCCCCACCTTGGGCTGGAGGAGGCTGGAGGGGCAGGTCCAGCTGGCTCTTGAAGAAGGGACTGCAGAACCATCTCCTGTATGGTGACATGTTACACGATCGCTAAATATGATGCCTAAAAGAATGTGTTTTTGAGAATACACTTTTAATTAAAAAAATGGGAAGATGCTTTAGTTGCAGTGTTGACTTTCAGTGGACACAGTATAAGCTTGTGTATGTAATATAAGCTGCACAGACCAGGAAAACAGGGTGGGTGTGGCCAAGTAACATGCAGTTAAATTGGGAAACACACACTGTTAGCAGTGGTCATCTCTTATGTTTCTGGGTGAGTAAGTTTTCTTTTTAATGCCTTTCCATATTTTTAATAATTGTGAAAAGTAAACACTATGTGTTATTGAGACACAGAAAAGAAAAAGGAAAGAGAGAGGTTCCCTTCCTGTCAAAGAGGGTAGCCAGGCTTTCTATGCCTGTGTGTCTTCTGAAGATGAAGGCTAGAATTTATAGATGACATCACACCCCCAGTGAGGAATCCCGAGGTGGTGTGGACCAGAGCCAAGGAGGTAACAGGATGTACTGGCTCACAGTGGAGCTGGAGTGTGGTCCCCAAGAGCCCGGGCAGTTGGGTCTTGGCACGTGAGGCCATCCGTTGTAAACCAGCTTGAGAGTGTGTGTGTGTGCTGGGTCGAATGCTCCATTCTGCAGCCAGGGTGATCTTCCAGAAATGCAAATCAGATCTCAGCACTCCCCCTGCAAGTCCTGCAGTGGCTCCCTAATTGCCCTTAGAGTGAAACCCAGGCTTGTTACCCTGGATTCCTGCCCTGCCCTCCGCTAGTGGCCTCTCCCATCTCATGGCTTCCTTCCCTGCACGCTGGGCTAGGCTGTGTTCTGAACTCCCCCAGTACTTCAGGTGTGTGTGTTTCCCTTGCATTTGCCTCTTCCCACGTGCTGCACCTTTGGCCTCCAGCACAAATGCCAACTCCTGCATCACAACTCAACTTGGACATCACCTCCCGAGTCCTCGAGGGGTTGGGCTGCCCTGCCCCATCTTGTTCTGGACGCTCATGGGCAAGGTAACCAGAGAATCAAAAGGGCTTCAGTGTGTGTCAGGAGGTCATCTGTGGCTGTGAAGTCCAAGCAGGCATGGAGAGGCATGGTCTTTGGGGTGTGATGGAGGCAGGTGTTTACTAGCTGGATGACTCCGGGCATGTTGCTTTGTGACTCTTCTGGAGACTCAGTTTTGCCACCTGTAAGTAAGATGGAGAGGATAGTGCCTACCTGACAGCTATGCAGGGTTAATCGGGCCGATCGAATGACTTAATACATGGAGAGTACCTGGAATATAGTAGGTGCTCAATAAATGCCAGGGCCAATGCCTCAGTTCCTGCCAGTAAAGCCCCAGGCGTGAGTGCTAGTAGGCCATGAGCCTGGGGGCGGGTGGCAGAGAGAGACACGTCTGCACCAGAGCTCTGGAGGGATAAGTAAACAAAGACTTTAGAAATGTGACCACTGGAAATTTCGTTTTTAACTCTAAATGGGACTTAAAGATGAAAGTCTGGTCCCACTTGGCTAAATTCTTAGCTCGTATATCATTTACGTATGGTGAGGTCCTTTTCAGAAATGGCCATCGGGTTAGAGCCCACAGCTGGCAGGCAGTACCTGCCTAGTATGGTTGTAGTTTCCTGCTGAATGAGGATGGACTGCAGACATGCAAACCTGACCGGAAATAGCAGTGACTGGAGAATCTGGAACAGCCCAAGTCAGAAAAGCTCTGGAGTCTAAACTGTCTAAAGAGTCGCCTTGGATTTACAGAGAAGTGGAGTCCCCTGTGGCAGGGGGATCTGATGAACTCATTTTAATGTCACTTGAAAGAGCTGCTTTGGTTCTGCCATTGCTAACGCTCTGGGAATGGGACACTGCCCTGCCCGTCTTGGGCTTCGTGGTGCCAGTGGCTGAGTAGCCTATGAGGCCGTGGGCAGGGACCTGCATGTGGCAGGGCCAGCCAGCGGGTCTTCTCGATTTGAGGGAGCTGCAGCACTCACAGGAGGGACCCACAACCTGCCCACTACACTGAACAAGGGCTGGGAACCCTGTTGTTACTACTGACTTCTTGAGCCAGTGTACTTCTACAGTGTCCGCTTCCGGGAGAGCAAACCATAGTCAAATAGTGTGTCTTTTTAAAAAAGTACTGTCTTCTTGCTGGCCACATGTGTCATAGCCTTCTGACTTCATTCTTTTTTTTTTTTTTTTTTTTTGAGACAGAGTCTCACTCTGTTGCCCAGGCTAGAGTGAGTGCCCTGGCGTCAGCCTGGCTCACAGCAACCTCAATCTCTGGGGCTCAGCGATCCTCCTGCCTCAGCCTCCCGAGTAGCTGGGACTACAGGCATGCGCCACCATGCCCGGCTAATTTTTTGTATATATATATTTTTAGTTGGTCAATTAATTTATTTCTATTTTTGGTAGAGACGGGGTCTCGCTCAGGGTGGTTTCGAACTCCTGACCTAGAGCAATCCGCCCGCCTCAGCCTCCCAAAGTGCTAGGATTACAGGCGTGAGCCACCACTCCCGGCCCTGACTTCATTCTTGAACAGATCTGCATTTGAAGGACAACTGGGCCGTCACCAGTGTGTAGAATTGTAGCTCTGTAAACCCAGATGGCAATGCTGCTCCACAGGGCTTCCAAGAGACAGACGGAAAAAACTACCTCTGTGGCTCTGCACCAAGGTCAAAGCTGCACCACCGTTAGATTCTTCAGGAAGAGCTTTTAAGGAGATCCACGACGAGCACACCATCCTCGCCCCTGCGTGTCCTCCCGGCTCTGCCTGCATCGTCGCTGCCTCTGGCCCTGTCCTTCCAATCCTCTCTGTATCTGGCAGCCAGAATCACTTTTTTCAAACATAAATTTGATAGTTGTCATTTTTCTTCCTAAGACCCTTCGGCTGCTTCCCACTTCCTCGAGGATGAAGTCCAAACTCTCCCACAGCTCCGAGGCCACACATGGTTGGCCTGCACCTGAGCCCTTGACTCTTGTTACCCCTCCCCCTGCTACTGGATTCGCTGGGCACCCTTGGAGTGTGCCTTCCACAAGCTGGTCCCCCGGCACGTCTGGTTCCTGCTCACCCGTCACGCTTCACCTCCTTTGAGCTCTGAGTCTGGGTCAGAGATGCTGGGGGAGAGGGGCCTGTCCTGAAGGAGCGTGGGCGGGGTGTGGACAGACCCTTCGCACTCTGCCGCCATGTGTTGGCTGAGGGTTTTCCCAGGCCGTGCAATGTATGGCGCCTGTGACTGAGTCCCAGAGCACACCTGCCACTAGCAGGAAACGGCCAGGCCGAGCCAGGGTGGCTGACACTCTCTCACCAAAGGAGATGGGGGAGGGCGAGGGGCATCTCTGACAGGCGCAGTGCCCACTCCAGCTCCCTCGGCCCTCCCTCCTGGCCAGGTGTGTGGGAACCCCATTTTACAGGTGAGGACTTCAGGGGGCTCTGGAAGGTTAAGGAACCCCTCCAAGGCCATACACCTCATCAGAGCCAGAGCCGGGGCTCATGCCAGCTGCCTGATTTTAAAATCTTTGCCTGACTGCTTCTAGGGCTATCGTGAGGATTAAACAAAATGCATTTAAGTGCCTAAGATGGGGAGGAAGGGGCAGAAGGCTAAACACAAAGGACATTTTAAAAGCACCTAACAAGAGCCTAGAGTTTGGGAACTAGAACTGTATGTATCGGGGAAATGCCATCCCCGTGCTATGTTAGTCTCCAAGTCACTTGGGAGAGAAGGCTTGTATCCCCCAGAAAAGAGCCAATCCCGTAGATATAGACATGGATTTGACAGACACAGACATTGGGCACAGGTGTAGATACAGGCATAGACAGACACACAGAGACAGACAGATGTAGGCATAGTCGTGGACAGAGACAAGACATGTACACACCATGAGGCAGCAGCTGGGCAGTGTCTTAGAATGGGGCCGTTGGGAGCTAAAGGTGCTGGTCCTGACTCTGCCCCTCAGGAAGTGGCTGGGTGACCCTGGGGAACCCACTTCACCTCTCTGGGCATCAGTTTTCTGCTCTGGACTAGACTAGATGATACAGCCTCTTGGAAGGGACCTTGGGGATTTCCCACCCTGTCACCTTTGTGGGGACACTGCCGTGTGGAGAGAGGAAACCGTTTGTCCCAATCACACAGAGCACTAGAGCCAGGTTTCCAGGCTCAGCTCTTCCAGGCAATGATTCTTCTTCGATTACAGTATGGAGGGAGGAGCTCTAAGGAGACGAGAGAGATTTTTTTCTTTTGTTCCGTATGGAAATGACCCTACCAAGTTGAGACAGCAGAACGTAGAGGCTGCAGAATGGGATGTGCCTGTCTGCAGTGCCCGTGCAGGGTGCTCAATTATTCAGGACCTGCCGGCTGCCTCTGCCTGGGAGTTGTGTTTGGGTGCAGAAGGCTGAGCCCTCTCTGGAGCCTGGTAGAAGGAAGAAGCCCTAGGTAGATTGTCCCAAACTGCTCCCCATCCCAGTGCCCTAATTAGCGCTCTGTGGGTGCCATGTGCAGCGGGGGCCTGTGCAGGGGCTGCGCACTGCCAGCCAGGGCCTAGCGTGGATGCACGGTCGGTTCTCCACATCTGGGCTCAGGGCCGCGTGGGGTGCTGCACCACATCAGTGGAAGGGACCCCAGTTCAAGTACAACCTGCTTATTCTGTAGGCAGCAAACTGAAGCCTGGGATGGGACAGCAGCTTCCCAAGGCTCACAGCTGAGCATCAAAGTCCAAGAAAAAAATCGCTTCTTCTGGGGTGCCTTCCCTGGCTTCGTTAAGCAGAGATAATTGCTCCCTTTTCTGTGTTCCATTAGCACTGATAACATCACCGTTATAGCACTCATGGTTTTGTTTGTCTGAATCAAGGGTCGGCAAACTTTTACCGTGAATGACCGGTAAATATTTTAGTCTCTGCTGCAAGTGTTCGCCTCCGCCATTGTAACACTAAAGCAGCCACAGACAATACACAAACAAACGATCATGGCTGTGTTCCAGTAAAACTTTATTTATAGACGCTAACATTTGAATTTCATTTAATTTTCATGCATTACAAAATGTTATTCTTTTGTTTTCCTGAACCATTTAAAAATGTAAAAATCATTCTTAGGGTGTGGGCTGTACAAAAACTGGCAGCAGGCAGGGTCTGGCCCTTGGGCACGGTTTGCCAGCCTCTGGGTTAAGTGCCTGCTTTTCTTGCTGGACTGTGTGCAGAGACAGTGCCTTGGTCACCTTGCATCCAAGAGCCTGTTGGCTGAATGAATAAATTTGGTAATTTGCATTAAACACAGACACATAGGATAATAATTATTAACTCCTTTGATCCTTAACCAATCCTTTGAGGAAGGGAGGCAGAAGAAGCATTATTGCTTCGGTTTTACAGATGGGTAAACTGAGGCCACAGGCCTGGTCCATTGAAAGATCCTCAAGGCTTCTGACTCCCCCTCCGGCAGGGGTGTTGCTGGGCCCTCTTCCGTCTCTGGGGGGGTGCGGGGGCGGTGCTCCGTGGCTGGATGCGGTCATATCCACGCAGGAGCATGCCTTTCGGTTGTGAGAACTGAAACAGCCTGGCGCCTGCCTGGGTAAAAGGCCTGTGTCACAGTGGTTTGGTTTCCTTCCTGCGTCGCTCTGGCACTGCACTCCTCGAGTGAGACGCAGCAGTGTCTGTGCTGTTTAGGGGGAATCATTACACACGGCTAAAATTAGATGTTTTGTTTGAATTATGTTAATTTGACTTAATTGCTGGGGAATGTCAATGCTCTTCAGAAATCCCAGCTCTTCTGGGCCCTGTGAATAATGGTGATCCCTTACATTGGTGCGGCCCACTCCCTGCGCCCCACCTGCATTATCTGTTTGCTCTCTCACAGCAAACTCAAGAGGGCAGCAACCCAGAGGAAGTGATCTCTGGTTTCCTGGGCTGAAAAGCGGGGGTCAAGGTGATGCACTTACATTCCCCAGGCCATGGCTCTTAGGGGGCGGAGCAGGGGTGGGCATGCACGTTGGATTTCTCTGCAGCTGCCATTCTACTGGTGCTGTATTTTAAGCACGTTGTCCCTCTTTTGAGCGGTAGGTGAGGGTGAGGCTGGCTTCACAGGTGGGCACCCTGCACAGTTGCACAGGGTCTCGTTGAAATTATTCATCATTTTTAACAAGGGGCCCCACATTTCGATTTTGTCCTGGGCCCCACAAGTTACATAGTCAGTCCTGGCCATAAGGTTATCTTCATAGGCTAGCACTTGTATCAATATTTCTTCTGTCTAATTAACCTTGAATGTGATTTGACCTTGGCCACAGCAGCTGGGATGTCAAGAGAAGCTTCTTTTCAAAAACAGCTCCCTGCACCTGTCTAGAGGTGAGATTCTGGTGTGCCTTCTGGCGAGAAGGCCAGCAGGGCAGCCTTCAACCCCTCTTCCTTCTACTGTCGCCATGGGACTTGGTCCCGGTGCAGGCAGGGTACCGTCCTCACGTTGGAGGTGAGGCTGAAGATGCAAAGACATGTCCTTCCCCTGCCTGTGGCTGTGGCACCAGCTGGACACAGAACAAATCTTTGGGTGCTGTCTTCCCAGTGGGGGTGAGCAGTAAGCACCCAACACCCCAGGCCTGGTGCAGACCCAATTCTCAGTTATTGTCATTGCTGCCAATTCCGTTTGGGATTAGTTGGTAAGTCTCATCATGGATTTGAGGGGAGTGGGTGTCAGGTACTGCTATTGGACTCTGCCATCTTCCGGAATGTGTGTTTTTTTTTTTTTTTTTTTTTTTTTATTAAGACAGGGTCTTGCTATGTTGCCCAGGCTGGCCTCAAACTCCTGGCCTGAAGTGATCCTCCTGCCTTGGCTTCCTAAAGTGCTGGGATTACAGGCATGAGCCACTGAGCCTAGCCCCAGAATGTTAATGTATGTGTGTTCAGGTGACTATTTTACCAGGAATAACAGTAGCCGCAGGTCATGGGCCATTGGCTGGGTGCCAAGCTGGGTGCGGTGTGTTCCTGCTAAGCTCCCAGCCTCCATCTCTGCCCTCTCACGTTGCTACAGCCCTGCTGCCTTTGTTCTCCTCAGATGTCTCTAGCTGGCTGCCTTCTTGGGGCCTCTGTGCTAGAAGTCCTGTTTGTCTGTGGCCTCTGCTGCCAGCTAGCTCACCCGCTTTTGTCCGTGTCAGCTCAGACGTCGCCACCTGGAGAAGACCTCTGGCCTACCTGCTCACCTCCACCCACCCCACCGCCCGCTCTGTCACATTATTTTGTTTAGTTTTCCTCCCTATCTGGAATTATCCTATTTCTTTCTGATTTATTATCTGTCTCCCCCTTCCTGCATTAAGAGATAAATTCTGTGCGAGCAGGGGCTTTGTCTGTCTCATTCACTCTATTTCCAGTGTCTCCAAGAGTGGTGCTCAGTAAGCGCTCAGTAAGTGTGTGCTGAGCAAAATGATGAGTCTGCACCAAGAGCCTCATTTTCTAGATGGGAGACTGCAGCAGGGCACGTGAACGACCTGCCCGAGGTCTCACACTGGGCGGGAGGGGTGGCCAGGAGCTCGCTGGCAGGACCAGGTTTGTGCCGTTTGCAGCTGGTTTTGCCCTTTCTTACCTGCCCTGTGGCATGGTGATATTTTTCCTGGGGCCCTTCTATGATAGTGTGGAAGTTCCATAAAATATCTTTGTTCCTTAAAAAAATTGAACACAAATTAGTTTGATTTGCAAATTTAAAAATGTGAGTCTTTCACAAGGCATGGTGGCTGTAGGAGGCCAAAGCAGGAGGACCGCTTTGGCCCAGGAGTTGGAGGCTGCAGTGAGCTGTGGTGACGCCTCTGCACTCCAGCCTGAGTGACAGAGCAAGGCCGTCTCTAAAGTAATAATAATAAATGAGTCTTTCCGTGAAATCCAGTTCAGTTTTACATTGATCAAATGGCCTTTAATGAAAAGAACAAATCCCTCAGTGCACTGTCTGACCCCTCATGGTGGCGCACGTGATGACACATGCAAGCTGCTGGAGACGTGTAGCGCGGCGAGGGGTGCGAGGGGCTGCCGTCACCTGACACCTTTGTCTTCTTGGTTTCTTGGTAAAGTCGATGCATCCGACGGGGGCAGGTGAGAATTTTAGAGGTCTCCTGTGTGCTTGTCAGCGTTCAGGTTGGAAGGCAGAGCGTCCCAGCGGCGGCACACAGAGAGGCTCGGGGTTGGTGTGGACAGGCCTGGCGGGGTCCGAGCCACACACCGCGTGCAGCTGGGCCAGCCTGGACTGCGCGGGTACCTCAACTGAGCCTGCTTTCTTGCCCATAGGGTCACCTGCCCCTCCTTGGCCTCTGTGTGCCCGTGAGGTATCAAGGCTTCGTTCATTGCCTCCCGCGCCCCCCCCCCCAGGTGCACCATCCATGTCAAGCCCTCTCCCGGGTGGGGCCCTGGTCAGGGGCGCCTGTGCATGGAGAATGGGCACGAGGATGAGTACAGCCAACAGGGGCATGTCCCCGGGTGCCGGGTGCAGGCCCTAGGGCGCAGTGGTGAGGCCGGACCACCACTTGCAGCTTGGGGCCAGGCGATAGGGTTCTGTAGTTGGGCAGCAGGCGAGAGTCAAGGAGGCTGGTGGAGGCTTCTGCCCTGTGGGGGGCACGGGCTGCGGGCCATGAACTTGCGAGGCCACGGGGCCATCACGCCAGGGAGTCTCAAATGCCACAGGGGAATGAAGGCGAAGGAGGGGTGCTCAGGTTTCCGCTCTTGTACCCCTGGGCCTTGCAGCACTAGATCATCTGGAAGATACAGCCAAGATGATAAAAGGCGCGGATCCCTCCGAGGAGGTGGTACGAGGCCATGTTGGCACGTGGGAGTCGGCCGCCCCGGGAAAGCCGCTCTCCTTGGAGCACACGGACGCCTCCTGCTGCCCGCGGTGCGAGCTGCCCACCTGCTCAGGAGGAGGGGCCCGTAACTTCGTTCACCCAGTCAGCAGTCACAGAACACCAGCACAGCAGGCAGAGCCAGCGGCCTCCGAAGTGGCCGCCTCGAGTGTGCCACACGCATCTGTCTGCTGAGCCTTGGCGCTGGAGCTCAGCGGCCCATCGGGAAGCCAGGGGCTTGGAGTGGGATGGCTCTGGGGCCGAGTCCAGGCCCCACCATGTGCCACCAGGCCAAGTCACTTCCACCCTTTTCTTACCTTGTTTTGGCCGCTAAGTCAGCAGAGGCCCCAGGTGACTCTCAAGCGCCTCTGGAGACTCGGTGTGGCGGATGCTGCCTCCACCCGTTCTGGTCCATTCCGTGCACCAGCCCTGCACCAGCCCTCGCCCCTTCCTGCCCCGGGTTCTGTAGTCACCACCTGCTGTCAGCCTCTAACCAGGACCTGGCACAGCTGACACCTTGTGCCCAGGGGCTGTAGAGTCTGCAGGGTCTACTGTGAGGGAGGAAAACAGAGCCACCTGGGGGAGTGGGGCTAGGAGGACATCGGGGGTCAGAGGAGTAGAGAGAAGGGATAGAAAGAGGGGCCTAGTCATCCCATGCTCCTCCCAGCCCTGCTCCCTAAAGGCCCTGTAGGGTTGTCCCTCGGGGCCACCTTGGGCTCCCTGAGGGTCCTTGTTTGACTTGCAAGTGCCCAATGGAAGGTCAGTTGGATGGAGATGACATTGAGTGTTTTTCCAGCTTGGAGACGGGAGATCAAAGCAGGAAGCCGCCGAGGGAGGCACAGGGTGACTGTGGAGAGGAAGCAGAGGGGGACACGGAGTCTGGAACCCAGGAAGCAAAGTTCCCAGCTGTAAGTTTTCTCTGCCAGTACTGAGGTGTCGGGCGGCTCTGAAGGAGGCAGCCCCGGGCCACCTCGCTGACGGATCAGTCGGGGAGCCATTGGGCACTCGTCACCTCCTTAGGGACGCACCTCGTCTGGAGCTGAGCAGCGAGGCAGGAGCAGCACACTGCCCCTCGCTCCCTGCTGCGCTCTGCCAGGAGTGTGTCGCCCCGCCCGGCTGTGCAGCCAGCGTGAGCTACGGAGCTGGCGAAACAGTTCCCACCCCAGCTCATTGTTCTTCCCTGGGCCCAAAGCAGCCTTTCAAAATTAAATTTAATTTAGTAGAAGCACATTATGATGGATAGGAGACAAAAATATAAGATTTGAGATCGAGACATTTCCAGGTTTCTCCTGGTCCTTGGTAGGAGGCTGTGGGCCTCGCCTTGAAGGCAGCTGTGGTCCACTGATTGTCCTGCGGGTAGTTCAGGGTGCAGCGGCCCTGCTGCCTGCCTGCAGGGTGTCCGGACATCTGGGCCATTGCCTTTCAGAGCCCCACCCTCCTTTACGTGCCCGAGTGACTCTTGGTACTTAGGAGCCTGTGCATGTGGTGTGTGTGTGTGTGCATGTGTGTATATGTGTGCATGTGTATGTGTATATATGCATGTGGGTGTGTATGTGTTCATGTGTTGTGTATGTGTGTATGTGCACGTACGTTGTGTTTATGCCCATGTGCATTGTGTGTATGTGTGTGTGCGTTGTGTGCATATGTGCATGTGCGTTGTGTGTATATGTGTTTATGCCCATGTGCATTGTGTGTGTGTGTGTCTGTCCGCACATGTGCATGTGCAGGGAGAGTATTGGCGTTGAGCTTGGCTGGATCTATTTGGCTTCTGGAGAAAAAACATGTCCTGCCGAGGCCCCTGGCCCATGCTTCTCCAGCCTCTCGTTGGGCCAGCCTGTGAGGCAGACCTCCTGGTGGCAGCTTTCTGCAGCAAAGACAGGAGGGGCCTGAGGCAGGGCCTCAGCGTTCCAGCATGGCTGGCTCTGAAGCGGGCAAGGCCCCGGCTGTGCCCCAGAGCTGCCCACTCTGCTGGGGCCCTCCCGAGTCCTAGAAATACCTGACATTCACCAGTTTACAGAGGGCTCTGGCCTGCACTGTCTTACTTATCACATACACAAGGACAACGAGGCCTGGTCAGGAGGCATTCCGAGGAGAGAGCGCACCGTCAGGGTGTGATGCATCAGGTGTACCTTAAACCCATTCCCTCGAGGAGGTGCCCAGAACACGTTTACAGATGGTGGTTTTGACACAAAACGTTGAGGCAATGGGGAAGAAAATTCAGTCATTTATTTCTTTATAGATTAAATCCACCAAATCTTTTAAATAGAATAGTGATTTTTTTCCCAAAGAAAATGAACAGTAATAGAGTTCAGGTGGAGTGAACAGTAGAAGAAGCAAACTCTTTTCACAGGGACAGCGTCCCCTGTCCCTCAGCAGAGTGTCTGCTGGTGAGAACCCTTTGCAGTTGGAAAGGATTGAGAATTTAGTACCGTGTTTCCATAAACCATGTTGCCTGTTCTGCCTCAAAATCTCTGCCTCTGTCACCAGAGACTTGGGACCTACAGAGTCCCCAGCTGGGAGCCAGTGGGGTGGCTCATGGGGGCAGATGTGCTTTGAGACCTTGGGTGCAGTGGGAAGTGGACCCCTGCAGATCTGCTGGAGATCACTGCAGGGAAAGACCCAGGATTCAGTGAGTCTTTCTGAAGGTATCTCATCTTTGTTTTGTTAAATCTCCAGGTCCCTTTATAATCCACTGTGAGGATCGTGAGTCAAGTATGCCCAAGCCCCGGCGGGCTGCACACCCAGGTGTGCTGGCCACGCCTCCACAGCTGGCCGTGCCCCACCGCCCCCTCCACCTTGATGACCTTCCAGTGATATGGCTTATTCAGCAGGAGAAGCTGGGGTTTGGGATTAGAGCTAGATTAGGATCCTGGCTTCCCACTGTGCACCCTGAGTGGCTTCTGGCACTCTTTGGACCGAGGTCTTTTTTCTCTGAAATGGGGAAAAGAGCAACATTGGAGTATTCTGTGGAAAAACGTACTGGGGGTCTTGGCTCAGGGCCTGGCACAGAGTGGCAAATGAAAATGGAGATGGGGAAAGCCGGATGGCGCATGGGTGGCCAGACAGAGGGGTGCTGGAGGGCCCACCGTGGCTCAGTCCTCCCAGCCATGGGGATGCAGGTCCACGGCTGTGTTCATGCTCTGTGTGGGGGCTGCAGTCTCCAGGGCGGTTGCTTTCCTCTGAGTGATCCACGAGATGTTTAACTTGAAGGCATCTTGCAGTATCACTTGGAGGAAGTGTCTTGTGTGACTAAGACTGCGAGTCATCCTTGGTGGTGCTGGGCTCGTCTGTTTCCGAAATATTGAAAACTCTGAAGTGGGTTTGGCCAAGCAAAGCGAGAACAGCAGCTCATATGCAATAAGCCTGTCCACGGCTGCCCTGTCGTCTGCTGTGTGGGTGCCTGGCCCGGACCCTCGGGAGGGCTCTGGCTCGGCCAATGCTGGGGTGGCCGCGACCCATGGACCCACGGCAGGCGCAGCCCTGCTCTCCGTGCTGCCGCAGCTGCCATTGCTCTGTGGGAGGTCACGCCTTCCACACACATGTTCTACCAGGGCTTGAGATGCAGTGTCGAGCTTGCAAGGTGTGTCGTAACAAAGAACCACAGACTGGGAGGCTCAGCCAACACTCGTTTATTGTCTCACACCTCGGGGGCTGGGGGTCCGAGCTCAGGTGTTATCAGGGTGGTTCCTTTGGAAGTTGTGAGAGAGTGTCTGTTCCCGCCCCTCTCCTGGCTCCTGGTGGCTTTACTGGTGACCTTTTGTGCCCCTTGGACTCTCCAGGAGTGTGCCCGTGGCTGTTTCCCTTTGTATACAGACACCAGCCATGTTGGGTCAGGGCTTACCTTGAGGACCTTAATTTTGCTGGGTCACCGATCTTAACACCCTATTTCCAAATAAGATCACATTTCAAGGTGCTGGACTTAGGACTTCAATGCATCATTTTGGGGGGACACAGTTCAACCCGTAAGACATGGATAGGTATGCACCAAACTAGTGTGCCTTGGAGGTCCCCAGCTATGGATGAAATCACCCAGAAACACTTGACTGTCCCTGGAGGGGGGCTTTGGAGGGAGGCTTTGGGCTCTGGAATTGGAGACTCTCTGGGCTCCCAGAGCTGGTGGGGCCTTCTCTCCTTCACTGCTGAGGAAGCAGCTCTGTTGCCCACGGCTGGGGCCAGCAGACCCCTACGCCTCCCCCGCCCCCCTGGCCTGAGCTGTCAGGTGTGTGTACATTTCTAAGATTGTAGGAAGGGAATGTTTAGTGTGTGCCAGGTGCGTTCACATTTCATTTAATCTTTGTAGACATGCCTGTGTGGGATGTTGTCATCCTACTTTAAAGATGAGCAGGTCAAGGCCCAGAGGAGTCCAGGAACTGGTTACAGATGGTGGCAGAACTGGAATTAGGACCCCAGCTGCCCACACCAAGGCCCCCCTCCTTCCACCTTCTGTGTGCAGCTGTAGGAGTGGCTGCTTGTGTCTAATGCTGGTTGGAAAGTGGGACAGGAGAACAAGTCACATCAAGAAGGATTTATCGATATGAATTATAGCACCGACCACAGCTTCAGCCCTGCCCAGACTCTGTGAGGAACAAGGAGGGAAGACCAGTAGCTTTGTCCTCCAGTGGCTTCTAGTCCAGTTGTAGAGAAATTCAAATTCTCAGCGGGCCCGAGAGCAATGCAAGAGCCACATGAAGGCCACAGTAGTGGCCCTGGCTGCGGGGAGGGCTGGGGGCGATGGCCGGACTTGCACTGGACATGGAGGCTGCAGAGAGGACCAGCTCCAGATGGCGGCCAGCCAGCACGTGCGCCCGGCATCTTCCCATCACCGCCACACGTGGGCCTCCCCGTTGTGCTCCAGCGTCCTCGGGCCAGGGCAGCCTCACCCAGTGGGTCAGCGAGAGGCCCCTTGGTATTGTGGCTCAGGCATAGGCCAGTTAGGCCAGAGCAACGCTGTGTCCTGGAACCAAGCACAGGGCGTGAGTCATGGTCGGAGCTCAGCACACGTTGTTTGAATGAATAAACGTGAGCGGGTGCCGGGGAGGGCGGCTCTGTCTTGTTTTCAGAAGGGACAGAGGGTGGACTTGCATAAAGACCGTGCCCATTGAAATCTGTTTTTTCTTTTTAGTAGGAGTACTAGTGGGGTCATTCTCGTCCCTCATGCTTACACGCTTCAATTCCCGTCAGGGGCACTCAGCGAAGACAGGTGCACTTGGGGTGTGCCTCCCAGCCTGCTGGTCTCACCAGCGAGGAACCGGCTCCTGGCCGCTGCACTGCCTCTCTGTTCCGTGCAGAGTGGGCTCTGCACTGGCCGCGGCCCAGGGCTCTGCAGCGCCTGCCGGCCGAATCTGGTCCCCAGGGGCAGAGCTCAAGCAGCTGTGGCTTTGCTCTTTGCATCTTAGTAAGTCTTATTATGTACACTAAAGTTTGAGAACTGCTGCATTCAGAGGCCCGCTTTAGTACTAAATTATCGAATTTCTGGGCTTGGGCAATATTGAGAATATAAGCAACTCCCGGTTACCATTTTGAGAGAGCATCAGCTTTTACCATCTCCCCCATCACCAATTTGAAATCTGGTGTCAGCTGCCGGCAGCCTACGGCACATCCCAGCATCCAGAAGCATCACAGGCCTCAGTGGGCACCGGGCCCTGGGTTCTCAGCTGCTTTTCTTTCCCAAAGGGTGGCATTCTCAGCAGGCCCGATCTTCCCTGGGTCAGTGTGCAGGGCCCATCTCTAAAATGCAGCATCGAGTCCTGCCTCGGGACACTTCAGTAAGACCCCTGAGGACAGCGTCCCCGCAGCTGCGTTGTCAGCAAGACACCTGATGATTCTTTTGCTCAGAAGCACTGTGAGCTGGGGCTGAGTGTGGCAACTGACGCCTATGATCCCAGCACTTTGGGAGGCTGAGGCAGGAAGATCGCTTGAGGCCAGGAGTTCAAGACCAGCTTGGGCAACATAGTGAGACCCGTCTATATAAAAAGTAGGAAAAATAATTGCCTGAGCATGGTGGTGAGTACCTGTCGTGCCAGCTATTTGGGAGGCTGAGGAGGGGGAATCACTTTTTTAAATATCAAAATAATAAGCACAGCCCCCCCCCCCGTAACCTGAGACCTTACAGATGGTGTGGGGAGGGGCTCCTGTGAGTCTAGGGTCAGAACGCCAGAGAGAGAAGGGACGAGGGGACAATCTGGTCCCACCGCAGTTTCAGAGATTAGGAACAGATTAGGATACCTCCGTTCTGGGTTTCCGGTTTGTCCCTACTTTCGCAGAGAGAGGCTTGCACAGGGAAGGAGACCTGTGCTGGGCACGCCGCTCATCTCACTTCATCTCTCCAAAGGACAGGTGTTTTCAGGCGGTGCCACCCTGCGCCTCTGACGCGGATGTCGTGCCCGGTGCTGGGGTCCCAGGCTCCCCTCTTCTTGTTCCTTGCCGAGCCTCACCTTTCTCATTCTTCTCACCTTAGGGGAAACTTCTTCCGTCTGGAAGTTCGAATGGCTCCTATAGGCTTTTGTTCTGCGGACTTTGTGCACCCCCCCGAAAACCCCCTCCCCCAAATTTCTAAGCTCTTTTAAAAAGATTTTGGAAGGAACAGTTTTTTGTTTTTTGGGGGAGGGGGGAGACAAAGTCTCACTCTTGTTGCCCCAGCCAGAGTGCCATGGCGTCAGCCTAGCTCACAGCAACCTCAAACTCCTGGGCTCAAGCGGTCCTCTTGCCTCAGCCTCCCGAGTAGCTGGGACTACAGGCGTGCGCCACTATGCCCAGCTAATTTTTTCTATATATTTTTAGTTGGCCAATTCATTTCTTTCTAGTTTTTGTAGAGATGGGGTCTCACTCTTGCTCAGGCTGGTCTTGAACTCCTGAGCTCAAACGATCCGCCCGCCTCGGCCTCCCAAAGTGCTAGGGTTATAGGCGAGAGACACCGCGCCTGGCCTGAAGGAACAGTTTTGATGTAGTGTTTCCTTGTCCCAGGCTTTAGTGAGCTTTATAAATAATGCATCAGGCCAGGGTCGATAGCTTATGGCAATGATTTAAGATTCCTATCAGAAGATTTGTTGAAAGAGGTTCCTAGGCACATTTCTTAATTATTCACAAGATATGTACAGTTATAAATCATTCACAAAATGACAATAAATGTTGCGAATATTTGTGATGAGACTTTACACATTGTCTTGACTCTGCATTCAGGCCTTGCACTGTTGGAAGGTCCCGAGAGGGCAAACCCTGCCTGAATAATCACACGTCATCTTGGTGCCGTGGTTTTGAGCTGGGGGTAACCTTGCCCTCTGCCCCCACCCCCAGGGGACATTTGACAAAGTCTGGAAACATTTAGGTTATCCCAGCTGGGAGGACGGGTGCTCCTGACACCTAGTAGATAGAGCCCAGAGGTAACCAAGAGGCGACAGTGCACAGGACAGCCCCTGTAAGGAGCTGTCCAGCCCACGCCGTGCTGAGGCCGAGAAACCCTGTCTTTCTAACGCCAGGCTGCTGCCATCACAACCCACTTTAGAAATGCTGTCTACCCATCCGAAAACATTTGCAGAGCTTCAGCTGTGTGCCAGTCCTGTGCTAGGCATCTGGGTGTGGAGGTGAGAGACGCTGTCGTTTCGATGGAGGACACCACTCAGGGAGAGCCGGGTTGTGGACATGCAAGTGCTAGGCCAGGCGAGGCAGCGAGGCTGGGGGGCAAGGCTCCCCTGAGGAGGCCCTGCTTGAATGGAGCCCCCGGGCATGGATCAGAGGTCCATGGGGGAGGGGTGCCCAGGCAGGGGGAATGGCTACAGCAGAGAGCACTCGGGGCCGTTGCCAGGTCCAAAATGCTCCTTTGCAGAAGCTTTGTTTCTTAGGCATTGTCAGCAGTTTTACAACATTTTAGGAGATCTTCGTTGATGTCCCAGCGTCAGCTGGGCCCTGGAAAAAAGGGCAGGAGTATCTTCCACTTAGCTCCCCAGGGGTGTGTCTGAGAGACAGCTTCTTTTGCCTTCGCAGCACTTGGCAACTCCTCCCAGCTGGCCTGATTTCTCCCTTCTCTCGGGGTCTTTAGTCCTGAAGAGGCTCTTTCTAGGGCCTCTTAATGAACTTTGGCAATGAGCTCCTTGGCCGCTTCTCCTGGTGTTGGGGTCTGCCCTTCACCACGTGCAGAACTGGTCAGCTAGATGAATGTAAAAGTCCTCAAAAAATTACCACATGATCCAGTAATTCCGCTTCTGGGTCTATACCCCAAAGAATTGAAAGCAGGACCCAAAGAGAGATTTGTGCCCCCATGTTCCCGTCAGCATTATTCACGATAGCCAGGAGGCGGCAGCACCCACATGTCCGTGGGTGGGTGAGTGGATAAAGAAAGTGTGGTGCATACATACAACGGAGCGTTACTTAGCCCTAAATAATGGATAGGACATTCTAACGTGGAACGTTGAGGACTCCACGCTCACAAAAGGACAAATTGGTGTATGATCCACGCCTGCGAGATCCCTAGAGTAGTCATATTCTCAGAGACAGAAATCAGGTGCGCCGGGGCTGGGGAGAGGGCAGTGGGAGCTGGTGTTCAGTGCGCACAGCTTCAGCTCGCGCAGTGGAAGAGCTCCGTGGGTGGACGGCGGTGATGGCTGCACGACAGTGGGAATTACCTAACGCCACTGAACTGCACGCTTGAAAGTGGCGAGGGTGGTACAGTTTATGTCATGTGTACTTTATAGTTGAAAAAAGAAATCACCTGTGGGAGAAGGTGAAGTCTGGATACCCCAAGGTAAAGGAGAAGCTTTACCCAGGGGCCCTGTGATCTGCAGAGGAAGCGGGGCAGAGGGCGGTTCTGGGGTCGCGATGTCTCTGAGGCCACGGCCCTGGCCCTGGCGAGCAGGCTGTGGCACGGGGCGGAGCGGCGCCACGCGCACCTGGGAGAGACGCTCTGGGGTTGGGGCGACCGTGGCTCTAAAGGCTGGTGCAGGATGGGAGGGCAGCTGGGCGAGAGCTGGCCCTGCTGGGAAGCGAGGAGGCCCAAGGAAAGCGGCCGGGGACGGTCTGAGCAGCATCCCAGAGGCCCTGCCTGGGCGCCCGAGGGTGAGGGAAGGGAGAGCCCGGGTGGCCCCCGGCTCCCCGCAGGGTTGGCTGAGCGCAGGGCGATGGTCTCCCGTTGCAGGGAGAGGAGGACGGCAGAGGGAGGGAGCAATGAGCTCCCTTCGGCGTGTGGGCGTAGGGGTGGAGAGGGGCGGCTGGAGGCACGGATTCGGTAGGCGGCAAGGACACGGAGTGCGTGTGAGGAAGCCGGTCATTCGTGGTTCTCTGGGCATCACGGGGCCCCAGCCACGCTTAGCGGGCGCCAGGATACACGCTCCCGTGTCCCTGCGTGTTCAGGTGAGACGTGTGGGTGGCTCGCAGGAGCGGGGCTGGGAGTGCGATGATGGCAGGTGGCCGCCCCAGATGGATGCCCTCACCTGAGCGCGGTTGTCTCCGTCCCGCCTCAGACCATCCGGGTGAGGCAGGCCTGGGTCTGGCGTGGGATGGCGGAGCCCTGAGGACAGGGCTGGGACAACTCGCTGGTGACTGCCTCGTGATGCGCCTGTTTTGTTCTGTGAAAGAGTGAAACACCGCGGGGCTCTCAGCCAGGTTTTCTTGCTGCGCGTCCGTGAGTCAAGCCTGCTGGCGCCCACGAGCACAGGACTCAGTTGCCTCGTGAGTTTGGCTTTTTGCCAGAACTGAAGCAGAAAGTTTGCCCTGGTTCCTGTAATTTGGGAACTTGCACTTGTGGTTCCAAGGTGGATGCAGCAATTTGAGCTCATCAATCCGGAGTCCTTGGGTGGCCAGGAGAACCTCGGAGCTGGCCCAGACTGCGTGTGCGGCAGGTCACATGCCTGGAGGCTCCCAGATCCCGCCGCATGGGGCTGGCGGGGTCCCTGGGCAAGGCTCACGGAAGGGGGTGCAGAAAGGACTGCTGTGTGTCACTGCTGGGGTCCCTTCTTGTCATCTTGTGACTGTGCTGGTCACCACCCAGCCTGAGACAGACCCACCCTGGGAGGAGAAGCTGAGTTGTTGGGGCTGCAAAATGCTTACTGGAAAGTGCTTTCCGGACATGCCAGTGTTGGCCCCATGTGTACACAGCTGCGGGCAGAGGGAGGAGTGAGCCGCTCCCTCCTGTCGGACGCTCTGCACACAGGCACGGCTGCGACTCCTTGAGTGAGGACAGCTATGCTCATGAGGGGGTCCTAATCGTCCTCCCTGCCTTCTGCTACACCCTCTTAGGGCTCATCTCTCGGCAGGGATTAGTTTTTCTCATTCTTGCGTTCATTTTATTTATGATGCAGTAACTGGCAGAAGTGGCTGTGGTTTGCTGCTGTTTATGCTGACTGGTGCAGTCACCAGTCAGTTTTGCTCTATCCTGTGAGGGGCTGTCACGTGTGAAGAGGAGCCACGGGTGAGGGAGGGAGGGAGGACTCGGAGAATGGGGAGGGCTCAGAGAGCAGGGCTGAGGCTGCAGTAGCTCTCGCTGCACTGGCCAGCATACTGGGCTCTGTGGGAGAGATTGTCCACCACGCCATGGGGCCACCAAAGAGTATCCCCCAGGCATTTACATTTAGAAACCTTATTATAGGTTTTTCATGTATAACCAAATGGGAGAAATAATTTTCCATTTGGCAAGATGTGGGATTTCGAAGGAAATGTTTACATACCAAAAATGCCTAGCAGGACAGTAACTAAGTTGCATGCAGTTTTGAAATTGCCTTTTATCTCTGGCAAGATTACAATGACTTTTCTTTTCTCTTTCTCTGTTTACATGTATGAAAATGAATTGCATTATAGCGCGTTTTAAACCTAGTGACATTTATAGTTTGACCCATAGAATGACTGTTTTCACAGTTGTTTTTTCTTCTGTCTCATCATCAGAATTGTTTAGTTTTTCCTTTTTTTTTTTTTTTTTTTGAGACAGAGTCTTGCTTTGTTGCCCAGGCTAGAGTGAGTGCCGTGGTGTCAGCCTAGCTCACAGCAACCTCAAACTCCTGGGCTCAAGCGATCCTCCTGCCTCAGCCTCCTGAGTAGCTGGGACTATAGGCATGTGCCACCATGCCCGGCTAATTTTTTCTATATATATTAGTTGGCCAATTAATTTCCTTCTATTTATAGTAGAGACGGGGTCTCGCTCTTGCTCAGGCTGGTTTCGAACTCCTGACCTCGAGCAATGCGCCCGCCTCGGCCTCCCAGAGAGCTAGGATTCAGGCGTGAGCCACCGCGCCCGGCCTAGTTTTTCCTTTTTTATTGTCTCATTTCTTTCTCTTACTCTCTTCCTCTGTCCCCTTCTTAATTCTAAGGCATTTGACTTTAAAAATGAGCAAACATTTTCCCAGATTTTTGGCTTGCAAAAATCAGTGTCACATATTTCCTTTCTTATAAAATGTTGGGTTTGCCCTTTTCCTTGTCGAGTAGGTGCCCCTCTCTTCTCCAGTCTGGTGGGGAAGAGAAGCTGCAGGCCCAGCGGCAGCTCAGGCTGACGGGCTGCGTGGCGGCTCCTTTGGTTGCCTGTTCCTGTACCTTCTTTTCAGCTGAGCCTCACCCCAGTCCTGCGATGTGGTGTCCAGGGAGAGGCTAGGGACTGCCTTTGCCTTGGTCCTCCCAGATACCAGTCCTTAAGCATCTCTTCTATGGGACCTCCGTTTGGAGGGCGTGGGTTCTCTGCTGCATTCATTCCGAACTGGCTGTCTCGGCCGGGCTGGGTGAGGTCTGTAGGCCATGGAGCCCGAAGCCCTGGACACGAGAAAACAAAGAACAACCACTGAATCAGCAGCAGAGTGGCCCCTCAGGCCAAGGCTGCTCTTCTGTAGCAGAGCTCTGAAGTGTCACCAACATGTGTTCTGTGTTGTTCGACTAAAAACTAGCCACAGGTTCACAATCATTTGCTCGTAGGCGGTGTGCTGGCACCAGAAAAGGCACCCAGGGCCTGCGTGACCCCTTGAAGTTCCCCTAATGGCCCCCATAGCAACCCCAAGAAGGTCGCTTCCTAGGGAATGTTCTCATTGACTTCAAACTCCTGCTTATGTTTCCCATACTTGGGAGAGATGCCAGCTTTAAAGACAACACTTCCTGCTGGAACATGCGTTCAGTTCCAGGCACATCCTGTGCTGATCCTCCCAGCAGCCCTGTGCACTAGGCTCTACTACCCCCATTCTTCTGATGCGGAGCCCGAGGTCCAGAGAGGTGAAGCAGCCTGCTCCGGTCGCATAGCAGGAGCTCAGCTCCCACCACCACCCCCGCTTGGGGTGAGGCTCTTGGCACCTGCTTGTCACGAGTGCATCCTTAGGGCTCCATTGGTTTGTCCTGGAAGTGCTTTAGGGAAGTGTTAGGTTTGGCTTTGACTGTTTCTTGACCACCCTGCTTCTTGGGCAGGGCTGACCTGGCCTCTCTTTGCAGATTGGGGTGCTCTTGCCTGTGAACCCCAGCAATGGGACAGGTCTGAGCCAAGGCAAGGGTGTGCTACTTGCTCAGAGGCAGCATCCAGACAGGTCAGGCCTGTCCAACATGGGGATAAATCTTGAGCTATTCTTAGCCTGCAAAGACAAGATTTTAATGATCTGGCTCCTCTGGGCTTTGGAGACTTAGCAGAATTTTTAAATGTCTGTCTAGAATATAGGCTCCCCCTACACCGCCCTGTGGTTTCCTCCTCTGTGTCATAAATGTTTGAGCAGATTCAGTCTGTAGTCTGCCTTGTCTTTTTGCTGACGGCAGGTGTTGGGAGGGAGATGTCCTTGCTCCAGATCCTTCTCTCAGACTGTGTCCACCTCCCCGCTTTCCCTTTTTTAGTGAGAGCAGGCCCTTGGTGGCAGAGGTTGTCAGAGGATTGGCGGTTTTCTGGAGGATCTGGACTGTGGACACACTGCTTCCTCTAGCTGACCAGGGCCAGAGTCATCGGTCAGCTGCCTGCTATTGTTGTGGTCAGCGGCCCCCACCCCCGGCGCCTGCTTGGACTTATAAAGCTACAGCCTCTTAGAGGTGGGGAGACAGGCAGTTACTAACCCTGTGCTGAGACGATGCTCAGATAGTTGCATTCCTGGCAACATTAGCCAAGGAAGAAGTCAATCAGCAATCAGTAGGTACTTATTGAATGCATAATCTGTAACTGTCAAAAAGTAGCCACCAGAGCAATATAGATTTAAGGAACTCGACTCTTGTTAGAGCGCCAAGCCCGGGGACCATGCCTGCAGGTGCTGCTGGACCCCACTATCCTCCTACCGGCACATGGGCCTCTCTCCCCCACTGCTCCTGTTCCTGCTCCTGGTTCCAGTGAGCCTTGGGGTGCAGAGAGACCCCCATGCAGGACCACCCAGCCTGCCCTCTTTGGCTGGGCAGCCTCAGGATCCGACCCCGTGGTCACCTGTTCAGTGTACTGTTCCTTAAGACTTGCTCTCCAAGGGCACCAATCTGGCAGTGTCATGTTAACAGGGGAGGCTGAGGGGACCCCTCTGTCCCGTTTCTGTCCTTACTCCTGCCTCCCTTCCCTTCCTTGCCTGTTATCCACCCTCCTCTGGTGGCCTCCTCTCAACCCCATGCCACACGGGTGATAACAGTGGCCTGAATGTACCGAGCACCCTGTTAGTCCCACCTGAGGCCAGGCATTTCCAGCAAGCCTGTCATTTAATGCACACAGCAACCTGTGAAGTAGGTTTTATTGTTGCCTGTTTGGGTTATTTCTTTTTATTCCCAGACCAGGAGACTAAGGTAAACTTGTCCTGTATTTTATAGCTGTTCCATAGAAGAACCCGAATACAAACCTACTCTACCTGAACTCCAAGCCTAGGCTCTTGGCCGACAAGCCTTCTGCATCTGCACTCACGTCTGGCTTAGTACTCAGTGCCCCTGCCCTGTGCCCTGGTTTTCTTCATGTGGCCATGCTCTCATCTCCAGTGGGATGCGAAGCCACCTGAGGCACACCCCACAGAGCCTCCCAGCGTCCTGTCACAGACGTGGCAAGTGCTAAGCCAGCGCTCTGGACAGAGGGTCTGGGTTGCACCCCATGGCCCAGTGGATGTTAACAGAGCCCATCCACGCCTGCACACAAAGGAACGGGTCAAAGAGGGGTTCGGAGTATTTTAGGATAAGAGGCTTTCCTGAGGATCTGTCAGTCAGTTCTCATTAATGGAAAGGAAAAAAGAGGGAGGGACGATGAGATGACATTTATTAGGCGTCAAGGCATGATACATACTACCGGCTGAGCACCCCTCACCCGGAATGCTGGGGACCAGGAGTGTAGAATTCAGATCTTTTTTGCATTTTGGAATATTTACATTCTCTACTAACCAGTTGAACACCCCTAATCTGCAAATCCAATGTCTGAAATGCTTCAATGGCCATTTCTTTTTGAGCATCATGTTGACACTCAAAAAGTTCCAAATTTTGGAGCATTTCAGATTTCGGATTCTCGGATTAGGAATACTCAGCCTGTGGCCTCGTTTCCTGCATTATCTGGAAACTCTCTGAGGTGGTCTTATTCCCACTGTTCCGATGAGAAGCTGAGACTAGAGAGATGTAGTGGCTCTGTGAAGGACATAGCTGACAGGTCAAGGGCTGAAGTCAGAGCACGTTTTCCTGATCGTAACCTATACAGTTTCCTCCCTGCATAAAGCTGCTCCTCTCGCATGTCTAAGTCACGGTTAGGCAGAAAATTTAAAGCAACTCTTGTTGGTGTTAACATTCGATGAAGTGCAGTCATGTTCAGAAGACCAGAGCAAAGGTTTAAAGTTTGTGTTTTCAGGGATTATTAACCTGGAATTTCTGGACCCTGGAAACTCTACGAATAGCTCCCGAGAAGTTCCCTTGAAACTAGAAGCAAAACTGAGTGTATGTGCGTTGTCCCTGGCGGGGCGCCCTCACTTTCACCAGTTTCTCAAAGGTGTCCTTGACTTCCCTGGTCAAGGGCATCCACTTTGGAGCAGAAGAGGATCCCCAAAGGGAATTTCATCCATGGACTTCTGATGGAGGAGACTTTGTCCTGGCTCCATGACATTAGGATTTCACATGCTGAGGAGGGAGTCTGAGTCAGATCTTTCCATGTCCCTTTGAAGCTCTAGATTCACAATGTCACAGCTTTAAATCTGTGGAGACTGCAGTCTCCAGGCCTGGCCTGCACTAGGTGATGAATTGGACTTGACAGGCGGGGGTGGCACGGCAGCCAGGAGCTGCAGGACTTCCCACGTGGCAAGGGCAGGTTCTGAGCGAGGCTCTGCCCTCTTGAGTTAATGCATTCCTGCGTCCCTGCCTGCCGATGCAGGGGAGGAAGAGGAAGATGTCTCCAGGCTGCAGAACACACTCGGAGCAAAGGCCTCACATTCAGACAATGCAAAGTGTTGTCGTTTTCACTTTTATAGAAATAGAAAGTTGCTTATCTGGGGTAGCAGAGGCCTGGCTCCTGACTCTTTTCCTCAGAATGATTTGATTTCCACCGTGGCTGAAAATCAAACACATTGCAGTAACCCTGTTGGTCCCTCCATGCAGAAAGTGGCTTCTCTGATTGAGCTGCTCTGCAGAAATACTCTCTAAGCGTGACCCAGTGGTCCACAACGGAGATTGAGGATGGCGATGGCTTCTGTGCAACGGTTTGTCTTGTATCTCCTTCCACTCGGGCATCTTCCAAAAGGGAGGGCTCGCAGGCCACTCTTTCCCCCTTCAGATAAATGGAAATCGAACTCATCTAGAGATGATCTGGATTCTCGCTATCCGTATCTTTGTGACATTGGTTATGTAACATTTTTGTGTCTTGTCTCAATATGTCTAATTTATTTGTTCAATTGATTATGTACCTATCTATCCATCTATTTGTCTGCCTATTATCTGTTCATCTAACATTGCTTGGGCATCAGCTCTTTAACCTACACTGTAACTCGGAGAAGAGTAAGGCATACCTCTGAGCTCTAGGTGCTAGAGCAGGACTTCCCCATGTCTGTGTGCACCTGGATCACTGGGGAATCTTGTGATGTGCAGATGCTGAGTCTTAGGTCTAGAATAGGGCCTGATGTGCTGCATTTTTTTTTTGAGACAGAGTCTCACTTTGTGGCCCAGGCTAGAGTGAGTGCCGTGGCGTCAGCCTAGCTCACAGCAACCTCAAACTCCTGGGCTCAAGCAGTCCTGCTGCCTCAGCCTTCCGAGTAGCTGGGACTACAGGCATGCGCCACCATGCCCGGCTAATTTTTTCTATATCTATTATTTGGCCAATTAATTTCTTTCTATTTATAGTAGAGACGGGGTCTCGCTCTTGCTCAGGATGGTTTCAAACTCCTAACCTCGAGCATTCTGCCCGCCTCAGCCTCCCAGAGTGCTAGGATTACAGGCGTGAGCCACCGCGCCTGGCCTAGACGTGCTGCATTTTTAAAATGTTTCCAGGTGGTGTCAGTGCTGCTGGCTCAAAGAAGAGCCGGTGGCTAGACGGTCCTCCCCTGCCCTGTCTTGTCAGCGCCGTGGTGCGGTCAAGTGGGTTAGTGTATGGAAAGGCAGAAGGTACTGCTCCGGTGGGATGTGTGTTCTTGCAGGGTGTCCTGTCTGGTCTCCAGACAGGTTGTAGAGGCGGTTCAGTTGGGTTTATTTGGCTGTGATTGGTCCAGTGGAACTGGAGGCTGCACTGAGCCCCTGGAAAGTTCAAGTTTCAGTCTAGATCTGAGGTGAGAGCAGGCAGTTACCTACATCACATGAGCTTTTGTATGAGAGATGCCCTGTCTCCTGGAAGTGCCCAGAGCTCTGGCACTTTCCCAGCTGGAAGCACCGACCCTCTGCAGGAAGATGTGGTTTTGCCATTTAACTAATTGGCAAGATCGGAAGCCATAATAAATAGCCAAGTATTTAATTCAAGATTAATTAGTGAATAAATACTGTTAACCTGATAAGGAGAAAGCATTTCTGTCCTTCATGGGAAAATGGTCATATTGTATATTAAGCCTAAATTGTACAGAGCAGTTCTTCATTAGCCAATAAAATACTCACCCAAAGGCAGGCGACCTTGTGGCCCCTAGTGTGTGCACCTGCACAGGTATCTGCGACAAGGTGGTGGGGGTGGGGCATGCCATGCAGGCATTGCATTTAGAGAAGACAAGTTTATTTTACTCTTGCCTGTTTTGCCATTTTTGTGATGTAAAAATTAAAATAAATTTGATTTTTAAAAGGAACAGTACATTAGTATAGCCTAGAGCAAAATCGATAATAAAATTTCAAGTTGAAAAATTACCCAGAGGAAGAAAAACATTAAGTGTTCAGACCTCAGAAGAAAGAAAAGCCTAAGATATATTTCATTGATCTTGTCAGAACAGTTTTGAGTTTGCTGTTTTTCGCTCTCTATTTTGTCTTTCCAGTGCAGAAATTCTGGAAGTTTATTTGAATATTGCACTAAAGAGGCATTGTAAGCAAAGTTGCCAGAACATTTTTATAGAGTAAATCATTTTTCAGCAAACCTTGACTCCCTTTGGCATGTCAGTATCAGGAAGAAAGCCAGGGAAGAGAACTGTTTTGTTCTCTTATAAATTGACAATAGTCATGTTCCTGAAAAGTTGAGTGTCAAATGAATTTGTGTGAATTGAGTCTTATTTCTGAATGCACTAGGGACTTTCACATCTGTAAAAGCCAAGGTGCCTTTTGGTTAAGTGAATACCTTCACTCTGTCACCGTTTTTGCGCTTAAACATTTTTTCAAAGTCAGGATTTTTGCATGTTGTGTCTGCTTAAAGCAGGGACTGCCTATGAGCAGAGGGAAGGGCCCACTGTGTATCTCCAACCCACTGTCGAGGCCTGATGAAATTCTCGTTTCCTGGGGAAAGCTGCCCTAATGTCTTGGCTTGAAGGATCTGTCCTCTGAACTCCTGAGCACCTCCTGTCTGTACAAGTGACAGGCAATTACTCACCCTCACCCTATGTCTTCGGTGGTCTTGGGCTGTTATTTAAAAAGTTTGTTATCATAATTTATCAGGCGTTTCTGTCCTACGTCCCCAAAGAGAGTATAACCTCCTTGAAGTTGTGCATGGATGGTACTCAACACACACTAGCAGGTTTTACATCGTTTCAGTGTTTTGATGCTTTAGTATTTCACCCTACAGGACACGCCTTTTCTAAATGGTCTCTTTGGCCTCTTTCATCAGCACATGTCAGCCACACGTGTGTTTCTCTCCTATAACCTCTTAACTGTTTTTCACCAATCATGCGGAAATTTGAGAAAACATATTTCATCATCACCACCAGCTGTTGAGGACCTGCTGCTGGCCAGGCACTGTGCTATAAGCAGGTGGTGTCACAAGCATCACCTGTACCTCAACCCCATCACCACCATCGCCTGGCCAGTGGCTCTGCAGACAGTCCCTCCCGGTAGCCTTCGGGCAGCCCAGGGACAGCACACACCCTGCGGCACCATCTGGGCACACCCTGGGAAGTATGTTATTTCATCCTCTGCACAGTCCTGTAAGGCAAGTGCAGTTTTCCCATTTTGCAGATGAAGAAACTGAGGCTTAGAGAGGTTAACTCACTCGAGGTCTCCCAGCAACTCCCTTTCGCTCTTGTTACAGTGGGTTCTGAGTTTGTGATTCTGTTTTGCTATCTTACTCTCAGTTTCCTCACTGTAAGGTGGGGAAGTCACATTTTTTTTTGTCTTTCTTGCTTGCCTCAGAGAGCTGTGTGTGCAAACGCTGTGAGAGTTGGGTCGCAGCACCGCTCTGGGCCTGCCAGGCGGGCGGGCTGTGGTGCCCGCGTTGTGGAGCTGGGCTTTCTCCATCCCCAGGCGGTGTGGGTCACTCCGGGCTGTGTGAGCTGTGGGGCGAGGCCCTGACTGAAAGCGGGCCGGGAGGGGCTTGGGAGAGGAGCCACAGCCAGAGGTGGTTGCTGTAGCTTCTCTATTGCAATAGAATCTGTGGATCAGGCAGGATTGATTCTCAGGATCAATTAAGTGCAGGCTGATAAGAGACTCAATGTGTTTAGGGGGATTGGCCATTGCCCAGGCCCAAGCGAAAACTTGCACTGTAAGCAGTAATTAAGAAGCGATTTGCCCTTGGCCCTGTTCCTGGGATGAATGCCAGGCCTGAGCCTTCAGCCGCCGACTCAGACGGGGCAGGTGACACGTCTGCAGCCCAAGTGGGCCTTGGCAGGGCCCTGTCCTAGCTCCGTTCTTGGGGTGAATATTGCTGGAAAGGGCTTTAAGGGTGCAAAGGTGAGTCTGCCCATTCGGCCAGTCTGCCAGCAGGCGGGGCAGCATGAGCCAGTGGAGAGAGCTCTGGGTGCAGAGGCAGGAAGCCTGGACTCTGGTCAGAGCCGCGTCTTGGTCTGTAAGAAGCTTTGTAAACCTGGCTGCACCATACCCATGCGCTGGGCCTCAGGCTGTCCTCTGTGAAATTGTCCGGTTGTAGTCCCTGGGGGTGCAGTGTGGCACAGCCAGCATCCTGGCCTCATGGAGCCCCAGCCTGCTCCAGCTTTGCACCCTTTTAGTCTAGAATTCTGAGGGTCTGGATAATGAGCACTGAAATCCGAAACATTCGGTTTTGCAGAGGAAATGGATTTGAGGCAAAGGTGAAGGGAAGATGGAAGGAAGCAGGACTTCTGGTGATCCTGACACGTCAACACTCTATACTTCTCTGTGTCATACGTGCACCAGCACGCATCTTTGCACGTAGAAGCTTAAAGTCATTTCTGTATGTTTACGAAAGTAGTAGGAGGGGAAGAAGAAAACAGATGGAGAAGAACAGAAAGACATTTCCATCTGCCTTGACTCGTGCTCACACCATTTCATCGGAAGGCATCGTTTATGCACATTTATGCGAGTGAGCTGGTTTCCTAGAGTTAATCATGTCTCCTTTCCCCACTGACAGAGTGGGTGCAACTGCAGCAGGAAGCGAGTGACTCAGTGTTTCATGATCTGAACGCCCCCAAGCCCTAGACCCCCTCCCACAGGTGCACACGGGGCCATGGGACCCGTGGAGGAGGGCTGCAAACAGAAGAAATGAGAGAACCAAAGGCAGAGATCCTCAGACCGTTGGTTCAGAAACTCACGTCTTTGTGTAACATAATTTGCTGTCCCGCTGCTTGGGGGGGTGGGGCGTTGAAGTCTCTCTTTCAAAATAAATACTGAACTCGGTCTCAGCTGAGGAGAAACAGCTTCCCCCTCCTCGCAGTCCTGGGGCTGGGGCAGGGTCAGTCTCCAGCTGTGTATCTGCAGGTCCAGAAAGTTCCTCCTCTCCTAGCTCTCAAGCCTCCTTCTTATTTCCTTGGACCGAGAACTTAGGTCTTACATGGTCCAAAGCAGAACTGACCATTTAATTAAGCACAAAACCAGGTTACATTTATCAGCTGATTTGCAATCTACAGAGCGCCTTAGAGATCCCCCCCATTTGTTCATTACCGTCCGTGTGTCTTTGGAGGCTGCTCTGCTCTTACGGCTGGGGGAGATTTGCGGTGGGCCCAAGGCATGCTGGTGACGGGCGGTGGGCTGGGGCCTGGAGCCTCATCCGCGCCCTGTGCTCGTCCCCTCATGGCACCGTGCGCGTGTGGTGTGTGCGGCAGATGTGCGTGTGCGTGGTGGGGTGTGTGCCTGCGTGTGTCTGGCGAGGCAACTGGCTGAGGGCAGTGGTGATGGAGGTGGGGGAGGGCGTCACCTCCACTTGTTTGTCCTGGGCCTGCAGGTGCAGAGGATCTTTGTACCTGTCCCCCCACTTTTCTGACCCGGATCGACTTCCGAGGGCACAGCTGCAGTGCGGGGCTGTCTCTGTCCCTCGTTGGACCAGATCTCACTCACGGTTCACGTATGGACGTCCCCAGGGTGTACCGAGGTCTGCCAAAGTGAGGAGTTGGACAGGGAGGGGCACAGTTGCCTCCCCTCCTAAGGCAGGGACATTCCCTTGGTGACAGAGGGTGGTTTTGTGACTTGAGATCTGTGGAGACCCCTCCTGATCTACCTCTCTAGGATCCTTAGCCTGTACAGTACCTTGGGTCAATAAGATACATTTATGAACTGCTGTAAATTTGTTCTAAAATCACCTCCTGCAAACTTCAAAAGAGATCTGCTCATTCTGGTGTGCTGGGGTTTGGGAATAAATTAGTGTCCGCCTGTCCCTCTCATGAGGTTTTCTGGATTTCCATCATCACCATCCCTTTGGCTGTCTCCGAAGGCCCAGGGAGTGCCTGGAGCAACAGAACAGATCTTCCCACCAGCCCAGCTACACCGTCTGCCCATGGGCTGGGCACAGGGCTGGGGCTTGACATGCCTGGTTTCACCTTGAAACATGCCTCCAGACCCAGGGAATGGAGCCTGGGGAAGGGCAGGGAGGATGAAGAGAAGTGGGTTAAAGGGTACGAATATACAGTGAGGTAGAAGGGATACTCGTTCCACGTTGACAGCAGAGTGCCGTGACTATGCTTAACACAGTATAATGTACTCAGTTGATGGACACCTGGGCACTGGCCTTGATCACAACACATTATGTGCGTATAACAGAATTTCTCAGGTACCCCATACATTTGCACGAATGAAAAAAAATAAAAGGAAAATCTAAGCATGTGTTGTTAAAAATACAGCTGGGTGTGGTGGTGCACACCTGTAGTCCCAGCTACTCGGGAGGCTGAGACTGGAGCATTTCTTGAGCTCAAGGCTGCAGTGAGCTATGGTCTCGCCACTACACTCCAGCCTGGCTGACAGAGTGAGATCCCAGCTCAGAAAATAAAATAAAATACATGTGTGTTCAGTTATGTTATCTGAATAATACACATGCCCATAAAGCAACAGTGCCCCACCCCACGTCCACCAACCCCTGGCCCCAGTCCCAAACAAAGTGCTTTAACTGTCTCTATGTAGTTTGTTGGGTGGTTGCCTCCACATCTAAATATTAATGCACACTTTCCTTTAGTCTCCACAACAGTCAACGTGAGGTAGGTGGTCTTACAGCCTCCACTTTACAGATGAAGAGACTGAGTCTTGCAGGGGATACGTGGTTTGTCCAGGGTCTCTCAAGCTGGGAAATGGCCAAGCCAGAGCTTGCCTCTAGATCCCTACTTGAAAGCCACAGTGCTAGGCAAGAGGTGGCTGTGTGCTTCCCTCTCTGTCCACCCTGGTGTCTTCTGGAGCCCTGCCCCCAGCCCACCTCGAGTCTGGCCTGGGGCACTCTTGGTGAGCACAGTGCTTTCTGGTTTCTAGCCTGTGTGTGTGCGCGGCCATACTTGCCAAGGAGGCTGCCTGGCCCCTCGAGTGTCCGTCCAGCTGAGTGGGTTTGCACACACCACTGGTCATCTCCAGTGACAGGAATATCAGTGGGCCAGAGCCAGACTGTCTGGAGAGTCCTGGTCCCCAGGAGGCAGGGTGCCAGCTGCAGAGGGTTTGCTGTTAGGACCATGTTTCCTGGTTTCCCCTTCAGGGACCAAACAGAGAGGAGCCGTGGTCATCCATACATTCTCTATGTGTGGCACGCAGGGTCATTTTCTGTTTCTTTTTACAGCTTTATTAAGGTATCATTGACATGCAAAAAACCACATATTTGATGTATGCAATTCGATGAGTTTGGACTTAGGCATACATCTGTGATGCTATCACACACCCCTTGGAGGCCATGGGCAGTAAACACACCCATCACCTCCAGAAGTGACCTGGTGTTCCTTTGTTTTTGTTTGCTTTTGTGGTAAGAGCACAAGCCAAGTCTACCCTCTTAGCCGGTGTCCGAGCCGGTGCGGCATGTTACTGCGGGGACCGCATTGCACATCAGGTCCTCAGACGCATTTATCTGATGTGACTGAGACTTTACGCCCAGTGAGCTGCCATGTTTCCCTGAAAATAAGACCTGCCCATAAAATAAGCCCTAGCTGGATTTCTAAGCATGTGCGCGATAGAAGCCCTACCCCGAAAATAAGACCTAGTGATGGGCTACGGCAGTATACAGTGGCTACGCAGCGCATCTGTACAACCCATGCATTTCGTCGCGGAGCAGGAAAGATGAGGAGCAGCCCTTCTCATCTGCCCCATGAGAGCTCTGTGGCTCCACATGAGACATTGGGGCCAATGGTTCTAAAGGAAATAGAGTCGCAAGAAATTCAGGATGGAATTTGGGGTTTGGAGAGTTATGATAATGTTCCGGAAGAAGACGCCTTAACTATATTTGAATAAATGTAGATTGTTGTACCGTACTTAAAAAAAATAACACATCCCCTGAAAATAAGCCCTAGGGTATCTTCTTGAGGAAAAATAAATATAAGACCCTGTCTTATTTTGGGGGAAACATGGTACGTTGCCCGCCATCTCCCCAGCCCCTGGCAGCCGCCACCCTGTTCTCTGCCTCTGTGAGTTCGACTGTTTCAGTGTTTCCTTTAAGTAGAACCATGCAGCATTTGTCCTGTGACTGGCCTTTCACTAGGTATAATATCTTCCAGGTTCGTCCATGTTGTCATAAATGGTAGGAGTTTCTTTCCTTCTTTTAAGGCTAAATAATATCTTGTTGTACATATATCTACATTTTCTTTATCTGTTCGTTTGACGATGGACATCTGGATTGTTCCATGTCTTGGCTGCTGTGAATGTTGCTGCAGTGAGCACGGGGGTGCAGATGTCTCCTGGAAATCCTGATTTTAATTCTTTTGATCCATACCCACAAGTGGAACTGATGGAGCACATGGAAGGTCTATGTCTAATTTTCGAAGGAACTGCCACGTTGTTTTCTGTAGCAGCTACTGCATTTCACACTCCTACCCACCAGACAAGGGTTCCAATTTCTCCACAGCCTTGCCAACACTCTTACCTTTGTTTGTTTGTTTATATGTTTGGATCATGGCCATCCCAACAGGTGTGAGGTGGTAGAAAGGATTACTTGCATTTCTGAGTGGACCACTGTTTTTTTTGTTGTTGGCATTTGTATGCTCTTACTGAATTCATTTGTGTCATGGACTGAGTGTTTGTGTCCCCCCACCCAAATTCGTATTTTGAAACTCTAGTCCCCAGTGTGGTGGTATTAGAGGCCCCACCTCTGGGAGGTAATGAGGTCATGAGGATGGAGCTTCCTGTGTCAGCCACGCGAGGACACAGAAGGCAGCTGTTGGAAAGGCGGAGAGAGCCCTGGCCAAGAACCCGCCCTGCTGCACCTTGATCTCTGACTTGCAGCCTCCAGGGCTGTGACAGCCAAGGTGTGTCTGTGCTCAAGTGCCAGCCCAGGGTGCTTCCGTATAGCAGCAGTCCCAGCTAAGGCACACTGAAATGTGAAAAAGTAGACAGCTGCAACATTGAGTAGGATCATTAATAAGTATTTTTTATAATAAATTTTTAGAGCGAGTTTTAGATTTATAGGAAACTTTCAAAGAGAGTACAGAGAGTTCCCATATACCCAACAGCCAGACTCCCCCATAAGTAACGTGTGACATTAGTATGTGACATTTGTTACAACTGATGAACCAATGTTGTTTCAGTTTTATTAAATAAGTCCATGCATTATTCGGATGTCCGTATTCTCTCTCTAATGTCCTTTTTCTGTCCTGGATCCCACGTGACATTTAGTCCTTGTGTCTCCCCAGGCTCCTGTTGGCTATGATGGCATCTCAGACTTTCCTTGTTTTCGACGACTCTGACAGTTTTGAGGACTGGCGGCCCCTGGCTTTCTGGAATGTCATTTTGGCTGACTTGGTTGTTATCAGTCATTGGTGAACACAAGGCCCAGCCAGGCCCGTCTGAGCCTTATGCTGGGGAGGTCCCACAGTAGGGGAGGGTTTGGGGCTAAATATACCATTTTTCTGGTCAACATTTCAAAGTAAATTCTTATCCACCCATCTGTGCATTCCAGAGATGTAAACGTCATCTCTAGGGCCCTACGAGGCCAGCCCCTCTTCTGCTGAGCACTGTTTATTTTGCAGCTACCTGGAGACAAAGGGGCCTGCTTCACTGCCGCTCCCCGAGCCCCAGTGCCACTGGAGTGGCGTGCCGGGCTGTGAGTAGGTGACTCTGGAGCCAGCCTGCCTGGGTTTGAGTCCCAGCTCTGCCACTAACAGACCCAGCAACCTGGCCAAGTGCCTCAGTTTCCTCACCTCAGTCTGAGTGAGGACAGGGTGGGACCAGTTAGCATATGCGAACATGCTGGCATTGAGTCAGCTCTCTGTGAGTGGCAGTGATCATTATTATGTAAAAGCACCAGTTATAACTCTGGAGATTACGGACACGTGGCGAAGACAGGTGAGTTCCTCTCTGCAGCACAACTCCTAACTGGTGCAGGTGACATGGTCTTGCTGTATTCCTAAAAGTTGCTTTAGGACGCAATATAGGAGTGTGTGGCACATAGTCAGTGCTTTGTGTATGTTAGCTTCACTAGCATCGCGTGTGTTACCGGCACCTGGGCTCAGTGCCTCCCCAGACCCCCGGCGTATGCGGGTCCTGCAGCCTGGTGGCTGCTGCATTGGCTCTGCGCCCAGGACTAGAGCTCAGATCCTGGATGCTGGGAACGACTGTGTGACCAGACCTTCTATGTCTTGCTGTCCCCATCTGTAAAATGGGGACAGCAATAGCACCTCCCACTGGACAAGGAATAAACGAAGTGGGGTGGGTGTCTTGCATGTAGTGAGTGTCCCCTAAATGGAAGTGACTGGTGTTATTAACACATCTGTGAGCACTGTCTCTGTGGAGGGCACTATAAGGGACCCAGGGGTGATTACAAGCAGCAGGAGGGGCACGTGGGAAGGAGGGGACGTCTCAGAGCCAGAACACACGTTGCCCAGGCATTGCCTGCTGCCTCAGTCTGTAAGGGGGCGTGCACACGCCTCCTTTTATTGTTTGTGGTGCGCCATCCAACCAGACTAGCGTTTTCAAAGGCCTGCTATGTGCATGAACCACCTAAAAGCAATCATGCATATTATTTCATTAATTTTTACAGATACTATCCTATTTTACAGGTAGAGAAATGAAGGTTTAAATGACCGTCCTTGGGTGGCAAGGCCATTAGCCGTGGAGTAGGAAGCCTGCATGTTGGGGTGTTTTCTCTCCAGCTCCTGAGCAAAGGCCATGTGCTCAGGTAACAAAAGTGCAGCGTCTTTATGAAAGTAGACTGAAGTCGGCACCAGGGCAGGGACTGTTTCTGCCTTGTTCACCGTTCTCCCTAGACTGGGTTCATAAGAGGCATCTAGTAAGTGCTGAATAAATACTTGTGGGATGAATGTGTGGCCACGGAGATGCACAACTACAAAGCTCTCTTGTATTGTCTATCTCATTCGAGCCATAAAACTGCTCTGTGAGAAAGGGTTTGGTGATACTATCTCCATTTTATAAGTCAAAGAAATGTAAGGGAAATAAATATCTATCGAGAGCCTTCCCTGGGTGGAGGCTTTGCTGGTGTCACCTCCTTGAATCAGTGCATGTTGTCTTTGGGGGAACGTCATACCACAGCTGGCTGCAGACCCAGGACCACGACCTCTGCACCCAGACCCCTGGTGTGGGCTCTGCCTACTGCCCCAAAGCCTCCAACCCTACTGTTCAGAGGCGTCTGCCCCGCCGTCCTCAGCCTGGCCCCGTCGGAAGCCCGGGCACCAAGAAATGGAGCTCCCTCTTGGTGCTGCCACCGTGACAGGGAAGGCAGGGCTGCTCCTTGGCCATACAGAAGCAGGCAGGGGCTAGCCGGGGCCTGTCTCCATGTGCCTCCTCCTTGAAGCCTGAATCTTTTCTGACAAGACCCCATTATAAGGGACCATGCAGCCTTGCCCTGAGCACGCCCCATCTCCCCCACAGCACGCCCCATCCGCTCCTGCAAGAGGAAGCAAGGAGGGCTGCCGCTCTGGGCCCTCCAGTCTCCGGGACACCCACTTGCTCCTTCCTGGACACCTTGTAGCTGCGGCGACTGATTCCTAACCGTCTTCTCACTGCCTTCAAATCACACAGTAGGTTGCAGGGAAGCCTTGCAAGGCCACAGAGGGCTGGTCCCTTAGTACCACCCCCCAGGGGCAGGGTAGCCATCCTGGGTAGGACCTGCACCAGCACCAGGTGTCTCTGCGGAGCGGGGCTGGGCTGTAATGGCAGGAGGGGAGCAGTGGGCGGCAGCACTGAGCTGCACTTACTCAGCTTCATCCTCAGAGCCAGTGGGTGTGGCCCGTGATGGGAGGGACAAGGGTGCCACGCCCCCGAGTGGGGTCAGGCACTCCAGGGTCCCTACCTAGGGCTCCATCAACCATGTTGCCTCTGCTAAGACTGGGCCACACTCTTGTACTTTCTGTGACCTCTTCGTTGCCTTCAGGATCTCGCCATGGTGACCACTCAAAGTCAGCTCTGGACCTGGAGACCCTCTTTCCACAGCTCCGGGCCCGGCCCCGCCATGCAACTCTGGCTGAAATGGTGGGGCAAAGCCTGGGCCGGGCTGGAGATCACAGGCTAGCCTTTGCAGTGACTCGTGTCGTGGGTCTGGGGACTGGGTTTGATTGGTCAGGGCAGGTGTTTGCAGGAACCAACCACAGCACTGCCCCAGACATGGCAGTCACATCGTCTGATTCTGGCCAGCTGTGACCGGTGCTGGGAGCCTGAAGCTCCTTCCTGCTTTCCCCTCACCTCCCCCTCCCAGGTGGTATCCCGAGAGGCTGCTGGCATTGCCTCCTGACTGTCTCTCAGACCCTCGTGCCCTCCTCTCTACCCTGGGGTCACAGCCTGGTCCAGGCCTCGGCAGCCCCCCCCCTCCTGCCCAGCCACACCCCTCAGCTGCCAGAGTGACCTTTCTGAATGCGCCACGGACCAGGGCGCTCTGACCTGCTGACAGCCCTCGGGCTGCTCAGGGCAGAGGGCAACCCCCAGCATGTCATGCCAGGCCCGTGGGACGCCCGCCGGTGCCCCTCTGATGTTCTGCTTGAGCCACACAGCGCTGCCTGCACAGTCCCAGCCATTTGCTGCCTCCCTGCCTTTGTCCGGGCTGGGCCCCCTGCCTGGGGCGCCATCCCTTCACAGTGTCCTCCATCCTCCGGCTGACCTGCGCTTGAGACTTGGGGCAGTCATGGGCTCTAGGCTCTCGGTCCAGTCCTGCTGCACCTCTGTGCTCTGATTCTAGGGACTCGGCTCTGTTCTTGTCCCACTGCGGTGGTGGTTGTCTGGAATATGACTGGAATATGACCTCCGTGAGTGCCAGTGTGGTTTCCCATGCACTGTGGTAGGCACAGCACTGACACAGTGCCTGGGACACAGAGGTGCTCAGCAGATGTGTTCAAGGGACGAAGGGTGGGAAGAGAGCTCGGGCACCGTCTGGCCCTGCATTGGGCAGACCCTAGGACCAGCAGATGACCCCATCTCACGCAGTGACCATTGCTGTCTTTGACTATCTTTCTTGTCACAACACCAAAATCCCTGGCACTTCCGTTTAACCTTGTCCCAGCAACCTCGCAGATGGAGATTGGCTGCTCAGCATCTGTCACAGCTTTTAATATAAATTCCAGACAGATTTTCTCCTTTGTTAATGGCAAATTAAAAAGCCCCAAAAAGGAAGTGCCACCCGCTCCCCTCCACTGTAGGGGGGACACGTGGGTGGCACCACCTCCCAACACCTGCGGTAGTCACAGGGCGCTTGGAACCTGTAGAAGCCGCTGCGAGTCACCCGGGCTGACTGGGGAAGACCTTGGGGGGCTGGCCAGTGCAGAGTCCATGTGAGGGGGTCTCTAGGGTGACCCCTGAGGTCTTTTGAGAGGGTCCGTTGTGTTGCGGAGGGAGGAGGGAGGCCTGCCGTGGAGAGGTTCTGTCCTGTCCACGCTAGGCCTTGGAGTGGCTCCTGGCGGGGCCGTAGTGGGAGGGCCTGCCAGCCTTCCGGCTCCCTCCTCAGTGCCCCAGGTTGCCTTGGTGCCAGGTTTCCAGAGAGGCCTAACAGAACAGACCCAGTTTTCTGGTCCCAGGGGAGGAGCCAGGAAGCAAACGCCATAGGTGTGTGGCTCTAGGTGTTCCCTGAGGTGTGAGGAGTTATTTGCGGGCGTGGTGGTGGGCGAGAGGGCCCCTGTGGGACATAGATGTGGCAAATGAAAACACTTGCCAGGAAGTGCCGGGGCACGCTGACGCCAGAACGTCCCTCATCGCTCATGTGAGATTCCGGTGTGTTGGACATCCTGGGAGCAGTCTCCCTCGAGGGTGGTGGGCACTCCAGGTGCCAGTCGGTTAGGAAGAGGTGGGTCCTTGTCCCGTGCAGTGACTGGGACAGGGCGTGGCACCAAAGGTCGCCCCCCCTTGGCTCTGCTTTCTTGGGTCTGAGGGTCTCTCGGCCAGCCTGGTATGGGGGAGTGGCCTTTGCCTCGTGGGGGCTGGCCGGCAGGTGTGCAGGAGTTGGGGGCTCGTCCCTGGGTCACTTCCCTCTTGCTGGCTCTGAGCCTTTAGTGGGAGCTGGTGACGTGTCCTGGGCTGCCGAAGGAAGGGCCGTCCTGGGTGGAGCCAGTGGGGAGGGAGTGGGGAGACGGGTCCCAGGGGACACTTCTTTTCTCTGTCTCTCCCCTTCCGGTGGGGAGTCATTCTTTCTTTTCAGTCTTGGAGGATCAGGGCTTGATTTTTGAAATAATTTTAAATATTGATTTTTAAAATCCACGTTCTGTAAAATTCACTTCTCTTTTGGTTCAGTCCCGTGAGTTTTAACAAAGGCATCGAGGCATGCACCACAGTCAACATTCAGACAGATCATCACCCCATGAAATTCTCTCCTGCTGTCCCTTTGGAGGCAAATCCTCCCCCACTGCAGCCCCCGCACCCCCAGATCTGTTCTCTGCCCTTGCAGTTTTGCCCCTTCCAGACTGCCTTCCGCATGGGGTCACACAGCGCGTAGCCCTCGCACCTGCTTCTGCCTCAAGGGATGCACTTGCCCGGGTATTGGCACTAACCCGCCGCATGGACGGCCGCAGCGTGTTCATTCGCTCACCCGTTGAGGCTGTTTGGGTGGACTCCAGCGTGGATTGATCATAGAGTAAGGCTGCTCTGAACATTGGGGTACGGGTGTTTGTGTCAGGGCGGTGTGCATTCCTCTGGGGGAGTCCCTGGGGCGGGACTGCCGGGTCACACGTGACGTGCAAAGTAAGGTTAGAGGGGAGCTGGCGAGCACCCAGGGGGCCCCGTGCGGCTGATTGGCTTTTAGTTTCACAAATGGAGACATGGGGACCTGGGGGGTCAAGTGAGGCATGCAGGGTTGTAAGGAAAGTCAGTGTTGGGGTCCAGGCTGGAGCCCGGGCCTCCTGCCTCCCAAGCCACTGTGCTCTTGGCTGAGTTCCACACTCCCTGCATCATCGTTTGCTGTAAACTTATTCTCATGGGGCACACTTTTGGGACACACTGGGCAGCCACCACTGAGCTTCTACACCCAGTGATAAGGAATGTGACCAAAGGGGTTCACCATTTGTGACAAAGACCAAGTGACTGTGTCAGCACAGGCATGTTGGTGAATGTAGGAGACCCTCACTTATAAAAACTAAATACCTTGCCAAGTCAGATTTCTTTTAAAAAGGCAGCTAAGGGAAGGCAGTCTTTTAAACAACGAGGGCCCTTAGTGCAGGAAATGGAAAATCACAAAGGGAATCTGAATTTTGGAGACCATTTACCCTGGGGATCTGTAAATGCTGGATCCTGTAGAGGCTTAGATCTGGAGAAAGTGGGTCTCTGGGGTCAGATAGCCTGGGTGCAAATCCTGCTTCACTCACTGCTGGTGTAGCCTTGAGCAAGCACCTCAGTGTTATGGTAGCGCTGCGGACGTGGCCCTGGCCCTGGCTCTTTGGCGCGATGAAACCACCTACAGCGCTATGCTTCTGAGGTCCCTCCACACAGAGCTGGCTTTCCGGGGTGCCTGTGGGTGCCAGGCGCACCGGGCTTTCTGTGTGACTCTTTCCCTTTGCACCTGTCATCTGGGCTTCAGGGCCTGCTTCTGAAAGTCCTTGTCCCAGGCAGCCTTTTCTTTATATGCTTCAAGTTTAGAATTGAGGTAGCAGGTCCCACCACTCCCTGGGAACTGGCTTCACCACACTTCCAGCTTTTGAACACTTCAGTGGAGGATTAATTGTTATTCATGCTGTCATTGTTATGTAGGTCACTTTTTCTTTGGAGCAAGTTGATGGGATTTTATTATCTGTGGAAAGCAGCCATACCAGAATGGAGAATACTTCTGATTGATGATTTAGCTTAAAAATAGTTTCCTATTTTAATAAGCCTCATTGGGAGCAAATGATCCCAGAGAGGAACTGTGTGCTTATCTAGTAGCCTATGTATTTTTGTAGAAATTTTGTAGAAATTTGTGTATTTTGAGGAAAAGGAGAGGGGCTGTGACTAGTCCTAGGGACGGGGTCTAGAAGCCTGGCATGGGGGTGTTTTTGGCGTCTGCCCGTTGGCTGACTGCCTTCTGCTCTGGGACTGCAGTGTTCCTCCCTGGGACAAAAGGCAGGCAGTGACTGCGTAAATGTCTCCTGTTGGATTCCTTCAAGCACAGAATTACAGTCACCAAATATTTAATAGTATTGAGGGTTTGCTCTGTGTCAGGCAAAACCATGCTAGATACTTTCATTGATACTGTCTGAGGAATATCCAGGCAGAGAGGAGACCCTCACTTATAAAAACTAAATACCTTGCCAAGTCAGATTTCTTTTAAAAAGGCAGCTAAGGGAAGGCAGTCTTTTAAACAACGAAGGCCCTTAGTGCAGGAAGTGGAAAATCACAAAGGGAATCTCAATTTTGGAGAACCATTTACCCTGGGGATCCTATAGAGGCTTAGATCTAGAGAAAGCGGGTCTCTGGGGTCAGATAACCTGGGTGCAAATCCTGCTTCACTCACTGCTGGTGTAGCCTTAAGCAAGTAGCATAAGCTCTCTGCACCTGGATTTCTGCCCCTACAGAATGGGAGCAGCAGTGGCCCCCATAAGGTTGCAGTGAGGACAAGCCCTTCCGGAACATCAGTAAGGTGAGGGACAGGCTGCCCAGATCCTGTTCCTTAGGCAGCTAAGATCATGAAGCCACAAGAAGAAACCTCAGAGATTTTTCTCTAGGGGATGCCAAAATTGAGGTTTTCCTTTGAAGCCTTGTGGAGGAAGTGTCTGAAAGCCAATTCATAGTCTTTGGAAAGTTCTTCCCCAAAAGCCGGTAATATGTAAACAGGGGCCCCGCCCCAGGCAGGGAGGGCCAAAAGGGGACATTCGCGACTGGGCGGGCTGTGCTGTGAGCAGGAGAACCTCACTAATGGCTCTAAACGTGTGGCTGAGTAGGATTGGTTTCATTCATTTATTCTGTAAGCAGAGGCTGATGGAACCAAGACGGGCTAGGGGGCACCAGGGGGCGCTCTAGAGAGGACGGGTGGCCTGTTCTAGTGGGCCCCGCCCTGAGGTGGAAGGGTGACTGCTGCTGGAAGCTAGTCCTGCCTCACGGAGGTCAGTATCCTGGGGAGGAGGCGCCTGACAGGACCTCCCTGCTCCCCACCACTTTCACAGATCAGCAAGTACCTCTTCCCTACAGCTTCTCAGACAGAAATGCCAAGTAGCCCCCATGAAAGACCTGAGGCCTGGGGGACAAGCACAAGGAGCAATGCCTCCTTGTCATAAGTGTTGTCCCCCGAGCCTGTCATTGCACGTGAACTGGAGTAAACCAGTTGGCAGGTGCGCTCGGTGTGAACTAGGGAACCCAGTCGGCAGGTGCGCTCAGTGTGAACTGAGGTAACCCAGTCGGCAGGTGCACTCGGTGTGAACTAGGGAACCCAGTTGGCAGGTGCCCTCGGTGTGAACTGGGATAACCCAGTCAGCAGGCGCCCTCGGTGTGAACTGGGGTAACCCAGTTGGCAGGCGCCCTCGGTGTGAACTGGGATAACCCAGTCAGCAGGCGCCCTCGGTGTGAACTGGGGTAACCCAGTTGGCAGGCGCCCTCGGTGTGAACTGGGGTAACCCAGTTGGCAGGCGCCCTCGGTGTGAACTGGGATAACCCAGTTGGCTGGTGCGCTCAGTGTGAACTAGGGAACCCAGGCAGCAGGCGCGCTTGGTGTGAACGAGTGCACTCAGGAGCATTTTAGTGCCACTATTTCAAGGACATAAAAGGCCAAGGTATAAGAACCCCATAGAGCAAGGAACCACTTGTCCCAGGAGCACAGAGGAGATTCGCTTCATCTGCTGGTGACAGCAGTGATTTCAAGGAAGGGAAGGCTTCCTGTGGGAGGTGGCACCTAGGGGAGCACCAAGGGGATCAGGTGGAAATGGAGCCGGGGGAGTGGCCACAGACGGAATCTGTAATTAATTCTGTCGCCCACACACCTCAGGCCAGCACTTGCAAGTGTGGAATACGGAGATGGCGAAGGTAGAGAAGGGTGTTTTGTAGAACGCTGGGCCAGGAGCTGGGAGGAGTCATAGTGAGGAAAGGTGGCCCAGAGAGGTCACAATTTGTCAAAGCCACACAGCTGAGTGAAGGTGGGAGGATGGGGCTGGGAGACCTGAGAAGGGGGTTGCATGGGAGGGAAGAGGGGGCAGCGCTGGTGTTGCTGCTTCCTCTTCCCCCTCCCACTCCCCTCTCCCTTTTCCCTTTCCCCTTCCCCTCCTCTCCCCTGTCCTCCTTGAGCACACAGCCTCTAATAAGAAATTAAACATTCAGTATAGCTAATGGAGGGTTGATTGATAACTGGAACTCGGTGCTGAGTGCCTGGAATTAAAATCCTGCTGGGAGCTTCAGTGAAAGTGTCCTGCTTCGTTTCTGTGGCCGGGGCTGAGCTGTACTCATGAATGGTCTTAGTCTGTTATTGATAGCAGGTGAGTTCCAATCTGTCTGGGGTTAACGGTGCTTGCTCTGTCAGGGACATGTGTGTAATTGTGTTTGGGAGCAGAAGGAATAGCCTTTGTAATATGGGGTCAGAAAATAATTTTTATTCCTTTAATGTTGGGAAATAACTGTGGTTAATTAGTAATTCTGTCTAACCTACCTTTTAAAGACTTTTTTCTTTTACTTTAAGTTGTGAGATAGTCTGAGGAGGAGGGTCTGCATCTCCTTATTTCTTCATTTGATATTTGAACCATTAGGGCTTTAAACGGTGACCAACTCTTGATAAATTTCAGCCCAGGAAAGGCCGGGACTTCCCGCCCTTCCTGGGTGTATCTCAGCTGTTACCGACTCCACTAGGGGAAGGCTGTGTCTCACTTAAACCAGCAAAGGGAAGGGTTGAATTGTGAACATACAAGACGTGAATCCATTACTCTTCTAAGACGAACGTTACAGAAGTATTACCACCATTAGATTGGTGTTTGTTCCTGGCTTCTGGCAACCTGGTCTGAGAATTTTCTCTTTTGCATAGAAACAACAAAGGGTGGGGGAAATAATAGAATCCAAATAATATGAAGCAATCTGAAAGTCAGCACATATTTACTGAGCATCTACTATGTATGAGACATATGGTTGCTGTTTGTTAAGGGCTTATATGATTACCAGGAACAGAAGACCAATTCTCAAGATCGTTAGAAAAGACAAGACAGTATACCAAGCAGTGAATTATGCAATTTTATGTGACAAAGGCTGACTATATAGATAGGAACAAAATTATACGACTAGAATTATTAAGCCAGGCTTTGCGGGACATAGTACTAAAGGTAGGGAAAGATTTAGATGGATGCAGGAGGGAAGGGGGAGTTTGAGAACAGCATACATGAAGAGACGGGGGCAAGAATGAGAGGGGTATGTTTATTGTTGCAGTGAGACTTGAAAAAATGAAGGGTGCAAAGTATTATACATGGTATAATTCTAATTTTGAAAAAAATATGTATTATTCATATGCAAAGAAAAAAGACTAAGAAAATGTAAATAATGTTTATCATGGGATTCACACATTATGGGTGATTTTTATGTTTCCATTTTTTACTTTTTGGTATTTTCTAACTATTTATAGTGAAATGATTTACTTTTTTTTTTTTTTTTTTTTTGAGATAGAGTCTCGCTTTGTTGCCCAGGCTAGAGTGAGTGCCGTGGCGTCAGCCTAGCTCACAGCAACCTCAGACTCCTGGGCTCAAGCGATTCTCCTGCCTCAGCCTCCCGAGTAGCTGGGACTACAGGCATGCGCCACCATGCCCGGCTAATTTTTTCTATATATATTAGTTGGCCAATTAATTTCTTTCTATTTATAGTAGAGACAGGGTCTCGCTCTTGCTCAGGTTGGTCTCGAACTCCTGAGCTCAAACGATCCGCTCGCTTCAGCCTCCCAGAGTGCTAGGAGTACAAGTATGAGCTATCGCTCCCGGCCTACTGTTTTTTTATTTTTGTTTTTGTTTTTTTTGAGACAGAGTCTTACTCTGTTGCCCAGGCTAGAGTGCCGTGGTGTCAGCCTAGCTGACAGTAACCTCAAACTCCTGGGCTCAAGTGATCCTCCTGCCTCAGCCTCCTGAGTAGCTGGAACTACAGGCATGTGCCACTATGCCTGGCTAATTTTTTTTTACATACATACATATATATATATATATATATATATATTTTTTTTTTTTTTTTAGTTGTCCAGCTAATTTCTTTCTATTTTTCTAGTAGAGATGGAGTCTCTCTCTTGTTCAGGCTGGCCTCGAACTCCTGACCTTGAGCAATCCTCCCGTCTCGGCCTCCCAGAGTGCTAGGATTATAGGCGTGAGCCACCACGCCCAGCCATAATTTACTCTTATAACCAGGAAAGAGAACATTGTTCCTTATCGAGAGAGGGATGGGCTCAGGTAGTGGTGCAACTCGAAGCACATGGCCAGCCCAGGGTGGGGAGTACGCCTGTGACACACTCCTGGCCAGCGGCTAGGAGGACCCTGTGGCCTGGGAAGGCTGCCTGCAGACAGCAGGGACAGAGGGCAGTGGACGGTGTGGATCTGGAGGGTGGGGGTGGACCTGGGCTGTCTTTGGGATCTGGCCTCCAGCAGGCAGCGTGGGGAACTAGGGAGGAAGGGACCGGCTCTGAGGCTCCTCAGAAAGCAACTCAGATCCAAGGGACTGAGAACCGCAGCCCTGCTGGGGTCATGGACAGTAAGATAAAGGGATGGGCAAAGAAGCCCTCTCTAGAAAAATAGGGCAGTTGCACAGACAGAAAAGGGAGGATGAGGAATCTCATGGGGGGGGGGCACCTTACGCATCTGTAGGATTGGAAAGTGCTGAGAGTCCTAAGTCACCAGGCCCCTTTGGGTTCAGATGTTGAAGGAACGCTGATCACCTAGGAGCAGTCAGTAGTGGGCAGGACCAAGGGCGAGGCGAGCCCACACCTCTCTGTCCAGACTCTCCTCATGGAGAAAGTGGGGCTCTTTCCGGTGCGGGGCTCCGGCCTAGTGTTCCTGGTGAAGCTCAGCCCAGACGGAGACCTGAGGACACACTGACCTTTTCGGCCAGAGCTGTTTCTGACTCCCCACGGAGGCTGGGGGTAGGTGGTGGCTCTCCTGCCTAGAGGGCGGGAGCGCAGCCACTGAGCATCACAGCCAGAGTGTGATTAAAGTGAAAGTGTGACTCAAAGGCCAGTTCTTGCGGGACAGAGGGGTTTTGCAGCTTACCAGCAATCATGCTGAAAGATTAATAGAGTATTGATCATTTATAGTTACAGAAGTATTTCTATTTACCTAATCCAAAGGACAACACCACCATGAACTTGAAAATCTTTTTTGATGGGAGCCTGTGCAATAGAAAACTAGACTGGGAGTGCATTTGGAAGAGCAAAGATGTGCCCGTCAGGCGAGCAGTCTCTGTAGCATCGATCCTGGGTCCTAAGCAAAATGTGGTTCCTACTTCCACCTGGAAATAGCTATGCTATAGCCCCAGGGGACTCCCTCCTGCATGGCTCTGAATGCTCGGAGGCCACTGAAGTGTCTTATATGGGTGACTCTGCTGGTAATTTGTGAAATCTGCCCTAACTTTCCTGTTCCAGCCACTTGTGACCAGTGGAAGGCAGGAAGCAGGGCTCTGAGGTCCTCACCCTTGAGTGGACCCCACAGCTGGAACCTCAGGAAGGGACATAGGCCTTGGGGCCAGATAGGCCAGTCTGCTCGCTGGCCGTGAACTCAGGCAGAAGTGGGAGGGCTGGTGCATCCCTAATTTAGCATAAACGCCCAAGCACAGGCCTCCGTCACCGAACTCCCTCCAGTGGGCTTTGGGAGAAGCCCACGCTGATCTGCACTCTGCTGCGTAAAAAGTGGGAGCCGTGCACCGGGTCGGGCTGAACTCCTGCTGTCCCTGGACACTCAGCCTGTTTTCTCTAAGTACAATGCTTAGAAATTCCTGACACATCTTTATGCAGAAAATAATGTCCCCTTCTTGACTCACAATACCCATCATTGCTCTGCCTGAGAACAGAGCAGTTCTGAGGAAATAGGGTTTCTGTTTCTGTGGGAATGGTGAAAGCAAAGCAGCAAGAATTTGCAAAGTCTGGAAATGAATTTGTAAAGGAATCATTTTTCATGTAGTTGTTGCTGACATTTTTCTAGGACTTGAAAGCGAAAGCATTTTCCATTATATTATGATTAATCGTGGCACAAAGAATATAGTAGGTGCTTTATAAATATCTGTTGCTTGAGTGAGTTAGTAACCCAAAGTAATAATAGTAATAACATACTAAGACACTTTTTAAGTTTAAAAATACTCAAAACGATACCATATACTGCTTAGTGTCACATTTGTATGTTATTAAAATATACAAAAGTGTGTGGAGTGATAAATACCAAATTAATATTGGAGTGGGAGGGAGGCGATCAGCAGTTGCATAAAGTGGACTTAACCGTGTGTGTGCAGTGTTTTATTTCTTAAGCTGAGTAGTGGGTACATGTGTTGTACTTTTTAACCCGTTTTTGCATGTCTTAAACATTTCATAATACATTTTAAAAACACATACAACTGCACTGAAAAAATATCTCTAATATAAAGATTGCTTCACTGGAGAAAAAATGGAGGGCAGAAAAGTAGAGTAAATATGTGCGTTTCCCAGGTTAGGCACTTTTTTCTTGTGTTGCTCATTGCCTCCCACTCCTTTTCTTATCTGCCCCAGCCAGCTCTCTCCCCGTAGATTGTCTCTCACAGTGTACTGGCCAGAAGGAGAATGTTTCCATGTGCCTCCTCGTGGGATATGAGTGACCTCCTTTCTTGCAGACACCACCCGCTAAATGAAAAGATCGTGCCTGTAACAGCCTGAAATCTAGGCACTGGCTTTCCTGATTCACAGGAGAGTGAGGAAGGCTGATGGTGCTCAACACTTGCCCAGTGTGAGGCACACGCTGCCCCCCCCCAGTCAGCCTGTAGCAGAGCTGGGCTCACCCAGCTCCCTTCTCCGCCCACGTGCTCATGCTGTGCTCCTCTTGCAGGGAGCAGCCCCAGCCACGTTGCTGGGTCTTGACCGTGTGACAGCGGCATACGTGTGAGGGGTGGCTGGAGGGTAGGAGTACAAGGTGGTAGCTCTGGAGGCTGAACCTCTCTGGCCTCCAGGGACAGGGGCTCACTGTTCTTATAAGGCTAGTCCCACAGTCTCCAGAGTGTGGGCCTCGCACCCAGCAGTGAGCAAGAAGAAGCAGGAAGAAGTCATTTGCACTTCTGTTTATCTGGACTTTTAACATCGCATCCTTTTCAAATTTCTGTTTTGCTGTGTGTTTTATAAGGTACCTGTATTGGCGATACCATGTATTGGCATGATAATACGTGTATATGATTTATACATATGTAAATATGCATATATTGAAGATACGTGCTCAAAAAATATTTTTATTGTTAGGAGTGTGAAGTTTTAAAAGTTTAGAGACTTTGCAAAGTCCTACACCGAGCTGATCCACCTCACTTCCAGTCAGCCGTTAGCACACAAGTGCTAAACGGGCTCCAGCCTTCCAGCTCAGAGCCAGTCATCCCTGGTACCCAGAAGCTTGGACATATGGTGGCAACGACACTCTTGGGAATGTTGGCAAAATCATGACAAACTGGAGAAGTAAACTTGGAGATGGGTAGATGTTTGACTTTTCAAGAAAGAAGATTTCACAAGGCCAAGTTCCTGAAAAAATTTTAGAATTGATTGCTAAAGAGATGGTTTATGACCAGTGGGGAGAAAGCAGCGTTCTGTGGCAGCCAGCATGGCTTCACTGGGAATGAGTCATGGCCAGTGAACTCTTTTCTTTGGCAATACTCACGAAATCATTCATTCATTCACTTGTTCATGCATGCGTTCAGGGTCCACTTGGTACGTAATTTCTGAGCACTGATTATGTTTAAAGCCCCGATTGGATGATATCCAGTGATGCATATATCGTAATCTCTGCCTCTAACTAGTTTTCCTGTTAACAGAGGAGACAAACATGTACACAAATAACTGTAGAAAAATAAACTGTTTCCTAAGTGCCACAAAGTGACATGAACAAATATGACCAAGATTCAGCAAAAGGAGAATGCTCCAGGGACAGTCACCCTGACAGCAAGGCCATCCTTTTCAGACGGAAACAAAATGCTACAACTTCCATATATATTTATAATTTAATATCATATTTTAAATTTTTATCTATTTAGTGTATGTTTTATTGGCAAATTATATTATTGGCAAATTCTCTCATGGTCTAGTGGACGGTTGGGGCTTAGGACACACTGCCCCAAAATATGACAGCAGGAGACCAGAATGTGCCACCCCAAAATATGCTTCCATGGTATATTTCGAGCTGGTTATTCTGAGAAACTGCAGACGCAGGAGTAGCTCTGAAAAGTTGTCCTTTTGCAAAAGGAATTTACATCTGTAAAGGAAATCTACATGAGCAGAAAGTATCTGTATCAAGAAAAGGGCTGCTTGGGACAACTCTTATTGCCTGAGGGACTTTTTATCTGCATAGCAGGGCAGCTTTTGCCCTCTACATACTTCCTCCCCTCCCCCATCCCCCTCCTCTCCCTCCATCCACCCTCTACCCCTTCCTTTCTGTAGCTCTGGATGCCATATGAGCCCCAATCATCTGACCCTTCAAGTCTCGTATTTGGTGGGGCTCCTGTGTGTACATATGTAATTAAATGTGGTTTTCTCCTGTTAATATGGGTTTGTCAATTTAATTTGTAGCCCATTCAAAGAACTTAGGAGGGTGGAGGGAGGCCATGTGTTGCTCCCCTATAGTTGGCACTCAGTGTGAGGCGTCACTGGCTGGGGCCAGCTCGCTCCAGGACTGTTGCAGCTGCAGGATCCTGGGACCCCCCCCCCCCTTTGCAAGTGAGATTTCTTACCAAATCAAGCTCCCAGATCTCTGCCTGTGGAATCCGGTCAAAGTGAGAGTGGTAAGAGTCTCTTTGTCTTTTTGCCTTTCTAAATTTAAATTAACAAGAGAAAACGTTGTGAACTAGTTCTTGCAGAGCGACTCTGGTGTTTTTTGGGGCACACGAGTATTCTTGTTTTCTGATCCCTCCCTCCTAGAGATGGTCGTTGTTTACCTTTGTCTCTGCCTTTCCTGTCAGTGTGTCAGAGAGAGGAGAAACACAGGGCAAGAATACAGGCATAGGCCCTTTATCAGCCAACTGTTTGAGCGTTTATGGGTTATGCAGTCCGTGAGTTCATGGTTCTCACCAGACCAGCAATCTATTTAGAGAAACTTTGCTCTGTGTCCCTGAGACAAAACTCAATGAGGTTCTACTTTCAACTTGTTTTATATCCTCAGACATTGGCTTTTTTATTTTTATTTTTTTGGAGACAGAGTCTCGCTCTGTCACCCAAGCTAGAGTTCAGTGGTGTCATCATAGCTCACTGCAGCCTCAAACTCCTGGGCTCTAGTGATCCTCCTGCCTCAGCCTCCTGAGTAGCTGGGACTACAGGTGCATACCACTGGACCTAGCTAATTTTTTTAATTTTTTGTAGAGATGGGGTCTTGCTATGTTGTTCAGGCTGGTCTCAAACCTTTGGACTCAAGCGATCCTCCCGTCTTTCTTGGCTAGGAGGTCTTGGCTAGGATTATAGACGTGAGCCACTGGGCCTGGCCAAGTTCAGCTTTTTGAGCTGTGAGAATGCTCTCTGGTCTCTGCCAGCCAGATGGTTCACGTGTCAGCTTGGGTCAAGCAGCCAGTGGAATAGGTGGGAGCCAGAGACAAAGTGACAAGCGGCATTCTTTGTCCAGCTGTGCCTGCTCCCAGGGAGCTTTGTCTCAAGTCCACAGGGGCCTCTGGTGTCTCAACCTTCGATTGCCTGGCAGCACCAGGTAAGTCCAGTCCCAGGAAGTCCCACCTGCTGTCACAGGTCAACAAGTTGGTGACCGGAGGCACCCACATGTCCATGGGAAACTGGAGACGCTGTTTTCACAATGTTCCCACGTGGCAACGAAGGTCTTTGCTTTCTTGTTCTGAATCAGGGGTGAACTCTGGATCCTCGGGGCTACATCTTCCGCACTCACTTTCTAAACCTGGAACATAAGTTACCTCTGGGTCTTTTGTGAAAAGACTTACTGGTTTGAGTCACTTCTGGAATAAATAAATTGGCTATATTTGGAAAAACTTTTAGAGTGCTCTCATCTGAAACAGCTTTCTTGTTGATTCCCATGGGAAGAGCAAATTGAAAAGAAGACATGAAGGGTACAGCAGTTAGCCTGGGGGTTCATTTTGTGAGACTGAAAGCACAAATCAGATTTAGAGCAAAGTTAAAGTCCTTGAAACTCACCATGGCTTCCTCTTCTCTGTCCTCTTACACCCCAGCTCCCTGACCCTGACCTTCCAGAAAATCTCTTGGCACTCAGGGCATTTGATTTAAAACTCCCATCCTCCACATCTGCTCCATTTTCTCAGTAAATTCCTTCAGCTCGGGAGAGAAACACACATAAGAATTAGTTAGAATTATGACTCTTGGTTTTGGGGTACCCACTGGTTATGATCCTTTCCCTCCCGTGGACAGCTCCTGCCTTCCTGTTTGTCTCAGTTCCCCACACCCCCCACCGAGAACTTGGCTCAACTGTTACCAGCAGCTGGGTTATGGGGTCTGCGTGTGCAAGCAGCCAGCCGAAAGGTCAGAAGCCCCCAAGAATGTGTCCCCACGTGTAGCTAGTATATCCACTGTCACCAGCTCCAGGGGTGTGGTCTGCATCTTTCTCCTTGCCTGTGGTTGAGAGCAGCTCTGGACGTGGAACGGCTGTGTCGTTTTGCTCTCTTTGGAGATGCCTCATGGGTCCGTGGTTCAGCCAGAAAGGCTCATTAGTTTGGTTGTGAGTCGCTTGTTAGGTGTGTCTTTGGTTTAGGACTTGGCTTGTATTCAGAGCATGCTAGGGACTTTTCCTTCAGGCCTTCTCTCCTAAGCTGGAACGGAAGTGTGTGCTCAGAAAGAAAATGGTTTGCTAAAACATTTCAAAGCCACATGGCTTTTCTAAATCTAGAACAGAGGAATCTTTTGATTTCCATCTTGGAAATCTACTCACTGATAGAAGGGAGAACATTGAAGATAATGAGGTGAATGGACGGCCAACCCCTGATATTCAAGCTGCACCCCAATTCTTAGGGGAATTAAAAACAATTGTCCTTGTCTCACAAATTGAGTCTTTCTTTACAAAGCTAGGAATGTACTTCTAGAAGCAACTCAGAGCCCACCTAGGCTTTTTTTTTTTTACCAACTCCCAAACCTCACTTATTCATCTCAAGTTGCTCACAGATACTTTGAAAAATCAGGGCATTGGAAAGGAAACTGTCACAACCCTAAGAAAAAGAAGGAAAAGTTTAAACAGTAACTATCTTAGACCTCTGATGATAGGCAAATATGCCCCCCAAAACTCCTTCCTGGTGAAAATTGCATTCATTCTGTGTTTCTGAGATACAAATTTTCTACCTTTTATTTTCCAAGAGCCATCCCTTTTGAAATGCACACTTCAGGGAGATAATTCTCAGAGAAAAAAAAAAAAAAGAAACCATTTGGAAATAGGCAAATGAAAAATCTTAAATAGAAAGCTTTAGCCATCTGAGCAGAGAGCCTGAACATGTCCCTTATGTCAGATCTAGCTATTCTTTTATAAGTGAGTTCTGAAATATTGTATCTAGCACATGTTTATAGAGTCGGCCGGGTGCAGTGACTCACGCCTGTAATCCTAGCACTCTGGGAGGCCAAGGGTGGATGGTTTGAGCTCAGGAGTTTGAGACCAGTCTGAGCAAGACTGAGACCCCATCTCTACTAAAAATGGAAACAAATTAATTGGCCAACTAAAAATATATACAGAAAATTAGCCAGACATGGTGGTGCATGCCCTGTAGTCCCAGGTACTCAGGAGGCTGAGGCAGAAGGATTGCTCGAGCCCAGGAGTTTGAGGTTGCTATGAGCTGGGCTGACGCCATGGCACTCTAGCCCAGGCAACAGAGCGAGACTCTGTCTTCAGGAAAAAAAAAAAGGTAATAATAATCATAAAGTTTAGAGTTAACGCTGTAAAATCTGCCTTGTCTTATGTTCATGTGTGTCTATATATGCATATATGTTGTATAATGTGATCATGCATATCTATATATGCATGTATGTTGTGTAATGGGATACTTTTATGCCTCTGGATGAGCTCTATTTAATTGGCTTATTAAAAAATAAGCACCTACAAAAATTTTCCACTCAGAAAAATAGAAGCTTAATCCAAATGCTTTTCAAGTTCATGTGACTTTGGTAAAATTTGGTAAATAAGAACATTATTAGTTTAATTAAAACAAGCCTGTCTTCAGAGTTGTCAGCATTTACTATAATCCGGGCAAACAACTTTTGCCTGTCAGATGCTTGAGATCATAAAGCTGTGGTTTTGGCGTGAGAGGAGCTGTGCAGGTGGAATCGCAGTGTCCGGTGCTGTGTGCATCAGCACAGCAGACCAAAGCAACACTGAACACACGAGCTTTTGCATTCTTATTTTTGTGACTCTTGCCTAACATGAAGGTGCTGTAAAATAGCTAATAGAGTTTACCTGAGATGAAGGCTAGTCTTGTCTAATGTTTTATTTAATTTTCAAGGGTAATCCAAGCATAACTGTTACAAAGAAGTGCATTAAATAGATATAAGTGGGATAAAAGTTTATAACTGAACTTTTAATCAATAATTTTGTTTTACAGTATGCCTGCTTAAAAAGGTTTCCCAATCTCTTTGGTAACTACACCCTTAGATAGTAGATATTCATTGACAGTCTAGGTCATTTCCAAATAAGATACAATATTGAAATGTTAATTGCTGAACATAAGTTTATTTACTTTTGGCTTCTTAAATTTAATAGGAAGACAAAATATATTTGGGTCTGTTAATAAAAATGTTTTATTCCACATTGAAAAATTGTTCTGTGAGGAAGGATATATTTCTAAATATTATGAAATGTGTATTCATAACATGTTGATATATGATAGTTCAAAATTGCTTACTTCAAAGGTTTTCACTAGAAATTAGCATTACTAAAACTTAAAATTCTAGTATGTAATTAAAACTACTAGAACTAATAAGGAAAACAACTCCGTATGCAAAGTGTACAAGGAAAGTAAGTTGTTACAAGGTATGAGGATGAATTTTTTTGTTGAAGGGGAAAGGTTAACTTGTCTAGTTTAGAGGTCGTTTCAAGGTGTTTCAGAATGAATGAAGGATGGACAAAAGCTGAATAGATATGAGGTTGGGAAGAAAGAATGAGAGAGATATCTTGTGTGGTCAAACTGATTAAAATTGAATAAATTTATTAGAAGGTTTTTAAAATGAGCCTTAATATAAAAAGTACACTAATGTAACTAGAATTTGGTCTTCCCTTGTAAAAACAAGATTTTCTTGTAGTATTGATAAGAGGTAGGGAAAGGTTCTTTTTTCCTTTAGAGTGTGATGCCTTAAAAAAATTTGTTGTTTTATCAAAATAATTTCCTGTGCTTCATGTTTTCATTATTAGGTCTTTGATTACTTCAGATAACTGAATCTTCTTAATATTAAAAGAGTTAAAGTTTGGCTAGGTGTGGTGCTTCACACCTGTAATCCCAGAGGTTTGGGAGGCTGAGGTGGGAGGATCACTTGGGGCAAGGAGTTCCAGACCAGCCTGGGCAACATAGCAAGACACTGTTTCTGCAAAAAAAAATTTTTGAAGAGTTAAGGTTTTTTACAACCATGTAACTTTTTATATTTGCCTTGGAAATTCTTTTGTCACTTTGGTTTTAATTCATAATTAGCTCTGATGTTGGCAAAGTTTCCAAAGTCAAATTCTAAGTTAAATCTTTTTGATTTTGAATTAACCTTGAGATTTTCCAGATGGGCCCCTAGAATTTCTCAAAAGAAAATTATTCTCTCTTCTTATAAAAAGATAGATGTTAAACTACCTAGGTTTATTGCATATGTTGCATTTCCATTGAAAGCATTGTCAAGGAAGAAATAATGTTTAACCTTTGAGTTATATGGATATGTCATTAATGTGGGTTCCAGAAATTGTATGAAATTCCTAGAAATCTGCTAAGTTCTGATAAATCAGTCATAATTCTAGTTATTATTTTTAAAGTTTCCTTGTCAGTTGCATCACTATTAAAATAAACTCTCATCAGATCTTTAACCATGGCCGAAAAGACTTTGTCATCCAGATAGTTATTAGATAGATGGTACTTTAATTCTTCTTTAAAAGCATTTGTAACCAGCCACAGTGTAAAATTGCTTCTTTAAGGAGATTCATGAAAAAGACACTGACAAGTGCTCTGGAACACAGGTTTCTCACAATTTTAAGATCATACCATTGGTCTGGGTAAGAATTTCCAGAACTCTGATGAAGAAACTGATGGTTGATGAAGCTGCTAACTCAACATCAAGTAGAACCTGAATTAATTATATGGGACTGAATGAACCTATGAGGATAATTTTTAAATGACCTTTTGTTTGAAATATCACTGGTTCTTCAAATGTTTTGTTTTCCAGATGTAAGGAAATGTTTTTTAAAAAGAAAATTTAAGCTATTTTTTAGCTTATAGCAATTTGGTAAAATATACTTTTTTGAGCAAAAATTGAAACATTTACTTTTTCTACTTACATGATTCCTCCAGGATTTGAACACTATTTGGGAGTATTCTTATTTTTTAATAGAAATGTAGTTATTTGTGTAAGTTCAATAAGAATCTGTTCTTATAACGGGACACAGTTGAAACACTGATTATATTAGCAAGGCTTTGACTGGAATGTCATATTTTTTGATATGACTAGACAATATTAAGGAACTAAGGTTGACTTTATGGAGTCAATAAAGCCCCTGGAAAAACAAAATAACTAACTTGGTACCTTGGATACATAGTTCACGTTGCCTTACAGGTGGATAAGGAATGTCACTTCCTGGCAGGCCCAGGACCCTCAAGATATTTTGGGGACCTAAAGAAGAGAGGAAGTCACCCAAATCTACAGGTATTACAGGAAGAGTTTGATGGTGAGTCCTTAGCTTGGCTTCTTAGCCTTAATTGATAGGCTTTTAAAAGTCCAATCTTAGATTCCTTATAAAAAGTTCTAGCAAAGCAGATGTAAAAAAGCCTATATGATCAATCACTATTCTTGCTGTACTTATGTAAATAATCAGGTCATGTTTAATGAACTAAAGTTATTTTGCAAACAATCCTACCATGATTATCTTTGGTAAAATTGGGGGTTACTGGATAAAGAAAAATTATGTTTCAGTAGAAAACTGTAATGTGCCTATTCTAGCCTTCTTCATGTTCTTTGAGATTTGTATCTACCTGTAAACTGGACTGGATCCTGAATTCCTCCAGTATCTGGCTGTGACTCTCCAAGTTAACTTTTCACATTTTCTCCCACCTTTCTGACTTGGAATCACTAAGAACAAAAACTGCCCTTTTCCCAAAGCCCTGCAAGCTGAAGCTGGATGACTTGATGTGAATATTGGAGAAGTCACCATGACATCTCGTGTATGAATGACCCTGTGCTTATTGCCCTGTGGTCCACTCAGACATCACCAGAGACATTCGAAATGCAAAGGATGCTTCTCACCCACAATCTAGAATCTCATCTGGTTGCTCTCTGGACTCAGAGATTTGGCTTATGCTCTGCTTCAATTATTAACTTATGTTTTTCTTTTGTTGCCATACAAATGCCTCCTTAGTGGGATATTAGACAATCTACCAACTCAGTTTCTGGACTGTAAGGCTTCTTGGGAACGTTTAAGACTAGAGAATGTTGGGGTTTAGGACAAACCACCCTAAAACATTGTGAACTAAAATGCTCAACCCCCTCCCCCCTCCACTGAATGGACCCCCTTGTGGCCAAAGGAATATTCTAGGGCAAAGTTGCCTACCTGGAGGAGGTCAGACATGCCTTATCATGCCCCCCTCCCTTCTTGAAGACTTCCTTTGTAACCCATTAACAGGCCTAAGGGTATGCAAGACACACCTGCAGGTCCTCAATTTATGCAACAAATGGTGGCTTATCTCTGGTAAACAGTTTATGTTAAAACATCCCAAGCCTTTAGACAAAGCTTCATGTCTTTAGCCAATTACAATCTGAAGGATCTTTAAACCCACTTATAACCTGTAAGCCCCCCCCCCTTCGAGATGGCCCTCCTTTTGGGGCCAAACCAATGTGTGCCTCCCACGTATTGATTGATGAGCTTTACCCAGAACCCTTGTCTCTAAAATGTGTAAAAACCAAACTGTAACCCAGTCACGATGAGTCCACTTGCCCAAGGCCTCTTGGCAGTGGCTCTGGGTCATGGTCCTCAAATTTGGCTCAGAATAAATCTCTTTAAAATTATTTTGCAGAGTTTGGCTTTTTTCCATTGACAATTTTGGCGTAGTCGGCAGGACCTCGGAGAAGATTCAGGACCGCCTAAGGAGCAGTGCAAACTCGGCGCCAGGTACCGGCATGGCATGGCCCTTTTAGGCCTCCGACTCTGAGCTTCTCCTTTGGCCGGACTGGACCTCCCTTTTTGGTTGATGGTCTTGGTTTATTCTGAGCTGGTTCTTTTCCTAGGAATTGTTGTTTGGGATCCTAATTTAGGTTTAGAGGTGCATTCTAAAAGGTCTTCTCCATTGTCTTTTTATCCTAAAATTAATCTCAATTGGCTTTTCTCTAAGAAAAATAGAAAATCCTTTAAAAAGGAGGAAAAACAAATAGAATGACTGTTGGGCACCCCAGTTGATTTACGGTGCCTCTACTTGCAAGTATTTTTTGTTAATGAAAAGATTCAAAGGCATTCCAGGTTTTCTAGGGCTCCAGCTGGTTATAGCTAATTCTTGTGCACAAGTTTTTAAGAAAGGGCAAAATAACGTCAAAAAAAATTCAGAGCTGAAATGGTCCACCCCCACTATTAAAATGTCTCAAGCTATCTCTCTCTCTTCTTTTCTGGCTACTCTAAAACCGAACTTTTTCTGTTGATCTTAAGATAACTCATTGTTTATGGTATTTACAATTGAAAGGCTACCTGGAGACCCTGCAGCCAGTTCTAGCTAAAATGCTAACATTGAAAACTCACTTTTAACTGGAAAAAAAGGGGGGGGGGTAAAGGTTTTTAAAAAAATCAAACTGCCATGGAAACTGCTTTACCCAAAACTTTGATCCACAGGCCTAATTAAGTTACCTATCAGGTCAACTAAAGTTTGCCATGTAAACAAGTTCCAGTCTCATCAGAAGAAATTTAGATCCAGCTTTCTTTTACAGACTGGTGAGTTTGCGTTACCATTTCATGGCTAAAGTTCTAGGGTAAAATTTATTAGAACTTTGTGTGCGTGTATGTGTGTTAGAGAGTGTATATGTTTGGGTATGTTTTATGTCTGTCCATGTATTACACATTTGTGCTTATATGGTTTCTGACTGGTTTAAAATTAAGGGAGTGCTCATAAATTAAACCCAAATGCTTCATATGAATTTAGTAATCTTTGGTACTTAAGCTGTGTTATTATTAAGAAAATAAAAAGGTGTTATTAGTAAAGTAATAGTAAAAATGCTTTCAAATTGTCAGCATACATTGTTTTTACCTGGGTTTTACTGGACATTTTAAAGTTCTTGAGGTGTAAAGATTTGATATAAAGGTTATAAAATGTAAACTCAGCCAAAGACAAAGTAATGTGTGATTTTTGATAAGTAAAATAAATTTAATATTTGTTCAAATGATAATAACTAAATCTGGGTTACCAACAAAAATACTTATGCGCTTAACTTTAAGGTAAAAATGCAAATGTGCCTAAGTGTCAGCAAATTAGAATAAATAAAACACCAAGTAGAGCAAAAACCCAAATTTAATCGTCAAAGGTTTATAAAAAACATTTTGGTTTTGGTCTTTTAATCCTAACTGCAGATATAGTTTACTTCCACTGATTCAATGCCTGTAGAGAGGTACACAAGGTGTGTTTAACTCACTATCATCTAATATCAACAGAACTGTTAGGGATTCAAAGTTGTCCTAAAAGTTGTAAAGAACTTAAAAGCTTTAGTTTTACCTTGGTCTTGTCCATTTTTGTCCTGCTCTTTACAAGCTAGCTGGTTATGTGTACATTATGTTACTGTAACAGAGTTTTTGCCTAGAAAAAATTTCTAAATTATTAATTTTTGTAATTTATTTTAAGATAAAAAGCGAATGATGGTTAAAATCCATGAGAATCTCAAAGCAGTCTTACTCTATAAATGTGCTCAAGTTTATACACTAAAAAATTATTTTGACACTAGATTGTTTTTTTTTAAAAAAAAAAAAACAGTTTAATCTTGATCCTCATGTAAAAAGCATGTTACCACTTTGTATCATTGTTTGAGGTGCTAACAATTGGTGCTGAAAGTTTTTTCTTCCCTCAGTCTACAGCCAGGTGATCTTATGTTGATGGGATAAAAAATAATAATAACCTAAAATAAAGGCTTCAAAAGCAAAATTTTCTGACTTTGCCCGCCTCTTGTGCCAATTCTTCCCTGAAGCTAGCCATAAAACCTAAAATTATTTTATGTAAAATGGCCATAAAGCAATTATCTGACCTACTTTGTTTTTACTTTGTTTTACTGTAAAACCCCATGCCAGAAAGGGCTTTGTCCTACACCGAGAAAGAAAAGATGCACACTCAAGAGGCCAAGCAGAATCTAAATATAAAATGCCTTGCTGGTTCTTCCACTAAGCCTGTTAAAATTAGCTCACACCCTTTTTTGCCCAATCATATTTCTACACCGTTGTCCATACTTTAAACAAAAAAATGGACAATTTCCCCTGCATCTTTGTGTTCATTCTAAAGGCGTCTATGTATACATTTTAAGTCTTCTATTAATCTCAATGTCAGTAGATTTTCATAAAGCCTTTATGAGAACAGTGGCCTTTGATCCCAAACTTTGGGGGCCAGAGACACTTTAAGCCCTATAATGCCAATAGATTTGTTTGGGGATGTGATGTTTTAAAAGGATCTAATTAGCTAATACCTTTAAACAAGATATTCCAAAATGACTACCATGTTTATAAAATTTCGAAGTGATGTTATATTTGTTTAAAATAATTTCTTATTAAAATACTTATTTATTTTTTTCTTGGTAAGATTTATGAGTTTGTATTTTGATCCCTGTTCTGTGTTATATATATCCAATTATACAGGGTATAAAAATATTTAATAAAAAAGTAACAAACTTTTAATAGCTAAGATCTAAGTGAACTGCTAATACAGATAAATTAGGTAAATACATATGCAATAAATACAAATAAAGTTTTCATGGAATTTAAAATCTTAAAGTCATTATGTTAAGTTAAAAAAAATCATAAATTGTCATTATATGTCCCTTATAAATGGGTCATTTATAAGGTAAAATACTAGAACATCAGTTCTTAAATATAAGTTTAAGCTTATACCTTGATAGCTTTATATTTAGGAAGACTAATAAAATTGGTGACTAACAGTTCAAAGTTACTTTAACTTCCTAGGTTTTTCTAAGAGTTGACATTATGATTAGTACGTAAAATTAAAACTTCTAGATAACAGGGAAACAACTCTATACAAAAATTCTTTTAGCCGGGCGCGGTGGCTCACGCCTGTAATCCTAGCTCTCTGGGAGGCTGAGGCGAGTGGATTGCTCGAGGTCGGGAGTTCGAAACCAGCCTGAGCAAGAGCGAGACCCCGTCTCTACTATAAATAGAAAGAAACTAATTGGCCAACTAATATATATAAAAAAAATTAGCCGGGCATGGTGGCGAATGCCTGTAGTCCCAGCTACTTGGGAGGCTGAGGCAGTAGGATCGCTTGAGCCCAGGAGTTTGAGGTTGCTGTGAGCTAGGCTGACGCCATGGCACTCACTCTAGCCTAGGCAACAAAGCGAGACTCTGTCTCAAAAAAAAAAAAAAAAAAAATTCTTTTAATAAAAATGTTATACAACATAAGTATTAGTTTTGTAAAAATATAATTTTGTTTATAGGCATTTATGGAAATAAACTTTCCTCTCAGGACGGCTTTAGCTGTGTCCCACAGGTTTTGATAACTTGTGTCCCCTTTGTCATTTAGTTCAAAAAATCTCTTGATTTCCATCTTGATTTCCTTGTTTATAAAGTGAGCATTTAGCAGAAGTGTTAGGGCCTAGGGCCCATAGATAGCCAATTACCAGCCATTAGCTTCTGTATTATGCTTGCTTGCTTAGGAGAGTGGAAAATCTTCAGTTGACTCTTATCTGACTCCACACCCGCCATCCTGACTCTGCTAGTGTGATTAAGTTTAGAAACTAAGGAGAAGGGTGGTGGTACATGGTACAACTGCCCACAAAATATAGCCTGTAGGCCAGGGTCAAAGTGCTCTGGACCCCTGAGGCACCTGACATGCTTCGTGTACCCAGTGGTATGCGTTCTGGCTCAGATCACAGGATGCAAGATGTACTGCAACTAAGATTGATGTTGTCCCTAAATTAGGATACTTTAGGGGCATCCTCTGGGTGAAATCTTAACTGCTATGGGTGATTCCTACAAAACCCATCTAAAGGCTCCAACCCCCACATTGTGCTAAAACAAGATAAAATTATAAGATTGATGCTTTCTCTCACTTCTGTAAAAGTGCTTGCTAATCAGATTTTTAGAGTGTGTGGTTTTTTTGTTTTTTTCCTTTAAAAGGGGGCTGTTTTCCCATTCTCACTACTACTTCCATTCTCACTACTGTGTCTGCCACTCTGTAGGACAGGAGTAGTCTTGGCCAGTAAATAAAGACTCAAAATTTGTCCCAATTTGGTTTCCAATGTGGTCTTTTCTCGCACTTCGGACTATAACAGAAGGTTGTTTAGTTTCCATGACTTTGCGTAGAAATGAGAGTTCCTGTTAGGGTTGATTTCTACATTTATTCCATTGCGGTCTGAAAAGAGACATGGTATAATTTCTATTTTTTAAATTGTTTGAGAAATGCTTTGTGTCCTAGGATATGGTCAATCTTAGAGAATGACCTATGAGCTGATGAGAAGAATGTATATTCAGTGGTTTGAGGGTAAAATGTTCTGTAAATGTCAGTCAGGCCCATTAGTTCTAGAGTTCTGTTTAAGTCCATTATTTTGTTTAATTTATTGGTTTTTAAAGCTACTTATTCAATATGTAAATGATCATTAAAAATTAAGTGGATATAAAAGTTAAAGGTTATAAAAGGTTTATAAAAAGTCTTAACTTATAGTAAAATTGGTTAAAATTAGGTGGATTTGTTTATAAGATTTTGTTAAAATTAACTTTCATAATTAATACACTAATACAATAAAATTTGGTTTTCTCTTTTAAACTAGATTGTCATATGATATTAATAGGAATAACAAAAGATTTTTTATTCACCTTTTAATAAACTGCAAAAAGCAAGGAAAAAAAAAGGACACAGATTCAGCTTCCTTATAACTTGTACTGCAGTCTATTAGGTCTTATACTTGTTTGAGACGCTGAGTCTCCTTTCTCAAAAAAAATATAGGATTTTGGCATTTAAAAATATATATATTTAAATTATTAATTTGGCTATAATATTATAGTAACCTACAATCTTGTTTCATGACAAGTGTCTTATGATAAACAATTCATGACTTCCTACTTTTTAAGCTTTCACTAAAATTTAAAGTTACTAAAAATAAAAATTCTAGTCAATGTGAGTAATTCTATATATAAAGTGTACCAAAGAATAAGATTTTTCAGTAATAAAAATTATAAAACAAAATGTGTTCTTATTAAACTAATATAACTTTGTCTAATTCAGAGGTTATTTAAGGGTTAAATCAAAATAAATTAAAAAAAATAAAAACAAAATTCCACTTGTGTGTAAGAAAAAGATGCAAAGGGGCAATGAATATAGAAATATATTTTTGGCAAGAAAGGTTAAATAGAAAGAATAATTTAAAGAAAGGATCTTGTATGAAATTTTTGTCCTAAAATGACTGGTTATTTAGGAAAAGGGAATGTTAAGGCAGAATAGAAAGTTTTAAGATATGTTTTGTAGATGGTGTATGTACGTGTAGGTTGGGATAAAGTTTATAAAAGGAAATTTATTAAAGAATTTTGGCTAAAATATTAATTTACTCTTAATAAAATGACATGATGTACTCATTTCGATTCTATAACATGTCTTTTTTTTCCCTTTTTAATATAAAAAGTAATGTAGTACAAAAGGTTTTTGTTTAATTTTGGTAATTGGCCTAAAAGAAACAAACATTTTATACTTTGTCAGATAATCCCTGTGCTCTCTTAAGTTTTGACTAACTAGAAAAACTAAAATTCAAAAGGGTTAAGATTTATATCCATATAACTGTATCACCTTTAGATTTATTTGACTCTCTTCATTAAATTATTTTATAGTGGTTTTGTGATTGTATATAAACAAGTGCTTTAAGCCTTTGATATTTGACAAACTTTCCAAAACTTAAATTCTAAATCCAGCCTTTTGACCTTAAACTAGCTTTTTATACATTAGGATCACTAAAAGTCTAAGATAGACATTAAATTTATTTGACGTGTCAAAACTATCCAGGGAACATTGTCAAATATAAAAATGGTGTTTAACTTTCTTTGGGCTGTACTTGTATAAGGATGTTATTAATATAGTCTAGTATTGTAAAATAACGACATGTCTTGGTATGCGTTATCAGTAATAATTGTGGTTATCATTTAAATTGCTATATGTCATAAAATAACCAATTTAGGTTGTCAGTTGTCTCTTAACCATGGCTGGGCCAAGTTTTACTATCTTTTAAAATATTATTTTACTTTGATTCATCTCAGAAAGTGTTTCTTTCTGGCTAAGTCCAAAGTTGACTTTTTCAAGTAAAGGTCATGGAAAGGACTGACAAATCCACTTAAATACTGGTTTCTGATAACTTTGGAGATTACATACCACTGGACTATAACAAAACAAAATTCCAAGACTTTAACTTTAATTAAAAAAACTGATATGACCAGGAGTATAGCTAACTCAAACCTCATGAGACAGAACTAAATTTTCATAAAAAGACTCTTTATTTAAAACATTACTAATTCTTTTGTTTTGTTTTCCAGAGTCCTGACAAATTTTAAGTAATTACCAAGTTCACCTGATCTCTGGGACCTTAAAACCATAAAATCTGCCAAAGTCCTGTTCAAATATCCTCCCTCTAAGCCCAAGGAATATCCCGGAAGAGGGGGCGTGTCAGATTGTAAGGGCCAATTCTGAGGGATGGAATTAGTTTAAAGACCCTCCAGATAAAGGAGGGATACACAAAAGCCTAAAGAAATACTAAATGAAATACTTTGTCTTTTCAGGCCACATGCTGCAGATATCCATCCCAATCATAAAAGTTTTTGTTTTCCTGCTTCTTATAAACTTAAAACTTACTGAGTATAATTTTTATCAGTTATAGATTATACAAAAGAAAATATAATGAGTAATTTATCAGCCACCTTAGTATAAATCACTAAATTCCCTTAGCTTAAATGTTAATTAATGATGCTTATATTGGCTACAAGTCTACCACTAAACCCAAGAATATAGTATCTCCATACTTGTAGGTAAATTAGTTTTGTAGCTTTGCCTTTGATATTTTGCATTTTACTGTTATGTCATCTAAAGGATTTTAGAGTATTAATGAGTGCCTGTCTACCTCCGATCCTGTTTGGCTTATTTAATTGGCTGTAAGCCCCAGTTTGGCTCTTCAGTTCTCTTGGCCACAAGGGTCCCACCAAGGGACTAGATGGACCCAGGGCAGGTAGCCACACCACCCTGGCAACGGATGGGACAAAATAAAAGTTTGGCCATAGATGCTGCCTCTGACAGATCTTGGCCAAAAGGGGGGAATTGTGAACTAAAATGTTCACCCCCCACCCCACCGACTGACTGAATGGACCCCCTTGTAGCCAAAGGAATATTCTAGGGCAGAGTTGCCTGCCAGGAGGAAGAAGGTCAGACATGCCTTATCATGCCCCCCTCCCTTCTTGGAGACTTCCTTTGTAACCCATTAACAGCCTAAGGGTATGTAAGACAAACCTGCAGGTCCTCAATTTATGCTACAAATGGTGGCTTGTTTCTGATAAACAGTTTATGTTAAAACATTCCAAGTCTTTTTTTTTTTTGAGACAGAGTTTCGCTCTGTTGCCTAGGCTAGAGTGAGTGCCATGGCGTCAGCCTAGCTCACAGCAACCTCAATCTCCTGGGCTCAAGGGATCCTTCTGTCTCAGCCTCCCAAGTAGCTGGGACTACAGGCATGAGCCACCATGCCCGGCTAATTTTTTCTATATATATTAGTTGGCCAATTAGTTTCTTTCTATTTATAGTAGAGACGGGGTCTCGCTCAGGCTGGTTTTGAACTCCTGACCTCGAGCAATCCACCCGCCTCGGCCTCCCAGAGAGCTAGGATTACAGGCGTGAGCCACCGCGCCCGGCCAACATTCCAAGTCTTTAGACAAAGCTTAATGTCTTTAGCCAATTACAATCTAAAGAATCTTAAACCCACCTATAAGCCCCACCCCTTCGAGATGGCCCTCCTTTTTGGGCCAAACCAATGTGTGCCTCCCATGTATTGATTGATGGCTTTACCGGTAACCCTTGTCTCTAAAATGTATAAAAACCAAACTGTAACCCAGCCACGAGTCCACTTGCCCAAGGCCTCTTTTCAGTGGCTCCGGGTCATGGTCCTCAAATTTGGTTGAGAATAAATCTCTTTAAAATTATTTTGCAGAGTTTGGCTTTTTTCCATTGACATGTCAATTTAATTTATAGCCCCACCAAAGAGCCCAGGAGGGAGAAGGGAAGCCAATTTTCACTCTTACAGACAAAACGGAGGAAACCAAGACATTTGGGTGGGATGATAGTAGTTCATTGATTTGGAACTAGTGGAACAGCCACACTCAAATGGGTACTTGATGGGTTGACGTCAGCCCCGAGGGGGTCTGGAGTGAAGTGCTGCCTGCCTGTCCCCAGAGCGTGCTGTTTGACACGGCAGCTGCCTGTGGTTCTGCAGGCGGGCTCATCTGTGATCGTGCTGGGAGGGGGCCGCCATTCAGGGCACTCGGATGCACGGAGACTGCAGTTGCTGTCTTGTGTTGGAGCTTTTCGTCAGAATCTCTGAAAGACCTTGAGCAATGTGGACAAACTATTAATAAAAGCCTGTTGTGAGAAAATAAAGATAATGACAAGGCTGCGGTCACCGGAGCGCTGTGCCAGGGCATCCTGCTGAGCGCCGCACGCGTGTGTGTCGTCTGGTGGAGCCGTCACCGCAGCCCTGGTCGCAGGGTCTGGCCTGGGGCCCGCGCCGGGCAGGGCAGCACTGTCGGAGAGGAGGCCGCGGCTTATTCGGAAGAGGCCGGTGCGCAGCGCTGGGACCAGAAGGTGGCCGCTGCAGGACGCAGCTCCTCCTGCGTGAGGAAGGACCTGCCGCCCTCCGCGGCTCCTGCCCCAGAAGGCCGAGGGGAGGGGCGCAGCTCGCCTCGGGGACAAGGCGAGGGGGGCCCCACGGAAGGCCCCGAGGCTGTGTCCACGCCGCGGAGGCCTGTGCAGCCTGACGGCCCTGCGTCCTGCTTACGGACCGTGGCTTGCTGCCTTCGGTGGAGACGCTTGTGTGGCTTCAGGTGGCCTCTGCAGAGGAGCCACAGATGGCTTCGCCACAGAAACATGCTCCTTTCCAGAGAGGTCGGAGCCTCGGCCTGAGGGGTGAGGGGGGCGATGGAGCCACCATTGCCTGAGCTTTGCCTTTTGGGGGAAATATTGTAAAAATGGCCTTTGACCTTTGCACCTCTAACGTGAAGCTTCAGACCTGATGTTGCCAATGCAGCATGTGTGCATGTGACTGGCCTCCCTCCCCACTGCTGCCCAGAGCTGGGACATGCCAGACCAGGACCAGTCAGACAGCACACGTGGGAGCCTGTGCAGCCGGAGTGCCCTCCAGTTGGAGAAGGATCCTCAGCGGAATAGTTAACTCTTTAAACTTTATTATCATCAGGTCAGAGACAGAGCTAGAATTTAGCAGGGGCTGAAGCAAGGTTCTCTTCCAGTCTCTCTCTCTCCCCTCTCCTCGCCCCACACACGCCACCAAGCCCTCGACCCGGCTCACTGTGACATGACGGCGTGAGAGTGCCAGGGATCAGGGGACCCTCAACAACAAGATTAATTCATTTTCACAAAGTAGGAGAAGCAGAGAGTCGAGGATTTAGTTGGAAGAACGGATTCTGGCCTCAGTCAGTAATTAACTGTGGGGCTACAGGCAGCTCAGTTTGACTTTCTGAGTTTCAATTCCTCCCTTTGTAAAACAAATAATAACAATGTTTAATGATGTAACAACTCCAGGATCGTTTTAAGTATTACACATCACAGTGCATGTCCGTGTGTTTGCGAGTTGCTCTACACTGTTAGGTAGAAACCTCCCGCTGGTTTGGAGGTTTCTTGCAGAGGTGCGTATTTGGTGTAAACGTAGCGGTTGTTTTATGGATCCTTAAGGGAGCGGGATGATTAGCTAAATCAGTGTGGGCGGCGGACCCATGCTGGTCGTGGCCTGCCGGGGACTGGGCCGCAGAGCTCTGCCTCCCCTACCCCCATTCTGGAAAAATTATCTTACATGAGAGGGGCCGCACGGCAGGAGGTGAGAGGCAGGCTGGCAAGGGAAGCTTCATCCGTGTTCTCAGCTGCTCCCCGTCGCTCTCGTCACCTGAGCTGTGCCTTCTCCCCTCCCCACCCCGGCGTGAAAAAATTGTCTTCCACGAAACAGGTCCCTGGTGCCAAAAAGGTTGGGGACCGCTGCTTTACAGCACTTGTGATCCTTCTGACAACCCCGTACTGCAGGCGGAGAAGATATTTTAATACCCATTTTGTAGACGAGGAGAACTGAGGCTCACAGAGGGAGTCAGCACGTGCCAGGTCTCACAGCCTAAGTAACAAAGCCTTGACTAGGACACAGGCTGTCTGACTCCTGGTTCAGGGCTCTTTTTCTGGACGAGGGGCTGTCAGAAAGAGTTGTTCTGGAATGGAAACAACCCCACGGGAGCTCGGGTGGGGTCAGAAGTGTCACGGTGGGTCTGCAGCGGTGGGTCACAGCTGCACGAGCTGGCACAGCGGAAGGCCACCAAGCCCTGTGCTCATAGCGCAGGTGGAGGCATTTTCTGGGTCTGGCCTCCGTGCAGACAGCTGCCCACCTGGGGGCTGGCCAAGCAAGTTCTCCAGAGAGGTAGCCCTTCCCTTCTTCCTCTCCCATCTCCTTCTCCTCACCCTCTCTGTGGAGGGGAAACCAGTTCTCCCTCCCAGTGCCTTCCCCCCTTTGTAGATGTGCACAGCGAAGGAATTGCAGCAATTGCAGCAATCGATCGGGCTCTCTTCCACCAGGGGCCCTCCAACACCGGCACTTTACTCGAAAACTTAAAAAAGTAATGAGGGAGTAAATACTCTAAGATTTCCAAATATCATCTCATGATCTCTTAGCGCTGGTCAAAGATTTTATCTGAACCCTGGCACATCAGTGTCATCACCCTCACCTGGAGACCCTCTGGTGCAAATTGTCGCCCCAAGGCCGTTTCCTGTCAGATGGTTGCAGGGACGTGCTGCGGACAGGAGGTTGCAGGGTCAGCGGTTCAAGGAAGAAAGATAAAAGTTTCAAAAGAGACCAGTGCAGGGAGGACTCTCAGCTTTTTGTCCTGGCATTAAGAGAAATCAAACTACGAGTGATTCAAATTCAAAGCCATGCGAGAATCTCATTTCGGAGGCAATGCGGTGTTGCGAGTAAGGGAAACCACTTGCTCCGGGGTCTTCCTTCCCTCGCTAGGTCTGTGACCTTGGAAAGCACCTGCCCTGCCTCAGTAGCCTCAGCTGTAAACGGGGGTCATCACGGTGCCCACCTGTCAAGACGGCTGGAGCAGTGAGTGACAATGGGTGCAGCACTGCAGTCTCTGTCTGGCTGTCTACACCGCATACCTGGTACTGTGCCTGGCACGTGACAGGTGCTTGGGAAATAGAGAAAGAAAGAGTGAGTGAATGAATGAATGAATGAACAAGAACATGGTAACTGCTTCACAAATGTTAACTGTCACTGTCATTGTGAAGTATTTAATTCTTCCATCCTGCCCCTACAAGGGCAAGAAGTACAGTTCTATTGAGTTGGTTTTATTCCCCCCTTGAGACTGTCACCAGCAAGAGAATGGGCGTTGCAGATGTCAGCAGAGGCTTCCGAGGGAAAGCAGGGCCGGACAGACCCGTAAACCGGACAGTCGTCGCACGACCAGCGAGGGTGGAGTCCGCCACAGTCTGCTCTCTTAGCACATTGCGTTGCTCTTTAAAAAAATTGTATTAAGTATTTATTTATTTATTTGCACTCCCCACTACCCTTGTGTTGCTTTTTACATTATCTTTTTCCTTTTGTTTTCCTTTATCTTGTTCCTGTTTTTTCACCCAGTAGTGGAAAGAGCAGGGGTTGCACGAGGCTGTGCTCTGCAGAAATCCTGGACAAATCATGCTACCTTTCCGGGTAATGAGGGTGCAGGAGCAGTTGCTGTTTGAGTTCTTGCTCAGTCTGTCACACTGAGGTTCTATGATTTTTCCTTAATAGCTTAACACCGGGGAGCATTTGAGTGCATGAACTTGCATTTTCAAAGTGTAGTCTGGGGACCTGGGGAGCCCCCAGACCCTTTCAGGCAGCCTGGGGTTAAAACTGTTTTCCTGATACTGAGATGATATTTGCCTTTTTCACTCTCACCCTCTCACAAGCGCGAAAAGCCCACGGGTGTTCTTTGAGATTGCACACTAGCCCACCCTGCGGGCAGGACCACTGTGTTTTGCATGGTATTCAGCAACAAATTCACAACTAACTGAAAAGGCTCCCTTTTCCAACTACATAGCCAAGTGAGGCCAGATCTTCTTCACGTGCATACCTCGACCAAAACAACATACTGACATTGCAACACATTGACTGCAGAAGCCAACATAGGAATTTATCTGTTTTATATGAAGCCAGACATTAAAACAGATTTGCAAAAAAGGAAAGCAGTGACTTTCTTCTCACTAAATGTTTTTGTTGTTTTGCAAAATGTAGTTATTTTTCAGAAAAATATGTTATCTATGTTAATGTGAAATGGGTTTGTTATACTGTGTTCAGATGAATGTAAGCATAGGTTTTTAAAATCTCAACTTTAATTCCTTTCTTTTTTTTCCTTTTTTAAATTAATTTATTTTTTTTGAGACAGGGTCTCGCTCTGTTACCTGGGCTAGAATGCAGTGGCACAATCATAGCTCATTGCAACCTTAACCTCCTGGGCTTACTCAATCTACCTGCCCCAGCCTCCTGAGTAGCTGGGACTATGGGTGTGTGTCACCACGCCTGGCTAATTTTTTAATTTTTTGTAGAAATGGGGCCTGGCCATGCTGCCTAGGCTGGTCTTGAACTCCTGGCCTTAAAGAATCCTCCCACCTCAGCCTCCCAAGGTGCTGGGATTACAGGCATGAGCCACCATGCCTGGCCTAATTTCTAATATAGTAAATATTGCTAGAAATAACCACCTTTAAGCAAAAGCTGTACATAGTCTTTAATTATGTTTTAGCATAAGGGGTCTGAGACCAAAAGGATTGAAAGCCACTTTTCCAAATTTACCAGAATGAGACGAAGTCAGCGATTTGGTTATTTTTTATAAACTAAGCCTCTGTTGTTTAACCTCTTTGACCTTTTCATTTCTGTAACTTTTCATTCTGAGATACTGTATTAGATGAATGAGGTCACTTCTCTGTTGTAGTGGTGTTTTGCCTGAATGTAGGAATTTTGCAGCACTCAAAGTCAGTGCTGAGTAGATGGAGATGGGTAAGGTTTAAGAGAATAGAAATAAGGCTTTCAGAATCTGGAGTATGTTCTAAAAACATTGCTCTCTTAACAAACTTGTAGCCTGAGCAAACATTTAAAATTAAATAAAGCAGGTCAGTGGTCTTCCTCCTGTAGTTGCCCTCTCATTGAAAAAGACATCAAGACTGGGTTAGTTTGCGGACAATAAGTAATGCCTCTCATGCACAACACTGGAGAACATAGAAAAGGAAGGAAAGCTAGCCAACTCACTTTATGAGTTTAGTGTAGTGTGATAAGAAAACTGAAGACAATAGAAGAACAGAAATGTGGTGGCTTTAAAATATGTCCGCAGATTCTTTGACAAGTTCCCTTTGACAATTCCCCTGCCCTCGAGTGTGGGCTGGGTTCAGTGATTTGCTTCTAGCAAAAACAGACTATGGTAGAAGTGATGATATGTGATGTCCAGACTAGGTCATAAAAACCCATGGCTCCTGCCTCGCTCTCTCCGGTCACTGTGGGGGAAGCCAGCTGCCATGTTGGGAGGACACCCTGTTGCGGCAGTGTGTACAGCTAGCGTTACATCTGTTATTTGTTTGACCGGGGAAAGAACCGAGCGGCACACAAAGTCGAAGAACAGCCTATATTCTTCTACAGCAGGCTCAGCACACCTAGTGTTACAGCTCTCTTCGTGTCTTCCGATGTTCTCCTCACCCTGTCCTTCTGGCCCTGCTTTTATACCCTTGGAGGGGCTCAAGAAGCATCCAGTCAACTACAAGCTTTAACATCCAATCAACAACAAGCTTTAACATCCAATCAAAAACAGTGGGATTCAAAAATTACCCAATCAGGATCACGCAAGCAGCGTGGCTGGCAACAGGCAGTGGCAGGAGGGCCTGCGGCCTGCCATGGGGCCCTGAGGCCTCTCTCAGCTGCGGGACCCAGCCCCAGCAGTGTGCCCTCCAACTGGCCACGAGCAGCGTTGGCCCATGGAGATGTGGAGCTACGGGGAGGCGGCAAGTGACTGTGTCCCAGCGCCCGACATTTTCCGCATCAACCCAAGCAGCCCTGTGGGGAGGTCATGTGGTGCGGAACTGACGCTTGCTGCCGACAGCCATTGGAGGACCTTGGAAGTGGCTCCTCCAACTCTAGCCGCCCATCCCCAGCCAACAGTGTCACTGCAACTTCACGAGAGGCCCTGTGCCCGAACCACCCAGATAAGCAGCCCTCCAATTCCTGACCCACAGAAACTATGAAATAATAAATGTATGTAATTTAAACCCCCACAATTTGGGGAATAATTTGTTGTCCAGAAGTAGCAAATTAATCCAACCAATATAACTTTTGACTGCAGAGGCAAAAGTCCTGTAGAAAACCCCACAACTCTAATTCTCAGCAGTGCTGTATCTGAAGTAATACATTATGACTAAGAAGGGTTTAGCCCAGGAATGGAAGGATAGTTTAGCATTAGAAAAATCTGTTTATGCAATGCACCACTCTCACAGAAAAGAATACAAACTTGAATTTAAACATTTATTCTTGATTAAAAACTTTAATAAACTGGGACTAGAAGCTAACTTCCTTAACTAATAAAAGGTATCCACAAAAATCCTACACAAACACCATACTTAATGGTGAAACTTTAAAAGCAGCCCCATTTAAGTCTGCAACTTGATAAATATGCCATCACTGCTTCCATTCACAATATAGTGGATGTCTTACCCAATGTAATAGAGCAAGAAAAGAAGGGGTACAAAAACTGCAAAAGAAGAGACCAAAATATCCTTATTTGCGAATAATAATTGTCTGCAGAGAAACATCAAACAGAATCGTGGATAAACTATTAGAACTAATAAAGGGATCAACAAGATTTCTGACTACAAGGTCAGGACACAAAAATTAATAATGTATTACTATCTTTTGACTGTAATAACCAAATAAAAATATAATTAAATGAAAAGGCAAAGGACCGAGAGAAGCTTTGACAGTTTTAAAGAGGAATGAAGGCCAGGCACGGTGGCTCACGCCTGTAACCTTAACACTCTGGGTGGCCGAGGCGGGTGGATCACTCAAGGTGAGGAGTTCAAAACCAGCCTGAGCAAGAGGGAGACCCCGTCTCTACTATAAATAGAAAGAAATTAATTGGCCAACTAATGCATATAGAAAAAATTAGCTGGGCATGGTGGCACATGCCTGTAGTCCCAGCTACTTGGGAGGCTGAGGCAGCAGGATAGCTTGAGCCCAGGAGTTTGAGGTTGCTGTGAGCGAGGCTGATGCCATGGCACTCACTCTAGCCTGGGCAAGAAAGTGAGACTCTGTCTCAAAAAAAAAAAAAAAAAAAAAAAAAGAGGAATGAAGCAAGGAATCTTTCTCACCAATGCTGACTTATTGCAGACAGTGTTAAAACTTACATGGTAAGTTGCCGTAGCAATGAAGACACTGTGACATTGGCATGGAAACAGACACAAGGCCAGCGGATCACAGGAGAGAGTCCTTCTCTCCAACAGACCCTGCACCTGGAGGCTCAGGAAGTGCAGAAGATGCCACTGCAGTTCACTGGAGAAAGGATGGGGCTATTCGATGAATGGTGCTAAGAAAATTGATTATCTCTATGGAAAAAATTAGAACTCTTAACTCAAACCATACACAAAAATAAATCAGGTGGATTGAAAGACCCTAGTGTGAAAAGCAACACTATAAACTGAATGTAATGCAGGAAATGTTTTTACCAGCTCAGAAACACAAGCCATAAAGGAAGTGATTGATACGTTTGACATTAAAATTGACAGTGTGAGTTCATCAAAAGACACTGTTTTAAAAAGCAAAAATATGAGCCACACACTGGGAGATGTTTTCATTGCACATAAGTGACAAATGATTAGCACTCAGATTGGAGAACTCCTTACATGTTGGTAAGAAAGAGACAAACAGCCCAACAAAAAAATGGGCAAAGGGCTTGAACAGTAATTTAACAGAAGAGGAAAAATAAATGGCCAATAAGCATGTGAAAAGATGCTCTGCCTCATAGGAAACCAGGAAAATGCAAACTAAAACCACAGCGCCATACCATCTTATACCCACCAGATTGACAACAATTTATAAGTCTGACAGTATCAAGCATTGACGAGCTGGCGGAGCGAATGCATAACGCTGCTATTGAGAGTGTAAATTGAAAGAGGCAGTTTCAAAAACAAGTCAGCATTGCCTAATAAAACTGAAGATGTATGCACGCTACAACTCGAATTCTAATCCTGCCAGCACGCACACTAGGCAGATCTTGCATGCATGTACCGGGAAGCTTTTATAAGAATGTTCATAGCAATAATGTTTCAGTAACAAAAAGGTGAATGCGGCTCAAATTCCGTTAGCAATAAAGTAGATAAATAATGTGTGGTATTTGCCTACGATGGAGTATCATACAGCAGTGAAAACGAATAAGCTATTCCTGGCTGAATCTCAGGGCCATCACGTTGCATCAAAGATGCAAATGGCCGGCCGTGGTAGCTCGCCTCTGTAGTCCCAGCACTTTGGGAGGCCGAGGCAGGAGGGTTCTTGAGGCCAGTTCAAGACCAGCCTGGGCAGCAAAGCAAGACTCCGTCTCTACAAAATATGTTTTAAAAAGAAATGCAAGAATGGCAGAAGAATCCATACAGCATAATTCTATTTGTTCACACTTAGAAAACATGCAGAACTGAACGATACATTGTTTAGGGACATATGCATAGTTGGCAAAACCATAAAGGGAAGCGAGGGATGATAAACAACATTCAAGACAGTATTTCCGTCTGTGAGGGGAGCGGACGGGGGCGTCAAGTAGATGGAAACTCACGGAAGACCAGGGCCTGGGAACCTAGACCGCCTTTGCTAGCTGAGTCACGAGCACATGACAGCTTCATCTTACCATCTTTCTCTGTGCCTCACACCTGGGTACAGGTGTGCATTGGGGAAGAGTGTTGGCCAGCTGTGAACTGAATGAAAGTGCTAGCCCAGAAGCAGATCAGTGGGCGTGGCCTCCAGACCCTAGATCTGGACCTACCGGGTGGGAGACCTGGCCGCACCCCTTCTTGAGCCGACCTCTTCATCTCTCTTTGCCTCAGTTTTCTCGTGTATAAACGACCTGGCGATGGTGAAGACCTCACAGAGTAAGGATGAGGATTCTATGAGTTAATATTTTGTCGGCGCCTGGTACCTACTAAGCACTATATGTACGTTTGTTAAATAAATGAACGAAGCCAAGGGAGGGGACTTGTGAAGGTGGGGGAAGTGGAGTGCTGCATTTTCAAGGTATCCTCCTGATCCAGGAGCAGAACCTGAAACAGCCCGGCCCCACCCTCCAAGTGTGGGGGCAGCTTTTGTGGCCCCGTTACTGAGATTAAGGGGAGCAAAAGGTATTAGGTGGCAGAGGCCTTGTGAAAGCTCTTGGGGGCAGTCTGCTGATGAGGGGAGTGACGAACATTACCCCAACTCTCAGTACGTGACATGCCCGTCCTCAGCTCATAGTTTGTCTTGGGGTGCTGCCTCCAGGGTGAATTCCAAGGTGGCAGGGCACGTAGTGAGTCTCCGTTCCTTGAAACCAAGCTGCATGGGTGACCAGCCCGGTTCTAACGGGCTGTTTGGTTTGCCCCTGCCTGGGCCTGGCCTTTTCTCTCTTGGGTGAACCCATGGCAGGAGAGCCCTGTGTTGTCTGGCTGGGGGCCCAGTGCTGGGGTTAAATTCGGAAGTCACTCAGCTGTCAGCGTCCCAGGCCTCAGAGACCTGGGAGGGACGGTGCAGCCGCCGGAAGCACCACACACGGACCTAGCGGAACCAAGCCTGAACTTTGGGGTGATTGTCTCCATGCACAGGACATTTTCTGTGTCATAGTGACACTCCATGCTTATTTGCCGGTGTTTTCTCCTCGGAGCTTGGGAACTTCGAAGAGAAAAGTATTGTTCCTCTTCTTCCCTGGACGGTGAAACTGCTTCTCTTTGTCATCACCCTCGCTGGTGACAGCCATGGATCCGCTCCACAAATCCTCACCGAGCACTTGCTAGGGGCCACGTCTGCCGCTATTTCAGACTCATCCCTACCTCTGGGTGGGGTGCAGGCCAGCACTGTCTCCCATCAACGAGCCTGGTCCAGTGCGTGCTGCTGTCTTTTGGGGGTGGGAGCTGTGTGGAACAGGCCCAACACGACCTGCTGCTCCCACGTTGTTTAGTGTTCTGCTCCCTCAAAAACACTCATTGTCAGCCGGGCGGCTCAGGCCTGTCATCCTAGCACTCTGGGAGGCCGAGGCGGGCGGTTTGCTCAGGGTCAGGAGTTCGAAACCAGCCTGAGCAAGAGTGAGACCCCGTCTCTACTAAAAATAGAAAGAAAATTAATTGGCCAACTAAAATATATAGAAAAAATTAGCCGGGCATGGTGGCTCACGCCTGTAATCCCAGCTACTCAGGAGGCCGAGGTGGGCGGTTCGCTCAGGGTCAAGAGTTCGAAACCACCCTGAGCAAGAACAAGACCCCGTCTCTACTAAAAATAGAAAGAAATTCATTGGCCAACTAAAATATATAGAAAAAATGAGCCAGGTATGGTGGCGCTTGCCTGTAGTCCCAGCTACTCAGGAGGCTGAGGCAGGAGGATCACCTGAGCCCAGGAGTTTGAGATTGCTGTGAACTAGGCTGACTCCACAGCACTCTAGCTCGAGCAACAAAGCGAGACTCTGTCTCAAAATAAAAACAAACAAACAAAAAAACCAGTCATTGTTTTGAGTCTAGCGTTTCAAGCCACTCATGCAGAAGGACTGTGCTTTAAGGACTGTGCTTTAAGGGCCGTAGTGGTTATTTTTTGTTGAAATGTGGCCTAGCACCAGCTTTGCCCACCCCCCATGGAGGTGTCCCCAGCCCCCTGCCCCCAGCTGCTGTGGAAAGCGGAGAGGCCACAGAGCAGGTCTCCTGCGGCATTTCCGCAGCAGGGATGTCCGCGTGCCAGGGCATCTCCGGTTCTGCAGAAAAGCTCCCAAACCAGATGGCGCCTGGGCCTGGGCCTGGGCCGAGCAGGAGGCCGGCATGGCTTGAGGAAGGCAGAGCCAGGCTGCTCAGGAAGGACTGGCGCTGCCACCCTTGCAGTGTCACATGCCTCCAGAAAGGAGCACAGAGGGAGACAGTCCCCTGCTACAGGGGCCACTCGCAGGCTCTGGGGAAACTGTCATTCATGAGGCCTCAGTTCCTTTGGGCCATCGCTTCCCTCTGCCAGCCACCAGCTGCTTTTCCAGGGTACAGTGTTCTCACTGGAGAAAGCCACTCAGGGCAGATGCCACACTCATCCCGTTGTTGGAGGGGCGACCTCCTGGCCACGTTGGGGCTGCCTCGACCCCTCCCCTCCTAGCTGGTGTCTGCCAAGGCTCACCCCTGGCTCCCAGGAAGGCTGTCACTTCTGTCCCCAGTGTTAAGATCGCGCCCATGCAGTTAAGGAGCACTGGGTGGGCTGGGGGCGTGTGGGAAACAGGCCCAGAGCTGCGTCCTGCAGAGCCGGGGCGGGTGGGGCAGAGCGCTCTAGGGCCCCTGTGGCCTGGGCTCCCGCCCCCGGGAGGGTCCTGTTCGGGATCGGCCACCTGCCGGGCGTTCTGCTCCGTAATCTGCGCGCCCCAGGCGGGCGCCACCCTGGCCTGCGCCCGCAGAGCCCGGGGCGATAGCGCCTTTGCAGCCGATAAGGCCCTCGGAGCGCCCGGCCTGCGGCCGTCGCCGCCCCACTCGTCTGTGTCTGTGCCCGCACAGGCTGCGGGGCGCCGGCAGCCCCCACGCTCCGCGCAGCGAGCCCCACGGCCCCGCCATGCCCGGCCCCGCCGGCTTCGGCAGAGTGAGTACAGGGCGCCGCGGGCGGGGAGCAGGGCGCGGGGCGCAGGGCGGGGGGACGCGGCGGGGGCGCGGGGCGCAGGGAGGCGGGGACGTGGCCGGGGCGCGGGGCTCAGGGAGGCGTGGGGGGGGACGCGGCGGGGGCGCGGGGCGCAGGGAGGCGGGGGCGCGGCGGGGGCGCAGGGCGGGGGGTGGGGGACGCCGCGGGGGCGCGCTCTGGCTCCCCGCGTTCCAGCAGCGGGGCAGGCGGGCCGGGCTGGCTGCTCTGTCGCCAGGAGGAGCAGGTGGCCTCTGCTTGACTCGGTTCATCCAGTTCACATTTTTTACAGCCAGAGATTTGCTGTCGTATTAAGTCCCAGTTACTTGGGTGTCTGAATTTTGTCCTGTCTGCAAGAGAGATTGGGAAAAATGATTTTTGGGTTATAATCCAAGTCTGTTAAGAGTCTCGAAGCTTTCCTTTGACTCTGCTGAGCAGTGTGTTTTTTAGGTGTGTCTTCACAAGCCGGTGCGAAGTGGGCCTGGGAGTGGGCTGCTCAGCGTGGCCCCTTGTGGAAGGGCGCTGGCTTGTTTTCTGAATGGCCTGCAAACGGCCAGCCTCCTCGTGGGTGGTCCGGCCTGTTGTTAAATGCTAAACTTTGGCTTCAGGAAGGGAGGAAGGGAAGGAGCTTGCAGGCGGCCCTGGAAGGCAGGGTCTGCTGGATGGATATTTTCAAAATGATAGTGGAGCGTTAGAGGGAGTTCCCCGTGAGGATGGGACTCGCCCCCGCCCAGCGGCCTGGCGGGCTGCGCTGTTTCTAAGTGCCCTGTGTCCGCTGGGCGGGGGCTGCGCTGTTTCTAAGTGCCCTGTGTCGGGGTGAGGCCCTTCGTTTTGGCGATGGGTTCAGAGGCCAGAGTTGGACATCAGGCCACATGGCCAGAGCCAATGAATGAAAGGGACTGCGGTTTGGTCACCAGGGAGCCCATCTCTTCTGCTTCTAGGAGTTGCTGGATGCAGGGGAAACGATATTAAACGGGAATGTCTTTGTAGTGGACTGGCATCTTCACGGGTGGCCTTCCCTGGCTGCTGTGTTCTCCCTGGCCTCCCAGCACACGCCGGCTAAGCCCCTGGGGCTCTGTGCTGGGCCGCTCGGGGTCACAGGCCCTTGGAGGTGGGTCCTAGGGGCCTGCTCCGCACACACCGCACAAGCGGGAAGGGCCTGCACGTGCTCCATGGAACAGTGAACTATCCCCGGACTCACACGAAAGCCCTGTGTTTTGCAGGCGTCAGGCGTGGCCGCTAACAAAATATTTAAACTTAGCATGATGCTTTTACCAACCAAATAACAGCTTTCAAGGAGCCACTTTTCTCTGTGTCTCAGTTTTCTCATCTGGGCAATGGGTCTGCCGTGAGGCTGAAGTGAGTTACTCGATTGTGAAAATATTAGCGAAGGGAGCAGAGGCCTGAGGACGGTTATTGTAACCAGGGTCAACACGCTCAGCTGACCCTTGATTTTGGATCAGTTATAATGGATCAGTTATAATTAATTTTTAAGCCCACTGGGCCAGTGTCTTTGCAAAAGCAGCTGATGTATTTTGAGATAAATCGAAGGGAAGTATATTTGGAAAAACAGGGTGCTTGTTGTTAGTGTTGTTGCCAAAAAAGAGAGAAAATAGGGCCCTTTCTAAAGGGAAAGCGATTGAAAAATCTTTGTCCTTAATTTCCGTTCAACAACCTTTAACAAACGTTTATTAGGCACCTGCTGTGTGCCAGGTCCCGCAGTGGCACTGGGAGTGTATCAGCGAACACAGCAGAGGAGAATCCGGGCCTTGCAGAGCTTGCCTTCCAGCAGGGCAAGGAGACAGATTAAAAACAAAACAGATGGGTAAACAGCAGCCTATTAAAAGGTGAAAAGTCCTATTGGGGCCGGGGTTGGGGGGAGTCGGCGCGGGGAGTAGGCTTGGCGAGTTCTGCAGTTTGAGTAGGGTGCTTGGAGAGGTGCCCCTGAGCAAAGGCTTTGGGGGGAAGGTGAGGGAGACAGCCACACACAACTCTGGAGGAGGCGGCAGAGGGAGTAGCGCATGCGTAGGTCCTGGGGCGGCTGTGTGTTATGGGAATGACCAGGAGGCCAGTGTGCCTGGAGCAGAGTGAGGAGGCAAGAGCAGGAGGAAGCGAGGGCAGAGAGGTGGGGAGGGAGAAACTGCGGAGGGGGACAGGTGCAGAAAAGGTAGGCCTTGCGTGTCACGATGAGGAGTTTGCTTTTGCCTTGAGTGAGGTGAGAAGCATTAGCCAGTTTGGTATTAGAAGGACAAATGGTATGACTTGACTTCCCCCTATCTATACTTGTGACTTCCTAAGGCCTTTGAAATCAGCCCCTAGGGATGGGCTGCCAAGTCGGACCACCTACACGGTGCGGCAAACGGTGTCATCGCTGAGTTCTAGCCATTGTGCTCAACTGTTTCCCCTCTGGGATGCACAGGGCTGGTCGTTGGCACAGCCCTGCGTGATGCATTTTATGGCCATGCCTGAGTATTAATAATCCCTTTCTCCCTTGCACACTTCAATTTAATGAGAAAATAAATAGTGACACAGATGCTCTTTACTTAAAAAAAAAAAAAAGACCATTGATGATATTAAAAAGGAGACAGGAGCCACTATAGAATCATATTTCATGTGCAGTACAGTAGTTTATAATCACAGCTGCTAATGACCCTGTTGTTTTCTTTGGGCCTGGGCCTGGGTGAGGCAGACTGCGGTTCTAGAGCACTAGCTGTCGAGAGAGGGTCTCGCTCGGGCAGGCATGCAAGAGCGGTGTTGGTGGAGGGGAACCTTGAACTCGAGCTGAGTTTCAGAAGGTAGCGACGGTCTTCCCACACGCGGTCTCGCTCTCTGCCAGCCGTGCTTCACACGCAGCCAAGGGGATCGTTCAGAAAGGCAGATCTCGCCACGTCACACGCGTGTGCCTCCCACCCTCAGCGCTGTCACCGTAGTCTTAGGGGAGAGTGCAGACGTCCTCCGGTGAGGCCTGGTCCTGCCCTGGTCCTGCGCTGCCTCTGAGCCCTCCCCAAGCAGTCGCGCTGGGACACCGTCTGTCCCTTTGACAGGCTGCGCTTGGAAATTTCTTAGTATATTTAGAAGCCCCACATGGGTGAGGCTTTTGCTGCTTGCTTGTTTGCGGTTGTGTCCTTGGCACCCAGCACAGTGCCTGCCACATAGTAGGGGGCCGTTAAATGTTGGCTGCACTGATGGATGGACCGTGCGTGGATTACTTGTAAAACCCTTTGATTGCTGCTCACAAACCTGCAATTGAAAATTATTGCTCCAGCAGTTGTTAGATCTGACTTTTTAGGTGCTTTGCTCTTGGGATTTAAAAAAAAATTCATCAGATAGTTTCTCTTTTCCTCTGGACTCTCATTGCACTTTGTGGGAACCTCCCCTAGGGCCCTTCTCATTTTCCACACTTTTCCACTTATTTATACGTGTGTCATCCCTCCCGCACGCAGGGGCGGACGGGAGGAGGGTAACAGTCACCTCTGACTCATCTTTGAGTCACTTCCTCTTATTTTCCCTGGCATTGACCAAGGTCTTGAACCTGGGGCTGAAAAATGTATTTGTTGAATGAGTCTGGGCTCCTGCTTCTCCTTCGCCTGCCCAAGTCGTGAGCGTGGACTCTGTTGGTTCGGAAAATAAGTCTGCAGGCTGGCCCTCTGCGGAGGTGGGTGGTCACACCCGGCTGCCCCTCCAGCCCTGCTGGCCGAGCATCCGGGTTCTCGGCACACCCAGGCTGGCTGCAGCCTGAGCGCCTCCTGGGGCAAGCTTAGAGATTGTCATCATTCTCGACAGGCAGTGTTAGAGACCCGGCCTGAAGCGGGATTGTTTTTGCCCCTCACCTCCTCTGCTGCTTGCTCTCCGAGCAGAGGCTGATTTATCTCGCGGATGTACTGGGGCGCAGGAAGAAAAGCGTGTTAGGGGAGCAAGAAGGGCCCCACCTGCCAGCTGCTAAAATCTGTTAGCGTGTAGGGGAAGGTTGGCACGGGAGGGGAGACAGAAAACCTGCTTATGGACAGACTAGTGCAAATGGGAACAGCCTGGTTTCAGTTTGCTGCAGAGAGCTGGTGCCTACAAAGGCTGAAAAGAAGCTGGCCTGGGCCCAGCCACTGCCCAGGGGTGATAGTGATTTGCAAACTGTGGAACCGATTCCGGCTACTCAGAACCCATTAGCGTCTCCTGCTACTCAGACATCCCAGCCACCTGACCAAGATTGCCGGGCGCCTTCCTCCTTCCCACTCTGGCAGGCTCCCCTGGGGCGGGGTGAGCTGGGGGTGGGCCAGGGTGTGCACCTGTGGTTTACTCCCCCTCGAGGTGTGTACAGCTAGCGTTACAGCTCTTATTACAGCTCTTATTCATTTGACGGGGGAAAGAACCGAGCAGCACACGAAGAGTCGGAGAACAGCCTTTACTCTTCTACAGCAGGCTCAGCACACCTAGTGTTACAGCCCTCTTCGCGTCTTCTGATGTTCTGACTCTTTCCTGCCCGGCTGCCCCTGCTTTTATACCTTTGGTGGGGCTCAAGAAGCGTCCAATCAACTACAAGCTTTAACATCTAGTCAATAACAAGCTTTAACATCCAATCAAAAACAGTGGGATTCAAAAATTACCCAATCAGGATCACGCGAGCAAGCATGGCGGGAAACAGGCAGCAGTACAAGGGCCCAGGGCATTCCGGCACGTGGGCCCCGAGGCCTCTCTGCCTCGGGCCGGCCCCAGCAGCGCACCCTCCAGCCAGCAGCGCTGGCCTGCGGAGATGTGGAGCTACGGGGAGGCGGCAAGAGGCTGAGTCCCGGCACCGGGAATTTTCTGCATCAAAGGGAGGCAATGGCTACAGGCCATCTATCTCCCAGCCACCTAACGTCTGACATCCCTCAGCTCTGGGCTGGCTAATGTTTTCCCCTACGCGGTGGTTGGACGGTCCCAGCAGAACCCCTGGTCCTGTACTGCCCTCACCCCCCCGCCTGCCAGGAGGCCTAAAGTTCTGCCCTCAGAGACCATTCCTTGGGCTCCTAAGGGGGCTTTGTCTCTAAAAGCACTCTGGTGGGTTGCGTACACTTAGACCTTCCTAACAGGATCTCGAGCTGCACAGGCGCACAGAACGCATCGCTGGTGGGATTCGTAGGTGGTCAGGCAGGAGGAGCGAGGCGTGGAGTTCAGGGCAGGTTCGCGCTGGGGGGAGGGGATGAGGAGGTAGCAAAGGAGGGAAGTCCTCGCTCCCCGACGTAGGGCGGTGACCGCGAGCGAGATTCCTTCCTGGGTGTTCGGGTATCCTGATATCTGGGTGCCAGACACCGCAGCCTGTCGCATGTGGAGCGTGCAATTTGACGTGACGTTGGGCTCAGATTGGACCCGGAGGCCTGTGACGGGAGCTGCTCGGATCCCGCGTACCCTTCTCACGCGCGTGCTGTCCAGCTGTCCAGGGGTCAGCCCGGGCATTGGCTGGGCTTCCTGGTCCGAGTTCCCCGGGGTGTCGTCTCTTGCCCCTCCAGTAGCCTTTCAAACACTGTGGGTGGATAGTACCGTTTTGCAATACGAAAACACAGCGCTTTCTGCCGGGCGCCGTGGCTCACGCCTGTCATTCTGGCACTCTGGGAGGCCCAGGCAGGCGGATTGCCCGAGGTCAGGAGTTGGAAACCAGCCTGAGCAAGATCGAGACCCCGTCTCTACTATAAATAGATAGAAATTAATTGGCCAACTAACATATATAGAAAAAAAACTAGCCGGGCATGGTGGCGCATGCCTGTAGTCCCAGCTACTTGGGAGGCTGAGGCAGCAGGATCACTTGAGCCCAGGAGTTTGAGGTTGCTGTGAGCTAGGCTGACGCCACGGCACTCACTCTAGCCTGGGCGACAAAGCGAGACTCTGTCTCAAAAAAAAAAAAAGAGAAAGTGCTTTCTTTTTTTTTTTTCTTTTTTTTTTTGAGACAGAGTCTCGCTTTCTTGCCTAGGCTAGAGTGAGCGTCATGGCGTCAGCCTAGCTCACAGCAACCTCAAACTCCTGGGCTCAAGCGATCCTCCTGCCTCAGCCTCCCGAGTAGCTGGGACTACAGGCATGAGCCACCATGCCCGGCTGATTTTTATATTATATATATTAGTTGGCCAATTAATTTCTTTCTATTTTTATGGTAGAGACGGGGTCTCGCTCAGGCTGGTTTTGAACTCCTGACCTTGAGCAATCCGCCCACCTTGGCCTCCCAGAGTGCCAGGATGACAGGCGTGAGCCACCGCGCCCGGCCGAAAAAGTGCTTTCTTTACTCACACCACCTCAGTGCGCTGCTGACGCTACCTGGGATGTAGTGCCACATCCCCTGTGATGTAGATGTTACCACCCTCACTTTCCGGGTGAGGAAACAGGCCGAGCAGTCCATCGACTGGCCCAGTCCCACAGCGAGGCCCCCAGCTCACGCGTGTCTCCTGACACCCTATGGAGAGAGACTCCTGGTGCATGTCTACATGCTGACTGTGCTGAAACTGTCACTGTATGGCCCGTGTCCCCACTAGCCTGCAGCCCCGGCGCCCCTGCAGGACAAAGGCCAACAGTCTGAGTGCGGCCGGCAGCACGGCAGATGGCCCGGCCTGTGGGCTCTGCAGCTGGGGCACCTGGGTCTGAAGCCTCGTTCTGCTGCCTTCTAGACATGTCATCCTGGGGCCAGGTGTATGCCTTCCCGTCCCTCCAGCCTGGGACAGCAGCGATTGCCCCCGAGCTGTGAGGAATAGGGGAGGCGAGTTCGGTGCCTGGGTTTCCAGGAAAAGATCTCCCCGCCGCCTTCAGTCTACCTTCAGTTCAGGTCAGCGGAATTTACTGAGTAGGAAACAATAAACGACAGCACCCCGTGCCCTCGGGGAGCAGCAGATGTCACCCGAGTGGATGGAGGCAGATGCCACTGGAGGCTCAACCAGGGAAGAACGAATCCTGCCGGTCGGGAGAGCAGGGGGGCTTGCCGGGGAAGCCCCACAGATAAGGAGAACTTTGGGCCTCGAAGAACCCGTGGAATGCCCCGAAGCAGAGAAGGCAAGGCAGGGGCTGGGACATCAGACGCGTCGTCCGGGTGCTCGGGGACAGGAGGGTGGAAGGTGGCAGGAGATGAGCATGCGGGGACGGGCAGGGGCCGCGGGAGCTCTGAACATCAGCCCGAGACTTCCCACTTTACTCTCTGGGTGTGGGAGGAGCCGGCACACGGTCCTTGAGTAGGAAGGCGTTGAGGTCAGATTTGGGGCTCAGAAAGCCCCCCTGGCAGGGTTGGTGGGGGAGGGGTGTCACTGGCATGGAAGCAGTTAGGAACATGGTGCCCGTCTCCGGCGGCGGCCGTCCGTGAGGTCCTGGATCAGGGCGGGTGGAAGATGGAGACCGTTGCCGCGGCGTTGGCGTCTCCGTCCGGTTGATGCTCACGGCAGCCGCGTGAGGAGTTCCTGCCTGTGCCACAGAGGAGGAACCAGAATTTCACTGCAGGTAGCAAGGGCGATAAAACCAGGCTGCCGTTCGGGGTGTCGACTGGCTGCCCCTGCGGTCTGGGGTCTGGGGTCCCAGGAACTCGGTTCCGAGGCCTAACCAGAGGACCGTAGGTTTGGCGGCTGACAGTGCTGACCCAGCTCGAGGGTGCTAGTGCTGGCATCAGCACACCCACCTCGCAGGGAGAAGTGCGGTCCCTCCGGTCTTTCGTGTCGTTTTGTGTTCTCGCTCACTTGCGTTCGCCGGTCGGTGAATCCTGCCTCGTTAAGAAAACCCAAGCGACAAGTCGGTGGGAACCAGCGCCCTGGTGAGTGCGGCCAGAGAGACAGGAGGCGAAACCACCCCGAATGTGTCATCAGGGCCTGGCGACTCATGCCCGCCCGTAGCCAGTGAGCACCGCGTTCCGTGCAGACTGCTGACCAAGCAGCTCCGGGCGGAAAGCGAGTCTCGCCGCCTGGCGTCCGACCGACAGCAGCTGCCCGGGCTGCTGTGCTGGGAAGGGCTCCGGGGCCGCCCGCAGCCTCTGGGCAGGAGAGCCGCCAGCACCTGGCACCCTGCGCGGGGCTGGGGCAGGGCTGGGTGTCGGTGGGAAGGTTGCAGTGGCCTTCGGGGGCCATTGCTGGTTTTCTTTTCCCTTCCTTCCACCTCTTTCTTCAGTTTAGCCTTAATCAGAGGAGCCACGTTCTGCCCAGTGTTTATTTGAGAGACATCCTGTCTTTAAGGATGCCTAAAGCCAGCTAGTCATGCCTTGCATGTTCATTTTGCTGGTTTTCCTTTCACGGGGAAATATATATTTCTCACTTCCTTGTCAGTTGGGGCAGGACGGGGTTGGGGGCTTAAATACGGGCCAGAGTGGCAGTGAGTGGCAGGGGCTGTGTCCCACGTCTGACCCAGGCCTGTGCAAGTTCAAAACCCTTTTTGTTGCCAGATAGCGGTTAAGCCCCGTCTGCCTTGGGATGTCCCCGGCACTGAACAGATGCGTGCGGAACTGAAAAGTGCTCTGATTTTTGTGTGCAGGTGAAACTGCACACTGCGAAAATGTGTCAGGGTTGTTGCGTTGAATGGCTCCTTAAATGGAACTTGTTCCGCCACCACCTTTGTTGCTCTCCTTACGGAGCCGTGGAAGCAGTCTTTTATGACAGCCGCAGTCTTCCTCGGGCCCGGTTAAAGGACGTCTGCAGGCGGGGTGATGCACCGGCACAGTGGGAGCTTGGCTTCTCAGTCTCCATCTCTAGACGGTTTTCCGGTGGGGTTTTGAAAAAAAAATCACTTGATTTTCAGTGGCTTTGTGTGTGCATCTGAGGGGGGTGCGAGCGTTTGGCGCCGGCCGCCACAGAGGGGCAGGTGCTGAGGTGCTGAGTGCCCAGAGGAGCAGATTGTTCCGAATGTCCCAGCCGCAGGGAGGTGGTAAACGGATGCTCCAGGGTTGGAGTGGCCGTGCTGAGCCCCTACTCTTTACTCCTTTCATTTACAGCAGTGGCCATTAGGAACTTCTCTGGCCTCTGAGCAAATGGGATGTATTTAGAGCGAGTAGTGCCTGGGGCAGCCGTGATTGTCCTGTGAGTGTTTTTGCTTTGCTCATTTGCATCTAATTCTGTTTGTTTACCAATAAAGATGTGCCCTGCTCAGAGGCATTGCTGCTGACTGTGAGCCAGGCGGATCAGGGCCCAGGGCACACATTCGGGGTTGCCTGTAGCTCCGGCCTGCCTCTGGGGTGCTCCTAACCCTGGTCCCCATGTGCTGTGCCCTCACGCCTCTCCCTGCAGGTCTCGCTCCCTGGCAGGATGCAGCCTGAGCGTCACAGCCTGGAAGGGAGACAGGCAGGTGCCTGAACCACACTGCAAGCCGAGGAGACCGGGGGACTTACGGCACAGGCTCGCTGCAGGTGTTGGAGAGCGAGCAGGGCGGGGGCACGGAAGGGCTTCCTGGGCAGAGGGAGCGCGGCCGCTAGTGCGAGGGGCAGGAGGGACGCCGGGCAGCTTCCCTGGAACGGGCACCCAAGGGCCGGGCAGGGCGGGGGCCCGTCAGGGCGTCGAAAGGATCCAGAAGGCAGCAGGGACTCTGAGCAGGGAGAGAGCGGGGTCCCGCCACGGCTCAGACGGCGATGCTCACTGCCGCGTGGGAGCCGCGAGGTCACGAGGTCAGCCCCGAGGGCCCGAGAAATGGTCCAGGCGTGAAGCGTTGGGGACCCCACCTGAGGCCTTGGCAGCCACCAGGGAAAGCTGCGGTGGGCTGTGAGTGGTCACACCAGGGAAGGGCGGAGGCAGAGCCCGCACCAGCACCCCTGAGCCACGCCAGGCCCTGTCCCGGGGACCCAGCAGGAGCAAAGCCACTCACTCCTTGCGATGACCCCAGGAGTCACTGCATGTTACGGATAAGGAAACTGAGGCTCAGAGCGGTCGATTTGCTAGCCAGGCTGCCTGGCTAGAAAGTGGTGGGACTAGCACTGGAAGCCAGGCCTCGGGCCCCAGAGCAGGGTCCTCAATTGTGACCTCACTCTGTTTTCCCCGGAGCAGCAGGAATGGGAGACTCAGGACAGCAGGGGCTCCAGGGCTGGGACAGGCTGGCTTCGCTCCTGCCGGCTCAGGGGCAGCGTTTCCCGTGGAGCCCTGGAAGCCCCCAGCCAGGTGCTTGACTGGGTGTGGGGGGGTTACCCCTGTTAACTGCCCCCTGTCTGGAACCTTGGTATCACCCGCCCCACTCACTCCTTCAACAAATCTCCTCTGTACTCGAAAAAACAAAAACAAGCTACCTTAATAAGTATGTAAACATCGTAGCTCAAAACCTAGATAGATGTATTACAGGATGTTTATTTAATTTGCAAAACCTTCACTGTGGGGTTTCTTTGAGTAATTGGCTCCCAAGTGCATATGAAAAATATTATAGATAGAAAGTTTTGTGGAAGGCAAAAAAAAAAAAATGCTTTAACTGAGTAGGCTAAGATATGCTTATGTGCTAAAAGTATTAAAAATGTTTCCAGTTTTCTCTTTGCCTTTCATATTTGTCAGTGAATTTAATAACTGTCAATCATCCAAAAAATATCATTGTGGTAGGTGGTAGCATTGCATTGTATTATAGGATTTACTAAAGAAGATGAAAATTGAATACACTAAAGTTCACATGTACAAGGCAGGAAAATTATAGAATTGATTAATTGTGTCCCAAAAGGATTCTTTGCTTTAAGAAGAAATCCACTAAATATGGTTAGGTATTGCATTAAAGGTCTTTGTTTTTGTGTTGTTAGCTCCTGGGGGACCAGAGAGGCTGGGGGTTTGGGAGTGAGGGTTCTGGTGGAAAGAGCTGTGTGCTGAAGTGGTACAAGATCAATCGGGCCAGGTGCTGTGGCTCACGCCTATGATCCCGGCACTTTGGGAGGCCCGGTGTTTGAGACCAGCTGGACAACATAGGGAGACCCTGTCTCTACAAAGAAATAATATAAAAAAAATTAGCTGGGTGTGGTGGTGCGTGCCTGTGGTCCCAGCTACCTGGGAGGCTGAGGTGGGAGGATCCCCTGAGCTCAGGAGTTCCATGCTACAATGAGCTATGGTCACACCACCTGCACTCCAGCCTGGGTGGCAGAGAAAGACCCTGCCTCTAATAAAAGAAAGAAAAACAAAAACAATCCAGGCAAAAATGACCACCTTTCCCCAAAGCGTGTTATGCAGGGAGAAAGAAAGCATTTTAGAGTCAAATGCCACTGGGGAACGTTGGCTTAAACACTGTCAGTCAGGTTTCCCGAGACTGCTCAGAGCATGCCTCCTTGATTTATCACTAAGGACAAGGTTCACACTGTCCACGTTTACTGCACAGTGTGCCCTTTGGGTTGCAGAGGGTGGCATCGCACAGGGCTGGGATTCCTGGGAACACATTCTGGGAAATGCAGTGTCAGTCTCCACTGAGAGGATCCTGCTCACATTTTCTTTTACTGGAAGACTTTGGTCACTGGAGCGTGAGTGTAGGCAGAGAACCAGCAAGAAAAAGGGTCTTTCTCCACGGCTGGGGGAAACCTTGCAGGAATAGAGGAAGAGAAAAGACTAAAACGGCTGAAGAAAAGTCCCAGATTGTCACCAGGTTGCTACCAGCAAGAGCAGACTCACCCCGTGGTGCCCCAGGGTAGGCAAGAGGTGAGGTAGGAGTCTCAGGAAAGATTCCCACGTTAGGTGAGAAAGACCTTACCAACAACTAGACTTCTCCAGAGAGGAAAGTATTTGACCATGACAAGAATCTGAAGGAAGGGCAGTTGCATGGGTCAGGAGTGGGACTTAGACGACCTCCAAAATGATGCCCTTCAATGATTTGATTATCAGATAGACAGCTCCCAGAGGAAGCAGGGTTTGATTAACAAAATCTCCATGTGCTGCATTCAATTAGGTGCACTGTTAACTTTGCTAAGGATTGACTTATCCAAATGTTGTCTAATTTCTTTTTCCTCCTGGGCTCGTGGGGCTTTGATAGTTTGCTGACTGGGTTTAACAGCTCTCTGTGGAAATGAGAAAATCATTCAATCAGGTGAAATGGACTTGGGATGAACAAAGGAGCTTTTTCCAGTGTGGATATTTTAGAAATGCCTATAATCATGTAGACTATAGTAGTTAGGAATCTTGGAACTTTCTGATCAGCTGGTGTCTAATGATCAAGTCAGTGAAATACCTGAAATCGTGTAAGCTGAGTAGCCTGGAATTCTTTCATCTAATTGGGGATCCAGTCTGCACCTTGTTTACTTGGATTTGCGCTGGGGATTGCGGAAGCCCTAACTCCAGATGCTGAGACCAAATAAAGATTAATTTATGGAACGTAATGTATTTTGACTCATACAATGCTTAGAGTTTGACTCACTAAGCATCACTAAGAACCCGAGGTGGCTCTCCGACAGGCAGCCCCTGTCCCGTGAGGCCTGTCAGGCAGCTCCCAGGGCAGGGAGGGCCTGGCGATTGCTGGGGGGACAGGCCCGCTGGGCGCAGCGCCGATTCCCTTGGTGTGCTGGGGGGACAGGCCCGCTGGGTGCAGCGCCGATTCCCTTGGTGTGCTGGGGGGACAGGCCCGCTGGGTGCAGCGCCGATTCCCTTGGTGTGCCGCTCCGTCTGGGACGTACTGCCTAATTTTTTGGGTGGGGGGTGGAATGTTCAGTGACTTGCTGGCGAGTAGCAGATGGAAGGAGATGAGGAGGGTGACGTTAGGGGCCAGCAGGACAAGCAGCCTCGCTCTCCTAGTTTGAAATACCCACCCAACACCCGACGCAAACAGGCGTCTCTGCAACATACCCACATTCTTTTCGGCCCTGCGTTTTGGCCTTGAGAGTCTGCGTGTTTGGTTTAAAAGCTCTCTATGGAAATGTTCTGTCTTTCCCCCATAGCAGGCAGGGGTAGATTTTCCCAGAACTGGGGGTGGCCTGGGGGGACAATTTAATACCTGGGATACGAAGACAAAGACACGGTGGGCAGATCTCCCTGCCGAGCCCCCACCACGGGGCCAGGTGGGGCGGAGCAGCAGGAGGTGGGCTGTAAACAATCTATTCTCAAATAAAGCAGGGACTCAGTAGCTCCCTGTTTTGTACCTGGCCATTTAAAATCCCACTGTTTTGGCCAGGCACCGTGCTCACGCCTGTGATCCTAGCACTGTGGGAGGCAGGTGGATCATTTGAGCTCAGGAGTTCGAGACCAGCCTAAGCAAGAGCAAGACCCCGTCTCTACTAGAGCAAAAAAAAAAAAAAAAAAAAAAAAAAAAAATAGAAAGAAATTAGCTGGGCAACTAAAAATATGTATAAAAAGTTAGCCAGGCGTGGTGGAGCGTGCCTGTAGTCCCAGCTACATAGGAGGCTGAGGCAGGAGGATCGCTTGGGCCCAGGAGTTTGAGGTTGCTGTGAGCCAGGCTGACGCCACGGCACTCTAGCCCAGGTGACAGAGAGAGACTCTGTCTCAATAAATAAATAAATAAATAAAATCCCAATTTTTAAAATCCCTGGTTTTACTTAGCTTCATTCCCCATTTGGCCGGAGTTGTTTCTTAGGCGCTGTTGGGACCCTGACCCAGACCCCCCAGCTGTGAGGCTGCAAGGCAGCTGTAAGCTGCGTGGACTTCCGGCCCCCACTGGACTTGTCCTTCCCCCTTCACTCCTCGGGCTTGTTCTCAGCTCCCAGCCCCAGCCTGGGGTGGGCCCTGCAGTCAACACCTGCCCCCGCCCGCCAGGCCTCAGAGCCCCTCTGCCCTCCTGCCTGGCCCACGGCTTCTGCTGGGGCGCAGTTGGGCTCCCTTGTCCCAGTGTTTCTGGGTCCCTGTGCCCTCAGCTCCTCCCGCCCATTCAGGGCAGGAGAAGGGCCCTGTGCAGACTCCAGGGGTGGGCGCGGGGAACCTGCGGACTGGAGCGCACAGGGCTGGGGCTCTGGGGCTGCCTCTGCCCTGACTCCCAGCCCGCCGGGATGGGGAGCGGTGGCGGGTTTACTCCTGCACAGAAGGCAACAGCAGTGAGTGCAGGTGGCAGTACAAGAAGGGGCGGGGACCCCGGGGGGCCTGGAAGGGTGTTTCCTGGATGTGGTGGCTGTGCAGAAGCACCTAGCTCGGCTGTGCCGGGGTCGGGGATGGGTTCATCTGGCATTCTGCCTAAAGGCTTCTCTTGGAATTGAGACATGGTGGCCCTTCCAGTTGAGTAAGGCTGGCTGGGGGGGTCCCGAGGAAGTGGTTGGCTGTGGTCCAGAGCTTGTGACATGCCAGGAAAATGGCAGAGAGCTGGGAGGTTGCGGTAGCTGCAGAGACTTTGGGGTGCCCAGGCCTCTGATGAACCCCATACTCCATCACCAATAAAACCTCCAGGCTTCCACACGGAGTCCCGGTTAAAATAGAAAGTAGCAACCCGTTTTCCAAAGACAGAGACTTTCTGTAAATGCAGAACAGGCAGAGATGTTTCTCTTTAGCACTTCTGGTTAGGGATTTCATCAGTTTTCTAGTGAGATGACACTAGAAGGTAAACACCAAAACCACTCTTAATTTTTTTTCTAGTATATTCTCTTCCCACTCCCAAATGCTTGTACCTACTTTAAGTGACTTGTCTAGCAAACTATAAATACCTTTGCTTACAGAAAGGACAGTAAGACTAGTCCTCTATCCTCACCATCCTCCCCCTTACTCAGCCCCCGGCCCTGGAGTCCAGCACCCTCTGACCCCCCTCCGGTGTTGCCCTGATGATGCACACATGCATGCACATGCTCATACATGCACACACATGCACCTGCACACACTCATGCACACAAGCATACACTCACATGCACACGCACACAGGCATATGCGCACACATGCACATGCACATAGACATACATTCGCACACACACAGGCATATGCACACATGCACACAGGCATATTCGAACACATGTACACCCACAAGCACACAGGCATACACTCACACATGTGTACACACACACATGCGCACACATGCACATGCATATAGGCATATGAGCAAACATGCACACACATGCACATAGGCATATACTCACACATGCACACGCACATGCACACAGGCATATACTCACACACGCACACACATAGGCATATGCGCACACAGACATATGCACACACAGGCATACACTCACACATGCACATGCACATAGGCATATGCACACACATATGCACAGGCATATGCGCACATATGCACAGGCATATGCGCACACATGCACACGAACATGCACACAGGCATACACTCACACATGCACACACATAGGCATATGCACACACAGACATATGCACACACAGGCATACACTCACACATGCACATGCACATAGGCATATGCACACACAGACATATGCACACACAGACATATGCACACAGGCATACACTCACACATGCACACAGGCATATACTCACACACGCACACACATAGGCATATGCGCACACAGACATGCACACACAGGCATACACTCACACATGCACACGCACATGCACACAGGCATATACTTACACACGCACACACACATAGGCATATGCGCACACAGACACATGCACACACAGGCATACACTCACACATGCACATGCACATAGGCATATGCACACACATACACACAGGCATATGTGCACACATACACACAGGCATATGCGCACACATACACACGAACATGCACACAGGCATACACTCACACATGCACACAGGCATACACTCACACATAGGCATATGCACACAGGCATATGCACACACATGCACATGTACACAGGCATATGCACACACATGCACATGAACACAGGCATATGCACACACATGCACATGCACACAGGCATACACTCACACATGCACATGCACACAGGCATATGCGCACACAGGCATATGTGCACACATGCACATGCACACAGGTATATGTGCACACATACACATGCACACAGGCATACACTCACACATGCACATGCACACAGGCATATGAGCACACATGCACACAGGCATATGCACACACTTGCTCCCACACATGTGCATGTGCATACACACATGCACACACTCACGTGTATGATGTACACACATGTGGCCTAGACATGTGCTGGAGCCATCCAGGCCTCAGACTACAGGAAACCACTACCCACTGGGTCCCGGAAGCACTGGCCCACTTGGTGCAGGGAGGAATCTGCAAGAAAAGAAGAGTCCGCTCCTCCCCCTGCCCGGTGGGTGTGGGAGGACAACTCCTGGGAGGAGAGGAGCACAGGAGAGTGCTGTCACAGTGAGTCACTCGGGTTAACTCAACAAACTCCTACAGGCTCCTGGAAAATGCTGCTGCTATTTATGAACTCCATCGGAGTCTCAGAGGAAGTAGTTGAAAGTTACTGGTCAAAAATCGAGAAGAAGTGAACTTGGGCCGCATCTCGGGTCTGAGTGGCCAGCTGCCTTGCAGGGGCGTCCCCAGGGAGGACCCCAGAGGACTCTTTCAGCTGTCTTTGACTTCTGCGGCCCTCGATTGGCCTCAGTGCAGACGCCCGGCAAATGCGAGGTAACAATGAGAATAAGTGGCCTGGACAAGGTGCCACCATGCCCCTCCCAAGCTGCCGACAGAGAACAGAGACCTTCCCTGGGCTCTCTCGATCTCCTTCCCAGCCAGGCCCCACGTCTCTCTCATTGCTGACTTCCTTGGGGTTCCCGAGCTTGCTTTCTGTTGTTCCAGGGACATATTTGAGGCAGGAGAGCAGAATGCTTACAAGGGCAGACCCCAGTTGCGGAGTTCAGACCCTAGCTCCTCCACTTCTCTGCTGTGTGACCTTGAGCAGGTTTTCTAACCTCTCTGTGCCTCTGTTTTCCCCTTGTGAAACAAGACCACATAGAGCACCTACCTTACACGGTTGCTGTGAGGGTTAAATGGGTTAATACCTGTATAAAATGGCTGGACCCCCAAAATGTTACCAAGTGTCGTCTTATCTTCCGTTCTCTTGTTCCCTCCCCGAGCCCCTCTGACTTCTTGTCCCATGGGCACCCAACGATGCCTGGAATCCACGGGTGCAGAGGAGGGCACTGCAGGCCAAACCAGGGGCAGAGCTGGGTGCTGGCAGCGGGGCGGGTGAGGCACCAGAGAGTTCCATGACCACGTGGGCTTTCCCTCACACCCTCTGCGTGCCGGGGTTCCAGATTCCACAGCTGCATTTAGGCCTCTGCCCCACCAGCCAGGGCCACCTCTCAGAGAGGCCTCGGGGCCGGATGCCAGCCCGCCCTCCATCCTCTCCCTGTTTGCTTTCCCTCCGGCACCTCCCTCTTCCCCGTGGGGCCCCGTTCCGGTTGTTCCGTGAGAGCAGGGCTTTCACCTGTCTGTCCCGCGTGGGGTCCCAAACACTGCCTGGCACCCAGCGGGCACACACGTGTTTTGTTTTGTTTTTTTAAGCAAATGAACCAATGTAAAAATCACTGCCTCATTTTCCTCTTTGCATGAGACCTTCACGAGGGGCGGGTGCTCCCATCCGCATCACGGCGGGAGACATTCACGATCTTAAAGGCCGTACTGTCGGTAGGAGTGCATCGTTCTTTTACCCTCCGTTCACACGGTTCCCTAGAGTAGACACCTTTATTTTGTTGCCTAACGTGAATGCTCTAATTTTCAAGTGTCTGTTTCTCGGTGCACGTGTTCTCTAGGGTGCTACCAGGAAGCACGCGTCCCTTTGACTGTTGTCTGTGACCGCACACCCGGGACACGGGGCTCCAGACAGGCACTGGTGGTGTTGAGATCAAACCCCACAACGCCCTAAAGCCCAGCAGTCCTTTAAGGTTCTGTCCAGTCCCCCTGCTCCATGAATGTTGCCCCCGTCGCTGCAGTCCGTCTGATCTCGGGCCCTCCTGTGATCTCCTGGTGTTTCTTGTTGCAACCTCTCACTTGCTATTGAATCATGCACTGGCATGGGACACCTCTTGAGCACTCATCTTCCTGAGCATTTAATCCTTTTATTGTTTGTTTATTTTCCATATGGCTACATCTTTCATCTCTAGTTTGCAATCTTCCCAAGGGTAGGAACCAAAGAATATAGCAATCTGTGTCTGCCACTGGGTGCTCAGATCGCACACGGCGGACTCAACAGTTCATATTTGTTGAAATATGAAAGAAAAAAATGAGTGAGGAAAAGCATATCTATTTAGCGTACCACTCAGTTCTTGTATGGACCATTAATCTCTGTTGCCATCAGCCTAAACGCACCTGTGGGCCAAGGGACTGAGGTGCACGTTGGCCACCGTTTTCCTTTGGAAATGTTGATTGACATCTTGGTATCTTATTTCAGAAATCCTGGAAATGTCTCTCTTTGGAGACTGACAAACCAGCTCAGTCATTCCAGAAATGATTTTTTTTTTTTAAGAAACGTTTGATTCACTGCCCATTTCTCTCATTCTTTCTCTAATATTTGACATTTCTTTACTTAGGAGTTCAAGGTCAGGGGTGCTGAGATAGGTCATTTTGAAAGGCAGCTTATGGACATGGACTTCAGCACTGATTTTGGAGTAGGAATAAGGTCTTCATAAATTCCTTGAACTTTAAAGATGGAAAAAACATCAATACAGCTATAACATTTTATTTTTTTAAAAAAACTATGAAGCCAAGAGTTTTTAAAAAGGGACCAAGACATGTTTCATTGTCGTGTGGATTAGAAATGTCCAAGTAGTAGCGCATCTTAGGATTCCCCCAGTGGGGGGAGCGGGGGCTTGCTGCAGAGAAGCGGATAGAAAGACATGCAGATGTGGCTGATGATTTATAGCTTATTTTCCTACCTTTTAAATTTAAATAACTATAAAAGAAGTGATGCAGATATTATATGAAGAGATACCTGGAAGAGAAGCCCACCAGAATTCGCAAGGGGATGAAAGAGAAAGGTGATGGCCCCTATTCAGTTATTAAGAAGGATGCGATGAGCCCTGGGTGGGGTGTGGCGTGGGGCACCTGCTCTTGTTGCCTTGGTGGTAAAGGGAAGACAGGACCGGGAGGTCACGGCAGGTGCCAGGGTGTGTTTCAGGGGTAGCTGCTAAGTCCCCTGTTGAAAAGGAGCTTAAGGGGGTCTTGCAGGAAAGAGCCTGCCTTCCTGTCATTAAGTGGTGAAAAAGGCACAATTCAGGGGTTGCAGGCAGGCCGGTGAGTAGCTTGACTGGGTTTGATTGCTTTGCACGGCTTCCCCTCCAGGGAGAGAGAGGAAGCCTCTGCAGTCAGCACTGGGCCCTGGACACCCAGCTGCCAGGGCCTGGGCGGAGGGAGGAAGTGGGTTCCACGGGCCAGGGGCCCGGCCGTCTACCTCGCCATCTCTCCTTGCGGTGGAAGCCCCAGAGCCCTCTGGGAGGCCTTCGCCTGTGCTTTCTGGAGCTTCTGGCTCCCGGTTCAGGCGAGCGTGTGACGAGTTCCAGGACTGATGTCGCTGCTCTGACTGTAGAGAACACAACCGGTGTAGGTAGGTGGGCGACTGTTGCCAGGCTGTCCACTTGCCTGTCCCCCTCGGGGAGCACGTCCCTGGCCGGTCCCCTCTCATTAAGCCCTGGAGGGCCTGGGCTGGCGGCTCTGCACTGACCGCGTCTCTGATCAGCGGCTGGAGCCCTTTCTGGATGAAAGAATGGCCAAGTTGTTAAAGATGCCCTGGCTACACCCACACTTCCAAGACGGAGCAGTTCTTACAGGAGAATATTGCATCCCACTTTTCTCGTCTACCGTAAAAATAGCTTAGGCCGTGTGACCGCAGAAAACCCAGGGCAGCAATCTTTGCTGTGCTTCATATACCACCCGGAGCGCCACGCGACGCTTGGGGGACTTTGGGCAAACGACTGACTGTTTCGTGCCTTGGCTGCTGCTTCTGTAAAATGGGCATAATTACAGCAGCTACCTCGGAGGGCAGCCTGAGGATTAAACGTGCTCAGACATCTGACTTGCTTGGGACGGTGCCTGGCTTGCACATCGTAGCTGTTACTCTTTGGGGTCCTTTCCCCTGTTCTGCTCTTTCGTCTGTATCTCATTGTCACTGCCGTGAACTGTCATAGGCAGAGGCCCTAGGTGGGGCCACACGGCATAACCCTCCCAGGCCCAATTCCTAATGGATGGGAAAGCCTGGCTGCATAGGCTGGACAGACTCTGTGGGCACAGGCCCCTCTGTGGGCACAGGTCTCCCTGTGGCTGGCAGTGGGCCACCCATCCTGGCTCTGTCCTTTTCAGGGCAAATTGTTCAAATAAAGGAGAGTCCTGAGTGGGTCCCCTGCCCGCTGCAGATGATGGACCCTAGGAAGCAGGATTGCATTTCTGTGGAAGGGCAGGCCCCTGCTTTACTCCAGGTGAGTGGGCCGTGCAGGGTGTCTGACCTGGGGGAGCTGTCAGAAGCTCCGAAGCCATGGAGGCCACTGCCAATACTCGAGCTTGCCTGGCAATCTGGGGAAAACAGTTTCCCTGTGAGCACAGTCCGAGCGAGTCGGATTCTGCAGTTTCCCCGACGTTATGTTGCTCCTCTCCCCACTCCAGCAGGCTGCAGAGGAAGGTTTCCGCACTGTTTGGAAACACTGGAGGTAGTTTAGTAAATGGGGCTGTTCTGGCAGCGCCGCTCATCCGTGTTTTCCAAAATACGTGTCGTTTCCACTCTAGTCTGGGCTCCCCGATCAGCAATATGTTCGGAAGTGTCAGTTCTAAATGTAGCCCATTCCTGGCACAGCGGGGGAAAGGCAAACGCACAGCTCTGCGGCGTGGGCCGGCGAGCTCTGGGGGGGGGCGAGTTTAGGACAATGCTCATGGACCTGCATGGCGCCCCGGCATCTTACCCCTGCCAGAGGGATATGGACTACTGAAAGCCATCTGCTTCGTGGCCCTGGGAGTAAAGAAACAGAGGTGGCCGGGTGTGGTGGCCCACACCTGTAATCCTAGCACTCTGGGAGGATTACACAGGCTAGTGGATTGCTTGAGTTCAGGAGTTCGAAACCAGCCTGAGCAAGAGCGAGACTCTGCCTCTACTATGATAGAAAGAAATTAATTGGGCAACTAATATATAGAGAGAAAATTAGCCGGGCATGGTGGCGCATGCCTGTAGTCCCAGCTACTCGGGAGGCTGAGGCAGGAGGATCGCTTGAGCCCAGGAGTCTGAGGTTGCTGTGAGCGAGGCTGACGCCACGGCACTCACTCTAGCCTGGGTAACACAGCGAGACTCTGTCTCAAAAAAAAAAAAAAAGAAAAAAGAAACAGAGGTGCTCTGTTGGGCCTGCCCGGACGTTCAGGACTGACGCAGACTGGGTGCAGGGTCCTCGCTCTGTGGTCCGGCCGGGGCCCCGGGACGGGCAGCTCTGTACCGTCCCCGCCTGGGGAGGACAGCCGTCCCGAGCTGCTTCCGCAGGGCTGGGACAGCTTGTGGGGAAATGAACAATTCAGTCAATCGGACCTTGACGGTCCTTTTTCTTTTCTTTTTTTTCATTGACGTGGCTTGTTTTAAAATCTGGACTGATTGGATTCATTCGGACTCCAGTTCTGCTAACATTTCCTGAGCTGTGCTGTGCGGACAGCGCGTTGTGCGGACAGCGCGTTGTGCGGACAGCGCGTTGTGCTAACTCTCACGTCTGTTGTTGTGGCCAGGCCTGGCCGGCGCTCCCAGTCGGTCCATTTGGGGCACGCAACTCCATCCCGTGCAGCTCGGGAAGCACGCGGGGGCGTTGAGTCGGACAGACACGAGAAGATGCCTCGTCTCGAACTCGCTTCCCACCCAGGGAGTCCTGGGTGCTCCCAGAGCTGCTCGGCAGAAGCATTTGTCTGGTCTCAGGCGTGTAGTGCTTCAGGAACCCGGGTTCTATTTCTTACCTAAAAAAGAGAAAGGGATATTGAAGCTGAAATGTGTTATTGTACGTAAAACCTTCTGTTCCCTTCGTCTGGTTATGTGATGAGAAACAGTGATGACTGGATGCCTGTTTCTTCCTCACTATTGGGAAAATAATCCCGTCCCCTGCAGACTTGCCCTGTGGGTCCACTTGCGGCCATTCTGTCCCTCGCAGGGACTGGGTTTCTGGGATGCTGGGCACAGTCACCGTGGCGGGGGGGCCCAGCTTTGCTGGGATCCCGCTGTCGGCAAACTCTTGCTGTGGGCTTTGCTGGAGGGAGGGGGTTCCACAAGAGCTGACGTGAAAATGGGAAGGAGGAGATGCCAGGGAGATAAAAACACACTGATTCTTCACACTGGGAGTGGGGGTAACAACAACAAAAAAATCTTAATACTGAAAAATAACGGAAATGGGAGGATCACTTGAGGCAGCAGAGACCCCAGCTCTACAAAAACTAGAAAAATTGCCTGGGCATGGTGGCGAGCCCCTGTGGTCCCAGCCACTGGGGAGGCTGAGGCAGGAGGAGCCTGTGAGCCCAGGAGTTGGAGGCTGCAGTGAGCTGCGATGATGATGCACGGGACTCGGCCTGGGTGGATGGAGTGAGGAGTCAGCTTCCACTGACGCTCAAGAGAGCCCTTCGGGAGGGCAGGGAGAAGGGAAACCCCTGTGTGTACCCAAAGAGAGAATCCTAGATCCAGCCACGCTCCTCCCCTGCCCGCCCGCCCTCCCCAGCGTTCTCGGGTTCAGTGTTGACCTCCCTGGAAGCACCTTTCTCGTGGGTTTAAAAATAGACTCCAGGGCTGCCAACCCTCTTAAAAGGAACATGCTAGAGAGCAGCGCCAACTCGGGGGCCGGCCCGCTCTGATCACCTCCCTAAATAGGCGCCTCCCCCTCCCCCCCCACCCATGGCCGCCCTCTGGCCAGCCAGGCCGGGTGCCCAGGGTTACCTAACCGGCCACTGGCGCTCACCGCGCAAAGCTCAACAGAAAAACAGCCGGGAGTCTCTTTTCCTCTGAGTTCTTCTGTCACCACTCTCAAGGTCAAGAAGGAAGGACAAGGTTTTAAGGGGGTCAGGCTGGGTTTCTTACTCAGCTCAAGGCAGCATTTGTAGGAAGCATTCTGTGAAGCTCCTTCCTGGTTCCTGGCGGTGGGGGCAGGGGGAGTGACAGCTCCCCAGCAGCAAGGCTCCTGATGGCCCGCAGGCTCCGCAGGGTGGGGGCTGCTGTCTGGCCCTGGGCGCTGATAAACCGCCTGCCCTTCTCGGGAAAGGGTGGGGTTCCCGGCGCCCACCCTTATCTGTGGTGCCCAGAGTCTAGGAGCAGGGACGCCTCCCTGGGCGGGTGAGGGACCGAGCAGACAGAGGGGCGAGCGCCCCGTGCTGGGCGCGGCAGGAAGCCCACAAGAGCACCCTCTTACCCGGCCCAGGAGCACAGCTTCAGCCATATCCACAGCCTGAAAATTGTTTCCCCGCTGCAGAGAGATGGGACTTGAAAAGAGCCCATTGCAAGCCAGAGTCCAGGTGCCTCAGCAGAGCTCTGGGGCTTCCTGGGGCCCTGTTCTTGGCCCACGAGTGCTAGACCCTGGCGACCAGGCCCTGAAGGTCCAGTGTGGAGTCAAGATCAGCAACACCCCACACCTCTGAGGGAGAACTTAGCCTTTGAGGAAAGCTTTGGTTGAGAACAGGAAGGGAGGGAGGAGGAAAAAAAGAGTGTCGACTGTCACTCATTGAGCACCTACTGTGTGCCAGGGGTAGCCTAGGCATTCTTACATTTTCTCACGATACCTGGAGACGTGGGCGAGGTTATTTTCATGTTACCAGTGAGGAAGCCAGTGCACGGAGAAGTCGTTTCCCTCATCAAAAGTCACACGGCTCAACAGTCGTAGACCTGCTTGCTATTTTAAGAGGCTGTCCAGAAGAGCAAATTAGTGATGTTGTTATGAAGTTAGTCCTAGGTTTGAGTTGATTCCACAGAAAGGTTAAAACAGGATGGTTGCTGCCACAGGGTCTGAGGTGCAAGGAAGCCCATCTCTGGAGTCCTGGGTCTGCCCCTGAACCTGACCTGTGATGTCCCTGCAGGGCAGAGCCACCTGTGTCCCACATGGGCCACCACTTAAAGCAGCCTGCTCCCGTTGCCCCAAAGCGTCTTGGGGAGGCAGAGTCATCTGAGAATCCCACTCGCTTGGGACTCTGCTTCAGGCTTGCGTTCTCCCAGGCTGTGGAGCCCCTGGTGTCCCAGGGCACCCCCCTATCCTGGGAATAGGCCCCGCACCCAGCCGGAAGCGAGCAGGGGCGTTAAGTGTGGCCCAGCGAATTCCCCGTCTCCTCCTCACCTGGCTGCATGCGGCCAGGACAGCCCCCCCCCACAACTGATGCCTCCTGCACCCCACCGGGCTGCAGAGAGAGCTGCAGAGAGAAAGTTGGTGAAATATTTAGCTAGGTCGGAAAAGGCCTGCGGACTCCACGCAGCTCTGGGGTAGGACGGTGGTCTGCTGTCCTTGCAGAGAGGCGCCCGCCATTTCTGTGGCCCAGTTCCTCTCTCTCGGCTTAGTGCGGCCTTAGCGCCTCTCCTTGGCCCAGCTCCTCGGCACTCGAAACGCTCACGTTGAAAAGCGGAGCCTTGAAGTATGAAAAAAATGGGAGGCAGAGAAGGAGCGGGATGATTATCTGTGGTCTGAGGGTGCGGCCGTGATGGCAGGCTCAGGGAGCCCTCGCTTCCGGGGAAAGGAACCGTGGTTCGTCTTCCTGAACCCTTAGGGCCCACAGAGCCCCTTCCATGTGCTTAGCTTACTTGGTGCTTCTAGGCGCCGTGTCAAAGAGCGAGTTATCTGTCTCTGCCACCCCGAAGGGTCTCTGGCAAAGATGCGCCCTTTCTGAATAGACGAGCTCTATTAATTAAGTCAGCGTGTCTCTTATAGCTGGGAAGTTCTTTCTGTCGAATCTGAATCTTTGCTACACCAATTTGACCCCAAGACTTACTGTGTCCTCGTGACTTGTGGAAATGGTGGCACGTCATCCTGCAGACGCCAGTCAGTCACCCAGGGAGGCGGGCGGGAACACGCAACATGAGAACCAGGGGGGCGCTCCCGTGGGACGCCGGTAACTTAGCCAGGTTGCCGGGCTGCCACGCCGGGGACGGGGCGCGCACAGTCAGATCCTCTCTGGGGCGCGGGCCGCAGTGCTGGGGGAGCTGCCACCGCAAGGACTGTCTTCTTGAATGCCATCGTCCCGGCTCCTTTCACTCCAGGCCTTACTGAACAACGCGTCTGTGGCTGTATCTTTTCTTCTCCCTTGGACCTCGGCCTGACTCCTAGCATATCTGAGTTTCAAAGCCTCAACCTTAATGAGGTCACGGCTAATGTCAAGAATTCTTGGCAGTCCTGAGAACCAAAGTCCTCCTCTAGTAATACCTCAGCATCTTCCCCGTTACACTCACAGTGCTGTGGGCCGAGTTCAGCTTCCGGTCCACCACGACTGTCTCCTCTTCCGTGTGGTTGCATGTAACCCACAGCATTGTAAAACATAAAGGGCACGGCTTAGGAGTAACAAGAACTGAGTACCAAAATGGGACTGGGGAACTTTTTGCTATTGAACTTTGTGAATATTTTATTTATGGGATCTCAGTTCATCTCACCTTTTAACACAGATACTCTGTCTATATAGAACTCTTAAAGCTCAATAAGAAAACAAACATTCCAATGAAAAAATGGGCAAAAAACAGATTTGAACAGATACGTCACCAAAGGTGTCTTGGGCGGTAGGTAAGCACCTGAAAAAGATGTTTGAGATTGTTGGTTATTAGGGAAATGTAAATTAAAACTACACATCTGTTAGGATGTCTGAATCAGGACTAACCACACCCCTTGGTGTAAGGATGTGGACCAGCTGACAGGAGGCAGCATCACCAAGGGGCACAAGGAAACTTTTGGAGGCGATTGGTATATGTTCATTATCTTGACGTGGTCATGGTTTCATGGAGGTATACAGATGCCAAAATTTACCAAAGTGTTTACTTTAAATATGTAATTCATAGTGTGTCAAGTATTCATCAAATAGCTGTTAAAAAATAGCCTTTCATAGGTCTTTCCATTCTGTGTTAAAAAAAAAAAAGAAAGAAAAAAAAAGAAAAAAAATAGCCTTTCAGTTCATTGTGCTAGTCAGTTGTATTAATGTTTTTGAAGGTATCACACATACTGTTCGTCCATTTGAGCAGGGCATTTCCTCTGTAAATATTAATGTTGGCACAGTGCTTCACAATCCCTTGAGACATTCTGCTGGGCTGTGACCAGGCCTGTTCCAGTAACCATAATTTATTAACGGAAGCTTTCTGTGTAGAGGACTCTAGCATGTCTGGGAGGCAGTTTTCAGAGGCAAGGGACCTGCGGGGGACCCGTGTTTTAGCAGCGTGTGCCCGGGGAGGAAAGGAGCTGCATGTGGACTTCCTATCCAGTTTCCGGTGCTGTTGAGGGTCTCGTGCCTGGAAGATTCTGATGCTGCTGTCTTCGAATACCAGCTCTCTCACGCACGCGGGGAGGAATTATATCATCGCACCTCAGGTCGTTGTTTTTGGCAACATCCCGGCCTTTTTCTTGATCTTATCCCACTTCTTTGGGACTTTGTCCTGGCTGCTGCGTGGGTTTGCAGCACACCTTCCTCAGTAACACACAGTGTTTTCCCACCTTCAAGTGCTCCCTACAGCATCACCTCTTCCTGGCACCGAGCACTTTGTCGGGAGTCTTGCCCAGTGCTGTCAGTGGAAGCACTTTGGGTCAGTTTGGCTTTGGGCCAGTTGGACCCACCATTTGCTGATGGTGACCTTGGTCCCCGCTTAACCGCTGTGAGTTCGGTGTCCTCATGCACACGGAGGAGTAGTGTCGTCTTCCATAGGGGTGGCCATGAGGACTGACTGAGGCAGTGCAGTCTGCCCTCAGCTGCCCGGTGCTCAGGGGGCTAATTCCTCACCCACACAGCTATACTGTGCCTGACTGAGTCAGGGCACGAGCGGTGGGGAAAAGAGTATTTGGTGTTGTGTCTACACTGTGACGTGAGGACAGCGTGGAGCCGGCTGGGGACACACTACATCTCTGACGCGAACAAGCAGGAGTGCCAGGGCCGGTTGGTTACCTGGCCTTGCTTTTGCCGACATTTGTCATCAGGGGGGTTGAGCCTGCTCTTCACCATCCCTGGTGTGTCACCCCGAGATTTTGCCAACCCCTGAGCAGAGCAGAATGGCCCCGGGCAGAATGCCAGGAGCCTCCTGCATGGACTGGCCTGTGGGGGTGCTGCTATTTCATTAAGGCCGCCAGCCCGAGGCGGCGGAGACGACACATGCGCCCCTGGCTGCGCCCTGCGCTTCGGGCCCAGTCTGGAGTAGGCTGATTAACTGGTATCTCAGGACGCGCAGTGAGAGCTCAAAACATGCGGATTGGTTATGGGGCGTAAATAGACCTTGCTGAGCTCGCCCCGGCCAACCGTCTCTGCAGGCCCGGGCCCCAGTCCCCGGGGCCGCGGGTGGCAGGCGCGGGGCGCGCGCAGCTTGGAGCTCCTCACCTCCATTGGCCCTGTGTGCCTCCCCTGCGGCGGCAGGACGCGCCCTGCGCCCGCGGGCACCTGCAGCTCGCCGCGCCGCCCGCGGGCCCCGGGAGCGCCCCGTTCCGACACTTTCCCGTCTGGCTCCGCAGTGGAGAGGAAACGCAGACGGCGCATCAGCGTCGGCCCGGCGGGCGGCCGGGCGGGCGGAGGGTCCCGGCTGGGCGGAGGGCGCGGCGGGCCCCTGTATTTTTAGCCCGATGCGGCGCAACCCGCTGGCGCGGCCCGCGCGGCCCGGCAGATAGCGCGGCGGGGAGCGCGCCCGGCTCGGGTTTCGGCGCGGGCGCCGGGCGATGGCAGCGCGACAGGGCAGGTCCGGGCCAGACCTCGCGGTGAGTGGACGGGCGGGCCGGGCGCGCGGGCGGGCGCGGGGGCCGGGGAGGGGGCGCGGGGCCCACCGCGGGCTGCGGACACCCGCCCGCGCGCCGACCCCTGGCACCAACTTTCGCGGCGGGTGCGGGGCCGCCCCGCGCCGGGCGCCCAGGCTCTGGCAGGACCCAGAGGAAAATTCCGCCGGCCCGAGCTGGAGGCTGCGGCGGGGGTGGTGCCGGGAGACGGCCCGACCTGTGGCCACCTCCGACCTCCTGCGGATCCCCGAGCTGCCGGAGGGTAGCGGGGCTGGCACGGGACTCCGCTGGGGGGTGCCGCGGCCCGCGACGCGCCTGACCCCAAGCCCTAGACAGCGAGTGGCCCGGGGGGTGGGGGTGGGTCCCTGGGTCGTGGGAAATGAATGGGGGCAGAGGAAGGCAGACCTGGCGCGTGCCCTGCGCAGCGCGCGTCAGCACGCACAGACCCCGCGAGCTGGGTGGCACCCCGTTCCAGCGAGGGCGAATCGAGGTCTGGAATCGAGGTCTGCACCGTAGGCGAGGCAGCGTCAAGTGGCGGAGCAGGGCTCCCAGCCGGGCCTCCCCAGTCAGGCCGCACAGGGAGGAGGAGGGGTGGCCTGGTTGGGAGACAAGAAGGGTCCCAGCACTCTGCCCACGCGCCGTGTTTCCTCAAGGACACTTCAGACTGCTCATTTGTCTTTGCCCCTGGCTGTCTGATTTGGGGTGCCTGGAGAGAGTTTGTACAGCTGCAACTTCCTGGAAGGAAAAAGGGAAGAGACCCACCCTCACTGCGGCCCAGGGTTCACCCCCATTTCTCCTAATCCCAGGGACAAAGCAGGGCCACGGTCCGCCCACGGGAGCCGAGTGTCTCCTCTGGGAGGCCCGAGGGCCTCGGGAACGAATGGCCCAGGTGCGGCTCTCTGCTGCCCCGTGTACCAGCGGACAGCCTGTCTTCCGGTCTTCTGGCTGTGCGTGGGCCCCCAGGAATGGATCTAGACCCCCTGCTGGGGGTTCTGACTGCGGCTTTGTTAAAGAAGCTCATTTGACCACGCTAGACCCCCAGGAAAGAGATACCCATCACCGCTGTTTGCAGAAGTTTGGTATTAGCTCGCTTTCTCGTCATCCTTTTAGGTAGGAATTTTGCACTAAGGGCCTTGAGAAAGTAAGTCAAGATCTGCCCCGAGGAGAACTTAGGCCACCCCAAGCCCCAGAGAAGGTATGAAGAGGTCCCCGGAACCCCTTCCCCGCTGAGACGGAGCTTTGCCTGGCCACGGGCCTTTCTCTGCTGCTCCTGTGCCGCCAGCCTCTCCCTCCCAGGACACTGGGGCCCCCGGGCTGCTCGTCCACTGCTATATTAGTCTCACCCCACTCAGGAAGTGCAAGTTTAATAATAGTCTGGGTGTCTCAGGTAGCCAGGGCTCACCTCCCTTCCGGAGCAGCCGCGAGGAGAACCCGAGTCCGAGGAGGACAGCGGTTCCCTGCCCTCCTCCTCTGTCTCCTGTCCTTGCAGGCAGCCTGGCTCTGGGATTGGGAGGGACCTGAGGAGCACTAGAGAATGGTGGGCCCCTGAGCCAGTGTGGCACAGAGGTTAAGAGAAAGACCCTGGAGGGGACACCCCCTGGAGTCAAACCCTGGCCACCCCACAAAGGAACTGTGTGACTTTGACTTTGGACAAGTTACTGGACCTCCCTCTGCCTCAGTCACCTTATCTGTAGAAAGGAGGTAATAAAAGATAATACCTGTCTGGAGGGATTATTGGGAAGAACAAATGAATTGATTTATGTGGCTTCATTAAAACATAGGAAGGGCTTTACGAAAGTAAACTTGCTTTGAAAGGAAGTTCGGGGACCTCGCACGGGTTAGCCAGCAGGGATGTGGGCCAGGGGCACAACAAAAGGCAGCACTGGCCCTTCCCCACACACACCTGGTGACATTAGATTATAACAAGCTCCAGACGGGGCAGGGGCAGAGACACGAGGGCAGCCTTCCGGAGGGGTGTTGCTCAGAAGTGCCAGCTCCTGGCGGCAGTCCAGGTGCAGGGACACTGTGGGCTGGCTTTCTGGCTGCAGGGGCGGGGCAGCCGCCTGCCTCCCCCAGCCGCTCTCACCTAACGGCCTCTTTGAGGCTGCCGGGCAGGGGATGGGTGGCACGTGCAGAGGGCCAGGCCCTCCGTTCTGATTTGTCATAGCCAAGAGACAGGTTCGTAATTTGTTGTTGTTGTTCTGGTTAGTTTTTACCAGGTAAATATTTTTAATGGAACATGCTGGATTCTTTTGACTCTCCTTCTGCCCTACTGGAGGACACAGACTGTTCCTGGATGTGCCTAGGACAGGCCATTTCGGTGGAGCAGGTGGAATAGATAGACGGGCGTAGGGCTGTCCCAGCGAGGACCATTTTCTCTGGGCCCTCAATATGACCCAGCCCCTAGGAGGCTCTCGGGGAAATACCTGTGGAACGGACCCGTGGATGCACAGATGCATGCACGACCCCTTTGTAACTCAGTCACTCTGTTGTTCAAACCGAGAAGGCCGGCAGCCGTGTGCTGATCTTCCGTTTTCTCTCTCTTTTCCCTTGCAGGATCCTGGGCTTGAACTAGGACCTCAGTAAACACAGTGTGGGGTTAGGATGAGAGATGGGCGGTGGCAGTGGGAGTGGCATTCTTACCTGTTCACCTCTAAGCTGTCCTGAGGACCCTGCTTCTGTCCTTACCTCTCGATCCCTTTATACCTACAGAAGGCCAAAGAGAAAAACGAACAAGGCTTAGCAACTGAACTTGACCTCTGACCACCCATGTGGCCTTAGCCAGTCACTTTACTTCCGTGGGCCTCAGTGTGACCGTCAGGGAGGTAGGGACGAGATGGTTTCTCTCTAGAGACCTGTCTTGGCCCGGGCAGAGAGCTCAGGAGCAGAGCCAGGACCCACCCAGGACTTTTTCTCTGCCGTGGATGAACTGCTTACCTGGCAAAGGTGTGCAGCCCCGCCCAGCTGCTCCAGTCTGCCGGGGCTGTCTGGACACCCTCAGGTTTGAGTTGCTGAGAACCCGCCTGGGGAAAGGCATGGGCTCCAGTCAGGTGCACACCACCTCCCTGCAGACCTCTCCCACCTGACTCACCGCCTCTGAAAGGGGGTCGTGATTTTCCCTACCTGGCAGGCTGTGGTAAAGACCGGAAGACACAATGGTGGGGATGCAATTGGCACAATGACTAGTACTGTCATTTTATTTTGCATTATGGAAACCATTTAGCCTTCTTCCACCGTCTAGTCTAGATTGGGCTTCTCTAATCCTCCGCGTATCTGTCTGTCATAAGCATTATGCTTTGCGTCCTAGACGCTGTGCTTTAAACAGCCGCACAGTGCCATTGGTCGATGTGGCATCTATTTTTATCCACCCATCCTCAGGTTTTCATCCTGAATCCTGTTATTATGCTGCAAACGGTAGTTAATTGGTGGGGGAAATGTCTCTTTAACACTCTCATTCTTGGGGAATAATACAGTGTGTTTCCTACTAGTAGAATCCAGACAGACTTTCTGAATCAGCAGCCCGCGTAGACGTTTATCTGAGAGATGAGACCTTGAGTCTGATTTCTCTGGGAGTCGAGATCATGCTCTTTTCCGAAATGTCTCCTCCATCATGGAAGCTTTGCTGAGGGGCCCAGGACAGAGGTGCCACGTGCTTCGGGTCACAGGAGGTCTTGGCCTAGCAGACACTTAATGCTTAGAAGGATTCGAAAGAGATAGAAGACTCACTCGGTGCCTGCCCCAAGAAGCAACCAGTTTGGCTGGGGAGACAAGACTTGCATAAATTAAGTAACTAGAGAACGATGTGTTTAAAATACATGTTGAAAATCAAGCTCCTGTTCCATGGGTCCTGGATTTAAAGGTAGTAAATCCCGGGTACCCGAGGACAGCACCTTGCGGAAGGTAGCTGAGGTTGGCAGACCAGGGTGAGTTAGAGCTTCAGCAGAGCCCAGGGAGTGAGCAGGGTGCAGACCAGAGGTAGGCAGAGCCGGGGGGTGCCACAGGCCATGGGAGGTGGGAAGAAGGGGCCTCCTGCCACGTTGGGGGCTGTGAGACGGGCGTGCATCTGTCGTGAGTGGGCAGCCGCAGGGCTGGGACTTGAACTTGTGCAATAGGGGGCCCGCGTTGGGCCTGGAGTCGAGACGGCGCAGGAAATCAGGAGCTGGGGGTAGGGCCGGGGGTGCAGCTGGGAGGCAGAGCAGACTGCAGGCCTGAGGTGGAGAGCAGGGAGGGTGGGTGAGCTTCTGAGCGTGAGGGGAAGGCCCTCCGGTCTGCAAGGCTGGAGACACCTGCCACGGAGCCGCCGCGGAGCTGGCAGAGACGTGTGGCGCCGCTTTGGGAAGGAGATCAGCGTTTCACTGAGTGCTCCATGTTTAGGGGTGACGATCCTTAGCACGAGTATCCGTGTCCAGTGGCTGCTGTGACAAATGAACACGGACTTGGTGGCCTAAAACCACAAAAACGTGCTCTCTCCCAGTGTGGGGCCAGAAGTCTGCAGTGGGGGTGTTGGCGGGGCGCGCTCCCCCACGGCGCAGGCCGGGGCGGGTCAGCCCTCTGCCTGCTGGCCGCCGCTGCCCTGGCTTGTGGTGGCCTCACTCCGGCTCTGCCTGCGTCTGCGCAGGTGTGTGCGTGTGCCCGCCTTGTCCCCGTCTCCTCCTCTTCCTTCTCTGTGTTTTCTAAGGAGGCTTGTCGTCGAATTCAGGGCCAACCTGGGTGACCAAGGATGGTCTCGAGATCCGTAGCTTAGTTATGCCTGCAAAGACCCTGTTTCTAAAACAGGCCACACTCACAGGCCCCAGGGACTAGGGTGTGCACGTGTCTCTTGGGGGCACCGTCCGGCTCACCGCAGCCTGTTTTCTGAGGAGGGCACGTAGAGGAAAGAGGCGGTGCCAGGTGGAGAGGAGGCCGCCAGGTGTGGTCCCTGGAGGAATGGCCTCGCACGCTGGCACAGGTGGCTTCCACAGGTGACCAGTGTCGTTCAAACTCAGCCTGTGCTTGCTACGTGCCAGGCACTGCACTCACGTTTCATGTACACTGTTATTTTCTTTAAATGTCTCCACAACGGTATGAGGAAGGCATTTCCCCCACCCCAGCTTGCAGATAAGGATGGGGTGCTTGGGGCGCTCGGCTTACCCAGGGTAGCACCTCTGCGCCAGGCCGGCCGGCCCATGCTGCGCTGTCTCCACTGCGTGCACCTGCTCTGTTCTGTTGTCCCCAGTCCTCGCCGCCTTTGGCTGCCATTCATCTCTAATGCAAACGGGCATTCCAGGTCGCAGAGTCTTGATATGCGTGGGGCAGGTGGTGGAGCAGCGGGACCGCACCACTTCACTGTCATCTGGGGATTCTGACGGGGCTCCTGGGTGTTGGAGCAGGGATCGAGCGGGCTGCAGAGCTGGAAAGCAAAGTTCCTGGACGTGAGAGCCGCACGGCCTGCGTCTCAGCCCTGGCCGTGCCTCCTGCCTGCCGCGTGACCCTGCACCAGTCACTTCACTCCCCGGCTCCCTCATCTGTAAGACGGGACCAGTCACACTTGCCTCTCAGGTTTCCGCCATGAGAATGAAGTGCACGCCTGTGCGTGTGCGTGTGTGTGAATGTGTGTCGCGGCTGTCCCACCGGATCCACAGGGGATGGGTTCTGGGAACAAACCCCCACGGGTGCTCGAGTGCCTACTATGACATGGTGCGTGTCTGCACGCAACCCACACGCTAACCTGCGCACCTCACGTCATCCCCGGGTACCTCGTGACACCCGAGACGGTGTCGCTGCTGTGTAAATAGTTGTACTGTGTTGCTTTTTCGTCCGCATTATTTTTCACTGTTGCGTTGTTATTTTTTAATTATTTCTTTCCGGAATATTTTGGATTTGCGGGTGGTTGACACCACCCGTTTGTGTGCGTGAAGCGCTGGTAATGGTTCATGGCATGTAGTAGGTGCCACGTGCTGTTTACTTTTAAAAACCCACAGAACAGCACCAAAGAGCACACGCTTGGCTCAGGCAGCCCGGGCACATCCAAGCAGCCGCACGCCAGGCCGTGCGGGGGGTCCTGGGGTGGCAGCCCGCTGAAGGCCGGTCCCTGCTGGGTCCTCACCAAGAGTGTTGCCCATAAAAACGGCAGGAGGAAGGGAGGCCCGGGCTCGGAGACAGCCTGGCAGTCTGGGCCCCAGGGCAGGCCAGCCAGGGCACCGTCGCGGGGCGTGGGTGGGACAGGGAGGCCGATAGCACGCAGAGGACACTCACAGCTGCCCTCTCTCCTCACAGGCCGACGCTGCTACCAGCTTTCTGAGGGCAGCACGATCAGGTAACTTGGACAAAGCCTTGGATCACCTGCGGAACGGGGTAGATATCAACACCTGCAACCAGGTAAGCGAGATGGCAGGCCTGTCCTCTCTGCGGTGCAGCTCCTGCCCGGTGCCGCTCGCTCAGAGCTTTGAAACTGCCTCTATTAACCTCTTCCCAGCGGCCTCAAAAATCCCCAAGGGCTCCCGCCAGAGGCAGGCCCTAACCTCCACGTCTCATCGTGGCTGCCGGCCGGTCCCCCGCAGCCTCCTCTCAGAAGTGGCGGCTGGCCCCTGCTGCTGTCGCAGAACACGTGGCCTTTGGATGTGGGCAGGAGGAAGGGCCTTTGAAGGGAGTTGTGTCAGTGGGGACAGGGAATCCGCTTTCCACCAGGCCCTTTGCGGGTCCTCAGCCGGGCTGGGAGGAAACCAGGCCTCGCTGGGCTCGGTGCCCACGAGGGCAGGTCTGCGGGCGCGGCGGGCGGGATGCCACGGGCGGGATGCCTCGGGCCGGCCCGGGCCACTCCTCACCCTGAAGCAGGGCTCCGTGTCCACAGGGGGCTGGTGAGGACACACGATGCGTCTGGGACGGACTGGAGGGCAGAGTGGGGTTTGGGGCCAGAGACCTAGGAACTAACTGACAGAGAGGGGGCTGCCCTCCAGGAAGAGGGCAGGTGTGTGCGAGGCTTGGGCTGCGGATTGGTGACTTGCTGTTTTGGTTTGCTGCTATTTGCCTGCTAATAGAATTGTTTAGGCATACATGCTAATTTAGTTTCTGATTTAGAATAAATTTACCAATGGTGACTTTTTTTTTTTTACCATCTTAAAATTTGTTTTTAACTGTGACGAAACACACAACACAGCAGTTACCGTCAACCTTTTTGAAGCACAGAGTTCAGTAGTGTTCAATCCATTCACGTTGTGCAACCACCGCCACTCATCTCCAGCACGCCTTTCTTCCTGCAGAACGGGGACTCTGTCCCCATGAAACCGCCCCCCAGTCCCCCAGGCCCTAGCAGGCACCCTTCTCCTCTCAGTCCCCAAGAATCTGACTCCTCTGGGGACTGACCTCATAGAAGTGGAATCCTGTGATCGTTGTTGTCGTTGTTGTCGTAGTTCTGTGACCAGTCTTTCACTTAGCACAGCGTCCTCAAGGTTCATGCATGTTGTAGTGGATTGAGCGGCTTTCACAAGCCAGCAGGGGCAGATTTCCAGAACCAGCGTAAAGTTTTCCTTGGGCAGCCCCAGCCCCCCTGCCCCTCTGTTCCCTGCCTCTCTTGACCCCACTTAAAATGCAGGATGCTACTTGCTCTCTCTCCCCCAGGGCGGAGACCCCAGTTGGGTGCAGCTGGTCTTGGATGGCACAAATTCACAGCTCAGAGATCAGAAAGGACGGAGGAGGGGTGAGGTGTGGCGTGGGACAGAGGAGGTGTAAGGAAGCAGAGGCCCCTGCAGTGAGCGTCACAGTGAGGGTGAGGCGGGCGGCCTGGGTGGAGCGTGCACACTGGACCAGAAGGAGAGGCCCTCCCCTGGAAACGCCAACGCCGTGTAGCCCGGCCGAGGGCGGGCAGGGCTTCTCCCCAACACTGGAGCTGCAGCTTGCCTTTGGGTAGCAGATTGGGACCCTGAACCCAGCTGCAGCTCGGCGGGGGCAGGGTGAGAGTCCTGGCCTTAGCCTGGCCCTGGAGTGGGGGCTCAGGATGTCTTTATGCCACACCCCCGAAAACAGCTGCCCAAGCCGTGGCCACCTTGTCCCAGGCCCCCGTGGGCGAGGGGCTGCTTCCTCTCTGCACTTGGGGGCCTTCCTGGGCACGGAGAGACGCCCGCTGTGAGGCCGGCTTTGTCCGCCCTGCGGCTGGAGAGGGACAGACAGGCTCCCCGCGGCGCAGCCCTCCGTGGGGGCGAGTGGGACCTGCCAGGGTTAAGGTCCCAGCTCTCCAAGGAACCCGTTCCGCTGCAACGGGGACGGCCCAGCGTGCCTAAGGCTCGAGCCAGCACTCATTTTCTGTGTGAAACTGGAAGATTCTGATGACACCCGGGGAACGGCCCCGTCCTGCTTGGTCTCCTGCTGGCGAGGCCTTGGGCGCAACCGCCGGCCCCTCTCTGCCTCCCTCGCAGGGCACCTCCTCGGTTCCGGGGCGCCGAGAGCAGCGGGCGCCGGGACGTTGTTTGTGCTTTGTGGACGCCATTTCAGACCCTGGGCACCAGCGGCTGTGAGCCCTGCTGGAGGCCGGGGGGAGGCGCCTGCCTCGGGCGGGACACACGCAGCGCTGGCGAGGCCAGCCTCTCTCAGAGAGGACAGCGCCGAGTGTCAGCGGGGTTGGACGGAGGGACTTGCCTGCGTGCGGGGCCCTCGCTGCAGGGCTGCTTCCCCTGCGCCCAGGTGTGGGTCCTGTCACCTGTGCCTTGTGGCCTGGCTGAGCAGCGGCAGGTGGCTGCACGGAAGGGAGCCTGTCCGTGCTGCCGAGGCCGAGGCTGGCTGTGCGGGGCGGTCGGCTCTTGCTCACGAGGGGAAGGTGTTGGCAGCGGAGACGGAGCTGCCCCAGCCGAGCTTGCACCTGCATTGAACACATCGGTGCGCCCTTAGGGACAAGGCTAGCCTCCTAATGGTGCTTTAACGCACGCTTCCCTTGTTTTGAGAAGATAAAAGCAGGCTCTTGTCCTGGGGTCACAGCTCGAGCCGATGGGCCGGGCTGGCGGCAGAAGAGCAAATGCTCACCCTTACGTAAGAACCGCACTCTCAAACAGTGTGCTCTGTGGCAAGAATGTGCACTGCTTGCTGTGATAGGAAGTCACTAAGTAGCGTGAAAAGAGGAACTCTCGGCTTATGTAAGAGACATCTGAATATTCAGGGCAGCTTCCTTGTTGCATAGATTGTGTCTACTAGTTGTTACCGTCTCCGTGGTTTTTGTAGCTATAGGAAAGAAGAAATTCATATCTAAGAGCACACGTGCACACACACCAGCATCTTTATATGAATGCCTGATTTTTTCTTTCTCTTTTAGAGAGAGAGTCTCGCTCTGTCGCCCAGGCTGTAGTGCAGTGGCGTCATCATAGCTCACTGCAGCCTTGAACTCCTGGGCTCGAGCGATCCTCTTGCCTCAGCCTCCCGAGTGGCTGGGACTACAGGTGCGCACCGCCACCCTGGTGTGGTGGGCTCAGCATGCACTATGCAGATTTTTGGTAGAGACAGGGTCTTCCTTTGCTCTTGCTCAGGCTGGCCTCGCACTTCTGACCTCAAGCAGTCCTCCCGCCTTGACCTCCCGGAGTGCTGGGATGACAGGCGTGAGCCACCGTGCCTTGCTGGCAATGGCTATCGACCAAGAGGAACAGGGGTGTTTTGACAGTTAACCACCTGTGCAGCTATGCTGTTGTGTCCTGGTCGACTGTCTCCCCCGCTTGTAGAAGCCACATTAGAATTCTGATCTTCGCCCTGAAAGGGGAGGAAAGAACCCCCTGCCTCAAGCACAGGGGTGCCGTGGTGGGGGACTGCTGCAAAAGCTCACGCTGGCCTCTGTGTGGAGAGCAGGTGGGGGCCAGAGGTGGCTCGGGGCAGCCAGTTACGAGACTATTGCCGTGGTCCCAGGGGGCAGCGCCTGCAGCTGGGATAAGGTCGTGGCCGTGGAGACGGAGCGGAGCCCGCAGGCCTGGATGCTGGGCTGGTGGGGAAGGAGACCTTGGGCTCCCGCAGCAGGTGGGAGGCTGGAGCGGCCTCAGTGTGTGCAGACACTGGGGGTGAAGAGTCCAGCGCAGAGCAGTGTGGGAATCCAAGTGGAGATATGTAGTAAGCAATTGGATATTCGAGCCTGGAACTCAGATAAGAGGTGCGGCCCGAGGATAGATATTTGGAAGTCATTCAGCATTCGAGGAAGTCGAACGCTGGCATCAGCTGCTGAAAACAGGGAGGAGAGGCGTGTTGACTATAGTCCCACATGTCCATGGGGGTCGTCCTGTGTGTGTTTATTAAATGCCGCCTTTGGGCCAGGTGCTATCCTGGGCGCTGAACAATACAGACAAAATAGTCTGCGCCCTGTGGCATTTATACGCTGGTAGGGGAGACAGAGGTAACGAAGAAGATGAACAAATGTGTGAAGCTAGCTGATGAGAAACACCATGGAGGGGAAGGGTAAAGGGCCCTACTTGAGATGGGGTCTCGGGGAAGGCCTCTCTAAGGAGGAGAAGACTTTTGAGAGGCCCGACAGAAGTATGGGGAGACCATGCGGCTTCTGGGGAACAGCATTCCTGGAAGGGAGAAACATGTGCAAAGGCCCTGGGGCAGGCGTGGGCTGTGTTTGTTGGGGACTAGCGTGGCTGGAGTGGAGTGACCGGACGGAAGGACACAGGCAGGAGAGGGAGAGATGGACAGGACAAGGTTGTGGAGGGCTGGCGGGCTGTGGCCAGGGCTGAGTTTTGCTCCAGGGGTGACAAAGGGAGCCACTGGAAGGTGTCACCTAGGAGACACTCACTTTGATTTAGGTCCCTGAGCACTTGCCCTGCCCGCTGTGTGGAGAGTAGCCATGGGGACAGGGACAAATGCCGGGGACCAGCGAGAATCCCACGGTGACCTTGGATAAGGGTGTGGCGGGGAGGTGGGGGAGCCGGAGGACTCATCTCCCTGGGCTTGGGGTGCAGCCACCCTAGTGTGGCAGTCTCGGCGTGTGGCGCAGGGCCTCCCGTGCAGCCTGGGACCTGGCCATCCTGGCGAGTGCATTGACCACGAATCGGGGGCCAGTTGGTTCAAGTCTCAGCTCAAAAGCCCCCGTGAAGACGCCCTGATGCCGTAGCTGGGAGCAGCCCCTGCCTCTCCGGTGTATCTGTAGCTCCCTCACAGCTCAGTCGGGGCCTGCAGCGTAGCACGGCGACGTGGAGCACGTCTTCCTGCCCTGGAGGCTCTGGCTGTCCCCTGCTCCCCTGCGGCACCTGGCATGGAACGGGGCAGGTAGCAGGTGCTCTAGGATTTGTTTAAATAAGTGGCTTCATAACTGCACACACAGTAGTAGCTTCATGTGTTCAATTTCCAGAGTTACTGCTAGAGTATTCACAGCAAATCAAAATACTTTATTATGGAGACTGTAGCAATAAAGCAAAGTGCTTTCTGGGATGAGGCACTGACTCTGCACATTTACCAGTGAACCAAATCAGATGAAAATGAGAAGAGAGCAGCCCCAAGCCCTCCATTCCTCGATCCCTGGAATTGTCAGGCTGGCGAGGGTCTTCCACTGCGACCACAAGCTGTGTAACTCCGGGGGCAGAAAGCTTCCCTAGTTTTCTGTTCTGTTCTTATAACTCGGACAAATGCTGGCTCACTTGGCCTGCCTGATGGGAGAGAAAGGGCTCGAGACCCCAGGAGGAAAGTTCCCACCAAAAAGAGAGAAGCCTGTCGCCTGCAGCCCCGGCAGAAGGCAAAGGGTTAAAGAGAGGCCTTCCTGGAGCACCCAGTTACCCGGCCCTCCACCCGGCTTACTTTGCTCCTCTGCAGTACTTGCTCTTTAACGCTGCCTGCTTTTGTGTGCATTTGTGTGTCTGCTCCACTAAAAAGTAGGGCCCCTCCGGGGAGAGGGCTCGGTGTCATGCAGCGCTCTGTGCCAGGCCCTGCAGGGTGGCGAGCAGAGCCCCTAAACCAGTTTGCGGACTGAGGAACAAGTGCAGCGACCCGCAGGCCGCCGTGGCCACGCGTGGGAAAGCCCGTGTGTCTTGCACTTAGTTCCTGCAGCACCGTCTCGAAACAGCACGTACTAGGGCAGTGACGCCCCTGCAGTAACCGTGGCCCCGACGCTGGCGTTAGCCCCACGAGCCGAGTACGCTGCAGTACCCGCTGCGGCAGCCAGAGCTCCACCCTCTGAATGAAAAACCACAGGAACTTGAAGATTTCCGGGGCTGGAACCCAAAGCCATGCCGGTCCGTGGTGTGTCCCGAATTTCCACATGTGCATTGGGAGGCCCACCACTGGAGGGTTCCTGTTTACCCTGAGGGGGGGGCATTGGCATGTGGGATGAAATGGGGCACCGACAAGGGTAATTCCTGCTGCAGAGTGATCTCTTTTACAGCGGCCGGATGCCAGGTGTTTTGATCTGGATTTGTCGGGCTCCGGTGCTTGTGGTAATGATGACCTTTCCAAGTTACAGAATCTTAGAGCTTGGAGGAGCTCACAGCATCCGGCTCTCACTCTATGGCTCAGGAAAGCGAGGTCTAGAGGTTGCTCCTGAATATCCTGTGATTGATGGCTTTGGATTTGGTGAGATTGGCTTGTGCACGAAGTTTCTCTGTTCTTCATTTATTCCGCAAATGTGTACTGACGACTTACAATGTCCCATGTGCCATGTGAGAGACTGGGGCTCACCAAGAGGACTAAATTCATGCCCTGCTTTCAAAGGACTCAAAAGCAGGTAAAGAAGTCTGGCTTACAGATTGTGATTTCTGGGTTTTTTTGTTTTTTGTTTTTTTTTTTTTGAGACAGGGCCTCGCTCTTTTGCCCAGGCTGGAGTGCAATGGCTTGCTCATAGCTCACTGCAGCCTCAAACTCCCAAGCTCAGGCGATCCTCCCACCCCTGCCTCCCAAGTAGCAGGGACTGCAGGTATGCACCACCACACCCCGCTAATTTTAAAAATTTTTTATAGAGATGGCTTCTCACTATGTTGTCCAGGCTGGTCTTGAACTCCTGGCCACAAGTCTTCCTCCCTCCTCAGCTTTTTCCCAGGTGCTGGGATTAGAGGCATGAGCCACTGCACCTGGCCAGTATTCTGCAAGCCATCTAGAAGGAGCGTGGGGATGTTTCCATCCATGTATCCATTCATTCAGCAAATACTTTTTGAGCAGCGCTCGATATGCCAGGTGCCAGCCAGTCAAAGCAGATAGTCCAGTGCCTGCTCCCACCTCGCTTCTAGCCTGGGGGTAGCGGGAGTCGGAGAAAGGTGCTGAAGGAAGAATCGGAGTCCCCGGGTGGGGAGCTGGGAAAGCACTATGAGAAGGAACCGACTGCAGAGGCAGGAGGTGGAGGGGATTGAGGGTGGGGGTCAGGGGCCGGGGTCACTGAAAGAGGATCAGGATGGTGGGTGATTTGCTGGGGAGGTTATATCTAGATTCATACAGGTAGAGAGCCTGGCACTTTTCTCTGTCATCTTCTTTTTCTCTGGGACTCTGGGACTCTGGACAGGCACGGAAACATGCATTCCACTACTTAGGCCCCATGCCACCTGCAACCCGGCACTCACACGGAAAGCGCCCTGCTGGCAGGCGGGCACGAGGCCTTCTTAAGGCTTGCCGCCCTGGCGCGGCCCAGAACAGTGCCGAGGACGAGGGAAGAAGGTGTTCTGGCAGCCCCACCTGGAAGGGGGTGGTCTGCGGGGCGCAGTGAGCCAGACAAGCGGCTGACGCCCTGTGCCTGGCAGTGGCGGTTCTTCCGAAGTTCTGGTTCCTGCTAGGGAAGGTATCAGTGAAGAAGATGGAACTTAGAGAACTCCATCCCTTGAATTATTTTAAATAGGTGACTTTCTTTTGCATCTCAACAGGGAATAAGCTGTTTGATGTTCATATTATTAAGATGGCCAGTTGACAACTGTAAAGTAAGTTGATTACTTGTCAGGAGTCAGAGTGACCCACGGCGTCTGATGATCACAGGTCTGCAGCATCTCTGCTGACCAGAGCCTGTCCCCAGGCAGGGCCGCTTTTAATGCTCACCTCGCCCCGAGAGTTGGCAGAGCAGGTGCTTGACAAGGGAGGGAGGCTCAGAGAGGTGAAGTCTTCCTGGACCAGAGCCGACGGGGCCCGAGTCTCTCCGCTGCACCCGGCAGCTGGGTTTGAGACGGGAGAGCAGAGTCCGCACTCCTCTGGGTGGTCTGTCCCTGGACCGGTTTCATTTTCCCTTTCCTTTGCAGCGAAAGAAGAGTTAATCGAACGGTTCGGTTCCATAAAGATGTCCGTTTGTAGTGACAACGGAGACACCTCTGGGATACTGGGGACTAGGAGAAAGATGATTAGCATCTTCAGCAATGATCCAGAACACATTGCAAGGAAAGCACGCCCTCCACGCTCTACTTTGTGGTTTGATCGCTATGACTTTACAGTACAAAGACCCAGATGTGTTAGTCTTGAGAGACTAAGCAAAATGGCAGCCTGTGTGTGTGTGGCCGGCTGCGTGCACGTGCGTTTGACCCTGCAGGCCCTTAGGGAGACGCCGTGTGCGCCAGGCTTCGTGCTGGGACCTGACTGCAGAGGTGAGGAGAACACAGGACCTGCAAACAGCCAGGCCTTTGGGACAGACGGACGCAGAGCATATAAACGCCCTACTCGATGGGGGCCTGACAGAGCTACCAAGGGCGGTGGGAGCGTGGGCATGGAAGCAGTTCGCTTCTAGGGGCTTCTAGGGTTTGGTGAGCCAACGGCGCTTGTCCGGGGCCTTGCGGAAGGTCTGCCTCCCCGCTCCTTCTCATCGGAAGAGACTGCGAATGTGGATTGGCCTGCGATTATTTACATTTGATTGTGAATTCTTGGATACAAACTTTTTTTTTTTTTTTGGTGTTTTTGACAACGTGTCTCTGATTTTAATGGCTTCGTGTTTTCAAACTTAACAACAAAACCAATATGTGGTGGTTGTTTAAAAATCTGAACTCTACAGACACAATATAAAGTGCAAAAGCATCTCCCTACTCCCCACGCCCAAACGACTGTGCACTGTTGGGTATGAATCTCATCATACTTTTTTTTTCTGTACATGCAAAACACATATCTTGGCTGTTTCCCGTGAGCTGTTACTTTGTTTTTTTCTTAGGATGGTGGGATTTGAAGGACACTAGGAGATCAGAGCAGTTCTGTCGTTCGAAAGACGGGTAGATGGTACTTTGTTTTGTTCTTAGGATGGTGGGATTTGAAGGACACTAGGAGATCAGAGCAGTTCTGTCGTTCGGAAGACGGGTAGATGGTACTTTGTTTTGTTCTTAGGATGGTGGGATTTGAAGGACACTAGGAGATCAGAGCAGTTCTGCTGTTCGGAAGACGGGTAGATGGTACTTTGTTTTGTTCTTAGGATGGTGGGATTTGAAGGACACTAGGAGATCAGAGCAGTTCTGTTGTTCGGAAGACGGGTAGATGGTACTTCGTTTTGTTCTTAGGATGGTGGGATTTGAAGGACACTAGGAGATCAGAGCAGTTCTGTCGTTCGTAAGACAGGTAGATGGAGCCTGTGGCTGAGGAGGACAGTGCTGAGGTCCAGGGCTCTTTGCTGCAAACCCCTCTGACCTTGTTCTGAAGGTCTAGTTCATCTTGTTTTTTTTCTCTTAAAGGAGTACCAAGATCTCAGGCACAGGCAGTTTCTAGTCCACGGGAGATATTCTTAGCTGCTCAGCTTAATTTCAGAGTCCCGTTCTCTCATTAACTCGAGCCACACTTTCCTCCCTGCTCCCGGGGGCCCGACAGCCTCTGCAGTTGCCTTGGGGCCTAGGGACAGTTTCTCAGGGCGCAGGGCTGCTGCGGGACTCACTCAATCAGAGCAGAAAGGAGGCGACCTGAGGTGGATTCGTTTCCTTGCAGAGCTCTGTAATAATTGTGGGCTCTTTTTTTAAAAAAGATGATGAAAAGGCTGAGAATGTTTTTCTTCCTCCTGAATATCTAGTAAACTGTGAGTCTGAGGAGCTACGCGTGCAGCGACCTAAGGTGAGGTTGCAGTACAGCGAGGAGGGGAGATGCCTAGAGCCGGGGCCCTCCCTCTGCACCGCCTCTTTCTGAGCACGCTTCCCTCCCAGTCTCTGCTCTTATTTTCGTCTTCCCTGTTCCTAGACAACAGACGGGTTTGCAAAGCAGATATGGGGGGATTTTCCGCCAGGGTTACTTACGGTGGTTGCCTGGGCTCTGTCTGGCTTCCGTTTCCTCAGAGGCTGGGATTGTGTATTTTTAGCAGACCTTTCCCACCAAGCGGTCCCCGGGGAGCCGTAAACTGTGGGTTGGAAGGCGGCCACAGGTGGGGGCGTGGCCCCGCAGAGCAGGTGCCTGCCCCCCACAGAGGACTGCCCCGTCTGCTGCAGCCGTGCGGGCTGCGGGCTGTTTCCGCCGCGTGGCTTGGTGGCACTCTCGGGGCTTCCATCCTGCAGTGATGTCAGAACTCTAGTAAACGTCACACCTCCCGGGCCTTTTAGAAACAGGACGGTGCCCGGCTACTTTGGAGGCTGCGGCAGGAGGCTCACTTGAGCAAGAGTTCAAGGCCACGGTGCCCCACGGCAGCGCCTCTTGTGAAGAGCCGCTGCCACAGAGCAAGACCCCGTCTCTGGAAAAGAAAAAAAAAACCACCAGAGAAATAGGACAGGTGAATGCGGGCAGACCTCCCCCTTGGCTCTGAGTCCCTGGGTGTGGAGACGCCGCACCCGCAGCCTGGCCCGGAACTACCCCGAGGCTTCCCTGTTCCTCCCAGCGGCCTCTGCAACTCTCGGCACCGCTCCTCCCTCCCATTTAAAACATTTTTTAAACTAACGAGGATGGTTCGGATTGCTCAAGGTCAGGAGTTCAAAACCAGCCTGAGCAAGAGCGAGACCCCGTCTCTACTATAAATAGAAAGAAATTAATTGGCCAACTGATATATATATATAAAATTAGCCGGGCATGGTGGCACATGCCTGTAGTCCCAGCTACCCGGGAGGCTGAGGCAGAAGGATCACTCGAGCCCAGGAGTTTGAGGTTGCTGTCAGCTAGGCTGACGCCACGGCACTCACTCTAGCCTGGGCAACAAAGCGAGACTCTGTCTCAAAAAAAAAAAAAATAAAAAATAAAACATTTTTTAAATAGTTCGGAGCCTATAGAGAAGTTGCGAGAACAGTACAGAGGATTCCTCACCTTCCCCGCTCAGTGGCCGCTGCTGCACTGGTGCGTCTGCTCTACCCGCCTGTCCTTCCCGCACTGCTCCTCCTCTTCCTCGTCCCTGTCTCCCGCCCACCCGTCTGCAGTGCAGGGCGGTTCCCCAGACCAGGGCGCACCACCCAGAAGTAAGCACACCTTCCCACGGGTGCACCCCACAGCCTCCCTGTCGGTTGGAAGGTCAGCCTGGGATCCGCCACACTGTCGCCAACCGGCCCAGCAGTCCCCCTCCCGCCATCGCTGTCTTCCTCCCCTCCACTCCCCCTTCTTCCTGCCTGCCGCTCCCTCTCCCCCTCCCTCCCCCTTCCCACTTTTTTCCTCTCTTTCCCTCTGTTTGGAAAGTCTTTCCAGGAACATCCTTTGCACTTGGTTGTCATGTCCCATCAGTCACCTCAGTCTGGAATGGCCCCTGCCTCTGCCTGACTCGTGCTTCCAGCCGTTTTCCGTCCGCACCTGCAGCTCAGCTGTCTGTGCGACGCTTCCTGGCGGCCTTGCCAGGGACGCCCCTCCCGCCCCTGGTGACGTTAGTCTTCGTCCCCAGGTAAAGTCAGTGTCTGCCACGGTTTCCTACGGCAAAACCATCCATGTTCCCTTTGTACTTGGGGGAGGGAAGTACTGTGATCTGTGCCAATATCTGTTCCTCACCAAACCTCCAGCCCCAGCCTGGGCGTCCAGACTTCTGCTGGGGTCCACCTCCCCCTCGATGGCTCCAAAGAGGGGGTCTCCGTCTCTGACCTCTCGCCCACACGGAGTAGCTGGTGTTCTGCTGAAGGGTACGCTTTCGCTCTCCCCCACTGATTGGTTTTTTTCCTCATGTGCTTACACCTGTTTGGACTCATGGACTCCTGTTCCGTTTGGTGGGCTTTGACCCGATACTCTCATGATCTATGTTAACGTTCAACGCTGTGTTAGTTTAATAGGAGCCCTTTCAGTAAGTTGGCTTCTTTGACCTTTGACACATCCCGTTGTTCTCTGAGCATTTCCTTACTTTCTGGCACAAGTTGTGCTCTTCCTGCCCGGCCTTGGGTCAGTCGACTCTCCAAGGACTGCTGGTTCCTGTTAGGGAAGGGTTGTACTTAAACATCAAAATCTGGTCACCCGTGTGCCCACTGCTCCGCGTTGTTGTATGTCTGTGTGTACATGTGTAGCTATTTCCATATTTGTCTATGTCTATATATATATATATATATATTTTTTTTTTTTTTTTTTGAGACAGAGTCCTGCTTTGTTGCTCAGGCTAGAGTGAGTGCCGTGGCGTCAGCCTAGCTCACAGCAACCTCAAACTCCTTTGGAAAGCTCAAGCAATCCTCCTGCCTCAGCCTCCCGAGTAGCTGGGACTACAGGCACGAGCCACCATGCCTGGCTTATTTTTTCTCTCTATATATATTAGTTGGCCAATTAATTTCTTTCTATTTATAGTAGAGATGGGGTCTCGCTCTTGCTCAGGCTGGTTTCGAACTCCTGACCTCGAGCATCTGCCCGCCTCGGCCTCCCAGAGTTCTAGGATTACAGGCGTGAGCCACCGCGCCCAGCCTATGTCTATTTTAAAAAGCAATGAGATCATATCAGTACTTCCTGTTCTAGTCCAGCACTCAGGCTTCTCTGTGGCCTTTCTTCTCCTTGCTGTAAACCCTCAGACAGTGGGAAACCCGACTGCCACTGCCCCTGACATCTTCAACACGTTTACTTATTTGCTCAACATGACAACCTCCCGGCCCCCCAGTCACCCCTGCCTCTCAGACCCCAGGTGTACTGCCACCGTCCCTGCAGGCTATGCCTTCTACACCTGCCCTGGTGCTGAGGGGCCGAGATGCCCAGCAGGGAGGGGCAGGAGAGGAAGGACGAGAAGCAAGATGGGATAGTAATCTTCACTTTTTTTTTTTTGAGATGGAGTCTTGCTCTGTTGCTAGGGCTAGAGTGCCGTGGCATCTGCCTAGCTCACAGCAACCTCAAACTCCTGGGCTCACACAATCCTGCTGCCTCAGCCTCCCGAGTAGCTGGGACTATAGGCATGCGCCACCATGCCCGGCTGATTTATATATATATATATATTTTTTTTTTTCTTTTTTTAGTTGTCCAGCTAATTTCTTTCTATTCTTTTTAGTAGAGACGGGGTCTCGCTCTTGCTCAGGCTGGTCTCAAACTCCTGAGCTCAGACGATCCGCCCGCCTCGGCCTCCTAGAGTGCTAGGATTACAGGCGTGAGCCACCGCGCCCGGCCAGTACCTGTTCACTTTTGATTTCATTTCCGTTTGGGTTGAGAATTTCATGCAGGCAATCAGAGGGAAGAGATCAAGGTCCGTGTTGCTCTAGAACTTTCCTCTTTCCATGCCGGTTTCTGCATTCATGTCTCCTGTAGTCGGCTGTAGCCAGGGCACTGTCCTGCCTGCCTTTCTGCCTTCGCCTCTGCCTTCTTTGGGCTTCCATGGCCTTTGCCTTCCGTCTCCCCACTCCCTCTCCCTTTCCCACCGGCGTCAGGATCTGGAGTAGGGACGGCTGTCACCTCGGTCCTCCCCGTCCTCCGCAGGTACACGGTGGCAGGTTCTCGCTCCACACAGGAGGAGAGCCAGGGTCACAGGTGTGCTGCTGGCTGCCATATGGGGAGTTGCACTTCTGTGACATCGAGTGTAATACTTGCCTTCTCTAGACAGGTGTGACGAACTCAGTAGAGGATCCAGGTTGAGTAGGAAATAGTGGCATATTAAATACCAAAACCCTCTCTGTCCTCATCAGAGGCCACATCTTCTAACTGGGTCTCCAATGATGAGAGGGGAGTGTCATGCTGGGGTAGAACCATCTAGACATTTCTCTCCCCACCTCTCTGTGTGTCCACTCTGGGAGCCTCAGACCTCTTGGCCTCTCTGCCCCGTGACTGGGCTCATTCTTCCCAAGACTTCAGTCCTTTCCGCCCCAAAGCTTCCTCTGGCCCTGCCCACATGCCTCTGGGCCTGGCTAGATGGCCAGGGCCCCACTAGATGGCCAGGCCCCCATCTGATGAGACGCACCAAGAACAAGGCGGCAGGCGTTGATGAGTGAGAAGGTCATGCTTCCTGGGTGTGACCTAAGTCCTCTGGAAACACCGCTTAGCTCAAGGAGGGGACTCGGGGGTTGAAGCAGTGAGTTTCGGGAGGTGCGGGGTGGCGGGGGCCAGGGGCCCGGCGGTGCTCAGTCACCGGACCCGGCCGGAGCCTGCCCGCTCTCTGGAGGCAGGGCTGCGTGCGTGAGGGTGCTGCAGCAGCTTCTCAGATGTTCTTGCAATTGTCAGAGAGACGTAGGATCTCAGGACACCGAGACCTTTCTATTTAAAGCCCTTCCTCCGCTCTTGCAGGACGGGAGTGAAATTCCCTATGACATGTCTACTTACTGTGTTCCTACATTTGGAAATCAGTTAGTGCAGTTGGGGCAATGAGAAGAGCTAAACAGAGGAATAATTTGCTGAGAACAAATGTCTGGAATTGTGTATTTTGCCAGTGGAATTCCTCACAGTTGGTGTAAGAAAATACTCCAAATTAAATCATTCAGGCTGAATGTGACTTTTTTCCTTCTTCTTCTTAAAAATGCTAAAAAGAAACACAGCCTGGCTGAGATCTCCTTCGCCTCCTGTCAGACAGATTGCTTTTCAGAAGAATCCTCTAAATTGACGTCCTACCTGAAAAAGAGCAAAGGCAGATAGGAAAACTCCAGGTGTGTGTGCTTGGCATGGATATTTCTGCCAGAAGGAGCCTACAAAGGTCGTCCGCCATTTTAGGGCCACGTGGAGCGGGCTGGGCTGGGCCCACTGGCCTCGAGGCTCAGCGTGGGGGGAGGCAGGCGGCGAAGGCTCAGCGACCCGCACGATTCCAATCTTCCCGGAGCCCATCAGAGGGAGCAAGGCAGCCAAGCAGGCTGAACTTGAACTTCGAAGAGGGGCAGGACCCTCCCAGGAGAGGGCCACACACATCCCTGCGGCTTCCGCAGAGGACAGGAGAAAGACGCCATGGAGCAAACCAGAATCTGGGCCGGGCGCGGTGGCTCCCGCCTGTAACCCTGGCACTCTGGGAGGCCGAGGCGGGAGGATTGCTCGAGGTCAGGAGTTCGAGACCAGCCTGAGCAAGAGTGAGACCCCATCTCTACTATAAATAGAAAGAAATTAATTGGCCAACTAATATATATAGAGAGAAAAAATAAGCCAGGCATGGTGGCGCGTGCCTGTAGTCCCAGCTACTCGGGAGGCTGAGGCAGGAGGATCGCTTGAGCTTTCCAGGAGTGTGAGGTTGCTGTGAACCAGGCTGACGCCACGGCACTCACTCTAGCCTGGGCAACAGAGTGAGACTCTGTCTCAAAAAAATAATACAAAAAAAAGTTTAAAAATAATAACAATAATAATAAAACCCAGAATCTCAACAACTGTTTGAGGCCTGGTGTGGCCAGTGTGTCTGGAATGAGCTTTTCTCCACAGGCCTCCGTGGCTGCTCCTGAGAGATGCTGGGCTATAGCGGGAGACCAGCGGGGGGCCCTCGGCAGGGCTGGGAGGTGCCTGGTGGCTGTGCTACGGGGTGCTGGGAACTGACGCACTGCTTCGCTGCTTCCCGGACTCTTGCCTCTTGTGAAGCAAAGTCAAGCCCTCTCACCTTCAGGCCACAGGCGTGGGGGAGGAGCAGAAACAAAGTGCCTCTGCCTCTGGGGGCGGGTGGGAAGCTCTCCTGCCAAAGCTTCATGCCGCTGCCTGCGGGGAGATAGAGGCAGGCGCCCTGCACCCCAAGGCGAGGGGCAGGGACCTGTCTTGGGCCCAGGACCCCACGCAATGACAAGCAGAGGTCTGCCGCTGCCGGGCGAGGGGCCAGAGACTCCCGCCCCAGACCAACGCAGATGAGGCAGGTTTGGCTGCCACAGAGGAGAAGGGGAGGAATGGTAAACAAATTTTAAATTTTAAAAAAAAAATATATATATATATCCCACCTTTGAGGGCGAGGTTCATAGAGCCTGCCTAAGACTGAAGCTGGACCAGGGCAAAAGAGAACGTGCCTGTCCCCCCGCCAGCCCTGCATGCTGTAACGGGGAAGAGCAGGCCCCTGCTAGGAGAGGGGCAAGAAGGGGAGGCACTGGCATGCAGCGGGGGCTGGAAGCTGGGGAGGTCAGGAACACAGCAAAACCCCTGGCACCCCAGAGCCAACTCAGAGCTCAAGATAATAGCAGCCGACCTCTAGAGCGATGTTGAGGCTGCGGTGTACTGAAAGTACCCAGCAAAACCCAGACCCAGGCCAACCCCCGACCAGAGTGACTCAGCCTCCCACCCCCACGCTGACAAGGTCACAGAAGAGGAGGCATGTCCATGTCCAGCCATAAATACTATTTACCTCAGTCTCTGCTCTCCTATGTATGATGTCTGGCATTCACTTAAAAATCATCTCATACACACAAAAGTAGAGAAAACAGAACAACAACAACAACAAAAAGAACCACTGTCAAGAGAAAAAGCAATCAACAGAACCAGACTCAGAGATGACCAAGATACAGGAACTATTAGATGGACTCAGACTAACTACAATTAATGTGTTAAAGCAGGGGTCCTCAAACTACGGCCCTCGGGCCACATGCGGGCCGCCTAGCACATTTATCCGGCCCTCCGGGTGTTTTTGCCGCCACTGCCTGTCCTGCTTAGCAGCCGACTCGTCCCAGGCCCAGAGTACGCACTCTCCAACGAGGGACAGTGAACTGGCCCCCTGTTTAGAAAGTTTGAGGACCCCTGTGATAAAGGATCTAGTGGGGAAAGTGGATGACTTTCATGAGAAGATGCAGAATTTCAGCAGGGAGATGGAAACTGTAAGAAAGAGTCAAATGAAATGCTAGAATTAAAAACCGCTTTCTGGGCCGGGCGCGGTGGCTCACGCCTGTAATCCTAGCACTCTGGGAGGCCGAGGCGGGCGGATTGCTCAAGGTCAGGAGTTCGAAACCAGCCTGAGCGAGACCCCGTCTCTACCAAAAATAGAAAGAAATTAATTGACCAACTAAAAATATATATACAAAAAATTAGCTGGGCATGGTGGCGCATGCCTGTAGTCCCAGCTACTCGGGAGGCTGAGGCAGAAGGATCACTGAGCCTCGGAGATTGAGGTTGCTGTGAGCCAGGCTGACGCCACGGCACTCACTCTAGCCTGGGCAACAAAGTGAGACTCTGTCTCAAAAAAAAAAAAAAAAAAAAAAAAAAAAAAAACCGCTTTCTTAGCAATGAAGAATTTCTTCAGTAGCCTTGTCGGTAGACTGGACACAGCTGAGGAGAGAATCAAAGAACTTGAAGATAAGTCAAGAGAAACTAACCAAATTGAAACGGAAGAGACAAAAAGAGTAGGGAAAGGAAAACAAAACGGAGCAGCCAAGAGCTGGGGCCGGGGCAACATCAGCTGGTCTAACACACATGCAGTTGGAGTCCCAGAAGGACATGCCTATGGGAAGAGAGGAATCTAGCAAGCAGGTATTTCCCCCAAGGGAAAGCCATGTGGTTAAAAAACAGCCATAAGTAGTTATTGCCTTGCTCCCCAGCTTCTAATTTAGCTGAAGCATTTACTTTTATATTCTCCCACTTCCTTCTTGCTTATCTCCTACCCCTGTTATTTGAGGGAAGAAATATGTGATTTGTCCCCACCCCATCTCTTCCGCAGCTGTCTGCCGTTTGGCGTCAAGAGCAGTGGCTGTGAATGACGGTGAGATAGGGTAGCTTTTAGCAACCAACTTAAATTTGAGTTATCTAAAATAAAACACATGATTCCCTGTTTTTGAAGAGGTGGTAAACTACAGTTCATCTCTGTCCGTAGTTACAGCTAAGAACGAATAACTCACACGGTTTTCACTCCTTTTCCCCCTTCTCATTTGAGCAATAAAAAAAAAAAATCTGTTTAAAGAAAAAGTAAGTATTAAATATGGTACTTACCTCAGAACTCTCTATTTTGGTTATTGGAAGTAGTCTCCTGCACGGACCGTCACGCTCTGAGTAAGTCGACTGTACGGGCTCCTTGGTGCGTGTGTACAAGGGTTTCCAGGCATTCAGCAGTCCCAGTGCCAGATGGCGGCGACTCGTGGCTGCTGACCGGCCATGCACTGAGTGAGACCAGTTGCTGGAGAAGACTCGCTGCTGGGGGTCTGGATGCTTGTGCATCTCCTGTGTTCAGATGTTTCATGCAGGGAGGAAGAGAGCACTTGGTGAGAAGGGCTGGGAGCGTATTTTAGCTTATGGGTTTAGAAGCTAAACTCAGACCCGGCTTCTCATCTTGCTGCTGTTAATGGACTTGCAGCCCTGGCTTTGTGCACGCTGCTCTGTGACGCTTTCTGGACCTCCTTGGCAGAGCCACTCCCTTCCCCTCTGTGCTGCTTCTAGTCTGTTTCTCCTTCCTGCCTTCCTTCCTTCCTTCCTTCCTGCCTTCCTTCCTTCCTTCCTGCCTTCCTTCCTTCCTTCCTTCCTTCCTGCCTGCCTGCCTGCCTGCCTGCCTGCCTTCCTTCCTGCCTTCCTTCCTGCCTTCCTTCCTTCCTGCCTTCCTTCCTTCCTTCCTGCCTTCCTCCCTCCCTCCCTTCCTTCCTTCCTTCCTTCCTTCCTTCCTTCCTTCCTTCCTGCCTGCCTGCCTGCCTGCCTGCCTGCCTGCCTCCCTCCCTCCCTCCCTCCCTTCCTTCCTTCCTTCCTTCCTTCCTTCCTTCCTGCCTGCCTGCCTTCCTCCCTCCCTCCCTCCCTTCCTTCCTTCCTTCCTTCCTGCCTGCCTGCCTGCCTGCCTGCCTGCCTTCCTCCCTCCCTTCCTTCCTTCCTTCCTTCCTTCCTTCCTTCCTTCCTTCCTTCCTGCCTTCCTCCCTCCCTCCCTCCCTTCCTTCCTTCCTTCCTGCCTGCCTGCCTGCCTTCCTCCCTCCCTCCCTTCCTTCCTTCCTTCCTTCCTGCCTTCCTTCCTTCCTTCCTGCCTTCCTTCCTGCCTTCCTTCCTTCCTGCCTGCCTTCCTGCCTGCCTTCCTGCCTTCCTTCCTGCCTTCCTTCCTTCCTGCCTTCCTTCCTTCCTGCCTTCCTTCCTGCCTGCCTGCCTGCCTTCCTTCCTTCCTTCCTTCCTTCCTTCCTTCCTTCCTTCCTTCCTTCCTTCCTTCCTTCCTTCCTTCTTTCCTTCCTTCCTTCCTTCGCCTGGGCTAGAGTGCCGTGATATCTGACTGGCTCACAGCAACCTCATACTCCTGGGCTCAAGCAATCCTGCCTCCCGCGTAGCTTGGACTACGGGCATGCGCCACCATGCCCGGCTAATTTTTTCTATATATTTTTGGTTGTCCAGCAAATTTCCTTCTATTTATAGTAGAGACGGGGTCTCACTCTTGCTCAGGCTGGCTTCAGACTCCTGACCTTGAGTGATCCTCCCACCTCGGCCTCCCAGAGTGCTAGGATTACAGGCGTGAGCCACCGTGCCCGGCCTGCTTCTAGTCTTATACATGCCATTTGGGGCATTTTTCACATGATTTTGCATATATTTTTTATGCATCGGTTTTCCCTGCAAACTAAATTCTTAAAGGGAAAGGATTTGTGTTCTGTTCATTTCTAGCACAGAATAGATTCTCAATAAACATTTATTGAATTGGAGTAAGTAACTGCACAGCGTTAGGTGGTAGCCGTGTCCATGACGGCAGCTGAGACAAGTGTTTGTGATAGTCCTTTCTATGTGCATCTCATTATGCATTAAATCCGTGCACCTTCCTACATACCTCTGCTGAGCCTTGCCCGTGGCTTTTATTTGGCGGCTCTGCTGTGGACAGTGGGTTCAGATCATGACAGTAATAGACTTGGAAGTTACTTAGGGTGACTATATTGAAAGCAAATTAAAAATAAAGTTGGGAAAAAACCCCTTTAAATCATGAAGAAGAAAGAGATCATTGAACCAGGATCTGGGTGGAGTGTGAGTGAAACCATGAGCTACGCGCCGATCTATTCCGACGGCCCCTTTCCTGTTGAAGATCCTATCCTGCCAGAAGTGCAGCTTTGAGAGGAAGTCCTGGGGCCAGAGGATGGAAGAAAAGGGGCTTTCTGTGGACCAGGGCAGTGAGTAAAACCCTGGAGATCAATTGCAGAGGTCGAGACCAGACCCAGGTGGATGATTATCCTGAGTGAGCATTAGCTCTAAGCTTCCTAGTAATCAAGAAAGGGAAACCATGTTCTCATTATCTGATAAAAAGAAACACACTAGTTCCTGGGGGGGGGGGGAATACTAAACCTTTCCTTCCTGGGAAATGCACATTGGCTCTGGGTCTGAGCCCTAGTAGGGCTGTGTGACTTCAGCTAAGCACTCGACTACTCTGGACCTTGGTTTCCTCAGCTGGAGATGAAAGGGCAGACTCAGGGCTCTCTAGCAGCCCTCTGAGTCTGGCATTCTCTGGCCAGTGGATCTAGAACCCCTCTGGACTGAGATCCTGACGTGGCTCCAAGGAGCAGGGACCAGCTACCCCGAGCATTAGCAGTGAACGTTAATGTTTTCCTTGCAGGCCTGCCAACATCCCAGACCAGCGAATGCTCATAGGAGTGACTTGCTGCCCAAGCAAGCACTAAAGCCCCACAGTCAGCAGCACACCAGTCCACGCTGGCTACCGCCACTGCTGGGAGCCCACCTCCTGCAGTGTGCAGCCTACAGCAGCTGCTAAGCCTGTCCTGCAACGCACACGCCACCCAGTTCCCTCTCAGCACTGGGAACCTTCTAGATGAGGTGGTGGCCGGGTCTGAATGGGGGGCTTGCAGAGGTGCTGTATGTGCCCTGACAAAGACAGCCATGCTCTGGGGGAGCAGAGACCCCTCCCTCCTGTGCACAGACACCCCAGAGGGGCAGCTCCAGATGCGAAGCTGCAGGGAGTGGTTACGGCTCCTGGCACCAGGCACTTGACAGACAGCTTCCCGTGACTGTGTGTTTTGCAAATCAAGTCAACAGGAATTGGTTTCTGTCTGCCTATGCTCTTCCCAGCCCCAGATTCCTGTTCCACAGACTTTCTCCCTTTCTGTTACCAAAACTGGCTCTGACCTAGCTTTGATCTGATGAACTCACACAACCTGGGATCTTACAGTGAATGGTGTGCAAAACCTGCAAGAGGAGGAAATGTAAAGGCAGGTTTTAGGCATCTGCAGGAGGAAATATTTTGTGGACTCCCCCCCAAGGCTGGCTGTGCCATAGGAAAGATGTGGCCAGCTGCACAGCCTGACCCAAACAGGAGGTAGGCCAAGTCACCTTTGCAGCTCCTCTCTCTGCTCTGACACCCAGGGCACCTGTCGTACCTGCCCCGTCCAGTCCTCTACATAAAGGGACTCTGTACACCTTCCAGGTGAATCTTCTCTGCTGGCTATAGCAAAGCAATAGGGCTAATCTGCTAATGGGCTAATGCATGACCACTCCCAGGTAGAGTATTGCGTTTCAACAGGAATCTCCTGAAAGTGATGCCCTGACACAAAGGGAGAGTTGGAATTTCAGGAACCCAGGGTGGGGCTGTGGAGATCCTTGGGGACAGGTGAGCCAGGGACCCCCTTATTACACCCACAGCTGCCAGGCCCTTGCGGCTAGGTGGTGAGGGTCTTTGTGATGATGAAGAGTCCGCAGTGGCTTGGAAGCCCCCTCTGGAAAGGAATGTGCTGGGACAGAGTGGATCAAAATGCGAGGAGTGGAAGGGGGAGAGAACTGCTGGCAGGGAAGAACTGGAACAAAACAAAAAGCAGGGGACAGAGGTTGCTCACTGAGTAAAACCGTTTTCTGTGTGGAGCCTAGATCCCATCCATTGGAACTAGGAGTCCGCTCCTTCATGTTGTTGGAATTATTGATGGCTCTCGGTAGCACTCTTTGATGTCAGCTTTTGCTGGCAAGGAAGGTTTCAAGACCTTTAAGTGCAAGGATCAGAAGACCAGGAAGCGTGAGACTGATTAAAACTTGAGCTTGGCTACTTTCCATAGAGCACATTTGTGTCTTCACTAGATGTGGCTGGGACTTTAATTGCTTAAACTTCAACAGGTCATGCTATCATGGGCTGATGGACATGGAAAATGTATTTTGTTTTCTTTTGTTTTTCCTAAAACTTAACTGTCAGGGAGGTGTCTTTCATCACATTTGAAATGGCAGGAAAGCAAAGGGGCTAATTAGGATACTGATTTTTCTTGGTGGAGTTCAGTGGTGCAATCATAGCTCACTGTGGCCTTGTACTCCTGGGCTCAAGCGATCCACCTGCCACAGCCTCCCGAGTAACTGGGACTATAGATATGCACCACCATGCCTGGCTAATTAAAAAAATTGTGTGTGTGTGGAGATCCTCATCAACTCTATGTTGCCCAGGCTGGTCTCCATCTCCTGGGCTCAAGGGATCCTCTCGCCTCAGCCTCCAAAAGTGCTGGGATTACAGGCGTGAGCCACTGCACCCAGCCTTAATACTGTCTTTTTCTATTGGGGGAATCTTACAGCTGGGGTAGTTGGTGGTATTCAGTTCCCATATGACCTTATTTCAAAATTTATCCTCACTAAATATGTCCATCTCAACAAATGTTGAGGATGCACTGGTATCACCTCTCTGCTCTTTCTGATCTCCGCTGTGAAAGTTACCCAGGGGGTTGAAGTGCTTCCATTAAATTAAGTGGGAAGCCTAAAGCCCGGCCAAGACCTGAGTGTCAAGGTCACCCATGGGTGTTATGAGCGCTTCAAACACGGAATTCACACGCGGGGAGGGGAGGGCTCCTGTCCTCACCCTTTCTTTCTTACCCCACTCTGCGGCGACCTGACACCCGCACACCGGGCGCTCAGGGATGCTGGGTGGTCCTGCTGCGCCTGTGCCAGCCCGGTGGAGTCCCGCTCTTCCTTCCGTGCTGCACACTCCTGGGCTGGGCAGGGGCCTCGGTGGGCCGGGTAGCCACGCCCCGCCCGCCCCCCAGCCAGGCCCTTCCCGCCTGCTAACCACGTCCTCCCGCCTACTGACCACGCCCCGCCTACTAACCACGCCCTACTGACCACGCCCCACCTACTAACCACGCCCTCCCACCCACTGACCACGCCCCCAGTGAACACGCCCTCCCACCCACTGACCACGCCCCACTGATCACGCCCTCCCACCCACTGACCATGCCCCCACCTACTAACCACGCCCCCACCTACTAACCACGCCCTCCCACCCACTGACCACGTCCCACATACTAACCACGCCCTCCCACCCACTATGTCCCACCTACTAACCACGCCCTCCCACCCACTATGTCCCACCTACTAACCATGCCCTCCCACCCACTGACCATGCCCTGCCTACTAACCACGCCCTCCCCACCCACTAACCACGCCCTCCCGCCCACCGACCATGCCCCTCCCCCACTGACCACGCCCCCACCCACTAGCCACGCCCTCCCGCCCGCTGACCACTAACCGGCCCTGCCTCTCTTTCACAGAATGGCCTGAACGGCTTGCATCTGGCCTCTAAAGAAGGCCACGTGAAAATGGTGGTCGAACTTCTGCACAAAGAAATCATTCTAGAAACGACAACCAAGGTATGTCTCACGGGGGGGGGGCTTTCATTGAACCCCCGGTGTGCGGGTCCCTGTGTTGCGGGACCCCCGTGTTGCGGGACCCGCCTTTCTTCGGGAGGGACCCCGCGCGGGCGTCTGGACTTCTCAGCCCTTCCAGGCGCTTCCCGGTTCGCAGAGCCCCTGGAAACACGGGACCGTTTCCAGGGTCAGTGGGCCTCCACCTTACCTTCGTCCCGAGGTCGTAGCTCCGAGAATGCACCCTTTTCCTGGAGGCCTCGTGCTTTCTCGGGTCCGCAGGTCCCGGCCGGGCTGAGCCCTGGAAGCTCCACAGCCGGGTGCCTGGACTTGCAGATCCAGCAGACACACCTGGGACCCTGTGCCCGCAGACAGGTTAGCCAGCCGCTGCGGAGCCTCAGCGTCCTCATCTGCGAAATGGGGGTTACAGCACTTAGCTGCAGGAGTGGAGTGGAAACTAAGCGAGATGGTGGACACAAAGTGCCCAGCATACAGGAAGGAATGAATACATACTCGTGACTGTGTTGTTGAGGGTTGTAAGACAGAGTCCACTTCCCTCTAATTTCTCCCACTCCAGCAAGTCTTTCTTGCTCAGCCCCAAACGTATTTCCGGTCCTTACTAATGACCTGGGGCGGCTCCTGTCTCCAGGCGAGGACTTTGGCCTGGGCGGGTGTGAGGTTCCAGGGCAGTACGTTCCTCCCCGTTGCAGTAGACGGTACACCTGTGACTTACCGTTCAGAAATCCCAGCATCATGAAAATGATGTATCTATAGATTGCAGAGTAAGTTTTATTTCTTACTTATATGCATCTTATTTACCAAACGGGACGAAGCCGGCATTCAAAAACCAAACCAAACAAAAATCATCTCCGTTTAACTGACTCGAGTGCTGTTTCCTCCGTTCTTGTTTTGTCTCCTCTCTCCTGTTACTTTCCCGGGTTTTCCTTCCAGAGTTTTTTTTTCTCCCAGCCTCTTATTTTGCATTTTGTTATTTGTTAAACATGCGGTCTCAACGCTCAGCCTCGGGTTCAGTTGCACGCAGCAGACATGCTGCTGTGTCTCGAGCCAGGAGCGCAGAAGAAGAGTATGTAGAGAGCAGATACAATTTATGGTTGTGAAGCGAACTACCAAAATATTGTGAAGGCAGAATCATCTCTGGAGGTAAAATTCTGTAATTTTCATGTCATTTCCCGAATGTGAAGAGATCTAGATTCTAGGTCTGGAAGTGACAACCAAGGCATGTCTCACGGGAAAGGGGTGGGGGCAGTACACTGAGGTGCTCTTTCTGACTGTGTATATATGGGGCATTTCCCCCCCTAACTCATGGCAAATACCGATTGTTTCCACCCTGCTTCTTCTGTGGATGAAGGCATGCAATTATTTTTCCTTGGATGCTCCGGCGTACCTGGCTGCCAGCACTGTGCCATCTGACCGGCTCTGCGTGGGCCAGGGCGGCTGCCCGCCCCCGCTGGCGTGCCCCCAAGAGCTGCAGAAACATGAGGTTTCAGCACTTTCACTCTTTCCGAATTCCCTTCTTTGATTGTTATTTTACAAGTGAACACTTGGTGTGTCTTTTTTATTTTTAGAAATTTCATAAGCCAACGTGGTTTTGGAATGCCGCGCAGAGAGAGAGGGAGAGAGAGAGAGAGGGAAAAAAAGGTGGAACTGAAACCGTGGGCTGAGGAAAAGTCATAACAGATTGGGGAATTGTGACGGGCCTCCCAAGCAGGAGAAAGACCAAAATAAAAAAAGAGTAGTGAGCCAAAAACCAATATAGGTTCCTAAACTGTACTTAGAAATTTTAAGAGCATAAAATAAACGTGTAAAATGATCTCCTCCATCCTCCCGGCTCAGTGCCTGAGCTGCTAATGAGCAGAGAAGGCTTCCCCCCCACACCCCCCTTGCAGAAAGCCTGGGGCCTCGCCCTCCCTCTGCTCGCACCACTCAGCACCTGTGCAACCCTCCCCCCTTCCGTGAGCTTCATGAGTCTCTGGACATGGAGAAATTAGGTATTTGTGGATCAACGTGTAGCCAAGTAATTTTCCCTCCTTTATGCTGGGGGAGGGGCAGAGAAAACAGAGGCTCACGGCCTGTTTCCCTGGCACTCCCAGCCCAGGACCGGGGGCAGCCCTGTTGAGCCCCGAAGTGCGTGTGTGCAGGTGGCGGGGAAAGGGGGGCCGCTTCCCAGGGTCTCCCCTGTGATCCCACTCCTCCACAGTGCCGCCCTCGGCCCAGATGGCACGAACAGAGTTCTACATCTGCTCAGCTTCCCACATCACGGGGCCGTCCCCTTCTTGTGGGTGTAAGGAAAGCTCTGATACCGTTCGATTTCAGCAGGAAGGGTCAGGTGGGAAGAAATATTTAACGTAAGCCTCCCGACCACAAGGGACTCGTCTCGGCCTCCTCTGTGGGAGGCAGGAGCACTAGCTCTCAGTGCTGGATTCTAGAGAAGTTTCTGGCGCCAACGGCCCTGCTCCACTTGGTACGGCAAGAGCCAGAGCCTCTAAGTGTCGGCTCTTTGGACTTCTGTAGACAGTTGTCAGTTAGCTTCCACGCTCTCATATCTGGCATTTTTCTCTGGTGGGCATTTGAGGGAGAACCCTTTTGTTCATCAAGTGGGACTTCAGAAGGAATCCAAAGATGACTTCAGGAGGCAGCAGACAGGCAGTGCCCGCCTGATACAGGCTTTAATACTTGAATGACCAGAGGAAGCGCAAGCAACAAAGACCTGAGGCCGGGCGCGGTGGCTCACGCCTGTCATCCTGGCACTCTGGGAGGCCAAGGCAGGCAGGTTGCTCGAGGTCAGGAGTTCGAAACCAGCCTGAGCAAGAGGGAGACCCCATCTCTACTATAAATAGAAAGAAATTAATTGGCCAACTAATATATATATATATATAGAGAAAAAATTAGCTGGGCATGGTGGTGCATGCCTGTAGTCCCAGCTACTCGGGAGGCTGAGGCAGGAGGATCGCTTGAGCCCAGGAGATTGAGGTTGCTGTGAGCTAGGCTGACGCCAGGGCACTCACTCTAGCCTGGGCAACAAAGTGAGACTCTGTCTCAAAAACAAAACAAAACAAAGGCCTGAGCTGCTTCAGGCCACCAGTGCCCCTGGGGGGCTGCCCCCCACTAAGTTAGCAGTGCTGGCAGGGGCAGATCCAGGGCCGGGGCCTCAGTCCCACCTCGTGAGGAGGGTTCCTTGCAGGTGACGGGTGGGCGCCGGGCGGGGACCAGCCAGTGTCTGTGTAGTTAGCACAAAACCACTCATGGTTTGAACTGTAAAAGCGAGGCCGTTCAAGACCCTGGCTCCCTAAGCAGCGCAGTTACAGAGGCGTCGCGCAGTGAGGCCCCATTTCATCCCCTCACCCAGCTGGCAGAAGTGTCTCATGGAACCTGTCCCCTGGCTCCCTGAACGGGGGCGTCCACGCGGGGCCCCAGGACGCCTAGGGGACTGGGAGGCCAGCTGCATCCTGGGAGAGGTCCTGAGCCTCGTCTGTGAATTGCTGTTAAAGTCCAGGACGAGTCCAGACTGGAAAACCTGACGTTAAGCTCCCGTCCTTGGAACTGCCTTGTTTCTTACTCCCTGTTGATGGTTCTTGCCTTGCACAAAGTTGAAAACCGTCACTTGCCTCATTTCCTCCCAGTGTTTCTTCTCTCCGGCTTTCCTCCCCTCTCTTACTCGGTGAAACTTGCTCATTGAATTTTACTCACTAATATTTTGAATATTCTTTTTTTATATTTTTCAATTTTATCCTATTTATATTTCCCCCCATTTATTTTCATTTTCTCCTTTCCTTTCCTTTCCTTTCCTTTCCTTTCCTTTCCTTTCCTTTCCTTTCCTTTCCTTTCCTTTCCTTTCTCCTTTCCTTTCTCCTTTCCTTTCTCCTTTCCTTTCTCCTTTCTCCTTTCTCCTTTCTCCTTTCCTTTCCTTTCCTTTCCTTTCCTTTCCTTTCCTTTCCTTTCCTTTCCTTTCCTTTCTCCTTTCCTTTTCCTTTTCCTTTTCCTTTTCCTTTTCCTTTTCCTTTCCTTTCCTTTCCCTTCCCTGTTACCCCGGGGTAGAGTGTAGTGGTGTCATCACAGTTCATAGCAGCCTCCAACTCTTGGGCTCAAGCGATCCTCCTGCCTCAGCCTCCCGAGTAGCTGGAACTGCAGGCACACGTCACGACTGGCACTGTTTCCGTATTTTTCTTCTCGGCGTGCATTATGGAATCCATCTTGCCCTTTCTTTCTCCACGTGATGCTCTGTTCACTCTCCTGCCTCTCTTCTCTCTGCCGGGCCCGCGGGCTGCGGCGTGTGCGCTGCCAGCATTGAGGTGCTGAGCCCGCAGGCTGTGCCAGCCTCCCGTCCCCTGAGCGCCCAGGCCTGGCTGAGGGCTCGGCTGCCCCGCGGACTCACAGGTGGAGAAGAGCGGGTGCGTCCTGAGTCCACGCGGGTCGCTGTGCCGCATGCAGCAGACTCGGTGTCCAGAAGTGTGTGTCTTCTTTCAGCGTTGTTTTTCGTGGAGGAAAGGGAGAATCTCCCCCGTACTCTGAGCACTCCTCCAGGGTGTGCGCTGCATCAAGCACACGCGTGTCCTCTACCCCTCGCGGCCATAAAGGAAGCCCCCCGGCCCCCCAGCCAGCGCCTGTTCCCAGACCTGGTGGTCACGCACGCAGGCCCGGTGGGAAACCCGTTTGTCCCGTCCCCCTGTGTTGCAGAAAGGGAACACGGCTCTGCACATCGCCGCGCTGGCCGGGCAGGATGAGGTGGTCCGGGAGCTGGTCCACTACGGCGCCAACGTCAACGCCCAGTCGCAGGTAGTGGCGCCCTGCCCCGGCCCGGCGGGCGTGGCCCTTCGTCTTCACTCGCCCCCTCCCTGTCCGTGGTGGACGCGCGGCCGCCGCGTTGGGGCGCACTGAGCAGGGGAGCCCAGACTTACCGGCAGGGTGTCCCCAGGGCTGGCAGAGGCATCTGCCGCTGTTTCTTCGTGGTCAGACCACACGCTCCCGGCGCGTGCGGGCCCCACCTCTGCTCGGTAAACGGGCCGGAGCGTGTGTGTAGCGGGGGCCCGTGGGGAGAAGCGGGGGGCGGGGAGCGAGGCGTGGGGGCTGGCGGGGCGCTGGAGATAGAGGCGGGCGTGCAGGCCGGAGGCCAGGCACAGACTCCGCGGACAGCGGCCCCCACCTCGTGGCCTTTGTGACATCCCACCACGCGGGTTCAGAGCCACAGCGAGCCGTCTTCGGTGGGGACGGAGGTGGCGCTGTTGCCTCGGGGGCTGGGAGAGGACGGGATGAAGGAGAGCCGCCCCTGAGTGCCAAGGACGGGTGCTCGCCTGGGCGTCCCTCCCCGCCGCGCGAGTTCTGACGCTGCTGCTCGGGTTTGCAGAAAGGCTTCACTCCCCTGTACATGGCAGCGCAGGAGAACCACTTGGAAGTGGTGAAGTTCTTACTGGAGAATGGAGCCAACCAGAACGTGGCCACAGAAGTAAGTACCTTAGGGCCGGGCGCGGTGCTCACGCCTGTCATCCCGGCACTCTGGGAGGCCGAGGCGGGCGGATTGCTCGAGGTCAGGAGTTCGAGACCAGCCTGAGCAAGAGCGAGACCCCGTCTCTACTATAAATAGAAAGAAATTAATTGGCCAACTAATATATATATAGAAAAAATTAGCCGGGCATGGTGGCGCATGCCTGTAGTCCCAGCTACTCGGGAGGCTGAGGCAGGAGGATCACTTGAGCCCAGGAGTTTGAGGTTGCTGTGAGCTAGGCTGACGCCATGGCACTCACTCTAGCCTGGGCAACGAAGCGAGACTCTGTCTCATAAGAAAAAAAAGAAGTAGCTTAGGAAAACATCCTCACTGCCGGAAGTCTGCGCGGTGGGACGTTTTGCCAGGCCACGCCTTCCCGGGATGGCAGGAGGGGCGTGCCGTCATGCAGTGCCGGGATCCCTGGAGTGTGGCTGAGTGCTCCAGCCCTCGGCCGCCGCTCTGACTCCAGGAGCTGCCGGGTCCTGGGCGGGAGTAAAAGACCAGGTCCGAGTCGAGGAACACCCAGACGCAGGCCTGAGACAAGGCCGCAGCCCCGAGGGTGGCGTCCCCACCATGCCCCAGCTTGCGGCTGGGCGGGGCGGGCGGGCTGCTGCACGGCTGGCGCGGGAACCGGCCTTGGCCTTGATGGGCGAGGCCCTTGCCGGGAGCCCACCGTCCACCTGGGACGGGTCCCCCTGGCTGGGATCCTGAGTCTGGCCAGTGGAGAAATGACAGAGCTGAGGCTTCTCCTGACTCTGAGCATGACTCATGTCAGCAGTGACGTGATTTGGTTTTCACGCCGCTTGCCCGGGTCACCGGGTACCGGGCCCCTGGGTGCACAACCGAGGGGGTTGGCAATAGTAGTTCTCGGTCGAAGCCTTGTGGCCAGCGTGGATTTGGCATCTGGGAGGTGCGCAGTGACATTCTGCCACGTTCAAGGCGCCGTCCAGGCGCCAGCAGGTGGGGTGGGAGGTCGAATCCTCGTGGCTGGCGTGGATTTGACGTCTGGCGTGGCGTTGGCGTCCGGGAGGTGCGCAGTGACACTCTGCCACGTTCAAGACGCCGTCCAGGCGCCAGCAGGTGGGGTGGGCGGTAGGCAGAGTCAGCAGTGGGGGCCGCTCAGCCCGCGGACAAGCGGGGGACACGTTATGAAGGAAATCCAAGCGAGTGCCGAGGAACGGCGGCCCCGGGGCTCTGAGGGGGGCGGGAGCGGGCCGGCAGGCTTCAGGGAGGAGGCGCCCTCACGCTGGGCGCAGGGGACGCAGGCGCTGGGAGAGCGGAAGTCAGAGGAAGGTCCCTGAGGGGCCGCCTGGAAGACAGCACGTGGCCGGCCTGGCGGGGTCAGCAGAGCCCCCTCCCCTCCCCCAGGACGGCTTCACGCCCCTCGCCGTGGCCTTGCAGCAGGGCCACGAGAACGTGGTGGCCCACCTCATCAACTACGGCACGAAGGGCAAGGTGCGCCTGCCGGCCCTGCACATCGCGGCCCGCAACGACGACACGCGCACCGCGGCGGTGCTTCTGCAGAACGACCCCAACCCCGACGTGCTTTCCAAGGTGAGCGTGGCCCGGACCTGGGGCCTGCGGGCCGCAGGGGCACCCCTGCCCGTAGTTGCCCGGGGATGCGCCCAGACTGTGGCTGGGCGGAGCACCCGCTCCCAGAAGGCGGGAGGGCCGGGGTGGACACCCCTGGGGACGCCAGGGCCCGTGTTCTGGGCGTGGCCCAGGCGGTGGCTCTGCTTGCTGCAGGCCACCCAGAAAAGTGTCCGGGCCGGGTGGGACAGGCCTTGAAAACGGCCTGAGGTTCCGGAATGGAGTGATGACCCTGCCAGGCCTGCCAGGGGCCCGGAGCCTGCCTTTGTCCAGCGGAGTGGCCAGGCCTGTCCGGAAGGGTCACGGAAGCGGCCCGGGACTTAGGGCCGTGGCCCTTGTGCCGCTTCCCATTTGTGACTCGAAACGGCTTCGCCAGCGGTCACTCAGTGGATGGCCCCGTAGTCCGAGGCGGCCTGCTCTGCGGCTCGTCCCTGTGAGCGAGCACTGGGGCGCTCCGCACGCAGCTCGGGGCGCGTCCCCTTCTGCCGGTGATCGGCACCTGACTCTCGCCTCCCTCTGTCTTCCCCAGACGGGATTCACGCCCCTGCACATCGCAGCTCACTACGAGAACCTCAGCGTGGCCCAGCTGCTCCTCAACAGGGGGGCCAGCGTCAACTTCACGCCACAGGTGACCTCTCGCCAGGCGCTCTCGCCGTGCGGGCGGGGCCGGTGGAAGGCAGGCGCCGCTGCCTCTGGCTTGCTCCCCTGGCGCGGAGATGCCCGCGCGCCAGCCTGCACGTGCAGCAGGCTCCCCGCCGCCTGTCACCCGACCCTCGGTTCCCACCTTCTGTCTGGAGAGGAGTCGAAAGCATGTTGGCCGGTTCTCGGGGTGGTACTTGGAGAGGGCGGGGGACGATTTCCTCAGCCCTCACGCTGACCCCGGGAGGCGTGGGCTTGGCTAGCCTTGCCGGCAGGTCTCAGTGGCTTTCAAGATCTCTCGTAGGCCAGAAATGCCCTAATGGCGGGCTGCGGGCCGGGGGTGGGGTGGGGGGCGCGGAGGGGGGCGGGGTGCGCAGCTACGGCTGCGTGCACCCTGACCGTCCTGCTTCCTCCCTCCAGAACGGCATCACGCCGCTGCACATCGCCTCCCGCAGGGGGAACGTGATCATGGTGCGGCTCCTGCTGGACCGGGGAGCCCAGATAGAAACAAGGACCAAGGTGGGTGCCCGTGGCCAGCCCGGCCTGGAGGGAGCCCCGCCCCCAGGAGCCTCCCGCCGCCCGGCGGGGGCTGTCCCAAAACTGTGCTTGAGGAAACCCCAGCACTTCTGCGGCCGGGGAGATGCCGCAAGCACTCCTCTCCCCACACGGCCTCTGACAGCTGCCTTTGGGCTTCTTCTTTTGTTTTGGGCTCTGTCTTTTAAAGGATGAATTGACACCTCTCCACTGTGCAGCTCGGAACGGGCACGTGCGAATCTCAGAGATCCTGCTGGACCACGGGGCACCCATCCAAGCCAAAACCAAGGTGCGTCGCGTGCTCCTTCCCGTCTGCAGCATCTCTTAGGCAGGGCCCCAGGTCAGACAGACTGAGGGCCAGATCCCGTTTCTGCAGGACAGAGGCGCTGATACCACCCAATGAGATAGCGCATGGGACAGTCACCACAGGCCTGTCACATCAGGGGCACTCAGTATAGCCCTGGATCGGAGCCAGCAAACTCTTCACGTAAAGGCATCAAATCGTTTTAGGCTTTGCAGGCCACGGTCTCTGTTGCAGTGGCTCAGCCCTGCCGATGTAGCAGAAAAGCAGCCAAAGCAGCCATAAGCAGCCGTAGGCAATGTGCAAACTAGGGGCCGTGTTCCAACAAAACTTTATTTGCAAACACAGGGGGCAGGCCAGATTTGGCCCACGGGCTGTAGTTTGCCTACTGTTGCTCTAGATCAATCCCCATCTCTTTCATCGTAGCTCCAGAAAAGATAGCAATCTGATGAGCGCTTGGAGGTCCTGGGGTCTGGGCCTAAGTGAAGTTAAGAAAACAAAACAGTTCTTCTCAGGTTCCTTTAGAGATCAGAGCAAAGGCTCGTCCCTTAGTTCTGGTGTGAGGGGCTAAAGCTGTCGGCCACACAGTGCTGCTGTGCCTTCTCCAGGCCCCAGCCTGTGAGTTTAGAAGGTGCATTGAAGCAGAACAAGGCAGAATCCAGACCTGTTCACAGACACTCGGGAAGTTTCCATGGCTGATTTGCTGTGTGACTTTGGGTATGCCTCTCATCCTCTCTGTGCTTCGATTTCCCATCTGAAGGGCCCCAGCCCTCTCTCCTAGCGTTGTTGTTGGGACGATCACATGAGATAAAGTCTTCAAAAGTATATATAAAAGTAAAAATCCTCAGAGAAACAAAAGTAGAGTTGCTGCTACCAATTATATTATTAGGTCAGGAAATTCTCAGCATTTCTCCACGGAAGCCCTGTATTTAAACTTACATAACTACTCCTAAGTTATTAAAGGTTTTCTATTATGCAGGTTATTTGAATGGGGCTAAAAAGGGTGTTTATGAAAATTCTTTACTGAGAATTGCTGATTTTTGAGTCGAGAACCGTGGTCCGACCTTTCTAAACTGCAGTTTAGAAACTAACTGTGCCCACTTGGCCTGCCATAGCCAAGAGCCGGGCGCGGGCGCAAGCCGCAGCAGTGCACCGAGTCACAGTTCCGGAGGCTGAGCTCTGAGCCTGGCGTGTCGGAGGGCTGGTTCCTTCCCAGGCCGTGAGAGAAAATCTGTCCCAGGGCCCCCCCAGCTCCTGGCCCGAAACCGCAAACGGCTTGCACAAGCAGCCCCCCAATCTCTGCCTCCGTCTCCAAGTGGCATTTTCCCCGCCTGTGCGCGCGCGTGTGCAGATTCCCCGTTTCTAAGGATACCAGTCGCTGGATTAGGACCCGCGCTGGTGACCTCGTTTCAGCTCATTACGGCTGCAGAGACCCCGTTTCCGAACACGGCCACATCCTGAGTCCCCGGGGGCTGGGTCCAGAACACGCGCCTTTGCAGGGAGACACCATTCCACGGGCCCCTGCTCCTTCCTGGCTGCAAGCCCTCTCTCCAGCAGGGGCAGTTACAGGCCCCCAGCTCCCGCCTCCCCTGCAGCCCGGCCCTGTGCCCCCTCCCGCGTGCCCTCCTGCCCAGTCACCTGCCTGGAGGTCCCCGAACTGCCCTGGGGGGGGCGCCTCAGAGCTGCACCCTCTGCTGGGGGACTCTTCCGGGTGAACTCATTCTGCCCCTGTCAGGTCCTCGCTCCGGGCCCCCTCCTCCAGGAAGCCGCCTCTGCCTCCCTGCTCGGGGGCTCCCTCGCCGCACGCATGTCCTTGCTGGCCGGCCCCTCACAGCGCCAGGGGCTGTCCCCTCCTCTTTCCCCAGGGCGGAACCCAGACCGTCCCTGCGTGTGTGTTGACTTAATGTCTGAATGAATGAGTGGGTCGCCTCAGCTTTCAATGTTTTGGGGACAAACTGCTGTCAGGGAAACAGTGAGCACCCTTAACAGAATTTTCTTTTGTTTTTAAACTCAAGTGCATTTGTTAGGGAAAAAGCACAGCGGATGTAGCTGCAAGGTCTGTTTTGCCATCGTTCATTCAGTCAACGTGACATAGTTAAGGGCCACCGGGAGTGTCACCTGCCCGTGCTGGCACTGGGGGGCATTCGAGGCATGCCAGGCACAGAGGCACAGCCCTGGAAAGCTGGCTCCCAGCGGGCCCGGCGAGTGTGAGGCAGGCCCTGACGCAGGGGCCGGGTGAGGAGAGCCCGCAGGAGTCGTGCCTGGCCGGGGCAGCTTCCCGGAGGAGGTCCACCTGTTGGACGTGGCTTTGAGGGTTTGGCCGGGGGGGAAGGAGGGTGTGTGCAGGTGTGTCAGGGGCCCGAGGGAGCGTGGAGGCCGGCTCCGGGAGCGTGAGCCGAGCCGCGTGGGTGCGCCGTGCAGGGGAGAAGCAGGGCAGGGCGCTGGAACCGTTGTCCTGGATCTCCGTGCTCTGTCCCCGGAAGGCTCTGCGATGGCTCCTGTTTCCCTCTCCCCTCAGAATGGCCTGTCCCCGATCCACATGGCAGCTCAGGGAGACCACCTCGACTGTGTCCGGCTGCTGCTGCAGTACGACGCAGAGATCGACGACGTCACCCTGGACCACCTGACCCCACTGCATGTGGCGGCCCACTGCGGCCACCACAGGGTGGCCAAGGTCCTCTTGGATAAAGGGGCCAAACCCAACTCCAGAGCCCTGGTGAGTAGGCGGCCACCGGAGAAGGTGCCGGGGGGCAGGGCCAGGGCTGCGAGGCTGGGCCCATGGCCAGGGCAGCAGGGGCCTGGGCACCCCTGGGTCCAGGCCCAGAGTGGCGAGCTATGACCGCACAGGCAGGCAGGGACCCTGCGTGCACCTGTCCTGCACCCCCCCAGCACATCCAGTCTGAGGACCCGGCCGCAGTCAGGAGGGCCTGGGCCCAGGGCCCTGGCTCAGGAAGCAGTGCCCACGGCAGGCACATGGGCTGGGGGCAGTGGTTTCTTAGCGGCACCTGCCTTTTTTACCTGCCTTGTTGTGGGTAAGGAGGCCTGAGCTAGGCGTCCCTCTTCTGCAGAGCACCTTACGGTTTCCATGGCACCCGTGCGGAAGGAGGATTTCTGCTGTGGCCGTGGTCCCTCTCCCCACCCCCCCAGCCCAGGGGCCCCCAGGACCATGCAGGGATCTGGTGGGGCCGCGGATTTGCACAGGGCACACCCGAGACCACCGTCCCGGCAGCCCCCTCCAGAGGAGCCCAGCAGAGGATGGGGAGATGGTGGAGGATGGCTGGTCCATTCACTCGCTCATTCCCTCACTCACAAAAGCCTTCACCGAGCGCTGCCCACGGGCCACTTGCTGCCCTAGGGCAGCTGGGGCTTCCCAGCCTCAGGCCTGCTGACGGTTGGAGTCGGCGATTGTGGTCCTGTGCCTTATAGGCACTTCGCAGCGTCTCTGGCCTCTCCCCACTAGGCACTAAGAGCTCGCCTCTGCTAGTCGTGACGATCGGAAATGTCCCCAGAGGTTGCCCCATGTGTAGGGGGTGCAAACCTTACCCACCTCCCCGCTAGCTCCCCTAGTTTGAGCGCCACTGCCTGAAGGGGGCAAAGCACTGAAAACAGAGACGGAGCGTGCGCCAGTGCCCGCCGCAGAGCAGAGACCCCTTCCCTGAAGCCAGCAGTGGCTCAGGGCAGAAGGAACACGGTCCGTTCACAAAAGTAGGCTTCACTGTACATTTACCCTTAAGGGAGCTTTGAACCGCAGGCTCTCGTGGTGCATCCGGAAGCGTAATTAAACATTCTTTAAGAAGTTTGTAGACATCATACTTAAGAATATATCTGATGCATAGAGTGACAGCCACCTGCCTCTTACCTGATTGGCATTCGTCGGCATTACAAGATTAATCGATCGACATCGATTCATCAGCGGGTCTGTGGGTGTCTGCGGACGGGCTGGGCGGAGGCTGCTTCTTAGAGCAGGAGGGGGTGTTCCGGGTGTCCCTGGGCGGCGAGTAAGCGCCTGCGGATGTCTCTCTCTGCGCGGGCTGCAGAACGGCTTCACGCCCTTGCACATCGCCTGCAAGAAGAACCACATCCGAGTCATGGAGCTGCTGCTGAAGACGGGCGCCTCCATCGACGCGGTCACCGAGGTAGGAGAGCCGCGGCCGGCCGAGGGCGCTGCCCGAGCCCTGGCCCCCCGAGCCCTGGCCCCCCATGCCCTGGCCCCCCCGTGCCCCGGCCCCCCGTGCCCCGGCCCCCCGAGCCCCGGCCCCCCCCCCCCGTGCCCTGGCCCCCCGAGCCCCGGCCTCCCATGCCCTGGCCCCCCGGTGCCCCGGCACCCCCGGTGCCCTGGCTCCCCGAGCCCCGGCCCCCCGTGCCCCGGCCCCCCGTGCCCCGGCCCCCCCGTGCCCCAGCCCCCCGAGCCCCGGCCCCCCATGCCCTGGCCCCCCGGTGCCCTGGCCCCCCCCCCGTGCCCTGGCCCCCCGAGCCCCGGCCTCCCATGCCCTGGCCCCCCGGTGCCCCGGCACCCCCGGTGCCCTGGCTCCCCGAGCCCCGGCCCCCCGTGCCCCGAGCCCCGGCCCCCCGTGCCCCGGCCCCCCGTGCCCCGGCCCCCCGGTGCCCCAGCCCCCCGAACCCTGGCCCCCCGTGCCCCGGCCCCCTAGCCCTGGCCCCCCGAGCCCTGGCCCCCCCGAGCCCTGGCCCCCCGTGCCCTGGTCCCCCATGCCCTGGCCCCCCGTGCCCTGGCCCCCCGAGCGCCGCCGGGCGTGTCCGTGTGTCCGAGTGGCGGGGCTGCTGAAGGGGCTGGATCCGTGGCAGCCCAGGCCAGGGAACGCGTGTCCAGCCTCAGGGAGCTTCCAAGATCAGACTCGAGTTTCGCGAGCTGTAAAATGGGCAGCACTTGTGCTGCGGGGGTTTGTCTTTCTCTCCAGTCCTTTTTCTTGGAAGCAAACCTACCTCATTTAACTCCCTTTGCCCGGAAAACGGTTCATGAAAGCCCGGGCGCTATCCGGCGCTGTCTTCTTTGGGGGAGCGGGGTCTCACTCTGCTCCCGTCCGTTCCAGTCTGGCCTGACGCCGCTCCACGTGGCCTCCTTCATGGGGCACCTGCCCATCGTGAAGAACCTCCTGCAGCGGGGCGCGTCGCCCAACGTCTCCAACGTGGTGAGTGAGCTTGCGGGCAGCGCCAGGGCGCTGCTCTGGGCCAGCAGCGCAGCGGAGCTTCCGCTGGGGCCGCTCTGGGGACAGGCAGAATCCTCAGGAGAGAGGTGACTGCACCCCTCTGCGCCCTGAGAGACTCGGGGAAGCACCCCTCTGAATGACGCTTTCCCGCCCGAGCACGCCACGTCTGTAAATCTTGGGGCTTTTCTTTTGGACGATAATTTTGGACCGTCTGTAAGTGTTAACTGTGAATGCATTTACATTTTTGAATATTCATCAGCTCTGGGATTACTCTTACGTATACCTAGAATACACACGCACGCACAGACACACACACACACGCGCACGCACGCTCTCGTGTACACAAGAGGTTAGAGGGCTACTTGCTGGGACAGCTCCACCTCTTGGACAAAAACCCACCGTGCCACTCCAGGTCGGCGTGTTGGAGCGCCGTGCAAAGCCGGCGTGTGTTAACTGTTGTGTAATGTTTTCCTTTTACAGAAAGTGGAGACCCCACTACACATGGCAGCCAGAGCAGGGCACACGGAAGTGGCCAAATACTTACTGCAGAACAAAGCCAAAGTCAATGCCAAGGCCAAGGTGAGTTCTGGAGCTGGGAAGGGACGGTCCTGCCTCCGCCCCTGTTTGAGGCCGGGCTGCAGTGCCTGTGGCCCAGGAACCACTTGTGGTTCCCGTCGAGGTCCCTCTGGACGCCCAGATGCTGTGTCGTGGGTGGGGGCGGCGGGGCAGGTCTGAGAAAGCATGAGATACTTCTGTGTCAGAGCCACATTTCTTTAAAATAAACGAAAGCCCAAGGAGTGTGGCTGGCCGCAACGCGCGTCGGGCCGCTGGTGCCAGTTGTGGTGTAGGAAGGAGGCAACTTTTTAAAGACGGTGTTGCCAGTGAAAACCAGCCAGGAGCTGCTCCATCTAAAATCGCAGGATTCCCCCTTGTTGTGAACGCGTCTTTGCATTTTCGGTTGGCTGAGCGGACAGTGAGGATGGCTGCAGAGCCGGCCTGCCAGCGTCGGGCCTCCCTGGCCACTGGTGGCAGAGGCTCCCTTGGGTTGAGGACTGTGATTGATGTCTGGGCCGCGTGACGGGTGCCTGGGGCAGGGCCGCGTGGCACAGAGACATCGCACACGGAGCCGTCAGCACCAGCCAGAAACCGGAAGTGGGGCGGGGTGGATGGAAAAGTCGCCGTCCCTGCTCGGCAGTTAGACTCTCGCCTGGTGTAGGGAGAGTCAGAACAGAAAGACAGAGAATCAAACAGGAAAGACAAGCGTGTCCACTCAGAAGGGACTTGGGAGGCGTGTGTCAGCGACCGCGATGCACTGAGTGCCTTCACGCACCAACAGTCTGGAGACGCGCACGTTATAGGCCAGATCCCGACGCTCCCCGGGGAGGCAGATGTCGTCGTTCCCATTTCACTGATGGGAAGGCTGAGCCTTTGGGCAATTGAGTAGAAATAACAGCCAAGGTCGCTGTAGGGACGGAGTAAGATAGAACATGCTGGTTTCTGTAACTCCCAGATCCCAGTTCTTCGTCTTCTTAGCTGTGTGACCTTGAGAAGGCCACTCACCCTCCCTGGGCCTCACCTTCCGCATCTCCTGCCCTTTGTTTTCCCTGCGGGTGCAGGATGACCAGACCCCGCTGCACTGTGCGGCTCGCATCGGCCACACGGACATGGTGGCGCTCCTGCTGGAGAGTGGCGCCAACCCGAACCTGGCCACCACTGCCGGGCACACGCCCCTGCACATCGCCGCCCGCGAGGGCCACGTGGAGACCGCCCTGGCCCTCCTGGGAAAGGACGCGTCCCAGGCCTGCATGACCAAGGTACAGCCTTCTTCCTCCTGCTTGGAAGCAGCGGCAGGCCAGTCCCGCCGGGCCGGGGCTCCGCCGGCGTCCACCTGACCCCCGCCCGCCTGCCTGGGCGAGGCCGAGGTCCTGACGGCCTGTGTTTCTCCTCAGAAAGGATTCACCCCCCTCCACGTGGCGGCCAAGTATGGCAAGGTGCGGGTGGCAGAGCTGCTGCTGGAGCGGGACGCGCACCCCAACGCCGCGGGCAAGGTGGGCCGGGCCCTCGGACCGGAGGGGAGAGCAGGGCGAGAGGGTAGCCACCGAGGGGAGGGCAGGGGGAGAGGGGTAGCCACCGAGGGGAGGGCAGGGGGAGAGGGTGGCCACCGAGGGGAGAGGGGCCCTTGCAGAGCTGAGCTTCCGTCTCTGCCCGCCCTCTTCTCAGGAATGAGGAGGCGGCCCTGGGTCCTGTGGTTACATCCTGTAGTGACACCAAGTCAGGACCGGCTTTGCGGGGATGTGTGGCTAGATTTTACCTGTGCGAAGCAAGTGCTTCAGGCTGGGCATGGTGGCTCATGCCTGCAATCTCAGCAGCACTGCGGGAGGCCGAGGTGGGAGGATCACTTGAGCCCAGGAGTTTGAGACCAGCCCGGGCAACATAGCAAGACCCCATCTCTAAAAAAAAAGTTCTTTAATTAGCTGGGTGTAGTGGTGGTTCATGCCTGTAGTCCCATCTACTGAGGAGGCTGAGGCAGGAGGATCGCTTGAGCCCAGGAGTTCCAGGCCGTAAGCTGTGATGGTGCCGCCCTACCCCAGCCTGGGCTACGGAGCGATACTCTGTCTCAAAAAATGCATAAATCGATCAGTGCTTTGGATCCCGGTACGGGCCCTGCGTCTGAAGAGCGCACCGGAGTGAAGTCCACTCTCTCTGTCCCCGCAGAGCGGCCTGACGCCCCTGCACGTGGCCGTCCACCACAACAGCCTGGACGTCGTCAGACTGCTGCTTCCGCGGGGCGGCTCGCCGCACAGCCCGGCCTGGGTAAGGCCCCACAGCCCTCCGCCTGCACGGCCGGCCGCAGTCCTTCGGGGAGGGGGTCTGGAGAGCAGCAGAGGGGCTTTGTGTTTCCTTGTCACGTCGACCTCGGAATCTCACCTGGCTGTCATGGGCGCCACCTGCAGCACAACTCTGCTGCCGGGGACCCAGCGTGGGACGGGCGTGGTGACACAGGGGTCACCCGCAGAGGTGGAACTCGCTTCGCAAGTTGGTCCCCAGGCAGCCGCGAGCCGGCTGTGTTGTCGGCTGCCTGGCAGAGGTCACCGAGGATGAGACCGTGCGCAGAGTCGGGGCCTCGTTCCCGGACATCCCGGCCCGGAAGCCCCGTCTCTGGCCCGCTCCCCAGGTGGCTCTCAGGCGGGGGCCACACTTTGAGAATGTTCAGGGCTGTGGGTGAGCAAGGAGCCCCTTGTGAATGGGGGCGATCACCTCCAGACTTACTTCTTCCTGAGATCAGACTTCTAGGCCCATCGTGGCTCTTCTTGCAAGGAGGCACACCTGCGCACGCCACGCACGGGACAGACGCCCTGGCGCCAGCCTCACGCCAGCCTCTGAAACGAGCCACCAGGCAGCAGACCCCTCTGGGGAGCCAGCGTGGCGGGCGCGGGTGGGCGGCAGCGCCGTGGAGGGTGACGCCCGGGCGTTGGTGGTGCAAGGTGGAGCCCGACCCACAAGGACCGGTCCCGGGAACAGGCTGCCCCCGCCCCATGTGGGGTTCTCGTCTGCAGGGAGCGCGCCGTGTGGCCGGCGGCCCAGGTGGCAAGGGAGGGGCAGGAGGGCTGGAGGTGCTGAGGGCAGGCAGGGCCGGCCAGGCCGAGGCAAGCTCTTAGCCGGTAGTTTCCGGGGAGCGAGCCCCGGTCACAGTCATGGCGGGAGTCCACGAGCTGCAGAGAAGGGAGCCAGGTGGGTCGTCCTGCTTCCAGCAGAAGCAGGACGACCCACCTGGCTCCCAGCTGACCCTGCTGGCTTGGGGCAGCCCCCAGGCGGGGAGGGTCAGCTCTGGGCCGGGTTTGCTTTCCCCTCCCCTCGGCCTTGCAGCCCCGCCCAGACTCCGCCAACGCGGGGAGCCCAGGTCACGGTGCAGAGGGAGCACGCCGCCCCACCGAGCTGCCGGCTTACTCCTGCCTCTAAAAATAAAAAGCTGGACTCCCTTCCTCCTCCTCCTCACTCTCCTCCTTATATAAAGGGAACCGGAGCCAGGTTCATGGTATTTAAAGAGAGCTAAATCCAAGCACAAACCCTGTACAGATGGGCTTTGTTTCCATGGCAAAAAATAGTTTCCAAGTAGTCTGGCAATTTTGTAGAATTTCACATGCAAATCTCTCTGCACCCAAACCAAACCCTCCCTTTCTAATTTTGATGCTGATGTTGTTTTAACATTGAGGCCACGCTCTCTCCTGCCTGCATTCCCGTGGGTGATCTCATTTCCTTGGGAAAGAGGAGCCTTTTAAGGGCACGTGTCCCTCCCTGACCTCCCCTGACCCCCCAGCCTAGCCGCCCCATTGTCCTTGTCACCTGCAGAAGGCCATTCGTGGTTTCTTTGGCGTCCTAGTTTGGGGGAACCCCGGAAGGGCAGTCCATGTTCTGAGCGCATGCGGTGGCTCTTGCCTCTCGGTTTTAACCAGGGGCTACCAGGGAGCCTGTGCCAGCTCCAGGGCGAGCTTCCCTTTGCCTGCCAGGGTGCTGTCCCTGCCAGGGTGGCCACCCACAGCTGCCTGAGTGGCTTGGGAGTCCCGATTGTGCATCCACGAATCTGCTTGAGATGGCTCGAGGGACTCCCCTGTGTGTGCAGAAAGAAGTCCTGGCCATCGTGCTTCCATATAGCGAACCCCTGCCTGGGCCCGGCGCCAGCCGGGTGGGCGCTCAGGGCCTTATCCCGGTCCGTCCGACAGCGGCACCTGGGCCTGGACGTTCCAGGACACGCTCCTCGCAGGCGATAGGCTCCAAACCTCAGGCCAGATCCGTGGAGTCACATCTCCTTTCTTTGCCCTCCTTTGATATGGCCCAACAATCATTTTGTTTCATTGATTTTATTATAATCAGAATGTCAGTCTTGCTACATGAACGCAACCTGCAGAGAACAATTCAGTGTTCTCTCTTAACATAATTAAATTAAGAAGGAGAAATACTAGAAAGAATTACGTGATTCTTCAATGAGATGCTCTTTTGATTTAATTTAATTATTTGGGTAAATCACAACTTTTCACTTTGTCCATAAAGGCCACTTTTACAGCCTGGCCTTGACGTCCTTTTCCCTGCCCCCTGGGCCTCTTTCCTTTTCCTGGCCGGTGATCCTGGCAGAATCAGAGATGTTGGTTTCCACGGTCAGACAGTGGCTGCCAGGGGAGGACTCAGTCCTCGGGGACGGCTGGAGGGCACCTCACATGCCCTGAGACAGACACGCGGGAGTCCCACTGCTGCAGCCTGGGCCGGGCACGTGCCCAGGGGTCCGGCGCCCCGACCCTGCGCGCGCCGACCCTGCGCGCCCCGGGCCCTGCTGCTCAAAGCGTCGTTCCCCGGACCAGCAGCACCAGCTTCGCCCAGGGGCTTCGTAGACGTGCAGGATCTCTCAGCCTCTCCCAGATCTTCTGAATCAGAGTCTGCATTTTAACCGGCCCCAAGTGCTCTGTGAGCACGTCAGAGCTCGATAGGCACTGTTCTGGCCGAAATGACCTGGGCTGTGGAGTCGAGGGTCAGAGCTGGGCTATCTGTTGCTCCACTTACTAAGTGACATTAGATGAGGCGCTTAGCCTCTCAGAGAATTGGCTTCTTTATCCACAAAATGGGATCATCATAAAAATGCCTGCTCTGCTTGCCTTCCGTGGTTGTGGTGAAGCTCAGAAGAGACAGCTGAGATGAAAGTGGTTTTTGACAGTGGCGGACACAGCTGCCCGCCTGCGAGCTGGCTCCGCAAGCTACACCGCGTCCTGCTTCCTCCATCGGGAGAGTCTTGCTGTCAAAACAATAGTAGAAATACAAAGTCAGCTGAATAAGCAGCGCACAGCGATGCAGTTGGGTTTACTCGGGCCGCACTCTTTCGAGCCAGGGGCACGTGGGTCTTAGTCTCGGAAACCGCCCTCGCGTGTGTCACCATGTCCAGTCCACCCGATAGCTTTGAAAACCCAACGAGGTAGCTGTTCTTATACCACTTAAAACATACCGAAGGAAGTCTAGGTCGCTGGACGTCTTGCTCTGGGTCACGCGGATAGTTAAGAGTGGGGTGAAGACCGGCTCCCAGGTCCACAAGTCCCTTGCTCGCCACGTGTCCCCAAATGCCACCGTGCCTGATGCTAGCAGGCAGGCCCAGAGGGCGGCGTCTGTGCAGTTGTACAGGGAAAGAAACAGAGCTGCTGCTGGGGCTTGTGGCCCTCCTTGCAGGAGGGAGGAGACGAGAACCCGGTTCACCTGCTTACCTGGCCCTGCAGTTGTGCTGTGGCTGCCTAAGGGATCCCAGCCTCTCCCCGTGACAGCGTGTCCTGCCAGGGAAGTAGATGGTGGAAAAGGGGGCAGGCGTTTGCGTTGGCTACGGGAGCCTGAGGCGCTATCTCCAAATCAAATGGGTTTTGTTTGTTTGTTTGCTTAAATTGCTCTTGGAGCGGTACCAGCCCTGCTCTGTGGGTGTCCAGCTGGCTGAGCACCAGGCCCAGCCCTCCCTCCCGCACCCGTACTGCCAACTCAGCGTTCCTGTAACCAGGCCCCGGGTGGCTCCTTCCGTTTCAGAATGGCTACACCCCTCTGCACATCGCCGCCAAGCAGAACCAGATGGAGGGGGCCCGCAGCCTGCTGCAGTACGGGGCCTCGGCCAACGCGGAGTCCGTGCAGGGCGTGACTCCCCTCCACCTGGCTGCGCAGGAGGGTCACGCGGAGATGGTCGCTCTGCTCCTCTCGAAGCAAGCCAACGGCAACCTGGGGAACAAGGTGAGCACGGCGCCCTGGGGTCTTGGTTGCAGTGCCGCGTCGGGGTCCTCTAACCAGGGATGACATCTGCACACGGAGCACCTGCGTGTGCCGGGTCCTGCCTTGGGCGGGGCGGGCACGACCCTTACAACAGCCCTACGTGTGGCCTCAGTTCCCTCAAGGAAAACCCAGGGTCAGGAAGGTCACTTTCGGCCCAGGTTGCGGGACTCCGCGGCCAGCTGATGCCAAAGCCCTTGCCGATGCCACCGCGCTGTGCCGTCTCTCTAAGCATCGCCGACGGTAGGGTCTGCAAGGCCTTCGCCATGAAATCCACGGTCCCCTTTGCAGATACAGGCCAGAGTCTGCGTTCAGGCCTCTGTTAACTGACTTGGTACTGAATGTTCATGTTCCGTGGAGGAAGGTATTTTTAAAATACCCATAGGCCGGGCGCGGTGGCTCACGCCTGCCATCCCAACACTCTGGGAGGCCGAGGCGGGCGGATCGCTCGAGGTCAGGAGTTCGAAACCAGCCTGAGCAAGAGCAAGACCCCGTCTCTACCATAGATAGAAAGAAATTAATTGGCCAACTGATATATATAGAAAAACTTAGCCGGGCATGGTGGCGCATGCCTGTAGTCCCAGCTACTCGGGAGGCTGAGGCAAGGAGGATCGCTTAAGCCCAGGAGATCGAGGTTGCTGTGAGCTAGGCTGAAGCCACGGCACTCACTCTAGCCTGGGCGACAAAGTGAGACTCTGTCTCAAAAAAGAAAAGAAAAGAAATAAATAAAATAAAATACCTATACATTAGAAGTTCTTAATCCAGGGGCAAGAGTGCATGCACATAAAGCCTTCTAAAGCTGGACAGGGCATCTGGGGAGAAAGGACACATGCATGTTTTCTGGGTGAGGTATTCATAGTGTTCTTTAGCTTATTAAAGGAATGCACCACCCAAGAAATACTAAGAGTTCTTTTTTTAATAACAATCTTATTGCAATATAATTCACATAAAATTTACCCTTTTGAACTGTACCATTCCATGGTTTCTAGCACATTACGGAATTGGGCAACCATCAACACCGTGTAACTTCAGAACATTTCCTCACCCCAACAGGAAAGCCCACACCCATTAGCAGCCACTTCCCGCGCCCCCCCAAACTCCCTGGTCCCTGGAAACCACGAATCTACTGTCTCTGTGAATTTGCCTGTTGTGGACATTTCGTGTACACGGAATCACACAGCACGAAGTGCCGCTTCTGTAGACGGCAAATCCCGTGACTGTTGCAGTAGGACCGCCACACTCCGTGGCGTCCTGGGTCTCCTCCTTGTGTCACTAAAGCAAGGAGACAGCAGTGATGACGGCCACTCTGAACGGGAAACGTGCTCTCCCCTGCACACGATGCGCTCGGCAGGCGGGTTGCCGGTGTCATCCCAAGAACCGGGCAGGGAGCCCACACGAGGGGCTTTCAGCTGACACAGTGACCGCCCAGTCGTGGGCCACTGTCCCCGGAGCCGGCCCTGACCGCCGTGGCAAGCGGGAGTGGCTGCCTGCTGGAGCTACAGCTGCAGAGTCAGCTCAGAGCCCTTGGTCGTCGCAGGGGACGTGCAGAAGGCAGGGGTGCCCGTAGGGTCCCCGTAGAAGGGACACTGGCTGTGAGCACGGAGGAGTCGGAGCTCTGCTGTCCCAGTTAGCACAGGGCGCTGAGACAAGGGACGGGGCAGAGTGGTTTTCTGGTAGTCTTCTGTGAGTGCCCACATAGGAGACGGCATCTCTCATACGTTCACGCTCACGAGAGAGCTGTTTGTCACCGGGATGGGGGCGTTCACTCCCCGAGGGACCCTCCACCCTTCTGCGGCGATACACGGTAGTGTGCTGCACATATATGGCACCGTGTGCTATTCAAAGTACTTTCGGCTATGCTTTCTCGGGTGATCCTGACCTCGGCCTTGAGATATACCAGGGATGATCTCTGTTGTCTACATTAGGAAGCCACGGCTCTGAAATTTACCATGGAATTAGGGGGTTCCCAGAAGAAATCACAAAGTATCTACGATGGGAAGGTACTACAAAGCTCACCCACATCAGAGGTCGGCAAACTACGGCCCATGGGCCAAATCCGGCCCACCACTTGTTTGTGTAAATAAAGCTTTATTGGAACATAGCCATGCCCATTCCCTTATGTGTTGGCCTTGGCCACTTTGTTACCACAACTGGCAGAGTCGGGTAGTTGCTACAGAGACACAGTCTAAGATATTGATGATCTGGCCGGTAACAGAAAAAGTTGCCAACCTCTGATCTAGTTTATCCTCCTTGTTTTCAGATGAGGGTACCGAGGCCCAGAATAGGAAGAGCTTTGCCCAGGGTCACGTAGCTGTCGGTGGCAACGGAGCCGGGTTGAGCTCCCAGACCTCAGGGCTCTGTCATTGTGGTCCGAAGTCTTTACAGGCCAGAAGGTGACGAATGTCATTTTATTTGCAGAGTGGACTCACACCCCTCCACCTGGTGGCACAGGAAGGCCACGTCCCGGTGGCAGACGTGCTGGTCAGACACGGTGTCGCGGTGGACGCCACCACTCGGGTAAGGCGGGTGCCCCGGGCCTCAAGGGCTCCCCCTGCCGCCTTCCTGCATGCTTTGACAGCCCTTGCAGGCGGGCACCCCACACTTGACAGCCCTGCCAGGCGGGTACCCCACACTTGACAGCCCTGCCGGGCAGGTACCCCACACTTGACAGCCCTGCCAGGCGGGTACCTCACACTTGACAGCCCTGCCAGGCGGGCACCCCACACTTGACAGCCCTGCCAGGCAGGTACCCCACACTTGACAGCCCTGCCAGGCGGGTACCCCACACTTGACAGCCCTGCCAGGCGGGCACCCCACACTTGACAGCCCTGCCAGGCGGGTACCCCCACACTTCAGATCCCAGCTGGTCCTTAGAACTTCGAAACCCCAAGCACCCGAGGGGGGGGGGGCGTTCTCTGCTACTCCCTAGGGCTGGCAGTGGGTTTCAAGACTCCCGTCCTAATTATCTCACTTTCCAGGTGGGAATTTTAAAAAGTTTGCTAGACCTTTGAGCCTCTGTAGTGAGAAACCAAAAATGTCAGGCTCCCAGACGCGCTCATAAGTTTAACCACCCTGTTGTTCCAGAATTTGGTTAAATTCGGCTCAGCTCTCTTGGAACCTCTGTGTGCACGGAGCTGTGTGAGTGGGCTCTGCCCCTGAGGCATTTGCAGCTTAGCGTGGTCGCCAGAGACAGGAGGGCAGTGCAGCTGGGCATCTGTACAGGAGGGGCCTGCGCACCTGGGGGGGGGGAGAGGCTGTTTCCCGTTGGCAGGAAGAGGGGGCGTCATCGCCTCCTAGCCCCATCCCCGCCCCCGAGCACGACGGCAGTTCCGGAGGCAGTGTTGGGCTGGAGTCTCCCCAAGAAAGGTCTAGAAACTGTTTTTGTCCCCAACTGCCTGCAGCGTCCACGGGAATCCGTTAGAACCCAAGAAAGTTCTGGGTCTTTGAGGCTTCCCTTGCTCGCCCAGGTTAGTCTTTGGGTCCCGCCCCGAGAGACCCCGTGCTGTGGGTCAGCAAGGCCTCGAGGACCCCAGGCCTGCTATTACTCGAAGGTCGAAGGTCCGGCCTGCCGGTTTTCGAGCCAAGGGTCTCTGGAGCCTGTACGCTGAGGGCCGCACGCGTTGCAATCAGCGGGACAGAGTCCTGGGAAACCGGCCCCTTCAAAGCCCAAACTCCTGCGGGTAAATATCCAAGCCCACTCGTTTCAAGCAATGGCCAGTCCCCATAAATTCCATTGTGCAACAGCTATTAGAGTAACCCGGACAGCATTTTTGGGGTTTTACGATGGAGTTCTCCTTCCTAGCAGAAACAAGTCTGCTCTCACCGGGGTGAGGCACGGTTCCACATCTCAGCCTCTCAGCAGCGGGGCTGACAGCCGTTCCCTCCTCCTGAGAGAACCCTCCTGGACCCCATTGCAGCGTCTCGCCGATCTCCCTCCTCCCTCCTTTCTGCCTTTGACTCCGAGTCCTGCCTCCTCGGGCCCCCCTCCTCTGCCTTATCCTGGGGACCAACCCGTCTCCAGGGCTGCTGCCGCTGCCATGCGAGGGGGGCCCCACTCTAGCCTGGTGGGGCTCGGGGTCAGTCTCCCCTTGGTTCGCCACGGCCGCTCGGCCTTGGCTTGCCTGAAGCCGAGGCCTGCTCCCGCCTGGCCGCCGTGCCTCCTGGCCACCTGAGCCTTCCGAAGGGCCTCGCTGTCCTTGACCTCTGTCCATCGGCTGCTTCCGTAAAGATTTCCGTAGACACCAGCTCCGGAAGGCCTTTGGTTTGCCCAGAAGCCCTGCCGGTCAGCCACGCCCCCCTCCTGCCTTCCAGATGGGGTACACCCCGCTGCACGTGGCCAGTCACTACGGGAACATCAGGCTGGTGAAGTTCCTACTGCAGCACCAGGCGAACGTCAACGCCAAGACCAAGGTAGGTGCGGGGGCGCCTCAGACCTGCCCCCAGCGTGGGCACAGCTCGGGCGCCAGTCAGGCTGCGGCCGGGGGTGCCTGGGCTCCGCCACCGCTCTAAGCTCTGGCCCCAAAGGAGGAACGGGGAAATGCGGTTTTTTAACGTTGCACTGGGAGACGGGCAGGTGTCTGGAGCGGCCAGCTAACCCTGCCAAATGTCTGCCTGCTCTGCAGCTGGGGTACAGCCCCTTGCACCAGGCAGCCCAGCAAGGACACACGGACATCGTGACTCTGCTCCTGAAAAACGGCGCTTCTCCAAACGAGGTCAGCTCGGTGAGTGCCCCCCCCCCCAGCTCGAAAAGCTGCTCTCCGCGGCAGCGGCTCCAGGCAGCCCCCCTTGACTAGAGAGGTTCACGCACACAGGTGGGGCCGGACGGGCCTGGGGCACCCCAAAGTCCCAGCTGCCTAGGTGCCCAGGGGTGGGGCCCTGTGACCAGCTCCTCTTTCTGGTGAACTGAAGGTCTTCCTTTTAAGCACCATTTATCCTCCCCTTTCATGTTTCTTTGTTTGGTTGGTTTTTTTTGTTTGTTTGTTTTTGAGACAGAGTCTCGCTCTGTTGCCCAGGCTAGAGTGAGTGCCGTGGCGTCAGCCTAGCTCACAGCAACCTCAGACTCCTGGGCTCAAGCGATCCTGCTGCCTCAGCCTCCCGAGTAGCTGGGACTACAGGCATGCACCGCCATGCCCGGCTAATTTTTTCTATATATATTAGTTGGCCAATTAATTTCTTTCTATTTATAGTAGAGACGGGGTCTCGCTCTTGCTCAGGCTGGTTTCAAACTCCTGACCTTGAGCAATCAGCCCGCCTCGGCCTCCCAGAGTGCTAGGATGACAGGCGTGAGCCACCGCGCCCGGCCTGCTTTCATGTTTCTTAAACCGTGGTAGAAAGGCTTTCTGAAACACATGAAGCCCCTTCCATATGCTCTAAGTGAATAGAATGAAATGTGTCGGGTGGTTCCTGGTCTTCCGGCACCTCAGGGTTGCCGTTGGCGACGTCAGGGCCCGTTGCTCAGCGTGACCTTCCCCGTTCAGCCTCGTGGAGGTCTCTGGGGTTCTCTCCAGGCGGCTTTGCTCTGCAAGCGCGCGGACCCTCAGTTGTGGGCGTGGTTGCCATGTTCGGCACTGCGGGGGCCCAGGGCACGTGCTGGGAGTGGAGAATTTCAGGGAAAAGTAAAGCCTCGGTATCGCTGCACTGTCACTTAGCTCTTTCCCTTGCAGTCAGAGTAGAACATACTCCCCACGCCCTGTTTCTGGTGACTGAAGTCAGTGGAAGCGCATGGATTTTAACTAAAAGATTTAGGGCTGGGTCACTGACACCCAGAGAGCCGACTCTGGGAGTCGTGGGCAGCACAAAGTCACATCCGGTGACGTCCAGACCCACCCTCGACTCCACAGACTTGACACACCCGGACACGCCCCGGTCCGTGTGGCCTTGTCGTGCGTGCACGGCTGGGCTCCTCGCGCTGGTGCCGGGAGCCTCTGGGCTCCGAGGGGGCGTCCATGCGAGTAGGCCCTTCAGACGAGGGGAAGGGGAACTGGGGGGGACAGCGGGCTGGACCTTCCCCCGGCAGAGCCCTGTCTGAGTGCCCCGTCTTGCTGCTGTCCCCCAGAACGGAACCACACCTCTGGCCATAGCCAGGCGTTTGGGCTACATATCCGTGACGGACGTGCTCAAGGTCGTCACCGATGAAACCAGTGCCTCGGTAGGTCCGCTTCTCCCTGCACCCGCCCCCCACGCGCACCCCAGGGGCAGGGCGCCCCAGGGGTACGGGGACCTGGGGCGGCCACCTGTTCTCTCGGGCTGGAGTCGTGCTGCCACCTAGTGGCCGGAGGGGTCGGGGCTGTTTCTCCTGCCGTGGCCGGGCTCGCCCTGGGTCCCCTGTGCCCCTGCGGGCCGCGCCTCCCTCCCACCCGCATGACCGGGGAGCCGCCCGACTGGTGACGGGGCGCATGGCTCCAATTCGGGTGAATTCTCTGCTTTCTTTCATTTTAGTTAGTCGGCGACAAGCACCGGCTGAGCTTCCCTGAGACGGTGGACGAGATCCTGGACGTCTCTGAAGATGAAGGTGAGGTCCGGGCGCTGTGCCGCACTGGGGGACAGAGGGCTCCGGGCACGCGGGGCGGCCTCCTGCCACCTGCCAGGATGTGCCCCTCACCCACCCCCAGCACAGCAGATGGGCAACGAGCCAGGAGACCCGCTTTTCACAAATGGTGTCTATTACCAAAGTGCTCCTTTAAGGTGACCTTAGGTGGAGGAAAATTGGCCTCTCAGAAACTAAAATTTATAGATCCCACAAAGGTTCATAAATGTGTGTGTTTGCACAGCTCACACATGTGTGTGTCAGATTGGAGCGGGAGCCTTCTTGGAGCCATGAGGAACTGGAGTAAAACTCTGCCTGGTGCTTTCTTTGTGCGTTGAACAAATATTAAATGGATTATTTAAAATCTACAAGAATGCCTTTTTTTTTTTTTGAGACAGAGTCTCGCTTTGTTGCCCAGACTAGGGTGAGTGCCGTGGCGTCAGCCTAGCTCACAGCAACCTCAAACTCCTGGGCTCAAGCGATCCTCCTGCCTCAGCCTCCCGAGTAGCTGGGATTACAGGCATGTGCCACCATGCCCGGATAATTTTTTCTATATATATTAGTTGGCCAATTAATTTATTTCTATTTTTATAGTAGAGACGGGGTCTCACTCTTGCTCAGGCTGATTTCGAACTCCTGATCTTGAGCGATCCGCCCGCCTTGGCCTCACCAGAGTGCTAGGATGACAGGCGTGAGCCACCTCGCCCGGCCAAGAATGCCTTTTAATAAGCTACGCACATAGTGGGTCTGAGCACAAAATGGGTCCATAGTTTGGGGGTTATATCCGTGATTGTGAAATTCCTGGTCTCGTCTTCGTGAACTACAGAGCGCTCCCAGCGTGCCCCCTGCCCGGTGGGCCGTGTCTCCCACTGAGGAGACGGGAGCTCTGGTGCTGCAGAATAGCTGGTGGGCTGGGCAGGCCCTGCCGCCCTTCCTTGCGTCGGGCGGTGCGGGTCGTGTGATGTTGTTACCAGCTGGGTGCACAGCCTTCTCCCGAGACCCTGCGATGCCGCGTGTGCCCCCCACTTTACCTGACTTCAGTCCTTCCTTCAACTCGGCTCTTCTTTGCTTTCCAGGGACTGCTCATGTGTCTATAATGGGTATGAAACGCTTTCTGTTCCCTGTGGTCTTCTCTCACCAGAGTGCATCTCACCCTCAGCAACCCCAGCCCTCCCTGGTCCATTCTCGCTTCCCATCCTGCTCTGGCGCCTCGGCGTCCCGTGGGGAGCCAGGCACTCTGCTCCCACGGGGGTCCGCACCCCCGAGCGCTCTCCGGCGGGCAGCCCCGCCCGTCCGTCCCTGTGTCTGTGCCCATCCATGCCGCCGTGTTCGTGGCCATCACTGCATGAGCTCTTGTTCCATCCCGTCAGCTCCGGGTCATGAGCCAGGACACTCACAAGCCAGTCACAGCTCAGGGTTGAGGGCCCGGGCCGCGGCCCCAGTGCAGGCGAGGCGCGAGCGGAGAAGCAGTGTCTGGGCGTGGGCAGCCGGTTCTCCTGTAGTTTGGGCCTCTGTGATGGGCTTCCCACACAACGAGGTTTCAGCCGCCATGGCGACCACATCCTGCCGCCCTGTGCACACGCGGCCGCAGCTCTGCCGCAGCTCGGCCCCCGCAGCGCAGACGACGGGCAGTAGCAGCACCTTCTTTGGTGTCACCGTACACCCTGAAAGGGCTGTTTTGGAGTGGACCCCGTCAAGCAAAGGAAGTTCTTTCCGAAAGGCTGTGTTTTTTGCCCATCTGCAAAACCGGGTGCAGACTGAGATGTCAGGAGGCGGCTGCCCTGCTCTGCGTCCCAGGGCTGGAGAGAGGAGCAGGACTGGGCACAGACGTTGCTCCGGGGCCCCTGGGTGCAGCAGACGCCTTCCCCTCCCCTCCTCGGGAGCAAGCCCTGAGAGGCAGAGCAGGAAAAGCACTTTGCGGAGAGGAAGAGCGTCTCCCCTCCTGCCCCGTCCCTCACTCGAGCCCCTGTCGTTCCAGGGGAAGAACTCACCGGCTCCAAGGCTGAGAGGCAAGGCTCCAGGGATGTGGACGAAGAGAAGGAGCTGTTGGACTTTGTGCCAAAGCTAGACCAAGTGTAAGCGGTGCTCCTGGCGGGTCAGGTGTGGGCTGCCCGGCGCAGCCTGCCCCTCGGAGGAGGCGGCCGGAGCAGGGCAGGCCAGGGCAGGCGTCCCTCGCAGCGTGCTGCCGTCCCGGCATCCCTGCCTCCAGCTGTCCTCCCTCCCTCGCTCGCAGCCTCCCGCCCACGCCCCTCCTCCCTCTCTGGCACCCTCGGCCCTCACCAGAAGGCTCCCCTTAGAGACCTCTGCCAGGCTGAGGCCCGGCACTGACCTGCGCCCCTGCGCTGAGGCGCTAGGTGGGGTCCCCGGGGCCCGGGTGTGCCTGGGACGCTGTTCTCGTGTCTCCCGTGACTGCTGCGAGTCACTCCGCTGTGAGTGCATTTGTGCACAGGGATGTCGTGCTAACAATCTGCAGTCGGCACTCGGAAGCCCAGCCCAGGCGTCCTCTGGGCTCGCACACGCGGGGCGGCGGCACGAGCAGGAAAGGGAGCTGCGGGGCTGTTGGGCCCACGGGTGGGTCGGACGTCTGTCGGGAGGAGCACTGCGCTCCAGCCCTGGCCACGGGCCCACGCCAGTGGTCACGTGGCAATGCAGAGTGTCGGAGGGTCGAGGCCAGGGGAGGGTCTGTTGACGGGCTCTACGTGCAGAAAGGGGTGCACATGTTGGGGGTGTCCTTGGGGAAGACACCACAGCGGAGGCAGGTCCTTCAGTCGGGCTGTGAAGGCCAGTCGGGCTCTGGAGGGGAAGACGGAGGGGAGGCCCGGAGGCCAGGCGGAGGCCGTCCCTGTGTGGAAGGGGCAGCCGCACTGCACGGGGTACTTGGGGACAGGCTGGGCGGACGGGGACATCACGGGTGTGGAGGTCCTTCTCGTAGGGGCCCGCCTTTGAGGGCCCCGTGTTCCTGGCACACAGGGTGGAATCTCCGGCCATCCCCAGGATCCCCTGCGTCACCCCCGAGACGGTGGTCATCAGACCGGAAGAGCCAGAACAGGTGAGAGGAGCCATCGCTCTTGCTCTCCCCTGCGTGGAGCGCGCCCAGCCCCGTGACAGGGACACAGCAGCAGTGCCCGGGGACCCGCAGCGGAGAGCTTGCCTTGCGCTGGCAGAGCCCTTCGGAGCTGCGACCCCATGTGTTCCTGGCAGCCCAGTTAGCGGGTGCTCGTGTCGTCCCTGACGTGGATGGCAGGGGACCGGGGCTGGGGTGTGGGCAGCACCGTGTCACTGTCCCGGGGTACGAGAGCTGAGAGCTGACGCCAGCACGTCCGGCCCCGGAGCCCCCGCCCGTAGGCACGCCCCCAGCACACGCCCTGCGCTCGTGGGGCAGGGGGTTCCGGGCTGCGGGCCCCGCCCCTGCGGCAGGTGGCACAGCCTGGAGTGGCTCAGAGCTCCGGCGAGGACAGCTCTGCCCCCTTTGCTTTTGCGTCCCTCAGCAAGGGGACGCTTTCTGTCCTTGCGTGAGGGCGTGTCAGGAGGAAGGGGCGCCAGACAGCTGCTCCCCGGCAGGTGTGACTCGTCAGAGAGCCCCGACTTCCCGGGGCCACCTGACCCTGTCAACACAAAGGGGGGAGATGGTTTAAAGCCACCCAATTCCCCTTAGTTTAATTTTGTGCCATTTGGCACTTCTCCCCAGGGCAAGGTGATTTTCTAGGGAGAAAAGGAAGTAGCCCAGTGCTCGAGGCTGGGCACGCTGCGCCTGGCCACGACGGCTGCCCTGCGCCCCTCGAGGGGAGTGCCTGCCAGCAGCACTGGCGCCCGAACCCAAAGTGGCCCACAGGGATGAACCGGCCAGGCTGAGGTCCCACCGGCCTTCTGAACTGGGGGCTCAGAGGGCTGCGGTGGCGGGTGGCGTCTGAGGGAGATGGTCCGATGCGGCCCTTTTCCTGCCATGGCATGAGCCCCGGGCAGCAGCGAGTGGCCCTATGTCCTACTGTTGCTGGACCAGCCCATTCTCTCAGCGCTTTGCCGAAGGCGGCAACTCCAGGCGGCAGGCGGCCCCCGGACTCCAGCCGTGCGCCCTGGGGAGGCTGGTGTGGGAGGCTGAGAGTGCCTGCCTCCCAGGAGCTGAGGCCAGCCCAGGGGAGTGGGCGGGGCCACACCAGCTAGCACAGAGCGCGGCCGGGTGGGCGTGAGGTGCTCAGCTGTGCGGCGTCAGTAAGCCACCCCAGAGCGCAGAGAAGGGGTAGAGTCAGCGGGAGTGACCCACGGAGGGGGGCAGGGCTGGGCGAGCGAAGGGGAGGGCAGGGCACTCTGGCCCGGGGACAAGCAAGAGTGGAGGCAGAGTGGAGGCTGGGTTCAGGGCCTGCTGGCGGCTGTGAGTCCGGCTGTGAGTCCGTGAGAAGGACCAGGCCCTGCCCCCAGGTAGCCCGTCCCTGCGGTCAGCACAGAAGGAGCGTCCCATTCCGCAGCCGGGGCCTGCTGTGTTCGCCTCAGGCACCTGCAGGGAGAGGGTGGCCGGGGCTGAGCAGCGCGGGGCGGGCGGGGCGCAGGGTCCCCAAGGCCTGCTGAGGGCAGGCTCCCCGCAGGGCACAGCCGTGGTGGCGGGGGTCCGCAGCTTGAGCCGAGGGCACAGGGTCCCCAAGGCCTGCTGAGGGCAGGCTCCCCGCAGGGCACAGCCCCGGGCGTGGGTCCGCAGCATGGGCCGGGGGCGCAGGCCTGAGCCAGACTCAGAGTGAGCGCTCACCGCGTCCTTGTGGGCTTCTGCCCAGGGGTCTCGAGACGCGAGGGGGCCGTGGAGGGGAGAAGCCCGTGTTCCGGACAGACGGCGGGCCCGCGTGGTCTGAGGGGTCCGCAGTGAGCCTGCGGGAGCACTTTTCCCCGGGCGCTGCGCTCGGCCGGCCCGGGGTCGGCGGCAGCGGGATGAGAGGACCTTTGCTGTCACCCTCAGGCATCCAAGGAGTACGACGAAGACTCGCTGGTGCCCAGCAGCCCGGCCACGGAGACCTCGGACAACATCAGCCCCGTGGCCAGCCCGGTCCACACAGGGTGAGCGAGGCCGGCGTCTGGGCCCCGCCCCGCCCGCCCCGGGAAGGGCAAAGACGCCCAACGCGGGTCTGCCCTGCCCCCAGGTTTCTGGTGAGCTTCATGGTCGACGCCCGCGGAGGCTCCATGCGAGGCAGCCGCCACAACGGCCTGCGGGTGGTGATCCCGCCGCGGACGTGCGCCGCGCCCACGCGCATCACCTGCCGCCTGGTCAAGCCCCAGAAGCTGAGCACCCCGCCCCCGCTGGCCGAGGAGGAGGGCCTGGCCAGCAGGGTCATCGCCCTGGGGCCCACGGGGGCGCAGTTCTTGAGGTGAGAGGCCCCGCGCCACCCCGCACCGACCCGGCGATGACGCGGGAGCGCGCCCACCACGGTGGAGCCCCGCACCGACCCTCCCCGCCCCGGCGGTGGCCCGGGAGCACGCCCACCACGGTGGAGCCCCGCACCGACCCTCCCCGCCCCGGCGGTGGCCCGGGAGCACGCCCACCACGGTGGAGCCCCGCCCCGCCCTACCTCAGCGGTGGCCCGGGAGCACGCCCACCACGGTGGAGCCCCGCACCGACCCTCCCCGCCCCGGCGGTGGCCCGGGAGCACGCCCACCACGGTGGAGCCCCGCACCGACCCTCCCCGCCCCGGCGGTGGCCCGGGAGCACGCCCACACGCCCACCACGGTGGAGCCCCGCCCCGCCCCGCCCCGACCAGGCGGTGGCCCCGGAGCACGCCCACCACGGTGGAGCCCCGCCCCGACCAGGCGGTGGCCCGGGAGCACGCCCACCACGGTGGAGCCCCGCCCCGCCCCGCCCCGACCAGGCGGTGGCCCCGGAGCACGCCCACCACGGTGGAGCCCCGCCCCGACCAGGCGGTGGCCCGGGAGCACGCCCACCACGGTGGAGCCCCGCCCCGCCCCGCCCCGACCAGGCGGTGGCCCAGGAGCACGCCCACCACGGTGGAGCCCCGCCCCGCCCCGCCCCGACCAGGCGGTGGCCCAGGAGCACGCCCACCACGGTGGAGCCCCGCCCCGACCAGGCGGTGGCCCGGGGGCACGCCCACCACGGTGGAGCCCCGCCCCGACCAGGCGGTGGCCCCGGAGCACGCCCACCACGGTGGAGCCCCGCCCCGACCAGGCGGTGGCCCGGGGGCACGCCCACCACGGTGGAGCCCCGCCCCGACCAGGCGGTGGCCCGGGGGCACGCCCACCACGGTGGAGCCCCGCCCCGACCAGGCGGTGGCCCGGGGGCACGCCCACCACGGTGGAGCCCCGCCCCGCCCTGTCCCGCCCCGTCCTGACGGGCCAGAGCCCGAGCCTCAGCCCCCTTCCCTGCGGGATCCCGGACACGCCACCGTGTCTGCAGGCCCAGGCGGCGTAAAGCTCTGGACTCGAGCGTGACGTTAGAGGAGGGCCGAGGAGGTGGCCAGAGGCTCCTGCACCCTGGGGGCCCCGAGGGTGTAATCCTGGAGCACTGAAGCGGCCGCCCTGGAAGGGGCCCTCCAGCACGCGCAGGGATGGGATGGCAGGGCCACAGCCTCACAGGCCGGCGCTCTGCAGCTGCAGCCTGGGTCCCCCGGAGCTCCGCCGTCCCTCCGGCCCCGGGGATGTGGCGTGGGGCCGTGGCCAGGAGCCCCGCCTTCCCCCACCCCGCCAGCCCCACGCTGAGCGGCTGTGCCGTGGGCAAAGCGGCCTGCCCTGTGCCTTCTCCTCCATCCTCTCTGAGTGTGTCCCCAAGGCCCCTCCGAGGGGTGCCATCACGGCCGCTCGTCACGCATGGCCTGTGTGGCCCGGGCTGGCCACGGGCCGATGTTGTCGGAGGTGCCCGTGGCCGGGCTGCTGGGCACGAGAGTCTGCTGAAGCTCGGGCAGGCTGGGTCCCCTGTCCAGGGATGTCACGCAGGTTCTCGGAGCCAGGTCCAAGGGCAGGCTGTGTCCCCTGTCCAGGGATGTCAGGCAGGTTCTCGGAGCCAGGTCCAAGGGCAGGCTGGGTCCCCTGTCCAGGGATGTCATGCATGTTCTCAGAGTCAGGTCCAAGGGCAGGCTGTGTCCCCTGTCCAGGGATGTCAGGCAGGTTCTCGGAGTCAGGTCCAAGGGCAGGCTGTGTCCCCTGTCCAGGGATGTCAGGCAGGTTCTCGGAGTCAGGTCCAAGGGCAGGTTGGGTCCCCTGTCCAGGGATGTCACGCAGGTTCTCGGAGCCAGGTCCAAGGGCAGGCTGCGTCCCCTGTCCAGGGATGTCACGCAGGTTCTCGGAGCCAGGTCCAAGGGCAGGCTGGGTCCCTTGTCCAGGGATGTCAGGCAGGTTCTCGGAGCCAGGCCCAAGGGCAGGTTGGGTCCCCTGTCCAGGGATGTCACGCAGGTTCTCGGAGTCAGGTCCAAGGGCAGGCTGGGTCCCCTGTCTAGGGATGTCACGCAGGTTCTCGGAGCCAGGTCCAAGGGCAGGCTGGGTCCCCTGTCCAGGGATGTCACGCAGGTTCTCAGAGCCAGGTCCAAGGGCAGGCTGGGTCCCTTGTCCAGGGATGTCAGGCAGGTTCTCGGAGCCAGGTCCAAGGGCAGGCTGCATCCCCTGTCCAGGGATGTCAGGCAGGTTCTCGGAGCCAGGTCCAAGGGCAGGCTGTGTCCCCTGTCCAGGGATGTCACGCAGGTTCTCGGAGTCAGGTCCAAGGGCAGGCTCGTCGGCCGAGCTGTGTGGCCGCTGTGAGGTGGGACCGGGCCCCGCCCCGCCCGGCGCTGCTGGCCTGGGGCAGGGGGCGTCCCTGGGCAGCCTTGGGGCCCAGACAGTCTGACCCGCCGCAGACACCCGCAGGCCGCAGGCGGGAGCTGGCCGCCCTTCCTTCCTGGCCACCTGCAGGTGCCAGCCCCGCCCGTCTGCTCTGTCCCACCTCAGCCCTGTGATCGTGGAGATCCCCCACTTTGCCTCCCACGGCCGGGGGGACCGCGAGCTCGTGGTCCTGCGGAGCGAGAACGGCTCCGTGTGGAAGGAGCACAAGAGCCGCTACGGAGAAAGCTACCTGGAGCAGATCCTCAGCGGCCTGGACGAAGGTGAGTGTGCTCTCCTTGCAGAGAGGCGTGGTGGCTGCCCCCTGGCGGGGCCTGCGGGTGGAAGCCCCGAGACGCCAGGGACAGCCCGGCGGCCATGCCACGGGGCCCAGGACGTGCGCGTGGGCACGGGGCCCTGGCTGCAGCGTCTCCTCCGGGGCCCAGCCCCCGGGAAGGCACAAGCATGGTACCCGGGGCTGCCAGGCCCGGGCCGGGCGTGACGGGCAGCGGCCGCGTGTGGTTGCAGAGCTGGGGAGCCTGGAGGAGCTGGAGAAGAAGAGAGTCTGCCGCATCATCACCACGGACTTCCCCCTGTACTTCGTGATCATGTCGCGGCTCTGCCAGGACTTCGACACCGTGGGCCCCGAGGGGGGCGCGCTGAAGAGCAGGCTGGTGCCCCTGGTGCAGGCCACGTTCCCGGAAAACGCCGTCACTAAGAGGGTGAAGCTGGCGCTGCAGGTGAGGAGGCCCTTGACCCTGGCGGGTGTGGGGCACTCAGAGCACGGGCCCTGGGAAGCCCCCCCACTGCCCCAGGGTGGCCCACGTGTCCGGGCAGCGCCCTGGGACACCACAGCAGGGACCTGGCCTGGAGCTCAGAGGGACGCGGGGCAGGGAGGGGCGAGGTAGCGGCCCCCCAGGTCTCGGGATGCCTCACCTCCGGCGCGCAGCCAGGTGCACTGGGCGCGAGGGGTTCCCACGGCCTGCCTGGAGCGAGACAGAGGAGCAGGAAGGCCGAGGGCGGGGAAGAGCCCCACGCGGGCAGGCCCCGGGCCGGCGGCCCCTCTCCTGCTGGGGCCTGAGCGCCTGCCTTGGGCATGTCGTAGGCCCAGCCTGTCCCGGATGAGCTGGTCACCAAGCTCCTGGGCAACCAGGCCACCTTCAGCCCCATCGTCACCGTGGAGCCAAGGCGCCGGAAGTTCCACCGCCCCATCGGGCTCCGGATCCCGCTCCCTCCGTCGTGGACCGACAGCCCGAGGGACAGCGGGGAGGGGGACACCACCAGCCTGCGCCTGCTCTGCAGTGTGGTCGGTGAGCCCTCCGTCCCCTGTCCTGGCCACAGCGGCTCCTGTGGGGCAGGCTGGGTGCGGCCGGGGGCGGTGAACCCCGGGGAGCCGGGCCCTCCCGGGAGGTGCGGGGGGTGCCTCTGAGCAAAAGAGAATGAAAGCCTCACCCTGCGGAGGCCTCTGGCAGGAGCAGCAGAGGGTGGGCGAGGGGACAGGTGTGCTGGGGCCGCAGACCGGGCAGGCCTCACCCAGCCGTGCGGCCTCCACCCTGCACGCCGGGGCCTCAGCGTTTCGCCGAGCTCCGCGCCTGCATCACTGTCCCCAGCCCTGTCTCTGCTGCTGTTGCAGGAGGGACAGAACAAGCCCAGTGGGAAGATATAACGGGAACCACCAAGCTGGTGTACGCCAACGAGTGCGCCAACTTCACCACCAACGTCTCCGCCAGGTGAGGCCAGCCCCGCCCCCACCCAGCTCCCCTCCACGCAGGGGCCCCCCGGCCCCCCGTCCTGGGAGAGTAGCCAGGGCGTGGCAGGGTAGCCAGGGCGTGGCAGAGTAGCCGGGGCGTGGCAGAGTAACCGGGGCGTGGCAGGGCAGCCGGGGCGTGGCAGGGCGGCCGGGGCGTGGCAGGGCGGCCGGGGCGTGGCAGGGCGGCCGGGGCGTGGCAGGGCGGCCGGGGCGTGGCAGGGTAGCCGGGGCGTGGTAGGGTAACCGGGGCGTGGCAGGGTGGCCGGGGCGTGGCAGGGTGGCCGGGGCGTGGCAGGGTGGCCGGGGCGTGGCAGGGTAACCGGGGCGTGGCAGGGTGGCCGGGGCGTGGCAGGGTGGCGTGGCATGGCAGGGTAACCGGGGCGTGGCAGGGTAACCGGGGCGTGGCAGGGTAACCGGGGCGTGGCAGGGCGGCCAGGCGTGGCTGGGTAACCGGGGCGTGGCAGGGTGGCGGGGGGGGGGGTGGCAGGGGCGTGGCAGGGCGGGGGGGAAGGGGCGTGGCAGGTAACGGGGCGTGGCAGGTAACGGGGCGTGGCAGGGTGGCGGGGGGGGGGTGGCAGGGGCGTAGCAGGGCGGCGGGGGGTAGGGGGTGGCAGGGGCGTGGCAGGGTAACGGGGCGTGGCAGGGCGGCCGGGGCGTGGCAGGGCAGCCCGGGCGTGGCAGGGTGGCCGGGGCGTGGCTCGCAGGCCGCCCCCGCCCCATGGAAGTGGCGCGCTCCCCTGGGCGAGTGTGAGCGTGCTCGGAACTCGCCTCTCGCCGCAGGTTCTGGCTGTCGGACTGCCCCCGGACCGCCGAGGCTGTGAACTTCGCCACCCTGCTGTACGAGGAGCTCACGGCCGTGCCCTACATGGCCAAGTTTGTCATTTTTGCCAAGATGAACGACCCCCGAGAAGGGCGCCTGCGCTGCTACTGCATGACGGATGATAAAGTGGACAAGACCCTGGAGCAGCACGAGAACTTCGTGGAGGTGGCCCGGAGCAGGGACATAGAGGTACGGCGGGCGCCGGTCCCTCCGCCCCCGGCTCCCGCGGGCCTTCCCAGCTCACGGCTGCCTTCTCGGGACACTGGCCGCTCCGTGGGAGCGCGTCCCTCTGCAGAGCAGGGCGCCTGCGCTGGCAGCCCGTGTCCCCCGTCCCCTCGAGAAGCACCTTCGGGACGCTGCGCCGAGGTGAGGGGCCTCGCTGTGCACGTCTCAGGGGAGGCGGCAGACTCGCTCCGGGGTCTGTGGCGGGCTTGGCACCTGTGGCAGTCCACACGCACTACGTACTATTGGACGCGCCTCTTCTTGCATAGTCTCATCTAATTCCCAACACCGTGTCCGTTTTCACTCCTGAGTTACGTGCCAGGAAACCGAGGGTGGGAGAGGTTAAGGAACTCACCCAGGGTCACACAGCCAAGTGAGGGGTGCAGGCAGGGTCTGTCTGGGTCGCCTGACCCCAGAGCCCGGGTTTTGGGAGCCCCCATCCGGGAGGTAGGGGAGGAGTGAAGATTCAAACCGACTGCTGATGCCACCAGAGCCTGCCCCGCGGGAGCCAGCAGAGAGCCTGGCCGCAGAGTCTGAGCCGTTTTCCTGGGCAGGGCTGCAGGCCCAAGCGAATGGGCACGTGGTGGGCACTCTGGAGCCCCGATTCTGCCCTTCCGGGCACCAGGCAAAGCAGATATTTGCCCTGGACTCAGTCTCCTCGCCTGTCCAATGGGTTAATGATGCCGTCTCTGTGGGGCATCACTGTTAAGAGATCCCCCACACAGTGGGGATCACTGTTAAGAGACAAAAGTGTGGCTCTCAAGTTTTCCAGCGCTTCTCACCACAAACCATCTTTGGACACATATAAAAACGGGCCCAGGGTTTTTCCAGAAGCCATTTCACGGTACCCTAGTGGCCTTCTGGAGTTCTCGCTAGCAATCCCGACCGGCCTCACAGGGACGTGTGCAGATCCCTGCTTGCCACGGAACCCCGCACGGCGGGGACGCCGGCGCTCACCGCCGCCTTGGAAACTGCTTTCTGCGCAGCACGCGGGGGCTCGCTCAGCACACGCCAGGGCCTGGTGCAGTGGCAGGGCTGTGCCTGGGGCAGGGCCAGGCCGGCACTCGCAGGCAGGGTGTCTGGGCGTCTCCGCGTGACCAGCCGTGTCTGGCTTTCCTCTCCTGCAGGTCTTGGAAGGAATGCCCCTCTTTGCAGAACTCGCTGGAAACCTGGTGCCTGTGAAAAAAGCCGCCCAGCAGCGGAGCTTCCTCTTCCAGTCGTTTCGGGAGAACCGTCTGGCCATCCCCGTGAAGGTGCTGCTTGCGGGACCTCTGCCCCGGCTCCCGAGAGCCCGAGAGGAGGCGTCTCTAACGCAGCCAGCACAGGGGAGGAGCTGAGTCCCCGTTCTGTGATTGCCTTCAGGTGAGGGACAGCAGCCGCGAGCCAGGAGGGTCCCTGTCCTTTCTGCGCAAGGCGATGAAGTACGAGGACACCCAGCACATCCTCTGCCACCTGAACATCACCATGCCGCCCTGCACCAAGGTGAGCTGCCCCTGCCTCGACCCACGCAGGACGAGCCGCCCGGAGGAGGCTCCCGCACGGACCCAGGGCCCAGCACCGCCGGGCGGCTTCTTGCTGTGGAAACGCTGCCTTTGGGCTGCCGAGGCAGGCGAGGGGGTCCGTGCCGTGGCCGGCGGGGCGGGCGCACCCTGGCCCTCCGCGAAGCTCGCTGCAGCTCTGGTCACAGGGCACGCGGGGCGAATGTCGGTGTCGGATGGTGGCGGGCAAGCCCACGCTGCAGGCCTCCGGCGCCCTAGGTGCCCCGGGCGGGAGGCCCGCAGGGGCGTCCCCGCAACGCCCTTTCCCGGGCTTCGTGCGGTGCCTGGCGCTGCTGGGGCCCCAGTGCGTGGAGCAGGCCTCCGCCCACTCGCGCTCTTCCCCGCGCCGGCCGGCGTCCTCAGCCGCGGCAGACCCCAGGCATTTCGCTTAGCTCTTCTGTCGCTGCCTGGGACTGTGTCGGTCACCACCTGCGCTAGGGGCCGGGGGTGGCACGTGTCCCCAGAGCGCCCCATGGTTTTCGTGAGAATTATTTTGCTCTCGTTGCTGTTGTTTTTTTTTTTTTTTTTTTTGATCGTCTGTCTTCTGTGCTAAACTGGAAGGGAAGCCGGGTCACGTCTACACGTCTGTGGCTCGGTTTCTTTGGGGTTGAGGGGGGACCGGCTTCTCTTCCGGAAGAGGGCTTCCTGCAGCCTCGGGCAGGTGTCCGGGCACGTTCGCACAGGGCCACGGCCTGACGCCTTAGGCTGGTGCCAGAAACAGGCCTTTGGGGCAGGAGGGGATCTAACAAGAAACTTGGTTTTAAGCTCAAACCACAGTTCCACCTCTCGCTCGCTGGGTGACTTCGGGCCAGTCCCTTGACCTCCCCTCGCCTCGGTTTCCTCACTGATGAAACCGGAGTAACGGCAGCACCTACTTCGTGGGTTGTGAGGTTAAACAGGCCCTCGCCCGGGAGCAGGGTGCTGCCATCGCCGCCATGGTGACGGTGTGGAGAGCCAAGCACCTGCCCTTCCTCTCGCACCTCCTCCCGCTCCCCGGGTGCCAACCCGCGCGGCGGAAAGATGCGGCCCGCCCCACGGGGCCACCCTCCGTGCCCGCTCTGTGAGCCCAAGCCCAGAGCACCCTTCTCCGTCTGTGTCCCGCAGGGCAGCGGCGCTGAGGACAGGAGGAGGACCCTGACGCCCCTGGCCCTGAGACACAGCGCGCTCAGCGAGTCCGCACTGGGTACAGCCTCTCCGCGGGATGCACCCTCACCCCTCCCGGGCGGGGGCGGTGCCACGGGGCCGTCTGCTGGGGGGGGGGCCTGCATGCGTGCCCTGGCCTGGCAGAGCGCCGCCAGCCGGTGTCCACAGCGGCCCCCGGTGTCCACCCGCCTCCCCAGGCCCGTGGGCTCCGTGCCCAGCTGCTGAGGGACTTCTCCTGCTTCCCCCAGGCGTCCTCAGCGGGACAGACCGCGCGGATGTGAAGATGGCCCTCATCTCGGAGCACCTGGGCCTCAGCTGGGCAGGTGAGCAGGCGGCTGGGGCGGAGTCGCGCTGTCTTGCTGCCCCGCCTCCCTCGCCGGCAGCTGGGGCAGCTTCCCGCCCTCCGTGCCCCACGTCTGTGCGCGCCCACTGGTGCATGTCAGACGGTCCCGTCCTCTGGGCTGCGCCGTCCATCCGGGACCAGGGCAAGGGGCTCCCTCCCTCCTCCACTCTGTCCGGTTTCCTTCCCAAGAACCAACTTTTAACAGTGTAGGAGGCCTTAGAATTTGTCCAGTGCACCCCATTTTACAGATGTGAAAACTGAGATCCAGCCAAACAGAGTGACTTGGCTGTGCAGCGGGTTAGTGACAGAGCCTAGAAAAACAAACGAGTAGATGAGGCAAACGTACGAGCCAACAGTGTCTCCCGGCCGCTTGGCGCTGCTCCCTGCGCCCTGCTCTGCTCGGAGCTGGCTTCCTGGGGGAGAGCAGGGAAGGAGAGGGCATCTCAGCCTGTCTCCTCTGCAGGTCTCTGCTGCAGCTGGAGCCCCGACGCCCCGCTCCCTGCAGGGCTGGGGCTATTGAAGTGCAGCGGGCGGCACTCAAAGTGGAAGCTCAAAATGTGCTTCCCTCAGTCACAGCCCCGCCACCTCTCCTCTGTCCCTCCCTTTCATGAGCTTTCCTGTGAATGGCCCAGAGCACGGTCCGCACACTCGGACACCAGAGTGACTTCCTGAGAGGCAGCGTGCCAAGAGCTCAGACGTTCAGGGACGGTGACTCTTTAAGCCATGCCTGCTGCTGCTGCTGCTGGGGTGGTGTGGATGTGTGTGTGTGTGGATGTGTGTGTGTGCAGCTGTGTGTATGTGTCCAGGTTGTGTGTATGTGTGTGTGTGTATGTGTCCAGGTTGTGTGTATGTGTGTGTGTGCAGCTGTGTGTATGTGTCCAGGTTGTGTGTATGTGTGTGTATACAGGTGTGTGTGTATGTGTCCAGGTTGTGTGTATGTGTGTGTGTGCAGCTGTGTGTATGTGTCCAGGTTGTGTGTATGTGTGTGTATACAGGTGTGTGTGTGTGTCCAGGTTGTGTGTGTGTGCAGGTGTGTGTGCAAACGTGTGTGTATACAAGTGTGTGTACGTATACAAGTGTGTGTGTATGCAAGTGTACATATTTAGTGGTGTGTCTGTGTGCAGGAGCATGTGTATGTGTATGCAGGGTGTGTATATGTGTGCAGGAACATGTGTATGTGTATGCAGGGGTATGTGTGTGCAGGAACATGTGTATGTGTATGCAGGGGTGTGTGTGTGTGCAGGAGCATGTGTATGTGTATGCAGGGGTGTGTGTGTGTGCAGGAGCATGTGTATGTGTGTGCAGGGGTGTGTGTGTGTGCAGGAGCATGTGTATGTGTATGCAGGGGTGTGTGTGTGTGCAGGAGCATGTGTATGTGTGTGCAGGGGTGTGTGTGTGTGCAGGAGCATGTGTATGTGTATGCAGGGGGGTGTGTGTGTGCAGGAACATGTGTATGTGTATGCAGGGGTGTGTGTGTGCAGGAGCATGTGTATGTGTGTGCAGGGGTGTGTGTGTGTGCAGGAGCATGTGTATGTGTATGCAGGGGTGAGTATATGTGTGCAGGAACATGTGTATGTGTATGCAGGGGTGAGTATGTGTGTGCAGGAACATGCGTATGTGTGTACAGGGGTGTGTGTGTGCAGGAGCATGTGTATGTATGCAGGTGTGTGTGTGTGCAGGAGCAGGTGTATGTATGCAGGGGTGTGTGTGTGCAGGAGCATGTGTATGTGTATGCAGGGGTGTGTGTGTGCAGGACCGTGTGTATGTGTGTGCAGGGGTGTGTGTGTGTGCAGGAGCATGTGTATGTGTAAGCAGGGGTGTGTGTGTGCAGGAGCATGTGTATGTGTATGCAGGGGTGTGTGTGTGCAGGACCGTATGTATGTGTGTGCAGGTGTGTGTGTGTGTGCAGGAGCATGTGTATGTGTATGCAGGGGTGCGTGCGTGTGCAGGTGCGTGTGTATGTGTGCCGTGCATATTCAGGTGTGCTTATGTGTGTGTGCATGTGCACATGTGTGTTGTACACGCATCTTTGCTCTCACTGTCACTTTCTGCCCAGTCTTCCTCATCCTGGAAGTCAGACTCCAGCGCCGTCCTCCCTCCTCAAGCGCCTGTGAGAAATAACAGTGAGGTGACAGGCAGACGCTGAGGCTCTGCGGCCCTGCCTAGCACCTAGACGGAACCTCTGTTTCCATTGTCTATGTAAATAGTGCCTCTCCCCGAAGAAACAACGTAAATACAAAAATGCGTTTCTGCTGTGCCTGACCTAGGGGCACGGGCGTGGCGACCTGGCGCAGTGCGGGTGGCGCTAGGCCGGGACCGCAGGCGCCGCGCCCTCCTGGCCCAGGACTCTGCGCCTCTGGCCTTGGGGAGCTGCTGCCCTTGGGGAGGTGCTTGTTCCCGTCGCCTCCTGTGTGAGGTCGACAAAGACAGAGGGCACCGGTCCGCGCAGTCGGTCAGTCAGTGGCCCTGACGGAGCTACCCTCTCCCCTGCCCGGTTTCTGGGGATGCGGAGATGCCGCGTCCCTTGGTGGGAAGAATCACCGAGCCGGGCGGCGCCGGCGCCAGCTCACACCCGCCTTGTTTGCAGAGCTGGCTCGGGAGCTGCGGTTCAGCGTGGAGGACGTCAACAGGATCCGTGTGGAGAACCCCAACAACCTGCTGGAGCAGAGCGCAGCCCTGCTGAACCTCTGGGTCCTGCGCGAAGGCAAAGACGCCAAGAGTCAGTATCGGGCCCGGAGCCTCCTCTTCCCGGGGCCTTGCTGGGGCCCGCTCCCACCGAGGGGCCCCTTCCGCTCCGGCCATGCGGTGGCCTTTGGCGTGGGCCTGTCTCCCACGCCCAGCCCCGCGGTCAGTAGGTCTTCCTCCCAGCCCTGCTGGGAGACACCGCCAGAAAACTGTGGCCCAGGCCTTTCTAGCCTCAGAGTAAGGTAGAGCCCTGGACGACACGTGTACGCAGGGCGACACCTGTACACCGGGCGACACGTGTACACAGGGTGCATGACTCTCCTCTTTGGAGTCTTCCTGTGGAACTTCTCAGCCGTAGGGCCGAGTCCCAGCGGGTCGTGTTCTCGGTTCTCCCAGGGAGAACTCTGCCTTCCGCTGCTCCTCCGCAGAGTTGGCTCCCTTACGTTTGCAGGCCCAGGCAGCCGCCAGGGCTCAGTGCTCCTCGAGGACAGAGCCCGCTAGCCACCACCCTTCGCTGCCTGTAGCGTTCCTCTCGGGCCGACAGAGCACCCCCGACTGTCTAGCTTTCAGGTTGCCGCTGTTAGCATCCGGAAGAGATGTGTTGTGATATAAAAGTCTTCTCCAAAGAGGCGGCTTGTTTTGATTCTGATGAAAGGTGTCTCCACCTTCCAAAAAAAGCATCGACCATCTCCCTCCCCCCTTGCTCCTCCCAGCCCCGACTTCAGAGCCGCCAGACACTCCCTGGCTGCCCTGGAATCTCAAGCCGTCTCGTCTCCCCACAGTGGAGAGCCTGTACGCGGCCCTGCGCAGCGTCGACCGGAGCGAGATCGTGAACATGCTGGAGGGCTCCGGCAGGCAGAGCCGCAACCTGAAGCCGGACCGGCGGCACGCGGACCGAGACTACTCGCTGTCGCCCTCCCAGATGAATGGTGAGTGAGTCCTGGGCGGGCGGGGCTGCGTGGGTGCCGCCTTCTGGGCACTGGCACCAGCGGCTGCTTCCCGTGATGCTTCGCCATCCCCCCAAAACCGTGTCCCCCTCTTACTGGGGGAGCAGAGGTGAGCAAGGGAGACAGGCCTCGTGCACGTGGGCGTCCTCCACCGGGCCCTGTGCCTTGTCATCAGGGCCAGGGGCTCAGTGGGGCCTGGGGTAGCGGGAGGAGCTGGGCTGGGAGGCAGCCGGCCCGGCCCCGGCGCCCGCCTGGCTGCAGACTTGCCGTGTGTCCCTGCACGGCGCGGGTCCCCTGTGGGGGTGAGCAGCCCCAGACTGGGACGCGGTTGGTGTTTGAGCAGCAGCCGGCGGGGAGACGTCCATGCTGGTCTACCGCGGTTAACTGGCCGGTGTTTGCAGACCCACTGCCGTGGCCACGTCTGGTTTGCTTTGCCGGGGCCCCGTCTCTCTCCTGCCCTCCCTCCCCTTTCCTCCCATGCCATCTCTTCCCCTCACCCTCTCCTGACGTGGTGGTTCGGCGTGGCAGGGAGCCCTGGTGCGACCGGCCCAGAGAGAGGGTCCGGCCTCTGCCCCGGCACGGAATTGGCTCCGTGAGGACTGCTGTCCTCCGGGAAGAGCCAGCGGCTTGAGGGGGCAGCGGGACACCCGGCCCCCCATCCGCCCGCTCTGCCTGGGCCTGGGAGTGGGCAGAGGCCACTCCCACCCACCTCGGCCAGCGCCCTGCAGGGCTGAGCCCGCTCCTCCGCTTTGAAATCAGCAAGGTGCATTAGATCCCTGAGATTTCCTAAGACTTAAAAAACCCAGTTCTATGACACGCCTTCCCCGGTGCCTGGAACGGCGCCCCGGACCGCTGCCCGGTGGTGTTCCCGCGCCCCAGCTCTAGTTGCACCGGCCGCCCCGCGCGGTGGAGAGTGGCTGAGGGTGAGTTCCAGGTGGGGCTGGGCCTGCTGAGCCCTCCCTGTCCTCCGTCCCCTGTCTCCAGACACGAGCCGTCCGGCGCCCCGGGTGCAGGGCTTGTCTGCCCGTCTCTTCTGCCTCTGACCTCACCGTGACCTCTACTTCGCTCATTCCCTCGCACCGCTGTGTCCACCTGGCCATGTGCACGAGAGCCAGCAGCCCCTCAGAGCATGTCCCCGGAGCCTGTCCCTGCGCGTCCTGTGGCTGTGTCTGTGGGCACGTGTGCCGTGCGTGTGCGTGTGTGCGCGCACGCGGGTGCTGTGCGTGGCGCTGCCTCCTGTGTGTGCCCTGCTCACTCCGGTCCACCCATGGGGACGTCCACGCTGCGAGGGTGGGGCTTGGCCAGTCAGGGGGAGCCCAGACCTGGGGACGCCCCGGTGACAAAGCCCTCCTCCCTCCGTGTGGGACCCGCGCCTCTTTAGCGCCCACCTGCGGAGTCCGTCTCCTCGCACCTGCAGGACTCTGTTTCTTTGCGTGCCGCGCACCCGCCCACGGGGCGGCGAGCCGTCGGAACTGCCCGCGTGCCCACGTGGCAGCCGCAGAGCTCCCAGCCTCCGGCCCGGAGGCGGCAGCGGCGGCTGCGCGGCCTAAATCCCTGCACGGAACCGTGGCTCCGCGTGTCCCGAGGGCCGCGAGGGCAGCCCCTTTGGCAGACATTTTTCTAGCGCCACCGCATGCCAGGCGCTGTCCTAGGCAGGCGAGAGAGACTCTGCTTTCACAGAACTCGCCTCCCGTTAGGAGAGCCAAAGGTCCCGCACGTGGGAGGGGAGTCCGCCTTGTCCGGCAGGTGGCCTGGGCATGGGGCGTGATCGGCGCAGCGGGGGTGGGCGGCATTGGGGCAGAGGTTCGCAGGAGCCGTGTGCAGGCGTGAGGCCGGGGCGTCCCGGAGCTCGGGGCTCCGAAGGGGCCCTCTCCGGCGTGTCCGCAGGACTCGAGGGGCCAGGGCTGGGGCAGAGGGAGCGAGGGGGCGGGCGGCCATCAGAGGCTCTGGCAGGAGAAGGGTCCTCTCCCTGCTTGGTGGATTGTAGATGCCACGGTCTTGGTCCTGGCTGCTCTGTCGGCCTCCGCAGCCCCTCTGAGCCCCCTCCAGTGGTCCCCGGGCCGACAGCTCAGCACACCCGCGCCCGCTGCCCCAGCAGACACTCGGGAACTGTTGCCGGCTCGGTCCAGAATCCACCTCCGTGTGGTCTTCCCGCACTCCTCCCTGTCCCCAGCAGACTGCCCGTCATCTGGGCGCCTTCTGGTCTGGAGAGAAGGCAGCCGGTGGGCCAGAAGTCCCAGGGAGGGGAGGTGGCAGGCTCTGTAGTCCCTCGGGCCGTCTCTGGGGCAGGGCATGTGACAGGCTGATTGGGGCCAGCCAGCCCCGTGCACTGATGCTCGTGGTCAGACCTGGGCTCCCATGTGCTTTGCCCACGCAGAGAAATCTGCGTGTCTGAGCCTCCTTCCGAAGCCCAGGGACTCAGGGCAGCGATGGGTGGCTTTGTGCCCATGAGCCTGAGACAGCCGGGGTTGTCAGGGCAACAGGAGCCGGAGGGGTCCCTTTCCTCTGGCTCTTCTTGCGACCAACACTGGGACTGGCTGGAGCAGAGGGGTTCAGGTCCCAGGGCCAGCTTGCTTCTCCTGTACAGGAGGGAACTGCCTCAGGCCCTTGGAATAAGCAAAAGAAAACACGGCCTAAAAAGAAAAAAAAAACAAAAAACCTGTTCCTAAAAATAAAACAGATTTCTCACGTGAAAGGGGAAAATGGGCATCTCACACCTATGTCAGCTCCGTTTGGTCTGATGAATTGGACACGTAGTAATGTCTGCTTAGAAATGAAATGTGTTTTTTTCCTATCAGCTCTTAGTGACGGCAGGCTCCTGTCTGAGGCCCCTCTCGTCTGGTTTCTGCCGACATTAAACTAGTAGGACATTTGTCACATGAGATGAGGAAGGACCCTGGCCGCACTGTGCCCAGGGCCAGACACCTGCTGCTTTTCACCTGGTTGCTCCAACACGTCACCCCTGGCCGAGCCTCTGGCTGAGGGGTGGCTGGTGGGCCGGGTGGCAGGGCCGAGGTGCGACCCACCGAGTCCCCCGACGAGTCCCAGAGCATCTGTCTGCAGTGGGCTCGTGCGGCCAGGCGCCTGGCTCTCGGAGCATCGCGCCTGCCAATGTTAGTCCTGGCCCTGCAGCCTCAGAGCCAGCCGTGCGGGGCAGGGTCCTCTGGAGACCCAGAGGGAAGAGCAAGCCTGCTCCCCACACACCGTCACCAGGACGGGCCCGGGGCGAAGACGAGCAGGGAGTCCCCGGCAGGGTCGGCCTGTGCTCTCTTCACCCCCACACTTTCGTTTGGATGCGACTCCGCTAAAATGAATGCCATGCAAACGTCAAGGTGGAAAAGTCACACAGGGCACCCAAGGGTGAGCCCCGGGCATCCCGTGGCCAGCAGGGCTACCCAGGAGTGACGACGGAATGCTCCCTGGCAATGTCCAAGCAGCTGTGTAAGACACGCGCCTCCACTGGCCAAGCCGGGGTGACAGGGACTGGAGGTATCTTCCTGATTGAAACAACCAAAAACTGGACAAAATATATGACACGGCGGTTCCCAAGACTTTGCATATCAGGCTGCGAAGGACAGTGATCCCCGAGGCATGAGAAGTAAATGTCGTGAGACCTACAATTGCCTAGTTTACTGCCTTAAAAGAGTTTCTAGGGAAGCCCAGGTAGACTCCCTGAGTGGAAGAGAAGTTGCTGGGAGTCCAGGGAGACAGAGGCAGCTTGAGTGCCCAAGATATAGGACCAGAGAGGAGACAGTTACACAGATGGAAAAATCTGGAGCCCTGCAGAGGGTCCCCCGCGAGTTTCAGCCGTGTGTCAAGCAGCTATTCCCAGCAACCAGACTGGTTGTTCGCAGCCGGTGGTTGAGAGACATCTGAGGATCTTGCCTCAGAATCGGGGAATGACCGGCCCCCAGGCCTCAGTCCTGACTAATAAATTTCAAAAGCAAAATGTAAAGGGATCAAGTCCTCCAAGCCCCTTAACTGCATAACAAAACAAAGCTCAGTATCTATAGCAATACAGAAACATCCAGCACCCAACAAGGTAAAATTCACAATGCCCAGCATGCAGTTAAAGATGATCAGACACACAAAGACAGGGTTACGGGACCCTATGAGGAGAAAAGTCAATCCACTGAAACTGACCCAGGACCCACACCAAGGTTGGAATGAGCAGGCAAGGGCGGCAAAAGTTATTATAACTGTGTTTCACATGTTCGGAAAGCTAAGTAGAGACGTGGAAGATATCTCTAAAAGACCCAAGCTGACCTTCTACAAATGAAACTAGAACGTGTAGGATAAAATATACACTGGATGGGATTCGATGTTAGAATTGCAGAAGAAAGAGATTAGTAGTGAATGCATAACGTAGCAGTAGAAACTCTCTGGATTGAAATGCAGATAGAAAAGGAAAAAAATGTTAATGCATCATTGAGCTATAGGGCAATTCGAGTGATCTAGAAATCAGAGTGCCCAGCAGAGCAGAAGGGCAGAAAAAGTGTTGGAAGGAACGATGGCCAGGGACTCGACCTGGTTGCCCCAGGACGTGGACAGAAAGGTGGCCGAGGGAGAGGAGACGCATCCAGCCCAGAGAGACAGCGTCAGTGCCACGGGCTGAGAAGCAGAAGCAAAAAATACCGAAAACCTTGAGATGCAGCAGCAAGAGAGCTGGGGGGACAGAGAGATGTCACGGAAGCCATCTGTTCCCTTGCTCCGGCTCCAGCAGCTCCTCCCTGACTTGCCCAGTAGCCTTGGGAAGGCACAGCCTGGAGTGAACACTCCCCGCCGTTATTCAGGGACAGCATCTTCAAAGTCGTTCCGCACTTTTTTTTTTTAAAACATAATCAAAAGCCCAGGACAAAGATTCTCTCACTGGAGGCCAGAGGTGAGCAGAGATGGAAAAGGCAGCAGAGGCTCGCATGGAGCAGGGTCCTGGCTGGGCTGTGGTGCAGCCAGTGCAGGCCACTCGAGGAGGGTGGCCCCAGGGTGCTGAAATTTCAGGGGCAGAAATACTTTATTTTTATTTATTTATTTAGAGACAGACTCTCGCTCTGTTGCCCAGGCTAGAGTGAGTGCCGTGGCGTCAGCCTAGCTCACAGCAACCTCAGACTCCTGGGCTCAAGCGATCCTCCTGCCTCAGCCTCCCGAGTAGCTGGGACTACAGGCATGCACCACCAGGCATGGCTAGTTTTTTCTATATATATTAGTTGTCCAATTAATTTCTTTCTGTTTTTATAGTAGAGACGGGGGTCTCGCTCTTGCTCAGGCTGGTTTCCGAACTCCTGACCTGGAGCAATCCGCCCGCCTCGGCCTCCCAGAGTGCTGGGATTACAGGCGTGAGCCACCGCGCCCGGCCATCAGGGGCAGAAATACTTTAAATGTTAAGTTTGTTGTTTTATTTTCAGTTTTCATTAGATTAGAATTCACATGCGATGAAGTTCGCCCGTTTTGAGAGTGCAGTTCTATGACTTTTGACAAAGGACCCAAGTGGCATCACTGTCCAGACATGAGACATTGCCATCGCCTTCCACCTCCAGCCCCGCACCCACTAACCTGTTTCTGATTATTATATTTGAGATTCATTTTTAAAACAATTTCATATAAATGTAATGATACAGTATTTATTATTTTGTATCTGGTTTCTTTTTTTTCACAGTAATGTTTTTGGAATTTTCACTCCTGTTTATCACCGAGATGTGCCAGAGTCTGTTTTTACCCATTAACCAGTTGATGGATATTTGGGGTATTTCAAGTTTGGGGCTACTATGAATAAAACTGCAATTAACATTTATGGAAATAAGTTTTTTAAAAAAGGCCCCAAATTTTCCAAATTTGATGCAAATTATAAATACATAGATCCAACAAGTTGGATGGACTCCTTGCACAGAAAGCAATTGAGTGCCTGCACCGGGCAGGTGATAAGACCCTGGTCAAACCGGTAGCAAAGAGAAATATCTCAAAAGCAGCCAGAGGTAAAGAGATGTGTTATGTAGGAGGGAACAGAATGAGGACATCAGATTTCTTATTTTGAAACAAGAAAAGCCAGAAGATGGTGGGCCAGCATCTTTAAAGAAGAACAAAACAATATCTCTAAAATGACCTATATCACACCAGGAAATGGGGAAAAATAATAATAATTGAGACTTCTATACCCAGCAAAAACAACTTTCAGAAACGAAGGCAAAATACTTTTCCAGACGTATAAAAGATGAAAGAACTCATCACTATGAGCAAGCAGTTCGTCACCATGTTATAAGCAGTGACTTTCTTAAAAAGTCCTCAGGCCGAAGGAAAATGATACCAGACAGAAATATGGAGCTACAGGAAGGAATGAACACTGCCAGGAATGCTCACTGGGCAGGGCTCATGTCTGTACTCACAGCACTTTGGGAGGCTGAGGTGGGAGGATTGCTTGAGGCCGGGAGTTCAAGACTAGCCTGGGCAACATAGCAAGACCTCATCTCTACCAAAAATAAGAAAATTAGCTGGGCATGGTGGGGTGCACCTGTAGTCCCAGCTACTCTGGAGGCTGAGGCAGGAGGATCGTTGGAGCTTAGGAGTTTGAGGCTGCTGTGAGCTATGGTGGAGCCACTGCACTCCTACCTGGCTGGCAGAGCAAGACCCTATCTCTTTTTTTTTTTTTTTTTTTTTTTGAGACAGAGTCTCACTCTGTTGCCTAGACTAGAGTGAGCGCCGTGGCATCAGCCTAGTTCACAGCAACCTCAGACTCCTGGGCTCAAGCAATCCTTCTGCCTCAGCCTCCCGAGTAGCTGGGACTACAGGCATTCGCCACAATGCCTGGCTAATTTTTTCTATATATATTAGTTGGCCAATTAATTTCTTTCTATTTATAGTAGAGATGGGGTCTCCCTCTTGCTCAGGCTGGTCTCGAACTTCTGAGCTCCAACTATCTGCCCATCTCAGCCTCCCAGAGAGCTAGGATTACAGGCATGAGCCACCGCGCCCGGCCAAGACCCTGTCTCTTAAAAAACAAACAAACAAAAAACCAAAACTACAGGGATAAATACATATTAATAAGATTTATTTTCTCACTATTTAAATCTCTAAACTATAACTGATTATTTAAACAAAAATAATAACAATGTAATATTGGGTTGATAACACGTAAAAGTAAAATACGTGACAACAGCAGCATAAATGTGAGGAGGGAAAAATGGAAGTACGCCATTGCGAGGGTCTCATACTGTACTCCCAGCGGCATGATGTCACTTCAGGGTAGGCTGTGATTGGTCACATATGTATACTGCAAGCTCTAAAGCAACCACTTGAAGAATAGGTAATAACCCATCAAAATAGATCCAAGTCTTGATAAATCTAAAAGGATTTACTCATACAAAGTATATTCTCTGACTATAATGCAATTAAATTAGAAATCAATAAAATAATGATATTGGGAAAATCCCAAATATTTAGAAACTAAATAATATACTTCTCAAAAACCCATGAGGCAAAGAATAATGCAAAAGAGAAATGAGAAAATATTTTGAACTGAATAAAAATAACACAAGATAACAGAATTTGTGGATATCACTAGACCAGTGCTTTAGGGGAAAATTTAAAGCACCAACTGTCTGCATTAGAAAAGAATAATGTTCTCAAATCAAGGACCTCAGCTTCCACCTTAAGAGATTAGAAAAAGAAGAGCAAAGTAAGCTCAGAGTTACGTAGAAGAAAGGAAACAGTAAAGATCAGAGTGGAAGTTAATGAAATTGAAGGCAGAAAAACTCTAGACAAAAATCAAAGATCATTTATTGAAACCTTAAAATCTGTACCCCCATAATATGCCAAAATAAAAAAAAAAATCAAAGATCAATAAAATTGACAAATCTCCAGCCAGACTGATCACAACAAAAGCCAGAAGACAAAAATCACCAACATTGGGAGTAAGAGTAAGGTCATCGTTACAGATTCTGTGGGCAGTAAAAGGATAATGGGAGAATGACAATTTTATGCCAATAAATTTGAAAACAGATGAAATCGACGAATTTGTTAAAAGACACAAACTTACTTACTTAGGAAGAAAGAGATGACCTAAATAGTCCTATATAAAAGAAGGATATTAAATGTATAGTTTAAAGCATTCCCACAAAAGAAACTCCAAATCCAGATGGCTTCACTGGTGAATTCTTCCAAACACTTAAAGAAGAAATAACTGATTTAGAAAATTGAAAAGAATATAATACTTCCCAGCTAATTAAATGAGACCAGCTTTATCCTGATTTTGAAAGAAAAGGGGATTACAAGGAAAAAAAAAAAACTACAGACCAGTGTCCTTCATGAACATTTATGCAAAAAAAATATAAGCTGAAATGAACTTGGATTCATACCTTGCATTGGATACAAAAATTAACTCAAAACTGACAATAGATTAAATGTAAAGCCTAAAACTATAAAACCTCTAGAAAAAAAAAAACATAAGAAAAAGCCTTAGAGATCTCAGGCAAGGCAAAGATTTCTTAGCTATGACACCAAAAGTATGATCCATAAAAGAAAGAATTGCTAAGTTGAACAAGGTCACCATCAAAACTTCTGCTCTCCAAAATACACTGTTAGGAAAACGAAAAGACAGCTACGGACCAGGACAAAATCTTGGCAAATAATCATCTGATACAGCATCGGAATATATTATTAGTAAACTCTCAAAACCCAATAATAAGAAAGCAACCCAATGTTTAGAACAGACCAAAAGATTTGAGCAAACACTCAACTCAACATACACAGAAGCCAAATAAGCACATGGAAATGGATCTCAAGGTCGCCGGTCCTTCGGGAAGTGCGTACGGAAACGCGGGCAGGGCCGCTGCACGCCATACGAGTGGCTGGAGTCTCGAAGACCGGCCATACCCAGTGTCGGGACACAGGAAGCAGACCGACCCCTCCCACCTGCCGGTGGGAATGTGCCAAGGCACAATCACATTCGGGCCGCTCCTTAGAAAGTTAAATACAGACCTACCGTGTGACCCAGCCATTGCTCTCCCCAGTGTGTGCTCCAGAGGAAAGAGGGCGTGAATCCACACAGACTCTCGGCGTCGTTTGTGATAGCCCGGACGCCACCACATGTCCCCTGGCGGGTAAATAGACAGACAGTGGTGTACCCATCCAGCGGGAGGTGGCACAACAACAGGAGTGGGCCAGTCACGGACGCGTGCATCAGCACCGGTGCGCCCGCGTGCTCAGGCCAAGCACGAGAAGCCAGACCCCCGGCGAGACAGAGAGCACACCGTGTGGTTCCTTTTATGTAGAACACTAGGAAATGGGAACTTGCGTCTAGGGACAGAGAGATCAGCGATGGCCAGCGGGTGGCTGGGGTGAGTGGGGAGGGCCGGGAGAGATTACAAGGGAGCGTGAGGAGCCTGTCTGGGTGGCCGGTGTCCCCTCTGTTCATTACGGCGATGGCTTCACGGTGTACGTGTGCGCCAGATTGTCTACTGTAAATACATGCATTTGTTATATGCCACCCGCTCCCTAGCAGAGCTATTTTAAAGAGACATTAACGACAGAAATCCAGTGAAAAGACCAAATTTGCTAGCTGTGCGACCTTAAGTAAGTTGCCAAACCTCTAGTTTCCTGATCTACAAAGTAGGAATGTTATTATTATTATTTTTTGAGACAGAGTCTCACTCTGTTGCCCAGGCTAGAGTGAGTGCCGTGGCGTCAGCCTGGCTCACAGCAACCTCAGACTCCTGGGCTCAAGCGATCCTCCTGCCTCAGCCTCCCGAGTAGCTGGGACTACAGGCATGCGCCACCATGCCCGGCTAATTTTTTCCATATATGTTAGTTGGCCAATTAATTTCTTTCTATTTATAGTAGAGATGGGGTCTCTCTCTTGCTCAGGCTGGTTTCGAACTCCTGAGCTCAAATGATCCACCCGCCTCGGCCTCCCAGAGGGAATGTTATTATTATTATTTTCCTTGCATGGTTGTTGTGACGATCGAACATAACACGTTAGATACATTTTGTGCCAGATATATGCCCGGTAAGCGATGCAGGCAATATAATAGTGCTTGCGAGAGTAACGGGCAGACCGCAGTCGCTGGGCTCCAGCATGACTGGGGAGCCTTCTGTGACGGAGTCGCCCGGTCCTTGCTCAGCCCCTCGGGAGGAAGGCGTGGCCACCCATGTCTGCTGCTCCCTCCCCCCCTCCTCCGAGTGTGGCCAGAGCTGAAAGGGGCTTCCCTTTGCCTCTGCCACTGCACAGCCCTGTCCCCAGCCACCGGCCCCATCTTGGGGTCCCTTCCTCTCCCCCTAATTTTGGGACCTGGACCCACACAGCCATGCAGGGGTCTGTCGGGAAGAAGCCCCCTGGAAGATGGGGAGAGAGACCTGTGCCGGCCACGTGGGCCTGCTCGCCCCCAGGACGGGCACCTGCTCCAGAGGGCAAGGCCGTCCTTCCCTGCGGCAGGGTCCCCGCTGCTGGCTGGAGAGGGGCACTGACGTCCTCCCCCACACGGAGGTCCCCCACGTGTGTCCGTGCCACTCGGGTTCCTGGCCGCCTCCGGACATCAGGGAGCCAGGCCAGAGCCGACCGTCGCTGGGGCAGCCGCTCAGGGTCGTGGATGCAGGGCTTCCGGCAGATGCACCTGGCACCCCATGGTGCCCTCTGACCTAGCCCCCTTTGAACCCTTAGGACCCTCACCTGTGACACTGTAGAATAGACCATTGAGCATTTCTGGACCTAATATGCCACTCGAGGAAAAGTTATGTCCCAGCAAACCAGAGCCTGTTCCCCATTTGGCCACGGCACCGAGCTCGGCGGGTGCTCGGTGTGGCCGTGAGACCCCTCCAAGGCAGCCTGGCCACCAGCCCTGGGTCGGCACCGGCAGACTGTCCCCTCCCTCTGGGGGACCTCCCAAACCGAGACCCTACGGCCTGTGCTGAAGTGACGTTTTGAGCCAAGAAAGCAGCATCCCTTTCCGCCCAGCCGTGGAGAGCGGGGCTTCCGTGGGGCCAGAGATTGGAGCACAGGCTCCCTGCGCGAAGGCTTCTCCATCCAGTGCTCCCTACTGGATGAGAGGGAATCCCCACCTCTCTGCCCCCGGCGCCCTGGCTGCCGCGCCCGCCCAGTCCAACCCGGAGCCTTGCTTCTCCCGCCTGGGCGCTCCGGGCAGCAGCCGCAAGGCCTGAGCGTTGGGCCCTGAGCTTGGAGAGCCCCTGCCCCGAATGTGCATGCTCCTCTGTGGCCGTGCCTGCGTGTGCGTGTGCGTGTGCGCGTGGGCGTGCGTGGCCTGCATGCGTGTGTGACAAGGGTCGCTTCTGGAGCATGTCGCCCTCTGTCTGCCCATCCAGGTTACTCCTCGCTGCAGGACGAGCTGCTGTCCCCCGCCTCGCTGCACTATGCGCTTCCCTCGCCGCTGCGCGCAGACCAGTACTGGAACGAGGTGGCCGTCATAGATGCCATCCCCCTGGCCGCCACGGAGCATGATGCCATGCTGGAGATGTCTGACATGCAGGTGTGGTCCGCGGGCCTCACGCCCTCCCTGGTCACTGCTGAGGACTCCTCTCTGGAGTGCAGCAAGGCCGAGGACTCTGACGCCACGGGCCGCGAGTGGAAGTTGGAGGGGGCGCTCTCGGAGGACCCGCGGGGCCCCGAGCTGGGCTCTCTGGACCTCATGGAGGACGACACAGTGGACTCAGATGCCACAAATGGCCTTATCGATTTGCTTGACCAGGAGGAAGGTCAGAGGTCAGAAGAGAAGCTGCCAGGTCATAGGAGGCAGGATGACTGGCCACGTGCAGGGCAGGACGCAGAGAGTGAGGTGTCTCTTGTTTCAGGCCAGCAGCGGGTGCGAGCCCGAGTCACAGCCTCGCCCACCGTGAGTCGGGTGACGGACAGGACCCGGGACAGGTAAGGGCGTGGCCGCGGCGGCAGGGCCCTCCTGCCTCCCGGGCTCCTGGGTAAGGTTGTGCCCCGTGGCACGGCACAGGGAACCCTTGGGGGCTGCTGCCACCCGCCCCTGTGTTACAGAGGACCCGGGGCAGATGAGTTCCGTGTGGCCGCGGCTTGCCCCGCAGGCCGCCCTGGGTAGGCGTGTGGCTGCGGTCTGCGCGCGCCGGCTGCTGCCCGGGCCCTGCCTGGGTGTGGCCAGCAGAGGCCACGCCAGGGGCGTTGGGACAAGGGAGAGCCACCTAGGAGAGCCATCGCAAGACCGGGCAACCCGTGGCCCCGCAGCGCTGCTGAGCCAGGTGCCCAGCGTCCGTGCGGAAGGCCATGTTTAGAGACCTAGAAGCGGGACACAGGGAAGTCCCTTGCGTGCAGCCACAGCCTGCGTGTCACAGGGCCGATGACGGTGCCGCGTCTCCTGTCCCTGTTGAAGTGCAGAGGGCTTCTCTGGGGCTGCTGGGCACTGGGGCTCCCGTCCCCGAGCATCCCGTCCTAGGAGGGTGTGGTGCCACGGGGCCTTCTCCGATGCTGAGAGTCTGTGAGGCCGGGCCTGCCTCAAGCCCCCTGGGCCTCCCGGCCACGGTCACCTGCCACGCCCAGAGCCTTGCTGAGTGCGGGCGAGGGCTCCAAATCCATCCGGGCGCCTGCAGGTGCAGAGAGACGAGAAAGACAAGTGGTGGGGCTCCCTTCGGCCCCCTGGGCTGGCATCTGAAGCCGGGACAGGGCCCCTTTTCCCCCCATACGGCTGCTTCCGTAGCTTTCCTGAAGCAAGGCGACGGTGCCCCCGCCCACGAGGCTGTGGCCACCCGCCCAGCTCAGGGCTCGGGGCTGCCCAGGTCACGGGAGAGCCGTGCTCACCCGCCCAGCGCTGCCCCACAGGCACACGCCTCAGAGGCCCGGGTTGGTGGCCGTTCCCCGGGGCCGTTCAGCAGATGAGACAGCTAGGAGTTCATTTTGTTTCCCGCACAAACCTTTGGGTTAGTGGGGAGGATTGGACAGACTGAGCCTAGGGTGGTTCGAGGTGAAACACGGGCCTTCCTGCTAGAGAGCTCATCTTTTCCGCGGTGGCCGTTCCTTCAGCGAGCATTTGCGGAGTGCTTGCTGTGTGCTGGCCCCTGCACCATTAGAACAGCAGGGTCACTAAACGGGCAACCAGAGGCCTGCGTTCTAGGCCTAGCTGTGTCACTTCTCGGCTCCATGACCTTGCTCAGCCTTCCAGGGGAGCCAGATACATTTCCATCACGCATTCAGCATGCATTGAGCACCTGCGCACACCAGCCCCTGTGAGAGTTGCCGGGGGTGCTGGGGTGTGGCGTTGAGCAAAGTGCACAGACGTCTCCCCTGCAAGCGGCTCGTGGTCCAGCCTGGAGACTGACAGGACAGGAGAAAGTAAACGAAAGCAGAAGGCATAATTCTAGATAATTAGTGCTAAACAGGAAAACTTGAAGGCAGGAAGGCGCTGGGAGGCGGGTGAGTGGGTGGAGAGAGGGGACGGCTGGAGTTGGGCTCGGGGAGGCCTCAGCGAGTGGCATCTGAGTGACTTAAAGGATGGAGGGCGAGGGGCAGAAGGCCCGGCGAGTGCACGGGCTGGGGGGAGCGTGCCCGGCACACCCTCCCGGGGACAGAGGCGAGCCGCAGCACTGAGGGGGAGGGCGAGGGCACCCCGAGCCAGACCTGGAGGCCCCGGAGAGCCTGTGGCATTGCTGGCGGCCTGGTTGCCCTTGGGGGCTGAGCTGAGCAGTGGTGAGGCTGGCAGCTGCCGTGAGTGTCGCGGGTGCCCAGCAGAAGTGGGGAACCTCAGGAGCCCAGAGCCCCGCGGGGCGGGGGCGGCGGGCGGCAGGCCGGGAGGGCCGCAGTGGCGCTGAGAGGGGGCTGGGTTAGGGGCGTGTTCTGAGAGCCGGACCAAAAGGCGTGTGGTGTGGATGTGAGGGGGAGGAGGCCCGGCGGGGCGCTGGTGCCCCGACCCCTGCTGCAGGGGGGTGCCGGGAGCTTCGGGCGGAACCGGCAGAACGGGCGTGGGGAGGTGTGAGGCGCGGATTCAGCCCCTCGGGCCTGCGGGTGCCAGCGAGAGGCCCCAGGCGGAGACGCGGAGGAGGCCATGGGGTGCACACGCGTGCAGTTGAGGTGGGAGACACGGGGCTGGGGCTGGAGCCCAGGAGGAGCTCGCTCGGGAAGCGGAGACGCGAGCTCGAGTGAGCGCCTATCACCGGTGGAGTGGGGGCTGGCCTGGTGGCAGGGCAGGTGCAAAGTGCGACCCTGTGGGAAGAGGGGTAGGGCCCGTGCCTGGGCCAGAAGGGTGGGTGGAGAGGCCCTGAGCCCCTGGGAAGCTGCTCACGCAGGGAGGGCCTGGAGGCCCTTACACCTGGACGGCACAGACAGGCGGGAGCCAGGCGATGTGTTCAGGCTCCCCCCACCCCAGGGTGGTACAGGAGGTCCTGGGTGGGAGAAGCTGAAGGGTGACCAGGTGTCCTTTCTCCCCCCTGCCTGCTGCACCCTTGGACCCCAGACTGCAGGGCTGGGATGAGGAAGGCTCCATTGCCTCCTACCTGCAAGAAGCCGCACAAGGTTCCTGGCAAGAGGAGGCCCTGCCGGGCCCACACTCGCTCCAGAGGACAAGCCCGGCCACTCACGCGCTGGAGCCCAGCGGGTCCCTGCAGTTCTCAGAGGCCGGGAGCTCCCGGGCGGCACAGGTGAGGGCCTCGGGCGCTGCCCGCTCTTTCCCTGCATGGGGCGGGGGGGCAGGGTGGGCTCCTGTGCACGAGCCCCGAGCCAGATGCGTTTCCGGCTCTAACACCTGGCGGGGGCTTCCCTTTCCTGGGAGTCAGGATCCGAGGGCTGGGTCCACCTTTCCGGGAGGGGCTCGTGTGGCGGAGCTGCCACCTGTGCCCACAGCCACCGGCGGCTGGCCTCGATCCCAGGGGCAGCCGCTGCCAGAAGGTGGAGCAGCCTGCCCGGGCCGCGGCGTGAGGCGTCTGGTCTGGCCGGGCAGAGCCGCCGCGTTTGTTTCCTCGTTCCGCCAAGTCTCAGAAAGGCCCAGAGCTGAGAGGGCTGGGCGCTGGGTGACTCAGGCCCTTCCGGGGTCTGTGTGACCCTCAGTGCTCGGCATCTCGGTTCGTCTTTGGTAACCAAGGGCGACTGGAATGTCACTGCGGCTCGGCCAGCTCTGGACCCCTGTGGCTCTGGTGGCCTCTGGGTGGGGACACGGAGGGACAGGCGGTGACGGGGTGGTGGCAACACTGCACTGCCTGGCCTGACCCCAGCCTCGTCCAGCTCTCTGACTCCTTTGGTTTCAAACTTGTTCTGTTTCCTCCCTGAATCCCCGCCCGCCGCCCCGCCATCATGTTGAAGGAAACCCCAGACGTCTCGTTAACGGGCTTTGATTTGTGTTCTTACGAGACACGGTCGCTGTCCTGTGCGGATGTGTTTTTGACACGTCCTGTCCTGGGTTCCCTCCTCCCCTCCCCTCCGTTCCTTTCTCCCCCAACCTCAAGGACTCCAGGACTCGGGCTGCTCTAGGAGGGTCCGGGCTGGGCTGCTGGCTGGAAGGAGCCACTGGGAACCCGGCCGGGCTTTATTTCCCGCCGGGCGTGCGCTTGTCCCTGCGGCCCCGCCCAGCGCACTCTTCCCAGCAGCCCCCAGCACTGGGGGCTTCATCGGGCTTGTTCTCAGAATCCCTGGGGAGGGGAGGGAAGCCGCCGCCCTCCGAGGTCACACCACAGCCAGGGGGCGTGGGCAGCAGAGGCAGCAGGCAGGGCAGCCCGGGAAGTCGCAGGGGACGCTTCCAGATCCTGCCGTCCAACCCCTCGGTGACACGTGGGGAGACTGAGGCCCAGGGAGGCGGGGCTTCCTCCAGGGTTACACGGCGAGCTAGCGTCAGGGCCAGGGTGAGCCTGCACACGGAGGCTTGGCACGGAGCCCCCACGCCACGTGGCCTTGCCAGGGGTCATCTCACAGCCCCGGGGGCCACTGAGGGCCGGGGAAGGCGGTGGTTTGCGGAGCGCCCGTTTACCGGTGTTTTCCACCAACTGTCCGGCAGCAGTGATGGGGAGACGGAGAGATGCCCGCGACTTGGGGCTTGGGGTGGCCACAGCTGTCACAGTGAATACACAGTGGCTGTAGCCAGGCGACCCCTCCGGGGGCATCTGAGGTCAGACTCTTCCTGACTGAGCCCAAACCACGATGCTGTCCCGGGACCAGCCCTGTGCGCCTGCTGTGGGTTCCGCTCTTCCAGGGTGTTCTTGCTGCAGTGAGGCCGCAGCCCCGTGTGCTGATGAGAGTTCGCAGTCCCACAGTGTCGCCCGGGCAAGACGCTTTGCCTCTGGGACGGCGATAGAACCTACAAGGTTGGGACCGCGGCGACGTCCCGAGTCACCGTGTGAACGTGCTCACAGCAGCGCGCCGCCGCAAGCCTTTGCCGCCGTGGCTCAGCGGCTGGTCGTATAGACTGCGAGGTTTTCGCAGCTGTCTCAAGAAGGAGAACAGAGCACCGTGGTCCCTGATCTATGGATGGGGAAACCGAGGCACACAGCAGGGGCCACCTCCCCAAGCCCCCATAGGAGGCGGGTTGTGGGGTCGGTCCCAGAGGTTCTTTCTGCTGTGCGGGGCAGCCACGGCCCCACCTAGCGCAGGGCTCGCGCTCCGCGGCATAGAGAGCCTGGCTCGGGAAGAGCCCTTAGGGAGAGGCCCTAAGCAGACACGCCGGCCACACGGTCAAGTCGAGCGTGGCTGTGCCTGGAAAGGAAGGGACCCAGGCCTGCCGGCTGGCGGGGTTCATAGACGGGGCCCAGCTGCCCCCGCCCGTGCCGGGTGTCCGCCCTGCTCGCTGGGCTGGGCCTGCCAGTGTCTCGCCCTTGAGCCGTTTTTGAGCCGAGCCCTTCACTGTCTCCAGCGTTAGCTGGCCTGACCCCCTCGGTGCCAGGAGCAGCATTCTGGTCCCTGCGGTGGCCACCCGGGGAGACACACAAGTGGCCGCCACGTTCTCTGAAGGGCTTATCTTCTGGAGTCCCTGAGTGAGAGACTGTCCCAGCCGGGACTGCCTGTAGTTCCCACGGGGACAGGCAGGCAGGAAGGCGGGAGGCCGGGCCCCCTGCCAGTCTCGGGGTGGGGCGGGGCGTCCCTGGAGCAGTGACTGTGACGTGGGCACTGCCGGCGTCCTTCTAGCCCAGCTGGACAGCCCCGGCAGCTGGTTTGGGAGCTAAAATTATAGACGCCTGATGTCACGGTGGGGGGGGGCAGGGCACTGGGGCCGGGCTGCGCCATTCCGGAGAGGGCCCATTCGGTGTCCTGCCCAGAGCAAGACAGTGGGAGACCGGGAGAGCAAAGCAGAGAGAGAGAGAGGATGGGAGGCGTCCCCCGGGGCCCCGGGAGATGCGGAGGAGAATGAGGGGCTGGGCCCCCGCTGCGGCCAGGGCCCTGGCTCCAGTGCTCCCCGGAGGGCCGGGCTGGTGAGCGGCTGCGAGGATGTGGACCTTCCTCACGCAGCTGCTGGTCACCCTGGTGCTCCTGGGCTTCTTCCTGGTCAGCTGCCAGAACGTGATGCACATCGCCAGGGGCTCGCTGTGCTTCGTGCTGCAGCGCGCCCACCTCGAGCTGGACAGGGAGCTGGGGGAGGACGGGGGCCTGGGCGACGAGGAGGAGGCCGTCTCCAGCAGGGTGGTCCGGCGCCGCGTCCTCCTGAAGGTACCGCGGGCGGCCGCAGGCGGCCGCAGGCGGGGGGCCCAGGCCAGGCCGGCGGGCCCTGCTCCTGCCACCCGCTGGCTTCGGGACCCGGGCAGGGCACATTCCGGGTGGCGCTGTCTGTGGAAGGGCCTTCTGAGCGCTGAAGTGCTGTAAGAACACGAAACCGGCCTCCTTCTCCTCTCAGGAGCAACTGCCAAGCTTGTAGCGTGGCCGCGTCTCGCTGCCCCCGGGGCTCTGGCAGGGACCCAGCGCAGGGAGTCCCGGGCCCGCGGCCCCCTGGCCTGGCCACTCACGCTCCCCGAGCCCTGGCCACCGTGCTACCCGAGGAGTTGCAGCTCCCGCGCGCGGACCGCCGTGCTCCCTCCTCCGGCTCTGGGCCTTTCCCGCGACGCCTGCGCTGCCCTCTCAGTGCTCGTCCTTCCTCTCTTTCCAGGGGAACGAGCTCCAGAATATTCCAGGGGAGCAGGTGACAGAGGAGCAGTTCACGGATGAGCAGGGCAACTTCGTCACCAAGAAGGTGGGTGATGGTCACACCTTCTCGGGGCTGGCCAGAGGCGGGTGGGCCGGAAGCCAAAGGGCGGCAGAACTGAGTGAGCCCCAGCTTCCCTCTGGCACCCCGACAGCGGGGTGGGGGCTTGTTGCCGGCACTGCTCGGCAGGGCGGCTCGGGGACTTCTGCTCGCCTGCCGCCCAGACACGGTGTCCTGGCCTGTCTGCCCGAGTCACCTGCACAGCGCCCGCTGCTCTGACCCAGGAGGACCAGCCCCCGGGAGCGTCCCAAACGCAGTTGCATGGAGCCTGTCCCTGCACGCGGCATTGAGAGGGCCGTGTGGCTGTCCCTGCACAGGGTGTTGAGAGGGCCGTGTGACCGTCCCTGCACAGGGTGTTGAGAGGGCCGTGTGACTGTCCCTGCACAGGGTGTTGAGAGGGCCGTGTGGCTGTCCCTGCACAGGGTGTTGAGAGGGCCGTGTGGCTGTCCCCTGCACAGGGTGTTGAGAGGGCCGTGTGGCTGTCCCTGCACAGGGTGTTGAGAGGGCCGTGTGACCGTCCCCTGCACAGGGTGTTGAGAGGGCCGTGTGACTGTCCCTGCACAGGGTGTTGAGAGGGCCGTGTGGCTGTCCCTGCACAGGGTGTTGAGAGGGCCGTGTGGCTGTCCCTGCACAGGGTGTTGAGAGGGCCGTGTGGCTGTCCCTGCACAGCGTGTTGAGAGGGCCGTGTGACTGTTCCCTGCACAGGGTGTTGAGAGGGCCGTGTGGCTGTCCCCTGCACAGGGTGTTGAGAGGGCCGTGTGGCTGTCCCTGCACAGGGTGTTGAGAGGGCCGTGTGACTGTCCCCTGCACAGGGTGTTGAGAGGGCCGTGTGGCTGTCCCTGCACAGGGTGTTGAGAGGGCCGTGTGACTGTCCCCTGCACAGGGTGTTGAGAGGGCCGTGTGGCTGTCCCCTGCACAGGGTGTTGAGAGGGCAGTGTGGCTGTCCCTGCACAGGGTGTTGAGAGGGCAGTGTGGCTGTCCCCTGCACAGGGTGTTGAGAGGGCCGTGTGACTGTCCCCTGCACAGGGTGTTGAGAGGGCCGTGTGGCTGTCCCCTGCACAGGGTGTTGAGAGGGCCGTGTGGCTGTCCCTGCACAGGGTGTTGAGAGGGCCGTGTGACTGTCCCCTGCACAGGGTGTTGAGAGGGCCGTGTGGCTGTCCCTGCACAGGGTGTTGAGAGGGCCGTGTGACTGTCCCCTGCACAGGGTGTTGAGAGGGCCGTGTAGCTGTCCCTGCACAGGGTGTTGAGAGGGCCGTGTGACTGTCCCTGCACAGGGTGTTGAGAGGGCCGTGTGGCTGTCCCTGCACAGGGCGTTGAGAGGGCCGTGTGACTGTCCCCTGCACAGGGTGTTGAGAGGGACGTGTGGCTGTCCCCTGCACAGGGTGTTGAGAGGGCCGTGTGACTGTCCCCTGCACAGAGTGTTGAGAGGGCCGTGTGACTGTCCCCTGCACGCGGTGTTGAGAGGGCCGTGTGGCTGTCCCTGCACAGGGTGTTGAGAGGGCCGTGTGACTGTCCCCTGTACAGAGTGTTGAGAGGGCCGTGTGACCGTCCCCTGCACGCGGCGTTGAGAGGGCCGTGTGACTGTCCCTGCACAGGGTGTTGAGAGGGCCGTGTGGCTGTCCCTTGCACAGGGTGTTGAGAGGGCCGTGTGGCTGTCCCTGCACAGGGTGTTGAGAGGGCCGTGTGGCTGTCCCTGCACAGGGCGTTGAGAGGGCCGTGTGGCTGTCCCTTGCACAGGGTGTTGAGAGGGCCGTGTGGCTGTCCCTGCACAGGGTGTTGAGAGGGCCGTGTGGCTGTCCCTGCACAGGGTGTTGAGAGGGCCGTGTGACTGTCCCCTGCACAGAGTGTTGAGAGGGCCGTGTGACTGTCCCCTGCACGCGGTGTTGAGAGGGCCGTGTGGCTGTCCCTGCACAGAGTGTTGAGAGGGCCGTGTGACTGTCCCCTGCACAGGGTGTTGAGAGGGCCGTGTGGCTGTCCCCTGCACAGGGTGTTGAGAGGGCCGTGTGGCTGTCCCTGCACAGGGTGTTGAGAGGGCCGTGTGGCTGTCCCCTGCACAGGGTGTTGAGAGGGCCGTGTGACTGTCCCTGCACAGGGTGTTGAGAGGGCCGTGTGACTGTCCCTGCACAGGGTGTTGAGAGGGCCGTGTGACTGTCCCTGCACAGGGTGTTGAGAGGGCCGTGTGACTGTCCCCTGCACAGGGTGTTGAGAGGGCCGTGTGACTGTCCCCTGCACAGGGCGTTGAGAGGGCCGTGTGACTGTCCCCTGCACAGGGTGTTGAGAGGGCCGTGTGACTGTCCCCTGCACAGGGTGTTGAGAGGGCCGTGTGGCTGTCCATGCACAGGGTGTTGAGAGAGCCATGTGGCTGTCCCTGCACAGGGTGTTGAGAGGGCCGTGTGACTGTCCCCTGTACAGAGTGTTGAGAGGGCCGTGTGACCGTCCCCTGCACGCGGCGTTGAGAGGGCCGTGTGGCTGTCCCCTGCACGCGGCGTTGAGAGGGCGGTGTGGCTGTCCCCGGCCCACCAGGAGCCTCCCCCAACAGAGAGTGTGCAGGGACTCACTGTCGCGCTGATGCAGGCTCCAGGCACCGCGCCAGCCTCGGGCAGCGTGGCGAGGGAGCAGGGAGGGTCTCACGTGCGGCAGGGTGCCGCTCACGCCCCACGGCAAGACCCCGCGTGCATCCCTCCCCCTGCGCCGCGTGCGGCGGGGACTGTCTCTCTCTCTCCAAGCGCTGGGCAGGTAGAGAGGAAAGGGCTCCTCGAATATTTGGATGAGAGCAGAATCCAGTTTCCGTAGGTGACAGAAACTGCCCCCTGCCCCCAAGCCGGTGGGAGTAGAACGGGGGCAACGGCACAAACTGCGAGCGCCCCCGGGGAAGAAGGAAGCGCGGTGGGCCCGAGGTGCAGCCACGCCTGGGCCCCCAAGCGAAACCCGCCGCAAGCCCCAGCCCCTCTGAGGTTTCGCCATAGGGCACAGCGGCGGGGAAGGTCGGCCCCGTTCTCGTTCTCAGCCTCCCCCGGGCCCCCTGCCCGGGACTGGCTGTCCTCGAGCTCTGTCATGATGGTTTGAGCAGCCCCGCCCCCTCGCTCTTTTCCAGATCACCCGCAAGGTCGTCCGACAGATAGACCCCTCCGATGCCGACGACACCCTGGAGCACGAGGAGGTGATTGTGCAGGCCCCCCCGGAGGACCCCCGTGAGCTGGAGGCCGATATCCATTACTTTATGAAACATGCCAAGGTACCGCGGGGCCGTGCTCTCCGAGCTGCCCCAGCGCCGCCTCTGCTGCCGGGCTCTGCCCGGTGCCCCCGCCCCTCACCTCTTGTTCAGGCTCTCCCTTGAGCCTCCCTCCTACCTGGCGGCGGGCAGTCTCCCGCCTCCTCCCCGCGGTCTTTGCCTGCATCCCGCCGCCCGTCCGTGCGACCGTCCTGCCTTCTGTCTCCGCTGCGTCTCCAGGTGGCGCTGAGAGGGAGCGGCCTGCAGCCGGACCTCACAGAGGGCAGGAAGGGGGCTCAGATAGTGAAGCGGGCCAGCCTGAAAAGGGGGAAGCAGTGACCCCAAGCCTCTCTCCTTGGAGTAGCCCCCCGGGAGGTAACGCCGCCCTCCCCGCCCTTCCTGCATGGCCTGGTCCCCGGGAGAGCGGCCGCCCGCTGCCCGCTGCCTCGGCTGGCCCCCTGCAGCCTGCTGTGTGGTCTGGAGGCTCGGGCTGTCGCTTCCCGGCCTACTAACTGCGCCCCTGAGCCCCGACTTCCTCCTTGGGAAGGCAGCGCCAGTGACGGACGTCCCGTTCTCGGGGAGCGCACAAACGCAGTTTTGAGAAGATGATTTTGGATGCGTAATCGCACCCTGTAAATTGCCCGGGGATGGTGCCTTGGAAACCAGGCGGTGGGGATCTGCAGGAGGGCGTGTGGGCAGGGCCTTGGAGAGGATGGAAGAGTCTGTCTAGACAGTGGCAGTCCCACGTCTGTGCCCAGGAAAAGCTCCAAGACTCAGAGCTGGACCGGCTCTCGAACCCTACCGCGGCCCAGACCAGCCCCGGCCTTAGATCCCCTTGTGAGACGCATTGCTCCCCGGCTTTCTAGGAAAGGACTAAGTTACTGGCCCCGGGGGTGGACGGCATCGTCCCTGCAAGTCGAGGGCCGTGGGTGTTGGGGCCCGGGCCCCGGTGCATGTCGAGCGTGAGCATGGGCCCGTGTGGCCAGGTGCGGGGCGTGCCGTGCTGCGCCTCCAGGGAGGGCTGTGAGGGCGCAGTGGGGGACGGCGCCCAGCAGGCCCGCGCAGGGCTGGGGCTCTGGCGGCCAGCTCTGACCCTGTCCCCCCTGAGGGGTCCTGTACTGAGCTGCCCCGAGGCCCTGTATTGCCCCGCTCGGGGCAGCTCAGTACAGGGTGCGTCGGGGCGGGAGTGAGCGGGAGCCAGGAGGCCTCGTGGCCCGGCCGGTGCTACCCAGGCTGCCGCTGGTCAGACCCCAGGCCCGCCCTGGCGCCACCGAGAGCAGCCCCTGGCTTTGCACGCTCGGCAGAAAGCAGGGCCTCTGCCTCCGAGCCACCGAGGTGCTGACTCTGCGCTTCCTGATATATCTCAGCACTTGGGCAAAAAGAGGACTGGCGGATCCAGTTACAGGATAAAATTAGACCTGACTCCTCAGCAGCTTAAGGAGGTCACCGCGTTAACCCTGGCACTGCCAAGCGGTCCGCCGGGCTGCTGGTTTCGACGGTCCTAGAAATAATCGCAAGACGCAGAGAGGGATTTCAAAGGGCAGAGAGGGGAGAGAAAAGGGACACTGTCCTGCCCTGTTTTCTTACGGCCGCAGCCGAAGCTTTGCTTGGGAGCGTGTTGAGCTGGGTTTCTGCTGACGTCCCGGGACGGGAGGGGGCACCCCACAAGGCCAGCTGTGGGGGAAGGAGGGAACGTGGGATCTTGTTGGCATGCTGTAGGTGATCTGCAGAGTGGCTGAAGCCCCCGCAGGTGACTGGCGACCAGGCCACGGCGCTGGGCCGTCTGCCAGTGAAGGGCAGGGGGAGCATGTGGTTGGGAGGGAGCGGCAAGGGCGGGTGAGCACTGTCCCCTCCCGGCCAGGGGCAGAGGCTGCAGAGGCGGGTGAGGGCTGCAGCCTCTCGGGGCCCGTTTACCCCACCCCCTCGCAATCATGTGTAGTGGATCCTCGTTGCTAAACTTCATTTGTGACCCCAAAGCCAGCAATCACCAGGCTCCCGCCGTCCTTCACAGACACAAACAGGCCCAGCGTGCACATGCCGGGCTGGGTTTGCACAAGGTGGTGACAGTCTGCCTCCTAGCGCCAGCTCTGAGACTGTAAGTAGGTGTTGTGTGGTCTGTTTAGGGTGAAACTTTCTGCATTTCTGTGCTCCCAGTTGGCGTCTTGTTGGTTGTGTAAAGTGGCCGCGAGGGGGGCTGCGGTGCTGTCGCGAGTTGCTGAGGCAGGAAGGCTGCGCCTTGGGCGGGCATAGGCGTGTGAGGCCGGCTTGGTTCAGGGACGCGTTGTGTCCGCGGTGGAGAGGTTGGCGTTAATGAATCAAGCAGATATATTAAATAATGTGTCTTCGACACACTGACTGGCCACACTAGAAAAAAACTTTCCCTGGGGCCATGGTGTTTTCTTAAAACAAAACGATCCTTTCTGATTAGTTTTTTTTTAGTGTCTGCGTGTGAGTCATATACGACACAATTCACGTTTTTAGGATTAAGCTATCAATGTTAATGGTAAGAATAAGAACATCATCAACAAGTAAGATTTTCATGAGCCAGCTGCAGGGTTTCACTTCACAAGGCCCCAGACTCAAAAGCAGCGTGAGTTAAATACAACTCGCACGGCAGTTAAGTGTGTCAAACGGGGACACACATAAAGCAAAGTTATGTATTCATCGGTTGATAAAAAACACTGTGACCAGAGGCTCAAAGGAGTCTGAGGAGCAGCTGCTGCACATTCACTAATACAGTGTTCACGGTGACGTTCTAGAACATAACCTCAAATAATGAGACTGGACTGTGTGTTCCGAGAGTGAGAGTGAGGCTAGGGAGTCTAGATTCAAGGCCTGCCTCCTCCTGTTTCCAGGTTGGGTGACCTCACCCAAGTCATTTAACTGCCCTTAGCTTCCGCCTCCTCCAAGAAAGATGCAAACAGTCCCTCCCGGATGCGTGTTACACTTCAATAAAGTGTAAAAAGAATAATGGCCAGCCGGGCGCGGTGGCTCACACCTGTGATCCCAGCACTCTGGGAGGCCGAGGCGAGAGGATCGCTTGAGGTCAGGAGCTCGAGGCCAGCCTGAGCAAGAGCGAGACCCCCGCCTCTACTAAAAACAGAAAAAATTTTAGTAGCAGGGCGTGGTGGCGCACGCCTGCAGTCCCAGCTACTCGGGAGGCTGAGGCAGGAGGATCCCCTGAGCCCAGAGTCTGAGGTTTCTGTGAGCTGGGCTGACGCCGCGGCACTCTGGCTGGGGTGGCAGAGCAAGGCTGTGTCTCCAAAAAGGAAGAGCGCGGTACCTGGGAGAGCTGCCGTGGACAGCGAATGGGAGCGTGCGTCCTGCGCCTCACGGGCACTCGCAGGGCTCCTTCGTGACGTGGCCGGGCAGCCGGCCGTGTTCCCTCCCCCGCCCCATGTTCCCCCTTCTGGGACGGCCCTGGTGACGGCCCTGTGGATGGTGAAGTCCGGCCAGGCCGTCTCTCAAAGGGCCGTCTGCATCCCTGCCTGGCAGTCTCGTGAGGACGTCCCGTGGAAACACAGACTGCCGGGCCCTGCCCAGACCTGGGATTCTGCCGCAGACTCGGCGCCCAGTGCTGCTCCTGCGCAGGGTGGCGGCCCGCCTCGCTCTGGGCTCCAGCAGTGGTGGGGCTCCGCTGGAGACTTCCCGTCTAAGACGCGGCCTGGCCCGAGGGAACGAGGGTCTAGTCTGTTTGGGGACGTGGAACCTCCCGCCCGGGCGGCCCGGCCTCCCGCTCTGCAGATCCCAGGGTCACCCCAGGGTCACGGCAGCATGGGGAAGGGCGTCGGGCCGAGCCTGGAAAGCTGCTGCGTGTTGGGGCGCACGGCAGCGGGCGGTGGGCTCTGCCTTGTGCCCAGGCTGTGGGCGCGAGTGCGAGTGTCGTTGCGGCTAGGGGCAGGCGTGGCGAGGCGGGCGGGAGGGCGGGGGGCAGGCCACCCCGCGGCCCCTGCACCACGCCCAGCCTGGGCAGGCCCTCCGGGACGCTCTGGCCAGCTGCGAGTTGAAACGCTGCTGCTCGTCCTGCTTTCCTTTGTAAGGGGGGCCGTCCCTGCAACACCGCGGCCAGACTTGCGCTCACCCTGTCCCTGCAGCACCGCGGCCAGACTTGCGCTCACCCTGTCCCTGCAGCACCGCGGCCAGACTTGCGCTCACCCTGTCCCTGCAGCACCGCGGCCAGACTTGCGCTCACCCTGTCCCTGCGGCACCGCGGCCACAAGACTTGCGCTCACCCTGACGACGGGCGGTTTGAGTCCGTTTCCAAACGAGCCCGTCGTGTCCGCGGGAGGGGCGGAGATGCCAGGTGCTGCTCTGCGTGGGGCTGAGTCGACCCCTGTCCCCAGCCTCCCTGCAGGCATCGGAGCTGGGGGGGGGAGAGCCGGAGCGCCGGCAGGGTGGGAACAGGCGTGACAGTGGAGAGAGAGGAACCGAGCAGGGCAACCCGGCCAGCCCGGCCACCAAGAGTTCCTGAGCGTTTAAAGGCTGAGCCCTTTCTCAGAGGGGGCCCAGGGAAGAGCCACCACGAAGCACAGGAGTCCCCAGGGAGCCTGCCTGCCCCACGACACTCCCTCGGGTCTCAGTGTCCCCAGACGTGACGGAGCTGTCCCTCCAGGGTGATCGCTAGGGTTTGAGCTTTCTCTTCCGCTCCGTGCCCGGGCAGCAGAGCAGGTGGGAGACGGTGGCCTGTCCGTGCGAGGCTCAAGGTCCCAGAGTGGCCCTTTTAATCGAGGAGTGCTTGGCTCGGGCTGGGCACCGGGGGGAGCACCCGGAGGCTGTGCATGGCTCGGAGCGTGTACGGTCCAGCCCCGGAAAGATGCAGGCGTGACAGGGACAGACACGGGGAGACAGTAGCACTTCCGAGAGCCCAGGAATGAATCGTTCCCGTTCACGTGCCGTGCCCTGTCCTACACACTCTGTGTGTTTAGTTCGGTTAAACATCACAACTAGCAATGAGGCGTGTGCTATTTTTGCCCTCCCCTCGCAGCAGAGAAAACTGAGTCACGGAACGGGTAAGTTCCTTGGCCAAGGTCAGGTGGCACAGGGTTTGACCCAGGCCCTCGGGCTCCAGAGTTCGTGTCACACCCCCCCCCCGACTCTGCTGTCTTTAAACAAAAGGCAGTGGTGGGAAAGGGGAGCTCCCAGGGTGCAGCGGGGTGTCCAGGGTGGCGGTGGGACGTCACACACAGCAGAGTGGAAGGCGGCCCTGACAGAGGGCAGGGCTTGAAGGAGACAGCCATGAGGAGGGACGGCCTCCCTGTCGGGATGGCTCGTCCCGCTGGTAACAGCTTCAGTTCCTGGTCCTACAGCTTACAGCAGCCCTGGCTAGGAGCCCGGCACCCTCCTGTCCCCGGAGAGCCCCTGGAAAGCTGCGTCCTCCTGGGTCACGACCTCTGCCACCCCTCCCCAGGCCTGTCCCTGGAGGACCCAAGAGGGCTTCACCTCTGGGGACAGCCCTGCCTCCAAACGAGCTCCTGTGCCCCCCCCCCGCCACTTCCCACCCAACCCAGGAGGCCATCAGCACCTCCTTGCTGAAGCAGCTCCTGCCCCATCACCCGAGGCCCCTGCAGACAGAACTTGAGGGGCTGGTCTTGTAAGCGGGGGGGTTTCAGCCCAGCTGGAGGCAGGAGAGTGTCCCGCTGTGGGTTGCAGCTGCAGAAGGTGGACGTGCTCCTTGGGCAGAGCCGAGTGGGGAGCGCAGCCGCTGTCCACCCCCGCCGCGGCAGAGGCCGTCCATCCGTCCATCCGTCTGTCCGTAGGGCATGGGGAGGGGAGCCAGAGGCGCCTGACAGGAGGAGCCGGGGACCAGAACCGAGGGGCGCTGTCACCCCTGGAGGGTCCAGGGCTGGCGCACAGCAGAGCTCAGAGCACGCTGGCAGGACCGAGCTGAGGAAGCGAGGGGCGCCGCTGCCTCGCCAAGCCCTTCCTCGGCCCGGCCCTGCTCCTGAGATGGCCCTTCCTTAGGGCAGGGACAGGCACTAGGGATTTCTGCCCGGGCCGCCACGCGGGCAGGGGAGCTGGGGGAGGGGGGCCTGCAGGTGCCACAAGCCGCAGCGCCTGGCCCGCCGGGGAGACTGCTTTTCCTGCACCATCTCCCTCTGCCGCCAGCTCCAACCCTGCGTCTGGGGTTCTGCCGGGAGTCGCCCGGCGCGTTCTGAGTGCTCTTGTCTCCTGTGTCCCTCAGGGCCACACCTCGACACCCAAGCCCTGACTGCGCCACTCCGCCATGCACACCAGGAGAGCGGCCCCAGGTGACGGAAGCAGCACACCTGTCCCTCTAGGCTGCCGGCATGACCTCCGTGAGGGACTTCCTTCGGTCCCCGTCCGCATGAGCGACTGACTGTACACGCATGACCTACAGGCTTCAATCCCGCCTCTAGTGACAACAGGGGACGCAGGACGGGCGCGGCGAGGAGGGGAGAGAGAGAGAGAAGCCAGCGGGAGCGCGTGGGGCACAAAAGCGAATAAGGGCTTTTCTATGGCTGGGGATGGTTTTTGTTTTTCGGGTTTTTTTTTTTTTAATTGTTTTGATTTTGACTTCGTACAGGGTACCGTTTTTTCAACTTCATCTGTCAGGAATCTGTGTGGGCTTCCTGGGGGGGGGAAGAAAAGAGAACTAGGCATGAAATCAGTTGTCCACGCCTCAGTCCCCTGTCCCCACCCGCCAGCCTCCCGTCCCGCGTGGCCGTTCCGTGTGACAGCCCCTCCACTCCCCGGTGGACGCCGCTCCCAGCACACCCCGCGTGACATTCGGGACACGCTCGCACGCACCTCTCCCCTCCCTCTGCTCGGCACACACGGATTTTTGCCGTGACATCGAAGCTGTGTAGAATCTCCTATGGATAAACCGGAAATTTTTTTTTTTTTTTATGTTGTGTCTCTGCCAATTTCAGCATTCATCATCTTCCAGTGGAAAACCATTATTACCTTTAGGGTGCATTCGGGGTTCCTCGTGCACTGGGGCGAGGACCCCAGGCTTGCTTTAGGGCTAGAGGGGGCCAGTGCCTCACCCGAGGGGTCTCCTTGCTCAGGCGGGCGCTGGCGGCGGCCGTCCGGGGACGCACCAGCATGTTCAGTAGAGACGGCGAGGTTTCCTCCATCCCCGAGCATATATCATAGTCCGTGTTCACAGTGTAACCTGTGCAGTATCAGCCTTGTGTATACGAGAAACAATAAATACTATGCAAACCAATAGACACACTTCAGTATGTGCAGAGCACTAGCAGCCCGGCTCCTGGCACTCCCCCGCTGCCGAGAAGGAGCCGGGGCCTTTCCGTGCAGCAGGAAGGAAGGGAGCAGGGCGAGTGCGCAGCGTCAGGACCGCCCGAGTCCCCCAGAGCCAACTTGGTGCTCTAAGTCCAGGCAGCCCGCAGGCTGGGGGTCTTGGTGCCCGCACAGGGTCTAGGCTGCACAGCCTGGGCGCCTGCGTGCGCCCTGGCGCCCCTGGGAGAGGCGGGGCAAGGGGCCCCTGCGACCAGGGCGGGTGGGAGCAGAGCCGGGACCGCCCGCTGGCCACCGGGAGACCCAGGGCTAGGAAGGGCCCCCAGGCCAGGCCCCGGTGCAGGCAGGGAGGAGACCGCCGGCCGTTCCTCGCCTGGGTGCCAGCGGGGAAGAGCCTTAACGTCCACTAGAGCCTCCGGCCGGCCGGGGAGGCCCGAATCAGCACAATCCGCCAGGAGAGAGGCGGCTCTTCCCGCGCCCCAGGGCGCCCGCGCGCGCGCTCGTCCTCGGGCGCTTGAACCCTTCCAAGTAGCACAGACGCCCGCCCGGCGCCCCTGCCTCCGCGCCGCGCAGGGACGGCAGGTGCCCGCGGCGTCCGCGCCCGCCGCCGGGGGCCGCCCGCAGGAGGGCCGCGCGGCCACGGGCGGGCGCGGCGGGCACGGAGGGCGGCGGGCGCAGGGCCGGCCTCCCGCTCCCCGCACGCCCGCCCCGGCCGCTTGGGCTCCGCCCGGCTTGGCTGCCTGGCTGCACCCCGCCCGCTAGTAGGAGCTGCTGGGGGCCACGCCACGCCTAGAGAATGCTGCAGTCTGCACCTTAGACGCTTTTTAGAAGTTTTGAGATTACCTTGATTTTTTTAATTGTGATGAAAAACGAGCCTTTTCTTGCCTCTCCCACACGCCCTGTTAGCGGGAGAGAACCCCCCACTCCGATGTGTAGACCGTTCCCCCTACACCAGCCGAACCAGTGTCAAGGTTAATAAAGAAATTGACTCGGCGCCGGGCTCCGTCTCTCCTTCCTGCTCGTCTGGGGGGGCTTGAGGGGCAGAGCTGGGCTGGGGGTGCAATCTGTCAGCGGGGAGGGGGGCCTCCTCCTGGGGGGCCGGGCAGCCCCTCAGTCAGGACCACCCACCCTAGGAGAAGCCCCCAGAGAGGTGGCAGAGCAGATTCCTGTCCCCCCTGCCGGCTACCATGGGATGGGGGGACGTTGGGGGTTGGGGAGGGGCCCCCACGGGCCACCAGGGTACTTGGCCAGGGCCCCCCACCCCAGTTCATGCAGTGAGGGGGACCCCCCAACACTCCCTGCGAAGGCATCCAGCCCCTGCATTCAGTGCCATTCGAAGTTCAAGAACTTGCTCCTTAGAACGCAAGTTTGAGGTTGAAAAGCAAGGAAAAGTAGAAAAAAACAAAACAAAAAACCTTGCTCTTTCTATAGAGAGAAAACGGCCGCTTTCCTGTCACTTCTTGCAAGGCTAGTCACCAAGGCAGCGTCAGTTTCCGCACCTGTCAGACGGGGGAACGGATTTAGCGATTGCAAAAGTCACGCCGGTTTGTCATCCTGGGGTTCCCAGACACCAGCACCTTCGTCAGGTGTGGCGTTACTTAAGAAGCAAGTGGCTGGCCAGAGCTTTTCTGCCTTGTAAATCCTCATCACGAGGGGTGACCGAGTCACAGTCCCAAGGTCCCCAGAGGACCCTCAGCCCCCTTCCCAGCAGGCACCTTTCTCGGAGTCTGCAAGGCCACTCCGGCCGGTGGGCCAGACACTGCCCAATGGCCCGGGGTGGGGGTGGGGGGGCTTTTTAAAACGCAGGTTCAGAATCACAGCTACCTGGGTGGGATATGGTGGCCACACTGGGAGTCAGAGTTAAGCCCCCAGGTGGTTGTGAAGCACAGCCCGGTAGCACAGCCAGCTCAGATGAAGAAGCAGCTTTTTTTTTTTTCTTGTTTTTAAGCCCAACTTGCAAAAAATCGTGTCCCACCCTTTGTGAGGGCCTCCTTGCATGAACCTAAAATCGCCATTCTCCAGAGAGCGGGGCGGAGCTGTGTCTGCGTGCAGAGGAGACCTCCCTGAGCCCGAGGCCCCAGGAGAGCTCTTGGGCTCGGTAGCCAAAGAGAAGGCGGCGAAACACAGCCCCTCTGCTGCACCTGCCTAAGCGCAGCCCATGCTGGTGAGAGCTGGCAGCGCCAGCCTGCAGAGCTGAGGCCTGGGCAGGAAGGGCTTTGGGGCCACCTGGGGGGGCCGGGGGGCCAGGGGGGGGGGACAGAAGTCCATCTGTCCGACAGTCACTATTTGCCCCAACATTTTTGCTCATTCAGCCCAGTGGCATGCTGGTTTCCATTTCTAAAGAAAAACTCCAGGAAAGAATGCTGCTCAACATAAAAATAACCCAAGTACTTGGAAATTGGGCTCGGACTCCTTTGTGCCTCAGTTTCCCTGTTTGTAAAATGAGGCATTGCCTCAGTAGAGCCCTGTGCTTTATAAAGATTCATTAGGGGAAAAAAAGTGGGGGGGGGTTCTCTGTGATTCAATCCAGTCCCATGCATCAAACATATAACTGAGTCCCAACCAAGCCGCCCGGCAGAGGGTGGCCCTCTGGGGCCACCAGAGCTTCAGCCCCAGGCCCCAAGCCAGACAGAATGCAGCCATTGCTCCGGCAGAGGCAGAAATACGGGAGGGACCCCGACGGGGAGCTCAGGGCGGGCTGCCCAGCAGTGGGGGAGCGGGCAGGCTCACTGGGTGGGAAGGTGTACACCGCGCCACCATCAGAGCTGCCCACTGCCCAGCCCTGGCGCTGGCTGCCCGCCCAGCAGGCTCCCCAGGTAGCCTGTGGCCCCAGCCCCCCAGAAAGCAGGTGCCGCCCAGCTCCCCCTCACCTTCCCCAGCAGCACGGGGGAAGGCAGCCAGCCGGCCCTCCTGCCCGGCGTGGGCGTGTGCACATAAAGGGGCCGGAGCGGCTCGGGACAGTGACCTCTGAGCCCGGCCTCCTCTTTTTCAGGGGAGCAGCTGCAGAGCTAGGACTTCCAGCTGCCTCGGGAGCCTCCTGGAGGGGGGGGGGGCGACACTCACCTTTCCCTAGAAGCTGGACTTGGATTTGGAAGCAGGTGGACCTTTTGACGAGCAGCGCTTCTGGAACTAATTTCTCTCTCTCTCTCTCTCTAACTAATCTCTCTCTCTCTCTCTCTCTCACACACACACACAGCCTGGCTGATTTTACAGTCAATCTTTCAAAGTGCAATTTGTCTAGGAAAAGCCAATGCGAGCCCGTGCGCAGCCAATGGCGGCCTGGCTGCGGCGGCTCAGCCAGTGTGGGGCCGTATTCTAATGGGCCCGATCTTTATCAGGGAAACTGTGCCTTCTCTGGGCGGAAAACTTCTCATGGAGGGCCCCCAGACCCAGAGGCAGAACGGGGGTCTGAGCTGAGGTGTGGGAGCCCCCCTGGCCAGGCCAGGGCAGGGCGGGGAGCGGAGGCCTTGGGCGGCTCCCACCTGCCGGGAGCACCTGACTTCCGAGCAGCTGACCCGCAGGTCCCCGGCCTGGGCAGCCGCATACCGCGGGGGGGACAGGCGGTCCTGACCCTGCCATCCTGCCATGAGGTTCTGGGCCAGGGCGTGGGGTCTCGGGCTTTAGGGGCCTGGGCCGGGGCCTCTCACCTTCCGTCCCCCTGACCCGGGGATCATGGAGTCCAACCTGCAGGGGACCTTCCTGCTGAACAACACACCACTGGCTCAGTTCTCGGAGATGAAGGCCCCGGTGTGCCAGTACTCCGTGCAGAACTCGTTCTACAAGCTCAGCCCCGCCGGGCTGGGCCCCCAGCTGGCCGCCGGGACCCCCCACGGGATCACGGACATCCTGAGCAGGCCAGTGGCCACCCCGAACAGCAGCCTCCTCTCCAGCTACCCCCACGTGGCTGCTGGCTTCGGCGGACTCGGCTCCCAGGGGGTCTACTACGGCCCCCAGGTGGGGAATTTTTCCAAGGCTGGGAACGAGTTCCCCACCCGGACCCGGAACTGCTGGGCGGACCCGGGCCAGGACTGGCGCGCCGGGCGGCAGTGCAGCAACAGTGAGTACCGGGCAGCCCCTGGGCCACCACGCACAAGCACGCCCGCGCCGGGCGCAGGGGCCGGGAGGGGGCCCTGCCCTTGGCCGCCATCAGACAGCCCCGCTCAGACACCCGCACTCACGTCCGCCATGCGGCTCGGGGTGGAACTCCACCCTGCCCCCATTCCTGCCCAGCTGTGCTTGGACGCAGGTGCCACCTCGGCTGCCCTCATGGGGCACTTGGGCGCCCACAGCTGTCCTGTGCAGGCCCAGCCGGCGGCTGACCTCACTGCTCCTGCCCGAGCCCGGGCGCCACTCCTCCACCCGGAGCCGGCCAATGCTTCCTTCCTGTGAGGAAACCTGGCCGGCCTCCGCTTCCCAAAGAGCCCTGGCCCCGTCCAGGGAGGCAGGGCACACCCAGCCCCTTCCAGGTCCCGCCTGCCAGCCAGGGGTCTGGAGGAGGTGGCGGGATGTGCACAGACAGGTGAGGCTCACCTGGGAGGCAGGGGGGTGAGAGCAGCCTCCGGAGCCATGCCAGGGCCACCGAGGCCCTGCCCAGGTCGGGTGGGGGCAGGGCTGGAGGAAGCCTCCGCGTCTGTCTGATCTCTGGGCTCCCCACTGCGGCGGGGGGTCGGGGCGGCCGAGCAAACCCCCAGAGCCCACCTGCCCCCGCGCCACTGCGCTGCCTGGCGGTCACCCTCGCTCAACCAGAAACCCGGGAGTTCCGGCAGGGGTTAAGCACCCCCTCTTGGGAACCTATAGCCTGGTTTTGTGGTGCTGCAAGCCTCAAGCTGGCCCTCTCTTACCTCCATCTCGCCCCTCCACCCCCTCTGCACACCCTCCCACTTTCAGTCGGTCGCTAATGCGGGTGCACACCAGGAGCCCGGCTAAGAAAGCGGCTGAATTAATGCACAGGGAGGAAGACGGTCTCTAGGGAGGTCTCTTCCACTCTCTGTGCCTCAGTTTCCTCGCCTGTCACTTGAGCTATCAGACTGCAGCAAGCACTCGAGGACTCTGCTTGCCCTGAGCCCGCTGCCTGCAGCTCCTCCCCGGGCAGCCTGCCCCGGCCGGGCTGGGGAACTCCGGCCTCCCTGCCCGGACTCCCAGTGTTGGTAAAGCCACATAAAGTCCTGGTGAAGCCAGGACTTCCAGGCCTGGCAACAAAGGGAAGTGGCGACCTGGAGCTGGAGGCTTGCTCTTCCCTGGTTTTCCTGGAGACCTGGGAAGGCAGGGTCCAGGGGCAAGGAAGTGGCCCTGGGGGCCATGACTGTAGGTAGAGGTGACCTGAAGAGGGCACAGAGAGCAAGCTCCTGCGTCCCCTCGGGGGAAGGCAGCATCCGTGAGCAGTGAGAACCTCACACACAGTCTCGAGCCCGTAGGCACCGGGGCGGCCGCCCACCCAGACACCACCAAGGGCAAAGTTGCTGTTGTCTGAGTGTCCGGAAGGCAGCTCAGGGGAAAGGTGTCACGACACCCTGGCAGCTCAGTCCCTTCCCCACGGGCGGGAGAGGCAGGGCCAGGCTGGCCCCTTGCAGGCAGTGCGCAGTCCTGGGCCCCACGCCTCCCGCTAACACGCACCTCCCTCCCCCGCCAGCCCCAGACCCCCTGGGCGACAGCATCCACAAGAAGAAGCACACCCGGCCCACCTTCACGGGGCACCAGATCTTCGCCCTGGAGAAAACCTTCGAGCAGACCAAGTACTTGGCCGGCCCTGAGAGGGCGCGGCTGGCGTACTCCCTGGGCATGACCGAGTCGCAGGTCAAGGTGAGTGTGTGCGGGAGAAGGCGCCTGCCTGGCCGGGAGGGGCCTGCGGGACAGGACGCCGCGGCGTGGAGGGGGACAGCCGGGCTCTCCCGGCTCCTGGGGGGGAGGCCGTCCCAGCTGCCCAGCTCACCCTGCACCTGCAATAATTTGCCACGGCAAAAAGCAAGGCTGCCGTTACTGAGCCGGCCCTGAGAGCCTTATACGCAGGGTGTCTTTTCATCCTCAGCACCCTGGGTGGCCGTTGTCACCATTGCACAGGTGACGGTCAAGCAGGCCAGGTGCTGAGGGCGGGTTGGGACTCCACCCAGATGTGTGGGACTCCACCCAGATGTGAGGGACTCCACCCAGATGTGAGGGACTCTACCCAGATGTGTGGGACTCCACCCAGATGTGAGGGACTCCACCCAGATGTGAGGGACTCCACCCAGATGTGTGGGACTCCACCCAGATGTGAGGGACTCCACCCCAGATGTGTGGGACTCCACCCAGATGTGTGGGACTCCACCCCAGATGTGTGGGACTCCACCCAGATGTGTGGGACTCCACCCAGATGTGAGGGACTCCACCCAGATGTGAGGGACTCCACCCAGATGTGAGGGACTCCACCCAGATGTGAGGGACTCCACCCAGATGTGTGGGACTCCACCCCAGATGTGTGGGACTCCACCCCGATGTGTGGGACTCCACCCCAGATGTGTGGGACTCCACCCAGATGTGTGGGACTCCACCCAGATGTGAGGGACTCCACCCAGATGTGAGGGACTCCACCCAGATGTGAGGGACTCCACCCAGATGTGAGGGACTCCACCCAGATGTGAGAGACTCCACCCCAGATGTGAGGGACTCCACCCCAGATGTGTGGGACTCCACCCAGATGTGAGGGACTCCACCCAGATGTGTGGGACTCCACCCCAGATGTGTGGGACTCCACCCAGATGTGTGGGACTCCACCCAGATGTGAGGGACTCCACCCAGATGTGAGGGACTCCACCCCAGATGTGTGGGACTCCACCCAGATGTGAGGGACTCCACCCAGATGTGAGAGACTCCACCCCAGATGTGAGGGACTCCACCCCAGATGTGTGGGACTCCACCCAGATGTGAGGGACTCCACCCAGATGTGTGGGACTCCACCCCAGATGTGTGGGACTCCACCCAGATGTGAGGGACTCCACCCAGATGTGAGGGACTCCACCCCAGATGTGTGGGACTCCACCCAGATGTGAGGGACTCCACCCCAGATGTGTGGGACTCCACCCAGATGTGAGGGACTCCACCCAGATGTGAGGGACTCCACCCCAGATGTGTGGGACTCCACCCAGATGTGAGGGACTCCACCCCAGATGTGTGGGACTCCACCCAGATGTGAGGGACTCCACCCCAGATGTGTGGGACTCCACCCAGATGTGAGGGACTCCACCCCAGATGTGTGGGACTCCACCCAGATGTGAGGGACTCCACCCAGATGTGAGGGACTCCACCCCAGATGTGTGGGACTCCACCCCAGATGTGAGGGACTCCACCCAGATGTGTGGGACTCCACCCAGATGTGTGGGACTCCACCCAGATGTAAGGGACTCCACCCCAGATGTGAGGGACTCCACCCAGATGTGTGGGACTCCACCCAGATGTAAGGGACTCCACCCCAGATGTGAGGGACTCCACCCAGATGTGTGGGACTCCACCCCAGATGTGAGGGACTCCACCCCAGATGTGAGGGACTCCACCCCATATGTGAGGGACTCCACCCCAGATGTGTGAGACTCCACCCAGATGTGAGGGACTCCACCCAGATGTGTGGGACTCCACCCCAGATGTGAGGGACTCCACTCAGATGTGAGGGACTCCACCCCAGATGTGAAGGACTCCACCCAGATGTGAGGGACTCCACCCCAGATGTGAGGGACTCCACCCCATATGTGAGGGACTCCACCCCAGATGTGTGAGACTCCACCCAGATGTGAGGGACTCCACCCAGATGTGTGGGACTCCACCCCAGATGTGAGGGACTCCACCCCAGATGTGAGGGACTCCACCCAGATGTGAGGGACTCCACCCCAGATGTGAAGGACTCCACCCAGATGTGAGGGACTCCACCCCAGATGTGTGGGACTCCAACCTCATGCCTTTCCCCCAACTCCCAGCAACATGACATGGCCAGAAATTCCAAGGACTGACAGCAGCTTCTGGGCCAGAGTAGAACTGAATTCAGGCTGGATCCTTGAGCCACAAGGCGCTGGGCTCAGTCTTCCTGTCTTTAAAAGGAAGGCAGCGTCTCCTCCTGCTGCTCTCGGGGACCAGACAGGCTCCCGGGTGTCTGCAGCCCTGCAGCCCGTGCCCGGGTGGGGAAGGGAGGTGTCGAGCTCTTGGATCCACACCGCAGGAGCCCAGAGTGCCTCCTAGACAGGCCTGGGAAACCTGTCTCTGCTTCGCACACTGCCCGCTCTGCCACTGGGCCTCTCCCAGGGGACTCTGGGCGGGGCTGTGCGGAACTGCCCGCCCTGGCATGGAGCCAGGTTTGAGGAGGTGCCGGGGCGGGGCGGGACCCTGGGCCTGGGCTCTGCCTAGGGGCCTGGTGTCTGCAGGGGGCCACCATCCAGCCCCCTGGGCGCAAGCCCGTGGCCCCGAGCAGGACGAGTGCTGCGAGGCTCCCTCGGGGCCCCCTGGGCGCTGCCCCGGGCGACGACGGTGCTGTTTTCTAGAGAAGGGTCTATGATGCTCAGTGAGGGTCTGTGAAGCCCAAAGAGGAGGGACGACTGGCACGCACCTGCTGGTGCCACCCAGCCGGGCCGACCTCTGCCACCCGGCGTCCCAGCACCTTCTACCCAAGTGCCAGGTGGCAGTGAGGAGGAAGGCGGCCGCAGGAGGGTGAGGGGGCTGGAGGACTCCACTCACTGTGTCTGTATTTTATTTCATTGCCTCCTCCCGAGGAGCGTAGGGTCCTTGCAGTCTACTGTTGCTGAGCCAGTCATTTTACCGCAGAAACCAGGGTTCCCGTTCCCGCCTCCCAGTGGAGTCACTCTCAACATGCCCTGTGCCTGCTGTGTGCGAGTGTGCATGTGTGGCCGTGTGTGTGCCTGTGTGTACATGCATGTGCATGTGTGCACGTGTGTGTACATTTGTGTCTGCTGTGTGTGTGCATGTGTGCCCGTATGTGTGCCTGTGTGTACATGTGTGTGCATGTGTGCGTGTGTGTGTACATTTGTGCCTGCTGTGTGCGAGTGTACCTGTGTGCACGTGTGTGCACATGTGTGTGCACATGTGTGTGTATGCATGTGTACCTGTCTACGCATGTGTGCATTTGTGCCTGCTGTGTGCAAGTGTACCTGTGTGCACGTGTGTGCATGTCTCTGTGTGTACATGTGTGTGCATGTATGTGCGTGTGTACATGTATGTGTGTGCATGTGTGCCTGTGTGCGTGTGTGTACATTTGTGCCTGCTGTGTGCAAGTGTACCTGTGTGTGAACATGTGTGTGCATGTGGGCCTGCTATGTGTGTGCATGTATGTATACCCGTGTGCAGGTGTGTGTATGTGTGCATGTATGCCTGCTGTGCGCATGCACGTGCGTGTGCGTGTGTGTGCATGTGTACCCGTGTGCGTACATTTGTGCCTGCGGTGTGCAAGTGTACGTGTGCGCGTGTGTGAGCACGCATGCCTGCTGTGCGGGTGCACGTGTGCGCGCACGTGCCTGCGTGCGACCCTCTGTCTCTCCCTCGCCAGGTGTGGTTCCAGAACCGGAGGACCAAGTGGCGGAAGAAAAGCGCCCTGGAGCCCTCGTCCTCCACGCCGCGGGGCCCTGGAGGCGCGGGGGCGGGCGGGGACCGCGCCACCTCGGAGAACGAGGACGACGAGTACAACAAGCCGCTGGACCCCGACTCGGACGACGAGAAGATCCGCCTGCTGCTCCGCAAGCACCGCGCCGCCTTCTCCGTGCTCGGCCTGGGCGCGCACAGCGCGTGAGCCGCCAGCCCGCGCCGCGAGGAGGAGGAGGGGGAGGAGGAGGAGGAGGAGGAGGAGGAGCAGCACGGGGCGGCGCCAGCCCAGCGGGGGGCGGGCAGAGGGGCAGACACAGACACCGCTGAGGCCCGGGGGCTCCTCTGCCGCCTGGCGCCTCCGCGGAGCCCCCGTGCATGGGACGCTGAGACGGCCGGGCTAGGTGTGACCTGGCTGCACGGACCGCAGGACTGGTGCCCGGTACCTCCTCAGAGTGGCCCACGTGCGGGGGCTGGAGCCCAGGTGGGAGGGCGGCAAGCGGGAGGCCAGGTGAAGAAGGAACCCGGACAGCCAGCTCACGGGTCGCAGCCCCCAGCCGGGAAACCCCTGGCGGGGACAGGAAGACACAGGAACTCGCCGGGCTGGGAAGGGGAGGGCGCCAGGAGGGCAAGGCAGAGCGGCTGCACCTGAGAGCCACCCGCCCGGGCGTCTTTGGTGCCCAGGCAGGGACAGGGCCCTGGAGAGAAGGGGGCACCCGCGGGGGAGGGGAGGAAGGGCTGGAGAGGACCTCAGGGTCTCCCTCCCCCAAGGGGCAGCCCTGGCTGGAAGGCTTAGGGTGACCCCTCAGGGCAGGGAGAGGGCGGGGGTGCTGCCCCCGCAGCCTCTGGGGACACAGGCCCTTCCGTCCCTGGGGCAACCCTGCCACCTGGCACTGACACGGAGCCGCCCGAGGGCGCTGGCCAATGGGCTGGCGTCTCCTTTCCCCGGGGATCCTGAGCTGGTGGCAGGCGGGAGGGGTGGGCTGGGGGAGGCGGGTGGGGCTGGCCTCGCAGGAGCGCACCCCAGAGGGGCCAGGCGTCTGCTCTTCCTCCCTGGCTCTAACCAAAATAAAGAGTGGTAATAAAAGTCCCTGAAACCTCCCCAAGACTCGGTGCTTCTGTGAAAGGAAGGTGGGGGCAGGAAACCGGCTTTGGGGTCCCAGCCACAGCCGTCGTGGGGGGGCCTTCCCCGTGGCAGGTGCCTGGACCCCCAGGAGGTGGTGCGTGCTGGGCCAGCCACCTGGGGGCTGCAGGACAATCGCACCTTTTCTTCATGCGTGGCGCAGTCCTGGGTGCTCAGAGCCCTGAGACCAACCCAGTAGTTTTCCAGCCCGGTGGGGGGACATTCTCTGCGTGGAAGCTCCAAGCCAGAGGAAAAGCCAGTGGCGAGAGCCAGGACGGAGGCTCACGGAGCACTGCCGGCCTCTCCCGTGGAATGGCGGGCTGGCCTCGGGGCCCAGGGGAAGCCCAGGCAGTGGCAACGGCTCCCTGGCTCGGAAAGTCCCTAAGCGAGTCGCGGCAGTGGGCGAGGTGGTCTCGGCGCTGGCCGCAGGCCCTCTGGTCGAGGCCCCGGTTGCAAAGGGCAACCCCTCGGAGCCTTTCCTGGAAAATGAGAGGGGCACTGGAAGTCTCCGAGACCTTCCAGCTCCGACAGTCTGTGCCCACGGCTGACCGCTGCAGTGGCCATGAGTCCGCCGGCCCGGTCCCTTCGGTCCCTGGGCAGGAGAGCCAGGCCAGAGGGAGGCAGGGAGGGTGCAGGGGCACCCACCTTTATAACCCCCTTAGTGGGCCCAGAGGACAGGGGCACGTGGCGAGAGGTGCAGACTGCTGCTCCACTCTGCCCTGGTCTGCGGGGACGGCGAGCTCAGGCGCCAGCGTCCCTCCTTGCAAAGCGGGAAGCGGAGGAAGGCGGATCCCCGCCCCGAGCTCCAGGCCAGGAGCTGTGCTCCAGGTCACAGCAGGCAGGAGCTGGCCACAGCCCCCTGGGGGCACTCGCTGGCTTGGGTGTCCCAAGGCCCCAGGGCGGCCCAGCCGGGGTACACCCGCCAGAGGGGACCCCAGGACTCAGCTTGGGCAGCTCCAAAGACAGAAACTCTCTGCAGGATATCCAGCGGGCGCTGCAGGCCGGGGCAGGTTGTTAACCTACTCCAGGTGCTAGGCCGCGAGGCAGGTGTGGAGGAAGACGCCGGTGACATAGAAAATCGCGCTGGTTCATTTTCTTCTGGAGCGTGTTACACTCTCAGCTGCTCTATGACAGCCGCAATCATTGCACGCGTGGGTCAAGCAGCCGGGTCACGTGACCAGGCACCCCCCCCCGCCCCCCTGCAGCGTGCTCCTCTGTGGGAGCCGGCGGGCAGACGGGCCCTGCAGGCCACGAGGAGCGTGCGTGAGGCTGGCGTGTGTGAGCGCGCAATGCGCGGCGCCGCTGCCAGTGCCTCCCGCGCCCCGCGCGCTCCCACCGCGGGGTGGCAGTGCCGCCGGTCCTGAGCGCTCACGCCCCGCAGGGCCCCGGGGTCCGGGAGGCTCCGCAGGTGGCAGGTCGGTCGACCCCCCGGACCCCGTGACTCAGGACCCCAGAGCACGGCTGTGACCCGGGCGCCGGGTGTTCCCCTGCGGTGGGACGGAGCTCTCGCGGGAACTGCAGCCGGCCCGAGGAGGGACCCCACTTTGCAAGTCCAGCACCGGCTCCACGGGCGCCGTCACCCGCCCGGCGGGCGCGCGGGCATTTGCGCCTGTGCGCCCGCTCCGAACCTCGCGTGCAAAGCAGCGCCCAGGCACAGCCCCGGCCTTCCCCGGGCGCGTGTGCCGTGAGGTCCCAGCCCCCCGCAGGCCTCCCCAGCCTGGGTCGGCGTAGCTGGCTCACACACGCGTGCGGCGTGGAGAGCCCCAGAGCGTGCACGTGTGTGAGCGTGCACGTGTGTGAGCGTGCACGTGCGTGCAGGTGTGTGCATGTGTGGGTAGCAGCCCTCTTCCCGGGGCCTGGCCCAAATTAGACGCTCTGTAAAGAACTGCCAGCCGGATGTAGACGGGTAGATTCACAGCGGGTAAGAACGGAAACCGCAGCTGGCCCCGCCTGTGAGCAGAACGAGAGCTCCCGGGACAGGAGAGCAGGGCCAAGGGCCACGGCTGCACTCGGGGTGCGACCTGGACCGCAGCCGAGGCGCAGGGCAGCAGCCACGGGCAGCAGCTGGGGAGGAGAGGGAGGACGGGCGTGCAGGCGGGCTGAGAGCCGGCCCAGAGTCAGAGGGCAGCACCAGGGCTCCCGGTCACGGCCAGGCCCCGCGGTGCTCAGGCAGATTCTGCCCGGCCGGATCTTCTGCTCAGAGGGCCGCAACGGCACAGTATTTCAGGAGGGTTTCCGTTGCCTCGCGGGGGGCAGCGATCCACCCCCTGATGATGCTCAGACAAACAAAATGTCACCACACATGTAAAAATTCTGCTGCTGGGTAAGCCTAGCCGGACCGTGACATTTCAGCTGGGTCTGAGGTCGGGCTGGGAGTTCTCGCAGGAACAACACACACTTGCGGGGAAAGGGTTCCCCGTGGTCCGGGAGGCCCGTTCCCTGCCGGGTGGGAGGCCCGGCTGCTGGAGGCTCCGGCAACTTCCGCGCACGGGCTCTCCACGCATGCACACACGCATCTTTCTGCAGCTGCGTGGGGTTAGCACCCCCGCTCCCCACCCGGAGACGCCGAGACACGAACTGGCGCACCCCGGCCCAGGGCAGGCCGGGCGCGATTCTGCCCCCGCCCACGCCAGCTGCCCGGCCGCTGGCGTTATTAGACGCCCGTTGTGTACTGTGCACGTTCCGGTGCTTTTCTTACCTCTCGTGATGGTCAGAAATCCCTGTGAACTAGGCGCTCTAATTGCACTCACTTTAGGGCCAGAGACACGGGGCACAGAGACGTTAAGTAACTTGCCCCAGGTCACACAGCTTAACCCAGGCAGACTCTGGAGCTCCGCTGCTGGGAGCTTTAACCACCAGGAAACTCCACCCGGGGAGGGGAGAAGGCCCATTTGGATCGCGGCCGGGCTGTGAACGACTCTAAAGGGAACCCGGGTTACAGGCGTTATAAATGAAAATGCAGGCGGTGGATGTCTGAGTCCTGCGTTTGGCCGGGCTCCGCGCGTGGTGCTGGGAGTGCAGGCGCAGGACTCGCCCTCCGTCCCGCTGCTCGAGGCCTGAGGGCCTGCTGCCCCGGGGGGCCGTCTACACAGAGAACAGGGGGGCCTCGGGAGGCAGCGTTAAGAATCGGAGAGAAGGCCGGGCCCGGTGGCTCACGCCTGTGATCCTAGCTCTCTGGGAGGCCGAGGCGGGCGGATCGCTCGAGGTCAGGAGTTCAAAACCAGCCTGAGCAAGAGTGAGACCCCGTCTCTACTATAAATAGAAATTAATTGGCCAACTAACATATATAGAAAAAATTAGCCGGGCATGGTGGCGCATGCCTGTAGTCCCAGCTACTCGGGATGCTGAGGCAGGAGGATTGCTTGATCCCAGGAGTCTGAGGTTGCTGTGAGCTAGGCTGACGCCATGGCACTCACTCTAGCCTGGGCAACAAAGTGAGACTCTGTCTCAAAAAATAAATAAATAAATAAAAAATAAAACAAAAAAGAATCGGAGAGAATGTGAATCAGTGTGTCCTAACAACAACCTGATTCACAGTTGACCCACACAGCACCGTTTCTCACCCAAACCATCACCCCTTCGGCGTGTACGAACGAGCGCTGAAATAAAGGCGACTGTGTCCGCAAGAATCGCTGCTTCTGTGTCACCCGCGATTTGGGGTGCAGAGAGTTTGAACGAGGCTGCACGGCATGTGACAGCAGTGACCAGGCCCCCACTGCTAACAGCGGCACCGCGCTCACTATCACAGCCCTTCCTTGGTTTTTCAACACACTTCCTCGTACATTATTTCTTTTTTTGCTTTATTAAATTTTTTTATCTTATGATCAATTAACAATTCATAATTGTGTATATTTTGGGGAGTGCAAAGTGATGCCATGATCTATGAATACAAGGTGGAATGATTAAATCAGACCAATTAGCACACCCATCACCTTGAATACTTGTCTTTTGTGGCGAAGACGTGTGCTCTCTTTGTAATCTCGAAATGTATGATGTGCCATTATTAACTATATTCACTGCACCGTGCAACAGATCTCAAAAAACAGCTCATTCCTCTTGTCTGATTTTGTGTCTCTGACTGCCTCCCCCGACCCCTGACCCCTGACCCCGTGACCCCAGCCTATGCATCAACGAGCTCCGGCGTCTGAGATTCCATACAGGAGTGAGAACATGCAATGCCTGTCCTTCTGTGACTGCTTTGTTTCCCTAAGCATGATGTGTTCCAATTCCGCCCGCGCTGTTGCGAGCGACAGGGTTCCTTTCCTGTTTGAGGCCGGGTCGTGTCCCGCTGTGTGGTGCGGATGTTCTCTGTCCACGTGTTGAGGGACGCGTGCACGGACCCGCGTCCTGGCTCCCGGGACCAGCGCGGCAATAAGCACGGGGGTGCAGGCACCTCTTCACGATCCCGATTTCCAGACCTTCGGATGTATATCCAGAGGGGGTGTTGGGTCACGGGGCAGTTCTATTTTTAGTTTTTTGAGAAACCTTGATGTGCTGTCTTCCATGATGGCTGTGCTAGTTTAGACCCCACGACAGTGGGTACAAAGCTTTCCTGTGATCCAGTCTCGCCAACACGTCTCATCTTTTGTTAATAGCCATCCTGGCGGCGTGAGGTGGTGTCTCATTGTGCTTTTGGTTTTTTTGAGACAGAGTCTCCCTCTGTTGCCCTGGCTAGAGTGAGTGTCGTGGCGTCAGCCTGGCTCACAGCAACCTCAGACTCCTGGGCTCAAGCGATCCTCCTGCCTCAGCCTCCCGAGTAGCTGGGACTACAGGCATGCGCCACCATGCCCGGCTAATTTTTTCTATATATATTAGTTGGCCAATTAATTTCTTTCTATTTTTATAGTAGAGACGGGGTCTTGCTCTTGCTCAGGCTGGTTTTGAACTCCTGACCTTGAGCAATCCGCCCACCTCGGCCTCCCAGAGTGCTGGGATTACAGGCGTGAGCCACCGCGCCCGGCCTCATTGTGGTTTTAATCTGCCTTTCCCTGATGACTATGTCTGTTGGCCACTTGTATGTCTTCTTTTGAGAAATGTCTATCCAGGTCCCTTGCCCATTTTTAGATTATTTGTTTTCTTGCTATTGAGTTGTTTATATGTTTTCAAATATTAATTCCTTATCGGATGTATGGCTTACAAATATTTTCTCCCAATTTGTGGTTTGTTTCTTCACACCGTTAATTATTTCCTTTGCTGTGCAGAGCTTTTAGTTTCATGCAATCCTGTTTGTCTGTTTTTGCTTTTGTTGCCTGTGCTTTTGGGGTCAAATCCAAAAACTAGCGCCCAGATCAATGTCATGTAGTTTTTCCCCGTATGTTTTTTTCTAGAAGTTTTTCAGTCTCTGGTTTTACATTCAAATTTTTAATCCAGTTTGAGCTGATTTTTGCATATGGGGAGAGAGAAGGGTCCCATTTCATTCTTCCACATGTGGCTATCCAGTTTTCCCAGCACCACTTGCCGAAGAAAGTATGTTCTTACCATTGTGTGTTCTTGGGGGTCTTTGTTACAAAGCAATGGACCGTACACCTGTGGGTTCACTTTTGGGATCTCTATTCTGTTTCATTGGTAGATGTGTCTATTTTTGTGCCGGTACCAAGTTTTAGTTGCTGTAGCTTCGTAGTATAGCTTGAAATCAGGTAGTGTGATGCCTCCAGCTTTGCTCTTTTTGCTCATGATTATCTTGGTTATACAGGATTTTCTGCTGTTCCATGTGAATTTTAGGATTGTTTTTTTTTCTAATTTTAGCAAAGTGACATTGGAATTTTGTCCCTCCTGTCCCTCCTCATCCCCCCGCAGGGAGAAGGCCTTCTTGCTGTCTTCGTGCATGGATCTTGCAAAGCGAGTGAAAGCACAGCCGCCTGTCCAAGCGGGAGTGTCAGCCTCGTGTCGAGAGGAAACGGTGTTTGCCGCTGGCTCTTCCACCTCCCGCTACAGAAACCAGGGGGGACCGGCCGGCCGCAGTCGGAGGCCGGAAACGAGGAAAGCAGAACCCGGGCGGGCGCTGGGCCTGGGCTGCGTGGGGAGGGGCCCGTGACGACGGGGAGGCCGTCCTGAGAGTGCGGCTGGTGCCAGGCGGCGGTGGCCGCGGGGGCCGCACTACCCGGGGGCCGAGGCTCTCTCGGGGGACACACGGCGGTGGCTGGCGTGCGCGCCCGCGGCCCTCCCTGCCGCCGTGGGTGCAGCCGCGCAGGCCCGGGGGACGAGGGGAGCTGGTTCTCCTGAGCTGCGGCTGAGTGTCAGGCCGTGTGTGTGGCGGCGGACACGCAGCCGCCGAGAGCCCCACAGGGCAGGCGTTCTGCCTTCCCCCGGACAAGGAGGAGAAGTCACGGAGCAGAAAACTGCAGAGGCCTCAAGGCCTCGAGCAGGGAGGTGGATCTGAGCCCAGGGCAGGCTCCAAAGCCGGCGTTGCCCGAGTAATCATCACGCACCTTCCCAGCAGGGCAGAGCTCGTGGGGTCCGGGGCAGAGAAAGCCCTCCTGGGCCACCCCCGTCCGAGCCGGGAGGACCTGCCGGGGGCGGGCGGCGCCCTCGAGCCCTGGGGAGGAGAGCCGGCAGGCGGATAAGCCCGGTCTCCACGGCAGGGCGCCGGCAAACACAGGCAGGTGTGCGCAAATAGAGCCGTGGCGTCCAGAGAGAAAATCGATGCTGCATTATCCGCCCGGGCCCAATCTTATACCAATTAATACTGAGCGGCGGGGCGGGAGATAAGCCTGCCCACCACGCCCCGCAGCCCCCGCCCCTGGCTCCCCCAAATGTGGGGCTCCCCGGGCCCTTCTGGGGGTGCTGGGTACCCATCCCTGCCACAGGGGGGCCCGGAGGAGGAAGGGCTGCGGCAGGGACTTTGGGCGTGGGGACAGGGCTTGCCCTAACAAGTGACAGAAAACCAGGCCGAGGTGGGGAAAGCGGAAAACACATTCCCACCCCCCAGAAGTGGCGCCGACGGCCATTCTGCCCACGCTTTATTTCCCTCACAAAGTACAGCCGAGCAGCTAATAAATCATCTCGAGAGGGCTGATAACAGGCAAGTGGCAAAGGTTTGCAGTGCAGGACCTGGCGGGGGTGGGGTGCGGTGGGCGGGGCTCTCCAGAACTTTCCGTGGGAGAGGCTGCAGGCCCATCGCAGGGGTGCCAGGGAGGAGGCAGCGTGACGGGCTTAGCAGGCTCCTGCCCCACGAGGGGAGGCTTGGCATGCCAGAGGACGACGGGATGGGAAATCTGGCCGTGGGCTCGGGGCAGCCGCAAGGCAGTTACAGACTCAAGTCCGGGCCCGTGGGGTCAGGACACGGGGCCCAGAGCAAGCGCTGCCTTCTGCAAAGCTCCTGACGTCCTTGGGCAAGGAGCCCAGGGCCGTGCGAGCGACTGCAGAAGCCGAGGGGAGCCGGCTGAGAGGGCACCTGCTCGGGGCATCTCCCTGCGGGCGGCCCGGCCAGAGCTCCCCGGAACACCCGACACACAGCCCGGGGGGGGGGGGCAGGGCCCTCTCCGAGTGGGAGTTCCACAGGCCGCGCACTGTTGCATGCCAAAGAAAAACGAAATTTGCTAGCCGAATATTTTTTAGACATTTTGCAAGATGCACGGCCTCCCTGACAATTTTTAATGTACTAACTGCCTGGTCCAGTGAGCTGATTAATTGGCGCTGGGGAGATCAATAAAAAACAGAAAATTAAAACAATTTTAAAGTGATTAAGTAGTTTAACACCTGTCTCCCGTCACGTCAGCGCAGGAAGAAAAATAAAGCAGGTGTCGAAGGGGCCTCCTGAAGCAAGAGAAAACAGCGCCCGCCTCGGAGAGATGACAAATCACACAGGCGGGTCAATCCGAGCAGCGAGCGGCAGCAGCCGGCCCGGGCCGCGCGGGCAGGAAGCAGGGCCGTGGGCGGGCAGGGCCCAGCGCCTCCACCCGCCGCTGGGCGGTGTGGCCGTGCACGCTCCCCACCCCGGGGAGGGCGCACAGGCAGCCGGACGCCTCTGCCTGGGCCCCGGGTGGAGCCTGCGCTCGCTTACTGCCGTGCAGAGCCCAGTTTGCCGCACGCGGCCGGGGTCGAACGCGCTCCAAATGCATTTCAGGACCCGTGGGGTCGAGGGAGGGAAACAGTGCCACAGCTGCCCCTGGGATCGCCAGATGCTCCATTCCGGAAGCTCCGGGCTTCCTCCCTTACTCAGGGAGACAGAGCCGCCCCACCTGCCCCTGGCTTCCTGCTGTCTGGTGAGGTCCACAGGTGATGGCCCAAATGCCCCTTGCCAGCCCTTAGCAAACTCACGCCCCTCACCCCCCACCAGCAGCGACAATGACAGCTGCTAGCAAGTCACTCCCTCCCCACTGAAGGCCCCTAACGGAGCGGAAGTGGCCGAGGGACAGGAGGGTGGGGACCGTGGACAAAGGCTAGAGGCAGGCCCCCGGGAGATGCACTTCACAAGTGTCCAGTTTCGCCCGGGCGGTGGCCTTGGAGTCTGCACGTGTAAAGCACCGGAGGCGCAGTGTGGTCATGTCTGGGAGGCCGCATGCGTGCTGTCGGTGGTGTGCCCGGCCTGCCCGGTGCACCGCCGCATGTCTGGAGGGCTGTGCCAGCCCTGGGCCCCGGCCTTGAGGTCCCCAAGGTCCAACCTCTTGCACGCGGGCACAGACCGGGCCACGCTGGGAGCACCCACCTGCTCTGGGACGTTCCCCCCAGTTTGCTTTCTGCCCTCCAGCTCCCTAGTGCCCGTCCAGGCCCCAAGAGGACAGAAAGCGGAGCCAGGGCAGCTCGCAGCAGGTGCAGACACTGGAGCCCTCGCATCTCCCCGCCAGCGACCCGCCGTCGAGGGCCCTTCCCGTTGCTCCCACCCGCACCACCAAACGGGGTGGAGAAGTCAGCGGAGCCTGCGAGAGGGCAGGGTTGAGGACTCCAACTGCTCGTTTTAACAAAGGTATCTACCAGCCGGACGTTTTCCTTTCCCACACTTGCGTCTGGCCTGGGACTTCTGGCTCCGCTCTGCATGGACAGCCTGCCTGGGGCTGAGTGGATCGGTGCAGCCCTCCACAGCAGACTGGATGCCGATGAAGACCTCACAAGAAAAGTTTCTGATCTCCAGCTATTGGCCCACTTTTAAAAAAAACCCCATACGTTGCCGAGCACGGTGGCTCACGCCTGTGACCCCTAGCTCTCTGGGAGGCCGAGGTGGGCGGATCGTTTGAGCTCAGGAGTTCGAGACCAGCCTGAGCAAGAGCGAGACCCTGTCTCTAAATAGAAATTAATTGGCCAACTAATATATATAGAAAAAATTGGCTGGGCATGGTGGCGCATGCCTGTAGTCCCAGCTACTCGGGAGGCTGAGGCAGGAGGATCGCTTGAGCCCAGGAGTTGCAGGTTGCTGTGAGCTAGGCTGACGCCACGGCACTCACTCTAGCCTGGGCAACAATGCGAGACTGTCTCAAAAAATAAAAATAACCCATACAGCCCAGGACCAGGGGTGACGTGGGCAGGAGGGCGCTAAGGTCCCCCCCCCCCACGTCCAGCCCCTACGGACCCGAGGTCTGCAGAGGGACCGGCCCCAGCCCAGGAGGCAGCGGGCAGAGTCCAGCCCTGCACCCCACACCGCAGGCCAGTCAGTCGCTGCCCCCGGAAGAGCCAGCCTCGGACCGACAGAGACGAAGTTTCCCTGGGCCCAAGTTCCAAACCCGGCTGTTCCGTTTCTGTTAAAATGCAATTGTTTTCCTCTGGAGTGTGCAGTGACTGCCCGGCGTCAGGAAGATGTATGAAAACCTCCACTTCAATTCAGCATCCCTTTTCTCCCAGACAAACACGGTTGGATTTTCATAAATCAAAGAGCCACACTGTTTAATAAAAATTTATTGACTTACAAGTGATTATTTATCAAAAGACCATTAATAGCAGGTACTGAAGTGATGTGTTACCGGGTGGTGCCGGGAGACTAATAGGAAATCAATGCGGCCGGCCGGCCGGGATGCATATGAGCAGCCCCCCCGGCAGCAGCGCAATCTCAGCCACAGAATACACCAGACGCCACCCCTGGTGCGATGAAAAGTTCCCCCTTTTTATTTATCGTTTACAAATGAAATGATCAATACTTTTAATCTAGAGCAAAATTTATTAACTTTCCCATCGGAGAGAGACGTATCGACTAGGGGAGAGGGTGTGCGTGTGTGGGAAGACGGATGGCCCCGCCGGCCCGGCCCGACCGGGAGGCGGCGTGTGGCATGGGCCACGAGGCGGGTGGGGGGGCTGGACACGGGGCACTTTCAGGCACCAGGGCACGGTGGGAGCACATCCCACAGACGGCCACGTTCTCGGCCAAGTCCGGGAGGGGAAAGGCAAGATTCGCAGAGCCAGAACGTCCCCAGAGAACAACAGGGCTGGTGTCCATGCTGGTTTGGCCGTGGAGGTGTGCGGCACGCCGGTGCCCCAGAACGCCCGTCACGGGTCTGGGGCAGGCGCTCGGCGCTGCAGCGCCCCCACCGCCCCTCCAGCCTTCGCAGTCTCTGAAGGCGGCGCCGGGAGTGGGCTGTGACACGGTGGAGAGTTCCGGAGCCGGTCCTGCCGTCAGGAGGACGCCTGCGCGGACGCCTCCACCAGCTCAGCGTCCGGGGCTCCGGCCTGGCTCACAGATTCTACTGCTCTTCCTCTGTCACGGGAATTTTTCTAGCCTTATTAGAAAGTTCCCTCTTAACCAGCTGCAGTATAGTCTCGTGCCCGAGTGAAGAGTCACTGGGCAACACAGTGAGACCCTGTCTCTACAAAATATTAGAAAATTAGCCGGCCGTGGTAGCACGTGCCCATAGCCCTGGCTACTACTCATGACGCTGAGGAGGGGCGTCCCTGGGGCCCAGGACTTGGAGGCTGAAGTTGGCTGTGAGCATGCCACTGCACACCAGCCTGGGTGACAAAGTGAGACCCCATCTCTACAAAAAAAGAGAAGAAACAACATTCTGTCCAAGATGTACGATCAAAACCACCCTGCCCAAGAGAAGTATGGACCCAGCCCCACAACTGCCTGAAATGCTCGGGGACACCCTCCAGCAGTTTCGTGTCACTAGCTCTACTGTTTTAGAAGCAGCAAAGGACTCTAACTGACCTCTCTTATTTGAAAACTCTGAAGACTTCAGAGATCAAAGCCAAAGTTCGGACCACGGGTAGAAAAGCTGTACAACTTCCAGAGGTGGACCAGGTCCCGGAGGGCAGGGAGCCCACCCAGGCTGCCGGTGATGAACCAGGACACGGACGCAGAGCAGCAAAGCCAGGACCGCCAGGAGCGTGTCTGGAAGTGGGGTCGGAGGCTGGCCTGCGCCTTGCGCTGTCACCTGGATCTCTCCCAGCTCAGCCCCTCCCTGCTGGGATCTCGGGGCCAGCGTACTTCCCACCAAACGTGCTCACGCCAGACCACCTCGCTCAGCCCAAACAGAGCATCTGACCAACGGCCTGTGGGGTCCCCAGTCAAAAGGGGCGGAGCCGCCACGTGGCCCGAATGCTTTTCCTGCCGTGCCAGCGGCTGCCCTCTGCAGGTGTGAGCTCGGCCCTTCTCCCCCTGCGCCTCCCCACTGCAGGGACTCCGCTCCAGGCCTGCAGCACCTGCCGTCACCAACATGAGGCCACTAAAAGCAAAAAGGACACATAAGTGGAAATCCTATGCAAGTCATGAAATGCAGGAATAATGAATACAAGTTTTAGAGGAACTTTTAAAAGGAACTTGACCTTCGAGACCAATTTTGAAAGATCTTTCCAGTTAGCTTCAAACACTCTAAAGCCCCCCTAAACCACTTGTTCCTGAGCGTGCTGTGAAGCATGGGGCGAGGCCGCTCTTACCGTCTCGGTGGTGGGCCCTCGACAGGCACTGCGGCGGCCAGTGGGACTCGGGCAGGACGGCGGCCCCCTGGGGAGGTCACAGGAAGGCCCTGCAGGGCGGGGCAAGGGTCCTGAGACAAAGGAGCGGCTTCCAGCCTCAGGCGTGGCTTCACCACGCCGCCCCAGCCCCGGGGCAGACCCGGGCAGGCTCACTGTGGCCGGTGTGGAGTCCTGAGAGGGGCTGGAGTGCTGCGTGCCAGGCAGCCGGATCGATGCCGGGCGAGGCGGCTCGGGCGGACCCCAGAAGCAAGAGCTCTGCCCCCTCGCGCCCCACAGCCCCGTCCTCACCCCCCCTCACGCCCCGCTCCACGGAGCCCCTGTGCAGACCCGCGCCGGCGCCGGGGGTCTGGACGGACCAGCGAGGTGCAGACGTCTGAAAGGGGCTTGCCTCCCCTCACCCGTCCGCCCCTAGCCCAGGAGCCCGGGAACCCAAGCCCGGGGCCGCGCTCCAGAAACAGGGCTTCACGCGACTGGGGGCTGCATCCGGGGGTGAGAGCGAAGGGAAAAGTCGCCCAGTCCATTCACCATCCACTTTATTTACTCACAAAAGCAAACCCAGCGCCGTGTGGCGGCTGAGCTCAGCCCGTCCTGCCACGTGCGTGGCCCGTACCTGTAACACTGAACAGCACGTGTCCTTCTCTCACAGCAGCACGGTAATCCCCACAACAACCCTGTGAGGTAGGCGTCGCCACCCTTCCCCTCCTGACCCATGTCACAGACGGGGAAACTGAGGCACACGTTAAACAAAGAGCAAGTCACATGGGGAATTCAGACTCGGCCCTGGAGTCTGAACACAGAAATGACTCTCGGGTCTCACCACGACACTCAGTGGCCCACCCGGCCTCCCCCACCCCTCGGGGACCCTCCACGGGCAGTGGAACAAAACTAACAACTCCATTTTGTCGAAAGCCCTGCGGACAGCACTGTTCTCTGCACAGGTCTTCGGAGCTCCGCGGGGGCGGGGGCGAGGCCGAGGGCGCAGAGCTTGCTCAGGGGCAGGCGCCCCGGCGAGGCCCCGGCACACAGGCACTCGCCACAGACCAGCGTCCCTCCGCCCTCACGCAAGAACGCGGCTGGAGCGGATTCCACGGGTTCCTCCCACGACACCGCCAAGGAGACAGGAAGGCACCGCCCTGGGCGCCGCGTGCGGGGACGCAGAGCTGCGGAGGGCCGAGGTGGAAGGGCGGCAGTGGGGCGGCTGCGGGCCGGCCCCGCGGGCTCCGGGCGCTCAGGAGCGGCTCCGGTCCTCGTGGTTCCCGACGATCATCTTGCTGTACAGCTTCTGCTGCTCCTCTTTGAACGTGTCCTTCACCTTCTCCCTCTTCAGGCCGCCATCCCTGTGAGAGAGCCCGGCTGTGACGGCAGGAAGGCTTCCCGCCACCCTCGCGCCAGGGGACCACGGTGCCGCCCAAACCCGAGAAATCCTGCGGGGAACAGGAGCACTCCACGCTCTCGATAGGATGACCCCAAATCCACCTTTCCACCTCAAAATGCTCTCGCTTGCTTGCCTGGGGCCAAAGTCACTACTCACATCCAAGGGAGTCTGTAACCGCTTAAACCTGCCAAGGCGTCTGCAGTCCTCCCTGCTCCCACACTGACCTGCACCTTGCAGAGGGTACCGGAGGCGTCCGGCATTATGGAAGGCAGACGCGCGTTAAGGAACACTGAGACTCACAACGCATCTGTAGGATGTCATCTGTGTAATTCAGAACCAGGGAAGCTCTGAATTCATGCCAAGAACACGAAACACGCTTTCTTCTTTCTCCCGTGCTCAAGAGGCAGGGCTCAAGAGGCAGGGCCCAAGCGCAGGGACGCTCAAACTCCCGGGACAGCCTCTCAGCGTCCTGGCTTCTCCGCCCGCACCTCCCGAGACAGCCACACACCCAGCAGGCCACGCTGCTCCCTCACAGTGCTCGCCCGCCACCCCTGCTCGCCCGCGCTCTGCGTCACCCCCACTCTGGCGGCTCACGAACACGGGAGCCCGCCACCCCCTGCTCGCCCGAGCTCTGCGTCACCCCCACTCTGGCGGCTCACGAATACGGGAGCCCGCCACCCCCTGCTCGCCCGAGCTCTGCGTCACCCCCACTCTGGCGGCTCACGAACACGGGAGCCCGCCACCTCCTGCTCGCCCGCGCTCAGTCTTTCTGCTGCGCCCTCCGACAGCCACAGCGAGGCCTGCTCCTGAAGCAGCCTCCTGGCCTCCGATCGGCCCAGAGATGGGAGGGCGGAGGTTGAACTCTTGGGCTCCGAGAGCCTGCCAGCCCCGGGTGAGCTCCGGTGCTTATTCATGGCTTTGCAAACAAGCGACCCCACCTGAGTGCCAGCTCCCGTCTGCAGGATGGGATGGCACTCTGCCCCCGTGGGGCCGCTGTGAGGGTGGGCGAGTCACCGCTCGGGGCACGTTATACGTGCTCAGTAAGCGAGAGGCCAAGCCATGACCTGAAAATCCACAATTCAGTCTAAAATTTGAAGTTCTACCCTTTCTTTCTCATAACGTCCCTCTAAGTCCAATGCCTCCCATGGCCGCCCCTGCACTTAAACCCAAGGGCCCAGGGGGTGGAAGTTTCTCTGAGCCAGCACTCGTCCCTGTCCACCGCCTGTCACTTGGATGCAGCCGGCTCGCACCCAGGCTGATGCCTGTTCCTGTGAATAAGCTTTGTGGGGACACTGCGTGCTCACTCCCGTGTGTGTGTGTGTGTGTGTGTGTGTGTGTGTGTGTGTGCGTGTGCCGTCCCTAGACGCATACTGCAATGGCACCGCAGGGTCCGCAAAGCCTAAAACATCCACAGATTCTTTACAGAGCAAGTGTGTCGACTCCTGCTCGATCACCGTGTTTCCCCGAAAATAAGACGGGGTCTTGTATTTATTTTTCCTCAAGAAGACACCCTAGAGTTTATTTTCAGGGGATGGGTTAGTTTTTTTCAGTACAACAATCTACATTTATTCAAATATAGTTAAATCATCTTCTTCTGGATCATCATCATCATCACTCTCCAAACCCCGAATTCCATCCTGAATTTCTTGTGACTCTGTTTCCTTTAGAACCATTGGCCCCAATGTCTCATGTGGAGCACTAGAGCTCTCACAGGGCAGATGAGAAGGGTTGCTCGTGTTCTGTCCCACTCTGCGACAACATGCATGGGCTGTGCAGATGCGCTGCGCAGCCACGCCCATCACTAGGTCTGGCTTCTATTGCGCAAATGCTTAGAAATCCTGCTGGGGCTTCTTTTATGGGCAGGTCCTATTTTCGGGGAAACACGGCAGCTAACAAGCTGAAGGCAATGAATGCAACGCCTGTCTTTCTAAGGACGGTCGACTTGCCAAACACACTGCGGCCGGAGAAAGCCTGTCCTCCCGTGAGGGTTTCAGGTGAGCCCAGGTCATGCTCCCCGAGAGACGAGGGCTGTCCGGTGCCCTGACAGACTGGCCCCGAAACCAGAAAGGTGCCCGGAAGCAGCCGCTTCAGTCCCGGCACCCTGGACCGCGCGCCCTGAGGTCAAGGCCGCACAGGCGCCTGAGTGGACCGGGGGGCGGGGTCTAGCTGCCCTCTGGAGCTGGCCAGTTGGATTCTGCACCCGGAGCACTAGACGTCAGCGGAGCCAGCGACTCCGCGCCTGCTCTGGAGACGCGGGTCTCAGACCCGGCTCTGCACTCACCACAGCAGGTCCACGAGGCCTCCCTGCCTGGCGATGGCGGACTTCACCCTGTTTGCAAACTGCACGGCGTCCTCATCTGCCTGTAAGAACGAACCAAAGGGACCACTCAGCCCAGGCCCGTGGCCACCCAAGGCAAGGGAAGGCCTCTGCTCGGGGCCCTACCTCTCGGGTCATGGGGGGCAGGTACCAGACGCTGCAGACGATGGCCCAGCTGGTCATCATCCTCAGCAGGTACGTCACCATCCCGTATTTGCTGCTGTTCCAGAAGGCGTCTCCGAACTGAGGGTCGTACTGAAAGACAAGGCAGAGCTGGAGGGTGGGGAGCGGGCGACTCACCACGTGGGGCCGGCGGCGACTTCCGTGCAGGCTCCCTGGCCGTGCTGGGTGAGCAAGGGGACCCCCAGGCCCTGCGTGCTCTTCTGAAGCACCTGCACACCTGGGCAACGCTTGCCCCTCGATCCAACCGGCCTCCGCTGGGTCGCCAGGGAGACGCCCCGACAACCTTCTCACTGCAAATCCTCCCTCTGCGGCCAGTCGGGCCTCACGAGCAGGCACACTGTGTTCACGCTCCACAGGCACCCGAAACCAGAGCCAGGAAAACGTGCTCCCACATGCCAGCCCGGCGTCAGCAACCGCCGACGCTCCCCACAGCGCTCCCTGTCCCTCCCTCTCAGGAGGTCTGTCCCCACCATCCTGTCATTCAGCCAATAAAGGTATTTTCTTATGTAACCAGCAGCTTTCTCGCATCATTCCTGGTGCCTAGACCACGGAGGAAAGAATCAGAAAGCTTGTGACCCACCCTCCACGCTCGCACGGCTAACCCAGTGAGCCGTGTGCTCGAGAGGCAGCGCCTCGCTGACCACAGCGGCCATGGCTGCGGGCGCGACAAGCACCAGGCCTCGAGCCGCACCAGGCCTCGTGCCAAGAGGCCGGGGCATTAGGTGCTGTCGGTTGCCAGCTCTAGTGAGGCGAAAGGCTGTGCTTCAGGGGTGTTTGTAGAAAGCGTGGCCGCAGCTGGGAACCTCATCTCTATACAAGGACAGCTCACGCGGCAGGGGAGCAGGCGGGCAAGGTGCCGGAGGAGCTGGACAAGGAGCACCGGAGGAAATGAGTCCTCCGGGAGAACGACCAACAGGGTGCCATGGAGCTGCCATCTCATGCTTGAAGGGCTACTGCAGACGAGGCTTTGTGTAATTACAGAGCAAACACTCGGGACCAGAGAGTGGAAAAATCAAGGGAGACAATTTCAAGAGTTATCATGCAGGACCATGCTGCCACCGATGTCAAAAATGCCCTTTAGGCCGGGTGTGGCGGCTCACACCTGTAATCCTAGCACTCTGGGAGGATCACTTGAGGCCGTGAGTTTGAGACCAGCCTGAGCAAGAGCGAGACTCCATCTTTACAAAACAGAAAAATCAGCCAGGCATGGTGGTGCGTGCCTGTAGTCCCAGCTACTCGGGAGGCTGAGGCAGGAGGATCGCTTGAGCCCAGGAGTTTGAGACCAGCCTGAGCAAGAGCGAGACTCCATCTTTACAAAACAGAAAAATCAGCCAGGCATGGTGGTGCGTGCCTGTAGTCCCAGCTACTCGGGAGGCTGAGGCAGGAGGATCGCTTGAGCCCAGGAGGTTTGAGACCAGCCTGAGCAAGAGCGAGACTCCATCTTTACAAAACAGAAAAATCAGCCAGGCATGGTGGTGCGTGCCTGTAGTCCCAGCTACTTGGGAGGCTGAGGCAGGAGGATTGCTTGAGCCCAGGAGTTTGAGGTTGCTGTGAGCTAGGCTGACGCCACGGCACTCTAGACCAGGCAACAGAGTGAGACACTGCCTCTTAAAAGAAAAAAAAAGGCCCTTTCCTCAGGAGAGACTGAGAGGAAACGCGGGAGGGTGTCGCAGTAGAGACTCTGACACGTGGGCAGTGTGTGGGTTTGAGCTGCGTGATCTTTTAGGCCTTTCCAGCCTAAGTCTTATGGTTCTCAGAATAAAAATTGGATCATTTTTCCAAGATTACAGCCTTAAGTACAGAAAGACATTTGGATTTGACTGTAGAAGACTTAATGAATTCACAGTACCAAAAAGAGATAAGAGTAGAGGACACACTTTTAAAACTAAGCTTCTATGTGTGATTAGAAAGGAACTGTCACTATGTTTCACGGAGCACGGTGTGGACAAAATCTGCGCGTGAGAGACCTCTACTTAGGGCTGACTCTGTTCCACGCTGCGACCGCACCCTGGCCCCTGCAGCCAGCCACCGTTCCACAGAGCCGCCACGTTCCGGCCAGGTCCACGGAGAAAGAGGGAAGGAGTGAGGGACAGAGAGATACAGAGCTTGAGAAGCGCTTGCCATCCCGACCTGGTGGTGGGGGGTATGGGCTGGCATCTGTCTGTTCCCGGTCCAAAGGCTCCCGTGCCCTTAAGGGGGCCAAGCACCACTGTCAGCTGTCTCCCCGCCGGCCGCCCACCCCCCAACAGAGCCAGCCCCAGCCGCTCTGCCAAGAGTCGACTGCCTAGCAACAGCAGGCAGTCCCTTCCTCCGCCTCCTCCCGCCGTGCCCCTCCACGCCGCTGTGACAATGACAACACGCACCCTCGCAGGTCTTGTACCTTGATAGCAACAGGGTAAACCGTGGCTCCAATTTCAAAACTTCCCTTTTTGAACATCATCACCGATGTATTATTGATGCAGGTTCCTAAAACGCAGGAGAGAGTAAAATGCTATTCCTGTCAGTCCCGTACCCCAGATACTAGGAGTTTCCTAAAGACTAAACATAATAATCAAAATTCTTCTAATGGCGCCTCAAGCAGGATGCAAGTCACGTCCCTAACTTACGAACGAACACTGACTGGTAAACACAGCAACGCCCTGGTTCTCTTTCCACAGGTCACTCTCCCTGCTTAGCACACACCAGCCCAGGCAGCACCAGGGGTGCTCAGTGGCTGTGGGGGGCCCCCGAGAGCCGCGGGCTCTGCTGGCAGCATCTCAGGACGGACTCCTGCACGAAGTGGCACACTTGGTGCAAACTCCGAGTGTCCCTGGCTCTCAGCCCTACAGTCAATCTAAGGTGCAGGCAGACAACCCAGCACGGGCCGAGGGCTGGTTCCTGGGCCACCCTCAGTCACACTCCTGCGCACCCCACGAAGCGCCAGTGGCAATGAGCCCCTTACCTTCTGGGAAGATGAGGATAGGCAGCTTGCTTTTATCTCGCACGTGTTCAGTCAGTCTTCAGAAAAGAACAAAATGAGGGTGAGACAATCTTACACCCACTATTGTCAAAATGCACTTATAATAACCTATTTTTTTTAAGTGATGCTAGTTTAGATATATAAAAACAAGTTAACAGATATGATCTGATTCTTTTTAAGCCCACGACTAAAGCACAAGAAAAAATCTGTAAGGGCAGAGAAAGTTAGATGACCACTATTTAATTCCTACAGTCACTTGATTCGGTGTTAACATCTGTGCAGAGGACACTGTGCAGACCTGGGACTTCCTAAAAGAGGCCCGGCCTCAGGGCCTTGCACGAGGCGCCTCTGCTTCCTGACTGCGCAACAGCCGTGTGGGGCTGGACCTCCCGTTCCCGGCTCAGCATTCTGTCTGGGACGCGGCAGACAGGATTCAGTAAAGGGTTCGTCTGTCCCTACGGGAGACGGTCTCAACCGCATCTTCATGTCTCTCTGTCCACTGCAAATCTCCCTGCATCACTTATGCCAGATTCACCTTGTTTTTCAAGTTTAAAAAACAGAGCAGCACTTTATTCCATTGTCTTAAGCTTGTTTCTGCGATGATGGATTCATTCTGAGATTTCACGTAGCAGTAAAAGTTGATATTTTGTTTATTGCAATGGGTGTGATGAATAAAAAAAGTTAAGAAACGTTACTAACTTGGTAAATAACACTAGGGTCTCTAGACTTCTTATATTCCACATTTTAGGAAATATTTATTATAAAAGCAGTATAGGCTCATTGTAGAAGATACTGGAATTCTGCTGTGAGGAACAAGTATTGCTGAAATGCTTTCTGCATTCTTTACCACTGGTCACACCAAAGAGCAGTGCTTTGCCCGTTACCTCTTGGCCACCAGGTGGCGGTCCTTCACCTCGGAGCGCTCGAACCAGACGTGTGGGCAGGCCTTCACCATGGCTCTCTGGATCACGCCCATTAGTCCACCGTGCACCTGGCCCACCTGGCCCAGACACGGAACTCGTGAGTACTGCAGCCCACTCGCTCAATCCCCCACTCAAAGGAGCAAGCTCCGGATCCCACACAGTAAGCTCTGCAACCCTGGACAGGTGATTGCTTCCTGCAGGTTGCTCACTTCTGATTGGTAATACCAGAGATACGTAACGAAAAACGTAACTGAAAACCCCACAACAAAATCACAGCGTTGAGCTCCCTCGTGTGAAAGCGCCCCTCCCTGGCAGATTCCAAGGCCCGCACTCCCCTTCTGTGTCTGCCTAAGCACCCGACCCACCGCCCACAGCCCACACTCGCTCTGCTCAGTGTGCTTCCTCTCAGAGCGCGGCAGGCCCCGCGCAAGCACCTGTCACGCCCTCTGCGAAGGGCCAGAGCCTCCCACTCTGGCCGGTCTGAAGGAAGAGGTCTTGCCTCAAGAGGCCTTACCATGGCGTAATAGCCGTCACTAGCCAAAATGATCACGTCAATAGGAGAGGTGTGATTGGCCACACAGATGCCGCCGTTTCTTGGTCTGTTTTCCCTGGGTTTAGAATGCATGCAAGCAACAAAAATTACTGCGAAACAATTCATCTTGAACACCCCCCCCCCCACCTCCCACGCTCCACCCGGTCTAACCGAAAGCTCCTGAGAGCCTTCCCCTTTGCCAAGGACAGGTGAGTGGTGGTTTCTGCCACCGCCATCTCCTTTGTATGCCCCCTCACCTGTCGTGGTAGGTAATGATGGCTGTCAGTGCTCGCACACAGATCCGGTAGCACATTAAGTGAACATGTTTACTCAGGAACTCCTTAAACCTGCAAGGCAACAAGGATTCTGAGTTTTGTTTTACATATAGGAAGACAGGAAAAGTTGCAGACGCCAACAATTTAACAGTCCTTTATGAGTACAAAGTACTTGTATAAATATTAGTACCTGTGGCATAAAACCTGGTAATATATTAGCATCTTTATGTTTACACGTGAGGAAACAAAGAAATAACAGCGAGACTTGGTTACATTCACCTACGTTAACAAGTTGAGAATTCAAAGCCCTAGAATCTCCAGCACAGGTGGGTCAGGACGTCTCCTAGAGTCCTTTCCCCCAGTTGGCCCAGTGGCAGGCCAGCGGCAGGCCAGAGGCACAGGCAGCTCCTCACCAGCACAGGCAGAAGAGGGGTTTACCAGCTTACTAGCTCCACAACTTCCCCAAGGGAGCACAATTTTCTTGAAAAACAAAGACAAAAAACCCCTAAACCCCACAAAACACCACCCAGACAAAACCTGCCTACATTTCAAATCATTTTCTAAAACCTTACCCTCTCACCAATTTATTAACATACTAGAATACTCAAAAGTAAACATGCTGTAAAATCTGTTAACGTCTGAGTCCTGGACTCTTTGTGGCTTCTCCCTTTTATCCTTGCAATGAGACAAAGGTAAGGGTTGGAGGGCAAAAAGAACAGTCACAGATAAAGTAAAAAAAGTAAAAAACTGTACTGTGGGTGCCATTTGTTACCACTGGGCTGTTTCATCCACCCAAGATTCCACAGATTTGGCTGCATCCAAATAGATGGCCTGCCCTTCAGTGTCAGAGCCACCGTCCCCAGAACTGACTACCCTGAAGACACAAGCCCTGCACGCTACTCACCTCCCGTTTGGCAAGTATCCCACCACGGTTGTGCCCACCACCAGAAGGCTGATACCCGTGAACGCGAGAGCTATCCTGTAATAAGAAGACAAGTTAACATACAGCAAACACATTCTTGCACCAAGTATAGAATCCAATATGTGAAAATGAAAGTGAGCATCACAGAAACACCTCCAAGATCTGATCACCTAAGATGTGGACAAGAGTTCCCTCTAGAGGCCCGAACAGGCCTGTGACAACCAGAGGCAGTTCTGATTCCAAACTGAGAGTGCACCGTGGATCTGGCTCTCGGCTGACACCCTCTCCTCAGGCATCAGGCGTCTAGAAAGACGGAAGACCCTCAAGACGGCTGCCCTGCTGCCTCCCCTCCCCCTTGGCCTAAAACCGTGGCAGAAACACAGCTTCTCTGTGGAGCAATGGAGGCAGAGCCTGACGGTACCAGCATCTGGCAAGACGGTATACCCGAAGAGCACACGGCTCACAAAAAGCTGAGAGATCAATACTGCTTCCGTACTGGCCCCCAAGCTTCAGGAAGAAGGAGCTGTGCCCAGGGCCAAGTGGCCAGAAAGTACACGGTGATCCCTGTCCCTGCGTCGGGTCCACCTAGGTGGACAATCTGTCTTTAAGGAACCAACTATTTCTGTCTGATATGCAAGAATCCAAGGGCCTTTAAAGGGCAATCACCAGGGCACCCTTCCAAGAGTCAGACGGCCTGGCCAGCGGAGAATCACACTACCCTTCTTTCTAAAACGGGAAGACAACGCAGAGACAGCCATGCAGGCCGAGCTCGCGTGAGGCTGGGGTGGTGGCGCCTCCCTCACCTGAGAGGCAGGAGGAAGCAGTACCGAATGAGCACGCCCAAGCCCCACAGGACAGTGAGCCGGAGGCTGATGTACTGGAAGTTGTAATTGGTTCTGCTCAGCAGGTTCCAGGACTCCAACTCCTCTGCTGAAAATCTCTTTGTCACCTCGTCATCCATAATGGTCTCCATTCCTTTCCGGCAGAAGTAGAAAATGTCGGAGAGCTCAAACTCTGGAGTGTTATCCAGAGCCTTACTACTGCCACTTCGACGAATTTCTTTGATCTCTTCTTCTAGTGAAGTGGGATCTTTCGCAATGATTCCTGCAGAAGAGCAGACCGTGTCAAGCAGCACGCTGGGAGACAGCACACAGAAACATCCAGAGTGGCAGCCTACATTTTACACAGTGAACAGCGCACGTGGGATAAAAAGCGCGTGGGCACGCTTTCCAAGTGAGGCTGCCAGGAGAAGGCCCAGGGCCGCTTACCGTTGGTGTAGGGCTTGTACAGCTGGTGGTTCTTCTCCTTGGCGCCCCTCTCCATTCTCAAGGTGGCCCACTGTGGGGACACAAAACACAAGGGCAAGAATGAGACCCAGTCCAGTCAGCAAACACCCTACTCCATTCCACAACAGCCTCAACCCCAGCCACCTGACACGGATGTAGCCAAGAAGCACACGTTCTAAGGAAACAAGGAAACTCAACCCCTACCTGCTCTGAAGAGCAGTGGCCCCAACCCATCCCCACCTCGATAACTAGGACCGAGTTCAGCCGGTACAGCGAAGAGCTGGAAACTCCACAAGCTCTCATGAGCTGTTCAGGCCTCTGTCCCCTGGTCACATCGGGGGCTCACACTGGCAGCACACAGACCCCACCATCCCTGCACTGCCCCACAGCAGCTATTCACAAACCACAACTCCCAGCACCCTGCAAACTGCTGCCTGCCACCAAATTAATCCAAGAACAACGATTTCAGTTTTCAAGGAGATATATAGGAATTAAATAAATGATGCTTATGTTTGGACTGCCCAGTAACAGGGGAGAATCCTACAACTTAACACAGAAAGGCCTGGGAGTGGCTTAATAGTGTTAAGAAAAAAAAAGAATACTATTTGGAAATTAAAGAAAAATCCAGATTCAATCCCCAAGTTGAACACTCACTAGTTGTGCTCCTTAACCAACATGCCAAATTTCTGACTCTTCATCTGCAAAACAGGACTGATACTATCTCGACCTCCTACTACATGGGGTCACTTAGGATCCACTGAAATCTTGTATCTGGCAGAAACTGGGAAATGCAAAGCACCCTAATTATCCTCATTATAACAGAAATACACAAACTCTGGAAGAAATCTGAAAAAAACACTCTTCCTTAATTGAAAATCTTCTTCATCAAAGTAAAAAGCCAGAGTCTGGGTCTCTTCCACTATCAAAGAGAGAGAGGTAAAAACATGAGCTTACTTACTACCTCTTGAATATGTTATCACTGAACAAAAAGCTATGTCCACAGTGAGTTAAAGAAATAGGACAGATATTTTAAAAGATACCTTTCCAAACATCTGTGTCCGCAGTTATGCAAGGTGGGAAGAATGTTGTCATTCCCTGACACAGCAAAACGCACGCGGCCCAAAGCATCTGGTGCAGAGGCTGCCGGCCCCAAGGGATCAGCAAGACTGCTGCGTGTGGCAGAGCCAAGTGCCGCACTCCACCTTCATCAGTGACCTGACC